>NC_091810.1:52307500-53557500 GCF_041296235.1 Equus asinus | reverse complement strand
CCCAGGAAAATTCACAGCACACATAGGATAAAGCCTTTCTGGAAAGGGCATGAGACTCTGTGTGTGGAGTTGCCTGGGCTCTCTTGAGTCCACTGGGTGGGATACAGACCTTGCTGGAGCCAAGGGCAGGGCTTGTCCCACTCATAGCTTTCTTTCCTCCCTCAGCTCAACAGGCTTCCCCAATGCCTGCCCTTCCCCAAGCAGGGAACTTAGGAGACCAAGCAGCAGCAAGTGTGCTTCAGATGGTCGGGCCCCAGGTGAGCTTAGTCCTTTCCGTCTTTCCTGAGTTCCCCGGTCTGTGACCCTGGATAGCTAGAGCTCAGCTTCGGTGCTCTGGGCCATTCTGAGATGTTCCTGTGGCTTCCCTGCCTGATTGCTTCCCCTGGAGCTGGTCCCGCCTGCTGAGTTCACAGACTCTATCTTGCCCTGGTCTTGTCCTTTTAGATGTGTCATCCCAGCCTCTGTCCCTCTGCCCCCACTTTCCCCACCAGGACCCTCACCCGGTGCTCTCAGTAGCCTTCAGGCTGGGAATATCCTGAGCAATAGAAGCTTGTCGTTCCAGGGCTCTGCAGCATACGAGTTCCTGTGCGTGGACTATACTCAGAAGAAGCGGAGAGGTCCAGCAGTCAGTCAGAGAGCCCTGTACCGGAACGTCATGCCAGAAAATCACTGCAGCGCGGCCTCCCTGGGTAATGCTTCTGCTCCCCGGTAACTTAGAGTCTGCAGCCTTTGCATTTTCTTTGCTGTATTCTTTTTCTTTGTTAACTTGTATTGTGAAAAATGGCAAACAGACAAAGTAGAGAGAACAGTATCCTGAACCTTTCTGCACCATCACCCAGCTTTAACAGTTATCAGCATTCTCTTTCTTCATTATTAATTGACCCAGGGTGGTTTTGTTAGTTTGTAGTTGTAAGGAATAGAGAGCTACTCAAGTTATTGTAATTATGAGCTGTGTTACTTACAATAAGGCTAAAGAAATGGAAACCCTGAACAAACTGACCAGCTGGCCCAGAAACAGGGCCTTGTGGGACTGAGCCTTGACCCAGGGCAGCTCAGCAGCCTCAGCAGCAACAGCTGATGACATTTAGGCTAGTGTTGCACCGGGAATGTGACTCAGCTGCTCCCTGCATATCTGTCTTCTTCTCCCACTGCTCCCCATTCTCTTCACTCTGAATCTTTTGCCCCTCACAGCTCCTTCTTAATGACATTCTCTGTTCCCTAATCCTTTCTGCTTGCTGTGGCTCCCAATGGTTTGGCTTCTCTTCATACATCATTTCAGCTTGAGCTCCTACTTGTAAAATTCCTTCATTTTTCCCTACTTCCAGTTCAGAAGTTACTTCAAGAGGGGCTCCAGGGTGGTTCAGCCATTAAATCTCATCTCTGGGCAGAACTTTGGCCCAGGCCACAGCAGAGGCTGATGACTAATCTACAGGAAAGCTACAGTTTGGTCTAGTGCTTGGCCCTGTCCAGTCACCTGTCATCCATCACGGGATGAGCTGGGTTGCTTGGCACAAAGCATGGTTGCTTCAGCTTCCCCTTCAGGAAAGACTGGAGCAGGGCAGCTTCCTGGAAGCGGCTTGTTGTCAGGGCAGTTTCTGTGATTGACAGGTCCAGGACAGTAGCCTATTCTGGAGAGGGTGGGCTTAGGAGTCAGGGACCCACACATGCACAACTTGAACGTACTAAAGTAGTAGCATGATGTTTGTAGCCCTGATTAAGATGTGATTGAAAGCAGCCAACATTTTATGTTTAGCTATGACCATGATTGCTCTATCTTTTCCAAGCTTTTATATTCAAAAATTCCAGAATTCAAAAGTAGATATTTAACTGTTAGTTTCCTTATGATTCCAGATTATCAAGATACTAAATTTTGATTTATGTTTGATATATATTTTGATTTATATTTCAAATTATTGATGGCTTTCTTAATTCTTGTAGGAATACTGTACTGGCTGCTATCAGTCCAGTGTCCCGGGGACTAAGGGATCCCCACTTGTAGAGCTCTGCTCTCCCTTCCAATACTTTTCCCCCGTGTTTCTTGACCCCTAGCATCTCCAAATCTTGTCACTGACCTGTCATATCAGAATCTTTCCTTTTTGTATATGTTTTCCTAATCATGTGTGCTCATGCTATTTCTCATATTTGGTTTGACGTATTTGCCACCACGCTTTCAACATCTTTGCTGAGAATTATGGAACCATACAATGTCTTGGTTGGAAAGGACCTTAGAGTTCATCATTTTACTAAGGAGACTTAGCTTCTAAGAGACTTCTGGAAGATCACGTCATGCTTTACAGTCTGGTCTCTTGCCTTCCAATTGCCCTGCTCACTTGGATGTGTTAGTTTAACATCTGTCTGTCCTGAGAGCTCTTCCTCCAACCTCCTCCACTGACCATCTTCCTGCTTTTCATCTTTCTGTCCATGAAGAAAAATATGAGCTATTTACCGTTTTCTCTCCTTTCTCAATGTGTCACCTCATTCTTTACCTGTAAATGAAGTTTTTTCAGGTACATGGAATACTGATGATTCTATTTCTTCGGTAGGACAAGAAATGAGTAAAAATTATTCTTTTCTTTCTTCTGGCAGCAGGTGAGAATAGGATGGAAAGTTCCGAGTTACCTGCAAAGCAGGAAATTTCTAAAGGTTCTGATTCATCAAATAGGATATCAGGAGGACTCTATGTGGTGGTTCCTGGAGGACCAGAAGCTGGAGATGCCTGTGAAGATGCTTTAGAGAAGCTGGAAGGGCAACCCTCAGATGAGGAAGGGAGCCAACTCGAAAGTGATTTCTTGGAAATAACACACGAGAATAAAAATAAATCTACCAAAGATGGATGTGATACATATAAGGAACTTGGGGCACATCCAAATCTGTCCTCCAGTCCTGCAGAACTTCAAGGAATTCTGAAAGGACAGAAATTCTATCGATGTGATGAATGTGGCAAAACTTTCAATCGATGTTCACACCTCATTGGGCATCAGAGAATCCACACTGGAGAGAAACCCTATGAGTGTAACGAGTGTGGTAAGACATTCAGGCAGACCTCTCAGCTCATAGTTCATCTCAGAACCCACACGGGGGAAAAACCCTATGAGTGCAGCGTGTGTGGAAAGACCTATCGACACAGCTCCCATCTCATTCAACACCAGAGACTCCATAATGGGGAGAAACCTTATAAATGTAATGAATGTGCGAAAGCCTTCACTCAGAGTTCCCAACTCATTGACCACCAGAGAACCCATACTGGAGAGAAACCATATGAATGCAATGAGTGTGGGGAGGCCTTCATTCGGAGTAAAAGTCTTGTCCGACATCAGGTACTTCACACTGGTGAGAAACCCTACAAGTGTAATGAGTGTGGGAAAGCTTTCTGTTCTAATAGAAATCTCATTGACCATCAGAGAATCCACAGTGGGGAGAAACCTTATGAGTGTAATCAATGTGGCAAGGCCTTCAGTCGGAGTAAGTGTCTTATTCGACATCAGAGCCTCCACACTGGGGAAAAACCATACAAATGTAGCGACTGTGGGAAAGCTTTCAATCAAAACTCTCAACTTGTTGACCATGAGCGAATGCATACTGGAGAAAAACCTTTTGAATGTAATGAGTGTGGTAAAGCATTCAGTCTGAGTAAGTGTCTTATTCGACATCAGAGACTTCACACAGGTGAAAAGCCCTATAAATGCAATGAATGTGGAAAATCCTTCAATCAAAACTCACACCTCATTATACACCAGAGAATTCACACTGGTGAGAAACCTTATGAATGTACTGAGTGTGGGAAGGTCTTCAGTTATAGCTCTAGCCTTATGGTACATCAAAGAACCCATACTGGGGAGAAACCATATAAATGCAGTGATTGTGGGAAAGCCTTTAGTGACAGCTCGCAACTCATTGTGCACCAGAGAGTTCACACTGGAGAGAAACCCTATGAATGTATTGAGTGTGGGAAAGCCTTCAGTCAGCGTTCCACTTTCAATCACCACCAGCGAACTCACACTGGAGAGAAGCACTCAGGTGGGGCTCGGTCAGTTTCTTAAGGCATAAATCTCCAAGACAGCAAGGAACTTTGAGTTAAGCTTTCTTTATAAGAAGGCTACTCACCCTGGTGTCCTCTTGGAACCACTAATTGAAGTGGGCATTTCCCAAATGCTTTCTGCTGGGTCGTAAAGGTAGGAGAGTGGCAGTAACAGTGCACTCCTTCCTCAGTAATGGGGAAGTGAGGACTACACATTTCATGTACTTGTAGGTTTCCTTCTTTCTTTTTTTTAACTGTTTAAAAATCTATTTCATGTCTTAGTTATATATCACATAATCAGACTGTGTGCTTCTCAAGAACAGAGATTGTATCTTACTTTTCCTGTTTCAGGTAATCCATTTTACCATTTACATCAAGCCATTCTCCAAGACTGTTATTAATTCTTTCCTTTCTGTTGGCTGTTCCCCTCCTTATCCACTTTTGAAACCTCTCTAATCTAGACCCTCATCACTTGTGCTCCTACCTAAAAACCTTTTCTTCTTCACATTTGCTAATCTGTGTCCCTCAGAACCTTTGAGATCCAGTTCATCTCTCAAAGACTTTCTTCTTCAAATGCTTCTTCATTCCTTTTAAACTGCTATTTCTTTGACCTCAGTGCTTCAAATTAGCTGGTGCTACAATGTGCAATTGTTGTTAAATTGCCTTGCAAAATATTCTCAACTTAATGCATATGTGTATATGTTCATACCAACTTACTTAGGCTCTTTGATGTTGAATATGGTGTCTGTTTCTTTTGGCATATAGATAATTTTTGTATACTAGTTGTTTAATAAATAATTTTTAAAAACTCAGCTCTCCAACTGAACCATTCTTAAATTGGGCAAGATCTCCGTCCCGCCCCCCACTAAACTAGAAGCTTCTAAAGGTGGAAGTGGCATCTCATCATAGGATATCAGATATAAAGACCTCATTGGTATCTTCTACATGTACTCTTGGAAGTCTCACTACTGTTACTTCATTGTTGGCTTCTGATAAATATTCTATTGTGTTTAGGAAGTTTCCTTCTATAGTTATTTTTAGAAGACAACATAGTATAGTAGTTAAGAGCACAATTTTGTGTCTAGCACTCTAGGTTCAGATCCTCACTCCACCACTTTCTTAGGTGTATGATCTTGGGCAAGTCACTTAGCTTCCTTGTGTCTCAGTTCTTCCATCTATAAAATGGAGCTACCTCATAGGGCTGTGAGGATAAAATTGGTTAATTGTAAGGTACTTAAAACAGTGCTTGGCACATAGTACACATTATAGCAATTATTATACTTCAAGTTTTTTTAGGATGGTTGCTAAGTTCTGTCAACTTTAAAAAAAAAATTGGTGTAATTTTATGGGTCATATCCTTTATTCTTTTTGTAATTCTTTGTGTGTGTATTTCTTTTTGTTTTTGTGAGTTTTTTGCTGAAGAAGATTAGCCCTGAGTTAACATCTGTGCCGGTCTTCCTCCACTTTACATATGGGTCACTGCCACAGTATGGCCAACAAGTGGTGTAGGTCTGTGCCTGGGAACCAAACCCGGGCTGCCAAAGTGGAGCACACTGAACTTAACCACTAGGCCACAGGGCCAGCCCCTGTAATTCATTTTTTTGACAAATTTCCAAATAATTGAAATTTCCTTGCACTCCTGGAATAAAATCCATTTGTAGTGATTCTTTTTTTTTAAGTACAAAACTAGATTTAACTTACTAAATTTTTGCTGGCTTTGCAAAATGTATTCAGAAAGTTTATTTTTCTTTTATTACTTTGGAAGAGTTTGCATAATGTGGGAATCATTGTTTGAAGGCTAAAAATAACAACCTGATCCATTTTGGGGGAGGAGGGACTTGGGAGGGACAAATCTTTAGCCACATTTTGATTTCTTCACTGGTCGTGGCCTTAGGTTTTTACCGTAGTGTGAATTGTGGTAATATGTAGCTGAAAATCATCATTTTTACTGGATTGTCAAACAGTGGCATAAATTTGAACCTAGTATTCTATAAAATGCTTTTACTCTCTTCTGTATATGTAGTTAGAGCTCCATTTTCATACATAATGTTTTACATTTTGTTTTCCTTTCATTTTTTCTGTCATGGTTGCTAAGTTTAATTTATTTTGTTTCTCTTTGGAAGTCCACTTTTTCTTGAATATATATATTTTCATATGTCCTTTTACTACCTGAAGTTGCAGAGGCTTTTCATTGGCCCCTCATTCGTCAATGATGAGGACTTTCCAGTCCTGATATTTGCCCCAAAATAGGGAAAGTGGATTTCTCCTGAATCCTTCTGTAGTGCATTTGGGTGCTGTTAAAATTGTCTATTTAGATGTCATGCTAGGTTAGTTGTAAAGTTAATTACTAATAGGCACTTCAGCAGAAATGAAGGAAAGGAGCAACTCAACATGTTTCTGATCTGGTTGAAAACCTTCTACCCAGAGCCTACTTTTTGTATCTAGCTTTCCTTTTGGCTCAGTCTTCATATTATGGATCCAGTGGAGCCTCCTTCCATGTTTTCTATCTATTGCAAATAGCTCGGTTATAAAAGAACTGAATGTGGAAAAACCTTCAGTCACAACTCAGACTTTATTTTACTTCAGTGGCTCCAAATTAGGAAAAGAACCTGTTCTTAAGATAAGTGTGAGACAACATTCAGTTGTAGAAAACATCACCAGAGACTATGCTTACAAGAAAACCCACTCATTTGTGTGTGGGAAAGCCTTGGTTATAGTTTATTTCTTGGTTGACATCAGAAAACCTACATGGGTTACAATCTGTTTTGATTTTTAGAGAGCAAGAAATCACTAATCCAGAGCTTCTATTATTTTGCACACATTTCTGAAACCTGAAATAAGTGTGGAAAAGCTTTCAGTTATAGCACATAGCTTCTGCTCCATCTGTGAATCCACAGTGTAGAAGGAGTGTGTCAGTAAACAGTGTGACAGAACTCCCAATTTATTTTTAAAAATTGTACAGAATTTATACCCAGGAAATGGTTCAGCTGGTCAAAAATGATGGTAAAGGTGCTAAGAGCTGGACTCTTACCTTCCTACCTCTTATACACACAAAGAAAATATCCCACAGCTGTAGTCTGCATCTCCAGTGCAGTCATTCAGCTTTTAAGTCCAGTAGGAAAAGTCCAGAGATTTGGGGAGCTGACAAGTTATTGAGTACTGTTACATGGCGGGAGACATTTCTGTCAAGGCATTTGCCTCTTGGAGTGCTACAAAAGATATATTCATGAAAACCTCTAGGTGTTAGGGACAAATTGTGAATAACCACAGGCTGGCATTTGCTCTATAGGAAATTAAAACAAATTCTCTATCCCTAACATTAAGACGTGTTCTAGCCTGATGGGGCCTTGTAGAAGTCCTTGCCCCAGCTGGATAAAGGGAAGGTGTTATGAGGTCAGCTGGCTCCAAGTATCTAATGGTGCAAGTATTTGATCCAGGATAGGACGTTGTAGATTTATTCCTCCCTGAACCACAACAGCCTTCCCACTAATATCTGCACAGGGCCAAGGGCCTTGTACTTTACCCAGATGGATACCAAGTAGGATGAATGCAGATTCCCTTTTAAGGCATGTGAATGCTTTACATGAAGACACAGTAGGAGAGAAATGTATGATGTCCCAGCACCTTTTCTGACCTGTGGGTATTCCTCAAGTGAAGCTTGGGTAGGAATTACCAGCTAACTGAAAACGAAATGTTTTTCCAACTTAGGTGGCCCAGTCCATAGACTTAAAAGTTTCTAGGAATGAATGTACAGGTGGCATTTTATGATGATATCTAACAGGTTTCTACCCCAAGCCTCAGTTGCATTATCTTGCATATGGATGATACATTTATAAGATATTCAGTTTCCCAACTTGATGTCAAATGGATTGTGGATGGAGATGCACAGGGCCAATAGCTACCCAAGATTTGGTACAATGAGACCATTGGACAGAGTAATCATAGGACAATGTATGCTCCTGAATAACATTCAGGAAATGAATAAGACTGAAAAAGGAGTGGCAACCACAGCTGCATGTTCAGGACGGTGGGGTGCATATGTACATGCCCAGCCATCAGATTGTATATGTTAATTATATACTTTGATTCCCATTTGGGTAAGATTGAAAAATGCTATATTCCCTCACTGAGACTGTGTTGCTCCCCGGTGGAGGGGGGCCAGAACAATTGAAATTATACCATACCTGTAGCAACCCTGGTAAGTCATAGATCATGTCCTGATTTTAGCAAGAGGCCGCTGGTGAAACCTCTCTAGTCAGTATTCAGGCTGCTTTGGCAATGAGCAAAAACTGATGGCACTCAAGCTCTCACTGGGGAGCCACACCGCTGGTGCCCCAAGGATTTGAGATGTGTGCAGCCTATTAGAGGGGCCATTTATGGAGAAGGTGGTCATGGCAGCTACTACACTGCTAAACGTAAATCCACTGACAACTGTATTCTCCAGTCTAAGCCGTGCATTTACTATGGCTGTCCACTGTCAACATGTGTCCTAGTGAGGAGCACTGGAACAATGAGATAGTTGTAGTTATTCTTTAGAAGACTTTCAAAAGAGAACCATTTGAAGAACTCTAGACAGTTCACCTCTTCTCAGGGGTTCCCTGAGGTTTCCGTTGTGAGTGGATGTGTGGGATACTTGAACTGTAGGATCAGGAACAGCTGGGCAATTCCCAACAATCTGCAAGGACAAGAGAAGTTGCATATCTGGTCTGGGGCCTCTGATTTGTCCAGAGAAATATGCTAGAGTAAGAGTTATGAATAGCTTGTGTTGGGACAGAGGTCAAGGTGTGCTCCACCTGCCCTCCCCCAAACATGAAGCTATAATGTCCTGGCCTGTAATTGATGCCAAGGGCAAAGTCATCCCCTGACACGCCACCTGCTCTGCATCTCCAGGTTCAGGAACACCGTTTTTCCTCTATGTGGGGGCTTCATGAGTTGGTCACTAGCAGACATGTTGCTCCTTAAGGAAGTCAGATGTGTTAGTCTGCTAGGGCTGCCATAACAAAGTGCCACAGACTAGATGGCTTAAACAACAGAAACTTATTTTCTCACAGTTCTGGAGCTAAAAGTTCAAGATTAAGGTATGAGCAGGGTTAAGTTCTTCTCCAGCCTCTCTTCTCAGCTTGTAATATGGGCATCTTGTCCTTCTATCTTCACATAGTTTTTCCTCTGTGTTAGTGTGTGCCCTAATTTCCTCCTCTTGTAAAGACACCAGTCTCTGATAGTTTAGGACTTCGGATTTGGGGTGCTCCCCAGGGGCTAGGCATGGCTGCCCTTCCCCCAGCAAGCCACCCAGGTCGTCTTCGGTACAAATTGTTTCCCCTCCACCCCACCCTGCTTCCAGCCCCCTTCTTTTCTGCCTCAAAAACTACTTTTTCTCGTCCACTCTCACCTTTGGACCCCTGGACTCAAAGCATAGGTGTGTCTTTCTCCTCGCAGATCTTTGGCACCATTCCTGGGTCTGGAAAAGAAACCGAAAAAGCCCAGGGCAGAGGTTTACATAACCCAATGCGGGGGCTTGACTGGGTGGCCCCTGGGCTCATTTTCAAGTGGGCTGGACCAGAGTTTACAGGGGTGATTGACACCTGCCGCGTCCCCAACCCTGGTGTGAAGGAAATAAAAGTTGCTCATTATTATAAAAGCAGAAAAATAAATAAATAAAGTAAAAATAAAGACACCAATCTTGTTGGATTGGGACCCACCCTAATGACCTCATTTAAACTATTACCCCCTTAAAGACTTTATCTCTAAAGACAGCCACATTGTGAGGTCCTGGTGTTTAGACTTCAACATATGAATTTTCAGGGGACACAATTTAGCCCGTAATAACAGACTTTTTAAAAAATATATCAATTTAACTCAAGGGCAAGTCTGGACTGACCTGCCAATGTGGGAAGTTGGCCTTATTCTTAGGTGAACACATTTTCCCCTAGGGAGAACACAGTGGCCACTGCCTCCTCAGTTGTGTTCCGAATGGCTTCTCAATCTGTATTTTATTCCCAGTTGAAACTTAGACTTTTTAGCACTGTGGCAGGCACATACATGGTTCTCTGGTGTGAGTTCCTCAATTTTTGTCGTTTTGAACACTTTTATTGAAATATAATTCAAATACCATACAATTCATCCATATAAAATGTATAGTCAGTGGTTTCGGTATAGTCACATATATGTGCAACCATCACCACAGTCAATTTTAGAACATTTTCATCACATCAAAAAGAGATTCCCAACCCTTTAACTATCCCTAATTTTGTTTTGTTCTTACTTTGTATTATGGAGAATTTTTCATATACACACAAAATACAAAGAAAAAAAAAATTAAGGGTTGCATGTAATGTAATTAGGTTCTAACACCACCTGTGAAGCAAAGATTTAACTTGAATCTAATCAAGCCTCTATTCCTACCTTCCAATTTACAGGAAATATAGGGGGATACGATGAGGAAACAATGAGACATATTCACTGATTTGTGATTTATACAGTATGAGACATTGTATAGGACAATTGGCCTAGACTCCTCAAAAAGTCAGTGAGATGAAAAAAGTTGCTGAACTGTTCTAGATTAAAAGAGACTCTTCAGAGATGCAACAACCAAATGCAGTGAGGGAATATGGAATGGATATAATATTTAATAGTAGGTCCATCTGATGATAATATACGATTATTATTATTTTTTTAAATGAATCAAGCTGTCCGCTTTATTTTTTCCTTCTTCTCTCCAAAGCCCCCCCCAGTACATAGTTGTATATTCTAGTTGTAGGTCTTTCTGGCTCTGCTATGTGGGACGCTGCCTCAGCATGGCTTGATGAGCAGTGCTAGGTCCGTGCCCAGGATCCAAACCAGTAAAACCCCAGGCTGCCGAAGCAGAGTGCGCAAACCCAACCACTTGGCCACAGGGTCAGCCCCTAGGATTATTTTGAAATTTCGTAAGTGGAACAGTTGTATTTTGGTTATGTAGAAGAATGTCCTTATTCTCAGGAGATGCATGCTGCAATGTTTAGGGTTGAAGAGTATTTTCAAATGTCTCAACAATAACAACAAACGAAATGTGTGTGTGTGTGAGGAAAGTAAAAGCTAATGTGGCAAAATGTTAACAATTGTTGACTCTAGCTAGACAGTATATGTGTGTTCGAAAGTTTCCAAATAAAGTTTGAAAAAGGTAAAAGGGGATTATGGATGTCTCATTATAACTCAACACCCTTTGGAAGAAATGCAGTCTGTAGTTTGAGGCAGTGTGGCAGTAGATAAAGGAACGTAGGATCTGTAGCCAGAAGACGCAGTCCAAATCTCAGATTGTTCACTACTAGCTGTGCCACCATAAGCAAATCATTTCACATATCCAGGTTTTAGTTTCCTTATCTAGAAAATAAGGCTAATATTATGTCACAAAATTACTCTGAGGCTTAAATTAGTTAATGCTCATGAAAACCCTTTATAACTTGTAAAGCAATATATATTGCAGTAATAAGTCCCATTCACTTTTGTACTTTTGATGTATCTTTTGATCCTTTCTTATAGCCTGAGAGACATAGCCTTAAATAGATTTTGAGTTCCTAAAGGGAAGCGTTGTGTTACCACCTTTTTGACCAATAAGCTAAGACCTAACTAACCAGATAGTGATTTCATTTACCTAATATGAGTTAGAATTTCTTTGGCTGGCAGATGTTGTGATAAAGATTAAAATTGCTGAATATCTAGGCAACTATGAACCCCCAGCATACCCTTATTCTGAACAGTGACATCATTCTGGACTGAATGAGTAGATTTTTGTTGGAAAAAAATATGCCTGTGGATAAAAGCAATGAGTTGGATGGGGGGCCTGAAATTATATTTTTAGCATGTGTCCAAGTTATGCTCTCTAAAATTTGAGAACTGGGGCTAGAATATTAATGAGTTATCATTACCTCCTGGGACCAGATATGGAGTTAGAAGTTTGAATCAGAATTAATGACCTCTCCCCAAAATAAAAGAATAGGTAAAGGGCTGGCCCAGTGACTCAGCCGTTAAGTTTGCACGTGCACTTTGGCAGCCTGGGGTTCACTGGTTTGGATCCCCGGTGTGGACACGGCACCGCTTGGCAGGCCATGCTGTGGCAGGCGTCCCACATATAAAGTAGAGGAAGATGGGCACAGATGTTAGCTCAGGGCCAGTCTTCCTCAGCAAAAAGAGGTAGATTGGCAGCAGTTGTTGGCTCAGGGCTAATCTTCCTCCAAAAAAAAAAAAAGGGTGAAAAGCAAGACCAAGTTGATTATAACTGTCCTAATGAATGTGAATATTATTCTTGTTTCCCGCTGTAGAGGCAATACTGTTGTGCTCCTGAATTCTACTTCCACCATCAGCTAGGAGTGTGAACTTGTGTAGGTCTTATTTCTCTGAATCTGTTTTTCAGTCACCTCTAGAAAATGTGCTAGAGTTGTTGTGCCACCTACATGAGCTGATGGATAAGAAAGCTCCTGGTTTACTTTAAGTATTCAATACATATTTTTTGATTGATGAGCTTCAAAGCTTAATCTTCAGGCAACTTGTTTATCTACAGTAATTCTCTAGATTATCCCATCCTGCCCTATACAGTGACACCTCCTAAATTTACATCTCAGTCTAGATTATCCCATCCTGCCCTATACAGTGACACCTCCTAAATTTACATCTCAGTCTAGATTATCCCATCCTGCCCTATACAGTGACACCTCCTAAATTTACATCTCTAGGTGTGATTTCTTCACCAAACACCTGACTCCTATTCCAATAGCCTGTTTGACATTTCCTTCAGATGTCTAATTGGCGTCTTTAACTTAACACATCCAAAACAAAACTATTGATCCCTCTTCCCTAAACCTGTTCCTCTCTCAGTCTACTCTGTTTCCAAAAGGCAATCTTATTCTAGTTGCTCAGATCAATACACATGGAGTCATCCTTAACCAACATCCAATTCATTAACAAATCACGCTGGCCATGCCTTCAAAATATATGCAGAGCCATTTCTCATCACCTCCATCACTTCTAAGATAGTCCAAGCCACCATCATTTCTCATCTAGAATATTGCAGTAGCCTCTTAATCTCTCTACTTCTACTCTTGCCCAGCTCAGGCTGTTCTCAATGGAGCAGCCAGAGCAAATTTTAAAATGTTATAGAGTGAAACTTTCGTGCAAGGTTTATATCAGAATGACTAAGGACTGAAAGCAAGAAAGTAACAGAATTTATGAAACAGGTTTCTTGGCTCCTTTCATATACGATAGCTAATAAATCTTTGAACATGTGGCAGAAAAAAAGAAAAGACCATGTCACTCCTCAATCCCCAAACCCTCCGGTTTTATTCGGGACACATCCAAAGCCCTGTGGCCAGAAATGTGCACGCCCCCCAGTCCCCACCCCTACCCCCCGATTTAAGGCCTTTGCTTCGTGATGTTCCATGTATCAGGAACACTCTTCCCCAGAAACCCGCATGCCTCAGTTACTCCATTCCTGTCTCTGCCTTCCCTGTCATCTGTAAAACACTCCCACCACCATCTCTCTGTCTCCTTTTACTCACTGCTATGTTTTACGTATTTATTTATCACTGTCTCCCCCGACTTGAAGGTAAGCTTCATGGGGCACTGAGTTCATTTTCTTCATTACTGTATCTGCAGAGCCTAGAACAGTGACGCGGGCACTGGATACGTATGTTTGTATACCGTCGATGACCGTAGCCGATAATAGCTTTGAGGCTGAAAGGCACGGGATCTGTGGAGGGAAAGATGATGTTTCCGCTCGGCAGCAAGAGCTGGAGGGTGTGACTTCAGGGAGCCTCAGTTCCAGGAAGGCTGTCTGGCTGCGCAGTTGATTGGTTCCTCTTCCCGCGCTAACCAAGACCTGTCCCCAGGCTCCACCCCTTCTAGGACCCTCCTCCTATTGGCTGAACTCGCCAAACCCTTTCTTTCTCCTAGCCAATGGTAGGGCAGAAACTGGGCGGGAGGCGGGGCCGCAGCGCTCTCCGAGCCGACAGACTCGCTAGAGGGCGGGAGGATTCCAGCCTATGGGGCACAGAGATGCAGAAACCTCCGGGTGCCTAGAGGGGCCGGAGCGCTAGGATGGGAGTTAATAGGGGGTCGGTGACGTAGTTCCTTCTCTGCTTTGTTCCAAGAGGTGGGTCGGGCGCTTTCGGTGAGGGGTATGTGGCAGCCTGGCGTGGGGGTTCGGCCGGGTTCTGGGAGTGGGCGGGGGCTACAGGCCCAGAGCCAAGTCTCGTTTGCGGATGCCCGCTGCGGAGACGGGGACGCGGCAGCTCAAGGGTCGTTGCGGGCCTCCCCTCCCCTATTTCGGCGCTGCCCCTTTGTCTTGGGTCTCGTCTGCCGCTCGGCGTAGCTGCTCGCCTCGACCGTGCTGAGTAGTGACAGAACTGTGTCATCCCCGCCCCTAGCCAGTGGGCCCCTGGTGATAGAGGTCGAAGTCTGGCCCAGGCTCTCAGGACTCCACGACCCCTGAGTATTTGACTCAGATCACAAGTCAGATCGCCCCTGTGTTCCAAGTGAGGAAACGGATCCAGAGAGGCGGGCAGGGTCTTGCCCAAGGTTACTCATTCATTCACTCATTCAACAAATACTTATTGAGCACCTTCCTATTAGTGTGCTAGGTCCTGGGATTACAGTTGTGTACAAGACGGAGCTATATTCTGGTAGGGAAGAAATGAAACAAGCTTGAAGGGTTAGAAGCAGGGTCTAGGAATCTGGAGGGGGAAACAGAACAGATTTTGAGGCCTAGTAATCCTAAGGGATGGGTAATCATAAAAAAATTCTCCTGGTATCCCTTTAAAGCCTTATTTCTTCCTGTCTCTCTAAAGACGCTTGAGTCAGCAAAGTTCCCTTCTCATTCCCCTTCTGCAGTCTTTCCCTAGAAAGCTGGATTGCAGTTGGAATGCATTTTGCAGTTAGAGGAGAATATGGAGACTTTTAGATATCAACAGAACAGGTGAAAGGACAACTCTGGTGTAATGGAATGAGGATTTCCTTCAGGCACAGAAGACTTGTCTCTCACTAGCCATACGGCTTTCAGCAAGATGTTCCATCTCTGGGAGGTTCATTTCCTCATCATTAAAATGGGAATGATCATCCTTACTACTCACAGTTCTATAGGAAGCGAAGTTACCCTGGGATTGGACAGTGCCCTGAGTGTCCCCTTGGAGTTGAGCTCTCAAAGAAGTCAGTTATTTTTATCTGTTTACAGTGATTCAAGACCCTATTAGGAACTTCCTCACCAAACCCGAGGAAGAGAGGCAAAATCTGTGCTGGGCAGATCCGTTGGAGTGAGGCTGTCTGTGCTGGGTAGGTGAGACCTATACTGTGAAGTTAGTCTGGGGACAGGGATCTTGCCTGCTAGAGATTATGGGGACCAGGGCTGAAAGGGAGCATTTTTGGATGGCTGTCGAGGAGCGGAGAGGCAGTGAAGTTGGTGGGGTGAGGGGCTTTGGACCTGGAGGAGTAGAGTTTCGGGATGGGAGGAAGGTTGATGTAATAGAACTCAAATTTGGGTGTCAGGAGTCAGGAGACTTGGACCTGAGTCCCAGTTCTCCTCTAAGTTCCAGTTTCCCCGTCTCTACATTTTGATATAAGACTGGGAGGTCTAGGAGATTCCTTCTAGCTCTAACATTCTGAGAATCTCCTAAGTAGTTGGACTAAGTCAATCTCAGCAAATTTAGGCCCTTGGATGGCCTTGTTGAGACAGAATTGCCAAGAATGCAAATATACTGTCATGGTGTTCAGACAATATGACGAGCAAAAGGGATGGACAGTTGGAGGAGGCATGGTGGTGGTCATGTGTGGAAGATGTACTTCTTACCATCCCTACACCCAGAATAGAATTAGATACAATCCTGAACTTGTTTAACATTTCAAATCAAACAGCATTTACTGAGCCCTCTTTCTGCCAGGCACTGTGTGGGATCCACATAGGAGTATCATGGTCCCTGCTCTCTGGGGCTTACAGTTCAATGTGTACATGTGAGGAGGAGTGACACAGACATACATACAAATAATTCTAGTATAAGTCAACTCTAGTTTATATTACAGATTTGTTACAGTGCTTTTTTGAAGTACAGAAATTTTTATATGGTCAAACCTATCAGCTTTTCTTTTATGGTGTCAGCCTTTGTTTTAGGCTTAAGGCTTAGGCCTTTCTCCCTGAGATCAAGTAGTCCCCTGATATTTTCTTCTAGTTCTTTTTTTTTCCTTTCAATTTTTACATTTCACTCATCTGTCTCTCTGGAATTTATTTTCAGGTATTGCCTCTTATTCCTCACTCCATTGCAGCTAATTAATAACGAAGGACCATGTGACCACTGCTCAGAGGGACCTGAAAAGGCAGGTGATGCTGGCGAATTAAAGGAATACAACCTAGCCCAGGTAAAACCTCTTTCTCTCTGGGAATAGGACTCAGACCTTTGTGAGCTCCTCACAGCCTGAAAGGAATGGTGGTCATGAGATGAGAGCACTCACCCATCAGTCTCAGGGATTTGTGGGTCAGAGATCTGTGGGGCCTCATCCATCTCATCCATCCAGTTGTCTGAGATTGTGCTTTTGTACACAGTTGCCTGGATACCCTAGTGTCCTGCTGGCCCTATGGCCTCATCTGTCCCTTCTCCTACTTCTCCAGCCAAGACTCCACCTTCCTAGTGCCTGGGAATTCTTCCAGGATTTCTGAGGGAATTTCCCATCCAGTCAGACAAAGAGCAAATATGTATGTTTTCTCTTGATCAGACTCTCCTCAGACTCGGTCCTCCCTGATCTCTTTACAAGTCTTGCTGCCTCCTCAGGTCCCCCAGACCCACCCTATCCTTCCTTACAGCGCATCCTTATGCATTTCTCTTTCTCCCTACCTGTCCTTCTAAACAAAATCTCTAGCTCAGCAAGCTTGTACATTTTCATGACTTCCTCTCCCCTCTTTCTTATTCTCAAATTTGCATTCCTGACATATTTTTCCTCCTCTTGTCTAAAGTGTTTTCCTACATCTCCATCTTTCTTAGTGATGGTACCATTATTGATATTCAGACCTGATGACCCTGAATTCTTTCCTTCAGTCATTGTCTATATCCAATCTGATATATGCACACACTTTCCTGCAAATACCTGGACTTCATTGTTCTCTGTCCTGTCATTATTCTGGACCACGGTCTCGCTGTCTCATTCATTCAACAAACATTTATTGGGCGCATAGAATGTGGCAAACCCTCTAATGGTCACCCATACTGCATTCCTAAAGTTGTCTCCCAACTCATTTCCCTTCCTCCATTCTTTTTTTCACCTCTAATCTATCTGGGCTAGTCTTCCTAAAGCATTCTTTTCCTGGGTAGGATGATACAAAATTTATTGTCCAAATTGGGATACTTTTGTGAGTTAAGGGGACCACTATTAATAATGATGCTGGAATAGCAGGTATAAAGCAGCACTCTTCTGGGAAAACTAGAATATATGATCACTGTACTCCTAGGTGGCATTTCTTGGATTCTTTCTTTTTATTTCTCTCAATTTACTCTTCATGGGATACACCAGATGCCTCTCTCCTCTGTTTTCCACTTCATGAAGCTGAGAAAAACAGTTAGTGCTGAGGGGTGGAGGGAAGTATGGAGACTAGCGGAAATGAATGGTAATGCTTGAAAAACTATATTCTTGATAAGTGAGAACGAGAAGGAAAGTAACAAGAGAGGAGAATAGCAAGGTAGAAAAAAGAATATGGAGTGGGGAAAGAAATTTAAGGATAGATTTCACTCTTTTGTTTAGAACTTGTTTCCCATTGATCATCAAATTATATCCGTATTTTTTGCCCCATAATTTCAGTGTTCTGGCTGGTATCACTTCAGGCAACTTGATTCTTTCATTCCTTCATTTGTTCATTTAACAAAAAAAATTTTTTGAGTGCTTGCTATGTAGCTGGAACTGTGCTAGGAGCTAAGCACACAATGCTGAACGAAATGGACAAAATCCCTGCCCTCGTGAACCTATGTGATGGGGTAGTCTCCGGCTTATTTCTGAGTACACTGGCCCTGTGCAGACTTCCTTTTGAGAAACAATTCCTGCTTACCCTCTGGGGCTCTGCCAAAGTTTTGCATTTTTAAAGCACCTTTCCCCAAGCAGTCCAAGCCCCAGTAATCACTCCCTCCCCTGGCCCCCTTCGTCTCCTGATTGGGTACTTTGTAAGTTTATAATTGCTCTCCTGTTTTGCCATTTACTCCATTGTAAGCTCCTTAAAGGTAGGTATGATATTTCATGCTTATATTAGTCTGCTTGGGCTGCCATAACAAAATACCATAGACCGGGTGGCTTAAACAACAGACCTTGACTTTCTCACAGTTCTGGAGACTGGAAGTCCAAAATCAAGGCGACCAGCTGATTTGGTTTCTGGTGGGGACTCTCTTCCTGGCTTGTAGATGACTACCTTCTTCATGTGAGCTCTCTCCTATGTCTTCTTATAAGGATACACTAATCCTGTCAGATTAAGGCCCCAACCTTATGACCTCATTTAACCTTAATTACCTCCTTAGAGGTCACATCTCCAAATATAGTCACATTGGGGGTTAGGGCTTCAACATATGAATTTGGGGGTTGGGGGACGCATTCAGTACATAACAATGCTTTTTTTTTTTTTCTTTTTGCATTCAATAATGATATTTATTGCTTTGTGACAGAGCCATGTAAATACCTGGTTATTAACATTTTCCCTGGACACCTCTTCCCGGAAGGCCATGAGATTGATGTTTCCCATACCAGCCTTTAAGGGTAGAATAGTTGGTGCACTAGCTAACTGGGGAGCTTCAGATAGGCCATGCCTAGAAATAAGACATCCAGTGACTGGCTTCAAGGCATTGTCTCATTCTGAATCTCTAAAATTCTTTATTCTAGTAATGATGGGAATCTGTTCGTCTAAAGTCATTTCCCAGCTTTTCCATAAGTAATACTGTAAGAAGAATTAAGAAATAATACAGGTTAGCAGAAGACATTTTGCCCGCACAATGAGAGGCCTTCATAACAGTAAATATATAACCTTGTCCACCTGTTCATTCACTCATTTATTCATCCCACAATAGTTATTTTCTTCTTTTCTGCAACAATGCTTTTTAAAATTTTCCCTGTGTTAGACCCAGAACAGAAATGTGTATAGGGTAGAGTGCTCAATAATTACTAGTATAAGAAATATATAAAGAGAAAGGAAAGTTTCAGAGAAGAAGAAAAATGGAAAAGAAAACTCAGAAAGAACCATCAACTTTCTCTGGAGGTGGCTTCACTTGCTATCCCACTTTGCTCTGCAGTCCCCTGGGTTCTCACTGAGTTTCCCCCACCTGCTTCCTTCTATTTGATTAGGAGAGGTACCAGCAGCAAGATAGGAATGTGCTCAGGATCCTGGCAAGAATCGACCCTCCCCCACCATTTTGTCTGCCTACCCTTCATATCTTGGGTGTGAGTCTGTATTTGTGCCTGTGTATGGCATCAGTGGACCCGCACTTCTGAGATGTGAACTCCAACCTCCACAGTTCTTTTCTCTTCTTGCTTCTCTTGAGCACTCAACACTGGATATCTCCTCCTTCAGAGAGTGTGACTCAATTTATCAAGAAGCTATGAGACAATGGAAACTGGTCAGACTTTTTTGAAAAGCAGTAGGTAATACTGCAAAACGATTTCATTCCATCTGACCCACTCACTCACTTGTGGAACTCTTATCCTAGGGATATATTTCAATAGGAAAAAAACTTTATATGTATAAAATGATTGTGATAGCATTATTGATAGAGGTTAACCTCGGGGAACAACAGAAATGTCCAACGCCAGCAAAACTGTAGATAAATTATAATGAATTCAATTGGTGGTGTAGTCATAAAATGATCATATGAAAATTAAATAGCAATGTATGAAAATACTTATAAAAATTAAGTGGAAGAAGTAGGATGCAAAATTATATCTACTGTATATTTATAACTATATAACTATGGACATGGACAAGTCTGAAAAAGAACATAGTAAAAGGAAAATTAGTCATGTGTTAGTATCATGGAGTCATCTTTCAGTTTTCTTTTATGACCCAACTACCTCTAGATTTGAGGTCAGCTAGGGTTATCTCTATGTCCAGAGTTTCACGTCAAACCAGTTGGGAAACTCCTGCTCATTCTTGACATTGGTTTCACGTATCAGCCCTTCTTGGTTGTGCTGTCCTCTCCTCTCACCCTTTTGCCATCTTTAGATACTTTACCCTTATGCCATGCAAGGTCCTATCGGAGTTTCCCCTTCTGTGCTTTAATGAACCCTCTCCCCAGTTCAGCCTCTCAGGTCCACCCAGTAGACTCGGTCTGTCCGAGTAACAGCTTGTGAAAAGCAGACAGACTGAACTAACACCTACGACTGGATCTAGTTATAGACTGGCATCTACAGAGTAGGCTATGATGTGTCTAGGCTCCAATATTGGAAGAATTATGTTACCCCTATCAAGACAGAGTGTAAGAACAAGGGATGTAGACAGGGGCCTAGTGCCTGGACTAGAGCAAAAAACCAAAATCTTAGTAATACCCTAAGACTGAATCCCAATTGCTATTCTGTAAAACAATTCTTGAGCACCTATCTTGTGCCAGTGACTATATTACTGGTACTACGGGAATAGGTCAGCAAGAAGTAAAAGTGAAATTGATCTGAAGAGTAGTCATTGAGCTACTGAACTAAGCATCTTTCTGTGTGTTTTTTCTAGGGACCAGATTAGGAGTTAAATGGCCCTAATTCTAGGAGTAGAGCATGAGACAGGAAGAAACCAGGGTGGATTTTGTACTAGTCTTTGCTCATTCTGATGTTAGACCTGTTGGGCTCCTGCTAGCCCTGGCTTTCCATAAGGCTGTACCTTGGTCTCTATGTCTAACCTCATTTTTCTCATCTTTTTTGATCAGTTCCCCCTGCCTTTGAACACTTAACTCTTCCATGTGAAACCCTGTGGTCTACCACAGATTGTCATCCTTGGATAATTCTCCTTCCTCTAATATATAGAACAGGTGACATGTACAATTTCTGTTTCTTCTGTCAGATGCTGAAACTGGAACTGAGGAGGTATTGATTCCAAAGTATCATCCCTGAAAAATCAGAATCTCGTACTTTTAAGAGAACTTCACAGAGGTTTGCCAAGGAAGTCAAAATTTAGAAAGCTGCTCTGAAGGGAAAGAGAAGATTCAACAGGCCACTGTGATGCCCCAAGAAAGAGAAAATGAGGAGAAAGACGAGAAACTTCAAACATAAGACACTTAATAAAACACTCATAGAAGTGAGTGACCAAGAATCTGAAAAAGATGGTAGTCGGTTCTCTGACCCTGCAACAGACGAGAGATTTCAGGCTGAAAAGAGACAGTATGTATGTACTGAGTGTGGGAAAGCCTTTAGTCAGAGTGCCAACCTTACAGTACATGAGCGAATCCACACAGGGGAGAAACCCTATAAGTGTAAGGAGTGTGGAAAAGCCTTCAGTCATAGCTCCAACCTTGTTGTTCATCGGAGAATCCACACTGGACTGAAGCCCTACACATGCAGTGAATGTGGGAAATCTTTCAGTGGTAAGTCACACCTCATTCGGCACCAGGGAGTCCACAGTGGGGAGAAAACTTATGAATGTAAGGAGTGTGGGAAAGCCTTTAGTCGGAGTTCAGGTCTTATTTCACATCACAGAGTTCACACTGGGGAGAAGCCCTACACTTGTATCGAGTGTGGGAAAGCTTTTAGCCGTAGTTCAAACCTTACTCAACATCAGAGGATGCACAAAGGAAAAAAAGTTTACAAATGTAAAGAGTGTGGGAAAACATGTGTTTCTAATACAAAGATTATGGACCATCAGAGAATTCACACTGGGGAGAAGCCTTATGAATGTGATGAGTGTGGAAAAGCTTTCATCTTAAGGAAGACCCTTAATGAACATCAGAGACTTCATCGTAGAGAGAAACCTTACAAATGCAACGAGTGTGGGAAAGCGTTTACTTCTAATCGAAACCTTATTGATCATCAGAGAGTTCACACTGGAGAGAAACCCTATAAATGTAACGAATGTGGGAAAACCTTCAGGCAGACTTCTCAAGTTATTTTACATTTGAGAACCCACACTAAGGAGAAACCCTATAAATGTAGTGAGTGTGGGAAAGCCTATCGTTATAGCTCACAACTTATTCAACACCAGAGAAAACATAATGAGGAGAAAGAAACCTCATAAATAACATGTATTGTTGGTAGTAGGACTAATTGCTACTTTTTGGAAAAGCAGTTTTTCAGTATCATCAACTTTAATTCTATTTCTAAGAATCCATACAGGGAAAGTAATGAGAAGTAGACAAAGATTAACAGAAGGGATATTCATGCCAGCATCATATATAACTGAAAGAAGAAAACTAGATTTTCAACAGTACAGGGTTTAAATGAATGATGGTCTTGCGGCCATTGTAAACCTTTTTAAAGCATATTTAATGCCATGAGGGAAATGATTTGGAAAAATGGAAGATAAAAAACAATGAAGTATGATCCAAATTTTTTAAAACATTTACGCATTGGAAAGGAATGGGAATGAAATAATACCAAACCAAAACATTAACTGATTATCTCTGGGTGATAGGATTATAGGTGATTTCTATTTTCTTCTTTATACTTTTCTATGCTTTTTGGATTTTCTACAATGAGAATGTACTACTTTTATATTCCGGAAAGTTACAATATTTTTAAAATGCAATGAGTACATCCTCATTTTCACTCAACAGTGTTATAAAAAGCACATAGAACATAGACTCAAAAATCCTGGGATTGCACCCTAATACTGGCACTTAGTAGCAGTGGAACCATGAGCAAGTCACTTCCTTTTAGAGCTTTGTTTCCTGTTTATTAAATCATAAATAACAGTTGTTGGTCTTTTGCAGTTTTAAGATAAGCTGACTTTACAGTTGTCAACACAATGCATAATTCATGTACTTGATCACTGTTAGATTAAAAGAACACAGCAAAAATTTACTACATCCTCATCTTTGACAGTTGTAGAAGGATATGCAAATAATAGAGAACAACTTAGCTCCATCTTTTCAATATATGTCTACAAAGCAAGAAAAAATGTCTCCTATGAAATTGAAACAATTGCAGTTCATAACCTTTAAAGAAATACAGTCAGCATAACCTAAAATTGGGGGAAGACTCTGCCTTCACATGTTATGTAGGGTTTAGTAGCTGAAAGGTGCAGACTTTGGGGTCAGAGACATGTGTTCTAATCTCAGATCTGCCATGCACTAGCTTGTCAGTTTTCAAGTCACTTAACTGCTCTGAGCCTCATACTATCTGTAGAAAGGGAATAACTACCTACCTCACAGGATTGTTGTAAGGATTAAATGAGATAATGCCTGGAATGTGTGATAAGCCCAGCACATGGAAAATCATAATAGCTTAAATAGAGGACATTGGAGCAGTATTTCTAAACACTTAGTGAGAGTGATTCATGGAAAGTTTTAGCTAAGGTGGCATTTAGGATATTTTAAAGTGTAATGAAGACAATACCAAGTACTAGTAACTTAAACCTTAAGAACACTAATCTTAGGGCTGGCCCCACGGCCGAGTGGTTAAGTTCGCGCGCAATGGCACCGCCCATCAGGCCGTGCTAACGCGGCATCCCACAGGCCACAACTAGAAGGTCCCACAACTAAAGTATACAACTATGTACCGGGGGATTTGGGTAGATAAAGCAGAAAAAAAAAAAAAAAGATTGGCAACAGTTGTTAGCTCAGGTGCCAATCTTTAAAAAAAAAAAGGGGGACACTAATGTTTACATAAGAGGAAGTCTAGAGGTAAGCACTTCCAAATTTGATTTGGCACCTTAGCACTTCATCAGACTTCCACATTAACTCCATAATTTTCAACATATTGTCTTTCATTTTTTGCAACTTTGGTTACAAGATGGTGGTCGCTGCTGCAAGCTCCTTTCTTCACACACTCCTTCAGAGTCGGGAAGTGAGGAAAGGTGCTGAGGCTTCCTCTTCTGAAGGTTCCTTTCTCTTATTGTTGAGAAAACCTTTCCCAGAAGAAGGGAGGAATGCTGAGCAGTCAGTTCTACAGGTGCTTACTAGCTTCCTCTGCTTTTCAAGTCCTTAGCTTAAAATCCATCTGGGAGCACTTAGACTCTGCCCATTCTTAACTCAGCCAGTTTTTCTTTTTATACAGTGAATCCCTAAGCTTAATGCCATTTGTCTTATGCACATAGTGCTTTATTGTTTCCAGAATTATTGAGGATATGTTATCCCATTCAATCCTGATAATATTTGTACAAGAAACTTGAGTCTCAGTGAGGTTAGGTGACTGGCTAGTAAGTGGTTGGAGCCAAGACTGAACTCGGATCTGACTTCCAAGTCCTTGCCTTCTTTATTACACCAAAGTGTCTCTACCCACCGTGGTGGTTCTACATGTGAGTGGGAGACCAGTTAGGATTCTCCTGGGTAGCCACTTCTATGAAAGGTGATTGTATCTGGACAATTATTTGATCGTGGCTTCATAAGGAAGTTAGATTTAGGGCCTATTTCTGCACCTCATAATTTAGTTTTGAGGATTATATATTTCTTCCTTGCTGTTACTGGAAAGAAGCAAGGGGAAGGTGTGAAGGGTCTATCTGTGAAAAGGGATTGTTTAGTTTTGCCCTATTTTGATAGGAAGTGGCTTACATATAATTTTGTGATATAACAGTCCCTCTTTGCATAGTTATTCAAAGCAAGGTTTGGAGGCTCTGGAACCGATTCAGGGGATAGGACTGTTGACATGGTCACTCTTGGGTGGGCACTCCCCCAAGAGTCTGGGTGGACATGAGGCTAGGGTAACCCACATGTGGCAGTGACTAAACAAAACTGCAGCAGTAAGCCACATCCATCATTCTTCCCTTGTGTGTCCTGTTAAAATTTTAGAAGGGGTTTCTAGTTAGTGTTCCATGCCTTTTGTCATGCCAGCCATCCTCACCTGCTAATTTGCTATGTGGAAACTACTCATGATTGTCTACTGGCCCTGCCAAAACTGCTTTACGAAAACAGGCAATTAGGCAACTAGTCTTTTGGTTGTGAACATGATGAGAGTCTATACAGAAGTTGAAATACAATGTACATCTGAAGTTTATATAATGTTATAAACTAATGTGACCTCAATAAAAAGAAAAGAAAACAGGCGGTTATCTTCGAGTGTGCCTGTCAGGGATTTTTTTTTTTTGAGCATTTATTATTGCTGAGCAGAGTTATTGATGCTTCCTATATTGCTGAGGAGGTATTCTCTGACCAAAACATTTCCCATCACTGTGTTCTAGTGCCAGAACTTGTTTCTTCAAATACGCTTTCTTAGATGACTTTGTAATCTTCAAGAGTAAGTACCTTCTAGGAAGGATATCATGTCTTCTCAAACCCAGAGATCTGAATACAGATCTTCACATTTCTTGCCCTAGGCAAGCAAAGATCCTAGACCCTTGAGGAGGCCCTCACCCATCTTCTAGGCTGATACCTGTCTTGAGCTGCAAGAGTAAACATTGACAATTGGTCCCTGGACCCTTTCAGATAAATATTCTGCAATATAATTTGAACTCATCACCTACCTTCCTCTAGGAGTTTTTCAAGACTATCAGCTGTTTCCTTCAGTCAGAGTTTAATTCTGCAGTTCTTACCATCCTTTCAAGCCCTTTCATGATGCACTCTGGAATTCAGGGTCTGTCTCTTTGAATGTGTTCTTTTCAACTTCCTGTTCTAATGGAAACCTGGCTGTTCCCTAATGGTGTGCTTCCACCGCAGTCCCTCAATTGCTAGTTTTTGTCTCCCTCAACCCATTTACCTCTCTCTACTGCCATTTCTTCTCTGTTCTCCACCAAAAGCCCAGCTCATTTGAAATCCCTGTTCTTGTCATCTACTGACTTCTTGTGCATTCACATTTATTCAATTATGTTTTAGTACCCTGAATATTCCTAAGGAATATGAAGAAGCAATATTTTTAGCCACAGACATCCTAATTGTGTAGAATTGCTCTTGTGTGGAATAGAAATATATATGTCTCTTTTTAGTTGAGAGAAAAGGGTGAAATAAATTCTTACTTTATATAGGCTTGATTAAAGGGAAATACGAAAGACAAAGAATCCTGCAGAGAGGAAAGTGTCTCCCCAGACTTATATTTTTCATTCATGGTGTGTACTGTGTTAGGTCTTACATGGAACTGAGAAGAAAACTGAAACAAAAAAGAGCTTTAAACAGCTGAATAATTCTGTTGCATGTAAAACCCATAAGACTAAATTTCATTTCAGCTCTGTATCCTTACTGAGAGACTTCCTTTTTTGATTTTTTTCCGTTCAATATAAATAAAATAGTATGCTTATATTGTTGGATTGTTTTTAGAAACTAGACTATCTTTAACCACCTCTGATGTTGTAAAACTAGAGTCATAAAATTGTTTTTGCAGGAAATAGTTATAATTCCTCCAATAAACATCTGTTGTTATTTACTTATAAATATCACTGAATTTTTTCTTTTTGCTTCCTGCCTTTGTTCAGAGTGGGAAGAAAACAGTTCAATCTGCTTTACTTTAAGTGCTGTTAGGGGAATGAAGAAGTGATTCTGGTTTGTTTCTGATTCAAACAGAACATGAAGCTTATTATTTTCATACTCATAGTACATAAATGAGAGCTCTCTAGCCATTAAAAGTGTCCTTCTGTTATTTCCTTAGAGGACTTATACAGCCAGTTATTGTCCTACTCCTCCTCTCTGGCCTTATCTGTGTTTCAAACCCGTACTACTATGTAGCTCTCAGTTGGCTGTATAAAACCAGCCATGTTCCCTGAAGTCCATTTCTGCTCCAGAAGGTAGGTTTGTGAGAGGTGAAAAAGGAGATGGCAAACTCCTTTCTGGCAACACACATACAGGACCTGACTAGTTCTCACTCCTCCCACCGGCCTTTTCAAATCCATGTGGCACAATTTGCGTGGACTGTAGACATGCAAAAGCTGTAACCAGTCTCTGAAGCTAAGGCCAGTGAACTCTAAATCTGGGAATCTCAAGAGGTAATTCATCATACAGATAAATTTCCCAGGTCCACCAAATCAGCATATCTGGAACAGGGCCTAGGAAGCTATATAAAACAAAACTTTCACAGTGGGGATTGAAGAAAATTTTCCATTAGGAGTCTTGACTCTTTACATAACTATTTTTGTAATGATTGTTCATTTTCCCTCAAAAGAACCTATAAATCACAAAATTATTGAGATATAAACCAAAGTTTGTATAATCTTGATAAATTAGCAAGCAGTTTACTGAGCCTGAAAGAAAATGCTGTCACATCTGCACTGTTGCTTTAACCACAGAATTGAGCTGAGATTCATGTTTTTAAAAAGTATAATAGAACAATATGGCAAGATAGATCATCATAGAGCCCTTTCACTACACAACAACCTAGAAATGCTGGATAAAACTTAAACATGCTTTTAAAAGGCTTTCAAGAAAGTGAAGTAAATCCTTGGAGCCTAAAATGAAGAAGTGGAAGCCAGCAAGGTAAGTGGGTGATGATGCCGTGGGTGCCGTGAGGCAGTTTGGTGATCTTGGTCACCAAGGGACTTAGATTTTATCAGCCACGAGGGCAGGATTTGAGTCCTTGGGCTTGCGAGAGGTGGAGAATTGGAACTAGGGTCTCCAGAAGAAGCGCAGATGTTTACAGGGCTACACCCTCAGTGAAAGCGTGCATTAGAAAAGTCACCTAAGAGCAGAGGAAGACATCAAGGAAGCTTGTGGGACTTCTCCTGGGATTTAAGTGGAAAATAACAGTTTCCCTAATTATTCGTAGTCATGAGTCAATCCTCATAGTAATTTAGGGTTCAAATTTGGGAAACACTATACCAAGAAAATAATATAAAATTAGGTGTGTACATTTCCAATTACACATAGAACAGTTATTTAAAATTTAGCAAATTTTTAAAAATTGAGTTATCTAATTGTTTTAAGTTGAGCTTTTCAAGATGTAAACTCAGAGAGAGGATAACACAGCAAATTTATTGGAGAGTGTTATTGGGATTAACACCTGAGGGAGAGCAAAGAAAGCAGGATTAGCAGACAGAGAAGTTAGCTGTGTGGCAGTCACAGAGTTGCCTTTGTTGCCTTCAGACTCAGACTGGCATCGCCTTTCAAAACTGCCCAAACTTGAAGTGAGAGGTCTGGGCCTTTATGCCTCTTCACTGACCAGTCCTTGAATACAAGCTCTACCGCAGTACCCTGAAGGTGGGGGAAGCATGATCTTGGAGGAGGTAGACTTCTTCAGCTGAAGAGAATGCCTGGAGCTGGCTGACAGTTGAGGGCTTTCAGCCTGCCCCTCTAGTAAGCTGGGGCGGGGAGGGGGACAATCCAGGGGAATCCAGACAGTGCAGCAAAATGTCCTCTACACTGATCGTAATGCAGTTAGGATAGAATTCAAGTTAACTAACAAACACATACATTTGGAAATTAAACACACATTTCTAAATAATTCATGGGTTGAAGAAAACAATAAAAATGAGGAGAGACTTGGACATGAATAAAACTAAAGGGGGGACTCCCACTTCTGGCCATACTAGTGTTACAGGGACCAGAATTACACTTCTGCCTGAAACAAAAAATCCCAGACAAAATATATGAAACAACGATTTTTAAGACATTGATATCAGCAACAAAAGACAATGATCCCTGATAGATGGGAAACATGAGGTGAGCCCTATAAGTGCCCTAGTTTATGGCCTTGAGAGAGTTCCCAGGCAGTGGTACAGAGAGGGGGAGCCAGGTAGAGCCTGGCACAATTCTTGAGTTGAAGAGAGAGAGCTAAGAATCCAAGGGGACCAAGGCAGGCAGGGTTCACAAGACAGTACTCGGGGGCGGGGGGCGGGGGGAGAACTACACAGAATTCTGGGGATCTGTGAATCCTCCCCCTAGGATATCCAGCAGAGTACTGAGTGACACATGTATATGAGGAAACTTATCCGAGGCTGGGGAAAGAACCATTCCAAAGGATTTGAGTGAACAGATCCAGGTACAAAAGCAAGGCGAGAAGGACTGTTTGTTCCCACAAGCCAGACAAAAATTACAATTCTTTTATGCATTGGGTAAAGTACTCAGAAGGGGCTTGCCTCAGTAGTTGGAGAACAATAAGCACAGAGTAAATCCAAAGAAAACGACTCCAAGGTACATCATAATTAAACTGCTCAGAACCAGTCAAAAAGACAAAATCATAAAAATAGCCAGAGAAAGAAAAACGCATTATGCAGAGAGGAAGAAGAAAGATTATACAGGTTTCTTGTTGGATTCATTGCAAGCATGAAGACAATGGAGCAACATATTTAAAGCACTGAAAGAAAAAACTGCCAACCTAGAATTCTAGAGCAGTCGATATATCATTCAAAAACAAAGGCAAAACATATTTTCAGACATTAAAAAGCTAAAAGAATTAATCACTAGCAGACCTGCACTACAAGAAATGTTAAACTAAGTCCTTCAGTCAGAATAAAAATGATACCAGGTGGAAATATGGATTTTTCCAACTTCGGTCTTATTGACATTTTGTACTGTATAATTCCTTGTTGTGTGGGGCTGTCTCGTGCATTATAGGACATTTAGCAGGATCCATGGCTTCTACCCAGTAGATGCCAGTATCACTACCCCAGAGTTGTGATAAAAATATCTCTAGGAGCCCAGAAATAAACCCAAGCATATACAGTCACTAATATTTGACAAGGGAGCCAAAAATGCTCAATGGAGAAAAGATTCTCTTCAATAAACGGTGCTGAGAGAATTGGATATTTACATGTAAAAGAATGAAACTGAACCTTATCTTATGCCATTCACAAATATTAACTCAAAGTGGATTAAAGACTTCAATGTAAGACCTGAAGTCATGAAACTCCTAGAAGAAAATGTAGGAACAAAGCTCCTTGACATGGGTCTTGGTAATGATTTTTCGGTTTTGACACCTAAAGCACAAGCAACAAAATAAAAAATAAACAAGTGGGACTACATCAAACTAAAAGGCTTCTTCTGTACAGCAAAAGAAACCATCGACAAAGTGAAAAGACAACCTATGGAATGGGAAAAAATATTTGCAAACCATTTATCTGATAAGGAGTTAATATCCAAAATATATAAAAAACTCATACAACTCAATAGCAAAAAAACCAAATAACCCAATTAAAAAATGGGCAAAGGGGGGCTGGCCCCGTGGCCGAGTGGTTAAGTTCGCGCGCTCCGCTGCAGGCGGCCCAGTGTTTCGTTGGTTCGAATCCTGGGCACGGACATGGCACTGCTCATCAGACCACGCTGAGGCAGCGTCCCACATGCCACAACTAGAAGGACCCACAACGAAGAATATACAACTATGTACGGGGGGCTTTGGGGAGAAAAAGGAAAAAATAAAATCTTTAAAAAAAAAAAAATGGGCAAAGGACCTGAATAGATATTTCTCCAAAGAAGATATATGAAAGGCCAACAGGTACATGAAAAGATGCTCAACATCACTGGTCATTAGGGAAATGCAAATTAAAATTACAATGAGAAAACCCTCATGCCTGTTAGAATGGCCATCATCAAAAAAGACAAGAGATAACAAACGCTGTCATGGATGTGGAGAAAAGGAAACTCTTGTGCACTGTGGGTAGGATTGTAAATTTGTACAGCCTCTATGGAAAACAGTATGGAGGATCCTCAAAAAATTAAAAATAGAACTATCATATGATACAGCAATTCCACTTCTGGGAATACATCCAAAGGAAACAAAAACACTAACTTGAAAAGATATATGTACCCCATGTTCATAGCAGCATTATTTACAATAGCCAAGACATGGAAAGAACCTAAGTGTCCATCGATGGATGAATGGATAAAGTCGTGATGTATATATACAGTGGAATATTATTCAGCCATAAAAAAATGAGGAAATCCTACCATTTGCGACAACATGGATGGACCTTGAAGGCATTATGCTAAGAGAAATGTCAGAGAAAGACAAATACTGTATGATCTCACTTATATGTGGAATCTAAAAAAAAAAGGCAAACTCATAGAAAAAGAGATCAGACTTGTGGTTACCAGAGGCAGAGAGTGGGAGGAGGGGGAATTGGAAGACAGTTGAAAGGTACAAACTTCTAGTTATAAATAAGTACTAGGGATGTAGTGTACAACATGACTACAGTTAACACTGATGTATGCTATAGAGAAGCATTGTTAAGAGAGTAAATCCTGAGTTTATATCACAAGGAGAAAGTTTTTTTTCCTTTTTTCTTCTTTTCTTTTTATTGTATCTATATGAGAGATGGATATTAGCTGAACCTATTGTGATAGTCACTTCACAATATATGTAAATCAAACCATCATGCTGTACACCTTAAACTTATACCGTGATGTATGTCAATTATTTCTCAATAAAACTGGGAAAAAAATCTCTAGATATTGCCCCCAGGGGAGAACCACTGCTATGTGAAAATGGTATATTATCACTTGAAGGTAGACTGATAAAGATACATACTATAAATCCCAAAGCAATCATTAAAATAACAAAACAAAGAGGTATAATTAATCAAAAAAAGGAGATAAAATTGTATGGAACTACACACACACAAAGAAGTACATGTAAAATAGGTGAAATCTGAATAAACTCTGTGGATTGTACCAATGTCAGTTTCTTGGTTTTGATGCCATACTGTAATTATGTAAGACGTGACCACTGGGGGAAACTGGGTGAAAGGCACACAGGAACTCACTGTACTTTTTTTTTTTTAACTTCCTGTTATTCCCCAAAAAAGTTCTAAAAAGAAAAGAATAAAGCAAGACTAAACTGACTGCAATTTAAATCCATCCTATACATTTTGTGGGTTATGTAATTATACATTTTTAAAATCCATTTGACTGATAATGGGCAGTTTACAACATCTAAAGTGCTCATAAAGATTATTCCAAGTAAATCCAAAAGAAGTAAATGAAGTTAGTTTCTTCAAAGGCTACCATAATGAGTTAATACTGTATGCTTTATGCACAAACGAAAAGGTCATTTCCTAATGAAAAGGAGTTAATTCCTCAAGAGGATACAACAATCTTAAATATTTATACACTGAAAAACAGTTTCAAGGGGCTGGCCCCATAGCCAAGTGGTTGAGTTCATGCTCTCCACTTCAGAAGCCTGGGATTTCGTCGGTTCGGATCCTGGGAGCGGATATGGCACCGCTCATCAAGCCATGCTGAGGTGGCATCCCACATAGCACAACCAGAGGCACTCACAACTAGAATACACAACTATGTACTGGGAGGCTTTGGGGAGAAGAAAAAAATTTAAAAAGATTGGCAACAGTTGTTAGCTCAGGTGCCAATCTTAAAAAAAAAAAAAAAAAAAAAAAAAAACAGTTTCAGGGGCCAGCATCGTGGCCAAATGGTTAATTTCCTGTGCTCTGCTTTGGCGGCCCAGGGTCTGGCGGTTTCAGACCCTGGGCACGGACATGGCACCGCTCATCAAGCCATGCTGAGGTGGCATCCCACATGCCACAACTAGAAGGATCCATAACTAAAAAAATATACAACTATGTACCGGGGGGCTTTGGGGAGAAAAAGGAAAAATAAAATCTTTAAAAAAAAAGTTTCAAAATACATAAAGCAAAAACTGATAGACCTATAAGGAGAAACAGACAAATCCACATTTATATTTGATTTCAATACATCTCTCTCAATAAATGATAGGGAAGTGGAGAGAAAATAAAGAGTCAAGCAACACCACCCACCAACCTGACTTAATTGACACTTAAAAAGCACTTCACCCAGCAACAACAGAACATAACACAACGGGATTAAATTAGAATCAGTAACAGAAAGATCTCTGGAAAGCCTCAAATATTGGAAACAAAATAACACACTTTTATATAAAAAATGAACTAAATTTTTCAAAGATGAAATCTATAAGTATATTAGAAAGCATTTTGAATTGACTTAGAAAATAAAAACATCAAAATTTATGGAATATTGTTAAAGCGGTATTTAAAGGGAAAATTATAGCACTAAATTTCTATTACCACAAAAGAGGAAAGGTTAGGAAACTAGAATACGAAGTGCAAATTAAAATCAAAGTAAGCAGAACAAAATAAGGTCAGAGTGGAAAACTGTAAAACAGAAAAACAATACAGAAAATTAATGAAACCAAAAGCAGTTCTTTTACAAAAATCAATAAAATTGATAAACCTCTAGCAAGACTGATTAGGATAAAAAGAAGAGAAGACACAAAGTACCAATATCAGGACTGAAAGAGATGACATCAATTAGATGAAATTCTACACCAATTAAAGGGATAATTATTGTGATGGTTAATTTTATGTTGAACTTCATTGGGCCAAGGGTTGCCCAGATAGCTAGTAAAATATTATATCTGGGTGTATCTGTTAGGTTGTTTCTGGAGGAGATTAGCGTTTGAATTGGTAAGCTCTGGGAGTTAGAAAGGGCTCTAACAGTTTGGTCGACGGGCTGAAACATGGACCAAAAGATGGCCCATTGTGAATTAACTGGAAATGCCTGGTCTCCCTTGGTTTAACCTACAGGAAGGAATTCAAAGGCTTAGGGAGATTGGAATGTTAGAGTGGATTCGTCATTTAAGACTGACGCACCGACTCTGGGAGGGTCAGAGGACAAACTTTTCCCCACGACTTTGAGAAATAAATTTGTAAGGGGAGCCCTAGCATTCATGAAGAGCTCCATGATCTCACTTTTCTGTATGCCAGACTCTACAATGGGAACTGCAGCCACTCAATTGGAAAATGTAAATGCAATGGGAGTCACTGGATCACATGGTGGCAAGGGCCATGTGGTGATGTTCAACTGCCAAAGGCAAGGTGGGCATGGTTACTATAATGGACAGCAGAGTCAAAGCAGCAACCAGAATAGTCATTAGTTAGTTACCATGGTGCTCCTCGAAGTGATAGGAAGCCTACTAAACTCTTACTTGATCTGTATAAGCAAAAAAAGGTCTATGTCAAGTGAACAAAGTGTAACTTGAATCAGAAAAACAGAAAGTCACAACTCCTTCATCAATTCCCAGATATGAACCAGTTTACAGACCCAGAACCTCTTGAATGAAGGGGAGGCTGAGTCCCTTCGAGGAAGGACCCTAGTATTCAACAGAAAATTTATACTGTTAGTCTTTCTCCTAGCCCTCCCCAAAGAAACCTATGGCCTTTTACCAGGATAACTGTATACTGGGGGAAGGAAGTAATCAGAGCTTTCAAGGACTACTGGACACTGGCTATGAATTAACTAATTCCAGAAGACCCAAAATGTCACGGTAGTCCACCAGTCAGAGTAGGGGCTTACGGAGGACTGAAGTTTTAGTTCAGTTCTGTTTCACAGTGGGTCCAGTGGGTCCTTGAACCCATCCTGAAATTATTTCCCCAGTCCCAGAATACATAATTGGAATAGACAAACTGAGCAGCTGGCAGAATCCCCACACTGGTCCCCTGACCTGTGGTGTGATGGCTATTATGGTGAGAGAGGCCACGTGGAAGCCGTTAGAACTGCCTCTACTTAGGAAAATGGTAAATAAAAGCAATATCGCATTCCTGGTGGAACTGCAGAGATTAGTGCACCATCAAGGACTTGAAAAATGCAGAGATGGTGATTCCCACCACATTCCCATTCAACTCCCCTATTTGGCCTGTGTTGAAGACAAATGGACCTTGGAGTATGACAGTGGATTATCACAAGGTTAACCAGGTGGTGACTCCAATTGCAGCTGCTGTACCAGATGTGGTACTATTCCCCAGGGTGAGCAGCCAGCTACATTGGATATTGGACTGCTTCCGTTATGGAAGGGGCAACATTTTGTCTTTAATGCAATAGACACTTACTCTGGATATGGATTTGCCTTCCCTGCATGCAATGCTTCTGCTGAAACTACCATCCGTGGACTTACAGAATGCCTTATCCACCATCATGGTATTCCACATAGCATTGCTTCTGATCAAGAAACTCACTTCAAAACAACAGAAGTGCAGCAATAGATCCGTGCTTGTGGAATTCACTGGTCTTACCATGTTCCCCACCATCCTGCAGTAGCTAGCTTGTTAGAACAGTGGAATGGCCTTTTGAAGACTCAGTTACAGTACCAGCTAGGTGACTATACCTTGCAGGGCTGGGGTAGGGTTCTCCACAAGGCTGTGTATACTCTCAATGAGCATCCAATATATGGTACTGCTTCTCCAATAGCCAGGATTCAGGGATCCAGGAATCAAGGGGTAGAATGGGAGTGGCACCTACACCCATTAGGATAGCTACTATCAAGAAACCCCAGAAAACAACAGTTGTTAGTGAGGATACAGAGAAATTGGAACCCTTGTGCACTGTTGGTGGAAATGTAAAATGGTACAGCCACTGTGGAAAACAGTATGGTGGTTCCTCAAAAACTTAAAAATAGAATTACTATATGATCCAGGAATCCCATATCTAGCTATATACCCAAAAGAATGAAAGCAAGGTCTCAGAGAGATATTAGTACACCCATGTTCATAGTAGCATTTTTCATAATAGCTAAAACATGGAAGGAACCCAAGTGTCCATCCACTGATGAATGGATAAACAAAATGTGGCATATACATACAGTGGAATATTATTCAGCCTTAAAAAGGAAGGAAATTCTACAATAAGCTAGAACATGGAAACTTGAGGGCATTATGCTAAGTGAAATAAGACAGTCACAAAAAGACAAATATTGTATGACTCTCCTTATGTGAGGTACGTAATCAAAATCATAAAGACAGAAAGTGTAAGGGTGGTTAGCAAGTGCTGGGGGAGGAGAGAATGGGGAATTATTGTTTAATAGGTATAGAGTTTCAGTTTTACAAGGTGAAAAGAGTTATAGGGATGGATGGTGGTGATGGTTGCAAGACAATGTGAATGTATTTAATACCACTGAACTTAAGGTTAAGATGGGAAATTTTATGCTATGTCTATTTTACCACAATAAAAACAAAACAAAACACAACAATAATGAAAAAAGACACTCTCAGATAAATGAAAATTGGGAGAATCTGTTTCTGGCATACCTGCCTCATAATAAATACTAAGGGAAGGTTTTCAGGCCAAAAGCAAGTGACCCCAGGCAGTAATTTGAATCCACATGAAAAAACAAAAAGCCCTGCTAAAAGTAATTACATAACTATAAAAAGTATAAATGCATACTTATTCTCTTAATTGATTTAAAAAGCAATTGTATAAAATAATATGTATACAATTCTATTGTTGAGCCTATAATACATAAAATGTAGTAAGTTTCTTACTAAAAGCACAAAGGACATGGGCCAAGCAAGATGACTAAGGAAATGACACCAGATGGTAACACAAATTCACAGGAACAAATGAAGATAACCAGAAATGGTAAATAAGAAGGTTAATATAGGGGCTGGCCCGGTGGCACAGCGGTTAAGTGTGCATGTTCTGCTTCGGCGACCTGGGGTTTGCCGGTTCGGATCCCGGGTGCAGACATGGCACCACTTGTGAAGCCATGCTGTGGTAGGCATCCCACATAGAAAGTAGAGGAAGATGGGCATGGATGTTAGCTCAGGGCCAGTCTTCCTCAGCAAAAAGAGAAGGATTGGCAGCAGATGTTAGCTCAGGGCTAATCTTCCTCAAAAAAAAAAGAACATTATTAATGCATACTTGCTCTCCCTTCTTCTCTCAGCTTCTTTAAAAGACATAAAATCATATAGAGTAATAATTAAAATAATAATAGCACAAAAAGGGGAAGGAAATAGAGGTATGTAGGAACTACATAGGAGTTCCGTATTTCACTGGAAGTTACTATAAATCTGAAGTAGATTCTCATAAGTTAAGACGTATATTAAGAGCAACCATAAGGAAATAACATGAAAAATACAGTGAAAAAATCATTAAAGGAATTAGAATGTTATATTATTCACTTAATGCAAAATAAAGCAGTAAAGGAGGACTAGAGAAACAAACAAAAAATACATGAGATGTATGGAAAACCAAAAAGTAAAATGGCAAATGCAAATCAAACTATATCAATAATAATAATGTGTGAATGGATTAAGCAATCCAATAAAAAAGCAGAGATTGTCAGGCTGGATAAAGAAACAAGATACAAATATATGCTTCCTACAGGAGACACACTTTAGTTTCAAAGATACAAACAGGGGCTGGCCCCATGGCGCAGCGGTTACATATGCATGTTTGGCTTTGGTGGCCCCAGGTCTGCCAGTTTGGATCCTGGGTGCGAACCTACACACTGCTTGTCAGGCCATGCTGTGGCAGGCATCCCATATATAAAGTAGAGGAGGATGGGCATGGATGTTAGCTCAGGACCAGTCTTCCTTAGCAAAAAGAGGAGGATTGGCAGCAGATGTTAGCTCAGGGCTAATCTTCCTCCAAAAAGTTAGAAAAAGAAAAAATAGAAAAAAAAAAAAAAAATGGGTCCGGCCCTGTGGCCAAGTGGTTAAGTTCACGTGCTCCGCTTCGGCGGCCCAGGGTTTTGCTGGTTCAGATCCTGGGTGCAGACATGGCGCCACTCGTCAGGCCACGCTGAGGCGGCCTCCCATAACCCACAACTGGAGGGACCCACAACTAAAATATATAACTTATGTACTGGCAACTATGTACTGGGGGGCATTTGTGGAGAAAAATCATGGAGAGAACAAAAAGATTGGCAACAGTTGTTAGCTCAGCTTACCAAAAAAAAAAGATACAAGCAGATGAAAAGTAAAAGACTAGGGGCTGGTTAAGTTTACGCGCTCCGCTTTGGTGGCACGGGGTTTCACGGGTTCAGATTCTGGGCACAGACATGGCATCGCTTGTTAGGCCATGTTGAGGTAGCATCTGGCATGCCACAACTAGAAGGACCCACAACTAAAATATATAACTAAATACTGGGGGATTTGGAGAGGAAAAAAGCAGGAAAAAAAAAGAGAAAAGTAAAAGGATAGAAAAAGATATATCATGCAGACAGTAACCATGAGAAAGCTGGATTGGTTACACTAATATCAGTCAAAATAGACTTTATAGAAGAAAAAAAAGTCATTAGAGATAAAGAGGTACATCTCATAATGATATGAAATGACATGTTAATCCATCAGGAAGATATAACAAGTTTAAAATATACGCATCTAATAAAAGACCCCCAAAATACATGAAGCAAAAACTGATAGAAATGAAAGGAGCAATAGACAATTCAGCAATAATGGCTGAAGACATCAATACCCTATTTTCAAGAATAGATAGAATAACCAGAGAGAAGATCAACAAGGAAATAAAGGACTTGAACATTTTAGCCAAGTAGCCGTCACATACATCTCTAGAACCCTCCACCTAAGAACAGCATAACAGACACTTCTCTCAAGTGCACATGGAACATTCTCCAGGATAGACCATACACTAGGCCGTAAAACAAACTTCAATGCATTTAAAAGGATTAAAATAATACAAAGTATGTTCTCTGACCATAATGTAACTTAACTGCATCCCTCCCTAAAAAAATGCTCAACATTATTTATAGGAACAAAATATATCCTGCCCCCAACAAGGTAGAATTCTAAATGTTTGACATACAGTTATTACCAGGTATGCAAACAAGCAGGAAAATACAACCTGTATTTACAAGAAAAATCAATCAATGAGAACTGATACAGATGTTAGAATCAACCAACAAGGATATTAAAACAGTTATTGTAACTATATATCACGTAATCAAAAACTTAAAGACTGAACTCGTTTAACAGACATGGAAGATATAAAAAAGACCCAAACTGAACTTCTGGAGATGAAAATTATAATGTCTGAGATAAAAAATATATTGGGTCAAAAGTTCTGCCTGGAGGTTTTACCATATTCATTACAATCACAGGGTTTCTTCCCAGTGTGGATTCCCTGATGGCCAATGAGGTGTGAGCTCTGATTGACAGGTTTGTCATATTCATCACACTGATAGAATTTCTGTCCCTTCAGAACTCCTTAATGTTCAGAAGGACATATTAGGATGCCCTTAGTTCTTTATATTCATCACATCCATTTTTTTGTGTGTTTTTGTAAATTTCTGTCTACTACTTCCAAGAAATCACTTTCCAATCTACTCCCTTCCTCATTTGAGGGTTGGCCTACTAGCTTTTCTAAAGTATCTTTACAGGCATCTCCAGCCTCTATTCCCCCAGGAACCACCCCATGGAGCCTTCCTGATGCCCCATCAAATGATTGCAGTCTTTTAGAAATCTCCTTCTTTGGAGACAACTCTGAACTCTCAATCCTGTTCTCACCTGCTGCCAAAAGAAAGAAGAAAACTACCGTGACTAATTTCTTGTCCTGTTGTGGAAACAGAATCACCAAGAAATCTATACTTAAAAAAAACACAAACCAAAAAGCCCCTTCACTTTATGGATAAGGAATGAGGTGACACATGCAGAACAGGAGAGGAAATTGGAAATAGCTCAAGTTTTTCTTCATGGACAGAAAAAAATAGAGAAGGGGAAGTTCATCAGTTGAGGAGGGTAGAAGAGATATCAGGAAAGACAGATGTTGAATCATCTATCACAGCCAAATTAGAAGGGTAGTTGCAAAGTAAGAGACAAATTTGTAAAGCATGGTGTGATCTTACAGAAGTGAGATCCTTAGTAAAATGATGAACTCCAAGGTTCTTTCCAACCATGACATTGTATGACATGAGACATGGTTCTCAGAGAAGACGCTGGGGAAAGAAAGGGGTAGCAGGTACCTTGAGTCAAATATGAGAAAAGGCAAAGTAACATGGTCATGATTACTAAACATGAAAATGTTGGTTCCTTTCAATCATGTCTTAACCAAGGCCACAAAGCATCATGCTATTTTAGTATGTGAGAAGTTGCAGATGTCCAAGTCCCTGACTCCTAAGCCCACCCTCTCCAGAGTTGGCTACTGTCCTAGACTTGTCAACCACACAACTTGCCCTGCCAACAGCCTCTTCCAGGAAGCTGCCTTGGCCCAATTTTTGCTGAGGGGGGAGCTGAGGCAACCATTCTTTGTGCCAAGTGACCCTGCTTATCCCACAAGGGACCACAGGTGATTGGACCAGAGCCAGGCACTAGCTCCTTGTGTAGTTTATCTCTAGGTTAATCATCAGCCTCTGCTATGGCCTGAGGCCAAAGCTCTGCCCAAACAGAGATGATATTTAATGGCTGAGCCAACTGGAGTCCCTCTCTACGGGAAGTCTGAATGGGAAGTAGGGCAAAAATAATGTAATTAAGAACAGGAGCTGAAGGTGAAAGTATGTATGGAAAGAAGCCAAGCCATTAGGAACCACAGCAAACAGAAAGTATACGGGAACAGAAACTATAAAAAAAAGGAGCTATGAAGGGTACAGAAGATTCAGAGTGAGGAAGCTGAGTAGCAGTGGGAGATGTTGAGAGAAAAACAGATAAATAGGGGGGCTGGCCCCGTGGCCGAGTGGTTGAGTTTGTGCGCTCTGCTGCAGGCGGCCCAGTGTTTCGTTGGTTCGAATCCTGGGCACGGACATGGCACTGCTCATCAAGCCATGCTGAGGCGGCGTCCCACATGCCACAACTAGAAGGACCCACAACGAAGAATATACAACTATGTACTGGGGGGCTTTGGGGAGAAAAAGGAAAAAAAAATAAAATCTTAAAAAAAAAACAGATAAATAGGTAGTAGCTGAGTTACACTCACAGAGGAACACTGGGGTAAAGATTCATGTACTTCTGTTGCTGAGGCCGCCATACTGCCCTGCATCAAGGGACATTCTCCATGAGGCCCTGTTTCTCACCGCCTCTTCTAGCTAGCGGGGCTTGGATCCTTTCCCAAAGGAGTGAGAAATTTTAACACCAGTAAATCCCCTCTTCGGCTAGGGATCCTCCCTTTTCCTCATTACCTTATCCTTCAGGAGGATGAGGTGTTAATAAAGCTTGCTAATCTGTGTCTCTGTGTAAAGTCTTATCTACTTAGCAGTTAAAGAATTGGCTTCTGGATCCTCCTCTGGAAAAGATAATTAGTCTTGACTCAGACTAATACATGGATGTTTAAAAAATTGGGCATCATGGAAGGACATAACTTTGTCTGGTCTAAAAAGTTGATTATAAGTTTAGATTTTTCCAAAAACAAAAATGAGACATGGCCTTAGGGGGAGGTAGATTATTTGAGAGGTGATCCCAAAGAGCCTAAGGGTGGGAGGAGAGAGAATAAAACACGCAAGAAGAAAAAGCCAATAAGGGGTGAGTTACCGAATGGTTCCACTGTGGGCAACTTCAGCTCAGTCTCCCTTGGGGCCGCCTAAGAACCCATGTAGAACATAGCTGAGAATTTTCTTGTCAAAGGACAGAAAGCTCGGGATATTTGTGCACCAATTCTTATTTGTTATTCTTTCAAGGTTGCCCTTTGGGGATATTATTCTCACCCACTTCTTCTAGGCTGTACCTGAGCACTGGTTGAGCAGGCTTCTGAAGCTTCAGAGAAAGTCCTGAGACAAAATAGCCTGAGATGTCATGGTGCACACTGAGATGAGAGGCTGTCAAGATGGACAGAATCATTCCTCAACAGCTTCACGAAGATCACAGATAGGCAGAGATGACTGTGGTATAGAGCACAAATGGCATATTCTTTAGGTAACAAGCAGAAGCTGCTTTTAATATTTGATTCAAAGAATTTAGTGTGTAGAAATAATCTCTTTTTACCTGTGTAGTAACTACTTCTGTTATTTTCCAATACCCAAAAGAAAAGTATCTGCACAATCTTGGAATCTTGGAAGGGCCTCAGTTACGTTTTGTTCTGCTCCCCAGAGACCTAGCCACTTCTAAGGCTAGAAGATAGTGGATTGACTTCAGAACTACCACTTTCGGGGCTCTCCAAAGTGGTGTGTATTCAAGAGTCATGGCCTTCCATACAGAAATCCAGGTGGTACAAGCCAAGATAATAGGTCCAGCTCCTTCAGGAGGCAACAAGCGTCCTGAGAGCCTGGGTACTATTATTCACCTCTGCATCCTTAAGTCTGGCAACAGCGCCCACTGATTTCCTTGGGAGGATTGAGGACCCAAGGGCTCAAGAGCTCCGCCCCTCCGCGCCTCCTCTTGGAACCATAGAGATGTGGCTTCCTAGAGAGCCGGGTATAGGAGGTGGTGAGCAATCGGAAGTCACGGTACCCGTGGGTCAGCCATTATTCTGGGCCTGGGCTGCCGTCGCGTCCGCGTCTTGTGTCGTCTCCGGGCGTTCCGGGGCCGAGGCGGCGGTACCCAAGGCCAGAGCCGCATCGGGAGCCCCCGGTGAGCCGGGTGGGCTCGGGTCGGGTGGGCATGCACGGAGGGCGGCCTGGGGTGCGGGCTTGAGCTCGCTGGGGCAGCACACCCCTCGCCGGCCCCTCCCCGGCACTGACCCCTAACGTCGCCCCTCCTCAGCTCCGTATTGGGGTGGACGCCGTGGTCTCGACGTGGGCCAGCTGCCGGCTTGGGGATCGTATTGAGGACAGCACGTCTGAGTCTGTGTGTGTCTGTGGTGCTCGAGTCAAACGGAATGTAGTGCCGCCTTGAGAACAGCTGCTTCCGGAGCCAGGCTCCCGAGCTCAGGCCTTTCTGCTCTTCCTCGGTCTTCTCGGAGGCCGATGCAGAGAAATAGCCTGAGACTTCCCTAGAGCATGGCTGCCAGACTTTTTAAGTTTTATTTCTTTATTTATTTTTGAGGGATGACCCAATTCCCGTCTTTTAATTTTGTAATATAACGGTGTTTTATAAGCAAACGGACACCACCTATACCACCATTACTTCAGAGAGTATCTTTTAATACTAGGTGCTAAGACCGTAAACTCAGAATAAGTGCCGTCCTTTGAGGAAAGATCATTGCCAACCTGACAGTGACTACGTATACTTATTGTATTTTTCGTTTTACAATTTACCAGATTGAAGCTTTATAATGAATTAGAATTTGGAAACGTTTGGAAAGCGTTTAGAGTAGTAGTTGTTTGGCTTTCAGAAGTCTTTGCGTAGATGGCATTATTTTGGACTTTTGGAATTAAAATCCCAGAGTTCAGAATCTGCTCCCATAACCTAACTAGTTCAGTGGTCTTGAGTGAATCACTTTGCTTCTCTGAGTCCTCTTTTGTTTTTGTTTTTGTTTTTTGCTGAGGATGATTTGCCCTGAGTTAACATATGTGCCACTCCTTCTCTATTTTGTATCTGGGTCACCACCTCAGCATTGCTGCAGAGTGGTGTGGGTCCCGTCCCCGCCCCTCCTCCCCCCCCCCCCCCCAACGTGGGCCGGCCTCCCTTTTGTGAGAAAGGAACGAAATGTATGTTTAAGGATTTATTTGTATCTGCAAAATAAGAGTAAATGAGTTCTGGTAATATACTGTGGAAAGTCACTTAGAATTTCTTTTTTCCCTAAGGTTTTATTTATTTTAAAATAAGCTTTATTTTTTAGAAGAGTTTTAGGTTCATAGCAAAATTGAGCAGAAAGCACAGAGATTTCCCATGTACTGCCTTCCACTACTCAGGCATAGCCTCCCCCTCTATTCACGTCCGCCACCGGAGTGGTACGTTTGCTACAGCTGATGAACCTATATTGACACATCATAATCACCCAAAGTCCATAGCTTACTTTAGGATTCACCCTTGGTGATGTACATTCTTTGGGTTTGGACAAATGTCTAATGACAATGTATAATGTATCCACTGTTATAGTGTCATACAGAGTAGTTTGACTGCTCTAAAAGTCCTCTGTGGTCTCCCTTTTCATCCCTCCCATCCCAACCCTTGGCAACCACTCATCTTTTTACTGTCTCCATAGTTTTGCCTTTTCCAGAAGGCCATATAGTTGGAATTGTACAGTATGTAGTCTTTTCAGATTGGCTTCTTTCACTTAGTAATAGGCATTTAAGTCTCCTAGATGTCTTTTCATGGCTTGATAGCTCATTTCTTTTTTGTTCTGAATAATACCCCATTGTCTGGATGTACCACAGTTTCTCCATTCACCAGCTGAAGCACCTCTTGGTTGCTTGTAGAGTTTGTCAGTTATGAATAAAGCTGCATAAACATCTGTGTGCAGGTTTTTATGTGAACATAAGTTTTCAGTTCCTTTGGGTAAATACCAAGGAACACAGTTGCTGGATTTTAGGGTAAGAGTATGTTTAGTTTTGTAACATAGTTTAGTTTTGAAACTCCCAACCTGTCCTCTAAAGTTGGCTGTACCGTTTTGGATTCCCACCAGCAGTGAGTGAGAGTTCCTGTTGCTCCACGTCCTCACTAGCATTTGGTGTTGTCAGTGGAGTGGATTTTGGCCATTCTGAAAGGTGTGTAGTGGTTATCTTGCTGTTTTAACTTGCATTTCCTGATGACATGTGATGTGGAGAATCTTTTTATGCGCTTGTTTGGAATCTTGTATATCTTCTTTGATTAGGTGTCTGTTAAGGTCTTGGGCCACTTTTTAATTAAATTGTTTGTTTTCTTTTTTTCTTCTTCTTTTTTTTCCTTTGGTGAGGGAGATTGTCCCTGAGCTGACATCTGTGCCAATCTTCCTCTGTTTTGTATGTGGGACACTGCCACAGAATGGCTTGATGAGCAGAGTGCACGTCCATGCCTGAGATCCAAACCATGAATCCCAAGCCACCAAAGCGGAGTGCGTGAACCTAACCACTATGCCACTGGCCCTGCCCAAGTTTTTGTTTTCTTATTGTTGAGTTTTAACAGCCCTTTGTATAAAATATACAAAGGATAATAGTCCTTTATCAGATACGTGTCTTTTGTGAATATTTTCTTTCCGTCTGTGTCTTGTCTTCTCACTCTCTTGACATTTCACAGAGCAGAAGTTTTTAATTTTAATGAAGTTCAGCTTATTAATTATTTCATTCATGCCTTTTGTGTTGTATCTAAAAAGTCGTTACCATACCCAAGATCATCCAGGTTTTTGCCTATATTATCTTCTAGGAGTTTCTAGTTTTGCATTTTACATTTAGGTTTGTGAACCATTTTGAGTTAATTTTTATGATGGGTGTAGGTCTGTTGTCTTGATTAGTTTTTTTCATGTGGATGTCCAGTTATTCCAGCACCATTTCTTGAAAAGACCGTCTTTGTTCCATTGCAATTGCCTTTGCTCCTTTATCAAAGAGCAGTTGACTATATTTATGTAGGTCTATTTCTGAGCTCTCTATTCTGGTCCATTGCCTTTCTGTTCTTTTGCCAGTACCACGCTGTCTTGATTACTGTAGCTTTATAGTAAGTCTTGTTTTTGGATGTCAGTCCTCCAACTTTCTTCTTCTTCAATATTGTGTTAGCTATTCTGGGTCTTTTGCCTCTCATATAAACTTTAGAATCAGTTTCTCAATATCCACAAAATAACCTGCTGAGGTTTGTGGGTTTTTTTTTCTTTTGGTGAGGATGATTTGCCCTGAGCTAACATCTGCCACCAATTCTCCTGGTGTTTTTTCGTTTGAGGAAGATTAGCCCTGAGCTAACGTCTGTGCCAGTCTTCCTTTACTTTGTATGTGGGTTGCCACCTCAGCATGTTTGATGAGTGGTATAGGTCTGCGGTTGGGATCTGAACCCATGAACCTGGGCCGCTGATGTGGAGCACGCCAAACTTAACCACTGTGCCAGGGGGCTGGCACAACCTGCTGAGATTTTGATTGGAATTGCATTGAATCTACAGATGAGGTTGGGAAGAACTGGCACTTTGACAATATTGAGTCTTCCTATCTTGAATATGGGATCAAAATCCTTTTTTAAAATTCCTTTCCTTCACTCTCAGGTCAATTGCCAAGAACTACTCAGTTTTTCTCAATTGTTTTGTCCCTACTGCTACTTAGTTTAGAACATAATCATTTATTTAGACTATTGCAAAAACCTTACTGGCCTTCCTGATATCCATTCCTTCCTCTCCCATCATTCCTCCCTTATAGATTCTTGACCCTGTTACTTAATTACTCCCTTCATGCTCAGAGTGGGAAAGGCCTTTCTGCTTATGACAAAACCCAGAAGCCATAAAAGAAAAGATTGATTGCATGGCAAAACAACTATAAACAAAGTCACACACAAACTGGGCAAAATTTGCAGCTCCCATTGTAAGCAGAGGACTAATTTTTCTGTGATACAAAGAGTGTGTACAAATTAACAAGACTGAACACTCCAAATAGAAACAGCAACAAATATGAACAGTTAACAGAAAATAAAGTATAAATGATTCTTAAAAGTATACTCATTTACTCAAAATGCAAGTTAAAGATTGGCAAAGATCCCAAACTTTGACAACTGTGTTGGTGAGAGAGTAAAGAGACAGGCACACCCATACCACGCATGCTAATGAGAGTGTAAATATTAAACTGTCCAAGCCCAATGAAGGACTAATTGGCAATATCAAAGTTTTAAAGTCGCATAAATTTCGATTCAACAAGTCTGCTTTGGGGAACTTTTCCTATATACGCCTACCCACTTGTAAATTGATGTATTCCCAAGGTTTTTCATGATGATATTGCTGTTAATAAGAAAAGATTGAAAACTGCCTAAATGTCCCATCAGTGCTGGAGCGGGTAAATAAATTATGATACATCCATGCAGTGATACCATGCATCTGTAAGAATGGGGGGGAGGGGCTATGTATTGACAAGAAAGATCTTTAAGGTACATTGTTAATTGAGAAAAGGAAGATGCAGTACATGACTCCTGGTGTTCTACAATTTGTAAAAAAAGGGAAATACAAAATAATATATATTGGACATACTTGTATATATGTAAATAGCTGGAAAGATACAAAAGAAGTTAGTGGGAGAGGGAACTTTACACGGTATGTGTTTTATAATTTTAAACCAGGGAAATATATTATTTATTTTTAAAAATAACAAGGAAAAATGTAAAGTAAAACCTCTTTACTGGTTGCTTATCACTTACAGTACATGGTCAGCTTGTTTTGCCTCTCAAGAACCTGTAGAATTTGACTTCTGTTGACCTCTCCACTCTACTCCCACAACGTTACCTCCAAAGTTTACTTCCCTTCTCTGGTTTGCAAAGCACCTATCTAACAGACCTATACATGCTGTCACTCCCTTGCTTTTGAAATTATAATTTCTTTCTTCCTGGAATGGCTTTCCTAATACTCCAGTGGTCTTTTTTCTTTGAGGCTCAATCCCAAATTACCTTTCATGAATTCTTTCTGTGCTTGTATGATGTCCTATTAATTTTGCTTGCACTATACTGAAATGTTTCTGGTTCTGCCTCCTCTTCTCTGTTATAAGCATGCTCCTTAAGGATCCAAGTGTTGAATAAAATTAATGAGGGAGCTTTTATATGTCGTTAATAGTGATGTAACTGTTATAACCTTAAAAATATTTGTATCTTTAGGGGCCAGCCCGGTGGCACAGCAGTTAAGTGCGCATGTTCTGCTTTGGCGGCCCAGGGTTCACCAGTTCGGATCCCGGGTGCGGACATGGCACCACTTGGCAAGCTATGCTGTGGTAGGTGTCCCACGTATAAAGTAGAGGAAGATGGGCATGGATGTTAGCTCAGGGCCAGTCTTCCTCAGCAAAAAGAGGAGGATCGGCAGCAGATGTTAGCTCAGGACTAATAGTCCTCAAAAAAATTTTTTTGTATCTTTAGGCCCAACAGTTTTTTTTCTGGGAATTTTTCCTGAAAAACCAAGCAGAGATGTAACCAAATATTCATTAGCAAAAATATTCATTGTGGCCTAATTTATAATAGGGGAAAATGATAAATAATTTAAATGTGTAACAACAGGGGACTGCTTAAGTATGAATAAGCTAATACACTCTTAAAAATAATGATGAGGGGCTGGCCCCGTGGCCCACTGGTTAGGTTCCCCCACTCTGCTTCGATGGCCCAGGGTTTCGCGGGTTCAGATCCTGGGTGCGGACATGGCACCACTCGTCGGGCCACGTTGGGATGACGTCCCACATGCCACAGCTGGAAGGACCCACAACTAAAAATACACAGCTATGTGCTGGGGGGATTTGGGGAGAAAAAAAAGAAAAATATTTAATATTATGTTCACAATATAAAATGTGTGAAAAGCAAGTTACAGAGCAGTACAGTTGGATCCAATCTTGTGATCCGAATCAGTGCATGGAGAGAGGACTGGAAGAACATAGTACTACAAAACAATAGTGATGATGATTCTCTGGTTTTGTATGTGTTTCTGATTTTATAAATTTTATGTTTTGTAATAAAAAAATAAATTATTTCTAAAAAACGGAAGATTTCTAGAGAACAACAAACCTAAGTTCTATATAATAAAACCTTACTCAAATTTATCCAAATATTTTGATTAACAGAATGAACAATTTTCAGAGAATTCAAAATATGTATAGTAAAGCTACACAGAACTTAATTCGGCATTTTTTTGTTAATTGAGAAGATGTTAGGATTTTATCTCGTGTATAAGGATTAAGACCATGATTACTTGTTGACAGAACATAGGAAAGAGTGCTAGTTACAGAAGGATAATAAGTAATGTTTGCGTCCATATACCAGGAACTGTTCAAAAACTTGAAATGTATTTAGACATCAAATCCTTACAAGCCTATAAGATAGGAGCTGTTATTACCCCTATTTTACAGGTTAAAAAACTAAAACTCAGAAGTGAGGTGGCTTGTTCAAAGTCACACAGGAGTAGCCAGTATGCCCATTGTTAGAGTGGTGGGTAAAGGATTTATTGTAATTATGTGGAGGAGATGCTGTGAATAAAGGAATACAGGAATTTCCTGTCTTTGGTTTCAGCAGTGGCCTGGGTAACATGAGTGTCTGTGTCCTTGGAGCCTTGCACAGGGGCCTTCTGTCAGGAAGCACTGCCCAAGCCTAGAACCTTGCATTCAGGGAGGTTCTCTTTGTCACTGGGAAGCTGACTGACATCTCAAAAATTTAGTTATTTCTCTGGGTTAACATTAACAATGATTTCTTGAGTTCTTGTAGATGATGTTCTCCAAGCTCTAAGGAAGAAGTCAAGCAAGGATTGAGGGGTCCTGGAGAGGAACCTTTCTTAGATAACGACAATGACAAGAGAAAATTGGGCCCACAATGCTCTGAGACAAGAAGGTCTTATTAAAGGGAAGGATGATACCTGGAAATGGGGAACCAGCTTCCAAGGGAGTAGCTCCTCTGTTTGGGAGACCTCCCATCTCCACTTTAGACGGTTACGTTACCATGAAACATCTGGACCCCAGGAGGCACTGACCCGGCTCCGGGAGCTCTGTCGCCGGTGGCTGAGGCCAGAAGCGCGCACCAAGGCCCAGATTCTGGAGCTGCTGGTTCTGGAGCAGTTTCTGAGCATCCTGCCTGGGGAGATTCGGACCTGGGTGCAGATCCATCGCCCTGGGAGCGGTGAGGAGGCCGTGGCCCTGGTAGAGGAGCTGCAGAAAGACCTCGATGGACCAGCACTAAAAGTGAGAAATGGAGAAGGGGGAGAGTTTGGGATAGAAGAAGGGAGAGAACTGAGGCAGGGTAGGCTGGACTGGCGGGTGATCTTATGATTTTCATTAACAATTAATAGCACATTGGCAACCCTAATGCTAATTAAAGCAGGTTCATGAGCTATTCAGACTGTAGAATATCTTTGCAGAGAAACGCATTTATGATTGGGGTCTTTGGGTACAATTCAGAATAAGCATGAGGGCATTAACTGCACTTTGTCCCCCTGGGTGATGCTTGCTGTGCTGAGTTTGGTTCAAGAACCTGAATAATACAATGTTTCTAAGTGTTCCCCTAAACAGAAGCATATGTATTGTTTGTATAAGACTTTGGAATGATGGTGTAAACCTGGAGTATAAAAGCCTCCCCAAAAGAATGAAGCTTTCTAGATCTGACAAGACCTCCCCATGTGTGCCCCTGCTGGGGGTTCTATGAGCCAAGGTATTGGGTTGAGATATTTGCTTCTGATAAGATTTTATATCCTTGACCATTAAATTGAGATCTTAATCTAGTTCCTAGAATGTGTGAGATCTCTTTCTGTCAATCTATAGCCCACTGGAAACATTTCTATATAAGAAATCTGAAACATAACTTAAACTTGGGAGTGGCACCAAGTGGGATGGGCTTGTTTGTCTTAATCATAAAATGAAGAATTTTAGAGCTATATATTTCATTACAAATCAGTAATCCATCCTTCTCATTTGAGAGATAAGAAAACAGGCTGAAAAAGTTTCACTGGGTTGCTGTTGGTCGTACCTGTAGCTAGCAGCAAAACCAAGTGTCTGAACGCTCCTACTCTAGTGTTCCCTCTGTGGAGCAGGGAGGGATAAGTAAAGGGATAAATAAGTAGAGTGTATTGAACCCAGGTCTGATCTAAAACCATGCCTGAAGCTAAAACCCATGCTCTTAATTATTGCTTGTTACTTCCCATTCCCTCCTTAACCCACACCCAGGTCTGGCTTCTGTTTCCACCGTTCTGTTCAGTCTCCTCTGGGAGAGGTCGCCAGTGCCATGAGTGGGGCTAGAGGGCAGCTCCATTGTTCTCAAGGCAAAGCTTTACTGCTGTTTTGATGCTGCATACTTGAGGTGGGTCTGTCTGATCTCACAGTTCTAGATTGTGGGCAGAAAGAGGTCCATGGTGGTTAGGTGAGTCCATTTTCTGGAAGTACAAGAACCAGCTTATTTTATTTTGCTTATTCCTAGGTTCCAGTTCTTGTCCAAGACCAAGATACTCTCCAGGAGCAGATGAGCACTCCAGGAACAGCACTTCCTCATGCACCCACTGGCAGCCACATATCAGCTGAAATGCACCCAAATCCTCTTACTAACCCAGTGGTGTTTAACCTCCAGGATCCTCAACATGGTACTTACTCAGTGGCCCTGGTTTTGGACTTTTTCAGGACTCTTATGCCTCATCGCCTTACTCCCAGATAGTTGCTTCCTGTCTCGCCCTGTATATGAATCCCTTATGGTACCAAGCACTTTCTGCTGTTTGTCCTTTTGTCCTTTCCTGGGTCCCTCTGACCCTTTATCCATTCTTATTGCTACTCTTTGTGTTATTCCAGCCCTGCACATGGGGATCGCTCAGAAAAGTTTTATGAATCATTTTGTAGCCATGATTGCCTAGTCCTGGGAATTCTGGGTCTTTCTGAATTCCTTCTTTGTAGAAGATATTGGACTTTGAGTAGTGGGCAGGAAAAGCACAAATCTCACGTGCAGCTTTTTCTCCTTCCTCAGATTCTCCTGCCCATGAGGCTTCTGCCCTTTCCCAGGAAGAAAACCCAAGAAATCAGTTAATGGCACTCATGCTCCTGACAGCTCAGCCCCAGGTGAGATTTGCATCCTCTTTCCTTCCTAAGGCCCTATCTGCACTAATTGTGGCTGAAGTGCCCTCTCTCATCCTAGTGCTTTGGTGTCTAGTCAGTTCCCATCTCTAAATCAAAGTCCATGCTATTGGAATGCAGACTTTACGTGGCGTCTCCTTCTACCTCCCTGTTACGCCTTGCCCGTCTCATGGATTCACAATGTGTCCTTGCCCCAGAAGTGAAAGGAATCTTCGCTTCTTCAGTAGGGGAGCTCCTGGGCATGGGTAATCTCACATGTACCTGTTATTTCAGGAGTTGGTGATGTTTGAGGAGGTATCAGTATGTTTCACTTCAGAGGAATGGGCGTGTCTGGGCCCAATTCAGAGGGCCTTGTACTGGGACGTAATGCTGGAGAATTATGGAAATGTGACCTCCCTAGGTAAGGACCCTTTCTTCCCATAATTCTTAGCTTTATTTCATCAGCCTTTGTTTGTTTTCTGGTTATGAAACTAGTGTATACTTATTTTGGAAAACACAGAATATTAGAAAGGAAAAAAAAAACTTCCTTAAACCCACTATTTGCAGACTACTACCAAAATTTTGATGTATTGCCCTTTTGTTTTTTTCTGTTTTGGAAGTTCTTTTACATTGTTTTGTGTTTATACAATTTTATAGCTTGCTTTCCTCCCATTCTCCTCACTTGTATTAGTATAAATTTTTTGCAAGTATTATCTGTATTGGCTACATAGTTTGTGCCAAAATTCAGTTAGCTAATTCTTTATTTTAGATAATTGCTCTACTAATCATCTATCTCTATCCCTAAGGCCTTTATTTCTCATTATTTTTTAGAAGTAGAATTACTAGGCCTAAATGTTTGAATTGTTTTAAGGTTCTTGCTTCTTACTGCCGAATTGCTTTCCATAGTGAGCTCTGTCCTCTCTGCTCTTAACCAGAAGTACATAAGAACACTCCTTTTGCTCTGCCTTTGTTGGTACTGAGTAGCCTCATTCTTTTAAATTGTAGCTAATACAAGTTTTTTTAAGTTATAATATCTATTTACAGTTGTGTGTCACTTAATGATGAGGATGCGTTCTGAGAAACGTGTCGTTAGGTGATTTTGTTGTTGTGCAAACAGCATAGAGTGCGCTTACACAAACCTAGATGGTACTGTCTACTACACCCCAGGCTATATGGTACTAATCTTATGGGACCACTGTCATATATGTGGTTCGCTGTTGACCGAAACATCAATATGTGGTGCGTGACTGTATTCTCAAATGGATTTCTTTGATTAGTAATAAAATAAGAGTATTAAAAAATTTGTTAGCCATTTGTGCTTCCAACAAACATTAAAAAACCTGTCATGTGGTGGCAACTGTGGGAATGATGTGATTTTGCCCTTAAGTAGCTTACCATTGTTTGGGAGATGAACATAGAATAAGCAAGGCAATAGTAATTGGTATAAGAGTGGCATAAGCCTCTTGAGCTGGAAATGGAGAGGACAAAGCAAACATTCCATTCCTGGGGATTAGTACAGGCCATAAAGGAGGTAGCTTTGTGCTGGATCTTGAAGAAAAAAGTAGGATTTTGTTTGGAGAAATAGACATTAAACGCTGAGGAATCAGCTAAAGAACTGATCTAATTTGGACTGAAATACAGTTTTAGAGTATCACTTTAAATGGCTGCATAGTATTCCATTGACTGTGTATCTTGCTTTCATTGACAGCTTTACGATATTGAATTTCTATTTAAGAACATTACATGCCTTTCCATTTGCTCAGTACTGCCTTTGTATGTTTCAGGCCTGTTTTAAAATTGCATTTATCTAGATCTTGCATATTTCTGATTACATTCATTCTTTGGAATTAGAATCTTTTCCAATGTTTTCTAATTGACTGTTGTTTGCATATATGAAAATACTGATTATTTTTGTATGTTGCAGCCTTACTAAATTATTTTATTCATAGTAATTTATATTTTATGTTTTTACACTTATAAGAATATATCTTTTAGTATCTCAGCTGTGCTGACGGTGGGTCAAACATTCTGTAGATTTTATATTTTGTTACATTTTACCAAAACTGCTTTCTAACAATGATGTACCAATTTGTGTTCCCACGAAAAGAGCAAAAGAGGGCCCATTTCCCCTGTACTTGCTTATGATTTGGTCAGTGTTTTAAAACTTTGCTAGGTAGATGAAGAATACTATCTTTTGTTTGTTTTTCATTTCTTTGATTATTAGTGTGGTTGAAATCTGTTCACACGTTTATTGGTCATTTTACTCTTGTTCATATCCTTCCTACATGTCTCTTTTATTTATTAAAACCACTTAGCCTTTGTCAAGTGTTGCATAAGTTTTTCCCATTTGTTTGCCTTTCATTGTTATTTATGAATTGTTATTTTTTAATTTAAGCCTTAGAAAATCTTTTATGTAGTATTAAACTTAGCAGTATTTTCCTTTGTGGTCCTCTCCATAAAATTATTATTATTTTTAAATCACCTATATTTTCTTCAGATACTTTTATTGTTACATTTTTACATTTAAGCTGTACTCCATCTAAAATATTAATATACAGAATGATACAAGAATCCAGTTTGTTGGTTTTTAATGCAAGTGGCTTTACCAATGTACCAATGCTGTTTACTCAAGAATCTATCTTTTCTAAGAATTTTACAATATAATTTGTGGATGAACTAGTTAATTTTATGAAAAACACCATGGATCTATACCTCATGCTGTAAATCAAAATAAATTTCCAGATAAGTCTAAGAGTTTGACTGAAAAAAAAATAAGCAAATGGAACTGCTTATTTATTGCAGCTCTGAAGAAAGAGAAGTTTGAACCAACTTTAATAAATAAGATATGCTCTAACTGCAGTGTTGTTGGGGCTTTGGGCAAGCAGATTCCAGGGTGTTTATGCCTTTTGGTGTAGTAATTCTGATTTTAGGAGGATACCTTGAGGAAATGGTTCAGAAAGAGGAAAAATAAGTCATATTCTAATGATAGTCCCAGCAAAGTATTTATAATGGTTTAAAGTTGGTCACAACCAAATTCCCCAAGACAGAGAAAGTACTAAGCTGACCATGGTATTTTGACCTGGAGGTATAATATGACACTATCAAATATGACAATTCTGTTCACTCAATTTCCATGTGTTGATAAACTGCTTGGTAGAAAAGCAGACTCCAGGTACCTTGTACACACTGCTTCAATATGTAAAAGATGCATATATATTCATTTAAGAGATTAGAATAGAATTTGAAGGAAATTATTTAAGAAATACTGAGTACCTCCCATATCAAGCTTATTAGCCCCTGTCTTAAAGTACATCCCAGTTGGAGTGATAGACATTTACACTAATATAATTCAGTGTGGCAAATGCTATATAAAAAAGTGTGCACTAGTGTGGGAGCCCATAGGAGCTTGGTGTGGTGGAAGGACTGGGAGAGAGGGGGAGGGGTAGGTAGTTCAGGGAAAGATTTACAGAGTGGGTGACTTTTTATTGTTAATAACAATTGTATTGAGATATAATTCACACACTGTACAATTCACCCATTTAAAGGTTACAGTTCAATGGTTATTATTATATTCACAGAGTTTTGCAACCATCACCACAGTCAATTTTAGAACATTTTCATCACCTCAAAAAGAAAGCTTGTACCCTTTAGCAGTCACCTTTATTTCACCCAACTCCCCCCTTCAGCCTAGCCCTAGGCAACCACTAATCTGCTTTGTCTCTCTCAATTTGCCTATTCTGGACATTTCATATAAGTGGAGTATATAGTATGTGGTCTTTTGTGACCGACTTCTTTTACTTAGTATAATGTTCTCCAAGTTCATCCATGTTCTAGCATGTATTAAAACCTTATTCCTTTTTATTGTATATAATATTCCAGTGTATGGATATATCACATGTTATTGATCCATTCATCAGTTGACAGACATTTAAGTTGCTTCCACCTTTGGGCTATTATGAATAACACTGCTGTGAACATTTGTGTTCAAGTTTTTGTGTGGACATACGTTTTCATTTCTCTTGGGTATATACCTAAGAGTGGAATTGCTGGGTCATATGATAACTCTATGTTTAATCATTTGAGGAACTGACGGATGGTTTTCCAAAGTTGCTGTACCATTTTGCATTCCTACCAACAGTGTAGAGGGTTCCAGTTTCTCCAGATCTTTGCTAACACTTGTTATTACCTGTCTTTCTGATTATAGGCATCCTAGTGGGTCTGAAGTGATATCTCATTGTGGTTTTGATTTGCCTTTCCCTGTGGCTATTGATGTTAAGCAATTTGTCATGTGCTTATTGGCTAATTTATATATCTTTGAAGAAATATCTGTTCAGATTCTTTGTCTATATTTTAATTGGGTTGTCTTCTTATTATTGAGTTGTAGGAGTTCTTTATATATTCCAGATTCAAGTACCTTATCAGATATATGAGCTTCAAGTATATTCTCCCTTTCTTTGGTTTGTCTTTTCCCTTTTTTTTTATTGAGGAAGATTGGTCCTGAGCTAACATCTGTTGCCAATCTTCGTCTTTTTTTTTTTCTTTTCTCTTCTCCCCAAAGCCCCAGTACATAGTTGTATATCCTAGTTGCCGGTCATTTTAGTTCTTCTATGTGGGATGCCACCACAACATGGCTTGATAAGCAGCACATAGGTCCTCACCCAGGATCCGAACCAGTGAACCGTGGGACACCATAGTAGAGTGTGTGAACTTAACCACTTAGCCATGGGGCAGGCCCCCTCTTTTCACTTTTTCAGTGGTGTCCTTTGAAGTACAAAAGTTATTAATTTTGGTGCATTCCAATTTACTTTTTCTTTTGTTGCTTGTGCTTTGGTGTCATATCTGAGAAACCATTGCCTAATCTAAAGTCATGAAGATTTAAGTCTATGTTTTCTTCTAAGAGTTTTATAGATTTAGCTCTTATATTTAGCGTTTTGATCCATTTTGAGTTAATTTTTGAATATGGTGTGAGGTAAGAGTCTAACTTCATTCTTTACCTGTGGCTATTCAGTTATCCCAGCACCATTCTTTCCCCAGTGAATTGTTTTGGCAATCTTTCAAAAATCAGTTAACCATAAATGTGAACGTTTATTTCTGGATTCTCAATTCTATTCCTTTGATTATATGTCTAGCCTTATGTCAGTGGCACTCTGTCTCATTACTGTTGCTTCATAGTACATTTTGAAATTAGGAAGTGTGATCCCTTGGACTATATTCTTCTTTTTCAAGATTGCTTTAGCTCTTCTAGGCCTCTTGAGTTTCCATATGAATTTTAGGATCAGCTTGTCAATTTCTCTCTAGAAGCCATCTGAGATTTTGATAGGGATTGCATTGAATTTGTAGATCAGTGTGGGGAGTATTGCCATTTTAATGAAGTTAAGTCTTTCAATCCATGAACATGGGATATCTTTCCATTTACTTAGTCTTTAATTTCTTTCACCAATGTTTTGTAGTTGTCAGGGTATGTTTTGCACTTTTCAAATTTATTCTTAAGTCTTTTATTCTTTTTGATGCTACTATTTCTTAATTTCCTTTTGGGATTGTTCACTTCTGGTGCATAGAAATACACTCATTTCTGTATATTGATCTTGTGTCTTGCAACCTGCTGAACTTATTTAGTTCTATGAGTTTTTTGATGGATTCTTTTGGATTTTCTATATAAGATCTTGTCGTCTGCAAATAGAGATAGTTTTACTTTTTCCTTTCCAATCTGAATGCCTTTTACTTCTTTCTCTTGCCTAATTGTTCGGGCTAGAACTTTCAGTACATGTTGCATAGAAGTGGCAAGAGCAGAAATCCTTTTCTTGTTCCTACTCTTAGAGGGAAAGCATCAGTCATTCACCATTGTTAGTATGATTTTTTGTAGGTGTCCTTTATGAGGTTGAGGAAGTTCCCTTCTATTCCTACTTTGTTGAGTGTTTTTATCTTGAAGAGATATTGGATTTTGCCAAATGCTTTTTTGTGTCTATTGAGCTGATTATATGACTTTTATCCTTTGTTATATTCATACAATGTATTACATTAATTGCTTTTCTAATGTTATATCAACATTGTATTCCTTTGATAAATCCCATTTAGCCATGGTGTGTAATTCTTTTTATGTGTTGCTAGATTCAATTAGCTAGTCTTTTGTTGATGATTTTAATGTTTATGTTCATATGATGTATTTTTCTGTAGTTTTCTTTCTTTTGTGATATCTTTGATTTTGGTATCAGGGCACTACTGTCTTCATAGAGTAAGTTGGTAAGTGTTCCTACCTCTTCTATTTATTGGAAGAGTTTGTGAGGAATTGGTATTAATTCTTTTAATCTTTGGTAGAATTCACCAGTGAAGCAATCTGGGCCTGGGCTTTTCTTTCTGGGTGGTTTTTTGATTACTGATTCAATCTCTTTACTTTTTATAGATCTATTCAGATATTCTATTTCTTCTTAAGTCAGCTTTCGTAGTTTGTGTCTTTCTAGGAATTTGCCCATTTCATCTTAAATTGTCCATTTTATTGGCATAGAATCAGAGATAATATTCCTTTCTAATTCTTTTTATTTCTGTAAGATCAGTGGTAATGTCCATGGTGGATGAGCTTAGGGTTTTTTTTGTTTTGTTTTGTTTTATTTTCTTTTTTATTAAGATTATGATAGATTACAACCTTGTGAGATTTCAGTTGTACATTATTGTTAGTAATGTTGTGGGTACACTACTTCACCCTTTGTGCACTCCCCCCAACCCCCCTTTTCCCTGGTAACCACCGATCGGTTCTCCATGTCTATATGTTAACTTCCACCTATAAGTGGGGTCATATAGAGTTCGTCTTTCTCTGTCTGGCTTATTTCACTTAACATAATACCCTCAAGGTCCATCCATGTTGATGCAAATGGAACAATTTGGTCCTTTTTTATGGCTGAGTAGTATTCCATTGTGTATATATACCATATCTTCTTTATCCAGTCGTCAGTTTCTGGGCATTTAGGTTGGTTCCACGTCTTGGCTATTGTAAATAATGCTGCGCTGAACATAGGGGTGCATGGGATTCTTGGGATTGCTGATTTCAGGTTCTTAGGATAGATACCCAGTAGTGGGATAGCTGGGTCATAGGGTATTTCTATTTTTAACTTTTTGAGAAATCTCCATACTGTTTTCCATAGTGGCTGCACTAGTTTGCATTCCCACCAACAGTGTATGAGGGCTCCTTTTTCTCCACAACCTCTCCAACATTTGTCACTTTTGGTTTTGGATATTTTTGCCAATCTAACAGGTGTAAGGTGGTATCTTCATGTAGTTTTGATTTGCATTTCCCTGATGATTAGTGATGATGAACATCTTTTCATGTGTCTCTTGGCCATACTTATATCTTCTTTGGAGAAATGCCTGTTCATGTCCTCTGCCCATTTTTTTGATCGGGTTGTTTGTTTTTTTGTTGTTAAGCTGTGTGAGTTCTTTGTATATTATGGATATTAATCCTTTGTCAGATAAGTAGCTTGTAAATATTTTTTCCCAATTAGTGGGCTGTTTTTTTGTTTCAGTCCTGTTTTCCCTTGCCTTGAAGAAACTCTTTAGTCTGATGAAGTCCCATTTGTTTATTCTTTCTATTATTTCCCTCATCTGAGGAGTTATAGTGTCTGAAAAGATTCTTTTGAAACTGATGTCAAAGAGTGTACTGCCGATATTCTCTTCTAGAAGACTTATTGTTTCAGGCCTAATCTTTAAGTCTTTGATCCATTTTGAGTTTATTTTTGTGAATGGTGAAAAAGAATGATCGATTTTCATTCTTTTACATTTTTTGGTTTTTTTTTAAAGATTTTATTTATTTATTTTTTTCCTTTTTCTCCCCAAAGCCCCCCCGTACATAGTTGTATATTCTTCGTTGTGGGTCCTTCTAGTTGTGGCATATGGGATGCTGCCTCAGTGTGGTTTGATGAGCAGTGCCATGTCCGTGCCCAGGATTCGAACCAACGAAACACTGCGCTGCCTACAGCGGAGCGCACGGACTTAGCTACTCGACCATGGGGCCAGCTCTGAGCTTAGTTTTTTAATTTGTTTTTTGGTGAGGAAGATTGGCCCTGAGCTAACATCTCTTGCCAATGTTCTTTTTTGCTTGGGGAAGGTTATTGCTGAGCTAGCATCTGTGGCAATCTTCCTCTGTTTCTTGTATGTGGGACACTGCCACAGCATGGCTTGATGAGCAGTGCCCAGGTCCATGCCTGGAATCTGAACCTGCAAACCCCAGGCTGCTGAAGCAGAGTGTGTGAACTTAGCCACTATGCCACCAGGCCGCCTCCATTTACCTTAGTTTTTAAGGGTGTAGGTATATGATGTGTAGAGAGTTGGGAAGAGGAAGAGCAATTCAGGAAGAGAAAAGGGCATGGGCAGTGGTGGAGAAGCAAGCAAAAGCATGACATTTTGGAACGTCTGTATGTGTTCTCTGTGGCTAGAGTCTAGGCGCATAAAGGGTACTGATAAGAAGTGAAACTGGAAAAATAGGCAGACAGGGGGTGAGGGTATCTCTTGGCCTATGCTGGTCATTTATGCTTTATCCTGTAGGCAGTGAAGAGTCATTTGTTTTGAGCACTTGAGTGACGTGATCAAATTTACCTATTGGAAAGCTAATTGTCAGAGAGTGGACGTGGATTAGAAGAGGGGGGTTAATTGGAGGCAGGGAAGCCTGTCTGTTTCTTGTAGGATTCACCAAAAATTTCAGAATGTAACCCTCTTCCTGTGTCATTCTGACATTTTTCTACTATGTCCCCTAAAGTTCAATAGGCTTATACATCATCTAATTCCTGTACTAAAATTTCAGGTACTTTAACCAGCTGATTAACTACTGAGAGTACGAAAGTTACTAATTTCTTAAGCATTTTCCACCTCGGTTTAACTACTTGCAACACTTCTATTTCCTAAAAGTACTTCTGCTTCCTTAAAACACTTCCATGTCCTTAAAGAAAGAGAACTTTCCTTTCTACCAGCATCCTGCTTAAATTGTGAAACTGCTCCTTGATCCAATCACTGTGGACAAGGAAACTGGAGTACCAATATTGGATCGGCCTAGGACACATGCCCATCTCCACAGCCAGGGGAAGCAGGGTAGTGTGATTGGCAGTCATGCCTGAATCCCACAGAGAGGGGCAGTTGAGATGGGATATAAGGGCCTGACCTAAGAATGTAGTTCAGATGAACATTTATTGGATGTTGTCCATGGTCACTCTATCGTAAACTTAAAGAGGTTTGTAATGAAAATAAATAGCTGCATTCCTTTCCTATGTCTTTTCTTTGTATTTAGGTAGAAGAACAGTGTTGTTATACTTAAATAGAAGATAATGTTACTATTATTCACATAATTTTACTTATTAGATAATTTGGGCAACTAGTTTATGATTTTTCTTACATTTCAATGGTGAAAGTAAGTTTCCAAAATATTTTCAAAAAAGTAATTTCACATTTTAAAATATTTGAGAATGTTGGAGTAGAAAAGGACCTTGAAAGTTTACTAATTCAGCCTCATCATTTTATAGATGTTTTCATGTTTTTTATCCTCTTTCTATATTTTTCTTTTGATTCTGTATTTCTTTTGTTTATGTCTAATTAAAGTGAGGGAGTCTAACCCAGACCTAATGTTTTTGTGAAATGAATTTTAAAATTTTTATTTCTCAATTTTAAAAGGAACAGTGCAGGGCTGGCCTGGTGGTGGAGTGGTTAAGTTCATGCACTCTGCTTCAGCAGTCTGGGGTTCGTGGGTTCGGATCCCAGGCACGGACCCACACACTGCTCATCAAGCCACACTGTAGTGGCATCCCACGTATCAAATAGAGGAAGTTTGGCACAGATGTTAGCTCAGGGACAGTCTTCCTGAAGCAAAAAGAGGAAGATTGGCAACAGGTGTTGGCTCAGGGCCAATCTTCCCCACAAAAATAAAATAAGGAACAGTGGGAGTTATATTTTAATTCTAAGAACTAAGTTTTTTTAATGGATTTTATTTTCTGTTGGTTAATAGCTTTCAAGTAATTAAAGAGTGTTTATGTACTTGTCTTTTCAAAAATTAAAGATTGCCTTTCCGAGTCCTTAGGTATATTTTCTCTCCTTTAGAGTTCCCATCTTCCTAGCATGAAGAAAATAAAAAGACAATTCTTTATAAGCCAAATGATTCTTCCTGTTCCATCCAACTTCCTGAGCCTCAGGTCTGAACCACCTGCTTATCCCTTGTTCTCTGTCTTGTTCTTCCTTGCATCTGTTTTTGCACATCATTTATATTTGTCCATCTGCTCCCTACAGACAAAGAGCTTAGAAGGGTCTCAGAGTAAGTTCTCTGTCAATCCATTTATGACATTCTGTCAGTGTAGCATTCTGCTTTGTACCTTCATTTAATGAAAAGTTTCTCCCTTTGTATTCATTTGAAAGTGTTCCCTCCTAGCTTGTTTTAAAGTCATTTGAAGATCTTGTTTTCACTAACACAGGGACATGGTAACATTTGCATTTTTAATTCCTTTTACCAGAATGGGAGACCATGACCGAGAATGAGGAGGTGACATCAAAGTCAAGCATATCTCAAAGAGCAGATTCTCAGAAAGGAACATCAAAAAGGCTTCAAGGAGGTGTTCCCCAGGTCCTTAATTTTGAGGAAGAGTGTGAATGGCAAGTTTCGGCAAATCACTGGCGAAATGAAACAAGGGAAAGAGATACATTGAAGAAAGTTTCCTTCTGTGAACAAGACAAGAAGAAAAGGACTCCACCAGAAAAACGAAGCCAAAAGTGGAAGGAATTTGGAGAAAGCCTAAATTTAGGTTCAGCTCTTTCTGAAAGTTTAATAGATACTGAAGGAAAGAAGTGTCATAAATGTGATATATGTTGTAAACATTTCAATAAAATCTCCCATCTTATAAACCATCGGAGAATCCACACTGGTGAGAAACCCCATAAATGTAAAGAGTGTGGAAAAGGCTTTATTCAGCGCTCAAGCCTTCTAATGCATTTACGGAACCATTCTGGGGAGAAACCTTATAAATGTAATGAATGTGGGAAAGCCTTCTCTCAAAGTGCTTACCTCCTAAACCATCAGAGAATCCATACTGGAGAGAAACCTTATAAATGTAAGGAATGTGGAAAGGGCTTCTATAGACACTCAGGCCTTATTATACATCTAAGGCGCCATTCTGGGGAGAGACCTTATAAATGTAATGAGTGCGGGAAGGTTTTTTCTCAGAATGCTTACCTCATTGACCATCAGAGGCTCCACAAAGGGGAAGAACCCTATAAATGTAACAAGTGTCAGAAAGCTTTCATTCTGAAGAAGAGTCTCATCCTGCACCAGAGAATCCACTCTGGGGAAAAACCCTATAAATGTGATGAATGTGGAAAAACCTTTGCTCAGACCACTTACCTTGTTGACCATCAGCGACTCCACAGTGCGGAGAATCCATACAAATGTAAAGAATGTGGGAAAGTTTTCATTCGGAGCAAAAGCCTCCTCTTACACCAGAGAGTACACACAGAAAAGAAGACCTTTGGTTGTAAAAAGTGTGGGAAGGTTTTCAATTGTAAATCAAACCTCATTGACCATAAGAGGATGCATAGCAGAGAGAAGCCTTATAAATGTACTGAATGTGGGAAAGCCTTCACTCAGAGTGCTTACCTTTTTGACCATCAAAGACTCCACAATGGGGAGAAGCCCTATGAATGTAATGAGTGTGGGAAAGTTTTCATTCTGAAGAAGAGCCTCATTTTACATCAGAGGTTCCACACTGGAGAGAACCTCTATGAATGTAAAGACTGTGGCAAGGTCTTTGGTTCCAACAGAAATCTCATTGACCATGAGAGACTCCACAATGGGGAGAAGCCCTATGAATGTCGAGAGTGTGGGAAAACCTTCATTATGAGCAAGAGTTTCATGGTCCATCAGAAACTCCATACACAGGAGAAAGCCTACAAATGTGAGGATTGTGGGAAGGCTTTCAGTTACAATTCAAGCCTGCTTGTACATCGGAGGATCCACACTGGGGAAAAGCCCTTTGAATGTGGTGAGTGTGGAAGAGCTTTCAGTTCCAACAGAAACCTCATTGAACATAAGAGAATTCACAGTGGTGAGAAACCCTATGAGTGTAATGAATGTGGCAAATGCTTCATTCTGAAGAAAAGTCTCATTGGACATCAGAGGATTCACACAAGGGAAAAATCGTATAAATGCAATGACTGTGGGAAAGTCTTCAGTTACCGCTCAAACCTTATAGCCCATCAGAGAATCCACACTGGCGAGAAGCCCTATGCGTGTAGTGAGTGTGGGAAAGGCTTTACTTATAACAGAAACCTTATCGAGCATCAACGAATTCACAGTGGGGAAAAAACCTATGAATGTCATATATGTAGAAAAGTCCTTACCTCTAGTAGAAATCTTATGGTACATCAGAGAATCCACACTGGAGAGAAACCTTATAAATGTAATGAGTGTGGAAAAGACTTTAGTCAGAATAAAAACCTTGTTGTACATCAGAGAATGCACACTGGGGAAAAACCATATGAGTGTGAGAAATGCAGAAAATCTTTTACTTCTAAGAGGAATTTAGTTGGCCACCAGAGAATCCACACAGGGGAGAAACCATATGGGTGTAATGATTGTAGTAAAGTTTTTAGACAAAGAAAAAACCTTACTGTACATCAGAAAATTCATACAGATGAAAAACTCTGTGAATGTGATGAGTCTGAAAAAGAATTCTCTCAGACTTCAAACCTTCGTCTTCAACACAAAATCCACACCGTGGAGGAATTCTCTTGGCTCCAAAATGCCAATGAGTCCAAGATAGAGATTCAGAAAATCTAGTATCATATATAAAATGAAATAGAATTCCTGCCTACTTAAGTAACTGTTGGAGAAATGACAGTATAATGTTTCTTATAAGGAAAAAAATCATGATTGATCCTTTTATAGAAAAGTGAGTTACATGTGGAAAAAAGTTAATCTAGACTCTCAAGACTACAAATCTTAACCAAATTCTTGTTAAAGGATACTGTGTTGCAGACCATTTGTTATGATCTTAGAAAGGGACCTTGGAACAGTTGAGGACTCTGAAGAAACTATGTTTATGTCTTATAAGATGTAATGATGTAGTTGTAAATGATAGGAAAAATATCTTTGTATTAAAAAGTGTATGTTTCTGAAAAATGTGTATACTGTACATTTTAAAGATAGCACCACTGCTACACAAAGTCTAGTATGATGGAGACGTGTCAGACAGTGGGAGTTGGGTGGGCAAGTCTGCTGTTTGAGGACACCTTAAGAGCACTGGATTTCGAATCAGAAGACCTAGCTTTGGGTCCTGGCTCTTTCTCTTGCTAGCTATGTGATGTTATTAAGTCAGCCTCTAAGCCTCAGTTTCTCTGTCAGTCAAATATTGACATAATACCTACCTCACAGGGTTGTTGTGAAGATTAAGTGAAAGGATCTTTGTGAAAGTACTTTGTGAAATAATTTAGTTGTCAATAAAGTTGGATAACAGAGGTATGTTCAAAATTTAGAACATGGCAAAATATAACGTTTGTTCACTAAGTCAATATTAGGACCTCGTGAACCTCAAAAAAATACTCATTTTTATAGTAAGAGGGAGTACGATGGATAGCTAACTTAGGAATTTAGTATTCTAAGAAGACTTTTTAAAGATATAGCTTTAAAAATGTTTAAGTGAGTTAATAGACAATATGCATTGTTTGGTTTTATGGAAAAATATTACCTTATTGTGGAAAAATAATATTACGTCCATCTGTTAACATTGATGCCAAGGAAAACAATTTATTTTTCAACGTTTGCATTTGAAACCAAGCAGATGTAGTGTCAGAATGGAAGGACTGTCCTATGTTGCTTTCCTTGTTCACAGGGAAAAATCCTTAACTGCAACCCCTGAACTGATTATCCCTGCCACTGTCATTCTCAGTGCTAATCAGCATTTCATCACTGTTGACATATGGTAGCTTGTTACTCAGGAAACAACATTCTGTCCCAGCACTTAACTTACTACATAAGTTTTTCACACAGAGCCAAGCCCTTCAAGCTCTGATTAAACTAATTCAGAATCCACCTCTGGGCAGTCAGGCTTATTACTCCTTGTGAACCAATCATTCATACAGTCTGTGTCCTTTTGTACATTTGTAGATTTAGTCCATCCTATATATATGCAGTTTTTTGGTGAGGAAGATTGGCCCTGAGCTAACATCTGTTGCCAATCTTCCTCTTTTTTTTTTCTTTTCTCCCCAAAGCCCCAGTACATAGTTATTGATCCTAGTTGTAGGTCATTCTAGTTCTTCTATTTATATTCTAGAGTTGATAATTTTGTGTTACAATTCTCATAACTCCAATTCTGCAGTTGAACTGTAAATATCTTAATATCAGGATTGTGTTTTCTAATACTAGTAGCATTGAAGTGGTGTGTTGATTATAATAAGTGTTATTAATTCAACCCTAAAGTTCCTTGAGGGCTGGTTCCTCATTAGACCAACAGGTACCCAAGAGTGAAAACTGGAAGGGGCCCAAGGTTAAAGTCTTAAGACCTGGGTATGAGTCAGATTCTGCCACTTTCCTTGGACAAATACCTTCATTTTTTGGAGCCTTGATTTCCTCGTCTGTAAAACAGGAGGAAGAATATCTACCTCACAAAGTTGTTTTGAGGTAATGAATATGAACATGCTTTATATCCATGCTGTGGAAGAATCACTCCAGATTACGTAATAATTACAAAAGGAAAGACATACCTTACCAGAGAGAAAGCTGGCATTTACCTCTTAACCAATTAACAAAATGTAACATCACTAAGACTAGGACAACCCACATAATGTGCTGTCTCATGTGATGGAATAAGCCAAAAGTATAATCTGAATTTATCAAGTTTCTTAGACCTAGTTGCCAGTTTACAGGAAATACAGAAGCAGAGGAACAAGATAAATGACACCATGAGAAACAAATTTAGGACATGGGATACTGTATAAGAAAACTGCAGGGGCGGGCCTGGTGGCGCAGCAGCTAAGTTTGCACGTTTGGCTTCTCTGTGGCCTGGGGTTTCCCGGTTTGGATCCTGGGTGTGGACATGGCACCGCTTGGCAAAAGCCATACTGTGGTAGGCGTCCCACATATAAAGTAGAGGAAGATGGGCATGGATGTTAGCTCAGGGCCAGTCTTCCTCAGCAACAAGAGGAAGATTGGCAGTAGTTAGCTCAGGGCTAATCTTCCTCCAAAAAAAAAAAAAACTGCATTGGATTCTTCAGAAAGATAGTACAATGAGAGGCTGGCCCCGTGGCTGAGGGGTTAAGGTTGTGCACTCCGCTTTGGAAGCCCATTGTTTTGCCAGTTTGGATCCTGGGCACAGACCTAGCACTGCCCTTCAAGCAATGATGAGGTAGCGTCCCACATGCCACAACTAGAAGGACCCACAATTAAAATACACAAGTATGTACTGGGGGACTTTGGAGAGAAGAAGGAAAAATTTTTAAAAATAAAAAAGATATTACAATGAAAAAGGAGGAGGGGTGATAATTGTTGAAGCTGGATTAATATTGAGAGTCCATTGTACTGTTCTCTGCTTTGTGTATGTAAGAAATTTCCATAGGGAAAAGTATAAAGTGGATGAGGGGGCTTGTTTTTAAGAGAGATTAAAGAGGCATAAGATACTAAGACAGGAATAGACACACACAAATGCCCATTTGATTTTTTACAAAGGTGCAAAAGCAATTGAGTAGAGGAGACATAACCTTTTCAACAAATGCTGCTGGACCTATTGGATATCCATAGGGAAAAAAAATTTAGGAACTAAAACTAAGTGAACACATATCTTAGACATATCAAAAGCATGTTCCATAAAAGGAAAAAAAGATAAATTAAGCTTCATCAAAATTAATTTGCTCTGCAAAAGACTCTTCTAAGAAGATGAGAAGATGTTACAGACTGGGAGGAAATATTTGCAAATTATATATCCAACACAGGATTTCTATGTAGACTATACAAAGAATTCTCAAAACTCAACAGTAATGAATAGATCCAATTGGAAAATGGGCAAAAGACATGAACAGACATGTCACCGAAGTATAGATGGCAAGTAAATGAAAAGATGTTCAACATTATTAGCCATTAGGGAAAAGCAAGTTAAAAATCACTGCACACCTATCAGAATAGCTTAAAAAATGTTAACACCAGATGCTTTAAAAATGCAGAGAAACAGTCTCATATGTTGCCAGGAATCTTAAGCGGTAAGGCCACTCTGAGAAATAGTTGGATAGTTTCTTAGAAAACCAGCCATGCACTTACCATATGACCCAGTACTGGCACTCTTTAGCATTTATTCCAGAGAAATGAAAGCTTATGTTCCCACAAAAACCTGTACATGAGTGTTCACAGCAGTTTTATTTGTAATAGTCAAAATCTGTAAGTAACCCAGATATCATTCAACAGGTGGTTAAAACAAGTGTGGTATATCTACATCATGGATTTATATTACTCTGCAGTAGTACTCTGCAGTAAAATGGAATGACCAATTGATACCTGCATTGAGTCAAGTGAATTTCAAGAGAATTACGTTGAGTGAAAAAGTCCAATATCAAAAGGTCATATACTGTATGATTCCATTTATTTAATATTCTAAAATGGCAAAACTATAGAGATTGAAAAACAGATTAGTGGTTGCCTGAGGTTGGGGATGGTGGGAGGGAGCGAGGGGAAAGGGAGTGGTAGGGCTAGAGAGGTCTTTGTGATGTTGCAACAGTTTTGTATCTTGATTGTGGCGGTGGTTACACAGATCCACACGTGATGAAATGACATAGAAGTATACACACACATTGTACCAATGTCCGTTTCTTGATTTTTATATTAAACTGTAATTATGTAAGATGTACCCATTGGGGAAAAGTGAAAGGTAGCACCTTTGCAACTTCCTGTGAATCTATAAGTTCAAAATAAAAAGTAAAAAAAGAAAGCTGAAGAGCCATAACCAAATGCAGTGTGTGAAACTGATTTGGGAAAACAAAATTATGAAATGTACGTTTTAGGACAGTTGGGGAAACTTGACTATGACTAGATATTAGATTATATTAGGGAATTATTGTTAGTTTTCTGACCTGTAATCATTACAGGTCATTAGTTTGGAGAATTTTTATTATTAAAAGATGCATATTAAGGTATTTGTAATGAAGTGTTTTGATGTTCACAACTTTCAAAAACATGTTTTTCAGTATGTTTAGAGAGAGAAGGCAAACGTAGCAGTGTTAATTGTTGAATCTAGATGGAGGATACAGGTATTCATTGTACCATTCTTTCAACTTTTCTGTACCGTTTGATATTTTCAAAATAAAACGTTTGGGGCAAAATAATCAGGTCTTTCCACAGATTAATGCTTTGTAGCTTCAGGCTCCGGGGTCCGCGCCTTGTTTAACTGCCCCTGCGCAGCCTGGGGATGCCCCTCTCCCTGAGGCTCAGGGCCACAGCCCACCTGAACGCTGCTGCTCCCATCCCTGGTCCGGAGCGACATTGGACACCCATCGAGAAGAAAGCACCTCCGAGATTCCTAGAGAGGCCGGTCTGGCGACTTGGAGAGCCGGAAGCCCTGCCGAGGCACTTCCTGTCCGGTCATTGTTCTCGCGCCGGTAGGCGCGGGGAATCCGGCCTGCCGGCCTCCTGCTCTGGAGCCCGGGGTCCCCGGCCGGGGTTCTGTGCGGCGCACGGTGAGCGGGGGTGGTGGGAGTGGGCGCGAAGGTCTGGGGTGCGGGAGGGGCCGTTCCAGGGGCGGCTCGCCGTGTCCTCTTCTCGGGGACCCCAGCTCTGTGTGTCCGGGGGCGGCTCCGTGCGCACAACCTAGGAAACCCGGCTGCCGCCCACCGCAGCTTCCCTGGCCCGGGAAAGGTTGGACGCAGACCGCCCCAGGGGCCGTGCTGACCCCGGAAGCAGGGCTACGTGGGGCCGTGAGGTAGAGGAGATGAGTTGCCACATTTGGAAATAGGGAAGGGACATTGAAAGGGAAGCCCTTGGTAGGGGGACTCTGGGCTGCCTGGGGCTGGGGGCCAATTTGAGTTTGATCAGCAGTCTGACGACAGTACTCACAGTAGGCAGTCTTGCATGTACACAGGTGAAACGAGTGTTAAGGGCCCTCGCACCTGGTAAAATTAAGCTAGTCATGGAAAGAAGAATCCTCCAGAATTAAAATTTGTTGCAGGAATGAAAGTATTGCGTTACTCAAGAAATTCAGTGTGTACAATAAGTTGTCAGTAAGTTAACAAAGGAAAAAAGTACGTGATTACTTCAATGGCAGGAAAAGAGTACTTAATAAAATTTAGCCCTTTTTTCCTACTAAAACATCTAAAAGGGAATAGAAAATTTTCTCTCTCTTCATAATCAACCAAAATGGTAAAATTACTTTGCTCACAAATTTTTTAAAAAACAACAAAAGCCTGCTGGCTTGGCTATGACTAAGGGGTTCTGTTAAGTTGGTGGTGCTGTGATTTGGTGTGGTGCTTGTAGAAAGCATTTTGGCAATATGTGTCAACCGTAAAATCCTTCAACCAGTAATTCCTCTATTCTAAAGGGATAATTCAGCAGAAGAAGAAACTACTTGCACAGAAAACTTTTAACATTAATTGTTATTAAGAAAATAAGCTGGTAGGCCGGCCCCATGGCCAAGTTGTTAAGGGTTTCGCCAGTTTGGATCCTGGGCACAGACCTAGCACTGCTCAGCAGGCCATGCTGAGGCGGCGTCCCACATAGCAGAACTGAAAGGACCTACAAATAGAATATACAACTATGTGCTGGGGGGCTTTGGGGAGAAGGAAAAAAAAAAGATTGGCAACAGATGTTAGCTCAGTGCCAGTCTTTTAAAAAAAAGAAAAGAAAAGAAACTGAAAACAATGAAAACTCCTTTTGCTAAAGCAATGGTTCACAAATAGAGGATGGTTAAGTAAATTGTAATATAGCTATAATTTAGAACATTATGCCAGAATGAGGTAGCTCTATATGTACTTATATTGAAACATAGACGATTGTGCAGTGTGGAAATTGAGTTCAAAAAACAAACCGTGCAGGTTGATGAATAATGTACTAGTGTGATCTAATGTATGTTTTTGGAAAATAAGTAGTACTTATGAAGATGTACATATGTGTATGGAAATGCAGAGAAAACGCTGATAACTGATAACTAATTACTCTGCATATGTAACTGATTACAGGTCAGTGTATAAGGGAACATATATTTAATTCTGTATATTTCTGTATTACTCTGTCCTTTTTCAATGAGAATGACAGTTAATTAACACCATAGATTATTATGTTGCTACTAAAACTGATACGCATGAAGAATGGCAACATGGGGGCCAGCCCAGTGGCGCAGTGGTTGAGTTCTCGCATTCTACTTCAGCGGCCCAGGGGTTCTCCGGTTTGGATCCCGGGTGCGGACACGGCACTGCTTGGCAAGCCATGCTGTGGTAGGCATCCCACATAGAAAGTATAGGAAGAGGGCCAGTCTTCCTCAGCAAAAAGAAGAGAATTGGTGGCAGATGTTAGCTCAGGGCTAATATTCCTCAAAAGAAAAAAAATGGCAATATGAAAAATCTTTTTTTATCTTAAGAGTAATACTTGATCTCACAAGACATTTGGAAGAAATGGAAAATGTAAAAATCAAACAAAAAGAACCTCAAAATTGTAATTACATCACCCAGGGAAAAATTGTAATTACATCACCCAGGGATGATCACCTCTAACATGTTCGTTCTAGACTCCCAGACTTTTTCTTGAGATTCTTTCATTCAATACACAATAGTGTATCCTTGATGATAAAAAAAAAAACAAAACTTTGTGTTGTAATATTCCTTCTTAAAAAAAAAGTGATGATAATTGTGAGAATATGTATCTCCCTGGTTAAAAACAAAAAGTTTATTAAGTCACAATTGTCAGTGAGGTTGGAAGTTTTCCCTTAAAAGAAATATCTTAAATTCTACGGTATACAGTGGTTAATCTCTTTTTAGGTAGACCAGGGGTGATTTTTCTTTTTTTGTGTTTTAAAGATTGGCACCTGAGCTAACAGCTGTTACAAATCTTCTTTTTCTTTTTTTTTTCATTCTCCCCAAAGTCCCCTGGTACATAGTTGTATATTGTAGTTGTAGGTCCTTCTGGCTATGCTGTGTGGGATGCCGCCTCAGCATGGCTTGATGAGCGGTGCCGTGTCTGCGCCCAGGATCCGAACTGGCGAAACCCTGGGCCTCTGAAGTGGAGTGCACGAACTTAACCACTCGGCCACAGGGCTGGCCCCACGAATGGTTTTTCTTAATCATTTTTTGTAGTTTTCAAGTTATTACAGTAAAAATATATTATCTTTATAATCAGGAAAAAAAATCAATAAACGTTATATAAAGCTGTTTGTAATGTGATTACTACTGGGACAGATTGCATGTTTACAGTCCAGCCCCTTCCATCCTATTAGGGAGGAGTGGAGCAGACCTTGTGTTACTGTGGCCACTGCCCAGGCCCTGGTGAAGTTGGCTAGTGGGCTTAGTGACATGTAGGCAAACCTCTGCTCGGTGCTAACAATGTTTTCTGATTTCTCAGTAGACAATACTCATCCTAGTCCTGGGAAGAAACTCAAGAAGAAGATTTTGAACCTTAAAGATTAGATGGGGCTTGACCTGTGTTGGGCAGCCCCCAGCTATAGGAGTTTCCCTGCTGGGGAGAGAAGATGACTGCAGAATTGAGAGAGGCCGTGGCCCTGGCCCCTTGGGGCCTAGTGACAGTGAAAAAGGAGGAGGAAGAGGAGGAAAACTACCTAGGTCAGGCATCCAGCCAACAAGTGCACTCTGAGAACATCAAAGTCTGGGCCACTGGGGAGGGTCCTCAGACAGGCCTTGATGTATCAGAACAGGAGGGAAAGGTAAGTAGTGGTCTGAGAGGAAGGAGGGAGGGGGATCTGAAGGCCTCCGGGGGTTTCAGAGGGGACTCTGTCCCTCTGCTTCCGCACCTGGAGTCTTGTTTCCTGGCTAGGGCTCTGGCCTTTAGTCCTTCGGAATATACAGTCATGTCTTGCTTAACAACAGGAATACATTCTGAAAAGTGCTTCGTTAGGTGATTTCATCATGTGCGAACATCATAGTGTACTTACACAAACCTAGATGGTATAGCCTACTACACACTTAGCCTGTATGGTACTACCCTGATGGGACCGTCATATATGCAGTGTGTTGTTGACCAGATCACTGTTATCTGGTGCATGACTGTAATAGAAGCATTCTCTTCTGATTGATGTGACATTCAGTACTTTCTATAAACCAGTCGCTCTCAAACTTTGCTACAAAGAATTACCTGGTGAGCTTTTTATAAAATTGTGATGCCCATGCCATATCCATTCCAATTGAATCAGAATCTCTGTGAGTGGGACCCAGACATCTGTATTTTTTAAAAACTCTTCAGATAAACAAACACATGGACAAAGAGAACACACTAGTGGTTACCAGAGGGGAAGGGGGGTCGGTGGTGGCCATGACGGGTAAAGCGGCACATGTTTATGGTGATAGACAAATAATAATGTACAACTGAACTCGTATAAGGTTATAAACTATTATGACCTCAATAAAAAGAAAAAATTAAACAAAAAACTCTTCGAGTGATTCCAGTCAGGATTTGATAACTCTCACTTGTGCTTCTGAAACTTTCATATTCATAGGAATCACTGGGCCGTCTTGTTAAAATGCAGATTCTGACTCCGGAAGTCTGGAGTGTGGTCTGAGATTCTGTGCTTCTCACAGGCTCCTCAGTGATGGTGATTCTGCTGATCTGTGGACCACACTTTGAGTAGTGAGGCTACACCCTATACTGTGGTCTTTAATGTTTTCCAACACACCCCTTACCATCAGTAGGCAGATGAGGACTGAGGTTTCCCAAAGCCTCTCTGTAATAATATGATCAGAACCTTGTTTCTTTGATCTTTAGACCTCAGAAAAGTCTACTCTGGAAAATTCCCTCATGCTCTCTTGTCGTACACCCACTAGCAAGTTAGGTTTGGATGCTGGAGTGCAGTGAGGTGAAATCAAAGTGGGAGGGAAGAAGGTGGCAGGCTTGCTTCTCTCCCTAACTCACCTTGGGGATTAGAGAAGACTCTGTCTTCCTTTTCCTTTGTCTTTTTAATGTTTGGGGTTTTAAAAAATTTGTGTGTTTTGTGGCCTCCAGGAATAGGTGCTTATGTTCCCATCCTTAAAGCTGTAGTCACACCACTTCCCACCAAGAATCCCCTCATAAGCCCACCTGTGCCTGCTTATCTCTAGGGTCAGAACATGTTCTGGGACATGGCTGTAGTCCTGAAAGCAACGCAGGAGGCACCTGCTGCTTCAACCCTTGGCAGCTACTCATCACCGGGGCCTCTGGCCAAGAGCGAGATACTGGAGACTCATGGGAGCATAACCTCTTTAGGTAAGGTTCAACCCCCTGATTAGTATCTGACCATTGGGCTTTCTCAAAATCTTTTCTGAGACTGGTGGTCTGGTCACCAGGCTTAAGCAACAGAGTGTTGAGACGTTGAAAATGTCAGGGAGAGCCGGATAGAGGAATGCTGAAAGATGCCTGTACATTTGTTACAGGAAGTGGCTTATTTTGCATATAGTCTCAAGATACCAGATGACACAGGTGAACATCAAATTCACCTTTTAATCACATTTATTGTTTAGCAAGTTTCATATCTATTCATACTGTCCTCTATGTGCTTTGTGTTTATTGTAGGTTGGTGAGCCTGCAAGGGAAGCTAGGTAAAATAGGAAGGGTCAACTTTTCTGGTAATTTTGAGGAAATACCCTGGAGATGTTCTGATTTCATAGATCTTTATGTAAATTCTGGAGGATTTTGAGCAGTTGTGTCAACCATAATGTTGTTCAAAGCTAGATCTTCATGGAGGGTACCGATGGCTGGCTTATCACCTGGTTCTCTCTGAGCTGGGCCTCAGGATATGACTGACTAGCAATGGTGAAAGCTTGCCTATGAAGGAGTGACAGGTAACTGTGGATCAAGAATGTGGTAGCCATGAGTCCTGTGTTTCACAAACGATTCCCGGATGACTGCCAAGGCCCCTCTGGCACTTACATTCTCTGCACACCTGGTGCGGGGCTGCGCCTGAATGTTTTGAACCCACCGTCCTTCCTAGCCAATTCCTCAGTCACTTGTGGACCAAGTCGCTTTCTTAAACTAGTGTGGTGGGGAAGGTTAGGATTGCCACCTTTCATTTTCTTGTCTCTTCTTTAATTATTCCCTAAACTCAGCAGCTTCTGTTCCCCGCTTTCTGCTTTCCATTCCATTCTCTCTGGTGCATTCCCCTGTCTATCACTTCTTCTCTGTTTCCTTGCTTTATCAATCATCCATAGTCTTAACTCCAACAGCTGTATCTACCGACCAGAAGTGGCCACTGTTTTCCTTCTCTGCTGTTCCCAGCCAAGACTTACCTTTCTATTTTCTGTGCTGCCAGCTATTTCCATAGCAGCAGGTAATGGCGGGAACACTAAGCTCTAGAAATTAAGAGAGAGACCTGAGTGTAGTTGCCCTGCCTCTGATAATTCTGTGACCTTGAGCAAGTCCTTTCTCACTCTGGACCTCCCTTTCCTGTTCTCTGAGCTGGGAGGCATTCATTCAATAAATACAGGGTTTGTTGGGGGCCTGTATCCTGTGTGCTGGGCAGTGTGATAGGTGCTAGGGACACAGCACCGAATCGGACACTGCCTTGCCCTTTTTTATCTCCCCTACAAGTAAAGGAGAATAATTTCATCTTGATGGTAAAATCATATATATGAAAGTGCCTTGGGAATTTTAATGTGTTACTGGGTTGGTAAGGTCTGAGAGTTTTATCTGCAGCTTCCTATGTATTAATTAATATTGAATTTATTAAAGTTTATACGTTTAAAACCAAGTTTTTAAGCTTTTAAGTGTAACTGATTTTTGTTGCATTTATACATCTAGAAATATTTTTATAAAAATTAGAACACATACTTTTTCTTTAATTCATGTTTAGTTAAGCTTCAAGTTTTACAGATTAAATTTTTTAAACATTTTACTTACATATCGATTTCCTCATATAAAAATTTTCCTGGGTCAGCCCCATGGTGTGGTGGTGAAGTTCAGTGCCCTCCTCTTTGGCGGCCTACGTTTGGTTCCTGGGCATGGATCTATACCACTCACCAGAGCCGCACTATGGCAGCAACCCACATACAAAATAGAGGAAGATTGGCACAGATGTTAGCTCAGGGCTATTCTGCTTCAGCGAAAAAAAAAATTCTTATTTTTATTTCTTTAAATAAAAATGATATTAAATTGCAAATTTAATGTATCTAATTCTTTAAAATATTTCAAACACCCAAGTAGGCACACTTACAAATCTTATAATAAAATCTTCATGAACGCACAGCTTTTCTAAATCTAATGAATTGAACTTATAAAGTTAGTAAATCAAATGACCTTTCATATCTCGGAATGCAGTCACCAGCTAAGAGGCAGACTCACACAGTATTTCAGAGCTCTTTTTTTTAAAGAATGGAAAATAGTTTTGATTCAAGACTTAATACTGCACCTTTGCTCTAGTTGAAAAACAAATGCGTTCTTGGTTTATTTCTTCATTATTTTTATATTTATTTCTGTACTTTCCTAGAGTTACAGTAATCCTACAAGATCCAAAAAGGATCTCAATACCATCTCAAACAAGCAAAGGTACAGATCCTAGGTTATTGGCCAGTTAATTGGCCAAGGAGATTTGAGCTTGAGCACACAGGATGATCCTTCATTCCCTTTTCTTAGACGCGAGGGACTTGCCAAGACCCTTGCTCTTATGTCATCCTTGTGATAAAACTGTTCTGTAACAACTGCACTAAGACCTACGCCACGGTTGTACCTGGTTCTGTAATGATTTTGACATAAGGCATTATGCAAATCCAAGGAGTTGTTTCTGTTATTGGCCCTGATTGCTTCTGTAGTTCCCACTGGTCTTCATCTTTTATGTCTTTTTAATATTCTGAAGCTCAAAGTAAGGAGACCAGGAGTGAGGTCAAGGGAGAGAGTGAAGCTATAGGCTAAAGTATTCTTGAACTTTGTTCCTGTTGGAGAGATGCTTGGTAGGGGATCAGAGGCCCCCAGTGTCTGTGATGGAGGGTTAAAGGAAAAGAGGAGGTGAAAAAAAGCACGGAAGGAGACGTTACAAGGGAGAAAAATAAGATGAGAAGTAGATGATGAAGAATAGTAGAGGGGCCAGCCCTGTGGCCGAGTGGTTAAGTCTGCATGCGCTGCTTCGGCGGCCCAAGGATTTGCCGGTTGGGATCCTGGACGCGGACGTGGCACCACTCATCAGGCCACGCTGAGGTGGCGTCCCATGTGGCACAACTGGAAGGATCCAGAACTGAAAAAAATACATATATATACAACGATATACTGGGGGGATTTGGGGAGGAAAAATAAGCAGGAAAAAAAAAAGAATAGTAGAGAACATAGAAGAAAGTAGTGATCAAAAGAAAAGCAGAAGAGGGGCCGGCCCAGTGGTGCAGTGGTTAAGTGCACACATTCCGCTTCAGCAGCCCGGGGTTCCCCGATTTGGATCCCCGGTGCAGACATTACACCACTTGGCAAGCCATGCTGTGGTAGGCGTCCCACATATAAAATGGAGGAAGATGGGCACGGATGTTAGCTCAGGGCCAGTCTTCCTCAGCGAAAAGAGGAGGATTGGCAGCAGATGTTAGCTCAGGGCCAATCTTCCTCAGCAAAAAGAGGAGGATTGACAGCAGTTAGCTCAGGGCTAATCTTCCTCAAAAAAAAAAAAAGAAAAGCAGAAAGACATGAAACTACACAAGGAAAAGATCAGAATATTTCACACACAAAATATTTTTTTACATAAAAACCAAGAAAGGAGAGATGAAGAGGCAGTAGGATAAAGAGGTGGAAAAGTAGGGGAAAAGTAAGATAAGAACGAAGAGAAGAAGATGTAAAGATAGTTAAAACTACAGGGAGAAGAATGGAATAGATTAAGAAAAGACATCAGAGGGGTTGGGCCCATGGCCGAGTGGTTAAGTTCGCGCGCTCCGCTGCAGGCGGCCCAGTGTTTCGTTGGTTCGAATCCTGGGCGCGGACATGGCACTGCTCGTCAGACCACGCTGAGGCAGCGTCCCACATGCCACAACTAGAAGAACCCACAACGAAGAATACACAACTATGTACCGGGGGGCTTTGGGGAGAAAAAGGAAAAAATAAAAAATGCCATTTTAAAAAAAAAAAAAAAAAAAAAAGAAAAGACATCAGAAGAGTAGAAATAGAAATTACCAGAAAAAGAACTTCAGATTTCTTTTTGTTGTCACATTGGGGGCTCTGTTGTATCCAGTGCTCCAGCATTCCCTTTCTCCAATACTGTCTGTCTTATCTGATGCTTGTGATGCAATTTCATATTACCATCGTCCTATCCAGGCTACCAAACTGGGTTGGTTCCCTACCCTGCCGCCACAGTGCTTTGTACTACGAGACATTCCTGTCGCACCCACATCTCATTGGTGGGAGTCGCCTCTGCCAGTAGGATGTTCTAGGGGTGCTGGATTCCCTCTGTGCACTTGCTGCAGCTCACAGCTTTACTGCTCACTTCTAAGTCGACACCACCAGTGGGAGTACCTCCCTCCTCTGCAGGCTTGCCTCCCACTTCTGCTGGCCCTCATTTCACTTGCCTCGTTATCTGAGTAGTTTTCCTGAGCTTGGTTTAATTCACAAACGCTTATTATGGGTTCACTCTAGCAACACTGGGCTGCCTGGTGCACATTCCAGCGTCAAGGGTGGTGGGGGTGGATAGGAGACACACATAAGGAACTATGATATTCCTGACTGCCTGACCCATTTTTGACACCATTAGGGTTCGGAGGCAATGTAGAGCAGCCAGAGACTAGTGAAGAGTTTTAAAACTTCAGGATGTTTTCGTGTTCTCATAATATTTTTTTGGCATTATGGAGCAGGCTGTGCCATGCCTCATGCTTAACTCAGGTCACCTTTCCTTGACACAAGTCTAGGCTCTTTCCTCACATAAAGGGTAAGCTGTTTACTCTGTTCATGTTCTTTTCCAGTCCCTTCTAATATTGTCATCTGTCATCATATCAACTCCCATCCCCTAAGGTTCATCCTTCCTCCTGCCTCCCTTTGACCCACAGCACCCCTGGTCAGGTTAGAAGTCACAGCAGACACTCACAGAGCCACTCACTGAGCTCCATGGCTGTTCTCAATAGTTGACATAGAGTAACTCAGTAAATCTTCTTGTGGTCTTACTGTCCTATTTTAGAGATAAGGAAACTGAGGCACAGAGAAGTTAAGTTACTACCCCAAAGTTATGCACCTGGTAAGTGGCAGAGCAGGGATTTGAAACCAGGCAGTCTCGCTCCAGGGTCCCTGTTCTTAACCTCTGTGCTGCACAGCCTCTTAGTGTTTCAGATAGTTTTGGCTGCTGTAGCCCTCTTGGCATCCAGTATGACCCTTTCTGTCCATGTTTATTCCCTCCTTTGATACCCAGGATCAATATACACAAAAGCCTAAGTTGCCTAGATGTTTGTTAACAGAGAGCAGATCTCCCTGATTAACTGGAGGGTTGTAAGCAAATGCACCCTAAGTGGCTACGTTAAGAAGACAAGCCTTGGGAAAGGCCATAACCGGTGTGAGAATTGTGAGATCTGTCTTACACAACCAGTAGGAGAACTGTCTGGAAACAGCTTCCCTGGCATGAGGCAGTGTGTTAAATGGCTAATGGAGGTAAGTGAAAGTGCTGGAAAGACCATGAGTCAGTGGATTCTGCTCTAGCTTGGGGGAGGGCACAGACCTGGCCGAAGAACCTGCAGAGAAGAGGTGACACATGAGAGAATTCTTTGCTTTGTTGAAGCCATTTTGCAGATGCTGAAGTCACATACTTCCTGACCTTTCTGACTTGATGATCCTATTCTTTTTCTAGGCCAGAAATATCTGACATTTGTATTTTCTGTTTCTTGTTTCAGGTGCTGAAACCAAGAAGCCACAGTTACTGGTTCCAAAAACTGAGATATGTGATGAAGCAGAAAAACCCTTCATAATATCAGGAAGAATCCAGAAAGTCGACCTTCAAGGACCGGAGTTAGGAGAAGCCTGTGAAAGAGGGAACGTGTTAAAGAGGCAGAGAATCAAGAGGGAAAAGAAAGATTTCAAACAAGTGCCAGTGAAGGACTGTCATGTACCTGAAAGCTTCAAAGAAGAAGAAGACCAGAAATTTCAGAAATCTGGGGAAAAATACAGCCTTAGTTCTGGCCCTGGTAGAAATCAGAAAAGCCAGCCTGGGCAGAAACCTTTCACATGTAGCGTGTGTGGGAAAGGCTTTAGTCAGAGTGCGAACCTGGTAGTGCACCAGCGCATCCACACTGGGGAGAAACCCTTCGAATGTCATGAGTGTGGGAAGGCCTTCATTCAGAGTGCAAACCTTGTTGTGCATCAGCGAATCCACACTGGACAGAAACCGTATGTTTGTTCAAAGTGTGGGAAAGCCTTCACTCAGAGTTCAAATCTGACTGTACATCAAAAAATACACTCCTTAGAAAAAACCTTTAAGTGCAGTGAATGTGAGAAAGCCTTCAGTTATAGCTCACAACTTGCTCGGCACCAGAAAGTCCACATTACAGAAAAATGCTATGAATGCAACGAGTGTGGGAAAACATTTACTCGGAGCTCAAACCTCATTGTCCACCAGAGGATCCACACTGGTGAGAAGCCCTTTGCCTGTAATGATTGTGGCAAAGCCTTCACCCAGAGTGCAAATCTTATTGTGCATCAGCGAAGCCATACCGGTGAGAAGCCATATGAGTGTAAAGAGTGTGGAAAAGCATTTAGTTGTTTTTCTCACCTTATTGTGCACCAGAGAATTCACACTGCAGAGAAACCTTATGACTGCAGCGAGTGTGGAAAAGCCTTCAGTCAACTCTCTTGCCTTATTGTGCACCAGAGGATTCACAGTGGAGACCTTCCTTATGTGTGTAATGAGTGCGGGAAGGCCTTCACATGCAGCTCCTACCTGCTTATTCATCAGAGAATCCATAATGGGGAAAAACCGTACACATGCAATGAGTGTGGCAAGGCCTTCAGGCAGAGGTCGAGCCTCACCGTGCACCAGAGAACCCACACTGGGGAGAAGCCCTACGAATGTGAAAAGTGTGGTGCAGCTTTCATTTCTAACTCGCACCTCATGCGGCACCACAGAACCCATCTTGTTGAGTAACAAGGAAAGGAAGAGGAAGACCTCCAGGCATCGAGCATAATCTACTACCCCCCAAATCGGACACTCTTTGCTGTTTTCTTCCCCCTTTGTAAAAATGAGGCCCACCATGTCTTTAAAAACAAGTTTTCAGGAGTGCAGCACAAAACACCAGATAAGCTTTTCAGAGGCTAATTTAAAGAAAATGAAAACTAAGTACCTAAAGGCAAGGACTTTGTTTTTAACTCTTCCCTAAGTGGTCCTGTAGTCTGAAATGGAATGTGGCTTTCTTAGAAATGGGTCATACAAAGCTAAGTGATAAAGATCCCATTTGGGGAAAGGTATTTTTGGCCTAATTTTGTTCGTTAAAACTCTGGTAATTTCTTGAGCAGCAAGCAGGTTACTGGTATAGGTCTGCCTAGTGGAATTCTGAAGCTTTGAACCTTGTAGTCTAGTATTTTGGGTTAAGCAGTGACTGGTTAAGGAAACCACTTGGAGTAGCAGTTCACCAATAACTCACCTATGAACATTTATAAGCTTTCCATTCCGTAGGTAATTTTTAAAAAATCAAAAAAACCTATTAACCGTCTACTGCTCCTAAAATGGACAGAAGTAAGAAACAACCGTTTCCCTCATTGTCTATACCTCATGAACCTTGGTATGGTAGAGCTCTGGGGACCTCTGATGAGTCTCTTCTGACTGTTCCCAGTCTGCATGGTCAAGCACTTGAGGACTGACGGAGACAACCCACTGGGGCCACAAATGCTGCTGGGCTTGATTCGTTTGCTAAGACCAACAACACTCCAAATAAGCCCTGATTTCCATTGCATTCCACTGGAGTGAGATGCCCATAACAACCTGCTTCCCAGACAGAGGAGTCAAAGAATAAAGCTTGCCTAGAGGCATGCCCATCTTGTCTCTGCTCTCCTTCTGCTCAGGCCCAGCCAGGGGGCTCTGTTTGGGTGTCATTCTCCCTTTCTGGATGGTCTTAGAACAAATCATGGAGCCCTTCTAATTCTTAGAGGACCAAAGAGGGAAATGAAGGGAGAAGGGGGAGGCAGAGTGGGATTCCTAAGTCTTAATTTCTTTTTTTCGAGAAGGTCAAAGATATTGGAATATGAAAACTTTTAGAGGGATGAAGAAACTGGCTACGGTAAGATACCTTTGTTACCATTGAGCCTTTACTCCTGGAAAAAATGATTTATAAAACTATGCAATAGGTAGAGTTATGTGATAACATTGCCTTGTATTTATATAGAACTGTATTCTTTCTTTGTGTACCTTCGTGTATAGAATCATGATACCCAGCACTTATCTCATGCTTTCACATAGATTGTTACCTTGATCCTTAGAACAGAAGCAGTGTTTGCCCCATTTACCTGAGAGTGGTCAGTTAACACAAGGCCAAGTAACAAGTGACAGCTTATATTCAAATTTAGGACCTAAATCCAGGTTCTCTTTGTTCCACCATGTTGTTTGTCGAACCACCTGTAACCCCACGCAAATCTGTGGAGAGCCTGAGAAAGGGGCACGTAGTCTCCTTTTCTGGTGAGGAAGCTATGATGACAGATTTGGGGGTGTGCCTTAGTCAGTGTGACTAGCAAGCAGCAAATCTCAGACTGGAATTTGAGTCTCCTGATTTGTGGATCTCTCTCTCCACCCATCTCCCAGCCTGCAGGAGCATTTATTGTAAATGCCACACCTGGTGATAAACAGTCTGGTGCAGAAGTCCCATGCATTTATTGCCTCATTTCTACAAGACTGTTAATCAACATTGTGTTTGTAGTTTACAGAGCACTGTCACATAGGGAAGGCAGACAGGAAAGCTTAATTTCCTCTTAACCTTTTTTCCCCTTCAACTACAGTTTTTCCTCAAAGCACGTGCAACTTTTTTTACCCAGTTTCCCTCTAAATCATACAGACACAAGTACAAGAAATCAGTGGGATTCAAAAGTAAGAATCAAAAATGGTCATGCCCTCACTGACCCTGACAGTGACTGTTCCTCTCCCCCGTCTGAGATTGGAGAGACCTGAAGATAACAACATGTATCTCTGCTGAGACTGGGAACAAGTGAAGTTTTTCTTCCTGCATGATCAGGAAGCTCATAAGAGAGGGAGAGCAGATCTGAAAATTTGGGATAAACTAGTGACCTTGACCCACCAAGAGGCTAGAAGTATGCTGTGCTGAAAGATATTAGCTAGGATTTATGACCATTAAGGCAGTTAAGCTATTTTAGCTTCATGTATATTCATCCCCATAATTGAATTCTCAGTCAAGGATGATTGTGATTTCCTGGATAAAGATTTCCATTCATATGTGGTTCAGAAAAGCTACCCAGGTAATTATGATATAAAGCTAGGTTTGGGAATCGCTGACCCAACCTTGCAGTAAAGCAGTGGTTTTCAACCTTGGCTGCATGTTAGAATCACCTAGGGCACTTTAAAGTTTTTCTCTTCCCAGCCCTCAGTATTTTTTATTACTCCGGAAGGGAATCTAATATGCAGCCAAGGTAGTGAGCCGCTGCAGTCAAGTAAAGCCTGTAGACCAGGAATATGTGCCATCAGAGGTGGAGAGGGGAGCTCCAGTATAAGGATCTGGATGGGGAATGTGTTCTGTGTGGTTTCAGTAGAACAGGACACTAACCACATTGGCTGCACTGGGGGTCCTTCTGTGCCTCTGCCAACCCTTGGCTGTTAGGATTCTGTGACCTAACTTATTTTATCTGTATTTTAAGTGAATATACCAAACATTTTATATAAGCAAACTAAATTTTACATAATGTGCTTTTATGTTCCTCATTCAACAAAATGGCTTTTTACATTTCTGCTTGTATTTCATCTCCAGGTCTGGGTTTCCACAAACCTGCACCCAGGTTCAGGACCCCCAGTCCTGCACAAATCGTGTGAGCCTGGTGGATTACTAGATGGATGAGATCCTTCCCCAGCTAATAACAACTCTTCCTCCCAGTCCAATTCCAGCCCTCAAAATAAATTACAAGCCTTCTTTTTCTTCATGGTTTCGGATAGGGGAAGAGTGACTATCCCTTGTTGTCAGAGTTGGCCTTGGTTTTCCTTTTCCTTTGGGTCATCTCCCTCCTGCCTTGGCTGGGCTTGCTAGAAATGGACGGGAACTTTGAAACCCCGTTTTTGTAAGTTGCCAAGAACTATCAGAGTTTTGGCTGTCAAAGAGCCAGGGCTAACAGTGGGCATTAAGGGTAGAGTCAAGAAGTCTGTCCTTACTCTCAAATGAGACCAACAGATGTGTGTTAAGTGGAGCACAGGGAATCAAAAGTAATAATGAAATCGTGTATGTGCATTGGGAGTATGGGGGAGAGATTTCATCAACACACACACACAGAACACAGAGAAGAGATTCTTCACGAACACACACCCTCTCAAACAATGGGCGTGAATTCCTCCAGGCTCAGGAAGAGGTGTCTTTGGGCAAAGCTCATCCTTTCTCTGTGTTCTGGGTCCCTTCCCTCCCTTGCTGAGGCAGTTGTCCTCCCACATCCATTGTTTTCTCCACTTGCTCCTCCATCCAGTGTGCCTAAGCTTTCTAGAGTTACAGCCCCTTTGGGAATCTGATAAAGGTTGTGGCTCCTCTCCTGGAGAAATACAGATTGTACATTCAGTTTTGTGCTCGTTTGTGGGGGCATATAGGCTCCCCAGAGCCAATCCAAGGATCTTCTAGGGCCTAAATTCTCACCTGGGGATGCACCACATAATCGCCAGTGACTTTTTTTCCCCCCGGTGAGGAAGATTGGCCCTGAGCTTAACATCTGTTGCCAATCCTGCTCTTTTTGCTTAAGGAAGATAGTCGCTGAGCTAACATCTGTGCCCATTCCTCTATTTTATATGTGGCACACTACCACAGCATGGCTTGATGAGCGGTGTAGAGGTCCGCACTCGGGATCTGAACCTGCAAACCCCAGGCCACTGAAGCAGAGTGTGTGAACTTAACCACTGTGCCACCGCCCCAGCCCAACCAGTGACATTTTTAAAAAATGAGATCAGAGTACAGTCTCTGTAAGGATGTTGCCTAGACACGCATCCTTTTAAATCTTGCTTTTCATGGGTTCCCTCCCTCAGCAAATGGCATTATTCCCACCACTTGGGGCACCCAGACTGGAAACACAGCAGACATTTCTGGCTTTCTATATATGATTTGTTCATTACAAAAATACTTACTAGGCACTCTCTTTGCGGCAAACATGGTGCTAGAACCTGGGGTGCCAAGGTAAATAAGGTCTACCGAACCCTCATTTCATGTCTGTCATGGGGAAAATGTCTGGATCACTTAATGTGATTTACTAAATTTCATAATCTCCAACCTTCTCTCCACTTCCTGTGCACCTTTTACTGCAGCCTTGAAGTGTGTGCTTGCTCTTCTCTGTGCCTTTGCTCACACCATCCTTGCTGCCTGTGATACCTCACCGCCACTCCCTACCCAGCCCCCATCTACTTTGCCTAACCTTAGGCTCCTTTTAAGATTTGGTTCAAGTCCTGTCTCTGGGAAACGTCAGACTGCCCTATGGCCAAGGGCATATTTAGAAGTATAGAATAGCATGATAGGATATGTATCCAGAGTTTTACTTTATGCTTCGAAGTGAAAAAAATCTGGATTCAAAATTGCATATATACTACCGTTCTCGTATTATATTGTTGTTACATGAACTATATACTATTAAAAAGTATATAGATAAATTACCTGAAGGAAATATAAGGAAATGTAAGTGGTTAAGTGACTTTTTCACAGCCATACAGATGTTAAATTGCAGAGCTTAGGCTCAACCCAGGTCCTATGGATAATACCATTATGGGTGATTAAAAGGGTTTTTTTGTTTTTAATACTTTTCATGTTTTCTATAAGGAGCAAGGATTTTATAATCAGGAAAAAGTATTTATTATATTTACATGTTTAGTTTTATTCTATTAACTATAAATAGTGTTTCAATTCCCCGTTTTGTAAGATGTGGGATGCACGCTGCCTTTTCCTTCTCTCCTTTTCCACCTCTCTGCCTTTGACAGTGTCAAGTCTGATCATCTTGAATTCTGTTCTGTAACCATAGTTACTCTTTTATGCTTTGTTTATTGATTTGTTCTGAAAGTTGAAAATAAACAACGTGAGTGTTACGATGACCATGCAAATGTTGTTCACTGCAGATGTAAGTTGCTTGCTATTCTATTTCCTTTTTAGAGCATTTTGTTTTTACAGAAGTTTCTAGTTACCTTTCTTTTCCCCTTGTACTGATTGCTTTTAGCACATCCTCAGCTATTTTCAAATTCTCCATCCAATTAGATACTCTGTTGAGTCCCCTTTTCTTCCAGTATATTTCCCTTCCAGAGGCCTCTGCTCTCGTCTGTCCCTGTTCTTTTTGCCTACTGTTCTGTTGTTACACTGGGCCCCGTTGTGTCCTGATTTTCCTATCTTCTTTCTTCGTTTCCTCCCTCATTTCACTGCAGTGCGTCTAAGTCATTTGCCAAGAAAGAGTATGTGAAAGGCAAAACTGAGTGCCTGTATATCTAAAACAACGTTCTCTGCTGTCTCATTTGATTTGGCAGTTTGACTGGCTCTGGAGTTCCAGGTTGAAAAATTATCCCCAGAAGTTTTTAGGCGTCGCTTCACTGACTTACACCAACTACTGTTGCTAATGAGATGTTGATCCAGCCTGATACTTCTTTCTTGGACAATCAGCAAATAATAGTTACATTACTGTAATGTGTTCCCCCACCCCATGCTTGGAAGCTTTTAAAGTCTCCTCTTTATCCTTGGTGTACTCAATTCCCTGGTGTAGCCAGTGGAATTTTTCAATCTAGCCACTCAGGTACTTCTACTCTTGGAAATTTTCCTGTGTTATTTACATGACAGTTCCCGCTTTCCATACTTTTTGTTTTTGCGCTTTGTGTAATTCCTGTCAATCAAATGTTGGACCTTCTAGATTAATCCTCAACTATTTTCTCTATTGTTTGCATTTCCTTGTCTTGTGCTGTTTTCTGGGAGAGTACGTTGATTATTTTTCAACCTTTTTAGTGAATTTTTTGTTTAGGCAGTAATTTAACTTCTAGGAGCCTTGTTTTCTGTTTGTTCTTTTTCTGTAGCATGTTCTCATTTTAGAGATACCTCTCAAATCTGAGTATTCTAACTAGAAAGGTTTTCTTAAAAGTCTCTTCTGTCACCTGAATTATCTCATCCTCTTCATGCCTCTGTCCCTGGGTCCTTTTTTCTCTCTGTTTATCTTCTTTGCTATCATTGGAGACTCCTCAAATAGGATGATTCTTACTGATACACACACAAATACACATAAATATATCCGTGTGTGCATCAAAAGCCCAGTTGAGACCTCTGTGTGTGGCAGTGGGATTTGATGGGTAAAAGTCTCCCTCTAGAGTGATCAGTAGGGAGCAGGCTGTTTCCCTGCAGACCTCTAAAAGCCAGAATGCAGACATCTTTTGTCTGGGGCTCTTCGTTTCTTTAGCCAAAAGTCCTCTGATGCTTTTGCCTGGGGTTTGGATGCTGTGCATGCTTCTCTAGAGTGAGAGAGACGAGAATCACAGACTTGCGGTCAGTGCTTTTATTTTTAGCCCCACTTCTCCCTCCAGCCCTTCATTGTACCTGGGTTTTCCAAGTCCCAAGGAGCTCTGAGGTTTGGCAGGGCGGATGAGCTCCCTCTTGGCATTGTGTTGCCCTCAGCAAGCATTCCAAGCTGTTACTTCCTCCACCCAACTTTCTCAGTTACCACTTCATCCATTTTCCATCTTCTAGAAATTTGTCCCCCTTATCCCATCATTGTTATTTATACATTTTAGACCATTTTAATCCACGATCATTTACGGGAAGCTAAACCATTTAAAAAATGTTGATATCATTTGATACAGTAGTACCCCTTTTAGAAAGCTGTCCTAAAGATGAATACAGTGATTTATATACTTGTCCATGTTGTTATTTTACAAAAAAATGGAAACAACCCAAGTGACTAACAGTAAGGGAATGATTAAATTACGATATGATGAATATTACGCAACCACTAAAAATAATAATTTAAGGGATCTTTAGTGATATAAAATGTTCACAATAATATTAAATGAAAAATGCAAAGTACAAAATTAAATAATGTGTAGAGAGAGCCCAGTTTTATTAAATCCACCTGCATAGAAAAGACTGGAAGGACATAAGTACATTGGGTGTTAACAGCGGTTAAGTTTTCCTGTGCTATCTACATTTTCTCCAATGAGCCTGAATTACTTTTATAATCAGGAGGGGAAAAGTTAATAAAAGAGAAAGATCATGGCTTGTTCAGAGTGGTGAGATGTTGTGGAGTGTGGAATGAGTAGTGAGGGGCAGCAGAATAAGAGTCTGGGGAAACGAGGTGCCCAGTTACCAAGGACCTAACACCCCACTTAGGAGTTCAGCAGGGGAATATGTGTAACCCCAGTGTTTGTGACATACAGTTGTGGCTGGACTGTGGAGGCCAAGCTGGTGAGAGGAGAAAGGAATCCTAGAGACCACACAGATAGCTTTTGTTAGAGTCCAGGAGAGACTATGGGATTCTGACCCAGGCAGTGGCAGGGAGCCACGGGAGAAGGGACTGATGAAATGAGCAGACCTTAAAGGGCATGGAAGATGGAGCAGCAGATTCCCAAGCCAGAAATGTGGGCCTCCACACCCTGGTGAGACATTACCTGTGACAAATGGAGCCTGGCCCAGGCCTGAGAGGCCCTGGTTTCCTTGTGCTTCAATGGGGCCTTCCTGTGTTCACAGTGGCTCACACCTCTGTGGTCTTGGGAGGAGGGTGGGGGGAGACAACCTAACCCCAGCAGGCTACTGGGCTACCCAAGTGCCCCTCCTGGGCCAATAGCAAGGTTGTAACCACTCCATTAGTTGAAGGGTTCCTGTGTGCTGGCACAGTGCTAAATGCCAGATGTCCTTTATCTCATTTAATCCTCACCTGAGGAGGGAGCTGCTTTATCCCCATTTTCAAAGCCAGTTGTCACAGTTGGGATTAGAATAACTCTGAGGCCAAAGCTGTGCTCCTTTCTCCCAGGCTGCTTTCTCAGTGTGCCTCCGGGGACTCCTCTCCTCATCTGCAAATTCTCTGTTAGGCTGGAAGAACAATGCTTGCCTGTGCTAAAAAGTGCAGTGGCTGGAAAGCAAACAGTGAAGAGTAAGTCTCCCTCCCAGCCCAGAGTGCCCCAGGAAGGAGTACCCCAGAGACAACTGTTGGAAATTTCTCGAGGATCCTTCCAGAGATGGTCCATTCATTTACAATCGTATGTATCCCCCTTTAAACACACACATACACACTCATACATGAGCTTAGGATACGCACTGTCTACGCCCTGCTTGTTTCACTTAGTGTGTCTTGCAGATGGTTCTTTATTAGCCTGTAAGAGCTACCTCATTCTTTTTTTCACTGTTGTAATATCCCATTGTATGGATGTACCCTGATGCATGTAGTGAGTGTCCTGTTGGTGGGGTTCTTTTCTCTGTTATTGCAAACAATCCTTTGCTGAATATCCCGGCACACAGTCCTTGGTATGTGTGCAACCTTGCAGAATAAATTGATAAATCAGAGGGCAGGTGCATTTGAAAGAAACTGTAAATTTGGTCCTAGAATGTGTATGAAAAGGCCCATTTACCTGAATCCTCTATAAGAATATTTGTTTTCTGATCTGAGAAATGAAAATCTCTCATATTTTAATTTGTGTTCAGTTATGAGTGAAACTGGATATCGAGTCCTGTGTTTAAAAGCCGTGTGTATCTTTTTTTCTGCGAATTGCTTGTGTTCTTTAGCAGATTTTCTGTTGGAGTGGTGATCCTTTTAAAAATTGATTTGTGTAAACTCTAGTAAAGAAACTACCTTCTTACCTGCCATATGTGTTGCAAGTATTTTCCCCAATTTATAGTCCTTTTACTTTAATTTTTGCTCTTTGGATATTTACGATTTAATGTCAAATCAAAGACTTCCCCTCTTCAATATTATACATTTCTCCCATGATTTCGTCTAGTCTTTTGAGATAGGTTCATTTGAAATTCATTTTGGAGTAAGGACCAGTTGGGTCCTGGCCCGGCCGCCCGCCTGCCCCTTCTCCGGCGTCCAGCAGGAGGAACAGAGCAGGAGAACCACAATGAAGAAGACACCGCCCGGCTTCCTAGAGCTGCCGTGCGAGAGTCTGCAGCTGGGTTCTTCTGCCGCCCGGACCGGTTGACTGAGCAGCGCCTGGGCGCCGAGGGTTTGGGGTCTACGCTCCACGACCGACCGGACCGGCGGCAGCACCGCCGCCTCGCGCTCTGGTGGGCAGAGCAGGGGTCGCAGGGGCGGAAGCGGGGAGAGGAAGAGGGGCGGGGTGGGGAAGGCGTGCTGGGGATGGAGGAGGAGGAGGGGGCCGCAGTCTGGGGCGAGGGAGAGGGAGGACGCGGCTGTAGTCCAGCGCTCGGAGGGAAATCGAAAGGGGCTGCAGTCCGTGGTCGGCGAGGAGAAGGTGGAGGCTGCAATGGTGGTAGGGCTGGGAGGAGTGTTGGGGATGGGCAGGACCTGCAGGGGATGAATCCGCGATGGGGCTGGGAAAGAGCAGAGACGTGGTAGAAGGGGTGGCGGGCCGGGAGAGGGGTCAGACGGGAGAGGGGGGTGGGGGAGTGGAGTAGTTAGAAAAGGAGGGGCTCAGTCCAGGGCGAAGGAGGCTTCCTCCACGATCCTGGGACCCCGGTCCTGCCTTGCTCATTTCCTGGGCCTTGAGTGGGCGGGGCACGAGCCAGGCCTGCTGCTGGGGACAAAATTATTTTCGCAAACTTCCTGGTGGAGAAGAGGGCATTCTAGGCTGGCACTGCCCCTCACTTACCCCCAACCCGGGGCAAATCCCCAAGCTCTCTGAAAGTGGGTCCTTTCTGCCCCACCTCCACCCGGGGTGTGAGGCTGTGATGAAATGAGGGGTTTAAAATGGCTTTGTAACCATAAAAGGCTGCACTTTCAGGGGCTGGCCCGTGGCCGAGTGGTTAAGTTCGCGGGCTCTGCTTTGGTGGCCTAGGGTTTCACCAGTTCCGATCCTGGCCGCAGACATGGCAGACCTTGTCAGGCCATGTTGAGGGAGCGTCCCACGTGCCACAACTAGAAGGACCCACAACTAAAAAACAATATACAACCAGATACGGGGGGGGGGGGGGGGGTTAAGGAGAGGAAGAAGCAGAAAAAAAAAAAGGCTGCACTTGCAATGCACAGGCCTGCCATATTTCTACTGGAGGATAGGGTAGGCATGGCTTAAAAAAACCAAGCCTTTCTTGATTGGGAAAACTTTTTTACTTTCACAGTTCAGCATGGGGTGCAGTTCCTGCTGATTGCCTTACACGCAGAGATCTGTGGGAGAAGCTGCTGGGCAGCCTTTCCTTTTTTAATCCCCTTGGTGGTGGGCCCTGAGCTGGGCTGAGACTGGAGCCAGCAAAAGCTTCAGCCCAGCTCAGCTGACTCTTCCACTGGAGCTGGGCTGGATTCCCCATTACCGCCGCTGAAAGTGTTACACCAAATCTACCTGGAGCTTAGAGGGTAATAAGCAGAGGCCTTGGCTGTTGAGGGGACAGAAAACAGGGGAGATGTGAAGTCATAACTCAGGTCCCAAAAGGTAGACTCTGTTTAGAGTAGCGTTCAAGGAGCACTGTGCTGAGGAAGGAGCCAGATGGTTCTGTGACCCCTAGGGCCAGAAGCAGCCATGAGGGGATATTATCAGGAAGTAAGAGTCTCTGGCAGGGTCTGGACCCAAGGCAGAAGCAGGAGGGATGGTCCCTGGTCCCAAAGAGCTGTGGGGGCTGGAGTGGCTTCCAGAGGCTGGGGTGGGCCGGAGCACCCCTCCTTCCTTCCATCCTGCTGGGCACTGCTGGGCCTTTGGAACAGTGGGTGCCCACTGTTGTGAGCTGTATTCACCTGGGCCTGGTCCCAAGGCTGGCCAGGTAACACTCTGAACCCAAAGAAGCCACCATCAGGAACACGTCAGGGTTTCCTCTCTGCCATCACTTCGGGTTGAGTGAGAATGTGATGCACACAAATGAGGACAAGCCCTATGAGCCTGAAGGAGGAGGAGCACCAGGCCTGTGGCTCTGGCCTTGGGAACGCCACCAGCAGGGCTGAGGGCGGGCATTTCCCATGCAAGTATGGTAGACTACAAGCAAAGGTGAGAGGTGGGAAGATGGGCTGGCCCTAGAAGAGGGTGGTACAAGGACCAGGGGTTGCTAGGGTAGGAGTTGGACTCATCTTCTGGCTCTCTCATAAGCCATTCTTTTTTCCCTCATGGGGCCTGGGACCTTAGCTATGTGAACCAAGATACACTGGGCTCGTTTCTTATTAACTCAGTGTCCAAGTGGCCAGCTCGTACTAAGTGCCAGGTGCCAGGCAGCCATGAGGGGCCTTTTAGGACCTGTTCTGCCTCTGACTAGTTGGGTCACCTCAGGAAAGTCACAAAACCCTGAGTCAATTTCCTCTCCTGCCCAGCCAGCTTCACAGGGTGGTGTGGATCAAAGGAGAGTGGAGCAGGACAGGGCTGTAAGCTGATCAGTCTTGTGGTATTGCTGTGATCATTAACCAGGCTGAGCTCCTCATCCAAGAAGAGAAGGTATGCTCTTTGGGAGGGATGCTTCTGCAAGCTGTATGGGGCCAGCATCCCCTCCGGTAGATGACTCTTCGGTATATGCCTTTTTTGCCTTCCAGCTCCAGACCTTCCCAGAAAGTTTGCCTTGGACTTATTATGGGCTGTCCCCACTGCCCACCAGTAAAGGGAATGGGAGAAGGTAGGGCCAGCACTTTGACCATTTTTAGCTTCCTCTCCCAAGGCCAGCTGTGGACTTTTTCTCCAACATTTCTTTCCAGATTTCAGATCCAGCCTGGTGACAACAGCATGAGATCTGGGATGAGAAACCCACCCTGAGAGTAGGGCCAGAGGCTCCTCTGACTTCAGCCCTCCAAGGCTACCTGCTGCCTGGGACCCACCTGGTTCCTGTCCTGGGGGCCACTGCTGGGGAAGTGCTGCTGGAGCTGAAGCAAGGGGCCTCAGCCAGGCTGGGTAAGGCTGCTTTCCACTGGCCTTGGCCTCCAGCCCTCCAAAATGTGGGTGATACTCTCTGAAACTCTCAGCAGAGTGGGCCTCTTGGGAACCCAGGCTTCAGGGCCTGGCCTCCCCTCAAGGCTGTCAAACAGGGTCCATGTGTCTCTGGAAAGGCTGTTTTCCTCCTGGTCAGTTAGCAAATATCTCTTTGAGAATTACATCAATGTGCTGAGTTGTCAGTGGAGGAAGTCACCAGAATGTGACCCACAGCTCTGTGAGCAAACCTGGCTCTGGATGCCAGGCCAGGCTGGAGGCCACAAGGGATCTGTTTACCAGATGTGGCCAGCCCATCATAGCATCCCAATTTCACATTGATTAGACACGTTACTTTCCTGGGCTATGACCCCAAATCCTTTCTAATAACCCCAATGAACAAAGAACCCAACAGATTCTCACCCCTTGGTTAGCTGTGGCTATCTGGCAGACAGAGTGGTCCTAAGGATGACTTTCACTACAAGGCTGGTTTTCAGAGCCTTCCTGAGCATTTTCCCAGATGTGCACTAGTACTAAGTTTTCTGCGGTCTGAGGGAAACAGGACAGAAGCATGCTTTACCTAACCTGGCAAATCTGAGGGCAGGGACTATGCCATCCTAACATTGTGTCCTCACAGAGACTTGATAAGTGCACCAGGTTAAGAAGGCTATAGGCATACTAGGATTCAGCTGTTGCCCTGCAGAAACTCATAGCCTAGTTGGGAAGATAAGATCAACACCTGGGAAAGAGAAACCTAATTTGCCAAAGAAATGGGGATGGATGGCAGAGGTAGTCAAAGATAGAGGAGGGGGCAGTCACAGGGAGCTGTGGGAGGGATGGAAGAAGACTCCCTGAAGGAGGTGCGACCTGAGCCAGGCCCAGATGATGGATGGATGGATGGATGGATGGATGGATGGATGGATGGGTGGATGGATAGGTAGGGGGGCGATGAGCAATTTTGGTGAGTAGGAAGTCAAGGATAAGATGCTCTAGGCCATGAGGAAGATGAGAGAAAAGACACAGAAGCAGGAAATAATTCTTGGGGAGCGTGAGCACAACCAGAAAGCTGAGGAAAGCCCATAAAGGGGTAGGAGAATGGGAGATAAAAACAAACTGAGGGGTAGGGCCTGACTGAGGCAGACCCTGGCCATCTCTACCCTCAGAAAAGTTGTCTGCTGTTCAGGAATGCGCTCAAAACCAGTTTGACCAGGTAGCACCCTTTCCCGGTGTTGGGCTTGAGTCTTTCCCTTCCTGGCTCTCCCATGCCCATAGGGAGCTTCCTTAGCATTGTCACACTTCCCTGCTTTTCCAGCTCTCCTGGAAGCAAAAGCCTGAGTTCCCTCTCCTGGACCTCCTCAAGCATTTCCTTCTTTCCTATTCCATTTCCTGCAGCTTTGCGCTGGAAAGGGGCCTGTGTGTGTTCCTCCACGCCATTTAGACGGTCAGCTGCTCTGTTCTCTCTCCCTGCCTAGACTAAGCTTGAGGGCTGTGAAGCTGGGACATACTGCCAGACCCAGGGCTGGCCTTGCCCCGAGAAGGGCCTCCACACCCTTCCTTCAAGCAGCTCCCTGTTCTCCTTTCCCTCCTTTATCTCATGAACCCCTGAGTTCTTTCTCAGGAGTTCTTGTCCTGCCTCTCTCCAGCTAGCAACTTGGTCAAGCTCTTTGACTCCTAGGACCCCACTGTCCACATCCGAGCCCTTCTCTGACTCCCCACTTGCTGCTTTGGCCAGTTCCCAAGGCATTCTGTGTCTCCCCCACAGGCTGGGCAGTCCTTACATCATAGACATTGCCCTCCCTGGGCAAGTGTCTGGTGACAGTGCATTCCTGCCCCTTCCCCACAATGCAGGCTTTCCTTTACTGCCCTTTCTTTTCTGTTTTTTTCTCTACCCATACTCTGAAATCATGGTATATGTATAGAAAAATTCTGAATTTACGTCCTCTGCTCCTCCACTCCTGATGTTTCAGGAAGTTCACTGGTGTAATACTTGCGGCCTCTCTCTGACCCTGCACTCACTCTCGCCCCACGACAAAGTGGGGTTAGATTTGATTGGTGAGTTTAGAAAAGAAATGGGCTCTGTGAAAGCCAGTTCTCCCCACTTCGCTCCCTTGAGGCCCAGTTTCTCCACAGAGACCATGCAGCTGCCCTGTTCCTCTTTGCTGCAGGTGTTACAGCAGCAAACCATGGTAGCCCAGCACTGCATCCCTGGTGCCTGATGCTGTCTAACATGGATTCAGCATTAGTAACCCCACTTGCTTGCAGCTATAAGCCACATTCACCAGCATCAGCTTTTCAATAATAATGATGATATAGTTGTCTCTGCATATCTTATTTGTCAGTTGAGCAGAGAATTATACTAAAGCTAACACTTACCTATCTAAACACTTTAGGCATATTAATTTGTTTAATTCTAAAAACATCACCATGGAATAGGTACTAGCATTAACCTATTCTACAGATAGGAAAACTGAGGCACAGAGCAGTCAATTAACTGCTCATGGCAGAGGCAGGATTTGCCTCAGGCAGTCTGACCCCAGAGACCACACTCTTGGCCCCAATGTTGTACTGCTTCTTTAAAGAGGGATGTTGTTTATTGGGTTTCCTCAAATCCCAATATAGTCTCATGTTTCCCATCTAGGATATAAAGCTGACTGCATTTTTGTTTTTGCTATGTGTTATTTGTTTTTATCTTCTATGTCTTGTTTAGATATTGAGGCCAAAGTTGAAAAAGAGGATGTGATTCTGGAGCAAACAAATCTGAAAGGAGACGTCTCTGAAAGACTCCAGGGCAAGATTCCAGAGGGCTATGTTTTCGGGGAAGCCAGAGAAGCGGGGAGCAGGAGAGCAGAGCATTCTGAACAGCCTGCAGACAAGAAGGTGAGGAGAGACAAGCCAAGCTCCCACCAGGTCCCAGCAAAAGAGAAGAAACACCTCCCAGGAGAGAGGCCAGGATCATGGAATGCACAGGAGGTGCCTGCCACAGCGCCACCCTGGTGGCCCCCAGCAAAACTCTGTACAGTTGTACTGAGTGTGGCAAGGCCTTCGGCCAGAGCTCCACTCTCATTGTGCACCAGAGAATCCACACACGGGAGAAGCCATACAGGTGCGGGGAGTGTGGAAAGGCCTTCACACACAGCTCCCACCTGATCCGACATCAGAGGTTGCACACAGGGCAGAAGCCCTACATTGTGGCATGTGTGGCAAGGCCTTCAGCCAGAGCTCAAGCCTCATCGTGCACCAGGGTGTGCACACACGTAAGAAGTCATCCGTGAGCCCTGAATGCAGCAAGACCTTCAGCCGAAGCTCTCACCGCCTGGTGCATCGGTGGAGCCACACCAGCAAGAGGCCCTATGAGTGCCATGAGTGTGGCAAGGCCTTAACCGGCAGCTCCTACCTCCTGGGGCACCAGCACATCCACACGGGTGAGAAGCCCTATTGCTGCACAGTGTGAGAAAGCCTTTGGCCAGAGCTCCCACCTTATCTTTCATAAGCCCACTCCTGCCCAGAGGAAACACCAGCCAGCCTCCCTGGTCAGAGCCCAGTGTTGATGGGGTCAAGGTTTCAGGTCTGACACTGGATCCAACCAAGAGGAAGCTGAGCCCTTATCATCAATCCATCTCTGTGCCAGGTGCTGCCACATAAGGCTCAGGTGCTGCCAAATAAGGCTAAGGCAGGTTCCTGTGAGGGCCTCCATGGTCCTCAGAAACAAGACGCATACACATAAACAGAAATGATTGAAGGACCCTAGAAGACAAAACATGATAAAATGCTGAGGTGTGCGCAGAGAAAGAAAGATCCACGTGGAGGGGGGCATTGATGCGGCCTCATGGGCTGGCTCTGGGAGAACAGGTTGGCACTGGGTTGATGGGGAAAAACCCAGCGAGGGGACCAGAATAAGCAAAGGCCCAGGAATGAGTCTGAGTGGGCCTTAGTGAGGTGGATATGGGTCAGTGGGAGTGGCAAGCCTGAGATGCAAGTGGGGAGGTGGGAAGACTCCCCAGGTCAAAAGCCCTGATGTGTGGGTGCTGCAAACCAAAGCCAAGGTCTTTCCCTTAGGACTCGGCTTCCCATGCCAGTGTGACTCTGGGCGACCCACGAGGACTCTGAGCATCGCCTTCCTCAGCTGTCCAATGCAGGAGTTGGACCTGAGGGGCTTTGAGCTACCTTCTCACTCACCTGTGGTTTCAGGAGCTACAAAGCCTTTGTCAGAATGGGGAGTGACATAAGGGAGAGGGAGGTATGGGGAGGATGAAACTAGTGGTGTTTCAGGGTCGGCAGATAAGAAAGGAGACAGGGAGACTCCATGGGAGGCAGCCCCGCAACGTGTTACTTTTGATTAAGCTAGGGTGAGATGAATTTCTGGCAACTGCCACCCGACCAGCCCTGACTTGCCTCCTCCCCTTGTACCTCCCACTTCACTCTCCCTGTCTCCCCACTGCTCCACCTGTGGCCCACATCCAGGTGGACACAGCTGCCGTAGTCACTTCCCTGGCCAGTGTCTCAATGTAGGCCAAGGTATCTTGGTCTTCTCACCACTTAGCTCTGCTTTGTCCTTGTATCTGAAGCCAAACTCTTCTTTCTACTCCACTTTTGTCCAAGTGAAAAATTAACTTCCCCTCATTTTCACACCTGTAGTCCTTACCCAGGTCTTTGTCCAAGGCAACTGGCAGTTTTACACAGATGCCAAGTCTCATGCCAACCAGAGCCAAGGAGTTACACAGCCCGTTTCAGATGCTTGTTGTGTGAGCACACAGAATTAGCAGTGGCTCTGAGGAATGCCTGGGTTGGTGTGCTCACCGTATACCTCCACTGAGTAAAGACACCTCTCTAACAAGGGGAGGCACCCTGCTTCTTGCCTGAAGATGTAATGGGGAAGTATTTAGCAAGAAAGGTTTTTCTCCTACTTTGGATGGCCCCTAAAATTCCAACTGCCTGTGAAATGCCAAGCAGCTTGAGCCAACAGTCAAGCTCGTAACTGCAGTTCATCCCAGGCTTTCCCTGTCGTCAGAAGTCAGGCTGGTGACTGATCCCAGCGCCCCTGTCTTGCTTACTAGTGACTGAAAGGTAAAACATACCTTATGCTGGAGTTGACCTGGAAGTAAATAGCCAGAGATATTTCGGGAGTCAACCTTCTAGTTTTGTAAAATCTCTAAAACTGACCCTCTGGGATTTGGACTGTGGATCCATACCTACAGAGGACCAGCTCCTGAGTTATCTGGAAAGCTGATGCTGAACTAAAGGGCAACAACCAGCATTACTATACATACTGATGTGTACTGATTTCCTACTGTCATATTTTTCCTTTAGTCTGAAGGAATAAATCTCCTCTTGTATGAGTGGCAGATGGTTGAGAGGATTACTTTTTAAATTTTATACATACACATTTATCTGTATTTTTTTCTCTTTAAGGACAAGTCAGAGGAGGGGGAACAGGTTCTAAGACCAGGACCTCAGCCCTTAGCAGCCGGGTGCCTCTAGTTGAGAGAGAAGGCTGAGCTTTCGAAGAGACCCCCTCTAGGCATGTCCAATGTTCAAGGGTCTGAAATTCTGAGAGGCTCAGAGTCCTTAACCCACTGGACAGGATTTTATATTTCATCTTAAGTTCAGTCCACAGTTCTGGCTGTCAAGATCCCTTTTATTCATGATCCTGTCATCCTATGTATCTTCTCTGCTCGGGTTATTCCCAAAGTCAGCTAAAATTTGAGAGGATATGACATTCCAAATGTCAGTACTGCTCAGAGTGAGCCTTCTAAGCTCCCCAACTCACAGTACACTAAAATTCTACATTTTGACAATCACAAATCTTCAAAGCAGGTGGGATCTTGCAAAATTGTCCAGTGAGGAATTTCTTAATGAATTAAAATTTAATCAGCACCTTAGATATGGAGAGTTCCTGAGTTTCTGGTCAAAATGGAAGAGGAACTTGCATCTACCTCTTGGAACTAAAACATCTGACTGGAGACACAGTCAAAATGAAGAGAATAAAGCAACATACAAGCAGAAGTGACTGTGTGGATCCAGAATGCCAGCGTGAATAGTTCGTGAATTCTCACCCTCGTCCTAATATTTATGAGATGTCGGCCTAGGTGAGGGCAAGTGCACAAACATGGGGGTTAAACTGCCCCATCAACACTGGGCACTAACCCAAGCAGCTAGGCGAGCTTTCTCCCGGGCATGAGCTACCTCATGGAGAATAAGATGGGAGCTCTTCCAAAGGCTTTTCCACACTCGTCGCACTGATGGGGTTTCTCCCCAGTGTGGATCCTCTGATACACAATAAGGTACAAGCTACCACTGAAGGCTTTGCCACACTTCTTACACTCAAAGAGTTTCTCCCTTGTGTGGATCCTCTGATGGACAGTGAGGCCTGAACTCTGACTGAATGCTTTCCCACACTCGCCACATTCAAAGGTTTCTCCCCAGTGTGGATGCCCTGACGAATTAGGAGATTTGAGCTCTGGCTGAAGGTCTTCTCACATTCCCGGCATTCATAGGGTTTCTCACCACTCTGGATCCTCAGAGATCGTACGAGGTGTGATTTCTGACTGAAGCCTTTCCCTGGTGTGGATTCTCTGGTGCACGATGAGGTTTGCACTTGGACCAAAGGCTTTTCCACACTCCTTACATAAAGGGTTTCTCTCCTAGGTAATCTGCCCTCCTTCCTTGTCAAGGGCACTTCTGTCTCTGAGGGTAACACACCTGGAAACTTCCTTCTTGCTCTGGGCCCTGCCTGGCTCCCCTGCTGCCTCTCTGCACTCCCCTTCCCTCCTAGGGCTTCGTGAAGCCTGGCTGCCACAGGGCAACACGCTGAAGCCTCTCACAGCTGTGACTTGTGTTCTGACTTCTGAAACTAGCTCCTTCTCCTCCTCCCTGTGGACTCTCGAATGTAAAATACTTTTTGAGCCTAGATTAAAGCAGTTCTCAAATTCTTTACCTTTCTGGCTCTCCTTCTCTGGGGAGATTTCTGCATCCTTGACTTCTGCTGGCTTTAAGTTTCTGGTCCTTGTCCTCAACGTCTCCCTGGCAGGACTTCCCTGATGAATTTTCAAACTGTCATCCCAGTTTCTGAATGCTCCAATCCTGCAATCTTGGGGCTCATTATTCTGAAATTCTCTGGAGGTGATTCTGTGTACCTCTGTTTCTTCTGACACTTTCTGCTTTAGAACCAACTCTTCAATCTCAGATTTGACCTCATAATCTAACAAAAGATACAGAAAATAGAAAAATGTCATCTGTTTCCTATGGCAGAGACAAAACATCCTCAAGTGATACTAACAGATACTGTAGACATTCACAACATTCACACGTCTATAAAACAGCTACACTCCTAATGTGGCCACAGAAGAAAGTCAGCAGGCAGCCAGGAGGGAGGGGGAGAGGCAGCAGGGTCTGCATTAACACAGAAGGCAACAAAGGCTCTGGCGGGTCAGAAAGACCTCCTGATTTTTGGCAGGGAACAGGCCAGATTCTGGGACTTCTCACGCCTCTCCTTGTCCGTGTTCTTCTGTTTCTGAGCCAAGCTGCACCACAGAGCTGGGCACCTTCGGGAGTGCCGCTTGGTTCTCAAACAGCCAGCTGGAGCTCAGGAAGCTGACCTGTACTATAAGGAATTTAAGATGTAAAGACCTGGGGGAAGTACTCACACTTCTGCTGGAAATGACCTTGGAAAGGGAGGCTGGGCCTGTAAGTGGCAGCAATGGGACAAAGGTCATATCCTTTCCGGGCTTTTTCCCTCCTTCCCCTTTTTTCTCTTCCCATTTCTTCGCTTATACATTCTTTCCCACCCCTCACCTCTCTTCCTTTCTGCTTTCCCTCTTTTCGTCCCCCATTTTTTTCTTCCTTGCCACTTGTAATTCTTTCCATTCCTCCTCTAATCTCCATTTGTACTTTAAAACTTTCCTCTCTTGTTCCTGCTTTGGAATAAACTCTCATAACCTCTCATTCTCTCTGCCATAACCGCTAGGGTCAGCCCTACACTTGTTGAAGAGAACCTCTCACCTACTCAGCAATTTGTTCTGGTTTGGGGAGCCTCACAATTGGGGGAGACTTCCAAATGTAGGTTAAGGTATCCTCCTGAGCACAAAGACAATGCAGAAAGTGAGTTCTCAGGACCATGAAGATGTACTAGAAAATGTAGAGGGGAAGGGGCCTTAGGGCTCCATGCTCACAAATTCCTGAGGCTGCAGACCCTCCCTAGCACTGAGGGTCAGCAGAGACCCCAGTGGCTCTGCAGAGCCAGGCAACCCTGAAGGGTGAGGGTGACAGGGGCCGCACCCAGGCCATCCCCATCAGGCTCCAGCTTCGTGTTCCAAGAGGCTTTCAGAGCAGGTGCTAAGTAGGGCCCACATGAGGAGCAGCTGGCAGCAAACAGACGCAGAAACTCTGGGCTCAATCCCAGAGCTGTTGCCTCTGGCTTCTGTCCACTAGCCCTTTCCCAAAGATAAGCAGATTTTTTGGGAGTGCCCTGTGGGAACTAGAAGCTAAACCCTGGAGGAGAGATGACAGGGTCAGAGGACAGGAAGGGGGTACCATATTGCCTTTAATCCGCACAGCTAGGAGCATCTGGGACTAAGAGGAGGGCTGGTGTTCTCCTTTCATTGCAGGTTAGCAACTGCATGGGGTGTGGTGAAGTGGTCTGCCCACACTCTGCAGCATGCAGACGGCAGAGCTGGGCCCAGAGCCCAGGTCTCCCCCTGCCTGTGGATCTTTACAGTAACATCCTCAGACTTCCATCACATGGCTGTTCCCACTTACCAGCACCCTCAGACTTCCCGGCACCCCCCTTCGCCCATGTCTGCTCCCTGACTGTCAGGTAGGGGCCATGTCAGCCACTGAGCCTCAGAAAGGATCCATTCCTCTGGAAGTATGGGGCTTGAGGAAAAAAATCCTAGAGTTGTCCTGTCTCTGAAGCTATGGAGGGTTGTAACATCAAGGAGTAAAAAATGGAGACCAGACCTTATTTACAGAGTCAGAAGCTCTTATCCTCTCTTCCCCAGGGAATGGTGAGGATGGGAAGGAGGGCAAGACACGTCTCTCAGGTATGCTCTGGATTAACAAAAAAAGGTATTAGCTAGCTAAGAGCTGCCTGTACCTCAGGAACTCAAAACCAAGTGGGGTGACAGTTATGTAAAGAGATAATTAAAGTATAAGTCAAACTGAGATAAGGGAAGGCTGGTGAGGGCAAGACTGCTTACAGCTCAGGAGGACATGAGAGCAATTGCTGAAGGCTTCCTGAGGGAGGTGGCATTTGAGTTGGGTTTTGAAAGGAGGTGGGATTTCAAAGGGTAGAGAGCTTGGACACGGCATTCCAGGTAAACGAAGCAAGATGGGCAAAGACACAATGGTGGGAAAGCAGAGTGTATTGGGGGAAGACCGTCAGTGTCATTTGGGGTACAGTGGGAGACAAAGCTGGAGCGGTCAGAGTCAAATCAGGCGGGGCCTGGAACGTCAGACCAAGGCCTTCAAACTCTATTTAAAAGGTCTGGAATTTGCACAGGGCAAGTTCCCCCTGGTGTCTGAACAACAGAGAGCCCAGAGATTTCTGTTGGTTCTTTAGGGCGTCTTAGGCCATTCTTCATCTCCTGCAACTAAACTGCTGCCCTGACCTCCTGAGAACAGGCCTGTCTGGAGATGACCACTTGTCACCCTGGCCTGGGTCTTGACCTGGCACCAGGCATCCCTGTTTTCCTCCTCCTCCTTTACTGTCCCAGGTCCTGCCTCTAGGAAAAGGGTCTCCCTCACTGCAATGATTGTTACCATACCTCTCGCTCTGGTGAGGACCGACCCTGGGGAACCTCCTGAACTTCACTGGTCCTGGACAGGCAGAGAGTGGTCACCTAAGGAGAAAGACATCAGAAACCATTGGTGACAAAGAGAAATGCCTGGCCAACGGCCCCCAGGGCTCTGGGTCCAGCTAACCAACATGCTCATAAGAGCTATGCCCTGAATGTCAAGTTCAAAGAAAAGAGTCTGTAGCTGAAACCAGGGTAGTTTGCCAAAAACTTGCTTAGCAGAAGCTCCCCTTCCTTTTTATTCACTCTGGCAATTGTTCATAAATTCCGGTGTATAAGATCCAGGGCTGCTCTGGTGAAAGCATGAGCAGCAGGCCCAGAGTCTACCCGCTTAGCTACCTGACAGTCTTGCTAGGAGGTCCCAAAGTCACCTCTGCAGATCCCTGCTGGACTTGGTTAACTCTCTAGTCGCTTCTAGCCCTCATTTTCTAGGACTGCTAGAAATATTTAAAAACAAAAACCCTGGTTCTAGGATGACAGAGCTCTCTGCACATCTTCTCTGATAATACACACTAGCTGGCCTGACAGGCAGACAGCCCCAAGAACGGCAGACAGGGATTTTCCTCTCTTCCTCTCCATCGAGGGGGCCTGGTTTGGCTCCTGGCCCCAGTGCCTAGCAGGGCCAAGGGACAGGTGACTGTGGGAAGCTGACACTGTCAGTGTTTCTAGAGAAGCGGCTGATGAGGGAGGCTAGGGGGAGAAATCAGAACATTGTAGGAAGGAATTCATACTGGCTCTCAAATTTCTGAATATCTGGCAAATATTAAGAAAAACACAAGAAAAAAGGGACAAGTTTTCCCATCAATTCCCCCACTTTGCTTTTCAAGCTGATGCCAGCGATGGCTTTATGTTCAGTGTCTATTTGGTCAGGAGACTTATCACGTTCCCCCCAGGGTGACGACAGGCCTCACATGGTGAGAGTTCTGTGGCATGTGAAGACTAACGTGATGAGGGAGAATGAAGCTTCTGGCAAGAGGTCCTGTTTGAGGGCAGTTCTCAAAGGAGTAGGTATCTCCGTTCCTGGCCAAAGCCAAATCTCCCCCCTGAGCTCTGGATCCATCCTCCAGGTGCCCCAGAAAACTCCACTGTCCCCCGCTCCCCCCTGCACCGCCAGCCTCTCACTCTCTCCTGAGTCCTTCCCCGCTGCCTGTAAGCATGCTCAAATCTCACTGACTCTAAAAACCACCCTCCCTTGACATTTGCTTCTCCCATCCTCAGGCCTCAGCTCTTTTCCTCTCTTCTCATCCAGACCTTGGAAAAGACTAATTTGTACTTCATCTTTCAGGCCCTCCTCAATCCACTGCCAACTGTCTGTAGTCCCAACTGTTCTACAGAAATGATTCAAATGCCATCCTAACTGTCAAGGCTAAACGTCATTTCTCAGTCCTCTCCTTATTTGACTCTTATGTAGGATGTAAACCATTATAATCCCCGTAAACTGCTTTACTGACTTCCATACCCTTGAATGACAATGTCCCAAGGACTCCATCTGAACTCATTTTTTCCCTTACTCTAGCTCTTGCTAAGGTAGAGGTTAGACTCAGAACTTTAGGGGCCAGGCAGGGAATGTAAAGGAGTAAAACAAGCAGGACTATATAAAACAACAGTGAGGAGTGAGGAGTGAGATGAACTGGAGCGTGCATGCCCATCTGGGGGAGCACCTGCTGCTTGCTCGAGTCCAATGCCTTACGGGAATGTGAGCCAAGATTTCCCAGCCTTTCAAGAAACACCACAAATCTAGATTTTTACGTAGCATCTAATGATGAAAGGCAGGCAACTAATTTAACTTTTTAATAGATATAGTTATTACCCCTATTACACAGATGAGGATACTGTTATTCTTTTCTTTTCTTTTTTTGCTACAGAAGATTCACCCTGAACTAACATCCATAGCCAATCCTCCTCGTTTTTTGCTTGAGGAAGATTAGCCCTGAGCTAACATCTGTACCAATTGTTCTCTATATTTTGTATGTGGGATGCCTCCACAGCGTGGGTGATGAGTGGAGCAGGTCTGCACCCAAGATCCAAACCCACAAACCTGGGCAATCAAAGCCGAGTGCGCAGATCATTTGGCTATGCGCCTGACCCGTAATTTAATTTTTTAAAAAAACAGTATAGGACAAATAAAGCACATTAGTGAGTCCGATCTGACCCATAAGCCTCAAGTTTGTGATCTCTGCCCCAAGCTCTGTCATTCACTCTCATGGTCACAACCATCACCTGTTAGTTTATGACTTCCAAATTTTACATCTGATCAACTTTTTCCCTAGCCCCAAAGACATCTACACATGTTCAAAGTTGAGCTGATCATCATTCTCCTAAAAAATACGGCTGTTCTTTCTTTTTTTCTTTTTGTGAGGAAGATTGTCCCTGAGCTAACATCTGCGGCCATCTTCCTCCATTTTGTATGTGGGACGCCTGCCACAGCATGGCTTGATGAGTGGTGTGTAGGTCTGCACCCAGGATCCAAACACACGAACCCAAAACCTTGCCTCGAAGCAGAGAGTGCAAACTTAACCGCTAGCCACCAGGCCGGCCCCTAGCTGTTCCTTTTCTGTTTTGTTTTCATCTCGGTAAACAATACTATCACCGATCCTGTCACAAACCAGAAAGGTGAGATTCTTACCTTCTCTCCCTCCCTTACGCTTCAGTGGCAATTCCTCTGTGACACAGCCTGAAAGGAACCACACAGCCTGGGCTCCCATCCTGGCTCTGCCATTTACTAGCTATTTGACCTTAGGCAGATTAACCTCTCTGAGCCTTCGTTCTTCTTAAGGGAATAATAATACGTAGTATCCACATCATAGAGTTATAGTAAGGATTAAATGAAGCAAGCGTTTAGAACAGCGTGTGGCACACACTAAGCTATACACAGGCATTTACTATTGTTTACCTTTTTAATACTCCTTAAATCTACCCCTCTGACTAGTGCTGTAGTTCAGACTCCCCCACTCTGTCAGATCAGTGCGACCATCCTCTGACTGCCAACTCCACTACGCTCCTCCTGCCCCACCCCGATTTCTAGGCCCCAGTTCACCCCCAATGACAAACCCTTCAAGAAGCCTACAAAACACTTTCCTCCTCAAATCAAGCGCACATGAAGCCCCAGCGCTGGGGGCCGCGGGGTCTCCTGCCCGTCCCTCCCGCCCACCGCAGACCCCGGCCCGCTGCGCCGACTGGAAGCCCGCTCGGCCCCGGCGCGGCGTCCTGGCCTCCTCCAGTCCAGTCTCGTTCGCTTGCCAGGCCTCCGGGGCGCCCCGGCCCGACAGGCCCGGAAAACACCACGTTGGCGACTCGCGGAGCCTCAAGCTGGACCCCTCACTCTCAGGATTTACCGGAGATGGGCTGGCCGGAAGTGGGGCTGGAGAGCCTCTGGGGACCCCAGGGGCCGACCGCTCTAGGAATCTCGGAGGGCTTCTGATCTCGACTCCTCCCTGCATCGGTCGCCCATATTTGAATGGAAGCATCACGCTGGTCTATGCCAATTTAAAATCTACAGTGTTGTCAATTGTATCTCAATAAAGCTGGGGAAAAAATCTGCCCTGTGTTTGGGAGTGGGAGAGCAATCTGCCATCTATCGGGAGAAGACAGAGAGCGTAGAAAAAAATTAAAGGTCTTAAGGACTGACATGTCTCACCCTATCTTTTACATAGTGAAAACACCTCTTTACAGCTCCCTTTTTGGGGATGTACTTATAGACGCCTTCCAACATGGCAGAAGATTCAGGTTGCCTCCCAAAACAATGCCCTTCGACGCACTGGAGTGGGTCGAAGGGGTTTGGGTAGGACAGTGAAGCTATTACAAGGATTCTTGACTTAAATAAAAAACAAATCCAGACTGGGGCCAGCTGGTTGTGCAGTGGTTAAGTTTGTGCATTCCGCTTCAGGGGCCTGGGGTTCGCTGGCCCGGATCCCAGGCACAGACCTACACACTGCTTATCAAGCCATGCTGTGGCAGGTGTCCTACATATAAAATGGAGGAAGATGGGCACAGATGTTAGCTCAAGCCAATCTTCCTCAGCAAAAAGAGGAATTGGCAGCATGTGTTAGCTCAGGGCTAATCTTCCTGGAGTGGGGGGGAAAAATCCAGATTTAGATAAGGAGAGACTATTCAAAAGGACATTGCAATTGGGGAAAAGGTACTATGGTTGCCACAAAATTGGGGTTCTCTGCCCAATGAGCATAAACAAGCCAATTAATTACAGCATCAGCCTTTGGGAAAAGAGATCAGCTTTATTATGTGAGATGGATCTGCAGGGAGAATGGTGAGTGTGTACCCTTGGATCTGTCTCTCTGATGAGTATTTGGGACAAAATTTAAGAGGTTAGGGAGAACAGGCTGACACATGGAAATGCTGGTGGGACAGGTTTTGACTGGTGGGCTTCAAGCATTTATGGTAAGGTTTTAAATATTTATGACAAGGTTCTAAACATTTATGATGAGGTCCTAAACTTTTGTGATAGCGTTCTAAACATTTTTGATGAGGTGGGGAAGGAACTTTAACATCAGGTCTTCCTGAATGAGGGACCCCTCAATTCTGATGAGTCCGACTTTCAAGTTCTGCTCGTGTCCCAGCCCTTGGGTTCCATGGGAAAGAGGATCTTTGGTTCCTCAGTCATTTCAGGTCACAATTTCTTCTTTTGTGCATGCCCTGGCTACATGACTTTGCAGATTTTCTGAAAGGCAATTCTTAATCACTCTGTTGATGAGATGGGGTCAGTTGAACTGGTCCTGGGGGGCCTGTGGTTGCACTATTGCAATAGAGAGAATTCTTGAACCATAAGATCTGCAAACATCTCAAAGGTCAGGCAAAAAGGAATTTTCTTTTATAGTTGAGAATAAACAAGGCTGGAAAGAACTTGTGTGACAGAATGCATGAGCATGTGTCACAATTGGCCTAATGATCAGGAATGTCTTTTTTTCATATCAGCTGATTCTCAGGAGGAGCTATTATAAGAAGGCGGGGTTGTTCCACATTCTGTTGCTGGCACAGACTGAGGATAGTTCAAAATGTCTAACTAAAGTTTGGTCAAATCAAGTTAGCAGATATTTTGTCCACATTGGTTAGTGGGTACAAACAGTTCAGCTAATCACTTATGAAGCAAAGAATTCAGAGGGCCTCTGTCTGGTCTTGTCATTGGTAAGCAAGGAGGGGCATCTGTGAGTCTTATCTAAGTCGTATGAGGAAGGGTGGCCTTCGCATGCCAGTAAGTCATTTCCTGGAACAATAAGAGTGGGAGAATTTCTTTTTTTTTTTAAAGATTGGCACCTGAGCTTTGCCGATCTTTTTTTTTTCTTCTCCCCAAAGCCCCCCAGCACATAGTCGCACATTTTAGTAGTGGGTCCTTCTAGTTATGGCATGTGGGACGCTGCCTCAGCATGGCCTGACAGTGGTGCCATGTCTGCACCCAGGAACCAAACCAGCGAAACCCTGGGCAGCTGAAGCGGAGTGCATGAACTTAACCACTCAGCCATGGGGCTGGCCCTAAGAATTTCTTAATTGTCACTATTTTCCAGGAGCAGAGGTTCAGGCAAAGTTTAACACTGTCAGACTCTTGGAGAAAACCAGATTATTCTGTGTTGGTTGAGAGACTGAATATACAGACAATGGCCAGACCATAAAAACAGTTCATAAAAATAGAACTCTGACCCAAAATTGGCAGCATGCAGCCCAGCAAACCAACTCATTATCTACAGTAACCAGCCCAGGAAGCCAGCCTACTGTCTACAAATCAAACTTGTGAGATGTCAGACCACCATCTCTAGCAAACAGTCCAGAAAGCCAAACAATAACCTATGTAACAATCGGCCCCAAATGACCAGAACTTGACTAATAACTTATAGCATTCTTAATTGTTGTCCCTGCTTCCAACTTAGGACCAACCAAAGAAAGCCAAATATGAACCCCTAACCAATCACATAGGATGTGATGAGGATTTTAGGCTGGTTACTTTTAAAACTGCAGATGAGAAGCAGGCTCCGAGGACTGGAATTTTGCTTGCTCTTTGAGAGACATTTGCATTTGTGAAGGAAGGGGGGATGACCTTGTAGGGACCTGAAATTGGCCACCCCAGGATATGTCTCTTTGGCATCGGGATTGTTTGGGGCTGATTGCTTTTGATAAACTGGGACAGGCAAGGAGGCTCTGGGGAGTGGAACTTGCCCTTGTTGGGACACATTTACATTTGTAAGGTAAATCTCTATCTGTAAAAGGCGCCTCCCTCTCTGTACCAGGAAGAAGAAGAGAGATGACCTTATCCCTAGAAACTCTTAATGGGGAAGGCAAGAACTTAAGGTGGTTGCTGTCTGGCAATCTCATGTAACTGGTTTAGGGTGGTGACATCTAACCTTTCTAACCTTTACTTAATCCGATTTGATTCTTATCTAAAAGTTGTGGGACCACCAATGGCCAGACCCCACCTGCACTGATACCATTTTAACTTTTTTCCATGTTCTTTCCTTTGTCTTGGTAAAGAGATGACTTACATACCCATGCCTTATAAAATTAGCCCTAACCCTCAACTCGGGGCAGCAGCAGGAGCTCTGACTGCCCGTGGGTCCTGTCCCCACACACCAGCTCTGCCTGCCCATGGGTCCTGTCCCCATGCCAGCGGGGGCAGCAGAAGCTCTGCCTGCCCATGGGTTCTGTCCCCATGCTATTCTATACTATTCTCTAAATAAAAGAGCACTACTGCCAGATCTTGAGAGTCTAAGAAATCTTTCTTTCGACTCCTCGGCTCACCGACCCCGCATCAGGATGCATCACTTCTAGTCAGCCTAATGTTTCCCCATACCAACAGACTTCAATCAGGGCATACTTGAAGCCTTTCCATTTTTCCACTATGAAGCTTTCCCACTCTCCTGCCTGCCTTTGAGTCTCGGCCCAATGCCAGTGACGGTGGCTGTCTCCCTCGCTATAGCAAAATGTGAATAAATGGACTTCGTTTTCATTTGATTGCTATTCATTTATTTCTATGTGGCATGTAAAGGAGAAATATTAGATCAAAAAGAAAACATCCAAACCTGATCTTATTGTTTATCACAACTCTTAGTGCAAATGCCTTTTAAAACTGTTGTGTGATAGGTTCAAGGAAATACCTAGAGAGTTGGAAGATATATGAGTTATCCTCAGAATTAAATTATGAAATGATCACTTAGTTGAGTAGAGCAGAGCCTATGCTTGGTTAATGTAGCTCAAATAGCCAAGATTTGTCAGAGAGTCTCTTGCCCAGGTCAGGGCATCTTCTCCTCTAACCAATTGACCTAAGTAGCTGGGCCCCTTGACTGGCATATCTATAGAGTAGGAACCAATTCATCAGCCTTCATAGCTTGAGACCCTCATCATGGAGATCATCTACCTCACTTATGTAGTTCCAGGTTCACCAGGCAATTTGTTTTCTCATTCAGCTCTATGTATAAGTTTAAGATTAAGTTAGTCTGAGAATAAGAAATAACAGTGGCATAAAAATGTAGAAATCTATTTATCTCGTTCTGGAAAGCTCAAAGGTAGGCAACTCAAAGTTGACATAGCAGCTCTGTTCCACAAAGACCTCAAGGAAATAAGTATCAAAACTGACTTTAGTGGAGCCATTTTAAAACGGAGTCTGGCGGGGGGGCCAGCCCGGTGATGCAGCGGTTAAGTGCGCACATTCTGCTTCCGTGGCCCCGGGTTTGACGGTTCGGATCCCAGGTGCGAACATGGCATTGTTTGGCAAGCCATGCTGTGGCAGGCATCCGCATCCCACATATAAAGTAGAGGAAGATGGGCACGTATGTTAGCTCAGGGCCAGTCTTCCTCAGCAAAAAGAGGAGGATTGGCAGCAGTTAGCTCAGGGCTAATCTTCCTCAAAAAATAAATAAATAAAATGGAGTCGGAGCTGCCTTTCCAGAGAGATTGCCATGCTATCTTGAACCTTGGACTGCACAAAACCTTTGGACTGGGCCAAAATGACAATTGTTTTACAAGCAATTGTTTGAGATGTCAGCAGCAGAATGGACCTTCTGATCACAAAGACCGATGATTGTGGACTTTCTGAAGATAGAATCAATAGTCCATCAATGTTTAGCCAAGACTAGCTCTCTGCCTTCAACTTCAATTAAAACTCTCTGTAATACAGCCTTCCTTCTTTGCCTTTAAAAACCCCTGACTTTTACTCCCTGGCAGGACAGTATTTGGGTTTCTACCTGCATCTGTGCTCCCTGAATTGCAATTCTTTGATCCCTAGTAAAAGCTTTGCCACTTAACCTGGTTTCTGTTTTTGTGGGTTGACATGAGCTTCCTCAAGCTCTCCACTTCACTAAACCTAAGATATGACACTTATCCTCATTGTTCAAGCTACTGGGCGCTATGGACTGAATTGTGTCCCTCCCAAATTCGTATATTGAAGTCCCAACCCCCAGTCTGGTGGTATCTGGAGACAGAGCCTTTGGGAAGTAAGCAGCTTTAGATAAGGTCATGATGGGATTAGTGCCCTTATAAAAAGAGACACCTGAGAGCTTGTTTCTCTCTCCAGCCACAGGAGAACACAAGGAGAAGGCCACAGTCTACAAGCCAGGAAGGGGGCTCTCACCAGAACCCGACCATGCTGGCCCCCTGATCTCCGACTTCCAGCCTCCAGAACTGCAAGAAAATAAATTTCTGTTGTTTAAGCCAGCCAGTCTGTGGTATTTTGTGAGGGCAGCCTGAGCTGACTAAGACCGTGGGCGTGGACTGCTGACTGCCCAGAGAGACCACCAAAACAACCAACTGATCAAGCCAAGCCAAGTCTGTTGTTTCTGCAGGAAGGGAAACCACGGCTGTGACAGTCTTGATTTAGGAAGGGAAGATCAAAGGCAGGATATTTTTAAGCTTTGGTGTGGAGGAGGTTTAAAACTAGAGGGGATCTGGGGCTGGCCCCGTGGCCGAGTGGTTAAGTTCGCGTGCTCCGCTGCAGGCGGCCCAGTCTTTTGTTGGTTCGAATCCTGGGCGCGGACATGGCACTGCTCATCAGACCACGCTGAGGCAGCGTCCCACATGCCACAACGAGAAGGACCCACAATGAAGAATATACAACTATGTACCAGGGGGCTTTGGGGAGAAAAAGGAAAAAAATAAAATAAAAAAATCTTAAAAAAAAAAAAAAAACTAGAGGGGATCTGATTGGGATTGAATGAGAGGGCCTGACTGGGATTGGGCAAAACTTTGTGATATAAAAGATTAGGGTCAGTGGACACAACTAAGATCCTTGAATAGAAAACATTTGATTGATGAGCCCAGTTGAGTGAACTACTGTTCTGAGAAGGGGGCTCTTTATCCTGATTAGGGATAGTTGACTAGTCTATTTGTCAGGTAAATGGATTTTCAAGAATTTCCTGAATTAAACCATAAAGTTATTTGCAACTTTTATCTTCCAGGGCAAATATTCCCTGAAAAGGTAAAATTGTACTGTTGAATGTTGAGTTTAGTATTTAGCATAAAATAGTAAAGTCATGTTAATGGAGACAGTAAGCTGTGTGACTATAGATCAGAGATCACCAAATTTTTTCTGTAAAGAGCCAAATAGTAAATATTTTAGGCTTTGCAGGCTCAGAGGCAAAATTGAGGGTAATATGTAGGTCCTTAAACACAAGAGAGAAAACAAATTTCCACAAAGTTTTTATTGATTAAATTAAAACTATAATAATAAGTACACTTTTTTCTTACAGAAATGTGCTTATGAAAAGAATGGAATTCTTTATTGGGGATAACAATTTACTTCATTGGGGCTCAAAGTTAGTGTTTCCTATCATCAAAATCCAATACAAATATTCATCTGTAAATGCTAATCTATAATGAGATTGTTACATATTTTATCTTTGAAATTGTCTTCACATAGAAAGTGAAAGGAAGAATACAAATTTAAAATAAGAGGTTTAATTCTGCCTGTTGAAAATGAGGAAGTGATTTGCCTCCCCTCCTTTTTCTCAGAGCATTTACCTTAGGAAACTTGTAAGTACTCTCTCCTCTCTTTGAAATCTAAATAAATCCTTTTGAAGACTATGTAGGCTTTTGCCAGCTGGCCTCTTGTCAGCTTTATGACCCAGGAATGTCTTCCTTAAGGACCTGGGAGCCATCTCTTCGAAATGCAAACACCAAGGGAGATAGTGCCCCTGTCTCCCAATTTCTGTGGGAGGGTAGGAGCCTAACTTCATGGACATCTTGCTCCAAAATGCAAAACTACCTCCTGTCATAAAGAGATGAGTTTGTTTTTCCTCCTGATAAAGCCAATTAGTTAACAGAGATGGTCACCCCAATTACCATGATAAATTTAGGACAAACTATGTGTGACAAAAGGTGCTGTCAAGTCTTCTTACTTGAGGACTAGTTATTGAAAACATGTATGTAATGGATTGTATCTGCTTGGCTATAGAAAAGGGTGAGATTTCTTTCTGTCTTTGCAATCTCAGTCGATTTCCTGTGATACACTTTACTTTCTGGTTTCATGCTTATTCAATAATCAAGTATTTTCTTTCTCTACTGCCTTTGTGGAGAGGATTTCTGGGTTGGGAGAAAATTTTGTTTTCAGTTATATTTCCTCAGCAAAATCTAGGTGGAAGCTCCTCAATTAGCAACTTAAATGGGTTTGGAAATACAGAAATTTCCTTTGCACTTGCATTGAGGTCTGGTCTGAAAACCACTTCTGGAACTGTAATGTGAACTCAAAAACCATATCTATAGTAAATTTGGGTGGGAATGGAGATTTTGCTTCTTGTTTTAACTTTTTTAATAGCCAAGAAAGCACGTAAAGCAGGTTGACATTGCTTGTGATACAAACAATGTCAGTTGTTGAAATGATTTTACTACAGGGTAAGTTTCATATTAAACACTTTTTGCCTTTTAATTTTAGGTTGAATTAAGAAACATTATGAAATCTATAGCAAAAACTAATTTCCAAAGCCATTCACTTTTTATAATAGTGGCTGAAGGTCGTTCTTATTCAGAAAAAAATTGAGTATTAGCCCTGAGCTCAAAAAAAAATCACAATAAAACTTTACCACTGCTAAGCCATTGAACTGGTATGTGAAAGGGCAAGTCGCAATATTCAACTTTTATTTCTGACATAAATTCATGGAACTGACAATGAGTAAGTCAACAAGAGCAAATGAAGTCCACTGTTGACACTATTGGTTCAACAACACATTTCAAGTATTTCCACAAAGTACTTGCTAATGATTAACCATGGATTTTAAACATCTTACATTTTCACAAGCTTTATAAGTTTGTCCAACTACGCCTTCTGCTTCACACATATTTTTGCCATCACATGTAACATTCCTAACAGATTCCCCTTTAGGTTGTACTGAATTAGTGTTTTCTCAGTTTCTTTGGAAATAGTTTTGCCTGTAGCTGTTACACAGACTATTCATTAAGGCTAATTCTTCAGTCACCTCAAACTTAGCACTGACTTCTAGAACAACAACTGAGCAGTGCATTAGTATCATGTGTGTCAGGTCATCAAGAGCCTGGGAAAATCATTCAAAATCATTTGCCTTGTTTGTTTGCTAGTAATTAAAAAAATAGAGATATAATTCATATATCATAAAACTCACCCAGTGACTGTTAGTATGTCACAAAGTTGTGCAACCATCACTACTATCTTATTCCAGAACCTTTTCATTATCCTGAAAAGAAACTCTGCACCCATTAGCAGCTACTCACCGTTCCCCTCTCTGCACAGCCCTAGGGCAACCACTAACCTACTCTGTCTCTGTAGATTTGCCTATTCTAGACATTTTGTATAAATCGAATCACACAATATTTGTCTTTTGTGTCTGGCTTCTTTCACTTAGCATAATGTGTCCACGGTTTCTCCATGTTGTACCATGAATCAGTACTTCATTCCTTCTCATGGCTGAATAATATTCCATCGTATGGTCATATCACATTTTGTTTATTTATCAGTTGATGGACATTGGGTTTCTTCTACTTTTTGTCTATTACGAATAATTTTTTTTACTTAACAATGTTTTTTATCATCTAAAAATCTAGTAAATATTCAAGTTTTTATCTGATTGTCTCGTTGTTGTTGTTTTTAGTTTGTTTGAATCAGGGTCCAAATAAGGTCCATACATCACAATTACTTGCTGTCTCTTTCTTCCCTCTCCTAGTCTTTTCCTTGCAGTTTATTAATTGAAGAAACTGGGTCATTTGTCCAGCAGGGTTTTCCACAGCCTGGATTTTGTTGGCTGCACCCCTAAAGTGATGTTTAACATATTCTTCTGTTCCCTGTATTTGCTGTCAATTGGTAATTAGATCTAAAGTCTTGATCAGATTTAGGCAGTGTTTTAACTTCCGTCAGGTGGCGTTTAACGCATGGTTAGCTCTTTTTGTGATATTAGCAGTCACTGATGATCACCGCTTAGATTCAATATGTCATAAGCAGTTGCAAAATGGTGATATTATAATTCTTTTCTTCTTCACTTATTAGCTAGAATTCTTTGACAAAGGGAAACTTCCTCTCATCAACTATTTCGTTACCCTGAGGTTCATTTCATATAAGAAGGGTAGGATAAATGCATGATTTTTTGGTCAGTATTTGCCAGTTTTCAAAATGATGAGTTTGATCCTTCAGATGGACATTAAATTTTTTCTTTTTTAAATGCCATTATGAACTCATACATTTAAACATACATGATAACCTATTGCGATTGTCATTCTTATTGATGCATGAATAATTCTACTATGAACATTCATGTACAAGTTTTTGTGCAAACGTATGTTTTGAATTCTCCTGGGTAGATGCCCAGGAGTGGAATTGCTGGGTCATTTCCTTGTGTTTTAATTGACTATTGATCTTGCTCCCAATGTCCTCAACTCTTTCAGCAACTATTTTCCCCCTAAAACTAAAGTCTTAAATAAGTTTAATTTCTTTGCCTGCTGCAATCAAATATGATTGAATTAACTCACCACAGGTAAATAGCTTTCCTTGTTTGACTAATAAACGAGCCACTCGGAAGCTTACTTTGATTGAAGCCTCATTTTTATTTTTGTGAAAAAATCCTGACATGATAAGATACAGCATTTAAAGTTTTCTAACTTTTCTGAATGTTGTCTTCCCATAAGTTGGGAATATTGTTACGATTCTTAGTCTGGTTATATCAACATATATTGTATTCTTGCACAGCTATCATGCTGTTGTATAGTAAATGCAATGTTTCCCATCTAATTTGATAATAATCCACACACACTCCACCATGCCTTAGAAGTATGGCATTCCAAAGCCACTTTATTCCTTGTTTCTTGTCTTGACATGATAGGTTGCATTGGAAATGGAATGGACTGGAATAGAGCAAGAAGTTGTGGTCTCACTGCAATTTGTAGTGGGCTAGCAACAATGCAATGTAAAGAGAATGCTCCCTATGGTATCTGTTACAATGACTCAGTTCTGCTGATGTAGAGAAAAGCAGCCATCACACTATGTAAAGGAATGATTGAATTAACAGGCTGTGTTACAATCAAACTTTATTTATGGACACAAATTTGAGTTTTATGTAATTTTCAAATGTCACAACGTGTTATTCTTTTTTTTTTTTTAAGTTTTCCCCCCAACCATTTAAAAATGTGAAAACCATACTTAGTCGTGATCAGTGCAAAACAGCTGGTGAGCTGGATTTGGGATTTGGCTTGCTGGCCTTGGTTTGCTAACCCCTGAAGCAAGCAAATGCTGAGGTTATTTACTTTCTAGGCAAGGAAACACACACCAGTTAAGAAATTCTCTGGCTAGTGCCCTGAGGGGTTTTCTGTGTTAGAAAAGTGGGGCTTCATGGTGGTTATGCTAATTAAGCTTGCATCCTGGATGGGACTGAATGAGTCCATAAATCCGTACACCACTAGTTAAAACAATCCCCACTGTTCATTGGTCAGGAAGGATCTTCACTGAGGGGGGGTGAAGGTCTATGTTGGTGTGTTGCAGTCCCTCAAAGTTCCTGGACATTCATAGCTTTGACCGGAGGATGAGCAAAGTTCATGGTTCTTTATCAGCTTCAGCCGCAGTGAAACACAGCAGTCGGCATTGCGTTATCTCCTAGCTGAACGCTATTGCAAATGGAAAGTTTAGAGAATGGTTTCAGCCTTGAGAAATGGACAGTCCGACTCAAAATGGTTTAATCAGTAAGGAAATGTTTTGGCTCAGGTTAATGGATAACCAAAGCTGGAGTGGGCTTCAGGGTCAGCTCAGGCTAGCAGCTCGGCTCTGTTTCACTTTGAATGCCTTATTCTGCCCTCCTCTGAGTACTGGCTTCATCCCCAGGCACAGACGAAGATGGTTACAGTGTTTTGGTTCTCACATCCACTCAAAACTTTGTCCCCAGGCAGGGAGAACTGCTTCTGGAAGCTCACTCAGAATGCTGAAAATCTTTCCCAAGAGCCTCCTTTCTCTCCCCCAGCCCCCAGTAGATCATATGTCCTGGATAGATTACAAAAAGGGCTATACACTCTTCCAATCTCCATACACACGCCTCTTTGCAATGTGATTTGAGCTCCTCCCACTAAGTGGTGGAGTCTTTTTCTCTCCCCCTTGAACCTGGGCTCAGAAGGTGAGTTGTTTTGGCCAATGAAACATTAGCAAACTTGTTGCAAGCAGAGGCTTAAAAAAGTGTTTGCACATTGGAGCTTGCCCTCTTTTGCTGCTCTTTAGGACTCTGAGAGTGCCATGCGAAGAGGCCCAGGATAGATTACTGGAGGAGGAGAGACCATATGGAGCAGAGACAAGCCATCCGAGATGAGATCCCCCCTCCACCTATCAGCCTACCAGGCCTCAAGGCGTGCAGATGAGGCCCTCCCAAACAACCCACCCGGGGCAGCTCAGACTAGGAAAACTACTTAGATGACCCACAGATATGAGAAGTAATAAATGTTCATTGTTCTGGGCCATTAAGTTTTGGAGTGATGTGTTAAGGAGCAAAAGCGAACTGATATATGCCCATTCTGGAGGCAATCACAGGCAAGGGGAATTGTATTACTCTTCAGTGAGTCAAGAGACTCTCTTGGAGTTGGGTTAGCATCTATTTCCATGACATCCATGGCTGCATAGAAGAGGGGTGGATACCTAAACAAAACAGATTTTTGACAGCAAGTAAAAGGGGAGAAAATGCATGCTGAGTTCGACACCTAATAATATCTACCAGATATACTCTACACCAAACTTTATGTTGCTTCTCTATATAAGAAAGAAAACTAAGCTACCATTAAAGGGACATCTCATAGGAAGCAACATATATTTCCGTACAGGGGGTGTGTCATAGAGCCTGCTTTGGGAGACTAGCTGAGTTACCAAAACTTGAATTTCACTGAAGCAGGGGTCAACAGACTTTTTTGGTAAAGAATCAGTAAATATTTTGGATTTTGTGAGCCATATGATCTCTGTCACAACCGCTCAGCTCTGTCATGTAGTGTGACAGCAGCCATAGACAAAAAGTAAGAGAATAGGCATGGCTTGTTTCAATAAAACTATTAAAAAAACCAAGCAGTGGGCTTGTCACTGAGCCCAACCGCAAGTTGGTCCTTTTGCCCAGAGCTGCTTGCGCCAATAGAACAAGACGGGGCTAGGAATAGCAGAGCAGAAACCAATGAATGGAGGAGGCAGAGCTCATGCTCCAAAATATCTTCTCCCCAAGGGAAGGTGAGCAGGGTTCTTATGAGGTGTGAAGGGGGAGCGGTCTCCACATCATCGCTTGGGGTGGGGGCATGCACGGATCTTCCCTTCTTGCACGCCACACCTTTTGCACGTTTCCTTTTGCGTACGGCACCCCATCAGCATCTTGAACCTTTCTGGTTTGGACCAGTTCTGCAGTTTGACCATCTGGGAATGTTCTGTCTTAGTTCCTATAAGCAAGTACAACTTAGAAACAAAGCATCAGACATGGAAAATGTTTTAGGGACTTCCCTGGGTGACAGGCTGGATTGCCAGCCGTTCTAGGAGAGAAGCAACATGCAATGCTGTGCAGTGTGTATTTCATGTAATGAGCTGCCACTGAACATGTACATCTGTGTTATACATTTCACGTATTTTTTTTGGAGGGGAAACCTGAGTTAACAGCAATTGTAATTCACGGAGAGAAGCAATAATCCACTATTATGTATTGGGCACTACATGTACCCTGATGTGAGAAGAAAGGTGTGTTAACATCTTTCAGAGAGAAACTTACAACTCTGTGCCCTGTTTTCTTTACATATCCTGCTGAGGGGAATTAAAGTTAGGTGTATTTCTGTCTCATGTAGAGAAGCAGCATATATCTTTGTGGAATATATAGTCCTTAAACTTTCTTGGAAAGAATGCTGAACTATCAAGAATTATATTTCACTCAGAGAAGCAATCATTTTTTCTGTGCATTGTTAACAACGCTCAATTACCCAAAAGTTAGGTTAAGCATGTATTTAGGCCATAAGCAAAGCAGGAACCCAAAGAAAAAGAAAAAAATTTAAAAGAATTTAATATTTCAAAAAAATGCATTGAGGGGCCAGCCTGGGGCATGGTGGTTAAGTTTGCCTGCTCTGCTTTGGGGGCCCAGGGTCTGCAGGTTCAGATCCTGGGCGCAGACCTATGCACCACTTATCAAGCCATGCTGTGGTGGCATCCCACACATAAAGTAGAGGAAGATTGGCACAGATGTTAGCTCAGGATCAATCTTCCTCGCCAAAAAAAAAAAAAAAAAGCATTGAAGTGGGAGAAAATTCAAAACTTGATTGAATTCCTTAAATTTATGGTTATTATTTTTTAATTTTGTGTTGAGGTTTGGGTGACTCATCATATTTTTTAATTTTTAGTGCCTCAAAAGATCCTCTAAATCTTGCACTGACTGTGTATTCTATGTTGTCTACTTGGGAAGGAGAGCTGAGTTACTAGCAAGGGTATCTCACTAACATGAATAATATATACATTTCTAATCAGTGTGTTCTTCATATAATGTGCTTTGATTAAAAAAAAAACCCTTGGTTTCCAATAATTGCATCTAACAATGAGGGGAAATTCACCTCTGTGGACTGTATATTTCCTGTAATCTGGAAATCTGGATTGAAAAGCTGAATTACTATTAGTTTTATCTTCCCTAGCGATAAAACTTTCAGGTCTGTAGACTATACTTTTTCATATAATCTCCTTTGGGGAAGTGAATCAGTTGGGAAGGCATTTGACTGCATATTAAACCACCCAACTATGGTAGATGGTCCAAAAGAGATTAATTTTTCTTTTCTATTTTTTTTTAAAGATTTTATTTCTCCTTTTTCTCTCCAAAGCCTCCTGGTACATAGTTGTATATTCTTAGTTGTGGGTCCTTCTAGTTGTGGCATGTGGGATGCCGCCTCAGCATGGCTTGATGAGCGGTGCCATGTCCGCACCCAGGATTTGAACTGGTGAAACACAGGGCTGCCGCAGCGGAGCACACAAACTTAACCACTCGGCCACGGGGCCAGCCCCTAATTTTTCTTTTTTATCACTTAGTACAGTGTCCAGGGTGGGCAGTCCAGGGCTGGTGTAGTAACTCAAAAACCAAGATCCATCTTTATTCTAGTCATGCCATTCTTATAATGTGGTTAGCATCATTATGCTTGCACCTCATGGTGACAAGATGGCTGCTGCATCATCTGCATCATCTGCTGCTCATAACTCTTCCAAGATGGAAGGAGTGCAAAGGACGAAAAACATTTTCCAAGTGAGTCTGTTCTTTTTAATTAGGAAAACAGCAGTGTTCCTGGAAGCTCCACTCATAAGCCTTCCATTTTTATCTCTTAGGCCAGAACTGTGTCATATGGCCAGCTGTAAGTGCAGGGGAACTTGAGAAATCTGGGCACAGTGCCACGTTGAACAGAAGTTTGGTTTGGTGCGTAAGGGGGATGAGGCGAATGGATATTTCATGGGCAACTTGTAGTGTTTGTCATTATACCCTTGCTAAAATGGTAATCACTGGATCTGAAATTCATGTATGTAGTTCTGGCCCCCTTAGAGATAGTGTAAGGAAAAAAGAGAAAATCTAGACAAGGACAATTGAAATGACGGGAAGGGAAGGGAAATGGTCTGTTGTAGCCTACAAAGGGCACTGGGTTTGAAGTTCAAAGGTCTGGCCTTCTGGCCTGATTCTTTAAGGTACAATCTGTGTGATATTGGTTGAGTCAATTTTTCCAAGCCTGTTTTCCTTGTCTATAAAACAGGCACAGAGTGTCAGAAAGGGAGAAATGCATATTGGGTAAACAAAGTTGCATCTTGCATAGAAAACCTACTGACATCTTTGTGGCATATACTTCATGTAATCTCTCTGGGGGGGAGGGGTTAAACATGATTTTCCAGGAGTTTCTATTTCCCAAAGGGAAGTAACATTCATCTCTGTAGAGTGTGTACTTTAGGTAATCTGGGGGAAGAAAGATGACTTTTCAGTACTTTTTTCTCTCTTATATAAGCAATATACATCTATGTGGAGTAACTACTTCATGTAACTTATTGGAACATAAACTGTTACCAGCTCGTATCTCCTATGACTCTGGAAGTATCTGCCACAAGATGACTGAATTTGAAACTCTCCCTTTCATATTCTTGATGTTCCTCAAAAGTTCCATGATTTTTAGTGGTCTATTTCTATTTAGAGATGAGACTTTAGATGGATCAGTATCAGTAATGAAATTGGAGTTCCTCAGCTCAAGAAAGAATTCTGATTCTGGTAGTTTATTCAGTCATTCACCAAAAATCTATTGAGTGCCTACTATATGTCAGCCACTGTTCTAGATATGGTTATAGTGTGAATAAGGGAGAGAAAGTCGCTACCTTCATAAAGCTTATGCTCTGCTGAGGCAGACAGGAGTTGTATAGACTGAGGTTATAGACGGGAATATGCCAGCTAGATGGTCCTTCCTTTTGGACCTGCAGAGAGCTTGTTTCCTGGATTTGGTCTATGATATTTGCATTTTTCAGTTTCTCAAAAATGCGAATAATCTGATCTTTCTCTTTGTATCTGATTAATGGATTCAACAAGTATTTATTGAATACTTTCTCTGCCAGACACTGCTCAACACTGGGATATAATGGTAAATAATAGCTCCACATTAACGGATAGAGGCATATAGAGATGAACTGGGTCCCTCGTAGTTACCCTTGGATGGAATGTTACCTGTGTATATCTCCCTAATAATATATAAAAGTGGACACGTGTATTTAGGAGGCCAGCTAGAGGTGGAATTACTCATAAGGGGTGATAATAGAGTGTAGGCAACAGCCATAGGGGTCAAGTAAGGATTGGCACTGGGTTTTGAAGAACCAGTGTGACTTGAATGGCCAAGGTGAGCGAGAGTAGGTGGAGGGGAGGGAGAATATCCCAGAGGGGCAAATCCTGGATAAAAGATCCAGGGTCAGGAACAGGCAGGAGATTTCAGGGGGCCAATGGGAATTCAGTTATGTTAGAGGAGAATGTATATGATAGCAGAATAAGAGATATTGCTGGTTGAGGTCAGTTTATAGGGGCTCAGATTGAGAATCTGTCCATTATTCTAACTAAATAGTGGAGCATTCAAGGTTCTCAATCAGGGGTTATTTTTAGTGGATGGAATATACCAGGCCTTGCCCGAGATGGCCCATTCTGACTCCTACCCAGCACTGTTTCCAACCCTAACGCCCCCATCTACAGTTTTCCTGAGGGATGAGATATCAGTGTGTTCCGGACTAACGTAGTCTTTAGTGGGACCTCAGGAACGGGTCTACGTTTGGGGAAAACTAGGCCCCAAACGCCTGCTTGGAGGCCTCCATCGAGACGCTTCTCCTGCTTCCTAGAGAAGAGCCGAGGGATGCGCGAGACAGGGGCGCGGAGCCGCTGGTGACGCACTACCGGTGGCGCCGCTGCTCTTCCGGCCCCGGCGGGCAAGCCGTGCCCTGGCTTCCGTGCATTTCAGGGACTGAAGTCGCCGCCCCGCGGGAAATCCCCGGACCTCACGGTGAGCGGGCGGGCCCCGGGGAGGGGAAAGGAGCCGCTCCGGGCGCGCATGGGCTGGCCGGCGGGCCGGAAGCTCGCTCTCCGCCGGATTGCTGCCTGCGCTTGCGGCCCGGCACTCCCGGCGGCCTCAGCGCTGCGCTCGCCTGACCCCGCGCAAGGCCTGGCATGGAGGAGAGGAGACGCCTGAGAAGACGGTGGAGTGAATGAACGAATGCATGATGCTTGAGTGATGGGTAAACTATCAAGAGCTAGGACCCGTGTTCGGAAATGAAATCCCGGGCTCAGAGTTCTCGGTCTGGTTACCAGCTACTTCCCTCCATCGGTCCTGCAGCTCAGAAGCTATTTTAGGGACCGTCGTAACAGGAGGCGGCAAATAGTGTAAAGCGCCCTAGGTGGGGAGTCTCAAGACCAGGGTTATAATTCCCGAGGATACAGAGGCTGTTTCTTGATTTCTAAAGTTGGACTGTCTTGTAGTCTCCGTCTTTCTTTATGAGGCTCAGTTGACAGCATGCATGTGATAGCACATAGGCAAACGTTAATGTCTTCCAAAAAGATTTTACTATCCATCACTTGCCAACTACTACACAGTTCAGGGGCGAGGCTACAGAATGAGTGACGTTGGAACCTGCCGCATGGGAAGATGCTTCCTAGTGCCGGAAGATACATATGCGAGCAGGTGTGATAATATTTTAAACTACATCTATTCGAAGCAGTTGTGCTAATTTATTTAATCTTCACAACAACGTATTATCTTTAGTTTTTAATGAGAAAATTGAGGTGTAGCGGGAATAGATGACTTGTCCAAGGACACAGTGCTACTAATTGACTGACCCAAAGCTGCAGAAGAGATAGATATAGTGTGCTGCTGCAGCCTGGATGAGTATGTTGCTTTTGGCCAACCAACAAATCTAAGAAGGGCTTCAGAGAGGAGTACGTTTACATGTGGTCTTGTTAAAGGAACTGTGATTTCAAATTCTTGAAAAACCTCCCCTGGCTTGTCCAGAATCCTTCAGCTAATTATTGAGGAGTAAGTTGCTGGTGACCAGGAGAAAGCTTACAAGGTAGGAGGAGGAAGCCATCTCCCTGTTACTTTTAACAGGATGAAGCTATTAAAAGCTTCTTTCCTTTTACCCTTCACTCCCCAAATAATACCAATCTCCCTCAAATCTGTATTCACACAGATCCTTTTAGCATCTTAAAATCACTAGCAATCAGATTATTCCACACTAGGCATTTGTGGAAGCACCTGTACCTTCCTTTCTGGGAAACTTAGAGACCAGAGGCTCAGCAAACTATGGCCCAAGGGCCAAATTTGGTCTACCACCTGCTTTTGTCAAAAAAGTTTACTGAAATACAGCCAAGCTCATTCATTTACATGTTGTCTAGTTCTGTTTTCAAACTACAAAGGCAAAATTGAATATTTATGACAGAAAGAGGGAGAGAGAACATATAGCTCGTTTAGCCCACAATACATAAAATATTTACTTTCAGAATATTTACAGAAAAAGTTTGCAGCTTGACATGAACAAACTGCCAACAACTCAGGTGATCCACAGTTAGAGGAGAGTGGTTGTCACCAAGATGTATTTTCTTCTCCATAGGTTTTAATAGCAAACATAATAATAATGCCTAATCCCTGTTGAGTGCATACCCCATGGCAGATATCCTTATAAATGCTTTATGTGAATTAAATCATTTAGTCAAGTATTCACAGAATGTTAGAGCTGGAAGGACTCATGGATATTATCTAAATTGTCATGTTTTTCAGATAAATAGCCTGTCATGTAGGCCCACTCACCCGGGCTATGACAGAGCAGTCTCCTGACTCCCAATCCAGTTCACTTTAATCTTACTCTGAATGGAAGGCCAATACCGTGTCCATTGGATCTGGCATTTGTCGTTTTTGTTTCTGGTTTTTTTGGGGGGTGTTGAAACCTGTGAGTGTGATCTGTCATTTTTTAAGTAACTTTCTGTGACTATAAAAGTAATATATGTTTATTGTAGGGAAAATGAAATACATAGAAGAGTATAGAGGACAAAGTAAAGTAACCCTGTTAAATGACCTGGAGATCAGTGTGTGAACATTTTGGCAGGTATTCGCCTGTCCTTTTTGTGTGTATGTGTTTTGTGTATATCTGTGTATTCATAATAGTTTCTGTTTATTGAATGCTTATCAGCACACTAGGAAGATGGTACCGGTTTCCATTCGCACTGGTGGCGTATGAGAAGCTCTCTTTCCCTGCACCTTTGCCAGTCTTGAATTTCAGCATTAAAAAGAAAATTTCCAATTTGGTATAAAAATTGATTTTTCATTCTTTCAGTTTCCATTTCTTTGATTACCACCAAGACGGAATTTTGCTTTGATGTATTTATTGGCCTTTCATAATTCTTGGTGTATTTGTTATACTCCTCATTTTTCTGTCAATGCATCTTTTTTCCTCGCTCATTAATGAGAAGTCTTTTATCTATTAGATCTATCTACTCCTTGATGTATAGATCAAAAATACTTTTCCTAGATTCTCTTTGAATTTTACTTGTATTTTGGATGTAGAGACTATTGCTTTTCCGTGGCCAAAGTTATGCAGTTTTGTCCTTTGTAGTTTGTGCTTTTTTGCATAATGCTTAAAAGTCTTTCCTAACCTTAAAAGCAATCATTTGTCAGTATTTTATTATGTGGTTTCATATTTTTACATTTAACCTTTTAATCAGTTTAGATCTATTTTGGTATGTGGTGTGAAGTAGGAATCTCACTAAGTGTTTTTTTCCAGGTATTTAAGCAACAGTTCCAACATGATTTATGAATAATCAAATTTTTATGATTAGAAATGCAAACTCTATTACATATTCAATTCTTCTATTTATTTCTCTAATGGTATTAGGAATCTCTGAAATCAAAATCCAGAGTTAAACTTCCTTTTAAATGTGTAAACTCACTGTTGAGGTTTTCCTAGCCACACTCCTGTGATGATTTTATCTGTTACTCCCAAGATTGCACTTACTCCCTTTATGACAAAAACTCTGTAAGTTTTCAGCCCACACCTCTCTCCTCTATTCCAGATCCTTATGCCTACTTTCTTTGTGGGTATTTCAAAACTAAATGTATCTTCTTCCTCCCCAAACCTGTGTTCCCACACTCAGTAAAGGTCACTGTTGTCACTCAAGCCAAAAACCGGCAAATCATCCTTGACTTCTCCCTGTCCCTTATACCTGCCCCCAAATTCATCCAATCCTGTGGACTCTGTCTCTTAGGTGGTCCAGTCGCCTTAGTGGACTGCGGAAACGACCTCCCAAGGGGTCTTCCACCCTATACCTTGGCTCCCCACCTTCTACCCCTTCTGCAGACTTTTTCTCTACACGTTGGACAGAAGGATGTGTTTTTTTTTTTTTTTTAAACAGATCTAATCATGTCACTTTTTTTTTCCAAACCCCTTTTATGGCTTTCTGCTCGCTTTAGGGCAAATTCCCTAAAATGATTTGCAGGATTATATTTGATCTGGCCTTTGCTTGCCTCAAGTTTCATATCTTATATGCTTAATTAATATGCTTAATGCTTTGTGATACTGGATCTCTTTTATTTTTCCAAAGTATTGGGCTTGATTCATTTTGTATATTCTGTTTTATTTCTCTGATACATTCTTTTCCCTCTTTATCTAATTCCTATTTATCTCTTTCAGAAAGGCTTTCTTTCTCAGACTAGATTAGGTCCCCTCTGCTCTACATCCCATAGCACCCCATATTTCTACTTTTGTAATTTGCATATTTGTAATTACTGGTTTAGTGTCTTTGCCTAGCTGTGCTGTAAGCTCTGGGCAGGTAGGGGCATGTCTGACTTTTTCTCCACTGTCTACCTCTGATTATACCCAAACCACACTGTACCACATGAGTCGCTGTAGGATTGCGCAGTGGGTCCCCTTTATGCTCCTCCTAAGGAAGAGGATTAGGAAATCCCAGACAGGATCCTCTTAAACCTTTAAAACTCAACACAGAGGCACAGACCTTGATCAGGACCAGCCTTGTTACGTACTTCAGCAGATTCATCCTATTCTTTCCTGCCTCCTAAGCTCTTGATTATGGTAAAACCATCGCTCTGTCTTTGTTTCCTTGAAATAATGCTGCCAATTCTACTTCTCACTTCAGGATTATATGGAGAGATATTTTTGGATGAACAGTTGTGATTTTGACGTTCCAAACACCAGAAACTCTCTGTGCTATTTTTGCAAATCTTTTGTAAGTCAAAAATTATTTCACAATTAAAGTGTTGTTTTTTTAAACTGCAGCCTACAGTCTTATATTGAGCTGTGCCTGAAGAAAAACTGTTTAATTGATATGACATCTAGAAGAAAGGACAATCAGTGTGTCTCTAGGTTGTATCAAATAGAGTTTCATAGCTACTATTCAGCTCCTTGGCATATAGTGGAGGTGCGTGGATCAGATTTAATGCATTAGCCTTGTTGTGAGGCCATTTCCCCATGCAGCTTCTGACTATAGTCATTGACTGTTCATATAGATTATTGTATAATGGACAGAGTGCACTAATTGACATGAATATTTTTGTCCACTTCATAGTTATCTTTATCATTATAAATAACAGTCTGATGTACTTATCAAGCACTTGGGTGTTTGCTAGTATGTCAGTCTGTCTGGCTGTCACTTTTTGGCCAGCTGACAAATGGAGTTTGTGAACTTAGAAGACTGGAAGCCAACCCTGGTTCTTGCTGATGCAGTCACATTACTCTCCTGACGGGTTTTATGTGAGCTATTAGCTAATGTCCTTAGGCAACAGCTCTTGCTCATTTTTCTGTTTACTGGGATAGTGATATCCCCTCCCCCACCTTTTTTCCCCTGTGAGCAGGGCTCCCAGTTTTCCACCCTTGAAGTGTTTTACAATCAAAGCAAAGAGAAGACTTGTGGATGTTGAATATGCATGGAGCTGAAGAGAGAGAGATTGGAAGAGAGATTTGTCCAGGTGAGTGAGCAGGGGACAACCAGTGGGAGAAACAGCAGGGCTTTGGAATTTTCCAAGAGAAACTGAACAAGGCTCAGGAGATAGAATTAACTTCTCTTCTAGGAGTGTTGGGGGCAGACATGGGTGAGCATCTCTTGGTGCCAGCTTTTCACCAGTACTCATTTTATCTCTCTCATTTCCAGCATTTGCCCTTTTACATTCTCCCACCATCTATTCTTTGAATATAAACCATCATGTTTCCTGTCTTGCCATAATCAGTAGCCTGTTTTTTGTTGTTTTCCCTTTATCTCCATTATCTCTGGTTCTCTCACTCCCTGGGTGTCTGTAGCTGCCCTTTCTATGGAGTTCCTCCATGGTGATCACCTTACCCTGGTGCAGATCTCTTCCACCATTTGCAACTTGGAGTTACTTGCCCCACTTGCTTTTATTGGTCCTTACTCATTGGCCATTACTGAGACCTGTCAAAGTTATGTCCCAGAATGTCAGGGGCCTCCACTCCGCCCTCTGCAAGAGGTATTCATTCTGATGGTTTCTTTCAGGTTGGGTGAACAAGACTACTTCAGAGCAGGATGTCTCTGTAATTGATTCACCAGGGATGGTAGCAAAGAGACTCCAAGAGGATGAATACCAGGATTCTGCATTCGAAGAAACATATGGATGTGAGAGCATAAAGGGAAACTCTCCCCGAGAGTTTCCTGGGCCAGGCCTTTTCCAGGAAGGAGGTTTTGGGGAAATAACTTTCATCCACAAAGAAGCACCTCCTGAGATGTTTAGCCAAGAATATCATTTTGAAAAAAGCTTGCTTTTGACCTCAAGCCTTGTTAAACATCTCAGGGTTTCTACGGAAGAGAGCTTACATCAGTGGGAGACAAGTAGCATACACACCAATGAGATTTCAGACCAGGGTAAATGTCCAGCCCTTTCCACACAGAAAAAGTCTTGGAAATGTAACGAATGTGGAAAAACTTTTACTCAGAGCTCATCTCTTACCCAACATCAGAGAACTCATACTGGAGAGAGACCCTATGCATGTGAGGAATGTGGGAAAGCCTTTAGTCGTAGTTCATTTCTTGTTCAACATCAAAGAATTCACACTGGAGTGAAACCATATGGATGTGAGCAATGTGGGAAAACATTTCGATGTCGATCGTTTCTCAGTCAGCATCAGAGAATCCACACTGGAGAGAAACCTTATAAATGTAATGAGTGTGGGAATTCTTTCCGCAATCATTCACATCTCACTGAACATCAGAGGATTCACACTGGAGAGAAACCTTATAAATGTAATAGATGTGGGAAGGCATTCAATCAGAACACACACCTCATTCATCATCAGAGGATTCACACTGGTGAGAAACCTTACTTATGCAATGAATGTGGCTCTTCTTTTCGCAAACACTCAAATCTTACACAGCATCAGAGAATCCACTCTGGGGAAAAACCCCATAAATGTGATGAATGTGGGAAAACTTTCCAAACAAAGGCAAACCTGTCTCAGCATCAGAGAATTCATACTGGAGAGAAACCCTATAAATGTAAGGAATGTGGCAAGGCTTTTTGTCAGAGCCCCTCCCTTATTAAACACCAGCGAATTCATACTGGAGAGAAACCCTATAAATGTAAGGAATGTGGCAAAGCTTTTACTCAGAGCACTCCCCTCACTAAGCATCAGAGAATTCATACAGGGGAGAGACCCTACAAATGCAGTGAATGTGGCAAAGCCTTCATTCAGAGCATTTGCCTTATTCGGCATCAGAGAAGTCACACTGGAGAAAAACCCTATAAATGCACTGAATGTGGGAAGGGCTTTAATCAGAATACCTGCCTCACTCAGCATATGAGAATTCATACTGGAGAGAAGCCCTATAAATGTAAAGAGTGTGGGAAAGCCTTTGCTCATAGCTCATCTCTCACTGAACATCATAGAACTCACACTGGTGAGAAGCTCTATAAATGTAGTGAGTGTGAGAAAACCTTCCGCAAGTATGCACACCTTAGTGAACATTACAGGATTCACACTGGTGAGAAGCCTTATGAATGCATTGAATGTGGAAAGTTCTTCAGACATAGTTCAGTCCTTTTCAGACATCAGAAACTTCACAGTGGTGAATAAACCTGGCATTTAGGTGATGACAGTTTCTCTGGGAAGAGTGACTAGGAATCTGGCTGCAGGGAGAGGGGCAAGTAGAGTTCCTGGAGGGAAAGACGAAGGAGGCTTGGCTACTGCACTCCGAAGAGTATTTCCAGAAATGGAGGAGGAAGCTTGAAGAAGGCAGAGCCTCCTGCAGGTGGGCATCTGGGAATACAGGGTAGAAAGGAAGATCCTGCTTTTCACATAAATTCTTGCTGCTTGCCACTCCTCTGTCCCCGTGTGACTCATACCTTGAGGTGCCATTTGTTGTTATCACTTGTTTTCTCCTTAGTACACCCCTGCCCCAGCTTCTCAACTTGTCATCTGTCTTCACTGGCCAGTAGGCTTAGGTGCTTTCCAAACACTGATTGTCATTATGAAAGCGGCAGCAGTTCTGAGGTAGTGCTACTAGCCTCCAGATGTCTCAGGCAGCTCTGACCATGCTGCTGTGGAAGAGACTGCCCATCTATGGAAGTGGTCCCATGACAGAGAGACAGAAGCACATGACAAACAAGGAATCCACCCATTCACCAAATAAGGGTATATGTGACAAGAAGTGGACTGATCTGTACAGATGTTGGTGAAGAAGTGTTTTATGTGAGGGAGGTCTCTCCTGATCCTTTCAAGCTGGAAGGTGACTTGGGGCTAGGAAGGTAGCAGGTCAAGAGAGACCTCTTTTGAATGATTCCAGTATGTGGGAGGGGCATCAGATTTGCTCAGAGGGCCAAGGAGAGGAATGCCCAAGCTCTGTCCCAGAGGCATATTGGCTTACCTGGAGGGAAATGGTCTGTGCTAGGCTCCTGGTGATGAGAGGCCTCAGAACAGGAAGCCTGTGTGTGACTGATCAGGCCACCACATATCCCTGCCCTGGATAAGGGGTACACTTGTCTCTGGTAAGTTTGGCTGGGCCACTGGTTTGCGGGGACCAGAGGAGAAGAACCCATAAGGTTAACAGTGTCCAAACAAAGTGAGACTTGATTTTTTGGCCTTTAAGAAGGAGAGAGTATTAGTGATGAGGAAAGACAGCTGTGTAGGTTGGCTGGAGGTAGGGGCTGCTGGACCAGTCCTTAAGAGAGAGTTGATCACTGTAGTGGGGAATGCTATGTTTCATGTAATGATGCCATTGGTGGCTATAACCATAGATTCCTTAGATCTCAGATGTGTCTGTTTTTATTGGGACTGTCTTGTTCCTGGATATTTACCCTTCCCTGCAGGCTAGGCGTATGTAGGGAAACACTTCTCATGGGATGAATTTGGAAAGAGTTCTAGAGAATCGCCTCCTCTTCAAATCCCTGAAAATCCACATGGCATGGTTTTCCACTGACTTTGATGGTATTTTATTCTTTCGAGAGAAAGGGCCTGTTTTCCCCTTTATTCCTCTACTCCTTTTCATGTTTTTAATTGCTGCCCAGAGATTCAGTCTAGAAGAGTAAGTGAGGATAGCCTTTGATATTTGAAATAGTTTTTATACTCTGAAGCTCACACAGTTTTTAAAATACAACTATTAAAAACAACACAAGTAAGTTGCTTCTGGAATGGTTGGTTATTTGGAACTCGGCATTGATTTTTTTCCAGAACAATTGTCTTGTCAGCATTGCTTTGGGTCATTAGTTAACCATTAATGGGAATGTGGCAGAAATATCCTACACTTTAGCCTCTCCAGCTATGAACATTATATTCTCAAACCTTTGCACAGGGCATTTCATAATTGAGTAAATTAATACCTTATGGGCAAAAATAATGCTATGAAAACTTTATATTTTATGCTCATGGAAAAACATAGTCTACAGAAAGCAACTATCAATGTGTTTATACTTTCCAAGTGAGAAATTACACTATAGAATTCATTGCTGGCACATAGTAAATGTTCATTAAATATTTACTAGTTGAATTAATATATTTTAATCAAGCTTTGCTCACCAAAAACTTTAGGAACTTCCTGATCTGTAGGTAATTAGATACAGGCATACCTTGGAGGTATTGCGGGTTTGGTTCCAGAGCACCGCAATAAAGCGAATATTGCAATAAAGCGAGTCGCAGAAATTTCTTGGTTTCCCAGTGTGTATAAAAGCTATGTTTACACTACACTGTAGTCTATTAAGTGTGCAATAGTATTATGTCTAAAAAACAATGTATGTGCCTTAATTAAAAAGTACTTTATTGCTAAAAAATGCTGACCATCATCTGAGCTGCCAGGGAGTCATAATCTTTTTGCTGGTGGAGGGTCTTGTAAAAAACAAATCTGCGAAGCGCACTAAAACAAGGTATGCCTGTAATATTTATACACTGCTATCTGGAGTCCTGAGTGGAGATTAGAGAGGATAGGGAGAGTTTTCCTGAGGAAGAAATGGGAAAACCTTAGGGGTGAAAGATATCTAAGTTCTTGTTAGAAAGATTTCCTAAAATGGAATGAACACAACTCTGAGTTTTTAATCATCAGGCTAAGAGTCTGGTACCATTTTCACTTCCTGGAGAAATAAGTAGGAAAGGAAATCGTCTTCCCACTGCCCTCATCCCATGTTCTCACACTCACGCTTCCTGATTTTCTCTCAGTTGCTGGCCCACCATCTGCCTAGTCACTCCAGCTTGGCCCCAAACCTAGGAATTGCCCTCTTCCTCAGTCTTCCCTCTTATTCAGTCTTCATGTGTAGTGAACCATTATATCCGGTTGACATTATCTCCTAAATCTGGAAGCCATCTTCACTGTTATTGCTATAGTCCAGCTCCCCATTTTATTTCCTAGACTATTTTTTAATTTTCCTCACCAGTCTTCAAGTTTCTTGCCCCAATAAGCCATCTTTCACATTTCTTCTGAATGGTCTTTGCAAGACATAACTTAGGAGCTCTGTTGTTCTCTCTCAGAATGAAGTCCTAGTCTCTTTTTTATTTTAAGATTTTATTTTTCCGGTACATAGTTGTATATGTATTTTTTTAGTTGTGGCAGGTGGGATGCCACCTCATGATGAGCAGTGCCATGTCCATGCCCAGGATCCAAACCGGTGGAACCCTGGGCCTCCGAAGCGGAGCACGTGAACTTAACCACTTGGCCACAGGGCCAGCCCCAGTCCTGGCCTCCTAAGGTGACATCGGAGACCCCTCATCTGGCGCATGCCTACATCGCCGTAGTGCAGATTCCTCTCGTTCTACATCATCCCTGGACTCTGCTTTGGCATCTCTGCACATACTGTTCCTATTGCCTCAATTCCCTTTCTTGCTTCTGCTTGCCTGGAAAGATCCCATTTGTCACTTAGGAATGTGCTCAGGCAACATCACCTTAAAGCTGTCTCTCACCTCACTTATTTTTAACTGTTTCTGTGTTTTGTGTCTTCATCATTTTATTTATCATGTTACACTGTAATGGCTTGTTTGCAAATCTTTCTCTTCTCACTGATCTGTCAGCTCCATCAGGGCAGGGGCCATGTGATATTTATTCACGTTTGTGTCCACAGTCTTTGGCACTTAGAGGGTGCTCAGTAAATATTTGTTGAGCTCAACTAAAATATTGAGTTGAACGTTTCTTTATGCCAACCTACAGGTTGTGACTTAGGTCCACAGTCACCAGCAGAAAGGAGGTATAGTGAGTACATGAGTGTGACCATGAAGTGTTTGCCAGGAGCAAGAATTCTGAACTTTTCCTCAGGATACATAGTGTATGGTGGTTCTATTAAGCAGAGGATCCCATAAGAAAAAGTAACATTTTGTAGCAAAGAAAAAATATATTTTCTTAGAAATTAGGCATTTAAATATCCTATCAGTTTAACAAAGTGCTTTCAGATATGTTGATGTCAGGGTCAACAGGAAGAGAGAATTACATGCAGCTGTAGATGCAGAGCTATATCAACAGGACTGGCCATTATATAAGATAGGCAAGAACTGAACAGTGATGCTGGCCTGGCAGGAGAGCAGTTGAGCTTAGAAATCCCAATGTGGAAGCACTCCCTGAGCTTGTGGCTTTCCTCAGGCCCTAGAATGAGAAAGAACTGGAATGTATTGCTTATTCTCAGAGTGCTGAAATTAAATTTGTGACTTCAGAAGGACATGGGATGAGGCTATATCAGATCCTCAAAGCAACAAAAGAGAAAACAGAAAGGTGGTTGGACTTGCCCAAGGTCACACACTAGTAAGTGTCAGATGAAAGTGAAACTCTGGTGTCCTTTCTCTCTTTTCCTTCAGATTTCTCTTTATTGGTTGTACCTCTGCTCCATGATGGCTCATTATTTTTGTCTTATAAGACACAAGTATATTGACCACTTGTAGCTCCAACCTTGCCCTAATCCTGAGGACGGGAGGAGCTCACTTTAGGTCCAGAAGCTTTTTGGCCCTCAGAATCAGACCTTCCTGTGCGTAAGTGAGGGTGAAAAATAAGTTTATTTTGCATTTTGACCTGCCTTCCTACGTAATGGAGAAATCTAGCCTTGACCCCAGGTAGATTCAGGTTTACTCCCCTTTAGCTACTGGCCACAGCAAGGCTAATGTCATTGTAGTTTTGTGGAATGTTTTTGGTGTCCAACCTTCCCATCCATTTTCCACCTGTCAGTGAAAGAAGCTCAGCCCAAACTGCTGTTAAGTGCCAGTTTCCTGTTTCTAGTAGCCTGCTCTGCCTAGGGTACCCCCTCCAGGGTTAGTTTCCACACAGCAAAGCCTGCAAATTTAGAGATCCTTTGAAGCCTAAAAGGGGAAAAAATGATTAGGCCTAGGCTGTCTGGCCTATGAGATGTTAGGGCTAGGGAGAAGAACTTGCTACCTGGTTCCAAAGAGGTGCTGAGAATGTGACATCTGGTAAAAAGTAAGGCAAGCTCTACATTTTTGTTCCCTGGTATGTGAGGTGACAGTTCTACAAAGGATCCCCTTTCAGCTGAAGATGGTGAGCAATGGTCTCAGTCTGAGGCATCTGCACTCCTGATTTCAGCCTCCTAAGAGAGTCTTTAGAGACTCAATTTTGAGAAAACTTCTCTGCCACATCTCACTTATTTATTTTTAAGATTGGCACCTGCACTAACATCTGTTGCCAATCTTTTGGTTTTTTTTCCTTCTCCCCAAAGCCCCCAGGTATGTAGTTGTATATTCTAGTTGTGCCTGCTTCTGGTTGTGCTATATGGGGGTGCCGCCTCAACATGACCTGATGAATGGTGCCATGTCTGCGCTCAGGATCTGAACCGGCGAAACCCTGGGCCGCCGAAGCCGAGGGCATGAACTTCACCACTTGGCCATGGGCCGGCCCCTGCATCTCACTCATTCAAGTATTTACTTAGTGCCCACTTACTGCACACCAGGGATAGGGTGATAAACAGCCCTATTCTTCTGAGCTTGAGATCAGCAGGGATGCCTGGAAGTGAGTCAGGCGCCCTGCTGTCCATGCCTTTACTCCTGGAATACGCCTGGCAGGAAGAGCCCTAGTGTGCAGGTATTTCCTGAAGGACCAGCTAGATGTGAAGTTTTGCCAAACGGGGACAGGGGCACCACCTTGAAGGCTGGAAAGGTCAGGGAAGCCAACGCAGAACGACGGGGACTGGGGCTGGGATTTGAGGAACTAATTATAGGACGAAAGTTTTTTAAGTATAAGTACTTGGTAATTTAAATGAATTAAGTTCATCTAATCCTCACAACAACCCTATAAAACTTGGTCCCATTATTATGTCTGTTTTATAATAGGGAAAACAGGTAAAGTAACTTGCCCAAGTTCACATCCGGAGAATCTGGGACTTAAGCCCAAAGCAGAGCTTTTATTCTTTTGGTCAGGTGTTCAACAAAGATCCTGAAGCAGCAGGGTGTTTGGCGTTCCTTGAGGAGGCCAATTTTCTGGCCGGTGAGAGTGTAAGGAAGATTGAAGCCAGCTTTGTGAAAGGCTTGAGAGGACCTCCAAAGGACAGTGATGAAAGAGTTTTTAGGAAGATAAATGTGATCGGCTTAGAGGATGAATTAACCCATAGTAAGAACTCCTTGTGGTCGGCCCGCACTCGCACTTTCTTTTAGCTTCCTTATTCCGGGAAGGGGCATGTTGAGATGGGTTTGCGGACTGTTTCTGGAGCCGGGGCTCCTGAGCTGAGGAAGAACCACCGAGATGAAGCCGTTCCCGTGTTCCTAGAGAGGAGACGGCAGTGGTTATTGACCGCGGCGCAGGCTGGTGACGTCATGCCAGCCGGGAGCGCCGGGGACTAGTTCCGGCGGCCTGGGAGCGCCGAGATACCCTAGTGTCGCGAGGTTCCTCGGGGCTGCACACCCGGGAGCCTTTGGGAATCGGTGTCTTTCCAGCCGGGCTGCGGCGGTCCCGCCCGGGCGCCTCTCGCAGACCCGGGGCTGGCCGACCGAAGCGCCTCTTCTTTCGGGGAGCAGGGACCTTTGAAGCGGAGGCCCAGGGGCGGGGCCAGCTCGCCCTGCAGGGGGAAGGGAGAAGGTTGTTCCGGAGCTCTGTCTGGGAGGCGGAGACCTGGGTTCCGTTTGTATGTACTTGAGCGAGCAAGTGAACTTCCGAGTACTTCCGTTTTCTGATTTCCAGACCGAATACTAGTCCACGATTTGCTAGTTCACACAGTTGCGCGGGTGTATGTGAGAGTTATCTGCTTCCTTTGTTTCAGTTTTTCTACTTTAATAGCGACAGAGTAGGTACTGGATGAAGACGTATAGATTCAATAATTTAACAGCAAGTGCTACTTATTACCAGCCGGTCTTCTCCTAAATGCGTCCTATGTATGCATTCATTTATGTATCATCACAACCCTATGAAGTAGTTATTTCCATTTAACATTTGAAAGAACTGGAGCACAGGAGGTTTCAATAACTTACCCAAGATCATTTAGCTAATACATGGTGGAACAGGGATTCAAACCCAGAGATGCTAGCCCCAGAACCCATGCTATACTTGTCTTCAGGCCGCGTTTAGGAGGAAGACAGAATATAATCAGAGTACTGAAGTGCTACAGTAGAGACGTGTGGAATTGTTTCCAAACGTTGAGGAAGGAGTGCCTTGGAAAGGTGAAGGGAAGTTTTCCACAAGGAACAGGTATGGTGGTTCACGGTTGACCTGAATATTAAAATTTGACTAGAAGTTTGAAGATAGTTTGTTCGTTGTCAAATAAGAGGTGCTAGTGGATTGAGATGGCTTAGACTGGAAACTAGATCCCTGCCTTTTAATACAGTGTTCTTTCCTTTCTGTTCAGAGGGGTTCTCAAAACCTTTCCTCTTAGGAGGGGTCCCTAACGTCTTCGAACAGACTCCCCCCGTCCTTTGTTGGAGATTCTGCTCGCACAGAGGCAGTCTTAACCTCTGACTGTGGGAGAGTAACTACTGGGGAGTTTCCCTGCTGTGGACTCAGCCTGTTCTCAACAAGAGGTGATCTCACTGCTGACATGCAGTAGCTGCTCAGTTAGTGCTTTTCGGATAAATGAATTGCATAACCGGCGTCAATCAAAGACAGACTGGAAGGGCTTGATTTGAGGGTTTTTTTTCCCACCTGTTTTTAGAATTAAAGAGTCACAGAACGTTAGTGCTAGAGGGAGCACTTTAGATATCATCTTTCATTTCACAGATAAGAAAAAAAAATCACAGTTGAAATTGAGCGACTTGCTTTAGGGCATTGAAGAAGTTAGCGGCAGAGGGGAAACTAGAATCCAGACCTCTGGACTCAGTCCACTGCTGGTCTCACTGTCCTCTGCTGTAGCCCCCGGTGTTTGACTTTTCAAGTCAATGTCTTCACCATTAGGTTGAGGAACGGGGTGGGCTCCAACCTTGTCTGTTGTGGAGGAATTTTTACCCCAGGATGCTTAATCCTTAGCAACACCTACCCTCTTTGTGCGTTGTCGAGTCTCTCTGAAGTCTGCACACTCACTGACTTTTTCCTCATTGGTGATACTCTTCTAGGAGAACAGTGATATTCTTTCGTTCAGACTTAGTCATTTGGTTAGGCGTAGGCTATTCCTGGGTCCCCCTGAATCAAGAGTATGAAGTAAGTAGGCTGACAATTTATGGGTGCTCTCTCTCCTTCCTCCGTGCCCCAGATTCCTGCCCTTCCTCAAGAGAAGAGTCCCCAGGAGACAAACCAGTGTTGCTTGTGTTCCCAGCGGCTTGTCTCTGGGTAAGTGAAATCTAGACAGCCCAGGACAGGTCGCGTGCTGGTGCTCCTTCAACAGTGTGGCAGCTCTATTGTGGGACCCACCAGCGACCACTACACCTAGACCCTGCACAGTGAAAACATGGAACCACCCAGAAATGGGGCCATCTTCCTCAAGTCAGCATGAGAGGGGCCTTTTTGTGGAGGAAGGCCATGGGGTATTTTGTTATAGGACAGATCATAGAATGTACTAATTTCTTGTCACATGTATTTAAACTGTAGCAACCCTAGCTACCCCCTCTGCCGTCGTCTGGTGAGACCACTCATTGAACTGCTAACTGATGCCTTAACTGATGCTAACTGATGTGCAGTGGTCAGATCTGGGAAAATGATCGGAAGACCCATTGCAAAGGTGATTGTTTCCTCAGAGAATATGCAGTGGGCTCCTGGCCCTGTTTGGAACAAGAGCCCAAGTAATCACAACTGCCATTGTTATTGGCCATCAGAAGGCAACGTGGAGTATGGGTATCTGTTAAACTCAGTAAGAACAGCACCGGGTGAACTGGATATTAGGTTATGGGAACTCTGTGAATAGATCATGACTATTCATGTCCTGAAGAGTTCAGTCTAGTCTAATAAATACACATAATATATGTACACATATGTGTCTATCTATGTGTACATGTAGAAGAAAGTTCATCAAAATACCAGCTGTTTTCTCTGGGTAGTAAGATTTCAAGTACTTTCATTTCTGTACTAACAACTAACTGTTTTATAGAATGAGCATGCAATCTTTGTATGATAAGAAAAAGAAAATTTCTTTATTTCTTTATTTTTTGGTGAGGAAGATTGGTCCTCAGCTAACATCTGTTGTCTCTCCTCTTTTTGCTTGAGGAAGATTATCCTTGAGCTAACATCTGTGCCCATCTTCCTCTATTGTATGTGGGATGCTACCACAGCGTGGCTTGATGAGCAGTGTGTAGGGCTGCACCTGGCATCTGAACCTGCAAACCCCAGGCTGCCAAAGTAGAGCACACAAATTTAACCACTACACCACTGGGCTGGCCCCAGAACTTTTTTTTTTAAGATTTTTTTTTTAAATTTTTTTCCTTTTTCTCCCCAAAGCCCCCCAGTACATAGTTGTATAGTCTTCGTTGTGGGTCCTTCTAGTTGTGGCATGTGGGATGCTGCCTCAGCATAGTTTGATGAGCAGTGCCATGTCCGTGCCCAGGATTCGAACCAATGAAACACTGGGCCGCCTGCAGCGGAGCGTGCGAACTTAACCACTCGGCCACGGGGCCAGCCCCCAGAAAAACTTTTTATTTGAGGAAAGTACAAATAAAGAAAGTAAAAGTCTGGTTAGAGTTTTGGTTTTACGTTTAGCTGTTTAAACTACTTGGCGTTTATTTTGTACATAGCATACCCATACTGGAAGTTTATACAGCAGATAAAGATAGAGAGAGAGGTTCAGGCAAAATAGTCAATGTATTTAACAACCAGTGTGGTACAGACTGCCCAATCGGACCAGTCTCTGACTGTGAATGATTTGTGCAGATACACCAGTGTGGACCAACTGACAATCAGCTCCAGTCGGTGTGTGTATACCAACATGAAATGATCTTGAAGACACATTCCTTGGTGAAGGAAAAAAAGCAAATTGCATAGCAGCACCTATAGAATGATTTTATTTATGTAAAGAGAATCAAATGCTATATGTGTATAGAAAAATATGTAGAAAAAAGAATATACTCCAAACTTAATAATGATAATCTCTGGGAATGGAATGGGTTTGCTTGGGTGGGGGGTGGTGGTGATGGTTATAAAAATTACTGTTTTATCCTAATACTTCCATATTATCTAAATATTTTAAAGTGAGGATATATTAATGTGTAACTTGTATAATTAGAAAACTAAAATAAAAAAGGGCCTCGGCAAATAAGAATGTGTCCATGTCTCCATCACCGTCCAGGGAAGAGGTTCTCTGATGTGTGGTGATGAGCTGAATATCTCCGTTCTCTGATTCTGTGTGCCTTTATTCAGGACGTCAGGGTTTCAGAGTTTGATGCCATTTAGGCCATCTAAGTATTCCACTCTTTCTCCCATTCTCTGCTTCCCAAGGAGTGTCCTGGTGATGGTCACTTTGTTCCCATACAGTTTTTCTATAGTGGAGAGAATGTGTTAACCAGCTGGACATTGAGCATAAAGATTTTTCATTGTAAATTAGCAAAGTGACTTCCTGTGTTCTACATCATTCTCCTTGTGAATCTGATTGGAATATACCTGGTTCTGAAGCATTTCTTTGGCTTCAGAGGTGAGGGCCAGAACCTGGACCACGAGGCTATAGTGAAGTTACTGTCCAGTGGGAGCTTCTTCCCTAAGGACTGCTTCTATCTTATTTTTCTGTAAACAAAACAGTGATATCTTATTTTCTTTCAGTAAGCAGGACTCTAGTTTTCAAACATAGGGATTTCCCAATTGTACCTAGGAGAAGAGCTATAGATGCTGAATGTTTTAGAGAGAAAGAGAGGTCCAAAGAGACACCTATCAAGGTGAACGAATAAGGAAGGACTGGTGAGAGAGACCTAGTAAAAGTTATAGCCTGGATCCCATTTGAAATCTGGAAAGAAAAACTCTTTAATTATCACTGGTCTGCCAAGATATTACTTATAGGCAGCCTAAGGAAATATAATTACTTTGCACCTGTATTTTGACAAGTTAGAGACTATAGGTAGGTAGTAATTTTCCCCAACACTTAATTTACCCAAGATTAGTGTACTTATCCCTTTCACATTCTTCTACTATTTATCACTCTGGATGATCCTAAATTACCTGGATTAGTTTTTAGTATTTGAGTGTTTCAGAATCAATCACAATAGGGAACTTTACAGCTTTCCTAAGACCTGTCACTAGTTAATCTCTTTCTCACTATTACCTATTCTAATCTTTTCCCCAGGTATTTGTGATCTCCTTTCTCTATTATTGAGAAGAGGATAAAAATCAAGACTCCACGATGCATGTCCCCTGTTCTATACAGAGGACATATTCCCTTGTGAATTTTTTTCAGGCAAGACCAACCCTGATGGCACAGTGTTAAATGACTTGAGGAAGATGTGGGGGGTCAGAGAGCCTGGTCATCAGGGGTTCGCATTTGGAGAAGTTGAACGTGCATGCTGAACAAGGAAGAGGAGGGGACATCCTGCAGGAATAACTGAGAGGACAGCACACACACACACACACACACACACACACACACACACACACCTTTCCCAGGGAACAGTGTTACTCTAGCTGTAATCATCTTTGAGAAAGTACCCTATAAGTAGCATGAATTTGAGAGAAAGCTTCCTCTAAACCTGAACCTATTGGACAGACGCCCCTTTGCTGTTTTACAAGCGGCATGAGTTCCAGCCAGATTTCATTGCAAGTGAAACCTCAGAGACTTCACACACAGAAGAAACCCTCAAACTGTAGTGAATGTGGAAAATTCTTTACTCAGAGATCATCCCTTATCCAGCATCAGAGGATTCACACAGGAGAAAAGCCCTATGTGTGTAGTGAATGTGGAACTTGTTTCCGTAAACGGTCAAATCTTACTCAACATCTGAGGATTCATACGGGAGAGAAACCTTATAAATGTAATGAATGTGAGAAAGCCTTTCAAACAAAAGCAGTCCTTGTTCAGCATCTGAGAATTCATACTGGAGAAAAACCCTATAAATGCAATGAATGTGGCAAGGCCTTTTGTCAGAGTCCATCCCTTATTAAACACCTGCGAATTCATACTGGAGAGAAACCCTATAAATGCACTGAATGTGGCAAGGCCTTCAGTCAGAGCATATGCCTTACGCGTCATCAGAGAAGTCATTCTGGAGATAAACCTTATAAGTGCAAAGAATGTGGGAAAGCCTTCAATCAGAGTGCATGCCTCATGCAGCATCAGAGAATCCATTCGGGAGAGAAGCCCTACACGTGTACTGAATGTGGAAAAGCCTTCACTCAGAACTCTTCGCTTGTTGAACATGAGAGAACTCACACTGGAGAGAAACTTTATAAGTGTAGTGAGTGTGAAAAAACTTTCCGCAAGCAAGCACACCTTAGTGAACATTACAGAATTCATACTGGAGAAAAACCTTATGAATGTGTTGAATGTGAGAAATCCTTTAGGCACAGTTCAGCGCTTGTTCGGCATCAGAGGCTTCATGCTGGACAATAAAACTTGGGACATGACCAGTGTGTTAAGTTTAAGACTTAATCTTAATTTTCAGCTGGTATGAATGTTTTGTATGTTGAACAAGAGGCACTGTATCCTAAAAGCTAAGAAAATAGACTCAGAACTAAATAGCCTTGAGTTTGATGCCTTGTCTGTCACTTGATGGGTGTGTGACCTTATCCTCTCTGATCCTCGGTCCACCTCCCCCAGACAATAATGAGGATACTTACTAGGGTTGTCTTGAGAATAAAATGAGTATGTAATAAAACCCGCCATTAATTGGTTTTGAGATATACATGTTCTGAAAGTTTATAAATCTGGGTGTTGAAAATAAGTAGAGTTCAGCATTAGTTTTTTTTTTGTTGTTGTTCTCCTAATGTGTTTTTCCTTAAGAACATTCTTGGAATGTACATTATTGGATTTAATTTCACTTCAAGCTCTACCCTTCTCTTTGCCATGAAGAGGGGAGACTTGCTGAAACTAACTGAATTAAAAACTCCCATTGCAGGACTTTTGTGTGTGTTTGGGGGCTGGTGGTGAGGAGAAGGCACATGAGAATAGAGAGGGGTGGAAGAGAGAAGAGAATATAAGCACGTTGAGGAGGATGTGGCTTGACTTGTCTTAAACACTAAACTATTACGGGAAGGAGAGAGTAGGAGACATTGAATTCTCAGGTGCCGCCAGCAGGTGGTGCACTGAGCAACAACTAGCTGCCTTTCAAAGGAAGGTGAGAACAGTGTCGGGGATGTGTATGGGTTGGGGGTACCTCACTTACAACAAAGAATGGCTTGTTAAAGCTCTAAAGAAGCAAAGAAATCAAAGGATACTTTTGATGGTGCTTCCTGCAATGCTAATAAACTATTTAATGTAAACAAGCACATCTAACACTAACAGTACCTTTGTAGGAAGGTTGGAGCTATATTCCACATTCGAAAGTCAAAGAAAAAGAGAGAAAATACTTAGACTTGCTCAAAGTCAAACAGGTAATGTCAGAATTGAATCTCAATCGAAATTCTGTTTTTATAGTACCAAACTCACATACAGGTAATTTTCCATCATTGAACCTTTCCATTAAAGTGTGAGATACCAAAATTGTGAAAACCATTAAAAAAAAGTAAAGGTTTATTTTTTCAACTTAATGTGTGCTTGTTGAAATACATTCATAAAATGAGAAGAGTGGAAAAAATTGAACTGACATGCTTTCACCCTTCAAATACAGTTACTTTAGTATATTTATTCCAGCCTTTCTTCTATTTAGCTTTTCTTTCTTCCCTTTAAAAAAAAATAACTATGATCATTGTTCTAAATACAGAACTATATCTTGATTTTTGATTTAACATAAGGATTTAGCCATACTACTGTAGACTTTCTATAAACTTCATTTTAATGGCTGCCTAACATTTTATTGACCTGTTCATAGTTTATTGACCTGTTTTCCTACTGTTTGATATTTAAATTAATGCCATTTTTTCCTTATAAATCAGCTACTCCACTTAGTGCAATGCTTGACATGTGGTATGTGCTCCTGTTAACTACTAATATTATTAACTCAGCAGTGAAACATCTTTGTATATAAAGCTTTTTCATCATTTTAAATTATTGCCTTAGGATTTTCAGAGGATATAACCTTTTTATTTCATCTTAAAATTTTCATTATTTTTTTTGGCTAGATAATACAAGCTTATGGTTTAAAATTCTAAAAGTACAAAAAGTTTAACAGTGAAATCCAACTTTCCAGCCACCCAGTTCTTCCCCTACTCCGCTCTAGACAACCAGTATTATCCGTTTCTTGTTTTCCTGCCAGAAATAGATGGTTATAAATATGCAAACATGTTTCCCTCCTTTTTTAAAAAAAGACTTTATTTTTTAGCAGTTTAAATAGCAAGATTGAACGTAAAGTACACAGAGTTCCCAGGTACCCCCTCCTCACACGTATGTCCAAGCTCCCCACTATCAACATCCTGCACCAGGTGATAGACTTGTTACAGTCCATGAGCTTACACAGTCACACCATTGTCACTCCAAGTCCATAGTTTACATTAGGGTTAACCCTCAGACTTGTGCTGCTCTGGGTTTAGACAAATGAATAATATGTATCCACCATTGTAGTATCATACAGAGTCGTTCCACTGTCCTAAAAATCCTCTGTGCTCCGCCTTTTCATCCCTCTTTCCTCCCAACCCCTGATTTTTCACTGTCTCCATAGTTTTGCCTTTTCCAGAATGTCAGATAGTTGGAATTGTACAGTATACAGCCTTTTTGATTTGGCTTCTTTCACTTAGTAATACACATTTGAGTTTCTCTGTGTCTTTTCATGGCTTTGTGGGGGGTCAGAATTGGCCACCCCAAAAATGTGTCTCTTTGGCTTGATTATTTTTAAGAACAAAAGACTGACAGAAACTTTGACCCTCCCTCTAACTTCCTAAAAGAATTTCAAATAGAAGGGCTTGTTCCAGGAAGGAGTTAATACCATAAGATAACCATAATATAATGTAAAATGTGTCTCTCAGGTTACATTGTCTATAGTTGGCCTATTTGCATTTCTAAGTCCATGTAAATTACCTTCCTCCCCCTTGAAGTCCCAAACCACTACACCCAATGTCCTCCTTTGTCTTTAGCTGAAAATGGTATTTAAGATGGCAGCTTCGGCCTTCTGGCAAGTTACTCAGTTTTTCTTGGTTTTCCCCATGTTTACATGTTATAAAGCTTTGTTTGAGTTTCTCCTGTTATTCTGTCTCATGTCAGTTTAATTCTTAAGCCAGCCAGAAGGACCCAGAGGATAGAGGCATTGTCTTCCTCCCCTACAGCTTGATAACATTTCTTTTCAGTGCTGAATAATACTCCACTGTCTGGATGTACCAGAGCTTATTTACCCATTCACCTACTGAAGGGCATCGTGGTTACTTCAGGTTTTAGCAATTATAGATAGAGCCACTATAAACATCTGTGTTCAGGTTTTGTCGATATAAGTTTTCAATTCCTTTGGGTAAATACCAAGGAGGGCACTTGCTGGATCATATGGTACAAGTATGTTTAGTTTTATAAGAAGGCACCAAACTGTCTTCCAAAGTGGCTGTACCATGTTGCATTCCCACCAGCAATGAATGAGAGTTCCTCTTGTTCCACATCCTTGTTAGCATTTGGTGTTAGCAGCGGTCTGGATTTTAGCTATTCTAATAGGTGTGTAGTGGTAACTCGTTGTTTTAATTTGCATTTCTGTGATGACATATGAGGTGGCACATCTTTCCATATGCATATTTGCCATCTGTATGTCTTCTTTGGTGAGATGTTTGTGCAGGACGTTTCCCGACTTTTTAATTGGGTGTCTAGCTTCTGTTGCCCACAAGGTTACAGAGAAGCTCCTCTGGAGGCAGGCAGTCCTGCTGCAGTTGCACCAGAGACCCAACTTGACTTGCTGATTCAGGGAGAAGCAAGGGCAGCGGGGAAACTGACTGTACCGCCATCTCCTCAGGGACACAGGGTAGGACAGGAAAAGTGTACCAGTGCACAGCTGGACTGGTGCAGGGGAGGAGAAGGCTGGGAAGGACTGAGAGTGCCGAGGCAGTAGGGCAGACAATTTGTGTTCTAGGACCCCACACTGCAGGTTAAGAAGGATCCGGGCTCTGGAGAGTGGAGACTTGGGTGGGGGGGGGGGGTGGTGCTGAGAAGCAAGAGAAGTTATGGCTAGGCTTGGGAAGATTTGGGGAAACAGCTACACAAATATAAAGTTCAGGGTCCCCTCCTGAAGCTGAAGAACTGGGCAGTCTCCACCAGCAGCTCCTGGGACCAGGCCTGAGCTAGCTTTTGCCGGTCTCTAAGGAAACATTCAAATCAATGATGATATTAAATGGTCCCTTCTATCCCAGCTTCTGGACCCATATATGCCTAAACCTTGTTAAACCTGGGGCTGCCATTAGCCTAGAATGATTGTGGGGTCAATGGGGGGATTCCTAACCTCAGGCCTGGACAGATGCCTTCTAGCCTTTCTCCTGCCTGAAAGACTTCACGCATGCCTCGGGAGAAGCAGTAGGTTGGTGAGAGCAGATGTCAGTCAAAAGACTGTTTCCATAGCAACATGAGGCTCTGAAGGCAAGAAACTGGGGAAGAGAGGGCCCAGGACTGGGAAAAGGGCCACAGAAATGGGAGCTTGAAAACTTAGAAGACAAGCTTCCCAGTTTGACTGTTGGCCCTGGTTACCTTGAGCCATGCAGCCAGAGATGATTGCGTGTTGCAGTTTTGTGTCAAATGTAAGAACGCCTTTGGCCTGACATTGTGGAGAGACTCCCTCCTGAGCTGCAGGACTCCTACGGATTTTATTTTTTAAAATCCCTGTTTACCCCAATAGTACCTAAAGCTGCACTGTGCAATACAGTAGGCACTACTCACATGTGGCTATTTAAATTTAAATTTATTAAAATTAAACAGAAAGAAAAATTAAGTTCCTCAGTTGCTCTAGCCACATTGCAAGAGCTCAATGGCCACACATGGCTAAGGACCGCAAACACTTCCATCATTGCAGAATATTCTATCAGACAGTGCTGGCCTTGAGGTTTGGCTTTCCCAGACGATATATTTCAAAAAGTCTTTGGAGGCCAATAGAGATTTGTTGACCTTTTACTTTGACAAGTAAGCACATTAAACTATTTATTATAACCATTATTTCATAGAACAAAGTATATTTCCAACACCAAAGAAATAAGCAAGCTATAATCTCAGAATAAAGTGTTTCTTCAGAAGAAAGGATAAGTTGGCATCTTTCACTGACACTTTTGCCCCCAGAGAAGCCCTAGGTTCCGAATTGACATTCTTGTGGCACTGCTATCTCCTAGGATTTTGGCCTCTTCAGTACTTGACACTGGTTGCCCTTGAGCCCTATCCTTGAAAAGGGCATCAGGAAGGCCCTAAAAGGATCTTCTTGGCCTTTTGGAAGTGATGAGCCCCTCTTAGTGCATCATGAGGTCATCATGTCAGTATGAGTTATTACTGGTACTGTTACCTTTGATCATTTAGATAAGGTATCACCTGCCTGGTTTCTCCACTGTAAAGTTACTGGTTTTCCTTTTGTAATTAATAAGTATCTAGTGGAGGAATACTTTGAGACTAGGCAAATATTGTTTTTCAGCATATTTTTGGCCACTAATTTTGACATCTTTTGATGAATCTTGACACTACCACCTATATATTAGTTTACTATGGCTGCTTAACAAATTGTCACAAGCGTGGTGGTTTAGAAGAACAGAAATGTTATCTCTCACAGTTCTGGAAGCCAGAAGTTTGGAATCAGTTTCGTTAGGGCTGAAGTCAAGGTGTTGGCAGGGCCGCACTCCATCTGAAGACGCACTCCATTCTTAGGGAAGAATCTGTTCCTTGCTTCTTCCAACTTCTGGTGGCTGCCAGCATCCCTTGGCTTGTAGCTGCATCACTTCCATTTCTGCCTCTGTCTTCACATTGCCTTCTCTGTGTTGAGTCTCTCTCTCTCTTATAAGGAAATGTGTGATGGTTTTTGGAGCTACCTAGATAATCCAGGATTCTCTGTCTTGAAAGCCTTAATTGAATCACACCTGCAAAACCTTTACCATATAAGGTAACATTCACCTGTTCCAGGGATTAGGACCTCTCTCTTTCAAGGCTGCCATTCCGCCCATTGCAACTTAGTACTGTGGAATTTGCCAAATGGTGATTTTCTATTTCCATCATTCCTCCTACACTTGTTCATTAGAATTCTACTGCAAAGAATACCTATCCCTTCTCCCTCACTTACTGAATAGTTTATATCAATAAGAATTTTATTCCATGGGTTGCAATCCGCTACTATCATTATTTTCTTGTTTCAGTTGTTCCAGATTTGGCCATTGGTAACTAGCATTCTACTATAAGAAAGATCTAGCCCTTTCCCCCACTTACGTCCTTTTGATATGCCCCCATTATTCCTTGAGCACTTCCTTTCTTTTGGGCACAAGATGTTTCAGGCTCATCTTTTTACTATCCTTGCCTCAGCCTGCAATCACATTATTGGCCTACCTGCCTAGCCCTGCTCATATGATCCATTCCTGAGAAGCAAGGGGGCAGTTCACTCACCTTTCTCAGCAAAACAGATCCTGCAGTTAACAGGACCCCTTCTCCTTAGAAAACAGTTTACAGAAGGGGAAGCAATTTTCTTAAGGCTGCTCAGCAGATCTCACATGCCGCTGTATCTTGGTCTTGGGCTTTCATTACAAGACGTGCTTCCTGGCTGGTAACTCCTAACACTTATATTGTTAAAAATATCACCTACAGTAAAAACTTCATCAGTATGATAAATTTCAAGATTTAAGAACTTTTAAAGTCTTTCATATTACTTGTTTAAATTTTACATCTTATCTATTATAGTTCTAACAACAGGTTTTATCAGTATTTTTCAAATTTGAGTGAGCACCAGAACCACTGGCAGGCTTGTTACAGAGAATGCTGGGCCCTACCCCCAAAGTTTCTGATTCAGTAGGCAAGGCCTGAGAATTTGCTTTTTAAGTTCCCAGGGGGTGCTGATGCCACTAGCCCAGGATCAACACTTTGAGAACCACTGGTCTATTGGGGGAAAAAACACATTAGAGAAACTCTCATTCATTTTGCTAACTATGCTCTCAATATGCTAGGTACTGTTCTGGGTACTGAGGATACACTGGCGAACAAGACCAAGTCCTTGCACTCAAGCCTCCCACCTCTAGATATTAAGATATATTAAAAGTTACAGTAATTAAAAAAATGTGGTGTTGGGACGAGAATAGATACAGCAATGATACAGATTAGAAAAAACCCTGGCTTACATAACGTTGAGTATACATTAAAGGCAGACAGTATTGCAGAACGGCTTCAGGACTAGTCTGTGTAATAGAGAGAGCCTATTTCAGGGGTCCCTAGCCCATTCACAAGTCACTTTCAAGTATTCTTTACACTAGGTCTTAAAATGGGAAAAGATAACTGTGGCACCAAATTCATGATACGGCTGCTCTGAAACTCATCATTTCCGACGATGTGGCTGGTGAAGGATGGGATCTTGACGAGTCCCCAGTTTTGGTTGACTTGCATTAATGAGGAAAATTGTTATTAAGCAAGGTCTTGAGGAGTTACCTGGAAACACTGATTTTACCGTGCTTCTCTCCTTTGCCTACCCCAACACTTAATAGAAATTTCTCATTCAGATGGCCTTTCAAATAAGTGAGACAGAGATGTGGTTCTAGGACAATTAATTATTTAAGAAAAAATATACCAAATAAATTCCAGATGGAAGAAAGTTTAACATATAAAAAACACAAACAAAACAAAGAACAAGAGAATACAGGTGATTCTTTATCTGATACAGAGGTTGGGAAACAGAACAATGAAAAAACCTCATAGATTACATAATTTACAAATTAGTAAGAAAAATATGATTATACTAATGGAAAATGAACAAAAAGTTAATTTAAAAAAGAAATACAAAATAGTCTGTTAACATATGATAAACAGTTAAGCCTCCTTGGTAAATCAAAGAAAATGCAATTAAATTTAATTATTAAACACCATTTTTGAGGCCAGCCTCATGGCCTAGTTAAGTTCAGTGTGCTCTGCTTTGGCAACCCAGGTTTGGTTCCTGGGTGCAGACCTACACCACTTATTGGCTGCCAGGTTGTGGTGGCAACCCACATACAAAATAGACGAAGACTGGCATGGATGTTAGCTCAGGGCGAATCTTCCTCAAGCAAAAAGAGGAAGATTGGCAACAGATGTTAGCTGAGGGCCAGTCTTCCTCACCAAAACAAAACAAAACAAAACAAACCCACTATTTTTAATACATTAAGTTCATAAAAATGAAAAGGCTGGTACCAGCCCAAGGCTGGTGCACTGTTATCATGGATGAGGTGAAGTGGGCTTTTGTAGATGGTAAATGAATAAAATGGTAAAAACCTCTCTAGAAAGCAATTTGAAAGCAAGCATCAAAAGTTTTAAAAATATTCAAATACTTTGATCCAGCAATTCTGCTTCCAGCAATTCATTCTAAGGAAATCATCAGAAAATGCTTGGAGGTTTCTGTACAAGCACATTTGACCAATGTATCACCTAGGCTGCATGTAACAGAAACCTAAGAAAGACTTAAATAAGAGGGTGTGGATTCTTCTCATGTATCAAGAAGTCTAGAGGCTAGCAGTCCAAGGCTGGTTCAGCAGCTCCTCGAGGCATGCCATCAGGAGCCAAGCTCCTTGAATCTTTCCACTGTAACACCCAGGCAAAGCGGCTGCCTTCCTTATGCCCAAAAATGGCTCCAGTACTCCCAGGTTTCATGTCTGTCCTCCAGGCAAGATGAAGAGAGGACAAAGGCTCATTCTTGCCAAATCTGTCCTTTTGTATCAAAAAACCTAGTAGCTTCATTAAGCAGATTTCCACTTCTTTCTCTCTTTTTCTTTACAGTGTTACCAACTACAGTCACCATGTTATACACTAGATCCTCACTTGTACAAGATCCACTTGTCTCTCTCGTCAGAGCTGTCACACGGCTACCCTTAGCAGGAGCTGGGGAGGTATTCCTAACTAGCACATTGTCGTCTCTCCCATCAAAGTGAGGAAGGATACAACAGGGGATCTGTTTAATTACAAAATCCTCTGTAGCTATTAATGTTAGGTTTTTGAATTTTACTGACCTGGAAAAAGGCTCACAATATAATGTCAAGTGAGAAGCAGGACAGAGAACATACACAATACAATCTCAATTTTGTTTAAAAAAATATAATTTACATAACATACACACCCACACATGGGAAATAACAAAATGTTAATAGTTAATGTCTACAGAGTTAGCATTTCAAGTCAAAGGGGTATTGATGGATGGACATAGTTTTATCTTACTAAATTTTTTTCTGCATTTTCTAAAATGAACTTGTATTATTTTTATAGTAGAAGAAAATGTTATTTTAAAAGACACCCCATAAACTTTTAAAGAAGACTAAGTCCAAAACGTTGACACTTATTCATTTTCATCTTCGTTGCTGAAAGAAAGGAGGCTGTTGTTTTTGACTTGCTTTTGTGAGTTCTTTTTAACGGAGTCCTGCTTACGTATTTCATCTTCATTTGTCTTCTTCTTTTTTGAGCTTGCTGTTAAACCTGAGTATTTTTCATCTGAGGAGCGCTTGACTGGTTTTCGATACATGATTCTTCCATCAGCTGAAGCTGGTTCTTCATCTGCAGCAAAAACAAAGATAAAGAACTTTCTTCTCTCCCTATTATTCTGCCTTTATTGGAGAGTCAAACTGCAAGAAAATCTCATACCATATTTAAGGATGTTCTTGAATCAATTCAGTCTGGTCTTCTCCACTGCGTCTAGCTTTATGCCCACAAGACATGCAGTCACTTCATAAAAACTCACTTACTGAAGTACTCCATTACATTGCCAGTCCCAATGAATTAAAATCAGCCTGTATTTTTTTTTTTTTTAAAGATTTTACTTTTTCCTTTTTCTCCCCAAAGCCCCCCAGTACATAGTTGTGTATTCTTCATTGTGGGTTCCTCTAGTTGTGGCATGTGGGACGCTGCCTCAGCGTGGTCTGACGAGCAGTGCCATGTCCGCGCCCAGGATTCGAACCGTCGAAACACTGGGCCGCCTGCAGCGGAGCGCGCGAACTTAACCACTCGGCCACGGGGCCAGCCCCATCAGCCTGTATTTTTAAGTATTGTGAAAAGCGATTGTTTGGAACTCCAGCACTTTCCCCTAAAGCTATGTAATAAATATTTAGGAAGAATGAAAAATATACTATATGGCATACCACACTTCAGGCAGTAATAAATAGACCTCTTTTGATAAGTCTGGAACCACAAGCACTTATATTTTTTTAAAACAGAATGTTTTTACTGAAATTCACACTTAATCCTCATAACAACCCAATAAGGTAGGCACAATTATCATTCCCATTTTACTGATGAGGTGACTGAGGCTGAGAAATTAAATAACTTGTTCCAGGTCACCTATCTGGTTAAGCGTTAAAGCCAAAGTTTGACCCTGGGACTGTCTCCTTCAAGCATACCATACTGTATATAAAATAATTTCAGGGCCGGCCCGGTGGTGCAGCGGTTAAGTGCACACGTTCCACTTTGGTGGCCCAGGGTTCGCTGGTTCACATTCTGGGTGTGGGCATGGTACCACTTGGCAAGCCATGCTGTGGTAGGCATCCCACATATAAAGAGAGGAAGATGGGCATGGATGTTAGCTCAGGGCCAGTCTTCCTCAGCAAAAAGAGGAGGACTGGTAGCAGTTAGCTCAGGGCTAATCTTCCTCAAAAAAAAAAAAAAGTTCACACTCTAGGCTCCTTAAATTGTTAGAAAAACCAGATTACTTTCAGACATACCTGCTTTGGCAGCCTTTATTTCTGCTTTAATTTTCATAACTTCTTCAGCTGACAGATCTCCCTTTTTTAAAACCACCACTTGAGGCTGTTCATCTTCTTTGTCACTGTGATCACCATCTTCATCCGGGAGCTGAAGCTGGATCCTCTAGGGGAAAACACAAGTCACGTGTAGGTAGCTGACCTTGAACCAAAACAAATACAACCACTGTCTCTGTGAGAAACTGTAATTACTCAAGTGAGAAGGGTAACTTTATTGACTAAATGTGTTTGGCAATGAATTCTCAAGTAACTCTTAAGAGCCTAACCTCACCGCACTAGGGAAGAGGTCTACCTGCCAGTTACCCTGGGATGCCTGTCCCGTGGGATTAATTTCCATTTCAGCAGGACCCAGCTTGCAGTTCCCAGTGTCAGGGGCCCTCTGCTTGCAGTAGTGCTGGCATTCCCAGCCTACTCAGGGCAGAGCTGAACTACATCGGTTCTCTCTGCAGTTCATCAACCCTTTTCACTTCCATCTCAAAGAGTGACAAAAAATAATCCAACACCACCACATACAGAAAGCAGCAAGTGAAAGGTACTTTTTCTCCCACCTCTGCTCATCTCTCCTCCCTTCCAAGAGCTTGTTTGGTGGGTTTCCTATCAGCTGTTTTCTAAGTGTATGAAAATAAAGAGGCATATAAAATATTTTGTATACTAACAGATAGTGTACATACTACTACATGACTTGCTTTCTTTTCTTTTTAAATTATGAAATTTCCCAAACATAAAAAAGTACAGAGAATAACATAACAGAAACCATGTACTCACTATACACATGTAACAAATGGTAACATTTGGCCAGTTGATTCAGATTTTTAAAAATGTCAGCCACCATAAAAGCCTCACTCCCCTACCTTTATTACTAAAAAATATATTTGCACAATTCCTTGAAATACATATGGAATTATCGACTTTTAAAAATTGCTGTCTAGTATTTAATTATGTAGATGGTCATCTCATGGTTTATTTGACCAGTATGTTGTAAATAAAAATTTTGTTGTTTCTAGTTTTTTTCTACTATGATAAAAATTTTGCACGTTTTTGTTCACTTTTGTGATCTTACATGTAAGATAAATTCCTAGAAGTGGAATGGCTGGGTTGAAAGGCCTGCACACCCATCACACACTATTCAAACAGCTTGTTAGTCCTCTTCTCACAGAACCTTCCTTGTCTCCCAAACAGGAAACAAAGCCCTGCAGGATCTGGCGTCCGCCCACAGCCACAGCTTGTCCTTCGCTGTGCTCATGGCCTCTGGATTCCAGCCAGGTTTGAGGACTGCAGATCATGAACGTATTAGCTCCTTTGCCTCCTCCGCCTCTGAACAAGTACCCAGTGCCTAAAAAGCCCCACTGACCCTGGCCAGCTCCTACTCAAGCTGCCTTCTAGACTTAGATCTTTCAGAAGTGCTTTCCTGATCTCACCTCCTCTTATTGCTCACACTGTGTCTAGCTCATAGGTAGCATGTACCACACTGCATATCAATGTTTTTCTCTCTGACTCCAGTATGAAAGCTCCTTTGAGAGAGGTACTGTGTGTTTCATCTCCGTATCTAGAGGGACAGGGCCTGGCAAATAGCAGGGACTCAAGAAATATTTGTTGATCTGCTCACGAATGACCAATAGGATGAAAAATGATGAACTACCTGAAGCCCCGGCAAGTTACTCACAGGCACATTCATCCATTCTGTCTACATCCCAAGTCTGCTCAATCGCTTGACAAGTACATTTCTCTTTAATCATATCCATGTTAGTTCAGATTATTCATTATTTTTGCCTATTTTTTCTGAAAGTTTCCAATAAATTACCACAAACAAGTAGGTAATTATTAAGTACTTTTAGCCAAAGAAATGGGAAAGTCAGATAAAATCATTCCTGGTGTTCATTAGATTGAGAATCATTAATTCTGACTCTCTTCTCTTACTGTTTACACAACTGGCTGGAAAACAAGAGAAAGTCTAAGTGGCAGCAGCCACTGAGGACTGCTCAAAGCCACTCCTGAATTAACTCTCAAGAAGGTGAATAAGATGATTTAGTTCAATTATATGCTTTCCCATGAAACTCTTCTTTTTGTTAACATATCACTAGAATGATGATTATATGCCAAACTAAGAATGAAGGTGGCTTCACAAACACAGAAGCATGGGGTATCTCTCTATGGAAGAGTCTCGTTTAAATAAGCCCAAATCACTGATATTAGTTGGGAAGCTTTCCCGCCCCAGAGTTCTCCTAAGATAGCATTCCAAGCTATAATCTTCAAGGTGTTAACTATGTACACGTGATCATCACTAGGACCTCAAACAAACTATAAAATTAGGTCTCATATTCTTCTCATTGCTGAATCCATGTCCCTTTTCCAAACCTTATCCTCTTTGTCATCAACACCATTTTTGTCCTAGGGATCAGTCATTGCCTGATCATGTTATCTCTAACCAAAAATGACTCTTTGCTGCCTACTGAATAGTCCACATGGCCTCACTTCAATCACCTCTACATACAGTCCATGACTCACCATCTCTACACCTTTACCCATGCTATTCCTTCCATCTCTACCTGCTGAACTGCCCATGCTCAAGATTCAGTGTAAATATCCCCTCCTTCATGAAGCCTTGCCTGATGACAAGCACAGTCATCTAACCAATGTAACTAGTCACCCAGTACTTGGTGCCAGGCACTGTGCTAGGGGCTGGGAAAATACAGAGGAATTAAGATATTAACTTAGAGAGTTCGATTTAGTGGTGGAGAGACAAAGGAGAGCCAGTAGCTGCAATGCAAAATGATGAGCATTACAGATAAGACATGGACAAAGTGAAGAGAAGAACAGAAGAGGAGTAACTGGGAGAGCATCAAAGAGCTTCAGAGACGTGATGACTTTCGCAGGCAGAGATGAGGCAGGCAAGAAGGTGTTAAAGAATACGGCATTTTGGAGATCCATCTCCTTGTCCTTTCAGTGCCTGGCACAGTGCCTGGGTTTAGCACAGAGTCACTGGATTGAGTAATTTCACACAAGTCAGTCTTGTCTCCTCTAAGCTCTAAGTGACTTGAAGGGTGAGTCTTAGGGCCAAGTGCTAGACACAAAGTCCTAAATAAATTCTCTATTTCTCCAGACATCCCCTTAGCATAACAGTCTCTTCCTACTGAAAGAAGCCGGGCAGGTTTTGGTGTGAACCAGTTAAGGTCAAAGCCTGGGAGGGCTCATAGATTGGGTCCCTCTGAAATCCATCCCTAAACTATTCATGTGTGGCTCTTTCCTGAAACTCCTCCTCTTCTACTCAGATCCAAGATGTTCAAGGCTTTTGCTTTTTAAAAAAACATGCCTACTTTTTTTGGCAACAACAAAGCACAGGAACAGATCCAGGGCATTCCTCCGAAGATTCCTCCAGACTCTAGGACATCACGTCATTTGATGGAGCGGCCCCAGTTTCTTTATCCGGAAAACGGGACGACGCTACCACTCACTCTGCTAACTACAGATTTTAGGATAACCAAGTGAGAAAGAAGACACAAGAAAGTGATCTTTCTTAACCATCTTATCAAGGACGAGGCGCTCTACCTGCGTCGGGTCATTTTCAAGAACACAGTAGCACTCTGAAAACGACAAAAAAAACTTCCTGGGCGCAAGAGACTGTAATTGTTTGAAGAGAACCCGCTTGGGGTCCGAGGTCCACCCGTATCGGGGGCTGGGCGCAGGTGATCCGTCAGCACCTGGCCTCCAAGGAGGGGCAGAAGCCGGAAGTGGCGGGGCGGGCGGAGTTTCTGAGGCAACGCGACCGGCCTGGGCTCACCTTGGTCTCGACGGTGGGCCCTTCCCTGTAGCCGACCCTCTCCTTGAAGCGAGCCAGGAACGCCGGCTCGGCTGGCCGCACGTACGACACCTGGTTCCGCTTGCTCATGGCTGCTCCGGGGCAAAACAAGCCCCCCGGACCGCCTCGACAAGGTACAGAAGTGACGGCGCCGACTTGTGACGTCACGTAGCCCCGCCCACTGGCGCGAGGCCGGGCAACATGGCGGCCTCCGTGCTGGCGTCAACGTCCCAGCCGAGCGCCAAATTCAAATTCGCGGCCATCTTGAGCGGGTGGAAACCAGGTACGCTGCGCGGCTGGAGGTTAGGGCGTCGGCTGCGTTGGTCTCGGGATCGAGGTGTGGGGGTGCCATGGCGCCTGGCTGCAAAAGTAAGTAAGGAGCCTCGGCTTCGTGACCCGGTCCCCGCCCACAAATACAAGTGTGGAAGAACGGCTGTCCTGGCCGGCCGCAGGGGTCCCTCCTGAGCGTGAAGCGCAGGAGCGGACTAGCGGCCGCGGACGCTGGGAATCTCCGTCCCTCAAAGACAACACGCCGACGGAACGGCTCTCTTTTCCGTCTGTCTGGGCGCACGCCCCGAGCCAGGCCCAGTTCCGGGCACTTGGGTCAAGCAGTGAACCAGAAACGAGGGCCCTCCTCCAGGAGCCTCGCCCCCAGCCACCTGCGCCTTCTTCCCTCAGCCTCGGTCCTGCCGTTTCGTCGCCAGCCTCTTCCCGTGTCCCGCCGGGGCTGCCTGTCTCCCTCTCCTACGTGTTTCCACCTTACGACCTTCGCGAAGGGGGCGCTTCACGATCCAAGCACGGCTTTCACTTCTGGAGGGCCCGTTGTAGACTCTGCTCAGATAAGGGGCGTTTAAAGCACAGGATCCAGCCGTTCTTTATATGCTCACAATCCCTGTTTTCTCAAGAAGACCCGTTCCATTTCTTTTTTCATGGAGAGGAGCCCTGTCATTTTTGCTTTTGATAAACCTTTCAATTTTTACTACTTTCCTGGTCCTCTGCTGTTCCTGTGTATCCTGTGTACTGTTCTACTGTACCTCAGTACAGAAAGCTGACAATCTCTGACATTGTCTAATCCTTTAAGGAGTTTAGTTTTTTAAAGCTGATTTTGAGCTGATTTGATGGATCTCAGTGAATGATATGAATGGTAATGAGAAGGAGCCTATGTGAGAAGATTGAAGAAATTGTGAACTTTTTAGTATTGACCTTTTCAACAATGTTAATGCTTCTTTTTTTAAAAAAAATTTTTTTATTGAGTTAATGATAGGTTACAATCTTGTGAAATTTCAGTTGTACATTATTGTCAGTCGTGTTGTAGGTGCACCCCTTCACCCTTTGTGCCCTCCCCCTACCCCGTTTCCCCTGGTAGTCACTAATCTGTTCTCTTTGTCTACATTTTTAAATTCCTCATATGAGTGGAATCATACAGAGATTGTCCTTCTCTAGCTGGCTTATTTCACTTAACATAATTCTCTCAAGGTCCATCCATGTTGTTGCGAATGGGACGATTTTATTCTTTTTTACTGCTGAGTAGTATTCCATTGTGTATACGTACCATGTCTTCTTTATCCAGTCATCAGTTGATGGGCACTTAGGTTGCTTTCATGTCTTCACTACTGTAAATAATGCTGCAATGAACATAGGGGTGCATGGGACTTTTGGAATTGCGGACTTCAAGTTCTTTGGATAGATACCCAGTAGTGGGATGGCTGGGTCATATGGTATTTCTATTTTTAATTTTTTGAGAAATCTCCATACTGTTTTCCATAGTGGTTGCACCAGTTTGCATTCCCACCAACAGTGTATGAGGGCTCCTTTTTCTCCACAACCTCTCCAACATTTATTTTTTGTTTTGGTTATTTTTGTCATTCTAACGGGTGTAAGGTGCTATCTTAGTGTAGTTTTGATTTGCATTTCCCTGATGATCAGTGATGATGGACATCTTTTCGGGTGCCTATTGGCCATCCATATTTCTTCTTTGGAGAAATGTCTGCTCATGTCTCCTGCCCATTTTTTGATTGGGTTGTTTGGTTTTTTTGTTGTTGAGTTGTGTGAGTTCTTTATATATTATGGATATTAAGCCTTTGTCAGATATATGACTTGCAAATATTTTTTCCCAGGTAGTGGGTTGTTTTCTTGTTTCAATCCTGTTTTCCCTTCCCTTGAAGAAGCTCTTTAGTCTGATGAAGTCCCATTTGTTTATTCTTTCTATTATTTCCCTTGTCTGAGGAGACATGGTGTCTGAAAAGATCCTTTTAATACTGATGTCAAACAGTGTACTGCCTACATTTTCTTCTAGAAGCTTTATGGTTTCAGGTCTCACCTTTAGGTCTTTGATCCATTTTGAGTTTATTTTTGTGAATGGTGAAAAAGAATGGTCAATTTTCATTCTTTTACACGTGGCTTTCCAGTGTCCCCAGCCCCATTTGTTGAAAAAATATTCTTTTCTCCATTGTATGCCCTCAGCTCCTTTGTCAAAGATAAGCTGTCCATAGATGTGTGGTTTTATTTCTGGGCTTTCAATTCTGATCCATTGATCTGTGCATCTGTTTTTGTACCAGTACCATGCTGTTTTGATTACTGTAGCTTTGTAGTATGCTTTGAAGTCAGGGATTGTGATGCCTCTAGCTTTGTTCTTCTTTCTCAGGATTGCTTTAGCAATTCGGGGTCTTTTGTTGCCCCATATGAATTTGAGGATTCTTTGTTCTATTTCTGTAAAGAATGTCATTGGGATTCTGATTGGGATAGCGTCGAATCTCTAGATTACTTTAGGTAGTATGGACATTTTAACTATGTTTATTCTTCCAATCCATGTGCGTGGAATGTCTTTCCATCTCTTTATGTCGTCATCAATTTCTTCAAGAAAGTCTGGTAGTTTTCGTTGTATAGATCTTTCACTTCCTTGGTTAAATTTATCCCAAGGTGTTTTATTCTTTTTGTTGCGATTATGAATGGTATTGTGTTTTTGAGTTCTTCTGTTAGTTCATTGTTAGCGTATAGAAATGCTACTGATTTATATATGTTGATTTTATACCCTGCAACTTTGCTGTAGCTGTTGATTATTTCTAATAGTTTTCCCATGGATTCTTTGGGGTTTTCTATATATAAGATCATGTCGTCTGCAAACAGCAAGAGTTTTACTTCTTCGTTGACTATTTAGATTCCTTTTATTTCCTTTGCCTGCCGAATTGCTCTGGCCAACACCTCCAGTACGATGTTGAATAGGAGTGGTGAAAGTGGGCACCCTTGTCTTGTTCCTGTCCTCAGAGGGATGGGTTTCAGTTTTCGTCCATTGAGTATGATGTTGGCTGTGGGTTTGTCATATATGGCCTTTATTATGTTGAGATACTTTCCTTCTATACCCATTTTATTGAGGGTTTTTATCATAAATGGATGTTGGATCTTGTCGAATGCTTTCTCTGCATCTATTGAGATGATCATGTGGTTTTTGTTTCTCATTTTGTTAATGTAGTGAATCACGTTGATTGACTTGCAGATGTTGAACCATCCCTGTGTCCCTGGTATAAATCCCACTTGATCATGGTGTGTAATCTTTTTCATGTGTTGCTGTATTCGATTTGCCAAAATTTTGTTGAGGATTTTGCATCTATGTTCATCGGTAATATTGGCCTGTAGTTTTCCTTCTTTGTGTTGTCCTTGTCAGGTTTGGGGATCAGAGTGATGTTGGCTTCATAGAATGTGTTAGAGAGTGCTCCATCTTCCTCGATTTTCTGGAATAGTTTGCGAAGGATAGGTATAAAATCTTGTTTGAATGTTTGGTAGAATTCTCCAGAGAAGCCATCTGGTCCTGGACTCTTATTTTTGGGGAGGTTTTTGATTACTGTTTCTATTTCTTTACTTGTGATTGGTCTATTCAGATTCTCTATTTCTTCCTGATTCAGTTTGGGGAGGTTGTAAGAGTCTAGGAATTTATCATTTTTTCTAGGTTGTTCAATTTGTTGGCATATAGTTTTTTATAATATTCTCTTATGATCCTTTGTATTTCTTCGGTATCTGTTGTGATTTCTCCTCTCTTGTTTCTAATTTTATTTATTTGAGACTTCTCTGTTTTTCTTAGTGAGTCTGGCTAAGGGTTTATCGATTTTGTTAATTTTTTGGAAGAACCAACTCTTTGTTTCATTGATCCTTTCTACTGTCTTTTTTGTTTCAACATCATTTATTTCTGCTCTAGTTTTTATTATTTCCCTCCTTCTACTGACTTTGGGCTTTGTTTGTTCTTCTTTATCTAATTCTGTTAGGTGTCTTTTGAGGTTGTTTATGTGAGATTTTTCTTGCTTATTGAGGTGGGCCTGTATTGCAGTGAATTTCCCTCTTAGGACTGCTTTTGCTGCGTCCCAAATGAGTTGGTATGGTGTGTTTTCATTTTCATTTGTCTCCAGATAATATTTGATTTCTTCTTTAATTTCTTCAATAATCCATTGTTTGTTCAGTAGCATGTTGTTTAGTCTCCACATTTTTGCCCCTTTCCCAGCTTTTTTCTTGTAGTTGATTTCTAGTTTCATAGCATTATCATCCGAAAAGATGCTCGATATTATTTCAACCCTCTTGAATTTATTGATGCTCGCTTTGTTTCCCAAGATATGGTCTATCCTTGAGAATGTTCCATGCGTGCTTGAGAAGAATGTGCAACCTGCTGTTTTTGGATGAAGTGTTCTATATGTATCTATTAAGTCCATCTGGTCTAATTTTTCATTTAATTCTATAATTTCCTTGTTGATTTTCTGTCTGGATGATCTATCCACTGGTGTTAATGGAGTGTTGAGGTCCCCTACTATTATTGTATTGTTGTTGATGTCTCCTTTTAGTTTTGTTAATAGTTGCTTTACAAATTTTGGTGCTCCTGTGTTGGGTGCATATATATTTATAAGTGTTATGTCATCTTGGTGGAGTGTCCCTTTTATCATTATATATTGCCCCTCTTTGTCTGTCTTTATCTGTTTTGCTTTGAAGTCTACTTTGTCTGATATAAGTATGGCAACACCTGCTTTCTTTTGTTCATTATTAGTTTGGAGTATTGTCTTCCATCCCTTCACTCTGAGTCTGTGTTTGTCTGTGGGGTTGAGGTGTGTTTCCTGGAGGCAGCATATTGTTGGGTCTTGTTCTTTGATCCATCTTGCCACTCTGTGCCTTTTGATTGGAGAGTTCAATCCATTTACATTTAGAGTGATTATTGAAACGTGGGGGTCTACCACTGCCATTTTATCACTTGTTTTCCAGTTCTCTTGCATTTCCTTTGTTTCTCGTCCCATGATTTTTTGATTCCTAATTCAGGTAGGTAAATTTCTGTATTGACTTTCTTCTTGTTTGTAATTTGTGTCTTTATTCTTGTTATTTGTTTAATGGTTACCAGCTCGTTTGTATAACACATCTCATAGATGAGATAGTTCTTTTTCTGATAGCCTCTTATTTCCTTAAATTAAAACGTTCCATCCCTTTTCTCTTCCCCTTCTCGGTTGTTATTGTCAGATTTTTTTTTTTCCTCTTCCTTCTTGAGTTGTGAGTTTGTGGTTAAAATGACAGGATTATATTTATTTTTGGTGTTTCCCATCCTTTTATCTTTAATGTTTTATTTAACTTTTGCTAACCTGTTCTGATGGAGAGCTCCTACTTTTTGTTATTGTCCTTATACTTATCTTCTTTGTTCTAGGTTTTGTAACCCCTGTCCTTTTTTTGATTTTTCGGTTATGAGGGTCTTCCTGAGCATTTCTTGAAGAGGAGGTCTTATGGCAATGAACTCCCTTAACTTGTTTATCTGGGAAAGTTTTTATTTCTCCATCATATTTGAAGGATATTGTCGCTGGGTAGAGTATTCCTGGCTGCAGGTTTTTGTCCTTCAGAGTTTTAAATATATCATTCCATTCTCTTCTAGCCTGTAAGGTATCTGCTGAGAAATTTGCTGGGGGTTCCTTTGTAGATTATTTTCTTTGTCGTTGACTTTTGCTAGCTTCACTACTATATGCCTTGGGGTTGGTCTTCTCACACTGATAAAGTTTGGAGATCTATTGGCTTCTGTCACATGAAGTTCCATCTCTCTCCCCAGGTTTGGAAAGTTCGCAGCGATTATTTCTTTGAACAGACTTTCTGCCCCCTTCTCCTTCTCTTCTCTCTCGGGTATACCTATAATCCTTATGTTGCATCTCCTAATTGAGTCGGATAATTCTCGGAGGGTTTCTTAATTTCTTTTTAGTCTTAGTTCTCTCTCCTCCTCTGTCTGCAGCATTTCTATATTCCTATCCTCCAAATTGCTAATTCTGTCCTCCATATTATCGACCCTACTGTTCAGAGAGTCCAGATTTTTCTTAATCTCCTCCATTGTGTTCTTCATCTCCAGTATTTCTGATTGGTTCTTCTTTATAGTATCAAACTCTTTTCTGACAAAGCTCCTGAACTCGTTGAGCTGTCTATCTGAATTCTCTTTTAACTTGCTGAGTTTTTTAATAATGGCTGTTTTGAATTCATCATCATTTAGGTTATCGATTTCATTGTCTTTGGGATTGTTTTCTGGGTACTTGTCATTTTCCTTCTGTTCTGGAGATTTAATATATTTTTTCATACTGTTTGATGGCGTGGATTTGTGCCTCCACATAGAGATAGAGTTTAGTTACTGCTTCAACTTGTTTCAATTGTTGTGGGGGGGCGAGCAGCTGTTTAGACTGCACTGACCAGGAACCCTGTCAGCTGTTACTGACTGGACCTGGGCCCCTCCTCATAGTCACAGTGGTCCCATGTGGTCCCTCATCAGTTGTGGGGGCAATCACAAGGGGGCCTCAGGCTGCTGGTGCCTACTGTTGCAGACCACCTAGACGTGCTCCCTCCTTGAGGTCTGCAGCGGTGTTATGGGCTTTCCCAGCAGCCGGGAGCAGGATCACCTATAATCGCAGCTCTGTCACTGTCAGAGCCCCCAAGATCTCACTTCTCCACTATAGGTCCCAGCAGAACTATAGGTACCTTCAGCAGTCTGTGGTTAGCTCACCTAGCTGTGCCACTTTTGCCCCAGGGCCTTCCAGCCTTCTGATTGCCGGTCGGGGCCTCTCCACTAGTACTGTGTAGAGGCTGTCGCTGAGGCTGCTGTGGGAACCTGGAGTTTCCCCCTGGGCCAGGAAGCCGGGCCACTGGAGCTCCACCCAGCCCCCAACCATGCCCACAGTATCGCTGGATACCTCTTGCACCCTCTGGGCCACAGCTGGCGTCCGTGAGTCCGGCGGCGGCTGGCGGGCTGCTGACTTGCCCAGGATCCTGATCTTTGGGAGCCTCCCAGCATTCTGAATGCTGGGCGGGGCCTTTCTGCTAATGGCGAGCAGAGGCTTTCCCTGCCGCCGAGCAGAGGCTTTCCTTGCCACCGGTGCGGGACCCTGGAGATTCCCTCTGGGCTGCGGAGTTGGGCGCTGGAGCTCCACCTGGCCCCCGATCATGCCCATGGGATCTCTGGGTGCCTTTTGCACCCTCTGGGGCACAGCTGGAGTCTGTGAGTCCTGCAGCGACTGGCAGGCTGCTGCCTTGCTGGGAATTCTGCTCTTTGGGAGCCTCCCGGCATTCTGAATGCTGGGCGGGGCCTTTCTGCTGATGGCGAGCAGAGGCTTTCCCTGCTGCCGGTGTGGGACTCTGGGGTTTCCCCCTGGGCTTAGGTGTAATCACGAGGGGCTTAGGTAGGGCTGTAGTCACACGTTTCCACCGTCACTCTGCCAGTGAGTGCACACTCCCGCCCTTGGTGTGTGGCGATGCTGTGGGGGAGTCCGCTGGAAGAGAGCCTCTTGCAGGTACTAGGCTGTCCAGAGGTCGGGGGTCAGAGAGTTTTCACCTATCTCCACCTCCTCCGGGGGGGAAGTCCGTCTGCCTTCTGATGTATAGCAGCACGGGTCTCTCAGGCATCCTGAGATGCTATATGGATATCCTTTGTTAACCGATGAATGTCCAATTAGTTGTAGATTCAAAGGGAGAGAGACAAAGAAGACTACTCACTCTGCCATCTTGGCCCCGCCTCCCTATACATATTATTTTTTATGAACTAATTGAGAGTAAAATGGTTAGTACCAGTAATACTTCAGTGTATAATTCCTAAGAACAAATATATTCTCTTAACTGATCACATTGCAATTATCAAAATCAAGACATTATATCATATACAGTGCATTTAAAACCATGAGACTGGATGTCATCACCAACAGAGCGGGTATGAATAGAATAGAGAGGAAGATAAAGGCCTGGGCCCTGGAGCACCCTGCTGTCAGGAGGCCAGGGAGCTGAGGAGGCTGAGAAGGACTGTCAGCAAGTGAAGAGCAGACTAGATAAGAATGGGATTTTTATATTGTACTTTCAAACACCTTTAATGACTTCTTTTTCTTCTTTTCTAGCTGAGTTACGCAATGTGACAAATTGTCAATCTAACCAACCAAGGTAAGGAAAAACCTTGTTGATGAAACCAGAAGAATTAGGGATGTGATATTCTTGAAACAAGCATTTAGTGTGGTAAGCAGTACTTATTTCAGACTTGAGCTTGGTCCTCGGCTGCTTGGAAATTTGGAAAAATCACATCTCCTCCCTCCCACCTGTGCTCTCACTTTCCAGGCTAAGAGATAGAATCAACAACGTAATTCTCCCTTGGGTTGACTTATTTTATTATTGCTCTTAAGAGGGAAATGAGAGACAAGCAGTGCTTGGAGCTCCTTGAAATCAGCTCCCTTTGAGTTGATTTCAAGTAAAGGCTTATGAAGATGATTATCGTGAAGCAGATCAGTAAAGGGTGTGAGTAATGTGAGACTCTTAAAAGAGGTAAATGGGCTTTGTTGGGGAAACCCTTAGTATAGAAACATTAGCTGCAATATGAGACTCAGATCTTTTCTTAGTTTCTTTTCTGCAGTAAACTTAGCTGCTACATTTTTTGTCTTTAGTAATGAAGGTGATGCCATCAAAGTTTTTGTGCGAATTCGTCCACTTACAGAGGGTTCTGGATCAGCCGATGGAGAGCAAAATTTATGCTTATCTTTGCTCTCCTCTACGACTCTCCGGCTGCACTCCAACCCTGAGCCCAAGATCTTCACATTTGATCATGTCGCAGACATGGACACCACTCAGGTAATGAAATTTTGGAAACTTAACTTTCCGTTTGGAAAATATAAGATTCTGTTATATGTGAGGATTTTGTTTCTGGTCTCTTTAGTTTGATAGATTTAAGATAAGGAGGTGCAAACATTCCAAAAATATTTTAAATTTAATTTTACTAAATATTTTTCTTCCTTCATCAAACTTTGTACCAAAATGGCAAGCCTCCCATGCTTTCCCTCTCTGTCCAGTGACGGAGGTTGGTGAAGGTTTACTTTTGAGAGCCACTTGGAGATTGATAAGTACGGTTGAACTGCCTGGTTTAAGGAGAGTGTCTTAGTTCTGGTTGCTGTAACAAAAATGTCGTAGACTAGGTGGCTTTTAAACAACAAACACTGATTTCTCAGTTTGGAAGGTTGAGAACTCCAGGGTCAAGGCCAGGAGACCCAGTGTCTGGTGAGGACTTGCTTCCTGACTTGCAGACAGCTGCCTTCTCAGTGTGTCCTCACGTGGTGGAGAGAGGAAGAGAGCAAGAGCGTTCTCTCATGTGTCTTATAAAGGCGCTGCTCCCGTCATGAGGGGTTCACCCTCGTGACCTAATTACCTCCCAAAGGCCCCATCTCCAAATACCATTACTTTGGGGATTAGAGTTTCAAAATAGGAATTTTGGGGAGGACGCAAACATTCAGTCTATGGCAGGGAGTGATAGATTTAAGATACTATTCTATCAATAACTGCTCTTCTTTCTTTCTTTCTTTTTAAGATTTTATCTTTCCTTTTTCTCCCCAAAGCTCCCTGGTACATAGTTGTATATTCTAGTTGTGGGTCCCTCTAGTGGTGGCATGTGGGATGCCGCCTCAGCATGGCCTGATGAGCAGTGCCATGTCCACGCCCAGGACTGGCAAAACCCTGGGCTGTCTAAGCGGAGTGTGCGGACTCAACCACTCGGCCACGTGGTCAGCTCCAATAACTGCTTTTCTAATTAAGGACAATTTAGTTAAGATCTAGTCAGCACTACCCAATAGAACTTTCTGCAGTGGTGGAAATGTTCTGTATCTGTGCTGTCCGTTACAGTAGCCTCTAGCCATATGTGGCCCTTAAAGTTTAAATTAATGAAGATTAAATGAAATTTGAAATTCAGCCACATGTGGCTAGTGCATCTGAGAAACTGAATTTCAAATTTTATTTAATCTTCGTTAGTTTAAATTTAAATAGCCACATAAGGCTAATGGCTACCATATTGGACATCACAGATCTCGATTATTCCCTTATACACATGGATGCTTTTGGTTAGATATTTAGATCTTTAGATCTTTTTTCTTTTCATCCAGGGCATGGCTGGATAATGGAAATATAAAGTGAGCCACATATATAATTAAGAATTTTCCAGTAGCCACATTAAAAAAAAATTTAAAAGAAACAGGTCAAATTAGTTTTAATTCTGTATCTTATTTAACCCAGTATATCCAAAATATCATTTCAACATATAGTCAACATAAAGCAAGTTATTAATGAGATATTTTCCATTCTCTTTTTCATGCTCATTCTTCCAAATCTGATATATATTTTACACTTACAACACATCTCAAGTTGGACTAGCCACATTTCAGGTGCTCAACAGCCACATATAGACTCAAGGCTACTGTATTAGACAATGAAGGTCTAGGAATTCCTGCACTGTTGATAAGACTGCGTTTACTTATATGTAAAAATGAAAATAAAGGGGCTAGGGGCCGGCCCCGTGGCCAAGTGGTTAAGTTTGCGCACTCTACTTCGACGGCCCAGGGTTTCACTGGTCTGGATCCTGGGTGCGGACATGGCACTGCTCATTGAGCCATGCTGAGGTGGTGTACCACGTAGCACAACTGGAAGGACCTACAACTAGAATATACAACTATGTACTGGGGGGTTTTGGAGAGAAGAAGAAAAGAAAAAAAAAGAAAAGAAAAATCAGATATAGATTATTTAGCAAAAGCTTGTGAGAAAAGCACTGATGAACATATAGGGCTATGTATTTTATGCTAATACTAGTATAATGTTTGCACGCAGTGTGCTAAACAAAATTCTGTATAAACTCTAGATGTGAGCTTTAAATCTATAATTGCATAGGAGATTAACGGGTATAATTATGTTTAAAGTTTTATCATCTTACGTGTTTTATCCTTTTTTCCATAGAGGATATAATTTTCATTTTCACAAGTATTTAAAAAAGTCTAAGCACACAATTCTTTTTGTTATATTTTAGAGTGTGGTTTAGTAAAAATGTTTTCATTTTTATGAAATGTTAACATTTGGTGCTTACGTTTGTAGGAGTCTGTGTTCTCGGCTGTGGCCAAAGGCATTGTGGAGTCTTGCATGAGCGGTTATAATGGTACCATCTTTGCATAGTAAGTTGTTGACTGTGTCCTTATAGAAAGGTACTGTAATAAATGCTTCTATTCATTTTCTATGGCTGCTGTAACAAATTACCACGAACTTAGTGGCTTGAAACAACACATTTATTATCTTTAGGTTCTGTAGGTCAGAAGTCTGACACGGGTCTCACTGAGCTAAAATGAAGGTTCAGCAGGGCTGTGTTCCTTTCTGGAAGCTCTAGGGGAGAATCCATTTCCTGGCCTTTTCCAGCTTCTAGGGGCCACCCGTGTTACTTGGCTCCCAGCCCCCTTACCTATACTGAAAGCTGACAACATGCTTCTCCAGCTCTTCCTTGGTCACATCTCCCTCTGACTGCAGCTGAGACAGGGTCTCTAATTTTAAGGACACATGTGATGAGCTTGGCCCCACCTGGATAATCACAGTGGCAGGGATATTAAACTCCACCTTCTGGACAGGAGAGTATCTACATATGTTATTTGGAATTCTTCTGTTAGGAAGATTCATCTCTTCCTCCATATTTATTCAAATATTTATTTACATGGTATGGACTCGTGTATTTATTTTATACTTTGGGTTATAATCCAGTACTACATTGTTTTTATTTTGTTGCTCATATTCTTCTAGCTCGGCCATTGGGAACTATTTGAGATTGGTTTCTGTGTCCCTTTGGCATGTCACATCCTTTTGTTTTTTGAGCACTTCCTTACTTTAGGTTGCTACAAGATGCTCCTGGCTCATCTTATATTTTCCCTGTCCTAGACCTAGAATTGGTCATTTCACCAAGGAGCCCTGGTTCCTTTTATTGGAGAATAGTATTTAGAAACCAAGATCTGGGCACTAGGTGTGCTTGTTGCTACTGGAGTATCAATGCTTCTAGGCCTTCTCAGCAGACAGAGCTAGGTAATTTATGTGTGTGTACTAAGTCATGAATACAGGCATATCCATAATTGTTTCTGTATCTATGCATGTGTATATATGTTAAGCTAAACTTCAGTTCATACTGATGTCTCTGAGTCTAATCCAAGGGTTTAGAATCCACATGAGTTTATTCTAGAATCCTGTGAATCCACAGGGTTCATTCTAGCCTTCTTTTCTTGTTTGTCTGTAACTTCCCATTCTGACAGCAAAAGGTTCTATCATCCATTTATTTATTTGTTCAACCCCGGTACACAGGTAGAGCAATGTCAGAATTGTTAGCCTCTATCCCTGTGAGAAATGAATCTACTGAGTACAGTGTTTATGTACAGATACCCCTTTTTTTATGCCTTACAATTTCCTATCAAAACCTCATTTTCTAAAGTTACTTAGGTCAGCTTCTTTTCCACCTAGCCCCTTCAGCACAGTTGTGTCATGCTTTTGTAATACACTTAGCTGCGTTCCATCCTGGGATCTCCAGCATCCTGGTTGATGTGTTTTGTTTTTTTTTAAAGATTTTATTTTTCCTTTTTTTCCCAAAGCCCCCTGGTACATAGTTGTGTATTTTTAGTTGTGGGTCCTTCTAGTTGTGGCATGTGGATGCTGCCTCAGCATGGCTTGATGAGTGGTGCTATGTCTGCACCCAGGATTCAAACTGGCAAAACCCTGGGCCACCGAAGCAGAGCACGTGAACTTCACCACTTGGCCATGGGGCCGGCCCCAGGTTGATGTGTTTTGCTTCTTTATGTAGTTGCATACTTTAGAGTTCACCCTTTGTGATGTACGGTTGTATAGTGTCTTAACAAATGCAGAGAGCCATGTATTTATCACCCCAGTGCTGAAGAGAACAGTTCCTTTACCTTAAAAGTTCCACGTTTGTCCCCTTTGAGGTCAGCCACTCCTTCTCCCAACCCCTGACATCCAGGGTACACTAATATATTTTCCATTCCTATAGTTTTGCCTTTTCCAGAGGGTTATATGAATGGAATCATACAGTATGTAGACTTTTGGATCTGGCTTTTTTCTTTTGGTAAAATTCATTTAAGCTTCGTTTATGTTGTTGCATGCATCAATAGCTTATTCTTACTAGCTTATTCCAACCCCCCCCCCCCTTTTTTTGGTTGTATAGTGTTTTATTGTATAGCTGTATCACATTTTGTTTATCCATTCCCCTGTTAAAGGATATCTTGGTTGCTTCCAGTTTTTAGGAATTACGAATAAAGTTGCTACAAACATTCGAATATTGGTTTTTGTGTGAACATACGTTTTCAGATCACTTGAGTAAATACCTAGGAAGGCAATTGCTGAGTCATGTGGTAAGTTTATGATTAACTTTTATGAGAAACTGCCAAACTGTCTTCCAAAATGTATGTTTAAAGTGAGTAATGATCCTGAATTTCTAAATGTTGGCAGCCGTAAAATATTGCTACAGGTTTAATATTGGAATGTAAGCTGGAAGTCCAGAAGGCATTGTGACAACCTTGGCATTTATTCACGGTGAATTTTAGTATCATTTCAGATTTATTTTGTAAGTAGGAATATAATTTGTAGTATAATTTTTTCTTCTTCTAGCAATAGAGTTTGTAATTTTATTTCAAACTAGAGGTTTTTAATAGTATGTAATGAATTCTATAATTCATTTTGAGCAGCTGATGTTTTGTGTGTGTGTGTGTGCGTGCTCCTAGTTCATCTATAATTGACTCAAAACACAAAAAAATATAAAATACATTAAGAAGTTTAAAGCTTAGCCTCCTGTTGCACCTACATTCTTCCTTGAAAATCTGCCTTTCCTTTCATGCTTATTTTTCAGTCATGTTCAGCAGGACTCAATGTTCTCTCTTGAGTGATGAGGCAAATAACTATTTTCTCGTGTCTTCTCAAGAGAAAAATGATTTTTTTTTTTACGGAATGTTTTGAGTGGTAAAGTTAAAAAATGAATTGGAAGTAAGAGCCACAATTGCCAGAGATTATAAATCTTCAGAACTGTTTTCTTTGAAGTGTCTGTAGGCGTACTAGTTGTAATGTTTAATTTGTGGCATATTCATTAATAACTTAATGAAAATTGCTTTTGGCAGTCGAGGGTAGGAATGAGAAACACTTGGAGAGAAATGAGCGTCTGACTAGGTGGTTAGATGAGCATACTTCCTGGTTTACCTAAGACGGTCCTGATTCTAGAGTAATTGTTAGTGTCGCCTTCACTCTCAAGTAGGGGACTCAATAATGTCCGTTCTCGTTCTGAGTTACTAAAGAACTTTTTTTCCTACTTCCGAAAGAAACAGGTAAACAGCTAGACCATACTGTTTTCTATCTTTTGGGACATTTAACCAGAAAGTAAATTCAAAATTTCATATTGTACTGTGAATCCAAGCTAAAGACATTTGACACCCTGGTTAACATCTTTCTTCAACAAACTTTTTTATGTTTAGTTTTTTATTATTCCTGTTTCTTGGGATAACCAAGGAGATACAACACTGTGAATAAAAATCAAACCTATAGCTTAAAGATTTTTAAATTGCTTTATTTTTAAATGAAGACATTTTAGTATCTTTTAAAGGCAGAATTTAGGAAAAGAATTGCTGCTTTAGAATAGCAAAAATTGGAAATAAAAGTCCAGATTCTGGTTAAATAAATTATATGTTCGTGGAATACAATGCAGCTATTAAAAATAATGAGGTAGATCTCTACTGACTTAGAAAAACAGGTTGCAGAACACTATTGAAGAGCATCATTCCAATTTTGTAAATAAAAATTTGATAAGGGGCTGGCCCCATGGCTGAGTGGTTAAAGTTCCACTTTGACAGCCAGAGTTCGCAGGTTTGGATCCCTGATGCAGACCTACTCCACTCATCAGCCCTGCTGTGGAGGAATCCCACATACAAAACATAGAGGAAAATTGGCTCAGATGTTAGCTCAGGGTGAATCTTCCTCACCAAAAAAAGAAAAAAAATTAGATGAAAACTCTGATGGCTGTGTTTGTGTAATCTGGAAGCATACCAGACAATTAATAGTGGTTAGCTCTTGTGGTAGAATAGGAGAGAAAGAAAATGGATCATTCGCTTTTTACCTAATATAATTTTTAAAAAGAGGGAAAATAAGCTCTTTGTGGGGAAAACATATATACTAATAGACCATATTAAAATAGGGGGGTAGGGGGCCCACCTGGTGGCGCAGCAGTTAAGTGTGCACATTCAGCTTCTTGGCGGCCCTGGGTTCGCCGGTTCAGATCCCGGGTGCGGACATGGCACCGCTTGGCACGCCATGCTTTGGCAGGCATCCCACTATAAAGTGGAGGAAGATGGGCACGGATGTTAGCTCAGGGCCAGTCTTCCTCAGCAAAAAGAGGAGGATTGACAGCAGATGTTAGCTCAGGGCTAATCTTCCTCAAAAAAAAAAAAATAAATAAATAAAATAGGAGAGTAGTCTTCTAAATTTCATGTGTAATAATACTACATAAAACATTTCTTCTTTTACAGTGGACAGACTGGCTCAGGGAAAACGTTTACTATGATGGGTAAGTAAATTGAAGATTAACATTTGCTGCCTTAGTCTGCTCTTTCTGTGATGACGGCACCTAGTACATTTTTTGAGAAGGCATAATTTCTATATATGATGTTGACCTCGTAAAATGAGGGCTGATCCCAGGCTTCTGTCAGATTGTGAGTTCCATGATGGCAAAGTCTATGTTTGCAGCTATGTTCCCAGCTCAATGCTGGGCACAAAATAGGTTCTCAATGGACAGTTTTTGAGTTGGGTTTAATGAAGTTTTATGTATTTATATCTGTATAACCTCTACCCAGATCAAGATTCCTGGTCAGTAACGACTCCCACCCCCATCCCCTGAAGTGTGCGTCCCTCTGACTTCTGTCATTATTAGTTTTGCTTGTTTTTGGATTTTTACAAATGAAATTTTACTGTATGTACTCTTTTATGTCTGGCTTCTTTCTCTCAGCGTTCAGTTTCTAAGATTCGCTCATGTTGCTGCATGAAGCAGTTTATTTCCATTTCTGTATAATATATTATTGTATGAATATACCACAAATCTTCCATTCTACTGTTGATAGACATTTGGATTATTTCCAGTTTGGGACCATGTGAATAGTGCTGCTGTGCACATTTTTTCTTGTATGTGTCCTTTAAAGTCAGTTCTGTTGGATATATATCTGGGAGTGGAATTGCTGTGTCAACGCATGAGACCCAATCTCATATGCAATAAGTAAAGTACAATTATTTGGTGTTTCTGCCCATATTGCTACCTGGCAGTAGGAAAAATTTGAAGCTTGGTACCTACATGGACTTTTTAATTTACCAAACAACTACTTTTTAAAATTATGGGCCTTTCCTTCAGTCCTATTGATAAGTAGTTTCTATTATGTGATCTCTCACAGACCAAAATTTAACTTGTTTGGGGGCACAAATAGAAAAGTGATTATACAATGTGTCATCTTATTTCTGTATGAATGGCCTTTCAGTGTTACCATTTTGAAGGACTCCTATAATAGAATAAAAATGAATTGCCAAATACTTTTTTTTTTACATTTTTTTAGGGCCATCTGAATCTGATAATTTTTCTCATAACCTGAGAGGAGTAATCCCACGAAGTTTTGAATATTTGTTTTCCTTAATTGATCGTGAAAAAGAGAAGGTAAAACTTACTGTAAAATTAAAGCAGTTCTATGAAGTACCTGGTTTTGAGTAGTTAGCTACTAATAATTGGCTCATGATACATGAAGGGGTGCCACTTTACAATGTGGATAGGCTAGTGTGGGACAAAAAAAACCTTTCAATTCTTAAGGTAAGATTAAGGATTCTGAGGTTTTTAATCTTCTAAAAGTTTTTAGCTTATAAAACATACATCATTCGTGAGCTTGGATTGCTGGCGTAAAAGAGAGAAGAATGTAATGCTTCTTAGGCTCTCAGGTTTTGCAAGAGAGAAGGTGTAGAGAAAACCTTAACTGAGGAAAACAGAGATTCACTGGGCTGCATCACCTACCTGTACCTAGGCCCACGGTTGACTGTGGATGTCCGTAGATGTTCATGACGTTCAGTAGTGATGGGCTCTTCCTTACCTCCTTTGCAGACCTGCTGCCACGTGACCGTGATCTACTTGCTCCACATGTGGTGTGGCTCCATCATCCTGGGGATGTGGGCTTTCCTCTCCCATTGGCTCCCACGTTGGGCCATTCTCAGGATTGTGCTTCTTTAGGTTGGCAAATTCCAGGCTTAAGAGCCATTCGTGTTATATGTTCTATTCTATAAAGGAGTTTGATGTATACCTTTGGTTTACCATTTACTCCTTTGCAGAAACTGTCCCTAACCATTGCAATTAGACATGCACAGTGCATGCCAGTGACATAAGTTTAGTGCCATGTGTTTCTCTGGTTAAAAATTCTATAGAGAGCTTTTAACATAAATTATTTTTGGTCTTGTAAAGAATATAACAGTTGCTTCAAGTAAAACTTTATGAGGAAGTTCAATATATAAGACATAAAAATGGAATTGCCCATCTGGATTGCCAAATTCCCATCTTCCTGTCTTGGTTCTAAGGCATCTCTGGAAACTTCTGAGGCTCTTGGGATCACAGTGATGCTGCTTTAAAATGTAATGATGTGTTAAAACTAGTTATGTAAAATTTTTAACTGACTTAGGTATTTTATATCATGTAAAGGATAATATTGTAGGAAATTTACACCTTATGAAGCAAGTGAAAGATTAATGCTATAAAAGATAATGAAAGATAGGGATGATCTCATGAAAATAACATCTAGACGAGGCTTCTCTTTTACAGGCTGGAGGTGGAAAGAGTTTCCTATGTAAGAGTTCCTTTATTGAAATCTACAATGAGCAGATTTATGACCTACTGGACTCTGCGTCGGCTGGACTATACTTAAGGGAGCATATCAAGAAGGGAGTCTTTGTTGTTGGTGCCGTAGAGCAGGTGGTGACCTCAGCTGCTGAAGCCTATCAGGTACTCTGCCTTGAGCAGTTCGATCCTTAGACAACATAGCATGCTGTGAAGAGCACCTTGATCTCAAAAAAAGCAAGAATTGAACTACTAAAAATACTTTGTAAAAGCCTAATACAGAATGTTCATGAGAAGAAAAGAGAAAAGAATATGACAGTGTTTTGTAGATCTCCCCTTAGATAGAACTTTAAGCCTCTTGATTTTGCGTTATTTTGGTGCTATTCTTTCCAATCAGGTGCTCTTAAAAACCACCCTGTAGATCCCTTGGGGACAATTTGTTAGTGTCCATATTTTTTTAGTGGTTCCTCCTGGGAGCTGTCCCTTTCAGGAGCCCCTGGGATCTCTGCCCTTTAAAACAGCTGGCTGTTCTTTTCCTTTTATTTGCTACCCTGTTTACCTACTAAGTGTCAAAAGCCAACATTTTTTGAGCATTCAGCTCAGGACAACAAACCTCTTGACAAGAATTTATAAAATATTCTACTCACATTTTCATAGATCCTGACCTGGGCAGTTGATTTTAAACAATTTTTTATTATGTAATATTTGATACATACAAAATATTGCCACGTGCATGAGTTACCCAGGATAATGTTAAAATGCAGGCATTGTATCTCTTCTTGGGTCAGTTTTGATAAGTTATGTATTCCTAGAAAAATTTCAGTTTCCTCTGAGTTTTCAAATATATTGGCATAAAGTTGTTCCTAGTATTCTCATTTTTTAAATCTTTGCTATATCTACAATTTTATTCTCTTTTTGCATAGTTGGTATTGTTTATATGGCATTGCTCTTTGATTTTTTCTTTATTTTACTTTCTTTGGGTTTATTCTGCTGTTCTTTTTCCAACTTCTTAAGCTAGATGCTTAGCTCCTTTTGGCCTTTCTTTTATGATATAAGTATTTAATGCTGTAAATTTATTTCTTAATATTGCTTAAACTTCACACGTTATAATATCTTAATTGTCATATAGACCTAAGTATTTTTCCATATTTTTTTGATCCATGTATTACTTAGAAATGTAATTTAAAATTCCCAAATTTATGAGAATTTTAAATTCATTTCTCATTTTGATTCTTAATTGCATTGGGATCAGAGAATGTGATCTTGTGTGATGCCTAGTCTTTGAGATTTATTGAAAACTGGTTTATGGATTAATACAATGGCCAGTTTTTATAAATGTGTGCTTGAGAAGATGTATATCCTTGGATACAGGGTTTTATATTTTTATTAATTTTTTTGTCTATATAATCTATCAGTACTTGAGAGATATATTAAACTCCAACTAAGGTGTTGGTTTTATCAATTTTGTCTTGATTTTGGTCTATATAAGTATTTATGTATACATATAGAGATAGACTGTTTTATTAGGCTCATATAAAATTAATAAGATTAGTTTATCTTCCTTTGGTTTGAATCTATAATTTTGTATTGATTCTATATTTTCCTATTAACACATTTGCCTTCAAAAGCTATTTTGTCTGATATTCATATACTACTGAGCATTTTTTTATTAGCATTTGGTATATGTTTTCCCATCAGACCTTCTGTCTTAATGCTTTAGTTGTTTTTCATAAACCATATAGCTGTATTTTGCTTTTTTTAACCTTTCTTGACAGTATTTTTACCTAACCTGTGTACATTAATGTGATTTTTATTTTTGTTGGACTCATTTCTACCTTAGTGTTTTTTGTTTTGTTTTATTCAATGCTTCTTTCCTTTTCTTGCTTTTTTTAAAAGACTTTATTTTTTTAGAGTAGTTTTAGGTTTCAGAGCAAAGTTGAGAGAAAGATACAGTAACTTCCCGTATACTCCCTCCTCCCACACATGCGTGGCCTTCCCCATTTTCAACATCCCACACCAGAGTGGTGCATTTGTTACAATCAATGAATCTCATTCACACATCATAATCACCCAAATCCATAGTTTACGTTACAGTTCACTCTTCTTGTTGTAGATTGTGTGGGTTGCCTTTTTGTTTTTGATCCAATATGCGGCACCATTTGTTGAGAAAAAAAACTTTTCTTTTTCCTGTTGAATTGCCTTTGCACCTTTGATGAAAATCAGTTGACCATACATATGTGGCTTTATATCTGACTGTATTCTCTTCCACTGATCTGTGTCTCTCTGCCAATACAAAACTGTCTGGGTTATTGTAGCTTGTTGTTGCTAAGTAGTAAGTCTTGAGATCATGTAGAGCAAGTCCTTCAACTTTGTTCTTTTTAACAATTATTTTGGTTATTCTTGGATTTTGCATTCTCATATTCATAAAATCAGCTTGTCAGTTTCTACAAAAAAGGCTGCTGGGATTTTGAGTGGGATTGTGTTGAATTTGTCAATCATCTTTGGGAGAATTAACATCTTAAGAATATTGAATCTTCCAATCCGTGAACATTCCTCAAGTCATTTTATTTTTGTTTGTATTTGATTTTTATATAAATGTTTTAAAAACGTGCTTGTATTTGCTTTTTTCTCCTTATTTTGCACAAATGTTAGCGTATTGTGCTACTTTTGCACCTTCCTTTTTTAAGATGATAGTGTTTTGGAATTTGTCCCATATTTGAGGATTTCTCTTTGTCTTACAGCTGTATGAATGTATCATGATTTATTTAATATTTAGTATACAGTATATAGTGTTATGAAAAGGAAGCATAAAGTTTGTCGTTAGCACCATGGAGTCTATTCCAACTCCTAGTGACCCTGTGTACAGCAGAACGAAACCCTGCCTGGTCTTTTTGCGCCATCCTCTCACCTTCTGGTGCTATATCAGACAATTCTCCACTGCTATTCATAGGGGTCTTATGGCCAGTTTTTCGTAAGTGGGTGGCCAGGTCCTTCTTCCTAGTCCGTCTTAGTCTGTAAGCTCCCTGAAACCTGTCCACCATGGGTGACCCTGCCAGTATTTGAAATACTGGAAGCATAGCTTTCAGCATCACAGCAACACGCAGCTGCTACAGTATGACAACTGTCAGACACGTGGTATGGTTCCCTGACCGGGAAATGAACCTGGGCTGTGGCAGTGAGAGTGCTGAATCTTAACCACTAGACCACCAAGCATAAAGTACTATCCAAAAAATATAAAGATATGAATAATTTCAATTTTATGCTGTGGCTGGTTAATAGAGTTGTAACAGCTCCATTTATTGAGTATATGTGCTAAGCACTGTGCTAGCTTCTTTTGATACATTATTTCATTGAACTTCTAATCTACTTTTGAGGTAAGATACTAATTTCCCCATTTTATCCTGTACTATTATGACCTTGCTACTCAAAAATGTAATTCTCAGACTATGGTATCACCTGGGAGCATGTTACAAATGCACAGTCTCAGGCCCACCTCACACCTACTGGATCAGAATCTGAATTTTAACAAGATCCCTAGCTGATTAGTATGTCTATTAAAGTTTGAGAGGCTCTGCCCTGTTAGGTAGGTACCCATATTCCCATTTTGCAGGTATGGGCCTGAGCCTTGAAAAGGTTCAACTGGCCCCAGAGCACACAGCTAGTAAATGGTGGAGCCTGGGGTTGAACTCATGTTCATCTGATTCCAGAGCCTGCAGTCTGAACCTTCGTATCCTGCTTGCCATAGGGAATAGAGAGGGGAAACAAGTACTTTATAGACTAAAAGAGCTGACAGAACTTTGCGCTTGAAGTAATTTCAAGATTTAGCTTGTCTAACTTTCTCATTGTCTGGGTGAAGAAAGGGTTCAGAGAGATTTTGTGATTTGCATTAAGTTAACACAAATAGGGAATGGCAAAATCAGTTCTAGATCCTATGCCTTCTGATTTCCCGCTTGTTCTCTGTCCCTAACATGGAGAGGGGACAGAAAAGGAAAGGGAAAGGAAAATAACTTGAGTATGTTCCTCGATAGACCAGTGTTCTCTCACTGCCCTCTACACCTTTCCTACTGATGTTAGTGTCTGTTGTGACCACCCGGAAGTTGTGATAATATATTTTGCTTTTGCCTAGGTGTTGTCTGGAGGATGGAGAAACAGACGTGTGGCATCGACATCAATGAATAGAGAATCCTCTAGGTCTCATGCAGTCTTTACAATTACAGTAGAGTCAATGGAGAAAAGCAATGAGACTGTGAATATACGGACCTCCCTACTCAATCTGGTGGATTTAGCAGGATCTGAGAGGCAAAAAGATACCCATGCAGAAGGGATGAGGTTGAAAGTAAGAATGTAATTATGGTCTTCAATTTCAGCTTGTATGTGAATTATTACTAGAACTCAATACCAAGCTAAATGTTGTGAGGGCTTCAAAGGAATAACAAATGGCTCCATCTGAAATGTTTAGAAATTTTTGTTATGGGGAAGGGACAGTAAACATACATGGGATAGGACAAGTCTATCAGTAGCAAGAATGTTTGAATTCATGCAAGAAGGGATGATGGCATAAGGGGCAGCAGGGGTCAGAGGAAGGGTGTGACATGGACTGCTTGTGGGAAGCCTGGAAAAGAAGTAGTTCTTGAGTTGTGTTCTCAAAGCGGGAAGATTTGGACACGGAGAGAGGAACAGGGAATACATGCCTGGCAGGGGGACATCTCAAGGGTTATTATGGATGCAGAGTGAATCTGGCATTTGGCATTTCAGCATGGATGAATGGGTGGGTTGAGTTAGAGGTGCCAGTAGGCCCAGATCATTGAGGACCAGGAGTGCCAGGCAAAGTTTGCTCTCAACTCTCCCAACACTGGGAAACACTTAAAGGTTTTGAGTGATTTCATGAAGAAAGCCTGTTTTATAAAAACAGCCATCTGGCCCACCACTGCCACTTTCAAGAAGGGAGAGCGTAAAGAGAAAGGAGAGCAGTTATGCTGTTTAATATTTCAGGGGTGAGGGTAAAGGACCTAGTGGAAGATTCTCTGTAATATGTATGACCAAAGTGTGTATATGTATTGTCAATAAAATATGTATGGATTCTATACTTTAGGACATATGAGGGATGGGGAGAGGAGTCGGAAATGGTGGAGGAGAGTACTTTTTGTATTAAAAGTGAGGAATTGAGCCTCCTGAGCTCTCAGGCAGTTTCAGGCAATCTCAGGCTCATGTTTCTATTGAGACGTAAAGGTTAAGAAGAATAGCTTATGGGGGCCAGCCCCATGGCCGAGTGGTTAAGTTCACACGCTCTGCTTCCATGGCCCACGGTTTCATTGGTTTGGATCCTGGGTGTGGACCTAGCACCCCTCATCAAGCCATGCTGAGGCGGAGTCCCAGATGCCACAACTAGAATGACCTACAACTAAAATATACAGCTGTACTGGAGGACTTGGGGAGAAGGAAAAATTAAGAAAAAAATAAATAAAAATTTAGAAAGTGAAAAATAAAAATAATAAAAAAGAAAAATAGCATATATTTATAATAGGCCATATGCTGGGTTTGTTCTAAATGCTATATTAACTCATTTAACCTTCACAAATCTGGAAGTAGGTACTGCTATCCTTCCTATTTCAGTAAATTGTCCAGGGGCGCACAGCTAAGAGTAGAGCTCGGATTCATACCAAAGTAGCTCGACAGACAGTGCCCTCAACTGTGGCACTAAACCACCTTTCTGATTTACTTAATGATAGCAGACGGTGGCAACTCTGAAATCAGCTCATCTTGCTTTATAATTTCTACTCTTTCTTGTTTTCTAGTACTTTCACCACTGCAGACCCAATTACCGAAATAAGCTACCTACAGTAAAAATCCAGAGTAACATATTTAACTCATTTTTCTTTTTTCTCCAAACCACTGTTTTAAAGGTTTTTATTATACTTTACAGAATTAGACTGAGTATTCTCTTGTAATAAGTTCATCAGTGGCTTTGTGGGATGTAGGGGTGCGTTATTAGTTATCATAATGTAGCAAACATTTTAACATAAAAGGGTTGAAAATATGCCTATTAATGTGCTACTCCAACATTTTTTCCTCTGTTCTTTCTAGTTTTTATCCCTAACTATAGGTCAATTTTAAACTATTAACAATCATGAGGTGACATTGATTTTTTTTTTCCTCCTTCTCATGATTTTTTTGTTTGTCTTTCAATATTGAAATTGCATTGTGTATCAAATAGGAAAAGGTTAGGGGATAGTTGAGGGCATCTTTTTTGCTGGAAAGTTAGTTATCCTTAACTAACATTGTCCCTAACTTGACTTTGCGTTCACAGTTGTCACCCTGCTGGGTATATTTTAGTTCAAAATACTAAAAAGAAACCAGTGCACCTAAATTTTTATTCTCTTTCCCCATTGCCTTAGGAAGCAGGTAACATCAACCGATCATTGAGCTGCCTGGGCCAAGTGATAACTGCACTTGTTGATGTGGGTAATGGAAAACAGAGACATGTTTGCTACAGAGACTCCAAACTTACCTTCTTACTCCGGGTAAAGCAGATTATTGCGTTCCTGGGCCTTTTTCTTAATTATGCTCCCTATGGTTGATAGTTGGGTAATCTCTCTCAGCCTTGGTGTAAGGGTATACATTTTTTTTGTTTAAAAAAAGATCTTGTGATTTCTTCCCTGAAAATGTGTACCATTCGTATCATTAAACAGGATTCCCTTGGAGGTAATGCCAAAACAGCCATAATTGCGAATGTTCACCCTGGATCCAGGTGTTTTGGGGAAACCCTGTCAACACTTAATTTTGCTCAAAGAGCCAAGCTGATTAAAAATAAGGTAAAATACTGAGTACCATTAAGTAAATTAGAAAAATACTTAAGTTTGTAGTACCTTACTTTTGTGATTGCCTGATTTACCATTAGTTTTTATTTATTTCTCTGTGAAAGCTTAACTCTAAACAAGATCTCTATTTTGTCTTTCTTAGCCTTGGGTATCACTCATGTAATTTGAGGCCTAGATTGGGTCTTATGTTTAGTATTATTTGGCTGGTTTTTCTTATGGGAAGGCAAAGTTTTGCCTTTGTAATTGGGTTGGAGACTAAATTTATTTACCTAAACGTTATTAGCAGAGTTGTGTGTGCATGTGGTGATGGTGGGGATGCGCTATGAAAATAATTTGATGATGTTGACAAACTTCATTTTCAAGATGCAGTAACTCCAAGGATTCCCTGTTTTTCTTTATATGCAAGAAGCTTCCTTGATATTCATGTATACCAGTGGTCAGAAAACTTTTCCTGGTAAATATTTTAGGCTTCTTGGATCATCTGGTTTCTGTCCCAACTATTCAACCATGCCTTTGTAGTGAGAAGGCATGGAATATAGACTTTTTTTTTTTTACATAGACAATATGTAAACATATGGGCATGGCTGTGTTCCAGTACAACTTTACAAAAACAGGTGGCAGACTGTATTTGGCTCACGGGCAAGCAGCACTTTGCCAACCCCTGGTGGAGACTGTCAAAATACCAACGAGTCCCCCACCTGTTTTAGAGAAGTTGGAGCCCCCTTTGGTTTTAGACAAAAAACTCACAAATCAATTGGCCGATGAATTTCCTTTCTCTTTCAAAGGAGAAATTGGTCATTCTTACCCCAAAAGTAGACTCCCTGATCATCTTATTATCGTAAGCTTGAAGAGGTCCATGTTGTGTCTTCCCCTGAGTAAGTCAGAAGAGTATTCGTTCGTTTTATTGGATTATCACTCCTGGTAAGATACTTCTAATACAAGGAGGAAAAATCATTAGAGCTTCCTGATCCTGTCTCTTGGGACTTATTAGAAGTTTTTGGAGAGTGGAGAACTGCGGGGATAATTAGAATTGTTATGTCACTGATGTGACAATGATGTCAGAATATACAAGGAGTGCCTTGTAATGAGTCTGGCCAATAAGAATCAGAAGCAACTAGAAATGGCTTCTGAACACACAGAACAACAAAACTAGGAGCCTTATAGTGGTCACTATCAATGGTAAGTCCCCTGCTGCAGCCTGTCAGTAGAAGGTGGCTAGGATATCTGGGACTTGTTTAAGGATAAGCTATTTAGCTCTTTCCCAATGGGCAGACCTGGTTTAAGACAGGAACACAGGGACCTTGGGGCTGTCAGGGTTTTTTCCCTCACTGGAGTATTGGGTATTTCACAACTGGGTCCCTTTTATCTGGTTGGTACTCAGCCATTGGCTCTTGTTATCACCCTGTAGATTTTGTAGGCCTTTTTGAACCTCTTAGAAGTTGTCTCAAATAAGATGTTTCTTTAAGAGTATTTCTTAAAGAGATATTTCTTTAAAATAGCATTTAGTGTGGTAATAAAACAAATGGAGCTGTTAGACCAACCCCTCCTTCCAGAAGGGCTGTTTGGAAATACAGGGTTGGATTCCTCTGGAGAGGGTGGTTTCTGCCAAGCTGGTGGGGCTCCAGCCAGCCCTGCAGTTCATCACACCCTTTATAGAGAGCCAAGACAGATGGCAGATGGCACCTGTCGAGGTTTTTTCTCTTCTCCGTGGGGGAGAGCTGTTTGTCGCAGGAAGCAATGAACATACCCAGATCTCAGGTGTGACCCAGGCTGACAGGATGCAGGACTAGTCAACAGAGCAGAGATCCAAGTGGGAGGGTACAGGAGGAGTTGTGAGTTGGGGAAGACCTCTGGCTCTAGGTCTGAAGGCACGGGGGAAGGAAGCTTCCTCCCCACTCTCCACACTGTGATTCTGGTGGCCTTTTGACTGTCTGTGAGATGAAAGTGCAGTTTTGTTTGGTGTTCTTCATTCCAAATAGTACAAACAAATATAAACACAAGACTCTACGACTCAAAGAGTGCTCTTATAATGCTTTTTAAAAAATTCTCGAATAGGCAGTGGTAAATGAAGACACCCAAGGAAATGTGAGCCAGCTCCAAGCTGAAGTGAAGAGGCTCAAAGAACAGTTGGCCCAGTTTACTTCAGGGCGGATGCTGCCAGAAAGCTTTCTGACCAGAGGTAAGATGAGCACAGTGTGCTTTATCCTGAAGAAGACCACGTGCGAATGTGAGCGTGAGAACCCTCTGACGACAGTCACAACACAGTGAGGCTACCCAAAATTTTCTACAAGTATCCGTCTGTGTTTATTTCACCTACTTAGGAACATGGTACTTTGTCTGCAACCAGATACAGATACCATAGCTACTGAATTCTGTGAGATATGGTGGGAAGGGGGAATAGAAATAATTTTGAATAATTCGGCCCTAATAAAAGTGCTAAAAAGAGATACTAATAAATTTAATTTAGATCCACTTCCAAGATTTTGTCATATCATTTTTAATCTGTATGTTTACTAAATAGGATAATAGAGACTTGTTTTTCTTTAAAGAATAGCTAATGTCTAGACTGGATTGATTTGAAATCCAGGATCTGGTAATAACAGTCAGATTCTTCTAGATTAGTTGAGAGCAGTCAATCAAAGGTTGTTTTAGCTCATCCCTGGGTCTTAAAATTGGAGAAATAAACGTTTTTTTCCCCTTTCTTTCTTACTGGATCAATTACAGACAGAGACGAGACTACTTACATGACGTATTTCCAAGAGGCAATGTTATTCTTTAAGAAATCTGAACAGGAAAAGAAGGTAGGAAACTGAATTAGTATAAAGGTGATTCAAGATTCTTTAGGCTTTTACTATGTGGTGCCTTTCTGAGTGAAATAAATGGCACAAATAAAACAGAGGAAGGCTATGAAAAATCTAATTTTGCCTTTGAGATTAAATGTGAAGTTAGTGTTTGTTGCTTGGTTTGTGAAAATTTAGGGAAGATGAATTATTTTTCATGTCTAACCAAATTACGAATTTCTCAAGTCTCTAGTAGAAAAAATTACCCAATTAGAAGACCTCACCCTCAAAAAAGAAAAATTTATTCAGTCCAATAAAATGATTGTGAAATTCCGAGAGGATCAAATAATGCGCCTGGAGAAACTCCAGAAGGAATCCCGGGGAAGTTTTCTACCTGAGGAGCAGGATCGTTTGCTGTCGGAATTAAGGGATGAGATTCAAACTCTACGAGAACAAGTGAGTATGTAACGTTTGCAGTATTTCTAAAAATAAAAGAAGTTCAAGGCAAATATATGTTTGTCACCAAATTCATGTAATTTAATACAGTGGAAAGTGTTTTAAATGAATTCATCTGACAGTATGATTGCATAATTTCTTTTCCCCCATTTTCCAAAATAGTAAAACCTGAAGGGAAAAGGGAGGAAGTTGTGGTGGTGTAGCTACCAAAGCACTCAGCCCCAGCACTAAGCACCATTCATTCCAGTGGGCAGTTGTGGTTCTCTAAACAGTGTGGCCTCTTTATACTGGAGCCCTTTCAAGTTGTTTTGTTGTTATTTTTCCTTTTCCCTAGGGAGGATGGATAGTTAATCCAGGCACTTCATTAAAAAACAAAGATAACCTTTTATCAGTTTTGTATCTTTCTAGAGGTTTTTATGCATATTCAAACTAAGATAGGTAGATATTTTTACTTTTATTCCTTTTGCACACAAAAGGCAGCTCACCATACACTCTTCTGTACCTTGCCCTTTTCACTTAATCTTGGAGGGTGTTCAACCCTGCTCAATAGAGAGTTTCCTTATTCTTTTCAATGCATTAATTTAAGCAGTCTCCTTTGCATGAAAAGTCTGCCACAGTGTACACCCTTTTGCTTCTCTCTTTACCTGCCTGGGTGAAAGTTTCAAGGGTACAGATCCAGATGTAGAGTAACGGAGTTGTAGGTTGTGCCCATGTTCAGTCTGATCGCAAATGCCAAGTTGCCTTCCACAGTGGCGGCAGACCACCACCAGCAGTGCATGTGGCATTCCTAATGTTTTCTAACGGCTGTTCAGAAAGACTTGTTCATTAAGGAAATGTCTGTAAATGTGTAAGTCTGTAATTCTTCTGTCACAGATAGAGCACCACCCCAGAGTCGCAAAGTATGCTATGGAAAATCATTCTCTCAGAGAGGAGAATAGAAGACTGAGATTATTAGAGCCTGTGAAAAGAGCCCAAGAATTGGATGCTCAGACCATTGCAATACTAGAAAAAGCTTTCTTCGAAGTATCTGGCACAGATGAAAATGACAAAAGTAAGAAATGATTGTTGTATACATGCCTCGTAGGGGCAGAGGGGCTGTTTTAAAGGGCATTTATATTGCCTTGAAGGTGGGGCCTTTGTTTTAGCCTCTAGATTTAGTGTGCTAATTTTTTTTTTTTTTTTTTTAAGATTTTATTTTTTCCTTTTTCTCCCCAAAGCCCCCCAGTACATAGTTGTGCATTCTTCGTTGTGGGTTCTTCTAGTTGTGGCATGTGGGACGCTGCCTCAGCGTGGTCTGACGAGCAGTGCCATGTCCGCGCCCAGGATTCGAACCAACGAAACACTGGGCCGCCTGCAGCGGAGCGCGCGAACTTAACCACTCGGCCACGGGGCCAGCCCCCATTAGTGTGCTAATTTTTTACATACATATTTATGCTTTTATGTTAGCAAAAGGCATTTTCTACACTTCTCAAAAATCACAGAGTAGTAAATTATGTAAGCTAATAGACATATCAAGGAAATATCTATTATATTTTTCTATTTTGTTGATAAAAGATTCAGTATTACTTTTAATTTTTGTTAAATGGAATTTCCTTGTTTTAAGTATTTGAAATGAAAAGTGGTTAACTTATCACAGCACGAATGAATGGAGAGTTGAGAAGTTTATCCACCCGGTTAAGGTCTGTGCAGTGTGAGCTACAGCAGAGCGTGTTCAGACTCATGGTCCCAGCAGCGGATTTTGGTCCTGATGTTGTGGTTGCGGGTCATGCTTGCTAGTGTACACTCTGTTGGTTATATGGTATCTGTTTACTTTTCCTCTGTGGAAAGCAGTCCAGTTAGTACTGAATCTGACTCACAGGCTTGGCAGCTACTGGTGTGAATGCTCTGGGATTTGGTAACAGTGTGTGTTTGCCCCATTCTCAGACTGAATATTTTCATGGTCTTTTATTATACTCTGTACCAGCCTTAGTTTCTTTTGAGGTTGAAATTGAGAAAACTCTTATCTTCTTATTCTGCACTCATAAAGAAACCTGCTTGTGTCCTTTTTAAATTGTTGCTTTCTAAGTCTTCCATTCTGTTATGACTTAATGAAAGAATAAAATTCACAGTATTTGGGTTGTGGAGAGACCAAGATTTTAGACGCAAAGTTAAGACCAGGTTTTCTGTATTATTTCAACTATTGTTCCCTACAATGCTCTGTATTTTGCTGGCCGTTTTGACCTCAATAGTACCTTGACTTAATACCTTTGAAAGATACTAGTGGTGATTTCTGGACCCCACCATCTTCTAAACATGTATCATTTTCTAAGCAACTTTTACATATTTTCCCACACTGAAACTCGGTGGAACTCTCTTTGACATATTCAGTCTTCTAAGTGATCCCTGAAAATTAGAATTTATTATTACCTGGTAGATAATACCGACTTCTTTCAACTTGTTTCCTGTTCTAAAATTCACTGACTGTTAAAACATTAGCTGCTAGCACTAGTTCCTGCAGGATTCAACTAATGGTGTTTCTGCACCCACCAGCGTGTGTGTTGTACTTCAGCCATTGCTTGCTCTTTCTTCTAATGGAAAAGGTGTTGCCTTCAATATGCCCCTCCATCTTGTGGCTTCTCAGCTTCTCAAAAGCTATTTCTAATACTCTTTGACACACTGTGTTTCTCCTGTTGCAGCAAAGGCTCTTGTATTTTAGGGTCTACCTTCCAACCCATTTCTTATTTTTCCTGCTGTGCTTCAAACTTGATACCTGGCAGAGAACTTAGAAAATGTGTTCTGGGGCTGGCCTGGTGGCATAGTGGTTAAGTTTGCATGCTCCACTTCGGCAGCCCAGAATCCAGGTCTGGATCCTGGATGTGGACCTAGCACTGCTCGTTAGGCCACGCTGTGGCAGCATCCCCATAAAATAGAGAAAGACTGGCACAAATGTTAGCTCAGCGACAGTCGTCCTCAAGCAAAAAGAGGAAGATTGGCAACAGATGTCAGTTCAGGGCCAATCTTCCTCACAAAAAAAGAGGAAAAGAAAAAAGTGTGTTCTGTTATTTTTGTCTTTCAAAGACCAAGTTGTTTCCTTATTTCCAGGTCAGCAAGGATTCTCTCCTAAAGCTCCGAAAGAGCCATGCTCGTTAGCGAACTCTGAGAAGTTAAAAGCACAGCTCCTGCTAATTCAGACGGAGCTGAATAATTCAAAGCAAGAATATGAAGAATTCAAAGAACTAACTCGGTAATGTATAAATGCATATTCGTGCTTACTTTTTTTCGTATCTTTTAGTGTTGATTTGTTTTAGTGTTTAACATTGACAATTTGAGCATTTCACTTTAAATATTAAATTCTCATATAGCAACTAGCTTGTTTAGACGTAAAGGAAAGGGGCTTGCTTCTAGCTCTTTTTTTTTCTTTTGAGTGGAGATGTAATTGACATAAACTTCTAGCTCTTTAATAATATATTTAATGAACTAGATGATATGAGTGTTTTAAGGGATGTACCTGTTGAGATGAGTGTGTATTGAACTTACACAGTGAATTCTTTATCTGGCCACCAAATTTAAATCACTGTTGTTATTAATTAAATTAGGATTTTTAGAAATTACATATTTCTTAATATTCTTAGTTGATGCACTTTGTGTAAAAACAAAGATAAGCCACATTCATATTATAGCTAAAATTAATCCTATTCTAAAATATAAAGAAGTGTTTTTTTTAAAAATAATGTGTATGGCGTCATCATGGACTATTTGGGCTTTGAATTGGAGCGCCACTGTTTCCTAGTTGAACACCTTAAACCATCATCAATCTCTGAGCTGTACTTTGCCCAACTGGAAAATGGGGGTAATAATCTAAGAATATCTCTGATATAAAGATATAACTATAAAGTTATGTGAGAGTATAAACTGTAAAGTATTCTACAATTGTGTGACATTACTCATTACCTGAAATACTCAATTTTATAATATCTATTAGGAAAAGGCAGCTAGAATTAGAATCAGAACTTCAGGCTTTGCAAAAAGCGAACCTTAATCTTGAAAATCTTTTGGAAGCAACAAAAGCCTGCAAGCGGCAAGAAGTTTCTCAGCTGAATAAAATTCATGCTGAAACACTTAAGGTAGGTAATCTGAAGCAATACTTCAATCTTAAATGAGTGCTATTTCATTTGTTAATAATGGAGGAAGTCTGCACAGATATCTCCAGATACAGACACAGATATCTCCAGATACAGATAGAATCCCTTGCAGACAGTAACCCTGGGGTGACACGGTCCTCGTCTTCGGATGTATACCCCCAGTGGCAGGGTGGTGTAGGAAAGAATACAGCATGTGGAGTCAGACCTGGGTTCAAGTTCTAATCTGTCATTAAGCATAGGCAGGGTTTCCTAACTTCTGAGCCTCATTATTTGTTGTGTCTGAATTGGCGATGAGGGTAATAGAACTGCAGGGTTTTAGAGCATTAAATGAGGTAGTAAAGTGCCTAGCGCCTGGGAGGTCTCGGTAAATGGCAGCTGTTGCCCTACTGTGTCATGTGCTCAAAGCTTGCAGTGGAAGAACAGAATCCTAAAGACAAAGACCACTAAAGGATCACAGGTACCACTGGGATAACAGGAGGCATAAATAACCATAGTCCTCATGAAAGAAAACATTGAACATCTGAGGATGAGGAGAGAGAAGGAGAGTACACGAGGGAAGCAGAAGGCTAAGAAGTGAAGATGCTGATGCTGGTGATTGTTGCTTTTTGTACCAAATTCCCTGACAGCTAAAAAAAACTTTCCCTATACATCTTAAAAATAAATAGATGTTTATCGCTAACGATTGTCTTTAGCAGTGATGCTTTTTGTTCGCTTAATAGGAAACTGCTTTTAAAAGTAATTTTACTCATTTGTTTGATTAGGTAATTCACATGACTGGAATTTTTAAAGGTACAAAGAATATTTGGTGACAAGTCTCTTTCTGTCTGCTGTCTTTCCAGCCAACCAGGACCCCCTTTGGAGGCAGTCAATGTCACCAAGTCTTTTTTTGTTTTTGTTTTCTTTCTTTTTCTTATTTTACGCAGCAGTAGCATATAGTATACATCATTCTACACCTTGATTTTTTTTTAATAATGATATTTTAGAGTTTGTCCCATGTCCGAAGGGAAAAAAAAGAACCTTCTTTTTGTTTTTGTTTTTTGGTTTGTTTTGGCACTTGCACAAAAATGTATTATATAGATATTTCATGAATTACTGAACCTGGAAAAATGCTATTTCTTATAAAGGTAGAATTTTTTTCTTTGCTTTTTAAGAAAGATGACCTTTAATATCTGTGTAGGAAATTATTTTAAAATGCTTGCAGAATATCACCAAATGTTTTGTAATTTGCATCTGTAGCCCCTTAGCCCAGCAGAATTACAGAGCTTGAAGCACTCTGGCATTCTAGGCCCGCTTCTTTTGTTTATAGCTGAGCAAACCAGGACAAAAGGGATTACAAAGTTTGCTGAGAGTAGCATAGCAATTCAGATCTTTTGTTGTTTGTCCATTTTTAATTGTATGAGTACTTTATGAATACATTCTCCTTGTTTGAAAAAAATATACCTATGTATACAAGTTTAGGTTAAGACTCCTTTTGAGCACCACTGCCAATCTGAGTCTAATCTCGTCCTTCATCCCCCATTCCCAGGAGCAATTTGTTATCAGTTTGGGAATCTTTTTTCTTAGCAATTTTGTACAGTAAATATTACATGGACTGAGAAGATTATGTAGAGTTATAGATTGTTTTTTGTTGTGCTTTGTTTTTAAAGATGAATAGAATCATCCTACATATGTTATTCCGCAGTGGGCTTCTGTTAACTCAGGGATATGCCTTGGGTCTTCCACATTAACTAGTGCCTAGAGCTCTACCTCATTTTAAACCTAGCCTTCCTTGTTTTGGATGACCCCTGGCTTATTTAGCTGGTTTCCAGTGTAAGCATTCTCTGGGGTGGATTCTGTGAAGGAGAAGTGGTAGTCTTAGGATGTCTCAGCATTGGAGTCAGTCCTGCTGAAGTGTCCTCCGAGTGGCTGCACCATGTGCCTTCCCAGGAAGTCTGGGAGCACTCATTCCCCAGCACCCGCCCTGGGAACTGGCATTGTCAGGCTCTTTAATGCTCCACAGTCTGATGGATGAAAAATGATGTCTTGTTAAGGTTTTAATTCTCATTTCCCTCATTTCTAAGGAAGTTGAACATCTTTTCCTATGTTCATTGTCCATCTGTATATCCTTTTCCATGAAAAAAAAGCCTTTCTTCCTACTAGTTGTTTATCTTTTTCTTCTTATTTGTAGTTTTTATACGTTAATCTTTTGTTTATTACCTATACTGCCATTATACTCTGCCATCATGTTGCTTGTCTTTTATCTTTGTATGTGATACTTTTGTTGTACAAAAGTTTTAAAATTTTGGTATAGCTAGGTTTATTGATCTTTTACCTTTTGACTCCTTTTTTTGCATTTTTTAAAGGCCCACACAGTCTCAAGACCATCAATATATTCTACTTTCTTTTACCACTTTTATAATTTTGTTTTGACATTGAGATGTTTAATGCATTTGCTGTTTTATTTTTGAATGGTATGACATAGGGATTTAACTTTTTTTTTAATAGTCCATGTTTTTCTCACTAGTTTGAACTTTCCACATATAAATCATTCTCTTTCTGGACTTCATATTTTTTCCAGTGTTCTATTTGACTATTCATATGCTAATAATGACTGTTTTAATGACCGTACCCTTTTTTTTTTTGGAGGAAGATTAGCCGTGAGCTAACATCCCCTGCCAATCCTCCTCTTTTGCTGAGGAAGACTGGCCCTTAGCTAACATCCATGCCCATCTTCCTCTATTTTATGTGAGATGCCTGCCACGGCGTGGCTTGCCAAGCTGTGTGTAGGTCTGTACCTGGCATCCAAACTGGCAAAAGTGTGAACTTACCCGCTGCACCACTGGGCTGGCCCCTGACCGTACCCTTATAATGTATTTTTATATTGGCCAGAGAAGTCTTTCCAATTTGTTCTCTTTTTAACTGTATTTTCCTGTATTTAACATTTATTCTTTGTATAAAGTTTGGAATCAGCTTATCAAGTTTCATTTTTTAAAATCTTGCTGGAATTTTATTTGAGACTCTATTGAATTGATAAATTTGTTTCCACTTGGGCACTTCTATGCTGCCTCTCAAGGATACTTTTTCTTTTCTTTTGATGAATAGAATTTCAATTTTATCTTCTCTGTTCACACAGTTACTAAATATGCTATTTTTTCATCTGCTAATGTTGTTTTCTGTAATCATTTTTTTGCTGCAGATTATAGCTACACCAACCAAGGCTTATCAACTTTGGCCTCAAACAAAATTAAGCCCTGAAGTAGGGAGCTTTGGCTCTATGCACACTCAGAATTCTAGCAAGTTAGATGATGATATCTTAAATGAGCCCATTCCGCCTGAGATGAATGAACAAGCGTTTGAGGCCATTTCTGAAGAGCTCAGAATGGTGCAGGTAATGTTTAATTTTAGAAAAAATAAATAGACATTCATTTAAACAAATTTTCTATATCATTTTAACTCTGTATAATTTGCAGTGTTCAAACCTGTTTAGTATTAAAATTGTATCTTTTTAAGTATGGATTTGTAAAGGTCCTTGGCTTAGAAATCGGCCTACTGTTGTTCTTTTAATTCGCTTTGCAGTATTTAGCAAGTCACTCTCCAATCTCCCTGGGCTTTGGTTCTCTCATATGTAAAAAGACCAGTTTGCCACTAGCTTCAGGTTCCAGAACTGGTTTATATGGCACAGTACTGTGTCTGCTAAAGGGAATTAAAATACTGTAGTTGAAAGAATCTTCTTACAGATCAAATTTTAGATGGCTTTTCGTGTATTTGAAATAATATGTAAAATTGTTTATCTCAGAATTCTGGTGATTTGTTTATTTTTTTATTTTTTTTATTATTTTTTTTTAATTTTATTTTTTCCTTTTTCTCCCCAAAGCCCCCCAGTACATAGTTGTGTATTCTTCGTTGTGGGTTCTTCTAGTTGTGGCACGTGGGACGCTGCCTCAGGGTGGTCTGATGAGCAGTGCCATGTCCGCGCCCAGGATTCGAACTAATGAAACACTGGGCCGCCTGCAGCAGAGCGCGCGAACTTAACCACTCGGCCACGGGGCCAGCCCCCGGTGATTTGTTTATTTTTTTAAAAAGTTTTTCTACTGTCTAGTAAAACTTAGAGTGAGTCAGACCAGCCCAAATTTCAAAATTTTGCCCTTTCTGAAGCATGGAAGCTTTTCTGGTGAAAGCACTCCATGTAGCCCTGTGAAAGCTTCTTAGAAGTCTCAAGATGGCTCTATGATTCAATTCATGATTTTAATTTTAATCACTTCTTTCCTTTGTGTTTCAAATTATCCACTTTGAGGGACCATAAGTATAATTGTGAAACGTGAGAAACCAGTAGTGTAGTCTTTTGAAATTGTTTTCTGGCTCCAGACTGGCCTTTGATACCTTTGTCCATATGAGGTTTTGAGTTTTGTTTTTTGTTTTTTTAATGCAGAAGAAATGGTGGAATGTCTGATATTTCCATTAAAAGGATTTTTGACATCTGAAGTTTTTGTGTTGCAGGAACAAATGAGTGCCCTTCAAGTCAAGTTGGATGAAGAACAGCATAAAAACCTAAAGCTCCAGCAGCACGTCGACAAACTGGAACATCATTCTACACAAATGCAGGAGGTGAGACCGAGAGCGTGGCCTCAGGAAACGTATGACACAAATCCTCAAAGTAAGACTATTGCAGGAAGAAAGTGACTTCACAAAGCCTCAGTCAAGACTTACTTGAGTTGTATTCTCTACTTTCTTGCTTCACATAGTGTCTGATAATGAGAGACACACCCTTGAAATCTGGCCCACTTAGTCAAGAGTGCAAATGGATCCCTAGCTGTTTGTTCAGAAGAAAGCAAGTTGGGTGGTCCAGGTGCTTACAGTGACCCTTTCCTTTGTTGCTCATCCTCACTGCAGTTCACAGGAGCAACCAATTTTCTTCTGGTCAGAGACCTTATAAAACTAGATTTTAAAGACAGAAACAAGGTAATGATTTGGGCGGTATCTTGACATGCCACTATTCCTTTTCCAGTAAATTTCTCTCTTTCTCAAAGCTTTTCTCATCAGAAAGATCTGATTGGACCAAACAGCAGCAAGAGCATCTCTCACGATTGAATGTCCTTGAAAAGCAGCTTCTGGACACTCAAACTAAGAATGACTGTAAGTTTGAACATCTGGGAGCTTTGTGATCTGAATCCTGTAACTCAGTATCTTTTTACTCATATGAGTAAATCTTGTCCCTGTGTTTTTGGTTGGTCATTTTTTGTTTGTTTGTTTTTAATGAGATGACCAGACTTGAGTTTGCATGGCAGTGGTAATAGTAATATATCATAAAGGGTAATTTCTCTAGGACTGCTCACAAACAAATGATACAGCTGTTTGCTTAAAGTTTTAATACTTCTTTGAAAATCAAAAAAAAAGATAGCCATTATATTTTCTTTGGTCTTCCAGTTGGAATTTCCGTAGAAAACCAGAAGTATGTAATCCACTTTGGAAAGTTCTGGTACATTTCCAAGGGATTTTCAATCACTAAGAATAGGATACTTAAAATATGTTAAATATCATGATTTTTTTCCCTTATATTAAGAGTCTTGATGCAAATTCTACAGGAGAAATGTAGAAAAATCAAGTGACCTACAAGCCAGGGACAGATATTAACTCCTCCTTTTTTGGTAGAAATATACCAAAAACCATGAGCAAGGGAGAGGAAGAAAACAGAAATCTCAGCACTCTTAGGTACCTCCCAGTTGGTTGTTCAACATCCTTAGTTAAAATCTCTTCAGCTTGTTTTTGCTCATTGTATAAAGAGTACCTGTCACATTTATTTGCCTACTTTGTAAAAAAATATGTAAAGAAAGCTGTTGAGGATTTGTTTTGTTTGTTTTTTAGTTTTGAAAAGTGAGGTGCATGACCTGCGAGTAGTTCTTCATTCTGCAGACAAGGAGCTGTCTTCAGTGAAATTGGAGTATAGTTCATTCAGAGCAAGTCAGGAGAAAGAACTCAACAACCTTTCAGAAAAGCACATGCATGTACAGCTTCAACTAGATAATGTCAGGTAGAGTTGTTCTGTTATGGTTTAGGTTGCCTAATTGGCCTGTAACCCACGACTGCTTGAAGTGCAAGTGCTGTAAACCCAACTCAGACTAGTTAAACAGAAAGGTAATTTATTGACTCACAATTTTGGGAAGCCCCAGAGATTATTTTGGTTTCAGGAACAAACTAGATTGAGTCTCAAACAATATTGTCACTGCGCATTCTTTCTCTCTCTCTCTTCCTCTCTGTCTTATTCTCCCTCTCTCTCTCCCTTTCTCCCTGCTCTGCTTCCCTCTGTGTTGCCCTTATTCTCTCCTGCTATCAAGGGCCTTCCTCTATTTGACAGGGAACAGGTTGCCTCGGACAGCTCCATATTCTGGCTCCCAGCATTAATAACCCCTGTGAATAAATCCTCTTCCCAACAGCTATATATCAATCCCAGGAAAAGTTTGAATTGTTCTTGCTTGAGTCATCTACTTACCTTTGGACCAGTCATTTACCAAGGGTTTGAGGTGATGTTGGCCCAATATAGGTGATGTGACTGTTCCAGAGGGAAAAGTGTGCTCTTATTAGAAGGGACAGTCCAAGGTAGACCAAATCAATAGTTGTCACCATTGTCCACAGTAAGTCTCTGGAGGCTAGGTGGTTAGTCAGGTGCTGGTAATCTTGAAACAAAGTAATCTAAGATGTGAATTGTTGGTTTTATTGGGGTTTTTTTCTTGCTAATTTCAGCCTTTTGTAAAACATAACTTAAAACCGGTTTGTGTTTTTTTGGTGTGGATTTTTTTTTCTTTTGGTGAGGAAGATTGGCCCTGAGCTAACGTCTCTTGCCAATCTTCCTCTTTTTGCTTGAGGAAGACTGTCGCTGAGCTAACATCTGTGCCAGTCTTCCTCCACTTTGTATGTGGGTCACCACCACAGCATGGTGTGATGAGTGGTGTGTAGGTCTGCACCTGGGATCCAGACCTGCGAACCCTGGGCCACTGAAGCAGAGCATGCAAACTTAACCACTATGCCATTGCACCAGCCCCCATTTTGTGTTTTTGATGCTATCTCCTGGGTCCATGGCAATAATTTAATAATGGACATTTTGAATGTGATACCATGAGTGTGGTATGAGTGTGACTTCTCACTCTAGAAAAGCTGCTAATGGGAAACCTTGAATTTAAGTTTTGTAGAAGTTGCAAAGATTAAAACCTGTAGCTCTTGAGTGTTTTCTAAATTTACAACAAGGAATTAAAATAGAGGAAGAAACTTGAGATGTGCAGGCTAAATCAACCCATGGATATGTTTTTGTTGGGCCTCCCCAGTGTTTTTTAAAAGAAAGTTTAACATAGCATTTTTAAAATTGAGAGCTTTTTTGTAAAAATTCGTATTTCAGCATCCTCTTAAAAGTCAGTTTGGTGGCACTGGGCCCACATTCCTGCGTGGGAGCTGTCAGCCACCGCGTGCATCGCTCCTTTCCTTTAGAGAGGGGCATGTGCTGTGTGGGTCAGCACAGCCTCCACCACCCCTGTGCTGTGTCCCCAAAACCAAGGCTGAAGGTCGGTTGCCATTTATCATCACAGGTGCACTATTGTCTTTTCTTACACCTGGCATTGATTTTTAACATCTGAATCACTGAATCTAATCTTGGCTCTGTCATAAACTAGTTTTGTGTGATTTTTTGAAAAGTTACTCCGCTAATCTCATTGAATCTTCATTTCGTCATGTTTACATGTCAGAGTTGAACTAGGTTTAAAATGTTAAGAATCCACTATATTTGGCTGTGTACTTAAATTCTATCTTAAAAATATCAGATACTTTCTCGCTTTTTAAATTGGACATCATTGAATTTTTTTGCAGTGTCTCAAGTGTAATGTTGGGTACATCACTATTGGGCTGCTTATTCTCCATCGTGGCGCTCACAGGTTGTTAAGGCCACTGCATGAAACCGCACAACAGTGCTACCTGTTTGTTGAGTTATTTGCCTGCTATATATGCGGTTTGTACCATAAGTACATTTCCCCTCCCTACCATCTATCATCTATATATCCATCTTTAGCCACTGATTTATACCACTTTATGATTTGCTGCTTCTGCTCTGCTTTGAGTTACTAAAGCAGATAGAGCCATGTCTAATGACCCTCCGTGGACAAGCTGGGACATCTGTTTTGCATGATCCAGTGGTCAGGCCGGTTGTTTACTAGTTCCTGGCTGAGCTCTGGATGCTTGAGCCTGTCACATTCTGTTGCAGAGGGGAATGAGAGGATGAAAACCTAAAGAGCGGTACATAATAATCATGTGAATTAAAAGATAGTTCTATACTGAGGGAGTTTTTTCTCTTGCTCAGATCGAAGCCACATTTGCCATCCAAAAACCATCCTAGAGTTGGGAGAATATGTGATGAATGGATAGAGTTGAGCTATCAACAAAACTAAATTAACGGCCAGTCCCTAGCTTACATGAGGGTTAGGTCTGGACCCCCTATATGACTCTCATCACCCTAAATTGCTAGTCGGTTAAGCATGTCTGGTTGAAACCATGGGAGAGAGACTGAGGAAATAGAAGGCTGCAAGCTAACACGCACCCACCCTGTCTTCTCCATCCCCATCAGACTGCTCTGTGGCCCGGTGTGTCTTACATAGTTGTGAGTCATGGACATTTCACTTGAGTTTATGAGGAGCTTTACGTCTGTCAAGGCTTCTCTAAGTTGGGAATGGTCTATAGATGGGCGAAATTGAGCTGCAGATAATCTGACTAGCAGAACTACATTTAATGTTTATATTTACCATTGTGAAAATGTTTTCCTGATAAAGATTAGAAAATGAAAAGCTTCTTGAGACCAAAGCCTGCCTACAGGATTCCTATGACAACTTACAAGAAGTAATGAAGTTTGAAATTGACCAACTTTCAAAAAACCTCCAAAACTGCAAAAAAGAAAATGAAACTCTGAAATCTGACCTGAATGTAAGTTAAGAAGGCTGTTGGTTATTGGTGAGTTTGTCCTGGATGTGTGACTGTTCCCTGGAGTGCAAGGCAAGGACTGTTGACCTCTTCCTCATTTCCTGTGCTGGCCCGCAGTGCCTGCCACTTAGAAGGTACTTGATGTGTTTGTTGACTACACATTGCGCTAGTAACAATCACTTAAAATCTAATATAACGTTGTCTTTTAGAATTTGATGGAGCTTTTTGAGGCAGAAAAAGAACGCAATAACAAATTATTATTACAATTTGAAGAAGATAAAGAAAACAGTTCTAAGTGAGTGCTATTTATCTTTTCCATTAGTTCACTGGAATATCATTTACTACCACATTCTTTATCTTGGGGTTTTTTTTTACGGCTAATACCCTGTAAAGTTATTTTTTTTAAGCATTCCAAAATGAATATCAGATTATTTTGTGTAAATGGCTATGTAGAGAAACTTAATTTTTCAAAATATTCAGTAACTAGCTATAGTGCTTTTTGAATAAATAGCAATTGGTTGTGATCAGAACTGAAGGCCTTCTATAAATAAATCACAGTATATATAATAAGATGACTTCTAACTTTCTTTTATAATTGGAAGATGGGGACTAATTTTTCTTTCTATGTCTACTATTCTTTTCCTAGCTGCTCTTTTTTTCCTCCTAGTCTTTTTATATGAATGCTGTTGTCTTTCTTCCCTCTCTCTCCAAGTTCTTTTCCTTGGTAATCTGTCAGTCTCTTGGCATCAGGCAACCAGATGATTATCATGAGAAGAATTTGTTTATTCAACAGATACTCATAGAGTTCTTAATATGAGATAGATTCTTCTCTAGGTCCTGGTATACAGCGATGTATTCATCTAGTGGATACATACATCTAGTTGGGAAACAGACAATTAACATTTAGTCATTCATTCAAACACTCAGTGATATCCAACAAGACAGAAAAATTCTGGTAAATGCCAGAACATTTAGAGGTAAGGCTGAACAGAACATCCCCATCCCCATGAATGTTGCATTCTAGCACAGGAAGACAGGTAATAAACAAATACTATGTGTTATATGTTATGTTAGGGAGTCCTAAGTACTCTGAAGAAAAATAAACTGTCATGGCACAAAAATGGGTTCTCATTAAATAGTTGTTGAAGAAATAGTTCAAATTTCTGACTCCTACTGGAATACAACATCTGACACCAAGTATGTGCCTAATAAAGTTCAGTTGCATTGCACTAAATCTCTTTTGTGTGAATACACCCAGTTCCTCTTTCCATTGAATGATGTCATGAGTAAAAGGTAATTCTTCTCTTCCAGAGAAATCTTAGAAGTTCTTGAGGTTGTACGTCAGGAGAAACAGAAAGAGATGGCCAAGTGTGAGCAGCAGGTAAATGTCCTATACTCCAACTCTAAAATTTGACGTTCATAACTTTCATTCCCGATGTCTAAAGTGGTTCATTAAACTGTTTCAGCTTTCAGATGTTTAAAATTGGTAATAAAAAGATTAAATTTTTGATTGGTTGTATTATTTTTCAACTCCTCTTTTTCTAACTCCAGATGGCTATAATCATGATTTGCTGGTAGTCTGCTGATAGAGACCACAAAATTGTTGTCTTTTAACGCAAGTTATCATTTTCAAGTATTACTCCTAGTGTACAATGTATAATATGAAAAGATTTCAACCCCCCCTTTTTTATAGGTCTGTGTGGTTAACTTTGTGATTTAATTCTTTTTCTAAAAATATTTACTCTTTTCCCCATAGATGGCCAAAGTACAGAAACTAGAAGAGAGTTTGTGTGCTACAGAAAAAGTAATCAGTTCTCTGGAGAAGTCTAGAGATGCTGACAAGGTAGGTAAGGTTGAAGCTATATCCCTCTGCATTTTCGTTATAAATGCTGCTTTTACCATTCCAGTCTCCTGCTCCCAGGTGACTGATAGCTAGCTTTTCTGGATGTACTTAGGCCTTGTTCATCTTCCAAGGTTGCTAGAGAATGAGGTGTTCTATTTAAGTTAATTCTTTGCAGAACTTCAGTTGCAAACTCTTCTATCACTCTTGATGGCAATGCTTCTGAAACACATCCTGCCCCTTTTAACTAGGATGCCATTAGCGTGACCCTTTCTTGTTGACCCTGAGTCCCGTGATACAAATTCTCAAATCCCTGGTGTTGACTTTAACTAGAATAATAAACATAATATGTATGTCCAGGTATAAAATTAGGTATAAATTCCTTGTATGTCTAACTCTTATTCATTCATAAAACCAAAGCAAAAAATTAAATAAAACAGTATAAAGCCATTAAAATATGAATTGGTAATATTAATAATGTAATTTGACATGATGTTTGCTAAGATAAAATTGACTTCTCCTGTTGTCATTAGGAAAAATAAATGATTTATCATTTTAAAATGATCTCCTCCTTAATGTCATTGGATATGAAGATATTGTTTCTGTCCTTGTCAGGAAGTTGTAGCTGAGCTCACGAGCCATATCCAGGAGCTAAGAACATCAGTCCGTGAGAAAACAGAAACTATAGACACCCTGAAGCAAGAACTAAAGGACATAAGTGTAAGTTCTGTCACCAACAAGATATTAAATTTGAGCATGAGGCTCACTTCACAGACCCCTCCAGAGGTTAACAAATGCTCCACCAGGGAAAGATTCTGCGGTCAAACTGGTTTAGAAATACTGGTTAAAGCTCAACGGATTTCTGTATTTCCACAACTTGCAGAGCCTTTAATATGCTAACGTGCAATGTGCATCTCCGAGAGGCAGTGTAGACTTTGGGGTTTCTCGGATTTCACTGACCCGGGAACGGTGTTCTCAGTGCACCAGTTGGGACTTGCTGATCCAAACTAGATCAGAAACAGACTGGTTGTTGCCTGTGATAGTTAAGGGTATGTGGTGTTCCTTAATTGCTTCAAGAAGAAAATAACGTATTTTAGTTAAGTTCAGAGACATTAATTATGTAGAAAGTGAGTTTGTTTTTCTATTATTGGATTTTATCATTTCCTAAAGTAATGACTTATTTCTCCTGAGTATATATCCAAGTTGAATGTTGATGCTTCTTCCTTCTCTTGGGTCAAGGTAAGGGTTCTATCAGTGTTCCTCACTCCTCTCCTCCACATGGAGCTTGCTGCACTCCACGTTTATTTCTGAAGGCAGTCACATGATAAAGATGGCAAAACCAGGTGTTTTTTCACTGATACCTGTGGGATTTTTCCACTTCTCTTCACCATTCATGCATTTATTCTTCCATTCCTTCATTCAAGTATTTATTGAATTAATGTGTGTTAATCTGGTCATCACTTTGGAACTCAGACTCATTCTTAAGTTATTTTAATCTAAAAATAGATAATAAAACAGACAGCTCTTTATCATGACTTTCTTTTCTGCAGTGCAAATACAATTCTACTTTGGTTGACAAAGAAGAGAGCAAAGTGTTGATTCAGAGACAAGAAGTGGAGATTCTGGACCTGAAGGAAGCCCTTAGACTGAGACTAATCTCTGAGGACCTAGAGGTAGATGTTAACACATCATGACTCTCTTTTTGCTTTATTCCTTGTTAATGTGTATATGTGTGTATGGAGATTATCATTAATACATAGAGGGGTTTTTTAAAGGAATAAGTAATAGTTAGAGCTGTTTTCCCTAGGGTAGTTAGGCAACAAATAGATAACACTAAAATTATTATATTTTATCTAGTTGATTTATTTTCATTCATTTGTGCTAACACCGTGGTAAGTTCCTATAACTGATCCTCTTCTGAATGGGGAGCAGAGTGGAAACGCATTTACTTGGATGTGATGGTAGCAGCAGGGAGCAAAGAAAGGGCTGCTTAACAGGTTCCTCTTAAGTTTTAGCTAAAGTGGGTTTTAAAAATTCTTTCTTGTTGTTGATGTAAATTTATCTTTTTTAAAATTGAGCAGTAATGGGGCCAGCCCAGTGGCGTGGTGGTTGGGTTCACACACTCCACTTTGGTGGCCCAGGGTTCACGGGTTTGGATCCCGGGCGTAGACCTACTCACTGCTCATCAAGCCATGCTATGGCAGCATCCCATATACAAAACAGAGGAAGATTGGTACAGATGTTAGCTCAGGGCCAATTTTCCTCACCAAAAATAAAATAAAAATTAACCAGTACTGTCACGTGTTTCACAATTAAAAATATATAAAGCTATATACCTTCCCTCAAGTGTATTTCTCCAGAGGTATTTTAGGCAAATCCTATATACCTTTAGTTTCCTTCTATTTTTTTTACACAAATGGTAACCCACTGTGTATACTACTCTGTACTTGCTTTAGAAATAAAGTTTTCTTGTTAAACTTTCATGAGTAAACTCTGCTACCCATGAAACAAATTCAGCAAATATTTATCGAACCCACGTATCATACAACCTGTACCTGGCCTGGCATTTGGAAGTGGAAGAATGATTGGAACACTGTTGCTTGCCTCAAAGCATGCAATCTAGCTTAAGAGACAGATGTATTATGATGCAGTAAATGACCTGGGCGCACAGGAAACGGAGGGAGGGGAGTAACTATGCCTGGGAGATTCCAAAGAGCTGCCCAGAGGAGATAGTATTTGTACAAGACTTTGCTGGGGAGGGAAGCTTGGCAGCTGTGAACTGTGTTTGCAGAGCATCCCCAGCAAAGGGAGCAGTTGAGTGTGACTGGCTTGAGGTGTGAGAGCTGAGGTGGAGACAGACTGAGTCTGTGTAGTGAATGGGCTTACGGGGCATCAGCTGTATCTTTAGGAAACCCGGACTGCGTAGACGTTAAGCCGAGGCAGAAGGTGATAAGATCCGAACCAAGAAGTGCTAGTGGGAATACTGGGTTAGATGGAGTTGAGAAGTGTTTCAGAACTACAGGTGACAGTTGGTGTCCAGTGGGATATGTGGTGTGACGAGAGAAAGCAGTCAGAGTGGGCACCAGGGTGCCAAGGCCTGGGTGACTAAAGATGGTTCTGTGTACCTCTAAGGTAGAGAAAATAGAGGCCTAGGGAAAGTTAATGAAATAAATTTATACATACCAGTTTTAAACTTTAAGAACCTGTGGGGATATCTAAGATGGATATACCCAGTAATTTGTATGAATATCTTCCTATATCCCAGAAAGGATTTAAAGCTGCCAACGTACATACGATGTAAAAAGATTAAAATAGACCACTAAAATCTGTGTCAAAGGAAATCAGGAGTAGAATAGTAAGTTGTTAAGAGCACAGGCTGTCAAGTTGGACTGCTTAAGGGTCTGAATTCTGGCTGTGTGACCTTGTGAAAGTTACATTTGTCTCTCTGCCTCATTTGTCATAACTCTAAAGTAGAGATAACAGTACTGCCTTAAGATGTTGTGAAGATGAAATGAGGTAATACATGGAAGGTGCTTGGAACACTGCCTCGCACCTTGTAGGTGCTTAATACGTGTTAGCCAGGAATATTTTTAGGAGGCCATTTGAAAAGTTAGTCCACAAAAGCCACAAAGTATAAAATGTGGACTAAGAATTCAGTTCCACACTGCCTTTTGCCAGAGTAAAAAAGGGAAATCTAGCTATTACCAAAACGAAAACAAGTTCTAGATGGATTAGAGTCCTGTATAAATGATGAAATCATGAAGTATTAGAAAATACAAATACATATTTAATCTTGAAATTGAGTGGCCCTTTGAAAAAAGTCTTGATAGTTAAGGTTAGAAACCATAGAGAAAGATTATACAATATTAAAAACAAAAATAAGACTAACAATAGACATGGGGAAAATATTTACAACTGATAACAAAGGGATCATCACCTTAATACACAGAAGAGCTCTTATGAGTCAGAAGATGCAAGAAAGGACAGAGGCACCACTGGTGGAAAATGGACATAAGAAGGTGCATGAGTAGTTCCCCAAAGGAGCAATATAGTGACTGGAAACTTCTTTGGGATCAAAGAAATGCAAACTAAAATAAGAGCTATTTTTTGATCTCACAACTGGTAAATATTAAGACTCAAGGAAGACGTACAGAGAAGGGTGATTACTCAAACTTCTGGTGAGGTTTAAGCTCAGCCTTTGGGGAGGTGGTCTGGTAACACATAGCCTTAAAGTTTTTGTATACGCTTTGAGTTTGCACTTTTAGAAATTTCGCCTCAAGTAATAATCTAGATATGAGTATAAAATGCATATAATAGTAAAAAATTAAAATCAACAAGAATATTTAGTGATATGTTAAATTGTGGTGCATCCATCAGATGAAACAGCCCACCCAATGAAAATGATGTAATAAAAGAGTGAGTACATGGGAAAGCACATCAAGAATATATGTATATATACACACACATATTATTGTATCTGTGATGTATATATAATATTGTATTATTAATGTATATATAATTGTATGCATTACTATGTATATGCATATATACATGCATATTTGGAGAGTTAGGGTAAGCAGATTCTGCTCAAAATTGGTAGGGATTACATATGCAACCTACAGGACTGCTATTTTTCTCTGCCTCTTTCCATCAAGCTAGCCCCCTTAAACTTTGGTGGCCTGTAACTAGGTATCACAGTCTGTTGAACTGCCCAGCCCCTCCCCAACTAGCTGAGGGGTACTCATCTTTATAGCTGTTTACCTTCCAATGCATAAAGGACTAAAGTCAGTTGGTGAGACAGCAGGCAAGCTACAGACCTGTACCTCAAGTCCTCCCAAGGAAAGAGATCAGTTTTGAGATCCTGGAGGTGAGGGGAATGCAATTAAACTTCAATTGGGATATCTATATGAATTTACTATGTTTATCTCTAGACCTGTTCACTTAAATATTAACTGCTTGGTTTGTCTTGGAATCGAGTAGAACAAAAGCAAAAAGAAATTCTTAAAGTTTTCTTAACCTTTTCATAATTGAACATAGTAATGATTTGCAAATCCTTATTGGAGTACCACAATTAAATTGTCCTTTGTGGGGATTGTCCCCTCACAGAGGGATATGCTCTGTGAGGACCTGGCTCATGCCACTGAGCAGCTGAACACGCTCACCCAGGCCTCAGAAAAGCACTTGGGGCTGCTGCAGTCTGCCCAGGAGGAGGTGGCCAGGAAGGAGGCCCTCATCCAGGAACTTCAGCATGAGGTGAGATGCAGGGGGTTGTCGCTCAGGATGGGGCCGGGGGGTGGCCAGGAGGACTGCATGGTTGTCGAGGTCGTCATGACGTCCTGCCGAGGCTAACTCTGTATATACAGAAAGGTGAGCTAACGGGGCGCCTAGGTAATCAATCTTCCGGAGCTGGGCAGCAGCACTGTGGGCTTAGACGTGCTTGGCTGTCTTCCTGCCCACCCTCAACCCTTGACATGTGCCAGCAAGTTCTAACCACTGCAGTAAGATTATGGCTGATTTTTATCCTATTTTTGGCTGCTGTTTTATATTTTGTAATTTTCCTCGAAAGACCCTTTGATTACTTGTGAAGCTTAAAAAGAAAGTTCTTTTTTTAAGTGTAAATAAATTTGTGAGGGAAAGGGAGGTGAGAGAGTTATAGTAGCAACTAAGGTAGACAGACACAAATGGCAACCCCAGATTTTACAGTTTATTACTTTAAAAATTGCTACAGTTTTGTTTTAATATCTTACCGCTTTTCAAATTATTAATCAAGTCCTGAAAAAATAATGTAAAAAGCCTATTTCCACATGCCTTGGGAAGATTGTTCTCATTGGACTGTATGTCCCATTTTATTTTCTAACTTGTAACCTTACATCTGTTCGATTTTCCCAGCTAAACCAAAAGAAAGAGGAAGTAGAACAGAAAAAGAATGAATATAATTTCAAAATGAAGCAGCTAGAACATGTGATGGACTCTGCTGCTGAGTATCCCCAGGTACTTCTCATTTTGTGTGAGATAAAAGTTTGGAAATTACTAAGACCATAGCTCTGTCTTTTTATAGAAAAAGATTGTCACTAACACCTTTTCTGGTTTTTACTTGATAAAAAGGTACCAGTGTTTTATTTGTTTTACTTAGACAAGAATTAGAATAACAAGCTAAATAGCCTGACTGTTTTCTCTATGCTTGACATCTACATTTAAAATGAAACCTTTATAACGTCACTTAATCAGGTATTGGATGAAATTTGATTTTATTTTAGAGCCCTAAAACACCACCTCATTTTCAAACACATTTGGCAAAACTCCTGGAAACACAAGAACAAGAGATAGAAGATGGAAGAGCCTCTAAGATTTCTTTGCAGCGTCTTGTAACAAAGTTAAGTGAAGACAGAGGAGTCAAAAATGCTGAAATCCTCAGAATGAAGGTAACTGGGTAATTTTTTCCAATAAATTTAATGTTTTAAAATAATCAGTATCTTTCATGGTTACTGAGGATACAAAATTCAGAAGGTGCACAATTCAAGGGCAGACAGAGAAAAGTCTTCCTGTCACCTTTGACTCTAAGTTACCTGGTTTGCTGTCCGTGGAGGCTCCCTGTGTAGTCAGTTTCCTATTTATCTTTTTAGAAATTTTCGGTGCGTTTATAAGCAAGTTTGTAAGCATTGTCTCCCCACTCCATCTGTTTTTATGTGATGGTATCATATCATATAGGCTGCAGCAGTTCCTCTCATCACAGTGCTGTTTGACTTTTAGATCTTTACCAATTTAATAGCTAAAGCATGTTATCTCATTGTAATTTTAAATTTATATTTTTCTTATTAGGAGTAAGGTTGAGCATCTTTTGTTTTTCTGTTTCTATGAACTATATCCTTCACTCATTTTTCTATTGTTGGACTTTTTCTCAATGATTTTTAGGCATTTTTTGTATATTAGATTTGCTTTGGTCTATGATAGTTAGAAATACGTTTCTCTTGTTTGCCATTTCTTTAAACTTCCTTCTAGTTTTTTTTTATCCAGGTACTTGAGGGTATGGTGTTTGTGTGTGGGGAGAGTATGTTTAGTAGCATTTAGGGGTGAGAGACGTGTGGAAGCGTGCTTGGGTAGGTGACGTGTAGGTGTGTGTGGGGTGGGTAGGGAGGACGTTAGGCCCCATAGAAGGTACCTTTTTGCCTATGAGGTCATTGCTCTGCAGTGAGTTTTTGTTTAGGAACAAAATTAGCTTACTCTAACCAAGTGACGGGAAGTATGTGAAGATGCTATCACTCTTCAGCTTTGTTTCTCACGGAGGGGATCATTCCTGGCCTTTTTATGTAGGGCAGCTCTCAGTATGCTGCTGTCTCTGGAGTGTAGCTGTCATCCAAATTGGCGTGATCTTGGTACTTAGAAGAAATTGGGTCAGGTTAAAAGAAATCAAACAGCACACAAGTAGAAGTAAATCAAAAAGGACTCTCCTTGCAGACAGGTATTTATTTCTTCTGGATGGTTATGCTCATGATTTTCAAGTTAAAATCCAATTAAGTATTTTGAGAGATGGGCTGTGGTACATCAGTTTGTTTGTTTTTTTTAATTAGAATCTGTTAAATAGAATCAAACAGAACATTTGCCAAAGTAGGGACTTTTTGTCATCTTTTCTCAACAAGGAATTTAATGAGTTATGCGGTAACTGATAAGAGACTATGTTTAAGATGCTGTGGATAGGAAAATGAAGCACGGTTCCAGGCCCCCAAGAGTTTCACATATAGTAGTCTACTTTTTATCCAGTGATCCCCAGTGCAGTGTTCTGTGCATAGGAGGAGCTTCAAAGAGGAATGCCTGTCTCAGTTATGGCCTTGGGGAGCAAAATAATGCCTACTGTAATGTGTTTTCTGAAAAGACATGATTTGATTTGTTATTAGGAGCAGTTGTGTGAAATGGAAAACCTGCGCCAGGAAGCTGAGCAGCTAAGAGAGAAAAACTGGCTCCTGCAAGGTCAGCTGGATGATGTTAAAAGACAAAAGGACAACAGGTGAGAAAGAGCCACCAGAACTCCCTGGGCTAAAGCTTGGCCTGCCTGGGTAGAGTTAAGTGAGCGAGGTTGGAATTGGTTTCACAGTGTGTCTGATGTTTCCCACTAACCCAGGAGAAGCTCGTCAGTTGCTTTTGAATCAGGTCTGATGAGGGTGTTGCTTGTTCCAGGCTGGGAGAATAAGGCATTCATGGTCTTGCCTACTCTGTTAACCTTTGCATTGTTGTAGAGTTATTGAGTGAAGTTCAAACACGTGAAATACTTGAACCAAACTGTCTAATTCTGTTTGAGGTTGGGGTGGGGGAGCATCAGCAAGACAAAGTTCGAGAGGTCCTGCAGGAAAAGGGAGAACTCCCTGCTGGTTGCTTTTGCTTCGTGACTCACGGGCCAGGGAGAGCTGGGCAGGAGCTTTATAGAGGAGTGTTCCCTTGGGGTTGGGTGCCTCTGTGTGTGTGTTTGTGTGTTTTGGCTTCAGCTAAGGCAATTTTCTAATTGTATTTTCTAATGGCACAGCATAGTGTCAGGGGCAACCACACCCAGGCTATGTCCTGCCTCTGACCCTTGAAAGTTGTGTGGTTTTGGACACACTTTATAACCTCTTAGTGCCTCAGTTTCCTTAGCAATAAAATGAGGAAAATGATAGCTCTCTCACAAGGTGTTTTAAAGGCCAAAAATAATGTGTATAAAATTCTGGTTAGTGTTTGGCAGAGGAGAGTCAATAAATGGTAGTTATTAAGTATGACAAGGTTGAATTATGATCCTGCCTATTAACCTTCCGAGGGATGGGGTATGAGGGGGCTGTAAAATTGCACAGTAAGGTCAAGTGAATCAAAGGGATGGAGGCCCTTACTGAATTCAACTGCCCAGATTAGGGGTGTCTGCTGTTCGACTGTTGCCAGAAGGTCTTTGACAGATGCGTTCCCACCCCTGCAGCTCCCCATCCCTGTCCAGAAGCAGCCCTGAGCAGCACTGTCCAAAACCCAAATGAGACAGCGGTTACTGGAGGCTGGTACTGGGGCTGTGCTAAAAATCTCTTCCTACACGGTTCTCCTCAAGTGTTAGTGAGCATTGGAGATGCTCATTGTAATGGCATCCCCTTCTAGGGATTTCACTGCCCCTTCTGGGTGATTCAGATGCAGGTGGCCCACAGTCTGCTCACCTAGTTTCCATATGCTCCATCCAGTCATATTAAAGAAAAGCATTCTGCTTAGTATATTGCGTTTCATCAAGAGTTAGTTTGAGCATGGAACATAGAATGCGTCTCAATCATTTATAAAACCACACTTAAAAACACTGTATTTCATAGCCTTGTGTGCCTTATATGAGGAGCCATACAGAACCTTCTTCATGAAAGGTTGGAGTAGGAGAATACTGTAGCCCTGAGGTCCCATCCAGCCCACAGCCTGTTTGGTAAATAAAGTTTATTGAGCATAGTCCTGTCCCTCTATTTAAATACTGCTATGGCTGCTTTTGCATCACAACAGCCAAGTTGAATAGTTGTGACAGAGACCAGTTGGTTCCCAAAGCCTAGAATGTTTCCTATCTGGTTCTTGACAGAAAAAATTTACTCACCCCTAGATTAGAGCACAGAAAACGCATCTTCCATAATGATTTTAGGTGTTTTCCTCATTGAGATCTCATTACCATTTTTGTCTAGGTTACCAGATCCATTAAATGAAAGAAACTACATAGCTTCTATTTTCCTTCAAGAAACAATCTTTTACTCACCAGTGAGAGAGAGATTCCTAGAGAAGCCTACAGCATTCAGGCAGCTTCTCCTAGGGGCATGTCTCCTGGTCCAGGGGCTGCCCACAGAAACTCAATTTATTATCTTGACCTGGTCAGGCTCACAGAGATGGACTCACATTAATCAAATTCACATGATACAGATATATCATCCAGAATGTAATTTCCTTTATATAGAGGAGCATTCCTTTTCCATGAAGAGATTTATATCTGGTGGTTGGGGAATCCAACCACCAGCATACATCGTGTCAGCATACATGGGAAGCCAGAATGTCATCAGAAAATTGCCACTGACTATGAAATCCAAGCAGAGGGGATGTCAGGGGCTCCACGGGCCAGGCCAGCCTACGGAACCCTCCCCGCCCCCAAAGATGCCCCCTCCCAGCTGATCACGTTCATACCAGGCCCCTAGACTGCCCTTCTCTCAGCCCCCTTTTACTCACATTTGATCTTCAGATGGTACCAGTCTTGACTGTTTCTATTTCATTTTACTTTCAACTGGGCCTTGATTAGATTTCCCGGTTTTTCTCATCTCACTTTGGTATGAGAGGAATCCTGAATTCTGAGGAGGTGCCTTATTTTATCCCCATGTGTTGATCACATTTATCAACTGCAAACTTGACCTAATCACCACAGAGTTAGCTTTTCTCTGCACAACTTGGCATTGCTGCATATAATAGATATGAAATTGACACTTGTCTGTACTTGACAGTCTTTCCCCATCCTCCCTCCCTATTCTGTGCAGTGAACAGAATCATCCAGACCATCAGCAGCTGAAGAATGAGCAAGAAGAAATTATCAAAGAAAGACTTGCTAAAGTATGATAATTTTTTTTACATAATACTTGCAATTTCTTTTGTCTGAGAAATGCTTTTATAGTTAGCATTTATGATGATATATTTTAGAAACCATTTTACTATTGAAATTTCTGCCTTTTCTCTATTCCCACTGTTAAGTTTGATATTCACCATCAGCATTTAGACATAGCTGAGAATTAAGACTGAATTTGTCCTCATGCCTAGCTGGTAAGCCTACTGCTCAGGATACCCACAGAATTCTCCATTTAGAAGCAAGTACCAAGTGCCTATTTGAGGCCTTAGAGGGCACAGTACTTGAAGTCTTGTAAATAGGTACCCCCTTTATGTATGTGTACCTGGGATTGTGGAAAAGGATGTTGGTTTAATTGATTTTATTACCATGAAGGAGAGTGGACTGGTTACTTTCAATCTTTTTTTAGCAATGTTAAGAACTTAAGCCTAAATCTTTCTCCTTTTTTTATCTTATTATAGAATAAATTAATTGAAGAAATGCTGAAAATGAAAGCAGAGTAAGTGCATTATTTTATAATTCAAGTTCTTCTTGATCTTTTCTTTATTCTCTTTTAACGGAAGAAGTTCTTATTTCATCCACAAGGTAACTAACTTCTCTCCCTCTGCAGTCATATGTGGATGTAATAGATGTTTACAAAATTATTTTCCTAAATACCACTTGCCAAAATGGTTCCTCACATGAAGCCACTCTAAAAAAAGAACTTAAAGAGATAAGTGCCAGGAAATGCTTAGTTTCTCTGAAGAAGTGGATGACTTTTCTCCTTGTGGACAGTGAGAACAATATAACTGACCAGGTTTCTCTTTTCATGACTCCTGGTTTCCTCTTGTTTAAAACTTGAGGCCCCCTGAGGCTCATGCATAAATCATGCAGACTATAATAATACTTGTTACATTTGCTCCAAGCGGGCTGAATCTAAAAGTTTCCATTTTAAACTTTTATTATTTAAAAAATGTGGGCCAGCCCTGTGGCTGAGTGGTTAAGTTTGCGCGCTCCACTTCAGCGGTCCAGGGTTTTGCTGGTTCAGATCCCGGGTGCAGATATGGCACACGCTCATCAAGCCATGCTGAGGCAGTGTCCCGTATGCCACAACTAGAAGGACCCACAACTAAAATATAGAACTATGTACTGGGGGGATTTGGGGAGAAAAAAGCAGGCAAAAAACAAAAAAGTTTGGCAACAGTTGTTAGCTCGGCTGCCAATCTTTAAAAATGGTTTGAGTACTTTTCCAAAATGAAAATCTTGGGTAAAAGAACGACAAAAAAGCATGTATGCAGCTCTTGCTGTCTTCTGTGCTGTGGAGCGGACTGAATGTTAGCGATCCTCTTAGATCCAAATCCTGGGCTTGGGGGAAAGAGATAGATTTGAGTACTGTGTTGTAATTCTGTCCCTTTGGAAGACCGTAAAGTGATATCTATTGTTATAGTCTAGAAGAAGTGCAGAGCGCCCTTCAGCACAAGGAGGCAGACCACCTTAGAATGACTGAGGAGGTCGAGCGAACCCGAACTTTGGAGTCTAAAGCGTTTCAAGAAAAGGAACAACTGAGATCAAAACTGGAAGAATTTTATGAAGAAAAGGAGAGAACACTGCAGGTGCATTTGTGTGTTGGATTTTCATTTACTTAGGATGCGTGAATTAATAGAACCAATCAGCACGACGCTCAGGTCTGTGATGGGGTGTCCTGTGGTTCCGAGCAGCTCTACCATATGCAGAGATGTGTGGTCCCCAAAGCTGGGAACCTGGGCTCTTCTCTCATTCCCTGTGCTCTTGGAAGGCATGAAATAATGTTATTTTAAAAGAAAAATTAAAAGCAGCTCATTTTTCCCTCCTGGATTGATGTACCTGCAGGAGATGGAAATGTTGCGGAAGCAGGTGGAGTATCTCGCTGAGGAAAACGGGAAGTTGGTGGGTCACCAAAACATACATCAGAAGATTCACTACGTGGTGCGGCTGAAGAAGGAAAATGTCAGACTTGCCGAGGTAAGCTCTGGAAATTATTCTGAATAAACTCACTCTGGTTTTAAAATGATAATTAAAATTTAATTTAATTATTGAATCACTTAACTGCTTTCTTCAGGGAACTTCCTGCATTCAAAAAAAATTCAGTCATTGCCATTCCAAGCATAATTCAGTCAGTTATCGTACACATCAGATTCCTGTTTAATGTTAAGTATTTTACAAATTGAAAATTGTAGTCTTAACTAGAAATATAAACTTAATGAATGCCAAGAATACTTTCCTGAAAGACTTGGAGTCTTAATTTTTTCCTTTTCCTTTTTTTTTTTTTTTTTTGAAATTACCAGGAGAGAGAAAAATTGCTTGCTGAAAATGCATCTTTAAAGGAAAAGAAAAAGAATGAATCGTAAGGATCCTGCTCAACTACCCAGGCATCACGTTGTTTGGAGACTTTTTTCCCTCTTATGAAAGTAAGCCCTCCCTGCTCCCTTGTAGAGCTGAGTTAAGGACCGTGATGATTTACCGTGGCTGTGGTGGGGGTGCTGGCCTTCAAGTTCCTGATGCACGTTCTGCGCCCGTCTGCACCCTGCGGCAGTCAGCAGTCTGCTCTTAGGCGTTACCACCTCATTTCAAGGCTTTAAATGAACCGTAAAAACTGGGAAAACCTTTCGTCTTTTTAAAATAAAAGCCTGTAGCTAAAGTTTACGGTGGACGTTGGCCAGATAATTTTTTCCTTAGGTCCTGCTATAATCTCTGAGTCTTCCGTCAGAAGCTCGAACAGTATGGAGTGGTTTCACAGCTCGCAGTGAGGTTAATGACTGCCTGCGCAGCATGTATAAAAAGCAAACTTGTTAATAGAGATTATTTTTGTATTCCTACTTTAAGTTTTCTCATGAGCATTTTTTATGACTGTAAATATGGCCATTTTTCAAAATGTAATAAAATCTTTTAAAAACAAACAGTTTAATCCAGTGGTTTGCATTGTTCATTCACCTTACACTTAATGAGCACCTACTGTATGCCAGGCCCCGGTCCTTAGTGTACAAAGCACACAGACGCCTGCCCTCAGGGAACTTCTGTGTATCCACATTTCCTTCCTTTTTATTGTGACTAGGGTTCCATTGTGTGGATTTGATGGACATTTGAACCATTGGCAATTTGGGGCAATTATGGATAATGCTGCTGTAATATTCGTGTATAAGTCTTGGTACAGACATCTGCTTCCTATCTCTTGAGTAGATACCTAGGAGTGGAATAGCTGGGTCATCTGGTAAGCGCATCTCTAACTTTTTAAGACATTGCCTGTTTTCCAGACGCGCTGGCTACACCATTTTACGTTCCGTCCAGCAGTGTGTTCCAATTTCTCCACATCTTCACCAACACTTGTCATTGTCAGATTTTCTTACTATAGCCATCCTAGTGGATGTATAGTGGTATATCACACTTTCCTAATGACTAATGATACAGAACACTTTTTATGTATTATGGAATACTACTGGGCAATAAGAAAGAGATAAACTGATAGAAGCTACAACATGAATGAACCTCAAAAAAAAAAAAATGCTAAGCAAAAGAGGCCAAACCCAAAAGGCCACATATTATATGACTCCATGTATGTGAAATGTCCAGAAAAGGCAAAATTATAGAAAGCAAATCATTGGTTGCTTGGGGCTAGGGATGAGAGTGGGAATGACCATGTGGGCATGAGGGGACTTTTTGATGTGACTGGTTTGTAGTGATGGTTGTACAACTCTAAATGTAATAAAAATTCAACTATATTCAAAATGAGTTAATGTTATGGTTTGTAAATTATACCTCAATAAAGCTGAAGGAAAACAATTTTTAAAAACTAATGCATAGTTGAACTCTCAATAATATAATAAATCCCTAAGAGCCAGAAACAGAAAAAGAGCTAAAATTCAGTGTAAGGTAGAGAGTAGACACTGACTGCCTTGGAGGTGGGAAGAAGTGGAGTACTGAAGCTGGTAATAAAGAGGCTTGGGTCTCATCGCTTCTATGAGTTTCCTAGGGCGGCCCCAACAAATTGCCGCAACCTGAGTGGCTTAAAACAACAGGGATGTGGGGCCGGCCCAGTGGCACAGTGGTTAAGTTCATGTGCTCCCCTTCTGTGGCCTGGGGTTCGCAGGTTCGGATCCCAGGCACAGACCTACACGCCCCTCATCAAGCCATGCTGTGGCAGCATCCCACATATAAAATACAGGAAGATTGGCATGGATCTTAGCTCAGAGCCAGTCTTCCTCACACACACACACAGAAACCAGGAACTTATTCTCTCACAATTCTAGAGGCCAGAAGTCCAAAATCAAAGTGTTGGCAAGGCTGGCCATTCTCTGAGGGCTCCAGGGGAGAATCTGTTCTGTGCCTCTTAGTTGTGGTGTTGCCAGCAATCCTTGGCGTTCCTTGGCTTGAAGATGCATCACTCCAATCTCTGCCTCTGTGGTCACAAGGCATTCTCCTCTATGTCTCTGTCTCTTCTTATAAGGACACTAGTCAGATTAGGGCCCACGCTAATCATCTTACTTTGATTGCATCTGCAGTGACTGCATTTCCAAATAAGGTCAAATTCATAGGTGTTGGGAATTAAGAGGTTAACATATCTCTTTGGGGACACAATTCAACCTGTAACATCACTCATGGTAAGGAGATAAAGCCTTAGGCCAGCTCAGGACAGGGAGTTAGAAGTGAGATTTTTGCAAAAAGTCAGAACCCAAAGGAGTGCAGGACTCAGTCATCCTGGCAACTCTGCTGTCTGGAACAGGCCCTGGCCCAGAATATGTGCTCATTTGTTTAATGGGACAGAACAAATAACGGGCAGAGACATGGACACAGGGTGAAAAAAGAAGAGAGAGGAAGAAACAGAGGTAAGGTTGGAGAGAGAGCAATAGACAAGACTTTCACTCCCTAGGTCATCACAGGCCCCACCTGTCCCTACTGTCTAACCCCAGGGGCCTCACTCATTTAAATTCCCTCCTTGACCCCTAGGACCTCTTACATTTGTGACTTCTAGCCCTTAAAGGTGAGGGAGAGTTTGAATGGGTCACCCAGAACTTGTGAGGCATCTTTTGCCTGTAAGCCATCTCCGAGGTTTGTTTTAATTGCTTTTTTAGGGGCTGGCCCGGTGGCGCAGCAGTTAAATGCACACGTTCCACTTTGGTGGCCCAGGGTTCGCTGGTTCAGATCCCGGGTGCGGACATGGCACTGCTCAGCAAGTCGTGCTGTGGTAGGCGTCCCACATATAGAGACAAATAGGCACGATGTTAGCTCAAGGCCTGTCTTCCCCAGCAAAAAGAGGAGGATTGCAGATGTTAGCTCAGAGCTAATCTTCCTCAAAATAAATAAATAAGTAAATAAATAATTGCTTTTTTAATAACTGAGTCGAGGTATTCATTCCTCTCCACGCTGCTCCAGGGCAGGATGCTCTAGTTTGCATCATGCTGCTGTTAGTAAGTTTTTAAGTTTTATTGTATTTATCTTTTAATCATACCATAGTCTGTTCAATCAAGTATTTGTAGCAAGGACATGAGTTGGTCACAGTCTTCAGCCCTGGCAGGAACAAAGAAAGAGAAAACACGCATGGCTTCTGCCCTGACAGGGAGGCAAGTATGTTGCAAGGCTTGTGAGTGCACTGAAGGCAGCAGTCCATCAGAGGCTCACTGTTCCGCGGGGTCCTCCACCTGCAGCACTGGCACCACCTGGGAGCCTGTTAGCTGTGCAGACGCTCCATCCACCTCCAGACCCAAGTCAGAATCTTCATTTTAACAAGATTCCTAGCAGGTGATAGTGTGCACACGAGAGCTTTTGTCTAGGAGGCCGAAGTCTCTTCCCAGCAGAGTGGCCAAGGATGGTGTCAATTGAACCATCACGACCAGAACAAGGACCTGTGCTGGGCATCAAGGACCTAAAGAAGACAGAAATCTGTCCCTGCCCTCAGGGGGCTGGCAAGCTGGCAGGGAGACACATGACCACAGGACTGGTGCGAAGGTAGGGGAGTGGCCAAGACTGCGTTACACAGGATGTGGCTCTGAGATGCTCAACCTCTAGTGCTAGTAGAGACAACATTTGTTTTAAGAAAACGTGTTTTATATTCTTTAAAGCACGCAGAGTTGATCAAGTGGAAGACAGCCTGATTTCCTGTAGGTTCCACGTAACATAAGAGCTTCTGGAGGGAAGACCGCCTGATTTCCTGTAGGTTCCACATAACATAAGAGCTTCCGGAGGGGATCCTCTTTGAGCCGGGGCTCACACAGCTTTTTGTTCAGTGGCATGGTGCCTCTCTGATCCTCACTTGCAAAATGGGGCAGTTTGTACCACACAGGAGTTACCAGGGTTATCTTTTTTTTTTTTTTGAGGAAGATTAGTCCTCAGCTAACATCTGCTGCCAATCCTCCTCTTTTTGCTGAGGATGGCTGGCCCTGAGCTCAAATCCGTGCCCATCTTCCTCTACTTTATATGTGGGATGCCTACCACAGCATGGCTTGTCAAGCAGTGCCATGTCCGCAGCCGGGAGCCAAACCGGGGAACCCTGGGCTGCCGAAGCGGAACGTGCGCACTTAACCGCTGTGCCACCGAGCCGGCCCCAGGGTTATCCATTTTTATTTGAACCACAGAACCACTCTGAGAGAGAGGGTGGCAAGGAAGGACTACAACAGAAACTTCCCCAATGGAAAAAAGAATGCTGCTGAATGGTGTGTTCACCGTGAAATCATGTTTTTAAAAAGTTCCATACACATTATATAAACTATTTTTTAACATGTGCTATATATAAAACTAAATATGCATAGAGAAAAAGTACTCTAATAACAATGATTTTCCTAGAGAGTGGAAGTAGTTCTTTATGCACTTCAACAGCACTTTATTTTCAAAGATGTGTACTATTTTCTAAACGAAAGCATTTTAAACATTCTTAGACATATTTCATAGGAAATTAGAAGTGCAGTCATGCATCACTTAACGATGGGGACACGTTGTGAGAAATGCATCATTAGGCTATTTTGAGGTTGTGTGAACATCCGCAAGTGTACTTACACAAACCTAGATGGAATAGCCTACTACACACCCAGGCATGTGGCATAGTCTATTGCTCCCGGGCTACAAACCTGTACAGCATGTTACTGTACTGAATGAACACTGTAGGCAGCTGTAACACAGCGGTATCTGTGTATCTAAACATAGAAAAGCTACATTAAAAATACAGCATAAAAGATGAAAAATGGTACACCTGCATAGGGCGCTTACCACGGAAGGAGCCTGCAGGACTGGGCGTTGCTCTGGGGAGTCAGTGAGCGAGTGCTGAGTGAACGTGAGAGCCTGGGACGTTACTGGACACTGCTGTGGACTTTACAAACACTGGACACTTAGGCTACACTAAATTTATAAAAAATAATTTTCTTTCTTCAATAATAAATTGTCCTTAGCTTACTGTAACTTTATAAACTTAATTTTTTTAACTTTTGACTCTTGTAGTAGCACTTAGCTTAAAACATAAACATTGTACAGCTATCAAATATTTTCTTTCTTTATATCCTTATTCTATAAGCTTTTTTCTATTTAAATTTTTTTTTTTTTTTACTTTTTAAACTTTTTTGTTAAAAACTGAGACACAAAGACAGACATTAGCCTAGACCTACACAGGGTCAGTATCCTCAGTATCACTGTCTTCCACCTCCATATCTCGATCCACTGGGAAGTCTTCAGGGGCAATAACACACATGGAGCTGTCCTCTCCTATGATAGCAATGCCTTCCTCTGGAATACCTCCTGAAGGACCTGCCTGAGGCTCTTGTTGAGGAGGGGTCACTCTTTTCAGAACTATGTCCATTGTGGTTTGTTTGGTCTGTGTCTGTTTTTCATCATAGATTTGCTTGTAAGCAGAAATGCACCATGAACATTCCTCTCTATTAACGAAAACCTTTCGGTGTTGGCGTCCACGCTTTCACACTTTTTAAGGAGCTTGTTGAGGTCTGAAAAAGCTTCTAATAAACCCTTCACTGTGAGTTTTATTGGGAGTTCTTTTCTCCTGCATTTTCCTTCTCTCTTGCCTCTCCTTCAGCTGTGCGTTCCTGTTCCAGTTCCAACAACTCCTCATTAGTCAGTTCCTCAGGAACCACCTCCAGGAGCTCCTCAGTGTCATCCTCATCCACACCCAGGTTAGTTGTCTGCCATCTCAGGCACTGCCTGGTTGATTTTTCAACCTCCTCATTCTTGTCAAACCCTTTGAAGTCATGGATGATCTTCCTGAGTGTCTTCTTCCAGATGCCACCCATACTCTCCTTGGTGACATCACGCCACCCCAAGCAAGGTTCTTGATGCAGTCATACATGTTGCAATCCTTCCAGAATTGCATCAGCGTCTTCCTCAGTTGCAGCAATAACCTGGGCAAAAGTCCTGCTCAGGTAGTAGGACTGAAAAGCTGCTATAACTCCTTGATTCATTGGTTGGATCCAAGAGGTGGTGTTTGAAGGGAGCAGCACTGCTTTGATATTGGGATGAAGATCACCAATAAAAGGAGGATGTTTGGGAGCATTAGCAACAATAAGCAAAATCTCAAAAGGCATGTTATTCGCTAAGCGGTACTTCCCCATTTCACTGGCATAGTAATTCAGGAAGGCATCTTGGAAGAGGAGCTGGGTCATCCAAGACTTCTTATTGCTGCTGTGGTACACTGGCATTGTGTGCTCACTGATATGCTTGAAGGCCCTGGGGTTCTCACTGTGCCAGATCACAAAGGGTCTCAATTTGTAGCCTGCAACATTGCCCCCAGCAAGGCTGTTATCCTGTCCTTAAAAGCCTTGAAACCTGGCATTGACTTGGCCTCCTTATGGATGAAAGGACCATGCTTAAGCATCTGTTTCCAGAATAGGGAGGTTTCATCCATACTGAATGTTTCCTCTGGCAAGTAATTTTCCTCCTCAATCAGCTTATCTAGTTTCCAAAAGTTCTTCAGCTGCCTTCACATCAGCACTCGCAGACCCCCCCACCCACTCTCACATTACGTGACGAATAACGGTTCTCGAATCACTGAAACCACCCGGAGCCAGCAGTAAATTCAACGTTGTAGTCGGGTCCAGCCTTCTCTTTCAACATCACAAACCATGATCATCATGGTGCTGAGCGGGATACACTTTGTGTTTGGTCTTTAATCCAGGTCATTAGATGTTTCTCCGTGTCTGACAGAGGCCCTTCCTGAATTTTTGTTAATCTCGCTGCCTTCAACAAAGCAGATCCTCTAACAGCTCCATCACTCTGATCTTGTCCTTCAAGATGGTAGCTATGGTGGAATGCGACACACCTCATTAGCGAGCAATAACCATCACAGATTTTCCACCTTCAAAGTCCTTAATCACTTTCAATTTCGTTTCCAGGTCAGTCACTCAATGTGGGCTCTTACTGGCAACACTACCAGCAGATTTTGTACAGTTAGCAGCCATGATGAACAAAAGAACCTGAGATTAAATGCAGCACAAGAGAAAATGATGCAATCCAGAGGTGGTGATAAACACAAGACGTATGAGGTTGTTACTGGCATAACATGACGGACTGTTTCACAGCAAATTTTTTTCATAAGTAGAAAGACTACACTCTAAAATAATTATAAAAAGTATGGTATAGTAACTATATAAACCAGTAAGATAGTCATTTGTGATCATTATCAAGTGTTGTGAACTGTACATAATCGTATGTGCTGTACTTTTATACAACTGGCCGTGCACTAGGTTTGTTTACACCAGCATCATCACAAACATGTGAGTAATGCCTTGAGCTGTGACATCAGGACAGCTGCAACCTCAACAGGCCATAGGAATTTTTCATCTGCATTATAACTCTATGGGACCACTATTGTATATGTGGTCCACCGTTGACCCAAGCAGCGCATGACTGTAACGTTAATCTGCATCATCTGAGTGGAATGATTATGGATGACACATTTTCTTCCAACCATAATTTCTAAATGTCCTAAACTGAGCGTGTATCCACCTGGGTCTTTTAATCTGTCAGAAGCCCTAACGGGAGCTTGCCTTCTCGCTGAGTCTGGAGGTATCTAGCGCCCTCTGCGGAAGCGTCTCTCCACTTTGCGCTCCTCAAACGGGAAGGTGCAGCTGACTTTCCTAGGGATCTTGTTAAAATGCAGATTCTGATTCAATGGCTGTAGGGCAGGGCCTGTCATTCAGCGTTTTTAACAAACTCCTAGGGGAAGCAGATGCTGGACCGCACGGAGTGGCAAGGGCCGAAACTGACTGCTACGCTATGAATAGTTATTCTACACCAGCAACCACAGTAGCACAGTCCCGGCCTCAGACATCGGCACAAACTCCCGGGTAAACCTAACCCTGACGGCGTAGGCCGCCAGCGCCCGCAGGAGGCAGCGGGGGACCCCGCCCTGCCCGCCGGCCCGCCTGCCCCGCCTGCCCGCCTGCCCCGCCTGCCCGCCTGCCCGCACGCCCGCACGCCCGCACGCCCCGCCTGCCCGCACGCCCGCCTGCCCGCACGCCCCGCCTACCCGCACGCCCGCCTGCCCGCACGCCCGCCTGCCCGCACGCCCCGCCTGCCCGCACGCCCGCACGCCCCGCCTGCCCGCACGCCCGCCTGCCCGCACGCCCCGCCTGCCCGCACGCCCGCCTGCCCGCACGCCCCGCCTACCCGCACGCCCGCCTGCCCGCACGCCCGCCTGCCCGCACGCCCGCACGCCCCGCCTGCCCGCACGCTCGCCTGCCCGCACGCCCCGCCTACCCGCACGCCCCGCCTACCCGCACGCCCGCCTGCCCGCACGCCCGCCTGCCCGCACGCCCGCACGCCCCGCCTGCCCGCACGCTCGCCTGCCCGCACGCCCCGCCTACCCGCACGCCCCGCCTACCCGCACGCCCGCCTGCCCGCACGCCCGCCTGCCCGCACGCCCGCACGCCCCGCCTGCCCGCACGCCCGCCTGCCCGCACGCCCGCACGCCCCGCCTGCCCGCACGCCCGCCTGCCCGCACGCCCGCCTGCCCGCACGCCCCGCCCCCTGGGGCTCTAGCACAGCGCGCACCGGCCTCCCTGCCCACGTGAGCGTCGCGTCACGTGAGGCCGCCGCGCAATCGCTGGCGCTCGGCCGTGCGGGTGGCGGGAGTGGCTGGCGCTGGGACAGGCGGCGGGGGCAGCATGGCCGAGAGGTCGCGGACCCCCGCCGGCGCCGTGCGCTCGGTCGCTTACCCCGCCGCCGCCGCCGCCGCTGCCGCCGCCGAACTGCCGCCGCAGCTCCGGGCCGGCGCGATGCGGCGCCGCCTCTGGGGCGTGCTCAACTGCCTGTGCGCCGGCGCCTTCGGGGCCCTGGCCGCCGCCTCCGCCAAGCTGACCTTCGGCAGCGAGGTCGAGCCCGGGCGCCGCGGCGGGGGCGGGAGCGGGGGCGGGGGGCGGGCGGGGCTGGGGACGCAGGCCTCCTCCGGGCGCTGCAGTCAGCCGGGGCGGGAGGGCGTCCCTGGACTCTGAGTCAGGTCCCGCGCTCGTCCAGGGTAGGCGGTAAGAGACGTCGGGGACAGGCCTCTTCCCTCGCCAGGGACCTGAAATCTGTCCTCCGATTGGGCTAGTTCGCTCTCGGGGAAGCGGAACACCTCCTGCCTCCTCTCTCTACCTCTCATTTTAAGCCCCTTGTGCCTGAACGTTTCTCTCCATGTGACTCTTGAGGTGAGAAGCCTGTCGCCCATCTCTTCACTCTGTAATTAAATGTGATTTAACTGGTCTACCCTGCTGCCAGGAAACTTGAGAGTTTGGGATACCCTAGCGATAAGGGGAAACTGAGAGAAACGTCCTGGACATTCCCCTGATGCTCAGAACTCCTAAACTGCCGCCCCCCCGTCTGCTAAGGTGTACCTCTTTGCCTCTCCCATTGCCAGTCAGAGGCCAGCTTCTGCTTGCTAGCGAGGTTTCCGTAGACCCTGACCTGGACAGTGGACAGGCTGATTTTTTAAATTTAAGTCTATTTAGGGCTAATCCAGTGGGAGCTTCCATGCTTGAGGTTAATATCCTGTTGAATGTACTTCTTGGAGTAAGTGGTCCAAAGTAAGATGAGCCGCTCTGTGAACCATGAGGTTTTCTAGTTGTGCACCAGGCCTTCATAACCTTTGTATAAGCAGGCTGCACTGGCATAATGCTTTTGTGGAAATTATATGAAGACACCCCTTCTTCAAGATACTGTGTATTCAGCTGCTGGAAAACTGTTAGAAATAAGAGTATGATGTTAAGATGGGCACAACCCCCAGAGGAAGCCCCTCTGTCTGCAGGCAGGTTCCTAACTCAACACCAAGCAAGGGGTCTGCATATCCTTTATGTAGGAGGCCTCCAAAGATCCTCCCTTCTCTCAAGGCTCTCCCCTTTAAAAAACAAGGAAATCTGCCAGTCCTCCAGTGATGCCAGGTGGTGTCCTCCCCAGGCAGGCCTGTGTCCTGGTTAAGAGCGTGGAGCCACAGTGCCTGGATTGGAATGCTGGTGGCTCCCACCAGCTGTGGTGGCACTTTTAGGCAGTTGCTTAATGCGTCAGGTTCTTCTTGTAAAGTGAAGCTAAGGAATAAGTGAGAATGTAGTTTAAAACACTTAGCACAGGGCCTGGCACAGAGTAAGAGCTCAGGACTGCCCAGTGGGACTGGCCTGAGTGCGCTGTAGCCTGCACAGGATGGGAGGAGACAACTATAATTCATGCGTTAGCTGATCCCGGGAAGTGAGGATCTGCCCCTGCTTTACTCGTTACTGAATAACGAATGACAACTACGTGGCCGTGTGGGACTGAACTTCAACCATTGGTCACTGCAGGACCTATAAGGAACTGGTGTTCAGTAAAAAATACTGGTTATGGGTTAGCATTTAACTTCTGCCCAAGGTTACATGGCCAGCAAGATAGCCAAATAAGTGTTTTCTCTGAGTTTGTTGCAGCTGTGAAATGGGTGTGCTGCCCACTGAGGGCTAAGTGAAATCCTGCTCGGGAAAGCTCTGAGGAGCCCCAGGCTGGGGTGGGTCTCAGTCAGGGCCCGACTGCCAGTGGCTATGACCCTGGCCGTGCCGCTGGGCTGGGCGTTGCCGCAGTGACACCTTCTCCTGCAGGTGAGCATGGGCTTCTGCGTCTTAGGCATTCTTGCGATGGGGACCACCAATTCTCTGATGTGGACGTTCTTTAGCCGGGGCCTCAGTTTCTCCATGTCTTCAGCCATTGCGTCTGTCACGGTGACGTTTTCAAACATCCTCAGCTCGGTGAGTATCCTGAGGGTACAGCCCCCCTGTCTCGAACCTGGGTTCTGGGAGGGTTTTGAGTGGGTTGTCCTTGGGCAACCCCTGCTTTCCCGGATGGGAGAAAGGACAGGGACAGAAGCAGAGGGTGGGCTGTGGCTTGACCCATGGTGGTTGCTCCTCTAATCTCTGAAACTTGGAGGAATTCTCAGGTTGGATGGGATGAAGTCCAACTATGAAAAAACCCACCTGCTTCTTGCCCCTCCAGGCTGGAGCCCTCGCTCTGCAGTGCCTGTGCAACCCAGCTATCTCCCGGGGGTCTGTGAGCTCCAGCATGAGAGGTGGAGGGTCGGGCTTCTTCCTTCTGGTAGCTGAGGTCAGCCAGCTGGGGCTGAGCCCAGTCGGTCCTGCACCGAGGGAGGGAGGAGTTGGTAGGCCAGCTCGAATCTGGGAACAGCAGGCACCGGCTGAGCGCTGGGCCTAGCTGCTGGCCTCTGTTGGTCTTTCTCGTGCACTTTCCTGGGATCCAGTGCTGTGAGGAAGGTACCCTCCCCGCTTCTCCAGGTGAGATGGAAATGGATAGAGTGACTTGCTGAAGGTGGCAGCTGGGTTTCAAACTCAAGACTTCCGGCTCTAGCCCTTTCCTCCTGCCCTGGAAGGGCAGACAGCCACAGGGAGGTGAGGTGGTCGAGTCCTCTGGGCACATGTGCACCCAGCCTCACAGCTGTCTCTGTCCCACAGGCCTTCCTGGGCTTTGTGTTGTATGGAGAGTACCAGGAGGTCTTGTGGTGGGGAGGAGTGTTCCTCATCCTCTGCGGACTCACCCTGATCCACAGGAAGCTCCCGCCAACCAGGGAGGCCCTTCCACACAAGCAGCAGTAGCATCAGTTGACTGGATGGACCAGCTGGAAAGACAACAATGGCTGCTCAGGCTCAGGTGGCATGTGGGGACTTCTTACACCCAGGCTGATCTGGGTGTGCAGCCTTCTGATTGTCACCCAAAGGGAGATAGATGCTCCCAAGGGAAGCAGGCCTCTGAGCGAGCAGCCTTGGGGGTGGACAGCTCCGGCGTCTGCAAGGGGAAGTACCCCGCAGCAGTGGCCTGCCTGGAGCGTTCTCAATACATCTGCACAGTACTGTGGATTCTCACGCTCCTGGGCCCACCCAGGGAGCCTTGGCAGGTGCTGGAGACCCTGGAGTTGGTCTGCAGCCTGTATGGACTTGAAACCATACTGCAATTGTAGTCCTGTTGGCCTAACAAAAGCCAGTCACATTGCAGTCTGTGACTGGTGGGGCTTTCTGGCAACTTCACGCTGATGTGTCAGGCCATCTGTGCCCTGCTGTTGTATTATGGCAAGAGAAGGAGAACTGGATTAATAAATACTTTATTCTAAGTTAAAACTACCAGGTGTGGAATCTCACTTCTCTCCTACTTTTTTCTTTCCTAGTTTTTTGGAGTAAGAGGGAGCAGCCAGGGTGAGCTGCAGTTCCCAGAGTGGAACTGATGCTGCCCCCCCACGCCCACCCCCAGGCCTGGGCTCAGCTGCTCTACAGCTGAGCGTATGGCTCCTTCCTGACGTTACCTAGGCTGGTGCTCTTCAAATTCAGGAGGGTCTGTCCGTTCTCTTGGTGCTCAAGGAGAAAAGCTTGACCTCACTTTGGGGACCTAGTTTTATTTTACTTATTAGGAAAGGAAACTGGCCCAGAGGTTGCTCCCGTTGCCTGGGCCACTATGCCACTGGGCCGGCCCCTGGATGTGTGTTATCTTGATAGGAGAATAAACTGTGTATCAGTATTTGTCTTGCTGGTGTACACCTTGGATGGTGGATTGAACTTTATTTTGTTTGCTCTGGAGCTGGCAATTTGACTTCCAGGTTCAGTAGCCAATGGCCTGATAGGTCAGTGTTATCATTTTTGTTGTTTTTTATTTTACTTATTTCCTTTTTAAAGTGTAAAATTCAGTAGTTTTTTAGCATATTCACAAAGTTTTCAGCCATCACCACTATCTGTTTCCAGAACATTTTTATCATCACAAAAATAAACTCCCATCCCCATTGGGAGTCACTCTCCATTCCCGTTTCCTCCCAGCCTCCTGGCAACCACTAGTCTGCTTTCTGTCTCTGTGGATTTCATATTCTGGACATTTCATATAAATGGAGTCATACAATACATGGCCTTTCATGTCTGGCTTCTTTCACTTACCATAATGTTTTAAAAGCTTATCCAGGGGCGGGCCCCATGGCCGAGTGGTTAAGTTCGCATGTTCCGCTTCGGTGGCCCAGGGTTTCGCTGGTTTCAATCCTGGGTGCGGACACGGTACTGCTCATCAAGCCATGCTGAGGCGGCGTCCCACATGCCACAAGTAGAAGCACACACAACTATGTACCCGGGGGCTTTGGGGGGTGAAAGGAAAAAATAAATAAAATCTTTAAAAAAAAAAAAGCTTATCCATGTTGTAGCATGTATCAGCACTTTATTCCTTTTTATGATTGAATAATAGTTCATTGTGTGGATATACCACATTTTTTAATCCTTGCATCATGTGATGGACATAAGGCCTGTTTCGGTTTTTTGAGTGTTATCAATATTGCTGTTATGAATATTTGTGTACAAGTTTTTGTGTGCACTTGTTTTCAGTTCTATTGGGTATATACCCAGGAGTGGACGTGCTGGGTCATATATAACTCTATGTTTAATTTTTTGAGGAACTGCCACACTGTTTTCCAAAGCAGCTGCACCATTTTACATTCCAACCATCAAGTTATGAGTGTTCCAGTTTCTCCAGATTCTTGTTGACACTTATCATTCTCTATCTTTTTCATTGTAGTCACCTAGTGGTATTTCATTGTGGTTTTGATTTGCATTTCCATAATGACTAATGATGTCAAGCATCTTTTCTGTGCGTATTGGTCATTTGTATATCTTCTTTGGAGACATGTCTATTTAGAGCCTTTGCCCGCTTTTGAACTGGATTGCTTATGTTTTTATTATTGAATTTGTAAAAGTTCTTTAAATATTCTAGATATGTCTCTTATCAGATATATGATTTGCAAATTTATTTTTATTAAAGTTATAAAAGTTAACATCCTTGTGAAATTACAGTTGTACATTATTATTAGTCATGTTGTAGGCACACCACTTCACCCCTAGTGCCCTCCCCCCACCCCCCTGTCCCCTGGCAACCATCGATCAGTTCTCTTTGTCCATATGTTAACTACCACCTATGAGTGGAGTCATACAGAGTTCGTCTTTCTCTGTCTGGCTTATTTCTCTCAACATAATACTCTCAAGGTCTATCCATGTTGTTGTGAATGGGACGACTTTGTCCTTTTTTATGGCTGAGTAGTATTCCATTGTATATATATACACCACAACTTCTTTATCCACTCATCAGTTGCTGGGCACATAGGTTGGTTCTATGACTTAGCTATTGTGAATAATGCTGCAATGAAGATAGGGGTGCATGGAACTTCTGGAATTGCTGATTTCAGGTTCTTAGGATATATCCGCAGCAGTGGGATGGCTGGATCATAAGGTATTTCTATTCTTAACTTTTTGGGGGAATCTCCATACTGTTTTCCATAGTGGCTGCACCAGTTTGCATTCCCGCCAACAGTGTATGAGGGTTCCCTTTTCTCCACAGCCTCTCCAACGTCTGTCACTTTTGGTTTTGGATATTTTTGCCATTCTAACAGGTGTAAGGTGATATCTTAGTGTAGTTTTGATTTGCATTTCCCTGATGGTTAGTGATGATGAGCATCTTTTCATGTGTCTATTGGCCATCTGTATATCTTCTTTGGAGAAATGTCTGTTCATGTCCCCTGCCCATTTTGTAATTGGGTTATTTGATTTTTTATTGTTGAGTTGTGTGAGTTCTTTGTATATTATGGAGATTAACCCTTTGTCGGATAAATAACTTGTGAATATTTTTTCCCAATTAGTGGGCTGTTTTTTTGTTTCAATCCTGTTTTCCCTTGCCTTGAAGAAGCTCTTTAGCCTGATGAAGTCCCATTTGTTTATTCTTTCTATTGTTTCCCTCATGTGAGGGGTTATGGTGCCCGAAAAGATTCTTTTGAAGCTGATGTGAAAGAGTGTGCTGCCGATATTCTCTTCTAGAAGACTTATTGTTTCAGGCCTGATCTTTAGGTCTTTGATCCATTTAGAGTTTATTTTAGTAAATGGTGAAAAAGAATGGTTGATTTTCATTCTTTTACATGTGGCTGTCCAGTTTTCCCAGCACCATTTGTTGAAGAGACTTTCTTTCCTCCATTGTATGCCCTCAGCTCCTTTGTCAAAGATTAGCTGTCCATAGATCTGTGGTTTTATTTCTGGGCTTTCAAGTCTGTTCCATTGATCTGTGCATTTGTTTTTGTACCAGTACCATGCTGTTTTGATTACTGTGGCTTTGTAGTATGTTTTGAAGTCAGGGATTGTGATGCCTCCAGCTTTGTTCTTCTTTCTCAGGATTGCTTTAGCAATTCGGGGTCTTTTTTTGCCCCATATGAATTTTTGGATTCTTTGTTCAATTTCTCTAAAGAATGACATTGGGATTCTGATTGGGATAGCGGTGAATCTGTAGATTGCTTTAGGTAGTATGGACATTTTAACTATGTTTATTCTTCCAGTCCATGTGCATGGAATGTCTTTCCATCTCTGTGTCATCGTTGGTTTCTTTCAAGAAGGTCTTGTAGTTTTCGTTGTATAGATCTTTCATGTCCTTGGTTAAATTTATCCCAAGGTATTTTATTCTTTTTTGTTGCGATCGTGAATGGGATTGAGTTCTTGAGATCTTTTTCTGTTAGTTCACTGTTAGCATATAGAAATGCTACTGATTTATGTATGTTGATTTTATACCCTGCAACTTTGCTGTAGTTGTTGATTGTTTCTAATAGTTTTTCTATGGATTCTTTGGGGTTTTCTATGTATAAGATCATGTCGTCTGCAAACAGCGAGAGTTTCACTTCTTCATTGCCTATTTGGATTCCTTTTATTTCTTTTTCCTGCCAAATAGCTCTGGCCAAAACCTCCAGTACGATGTTGAATAAGAGTGGTGAAAGTGGGTACCCTTGTCTTGTTCCTGTTATGAGAGGGATGGGTTTCAGTTTTTGTCCGTTGAGTATGATGTTGGCTGTGGGTTTGTCTTATATAGCCTTTATTATGTTGAGGTACTTTCCTTCTATACCCATTTTATTGAGGGTTTTTATCATAAATGGATGTTGGATCTTGTTGAATGCTTTCTCTGCATCTATTGAGATGATCATGTGGTTTTTGTTTCTCATTTTGTTAATGTAGTGAATCATGTTGATTGACTTGCAGATGTTGAACCATCCCTGTGTCCCTGGTATAAATCCCACTTGATCATGGTGTATAATCTTATTTGATATATTGCTGTATTCGGTTTGCCAAAATTTTGTTGAGGATTTTTGCATCTATGTTCATCAGTGATATTGGCCTGTAGTTTTCCTTCTTTGTGTTGTCCTTGTCAGGTTTGGGGATCAGGGTGATGTTGGCTTCATAGAATGTATTAGGGAGTGCTGCATCTTCCTCTATTTTCTGGAACAGTTTGAGAAGGATAGGTATTAAATCTTCTTTGAATGTTTGGTAGAATTCTCCAGAGAAGCTGTCTGGTCCTGGACTCCTATTTTTGGGGAGGTTTTTGATTACTGTTTCTATTTCTTTACTTGTGATTGGTCTATTCAGATTCTCTATTTCTTCCTGATTCAGTTTGGGGAGGTTGTATGAGGTTAGGAATTTATCCATTTCTTCTAGGTTGTTCAATTTGTTGGCATATAGTTTTTCATAGTATTCGCTTATGATCCTTTGTATTTCTTCAGTATCTGCTGTGATTTCTCCTCTCTTGTTTCTAATCTTATTTATTTGAGACTTCTCTCTTTTTTTTTTAGTGAGTCTGGCTAAGGGTTTGTCGATTTTGTTAATTTTTTCGAAGAGCCAACTCTTTGTTTCATTGATCCTTTCTACTGTCTTTTTTGTTTCAATATCATTTATTTCTGCTCTAATTTTTATTATTTCCCTCCTTCTACTGACTTTGGGCTTTGTTTGTTCTTCTTTTTCTAATTCCGTTAGGTGTCTTTTGAGGTTGTTTATGTAAGATTTTTCTTGCTTATTGAGGTGGGCCTGTATTGCAATGAATTTCCCTCTTAGGACTGCCTTTGCTGCGTGCCAAATAATTTGGTATGGTGTGTTTTCATTTTCATTTGTCTCCAGATAATATTTGATTTCTTTAATTTCTTCAATAATCCATTGTTTGTTCAGTAGCATGTTGTTTAGTCTCCACATTTTTCGCCCTTTCCCAGCTTTATTCTTGTAGTTGATTTCTAGTTTCATAGCATTGTGATCAGAAAACATGCTTGATATTATTTCAACCCTCTTGAACTTATTGATGCTTGCTTTGTTTCCCAAGATATGGTCTATCCTTGAGAATGTTCCATGCGTGCTTGAGAAGAATGTGTAACCTGCCGTTTTTGGATGAAGTGTCCTATATATATCTATTAGGTCCATCTGATCTAATTTTTCATTTAATTCTATAATTTCCTTGTTGATTTTCCATCTGAATGATCTGTCCATTGGTGTTAATGGGGTGTTGAGGTCCCCTACTAGTATTGTATTGCTGTTGATGTCTCCTTTTAGTTTTGTTAATAGTTTCTTTACGAATTTTGGTGCTCCTGTGTTAGGTGTGTATATATTTATAAGTGTTATGTCATCTTGGTGGAGCATCCCTTTTATCATTATATACTGCCCCTCTTTGTCTTTCTTTATCTGTTTTGCTTTGAAGTCTACTTTGTCTGATATAAGTATGGCAACACCTGCTTTCTTTTGTTCATTATTAGCTTGGAGTATTGTCTTCCATCCCTTCACTTTGAGTCTGTGTTTGTCTTTGGGGCTGAGGTGTGTTTCCTGGAGGCAGCATATTGTTGGATCTTGTTCTTTGATCCATCCTGCCACTCTGTGCCTTTTGATTGGAGAGTTCAATCCATTCATGTTTAGTGTGATTATTGAAACGTGGGGGCCTACTGTTGCAATTTTATCACTTGTTGTCTGGTTCTTTTGCACTTTGTCCTGATGGAGAGCTGTTACTTTGTGTTATTGTCCTTCTGCTTATCTCCTTTGTTCTGGATTTTGTAACCCCTTTCCTTTTTTTGATTTTTCAGGAATGAGTTTCTTCCTGAGCAATTCTTAAAGAGGTGGTTTTGTGGTGATGAACTCCCTTAACTTTTCTTTATCTGGGAAAGTTTTTATTTCTCCATCGTATTTGAAGGATATTGTTGCTGGGTAGAGTATTCTTGGCTGCAGGTTTTTGTCCTTCAGAGTTTTGAATATTTCATTCCAATCTCTTCTAGCCTGTAAGGTCTCTCCTGAGAAATCTGCTGATAGCCTTATGGGGTTTCCTTTGTAAGTTATTTTCTTCTGCCTGGCTGCCCTTAGTATTTTCTTTTTGTCATTGACTTTTGCTAGTTTCACTACTATATGCCTTGGGGTTGGTCTTCTTGCATTAATAAAGTTTGGAGATCTCTTGGCTTCTGTCACATGAAGTTCCGTCTCTCTTCCCAAGTTTGGAAAGTTCGCAGCTATTATTTCTTTGAACAGACTTTCTGCCCCCTTCTCCTTCTCTTCTCTCTCTGGTATACCTATAATCCTTATGTTGCATCTCCTAATTGAGTCGGATAATTCTCAGAGAGTTTCTTCATTTCTTTTTAGTCTTAGTTCTCTCTCCTCCTCTGTCTGCAGCATTTCTATATTCCTATCCTCCAAATTGCTAATTCTGTCCTCCATATTATCGACCCTACTGTTCAGAGAGTCCAGATTTTTCTTAATCTCCTCCACTGTGTTCTTCATCTCCAGTATTTCTAATTGGTTCTTCTTTATAGTGTCAAGCTTTTTTGTGACATAGCTACTGAACTCATTGAGTTGTCTATCTGAATTCTCTTTTAACTCATTGAGTTTTTTCATAATGGCAGTTTTGAAATCATCATTTAGGTTATAGATTTCATTGTCTTTGGGATTGTTTTCTGAGTGCTTATCATTTTCCTTCTGTTCTGGAGATTTAATATATTTTTTCATACTGTTTGATGGCGTGGATTTGTGCCTCCGCATAGAGATAGAGTTTAGTCGCTGCTTCCCCTTGTTGTGACTGTTGTGGCGGGGCGGGGGGGGGGTGGGTGCGGGGGCAGCTGTTTAGACTGCACCAACCGGGAACCCTGTCAGCTGTTACTGAATGGGCCTGGACCCCTCCTCGTAGTCACAGTGGTCCTGTGGGGTCCCTCGTCGGTTGTGGGGGCAATCACAAGGGGGCCTCAGGCTGCTGGTGCCTACTGCTGCAGCCCACTTAGACGTGCTCCCTCCTTGTGGTCTGCAGCGGTGTTGTGGGCTTTCCCATCAGCCAGGAGCGGGATCACCTATAATCACTGATTTGTCCCTAACAGAGCCCACAAGATCACACTTGTCCACTATAGGTCCCAGCAGAGCTATGGGTATCTTCTGCAGTCTGTTGTTAGCTCACCTAGCTGTGCTGCTTTTGCCCCAGGGCCTTCCCGCCTTGTGATTGCCAGTCGGGACCTCTCCACTAGTGCTGTGCAGAGGCTTTCGCTGAGGCTGCTGTAGGAACCTGGAGTTCCCCCCTGGGGTATGTAGCCGTTTCACCACAGCTCTACTCTGCCCCACTCCACTCTCACAGGATCTCTGGGAGCCCCTTGCCTCATCTGGGACATGGCCAGAGTCCGTGGGCCTGGCGGTGGCTTGTAAGCTCCTGCCTTGTGGGGAATTCTGCTCTAGGGAGCTTCCTGGTGTTCCGAATGCTGGGTGGGGCCTCCCTGCCAATCGTGAGCAGAGGCCCTCCCTGCTGGGGGGTGTGAGACCCTGGAGCGACCCCCCTGGGCTGCAGAGCTGGGTGTTGGAGCTCCACCCAGTCCCCAAGCGCATCCATGGGAAGTCTGGGCACCCCCTGCACTGACCTGTGCGCCAGAGACCGTGAGCCCAGCAGCAGCTTATGGTCTGGTGCCATGCCAGGGAATCCGCCCACTGGGAGCTTCCCTTTGTCCTGGATTCTGGGCGTGGCCTCCCTACTAATGGCAAGCAGAGACTTTCCCTGCTGGGGAGGTGCGGGACCCTGGAGCCTTCCCCCGCACCACAGAGCCAGGCGCTGGAGCTCCAACCATGTCCCCAAACATGTCTACGGGAAGTCTGGGCACCCCCTGCACCGAGCCGTGTGCCAAAGACCGTGAGCCCAGCGGCAGCTTGTGGTCTGGTGCCATGCCGGGCCCACCAGGAGCTTCTCTTTGCTCTGGCTTCTGGGAAGGGCCTCCCTGCTGGTGGTTGCAGGACCCTGGGGATTCCCCCTGGGCTTAGGTGTAATCGCGGGGGGCTTGGGTAGGGCTGTTGTCACCTGTTTCCACCGTTGCTCCGCTGGTGAGTGCACACTCCTGCCCTTGGTGTATGGCAGTGCTATGGGGGAGTCTGCTGGAAGAGAGCCTCCTGCAGGAACTAGGCTGTCTGGGGGTCAGGGGTCGGGGGTTGGAGAGTTTTCACCTATTTCCACCTCCTCCCGGGGGGAAGTCTGTCCGCCTTCCGATGTGTAGTAGCACGAGACTTTTAGGCATCTTGAGATGCTATCTGGATATCCTTTGTTAATCGGTGAATGTCCAATTAGTTGTAGATTTGACGGGGGAGAGACAAAGAAGATCTGAATTCAACTTTTAAGTAGTAATTCATGCATGTGGTGCTAAATTCTGATGATGCAAAAGCCAGTACAGAGAAAAAGCATCCCCCTCGCATCCCTGAGCCCTGCGTGGAAGGGTCCAGCCAAGGCTTCCCGCAAGTGCCATGTGCACTCCAGGGCTTGGTTTGTTTTACTGTATCTGAAAATGCAGTGCTGAGGCGCTGGGCCTCAGGACAGCAGAAAGCTGCTGACCTCATTCTCATTATCCGAAGGGACCGGGGTTGCTCTTTGCCTCCCCTTAAGCCAGCAAAGGCGATTGCCATTCCTGGGCATCATCATTCCGTCCCTTTGCGTTACAGTGAGGAACCTAACGAAGCCGCCTTTAGCGACACGTAGTGGGTTACTGCAGTGTCAAGGAGCCATCTCGGATCTCCTCGCCCCTGGTCTGGGCCTTTTACTGCCACACCAGGCTGGCTCCTTGCAGTAGAATTAACATCATTAAAAAAAAAAATTACAAGTGCCCCTGTGGAAAGCAGAGCATTAATATCGAAATTACAAATGTTTATGCTCTGTGACCCAACATTTCCACTTCAAGGCATTCAATTCTTCCTACAGATGTACCACACACAGGACACGCAAAGAACCACATACAAAGAACAAGTGCAAACTCATTCTTTGCAGCACCGATTATAATAGTGAAATACTGAAAGCAGCTCAAATGCGTATGGGTCGGATGCTAGTTAAATAAATTATGGGCCATCCATTCAATGGAATACTATGTAGCTATGAAAAAGAATGGTCCAGGTCTCCACATGCAAATGGAAAGATCTCCAACATCTCCCAAGATATATTACTTTATGGAAAGACTCAAAGTATAGAACCCATCGATACGCTCCCACTTGTATAAATAAAAGAAAATTATAACAAATTTTCTTCTCAATGCTTACAACATCTCGGAAAGATCTTACAGCAACTGCCAACTAAGGATGCATCAAAGTGGCTGGGGGGCAGAACTTTTTAAAATCGTGAACCATGTGGATGCATTATGTGTTCAAAATATAAAACAAAATTTAAAATCACAAGCATCCCTTACTTTTTTAACTTGAAGGAAAAAAACAAAAAGAACACCAGCAAGTTAGTAGAGGTTAGTCCAGCTCTTCTAGAGCTGATCTTGATGGTAACCACACACGGACGAGGTCACGGGGTCCTGGTTTTTGGTGACCCATTGTTGGGGTCACATAAGAGACAAAGATGTACCATTCTCCATTTTCCCCCCTTTTTATATCAGTTCATCTTGGCTCCTGAATTCCTAGGTCCAATATGGAAGGTTCCAAGGTTTTATTATTTCTAATCAATGGCCCTTTCCCAAGCACCACACCTTGGCAGCCACGGCAGGATCATATCTAACCCAGGGCCACATAAAGAGGGTCCATTTCCTCCACTAGGACCAACTTTGAGGAGCACTGACATCAGGGCTGGAGTCTTCCCTGGCAGTTTCAGGAGAGAAGCTTATAGCTCTATACACGAGGCAGCGCAGGCTGCCAGGCCCCACTGTGGCCTCCCATCGTTCTCAGCCCAGACCCACTCATTCAGGTCAGCCCCAGTTTTGGAGGGGCTGCCTGAGGCAGTCAGTTCCAAACAGTATGCCTGTCTGTGGCCTCACCACAGCTGTATGGACCACATCTGTAAGTGTTCTGGGGCAAGCGCAGGTGCTGGGCCTCTGCCCTCTCGGTTGGCACTGTCAGGTGCGGTCCTGGGCTCAGCAGTCAGTCTGGATTCAAAGTGCTCGCAGCAGCTGGGAAAGATAGCACCGACAGTTCCCTCAGGAAGAGGGGAAGCTTCCCGGAACAGCTCTGAGGGGCAAAGATCGTCAGTGCCCTCCTTCCCTCGGGGCTGGGGTTCTGCTTTCTCTCCATCATCACAAACTCAGTGTGTCCCATTCAGTAATCATCACTTTACACTTTTCTGTCATCCCGTCTTCTCCCCCAGACCTTTCATCCAAAAGGGTTGTACGCACAGGGACAAAAGTATTTTCATATGATTTAACCACAATGACACATCAAACTCAGGAATCGGTGAGGACGAAATCCTGACTTTTCAAACTTTTTTGAAATGGATTTACATAATCTCTCACCATTTGTCCTGACCATTTGTGCATTGAGCAGCCCAGAAAATATCAACCGCTTTCTAGGGACGGCTGCATTTAATAATTAAATGGCCCTCCTGTGGTGTGTGTACCAGGAGAAAGGTGAGGGAAACAGAGGCAGGCTGTCAGTCCATAGCTGCAAACTGCGGCTGATCTGGAAAATCAAACACAGGTCAACAGCATCCTACCCAGACATCCCCCAGGGGTCCTGATGTGTCAGGAGCATGTGGAGTCCCTGTGATGTGCCCTCCCCAACCGGCAGTTCTTGGCAGAAATCATGAGCTAGGAACACGATGAGCCTCGGCCTCAGAAATACAGAGCTCATCAGCAGCTGGACTTCATGCGGTCCCATCGGAGAACGAGCTCTTTCCTGCCGGCATCTGCATGTGACCCAGGGGTCCAGCCAGCATCTGTGATGTTTTCATAGTTTAGGGTCCCCGCAGAGGGGTGTCTGAAATCTTGCGGCAGTCCGGGGTTGAAGTCCTGGCCACTGAGCCTGGGCTGCTTTCATGCAGCGCAGCTTGGGCCAAGGCTCAGACAGCCCAGCGCACCTGACAGTGTGCGGGCAGTTAGCTCTGTGGATTCAGGATTAAAAAGATAAATAATGAAGCCAGAGGCAGCTGAGATACTGCAAGACCAGACAGCTGTTTTGTGTCTGAAGTCCAAGTGATAAGCAGGTGCTTTCGAGCTCCTCTGTCTTGTCATTTTGAGAGCCCCAATGGACCCACTCATAAATACGTACACAGGCTGGAAAATCATCCGCTTCTGAGGCTGATGCCCTCACAAGAGCTCATTAGTAACTAACGCTAGTTTGGTTTAAAAGCAACTTTGCTTTTTAAAATTCTAAAACTGATCTCCATCTGGAGATTGCCTCTCTTTTCCTGGTGTCTTCCTTTTTCCACAGACTCCACTAGGCAAGGGTTATAGTGAAAATCATCAGTGATAGAGACTTGTTTTGTTTTTAATACTCAGAATTTAAATTCCAACTCGCCCACTGGTGGCACAAAACAAGGAGGCAGTGCCCCACCAACACCTCCTCTTGCAGCCCTCCCTCCCCGACCTGGATGGTCCCCTAGCATTTATCAAATTACAAGCACTCGGCATTATCTATGCATTTTTACCCCCATCCGGGTGCAGTAGTCACAGAATACAAAGGTATCTTAAAAATGACAGCTCCGGTGCAGCATTCTGAAGGCCCAGGGCCCCTCCGGCCTCCCAGACCTGCCATAAGGGGATGCGCGGGTCTTCCTGCAGTGTTCCAGAGAGGTGGGGGGGGGACACGCTAGTCCTACACATGGATTATGTGCCCTGTATTCGTTTCCTAGGGTGTCCATAACAAATGACCACAAACTGGATGGCTAAACAAACAGAAACGCACTCTCTCACCGTTCTGGAGGCTGGAAGTCCACAATCAAGATGTCAGCAGGGCCAGGTCCTTCCGGCCTGGGTCCCTCCGGCTCTAGGGGAGAACCCTGCCTTGCCTCCTCCAGTTCCTGGCGGCTCCAGGTGTTCCTGGGCTTGTGGCTGCATCCCTGAAATCTCTGCCTCTGTCTCCACAGGGCTCCCCCTCTTCTCTCTGTCTCTTGTAAGGACATTTGTCATTGGATTTAGGGACTAGCCTGATAATCCAGGATGATTTCATCTCGAGATCCTTAATTACATCCACAAAGACCCTATTTCCAAATAAGGTCACATTCACAGGTTCTGGGTAGACATATCTTTTGGAGGACCACCATTCAACCCGCTACATGCAAGATCTGCCTGACACTAGAGACAGCCAGCATTTGCTGAGTGCCTACTGTGTGCCAAGCACTCAATGCGCACATCAGCCCATGAGGGAGGGACTGCGCTGATCATTCTCAGAAGGCGAGGATACAACTGAAGGAGCTTGCCGAAGGCCCTACCACCTGGTGAGGAATGATGGAACCAGGACTCAGACCCAGAGTGACTATGTCAGGGTTTGGACTTCTGAACCACTCCTCCCTGCTTCCTGCCACAAAGCCTGGGCCCTTATCCCTGGGCCCTGCTGGGCAGGCCGGCTGCCCAGGGCACCAGTCTGCCCCATCCCTGAGGAAGCAGGAATGAGTCAGAAAGTGGGTGGGACTGTTAAATCCCTCTCCTTAGTTGGCCCTGGCTCCCACAGCAGGAGCTTTGCCATTGGTAAAATACTCAAGTCCGTCCAGACAGTGTAGCTCCTGACCCCACCTAGTTGTGGGCCTGGGAAGGGCAGCTGCTTGTGCTGGTAGGTCTGTCTGCCAGAGGAGCCTCCCCAGCCTAGAGGGAGCAGGCCCTGAGGAGCGTCTCAGAGGGAAGGTGGCGTGCTGGGAGCTTGTCTCCCGGGAGCACACCTGGCAGACCCCTCTCCCACGGCCGCTCAGGCATGAGCATGTCGTGCTGTTTCCAAACAGATCATCAGCCCAGTTCCCAAGGCAGTGCTGTCACGTGGGTGTGATCACCCCCCTATTTGCAGTCAGGGTTTTCATTGCTGGCCTCCACACTCTGCAGAATGGATTTCACCTGTTGGATGAGCCCCACCCATCTCACTTCACTTCATCTCACCTCACAGGTCACCCTGGAGCTTTAATCCAGTGGTTCTCAAAGTGTGGGCCCTGGGCCAGCAGCATCAGCAGCATCAGGAAACCTGCACCCCAGACCTACCGAATCAGATACTCTGGGGGTGGGCCCAGCAGTCCGGGTGATTCTGATGTCCTTCTAACGTGGGGCTCTGCCTGGTTCACAGTAACCGCTCTGAGCCAGCGGTTCTCAAACTCAGCTGCACACTGGAATCACCTGAGGGCTCTAAAAATACGGATGCTCAGGCCACACCCAGACCAACTGAATCAGACTCTCGGGGGATGGACATCAGCAGCTTCTACAGCTCCTGGGTGATGCCTGTGTGCAGCCAGGACCGACGCCCATGCTCTAGGCCTCACTGTTACTTCTGTAAGATGATAACAGCTGAGCTACCCCAAGGCATCTTATCAGAATCATTTCCCTTCTGTGACCACGAGCTTGAACCCTGGATAAAGGGGAGAGGGTTGGTTCTCAAGCTCGGACAGCATAAACAAATTTGATTATAACAACGGCAAGAGATATGTGCATTAAAGAAAAGGGAGCTCCTTCGTGCCTCCTCCTCTATTTGGGTGAAAGGGCATAACCTGCCACTTTCCACTCCGGCTTTCTCTTTGGTGGGGGTGGCGGTGGGGAACTCCACCTCAGGATGGGGTCTGATTTGCAGCCGGTCAGTCGGGGCTGACCCCCCGGGTCTGAGGCCTTGTCTGCCCCCGCCCTGGCTTGCCCACGCCTCTCTGTTTCTCTGGCAGCTCTGTGTGGTTTCTGTATTGCTTCTGGAGACCACCCTGTTCATGGCTCTGTTCTGCAGGACGGGGACTGGCAGGGAAGGGGGCTGCCTGACCGCTACTCACGGAAGTGCCTTGACGTCCATGTGTCTCAGCTCATCCCCACGTGACCCCACAAAGTAGGTACATGCACCCCCCTCTTACAGGTGAGGAAACTGAGTCTCAGAGATGCCCACAGCCTTGGAGAGGGGGAGCAGGGATGCAAACCCAGCTCTGCCCTACTCCACCTCACCGCACCGCCAGATTTTGAAGCCAGAAAGACACGATCAGGAAATAAACATTCTCTTTTCTTTTGTTTTCCACATGCTGTTGCTGAAGGTTCTCCACGCTGACTTTCTGAAAAAAGAGAATGCTATTTCTCACCACACGTTGGCGTTCCAGACATCAAATGCGTGGTCCAACAAGGACAGGTGTGTTATCTGTGGCTGGTGCTCAGCCGGGCGCTGCAGTCCGGGGACAACCTGCACCTGCAGCTCGGCACAGGCAAAGCCTGGGGCCCTGCCCACCGGGCTTGGGGCGGGACTATGTGGGTTGTGAGCCTGAGGGGGCCCTTCTGGAGCAGTCCAAGCCAGGAGTGCCTTAGCCTCCCGGATCCTCAGTTTCCCTATCTGTAATGTGGGGATAATATGGGGTGCAGTGAGGATGGAATGGGAGGCTGACTTGGGGCCTGGCTGGTGGTGAGTTCTCCAACCTCCGACGCTCCAGTTCCTTGGCCAGGAGCGGGGCAGTGTCGGGGGTAGCTGGGGAGTCGGCAGAGCAGAGAGAGCAGAGACTCAGCAGGGCAACTGCTTTAGAGGGGTCTGGGACATTTCTAGAGATGAATCATAGGGCTGAGGTTTGCTGACACCATAGCTGTGTGGGCTGGAGGCAAGCCAGTAATAGTGATTGTAAGCACCACACTTTGGATGCAAAGATAATAGGAAATGGCTCACCCGCTGGTGATGGGTAAAGCTGTGCGCACAAGCACAATCGGGGGAACTGACAGGAAATCTGTGAGATCTGTGACAGGGAGTGAGATGATGGGGGCTGAGTGTCTTGCTTGTTTAATGTAGTTTGTAAGCTTTAAAAATAGGTCAAAGCAATCAACTTTACAGGAGGACATACGCTACCGCTTCCCAAGGGAGAGCACCTCGCCCTCCTTCTCCGAGGGAGGAACAGGCGTAGGACCTCCTCGACTGTGCTGGTGGAGATTACGATGGGAACACTGCCTTCAGCCAAGATGAAATAAGCACCTACTCTGTGCTGTGCTGCGGGCCACCTGCTCTACCCGGTGGACTAGGACCTCACTGTCCCCAACTTCAGTGACTGTATCGTGCCCCTGGGTACATGCGCATTCCTCTCACAAACATTTGCTGAGCATCTACGTATATGACCCTGCTTCACTCAGCAAATATTCGTAGAGTACCTATTATGTGCCAGGAACCATCCCAGGCTCTGGGAATCCAGCGGAAAGCAGTCCCTGGCCTCCTAGAGCTGCTCGTTCTAGTAGAGGGAGAAAAACAGTGAGCCAACAAGAGGAGGAGATGATAGGCAGGGGCACCAGCACTGAAGGAAGCAAAACAAGAGAGCCCTCCGGCCAGGCAGACAACAGCGTTTGGAGGGGCCGGTGCCCCTGGGGTCAGCAGGGCTGCCCTGGGAGGAGGCCTCCCCGCTGAGACCCATACCCCATGCAGGAACCACCAGGTGAGGACCTGAGAGCAGGGGGCCAGGGGCACAGCAAGTGCAAGGGTCCCCAAATAGGCAACATCCGCCACCGGTATTGTCACCAACCGGCTCTCTGGGGATCAGAGACTGGTCACTGCAGGGAGGTGGGAGGAGGGTGGGCAGGCTGGAGAAGCTGTGAGGAGGGCCATGTGCAGGCCACGGAAAGGGGCTGGATTTGGTTCCAGGAGCAATGGGAGTCCCCGGAGGTCCTGACACAACCTGGTCGACGTTTGTGAAGAAGGTCCTCTGACGGCCGGCGAGGTTGGCGGTGGAGTCCGCCTCTTCCCGTGAGAGAAGCCAAGGTGGAGCCGGCTGCCCTGCAGTAAGCGAGCTTCTCGGTCCCAGGCAGAGCCCAGCGAGGGCTGAGCAGCAGTGACACACAGCAGATGGGGGCGGGGACGGGGCAGAGGCACCCGCGGAGCGTTCACACGCGGAGGCAAGACGGAGGCCTGGGCTCCCCGGGGTGATGCGGCAGGCCTGGAGAGCAGGAGGCGGGAGCGTCCTCCCCGCTGGACCTGCAGAGGGCACAGGGAGGCCTGGGGGCCCTGGGGGCGAGGGCACAGGGTGGGGGAGGGGCTGCACGCAGGGCCCCAGGAGCCGGAGGCCTAGCGAGGAGCCTTGAAGGAGGAGGGGCTGAGGGCTGCCGCACGGAGTGGGCAGCAGGTACGCCCGAAGCAGGCTGCCCCCGAAGCAGGCTGCCCCCGAAGCAGGGGGGCTAAGGTCAAGACTCTGTGCCCCTCGGGTGTTTCCAGGGCCAATCCAAGCATCTCCAACAACACCATGATGGTGCTCCACCCGAGGTCATCCACAAAACATGGTCACTGGTGGAAGACCATTCCCCATGAGTCTGACGTGGAGGGCAGGGCGGGCTAGGCGGGTGCTGAGCGGCGGCTGCCTTCTGGCAGGTTCCTTGCCTAATCTGAGGGGCCTTTTCCTGGCCTCGCTGAGCATTCCCATGATGCCTTCAGTACCTGAGCCCCAGACCAGCGGACCATCTGCTTTCAGGGGGAGGCCACCGCCTAGTGCCCCCGACCCACACCTTTCCTTCGTGTCCAAAAAGTCTGGACATCTCAGGGATGTTACAGGACTTTCCGTCAGTTACAGTGCTGGAAACCAGCCCACAGCAGAGGGCAGCCTGCCGGAGGCGCACAGCAGTACTGCCTGTGCTCAAACCTCCTAATTTCACCTCTTCCCCTTTTAATTTCAAAAGGGACAGTGTTCCCTGGAGGAAATTAGCAAGAAGTAAATAAAAATTACCCAGCATCCCACCAATGAACAGTTGTCAATCCTTCCTCCCAGGCTTTTTTCTATGACTATTTTATATTTAAATACAAAAATGGGGGTGTTTTGTCTCTCCCTTCGTTCACTTTACAAGATATTGTGAGGGTTCCCCGTTTGGTCGGTGGTCCCCGTGGGAGAGATTTTCACGACGGGCTCATGGTGGCTGACTGGCCCCTCCCCTCTTGGGGACCTTAGGTTTTTACAGCCATCCACGGTCTTCCCAGTGTTGTAATGAACCATCTCCCAGCCAGATCTTTGGACTAGCCTGTGAATATTTCCTTAGGATAAATCGCCAGAAGTTTAACTGTGAGGTTAATTCCATGATTTTAAAGTGGCAGTGTGAAACAGCAGAGAGTTAGCCACTGATGATTAAGTAGCTAAGAACCAAAGGTTTTTTTTCCTTTATGCAGTTACTGATTATAGCTTTTAGTTGTTTAACCCACCCATTGTTAACTGGCTGCTTAGGCAAAATGCCCTCTCACTCCCGCTAGGCTCCTATAGACAACATCTCCCTGGAGCCTGGGTCACCACAGTAATGGGTGTTTGAGCTGTTTTTCAGGATCTAGAACCCCTTGTCCACTTCAGGCCTGTTGAGACCACCAACTCATCAACTGAGCCCGCGCAGATGTCTGATAGGCGACCTTTTGACGTCAAGAGGCTAAAAACTCCACCCTCAGATCATGCTAGCACCGCCATTTTGTGAACATGGGTCCTATGAAGAGGCATGGAGTCTGACTACTTGTGCAGATCATCAATTACTTCACCTCCAATCACCTCTCTCCACGTTTCAGACCACCTTGCCCTACCCCATAAATATCCCTGAGTGCCTATTTTCGAGGAAGCGGGTTTGAGGCTCATGCTCTCGCTTCCTCGCATGGCTGCCTTGTGAGTAAACCCTGTGTCTGCTGCAATCTCGTCATCTCGGTGTTCGCTTTCTGGGCGGTGGGCAAAAACGAACCTGGTTCGGCAACAATTGCGTCGGATTACTTTAGAAGCAGAATCTGCAGCTGGAAATGAGAGAATTGGGCCAACTGCTGGCCTGTGGGTTCTTCCTCCCTCTCCTTCCTGTCCAGATCCCAGACTCCCAGCCCTGATTTTGCAGCATTTGAGTGTTTTTCGGGTGTCATGAAAATCTCTCCAGGAAAAGGCCTTTGAATTCATTTTCCTTACATCTGGTTTTTGTGCTAAGCCTGGTGGGAAGGTTGGCTTCATGGTTACACCCCCGTGACAGAAATAGGGTGGAGGAGGGAGCTGCATTTCTTCATTCAATCAAGTATTATTTTAAAGTGTTTTATTGGTGTCTAACACAAATAAAGGATGCAAATCTTAAGTGTACACACAGTGAAGTTTTACATATAAATATACCCATGGAACCACCATGCAGGTCAAGGTTTACAACGTTTCCCACTCTCTGGAAGGTTCCCCTGCATGCCTTTGTAAGAAACAACCATCAGAGGCCTACTGGGTGCCGAGCACGGTGCTGGGGACACACCCGGGAAGGTGAAATTATGGTCTGCTCTCTGGGCGCGAGCTCTGGTGACTGAGTCTCAGGGAATGGGTATTGTCACAGTTGTCCTGCTGGTGCCCAGGACATGCCCTCTGAGGGGCTCCACCTCCTTCCTCTTCCCGCATGCAACAGGGTTGTGGGGAGTTAGAGGGGTGGATTCTGGAGTTGTGTCAAGAGAGTTCTGTCTTCACTTCACCTCCTGTGGCTCCTCTCTGAGCCTCAGTTTCCCAACCAGCAAAATAATGATAGTAAAGTGTGTTAGCTCATTTAATTATCATACAGTCCTACATGGGGGAGGGGCACTATCATTCCAAATGTCTAAATAAGGAAACTGAGGCACAGAAGAAGTTAGGTAATGAGGCAAGGTCCTATAGCCAGTAAGAGGCAGAGCTGGGATTTGAGCTGAGAGCCCACTGCTCCTAGAAGATATCTTATAATAACCAGCATCTACAGGATTTGGGAGGATCCTGGGTCTCAAACAGAAGTGTTTTGTGACAATGACAAGAATTACTAGTGCCATTGTGGTGCAGCAACGTCTGTCTATCCTAATTATTTATCCAGCCATTATCTAGCCTAAAAGGCTAGAGGAAAGCCGGGGGCACCCTGGGATCGATGCCCCGCTGGGGCTCAGGCTGCTTGTATTCCAACAACAGAGAAAGGGGTTTTTTTTTGCTGCAAAATATGGCTGACATTTAGCTCGTCCCCTGAGGTGCTGGGTCAGCCAGGCACCTTACATTTGCATTATTTATGGGATTGTCTCAACAGCCGGGAAGGTGGCCTCATCTCCAGGCTGTAGTAAACAGAGTAAAGCTCAGAGAGGTGACGATACTCGTGAAGCTTCCAACCAAGTCTGTCTAGGGCCATTGGCGGGACTTGCCAAAGCCTCTTGCTTTGCGTGGCTGCCTTTCCATCTCACGCATCTGCCCAACCCAGGCCATCCTGACCGTTCAGAGCCCCGACCACTCCTGGTCTCTGAAAGACGCGGGCTGGTTCCAGACGGAGTGATTTGTTAGGATCGATGAATCCTTCTGGGAGGCATTCTAGAACTCAGGGTGTGGCAAAGGAGGATGTGTCCAGCATGTCTTGTGTCTTTGCTTAGGTCAAGGTGGCTGCGAGCAGCCCCTCAATATCATCGTGGGAAAGTACCACCTGGAGGTGAAAAGTGTGGACAAACACATCTTTAAACCTGAAGCACACATTTTGTACATTCTCTTCACCCCACGGGGTGAACGTAATGAGAAACTCAGGTCGGCTGGGGGAGTGTGTCCGGGGAGACCCACACGAGGAAGCGAGAAGCAGCACCTACTATGCACCACGCGTAGTCTATGAACTTCACTTGCTCTCGAGGTTCTTGCAAACTAGGTGAAGGGACCCGTCCCAGGAACAGATAATGGACACTCTGGAGCATCCTCTTTGTGGCCGAGCTCCTCGGCCATATCCCTTCTCCTCCTCCCCTGGCCTGACCCCACCCCAGCTGCCTTTTGCCTCCACCACTGTACAAAGGCTGCCCTTGTGTGGGGGGCACCAACAACTTCTTACTCACCACCTCCAGCGGCAGGGCCTGAATCATGACTGATGTTCCCCTCCTTCTGGAAATTCTCTGCTCTTTTAGGTTTCTTCTCTCCATCTTTCATCGGCCCAACTTATTCCTCCCTGTGGCTACGCTCAAGGGCGTTTCCCCCATCACCAGCACCGGCCTCTCCCGAGGGTGCTGGACATCTGTTGTCTCTTGTTGACACCAACCCTTTTCCACACCTGCCTTCCTGAGGTTAAAAACCTGTCAAGTGTACAAGCTAGAAACGAGGGGGCTCTTTTTTTAAAGTTTTGTGTTTGGAAATGATTTTAAACTCAGAAAAGTGGGCAAAAATGGTATAAAGATTACCCATATACCCTTTATCTAGATTCACCTGTTGTTAACATTTTGGCCTAGTTGCTTCATCTCTCTCTTTACACACACACACACACACACACTTTAATTTTGAACCATTTGAGAATAAGTTGCATACATTATAGGTCTTTACCCCTAAACACTTTAGTGTGTATTCCCTCAGAATAGCATGTTCTCTTACACAACCACAGTATGGTGATCAACTTCAGGAAATTCGGTGTTGACATGACACTTGTATCTAATGAAATTATCGGTATTCCAGGTTGGTCAGTTGACCCAATCTTGTTCTTTATAACATTTTTTTCCTCCAGTCCAGGGCCATGTGTTGCATTCAGTTGTCATGTCTCTTTAGCTCCTTTAAGCTGGGACTGTTCCTCAGCCTTTTTCAGTCTTTTTTGACATTGACATTTTTGAGGAATGGAGCTCCCCCTTCATTTTTAATAGAACATTCCTCATTTTTGAGTTTGACAATTTAGCATCTTTATATTGTTATGCATCCCTGGCTGGAATATTACATAAGTAATGCTGTGTCCTTCTCGGACATCACATCTGGAGGCACATGCTGTCCACCTGCCCCTCATGGAGATGTTAAATTCGATTATGTGGTTAAGGTCTCCAATTTTTCTGCTCTGTAATTACAATTTTTTTCTTTGTAACTAGTAAGTGGTCTGTGTGGAGACACTTTAAGACCATGCAAGTATCCTGCTTCTCATCAAAATTCCCCATGCCTAGATTTAGCATCCTGCCTAAACCCACCTTCTCTGTGATGGTTGCACAGTGACTTTCCAGCTCCAGCTCTCCCTCCACCTTACCTGCTGGCCTCCAGTATTCTCCTGGAAGCTGAGCCCTCCTTTCACCCCCATCTATCTATCATCTGTCTGTGTGTGTATCTATGTATCTATCTATCATCTATCAATCAATTTATCATCTGTATGGACTCACGGATCTCATTTTTTTCCCAATAGTTTAAGATTCATTCCTGTTCTTAATTATGTTTGTGCTCAAATTGCCCCAAATTTGCCCAGTGGAAGTCCCTTATGGCTGGCTTAGGATGTTCTTTTTGATGCCTTCTTAACCCTTGCCTCCCACTTCCTGCCCCTAACGCCCGCTGTTCCAAACCCCTCATAAAGACCTCGTGGACGCCTAGTCCAGGAAGCCTCCTGTGTCCCAGGGGGTGAACGATGACCCTGTGTGTGTGCTCTCTTGCTTCAGAGGACACAGTCTTCGTGTCCTCCTCTTGAAGGAGCTCATTTTGCTCCTTCATGTCCTGATGAGGTGGAGCAAAATGAGCACATCCTGCACAACACGGCTACCGTTACATAGGTTTCACTCACTCTGTCAAAGAAAAACCCTGGAACTTTGGTCAGGTAATGAATTTGCCATCCTGTGGCTGGACCAGGCCCTACTTGATGGACCCCCTTTTTAGTTAGGTAGTAGCCAGTAAAGGTTCTGGGGAAAGCTTTGTGAGCCTCAGGTCAAACGCCAGCCTCATGCATGTGAAACTTGCCCAGAGAGGGGGTGACCTCCCAGACTGCAGGCGGATGGTGGAGTCAGCACTGGAAGCCCTTTCTCCAGGGCCCCGCCCAGGGCCTTTCCCTTTGTCCTCTGCTTTCTGCCACCCCCTGCCTCCCAGGGTATTTATCAAAGAACCAACCACTTAACAATTATTTACCAGGAAGCCTCATGACAATTGGAATGTTGATGTAGATAAAAAGCTTTTAAAACTTGAGTGAGACTTTTTAGAAGACTTTAGTCTGGAGGCTTCTGGGCAGATTTGCTTGTCTGGACTTGGGTTATTCCACCGGGTAGTTGTGAAGTGCAAATTAGACGGTATGTGTTAAGTTTCTGACACAGAGTGGAAGGATGACCATCTCTGTGCAGCCATGAGACCGAGCAACAATGTGGAAAGAGGCAGGGCTCCACGGCTCTAAAGGCACAAGTCCAGGGGTGAGGATTCATGGCACCAGCAACTTCCAACCTTCCCTCTCACTAGATTTTGCAACAAAAAACTTCTGGAAAATGCCATGCTCTACAGAACTGCTTGGCTTCCCCTCCTTGCATTGGGTCTGGACACTGAGGATAGGATGGAAGTGGCGACAACAGAAGAGGGACTCCCATGAGTGAGGCTGCTGTGCGCGCTCTGCAAGGCGCTGCACATACGTCCTCTTGTTTCGCCCTCTCTTCATTCCTGGAGGGCTGACCAAGCATTACCACTTGCAGAGGAAGAGGCAGAGGGGAACAAAATGGGAGGGAGTGGTTGGCAGGGGAGGCGCGGGGGTCAACAGAGGAAGGAAATAGCCAAAAAGAAGACCACAGGAGGGGTGGAGAAGAAGGAATCACCTGAATCCTAGGTAGTTACCCCTCTTAGAAAATCAAGGGTGACTTGAAGAACCCCAAAGAATTATGACCACAGAACTCTCCCACATGCCTTCTGGAGAACGAAGATTACTATCTCTTCCTTTTATTTGGTAGTTTCCCTCTCTGATTACAAAAGTAACACGTTACTCCAACTCTGTAAATATACTGAAACCATTGAATTGTCCAGCTTAAACTGTGGATTTTATGGAATATAAATTATATCTCGATAAAGTGATTTAAGATAAATATATAAATAGAATTTAAAAAGTAACGAGTGCTTATCACAAAAGACTTACAAGACTTGGAAAATACAAGAAAATGAAATCATAATCTCCTCCCTCAGTGATAATGTCTTAACATTTTAGTGGGTTTTGTTCTTTCTTCTATTACTAATGCTTACACAGTTGAGATAATGTTATATGTGTAGCAATTTGTAGTCTATTTTATTTAACTTGATCACAAAGGAATTTTCTCCCATGGTATTAAAAACTCTTCTGGTTCTTCTTTTTAATGGCTGAATAATAATATATCTTGGCACATGTGTGCAAGTATTTCTGAAATGTGAATTCCCAGTAGGGGGTCATAGGGTCAGAATGTAGGTATATTTTGCTAGTGCCAAATTGCTTCCAGAAAAGATTGCATTGATTTATGCTCCACTAATAGATCTTTTTTATTTTTGCCAGTCTAATGGTTAAATAATCTCATTGTTTTAATTTGCACCTCTGATTATTTGTGACTGAATATTTTTCTTATGTTAATTGACTATTCCCTGTGAATTGCCTGTTCATATCCTTTTTTCTGAGTCACTTATTTTTTCATATTAATTTGTGTGTAGTCTTTTTTTTTTAGATCAAAACATTTATTTTTTGTGTTACAAGATCAAAAATAAATCCAAGCAGGTAATGAAATAAACATTTTTTTAAAATGTCCCACGCTGGGTTCTCTGTCCTAGAATTCAGTCAATAGTCCACGCGTACGTGGCTTCAATACTTCTTCTGGATGCCATGAGGTCTCCATCTTATAACCATGTTTCTCTAGTTCAGCTCATAACTGGAGAAGTCATCCTGTACATTGTTATCATCCTAATTATCCTCCCAGACATGTGCATCTTCATCTAAACCAGCCTTGTCTTCCGCAGGGAACTCGTCCTCCTTCAGAGATCTAAGTCTACTGGCTGCGTTTTCTCTGACATCGTGACTCTCTGCGCCCAAAACCTCTCAGGTCAGGAGGAAAGTTGGACCCTTCACTCTTCCTCACGGCAGCTGCCACTGCCGCTCTTAATACATAAGGAGTGCTATGCGTTGCAAATCGTCTATCATAGTCTGTATCTTTTTAACCTCTAAGATGCCTTTCATCATTAGAACTTTTAAATTTTAATGTAGCCGAATTTGTCAATCCTTTCCTTTCAGGATACTGGGTTTCATGTCACCCCAAGAATGGAGAAATATTCACCTCTGTTTTTTCTAGAATTCTTAGCTTTATTTATACAATTAGATATTTATTTGGAATTTAATTTTTGGGTGTGCGATGATGTAGAGCTACAACCTTGCCAATAGGCTATCATTTCCTAGTGCTTTGAATTGCTATTTTTCTCATATTGTTAATTCCCGTATATATCTGGGTCTCTGGACTCTAACTTGCTTATCTTCTCATGCAATGTTACGCCGTTTAAATTACTGTAGTTCCACAGCACATATTGATACGTAGTAGGCACATGTCCCTCCACACACCTCCCCCCCATTTTTCTTGTCCATAGAACTTTTAAAAGCTGTTAGGATTCAGATGGATATTGTATTGAACTTATCAATTTATTTGGGGGAGAATTATGGCAAATGACAATATTGAATCTTACCTTCCAGGTATGTGGGATATTGTTCCATTCAGATCTTCTTTGTGACATTTAGAAAAGTGTTATTGTTTTCTCCATATATAATTCATATGTTTCTAGTTGGATTAATTCTAAGGCGTATTACAGTTTTTGTTGCTTTTGTGAATGAAATATTTTTCATTATATTTTCTAATTGTTCGCTGGACTATATGGAAATTGTTGATTTTGATATGCTGATATACCCAGCAAAGGACTTTACCAAACTCTTATGATTTGTTCCTGAAAGAAGGTTTCTGATGGCCTGTTTCTTACAGGGTGTCTGAATATTCCAGGGAAAAACCAGTCGGTTACTGTTTCCCTTAGACCAGGGTTTCTCAAACCCTAATGTGAAAATTACCTGGGGAATATTGCTAAATGGCACATTCTGATTCAGCACGTGGGGGTGGAGCCTCAGAGTCTGCATTTCTCACAAGCTCCCCTGTGATGCCGGTGTTGCCAGCATGGCGGCCCCCAGACCACTGTGCACAGTGAGAGGCTAGGTGATTCCCGGCGGGTGATTCGTCGGGAAACAGACATTCCTCTCAGATTTCAGATAAGAGACAACTGTTGCTGACATCCATGAAGCAAGAAGCTCTGTCGACCTGGGCAGGGTTCCCAGGAGGGTCTGTGAAATGTCAGAGCTGGAAGAGCCCCTGCAAACCAGCTGGTTCAACCACCTTGGTTTACATCTGAGGAAACTGAGGCCCAGAGAGGTAACTGAGTCATCTAAAGCCTCAAAGCTGGGGTCCCAGATTGGGTGAGTGCCATACTGGGGCCAGCTTTATTCTCAACCAGCCAGGGGACTGACCCTGAGCAAGGCTCCGAGACTCTGAGCCTTAGTTTCCTCATGTATAAAATGGGGATAATAGTGTGACCTGTCCAGCTCACAGGACTACTCTGAGAGTCAAACGGGCTGAAAAGGAAAATGGACAGAGGATGACCTGAGTGCCTAAGGGGACCCAGGTCTGCCTTCAGGATTTTGCAGAATAAGCTACAGGAGAGTGTGTGGTCTTCTATAGTGTAAGCTCCTGGATCTTACCAGGTGCAACTAATTCAAGCTGTGGAAATGACCATGTGGACCAGGACAGTACGTCTGAGGCTGAACTTGGTCCTCAACTTGCCAATTTATAAACAATGCTGCTAACAGCCGAGATGCTGCCAGTGGTCCCCCACGCTGACTGCATGTGCCAACCTGACCGGCTGTGTCTGACTCTCCAGGCATGGGGCCTAATCATCAGTATTTGTCAAAAGCTCCCCAGGTGCTCTCCACCTGAAACCCAGGGAGTCCCTCTCCTGGATGCCCCGCTCCCAGACCTGCTTATTCCCTGAAGGGGGCCTAGTCTGGGGAACAACAGGTGGATGGGCGCCTCCCCTCAGGTATCTGCACACCCTAAGTGGAGGCTGGGGCTGCCCACCAACCAGAAGCAGGACTGAGAGACCAGCTGGTGTCGGTTGGCCTCTGACTTCCTGTAACTTCAGGCAGCTTGAAACTGTGGCGCCTCAAGCCCAGTGCCATGGCTCCCATGCTTCCCCAGGGCCGGGTGAGCTTCGGGGCACCTGCAGGTTAGTAGGAATTTCCAGCCTTCCAGGTTTAAGAATCCCCAGCCCCTTGGTGGTGGTGGGTGACTGAGCAGCCCCTCTGATCTGTGAGCGATGGCGTTGATAAGTTAAAATCATGTCTTCAAGGGGCCCAATGCAGGGAGGGAGGGAGATGACGAATGGCCACACCTGTCCTGGTGAGGGTACACTGCACACCTCCTGCTCCCTCCAGACAGGCCTTGAACCTTCGCCAAGGATGTTAGCAGCCTCCTCCACTTCGCTCCCCTCCAGACATTTCACTCTCACCTCTAACACCCGAAACAGCCCACCTCCTCCAGGCAGCGTTCAGAGTGACCAGAGAAGCCCCCTCCCCCAGCAGCAGGCTGATCCCAGGCCCTTGCCCTGCTCAGCAGCCGCAGCCCACCGGTAGCATGAGGACAGCCGGCCCTGTACCCCCTGGACACTCCACCAGACTTGTGCCTCCCTTTGCAGGAGGGCCCTCAGGTGGGAGCTCCCTTGGATGTGGTCACAGACAGGTGTCTGTGGATTCGCTGAGCCTATAGCTTCCATTCCTCCCTCTGTCCATTTTAGCCTTCATATGGACAAGGAAGCAAAATTTACCCTAGCCCCTCTCCCTCCCATCCATCATCCCCCAGGAATAAAGCTGCCTTTGCAACCCTGTGGGCCTCCACCTCAAGGCACAGAGTGGGCGGGCCAGCCACAGGGGATACTGACTTTGACTAGCCTGAGGAGAAGATGGGTTTGAAATAAGGATGCCCCTTACTGATCTTTGGGGTAAAGAAGACACCACAAGGTGTTCCACTTGAAGCCTCCTGCCTTGCCCACTGCCTCATCTCACCAGCGCTGGTGGCCTTGGTGAGCCCGAGGGATGGCTTGCAAACAGAGCTGGCAGGCAACACAGGAACCCACCCCAAGATGGCCCCAGGCCTGGGGATAGGCTTGTGCTTTCTCAGAGAGGGAAAGGAGGGAGACCCTGCGGCCACCAACATCCCCCTCCCTTGAGCAGGCGTACTTTTGGGGGCAGTCGTCATCCTGGGAGGAGGCGCTTCCTTGTGCCAATTGAAAGCCTGTCTCTGTTAGCGCGAGCCGTTCCTTCTTGTTCCGCCCTCCAGAGACCTGCTCAAATGATCAATACGCTTTTAATTAAACTGACTGCTTCCAGATGACTCTGGTCCCCTGGGTCACTTTTTTCTTTCTGTGAACAAGCTTCTTAACGTAGCTTGTGCTGGGGATCACGTGGGCACTTGGTGAGCCATCCGATCCTCTGAACTTCCTGGGTCAAGGACTGTTTCTCCAAGGGGCCGGGCTGCTTTATTCCAGGCCCTGTTCAGCACACCCAGCCCCTCTCCCTAAGGCTGTAACCCCAACTGGACACACTCAGGCAGAGGCACGTGTGTGGGTTGACTGAGGGTTATTTTGTGTGTAATTTGCATGACATTCAGGGGTGGGGGCTTGGCTTTAAAGTCAAACCCTTCAATCCTGGGCACTCTTGCCCCCACGCCCACCTCCCTGGCATATAGTAGGTGTTCAATAAATGCTTGTTGCATGACAGGTGAGTTTTCCTTTTGCTGGAAATACCACACAGGAGGTGACCCAGAGAGAAGGGTTTAGTTAGTAACTCTGCAAGTGCAGCTCGGTGCCTGTGTATGACACTCACTGGTCTCCCCACGGGAAATGGGAGAAAAGAGGCTTTCTTAGGGGTGCCCTCGAGGTGACCCGAGAGGAAGGATGCCAGCCAGGGGTCTGGATTGGGATCTCCTGCTGAAGACAGGAGACTCCAGCCACCAAGGTCGAGAAAAGAGCTTTTTATTCAGAGAAAAAAGCAGAAGTTTGCGCCCAGTCTCCCTCAATGTTGGCCCTTGTCTTGTTTTGACAGCATTGCAATGCTGTCAGTTTGAGACTAAGCAGAATGTTACACTGTCGCCAGCCGCCACAGAGGGAAGGCCACTGTGCCACTGGTGTGGGGATTAGACAGGTTGTCACCCACGCAGCCCCAGCTGGGGCCCGGTGCAGCCCCTGCCAGGACAGGGTCTGAGGTGGCTGAGGTCTAGCATGGAGATGGGCTCAGCAAGGAGGGAGGGGCCGGTCTGACTCTGTGCAGGTAAAATGCCTCCCCACCAACCAACCTGAACCCAGAGCGGGCTTTGGGGCTCATGGCGACGGACCTCTGCTTTCCGCCAAGCCGGCTGGAGGAAGAGCAATTTCAAGGCCATTGTGCAAGGGCCTTTCTCACGCACACACCTCGGACCTCCGGCCTGACCCTGCCAGACTGACATCATCAGCAAACGGTGACCAGCGAACCTCTCCCCTTACCCTGCCCGCTGACCGCGGACTCCTTTGGGACTCACACAGCACTGATGGAGTCTCTTTGGTACACAATTCACCCTGTGGGCACCCCAGGGCTGCCTTCTTGGTCAGGACAACAAACAGTGGGTCTCCACGGTCAGACGACAGCTCTCTCCCAAAGTGGTGAGTGGCAACGCCCTGCCCGGACTGCGAGTTAATGGGCTTCGTTAATAAATATTAATAAATATGAAAGCTGACACGGACCAAGAAGAGATGTCCATGGCCTGGCTGTGGAAGGCCCGAGCCATTCTGGTTGCTCTGTCAATGCAAGTCCTGCCACCAGCCCTCTCATGGGACATCAGGAAAGAGCTCTGAGCAGGGGTTAGGACAGAGGTGGCTCTGTGAACACCAGCCCCTCCGAGCAATTAGCCCTGGAGCCTGGCGGTCATCAGCTGTAGGCAGGGGTCTCTCTGCAGAGCCACTGCCCTTCAGGGAAGGCCCGAGGACACTGCCCGAGGATTGCGCTGCTGCCTTCCTTTCTTTCTCACGGTCACCAGAGCCTTCGTAAAGTGTCCTAGGTGGCACCTCTGAATACTGACCTCCTTCCCCATTTAACTGGGGCCACAGGCCCCCCTGGACAAGGACTCATGCTTGGCCTGGAGCTGGAAGAGGGGCCCTGGAACAGAGACATCGCGTGGGCAGGCTCCGCCCTGGTGCCAGCTGATCCTGGGGCAATGGGCCAAAAAGAAGAACAAAGGCCTCCGCTGGGAGCCGGGGTGGGGGAGCCATTCTTACACCAAAGGGGGAGACGAACCCTTCTGTTGGGCTTTGTGTAGAAGATGCTGCTTCAGGAACCACTGGAGTGGGGTTTTGGAGCTCAGGGACCCCCGCTTGGGCCTTCAGCCTTCAAATGGGGGGACCAGGGTCCAGGCTCATCTTGGTAGAGTGTGAGGGTGTGTGTGTGTGTCTGTCTTCCTGGTTCATCAATCTGAAGGCCCTGGCTACCACCCGCCCTTTCAGACACAAGGTGGGCGTTATCTTGGGAAAACTGGCCTAAAACAAACAGGTCAGGTTTCTGGTCAGTTCTGCCTAGGTGGGTTGTCAGACTCCATCCAGGAGGGAAAAGTAAATTCCGTTCTGGTGGAGGAGGTCCGAGTCCCCAGAAGCCCTATTTAGGTCCTCCCCCAACTCCCACCTGGGCATGGACAGATCTGTAGCCACACGGCAGGACAGCGTTAAGCTGTGACTCCATGAAGCCTCTCGTGTCTGCGGAATGGGAGCTAAGTTCTGGCGCAGCTGCCATAGCTCAGGCTTGTTTCCAAACTGGGCACGTCCCGCATGTGTGTATCTGCAGCCCAGTGTTGGGGTCCTCTCAAACCATGCCTGACTCCGAAGGCAGCTGCGGCACAGGCCTTTCTCCTAATTCAGGCCGGTGGCAGGGGAGCCCTTTTGGGGAGTGGCCGCGATGCTTGCAGCCTTTCCAGGCTGATCTCTCCTGATGTCAGGGTCCCACCTCCGGTCCCCAAGGCCAGCCCTGCTCTGTCCTTCCATCATAATGTTATGGCCTTACTTCTCAAAAGCCAGGAGCAGGGCCCCAACCTTCCCATGAGAAGACAGACATCCCAAGAACAGCCTAAGGTGAGTTCTTTTCTGGCCCCCAGCAGCCCTGTTCAGAGCTCCCTTTGTTGGGGGAGGCTGTGCAAGCGGCGGAGGACGCCCAGTCTTGGAGAATGGTTCCTGACGCTCCCTCTCCCAGCAGACTCTTCTTAGATGGACTCAGAAAAAGTCCCTCCTCTGTCATCCCTAGTCTATCCCCCACCTCCCAGACCGGGCTCAACACGGGGAGAGAGAGGAGGGGTTACAGAGGACAGCCACGCCAAGTGAGAGACCCGAGGGGAGCAGCGGGGTGCAGGGGAGCGCGTCACACCCATGAACCCCACAGCCACAACGCCAGTGACAGGTTGACAGTGACTTTTCAGTGTCCGTCCCTCTCCCCATAGCAGCATTACTCATCTATCACCTCCACAGAGTCCTTGTCCTTCCCCTCCTCAGACTCCGTCATTGTTTCCGTGTTGTCGGTGTCTGACAGAGTCACCTGCCGCACCCAGTCTCCGTCACGGAGAGGCTCTGGATGACACGGTCCGGAGAAGGGGTTGAACCAGTTCGGGGAGAAGTCCCCACCAAAGGTCTCCTTTACCGACTCCCAGCTGCCCGTGTGCTCCCTCGGCTGGTTCTTTCGTTTGAGGCGCTCAATGCCCTGGAGGGACAGTGAGATAAAGAGGGTCAGCATATAGGGCTGTGCACCTTCGGGCACATACCCCCAGCCCCGGCACAGCCCGGCACTGAGGCCCAGGGCATGGGTGGATGGGGCTGCTGGGGCACAGCCTGCTGTAGGCCAGGTCAGGGCTGGAGACTCCTCAGAGGGCTGAGGGGGCGGAGTGGGGAGCAACGTGGAGTAGCACAGCAAGAAGGACCTTCGAGGAACTGGCCTGGTTCTCACCTACCACTAGCCCTCCCCACTTCCCTCCCACAGGTGCCAGGGCTGCCCAGCCTTGTTAAGTAAGGCCAGCTGCTGCACAGGAGCCAGGCTGTCCAGTGGCCAAGGACCAAGGAGTGACATCCCAGGCCTCTCTGGGCATGAGCTGGCCCACCCATCCTGAGACCACTAAGACAGATGATCCCTCCCTAAATATTCTGGACCACTCCCCACCATGGTAGGCACAGCAAACTTAGCATGAAGAAGGATGACAGGGTTCAGGTGAGAGTGCAGGATACAAACACGTGAGATGAAGAAGCACATGAGTGTATGGCTAGTGCCAACATGCAGCAAGCAGTTGGAGGGTGCACATGGTCACTGTGGGGAGGCAGAGGCTGGCGTGAGGGCTGCTCATGCAGCACACCACCTTGTGGCCTCTCCCAAGCTGCCCACTCACCTGCCTCTGGGTGTCGGCTGCGACTCAGCCGCCAGGCCACAGAAAGAGGGTGTTGGGTAAGGGGAGAAAGCCAAAGGAGTTAAAGACACAGCGGGCCAGCTCTCAAGGCCCACAACACCCTGCCCAGAGCCTTTTACCCCTCACTGGGGCCTCTGCCTTCTCCATCTCTTCTGGAAGCCAAGGGAATTGGCTGCAGGTTTGCCGGGCACAGATATTGCTCATTGACATGACTCTTTCCACCTCGGAACCATCTCTGAGTACCTAGTTCTAGGCTTTCTCTTCTTTTCTACACAAGAGCCTCACATAACTGGTATAAACCTTTATGTTATACAGAAAGAGAAACTGAGGCACACACACAGACTGAGATCTGACCACATCCTGGGTCAGCTCTTCTTCTCCAGTACTCTGTCTTCCCACACCATATCAGAGATTTACGTTTCTTGGCTTTTGAGAAAATTGTAGTCTAAAGAATCTGATCTCAAAGGTCTGCTCATAAGAGACTTTACTGATTATGAAGGGTAAAACAGTAGCTTCATAGTAAGGAAACTTTGCAGGCACCACCTTAACCCAATGAAAGTTAATATCACCGGGAATGAGACGCATCAGCGTCATGTACCTTGGATATAGTGCACTGGGAAGGACACACCATCACCTCAGAGGTTTTCCTGCCCCAAATGCATCATCTCAATTTAATTGTGAGAAAACACCAGACAAACACAAATAGAATAGTCTACAAAATATCTGGCCTATAATCTTCAAAAGGGTCAAAGTCTGATGAAAATGTTTTGAAACCAGATAGGAGTGGTAGTGGTACAACATTATAAGTTCCCCTGAATTGCACACTTTAAAATGGTTAATTTTATGTTCTGTGAATTTCACCTCAATTAAAAAAAAGGGTCAAGTTTGTGAAAGATAAAGAAATACTGAGAGACTGCCATGGATTGGAGGAGACTAACGAGACATGACAAATGATGCAATGAGGCCTCCTGGAACAGAAACGGATGTCAGTGGGACACCTGGAGTAATTTGAATAAAGTATATAGATTAGTTAATGGTGTTGTATCAATAGATTTCCCGGTTTTTATATTTGTATTATGGTTATATAAAATGTTTACACTTGGAAAGACAGATTGAAGGGTAAATGAGAACTCTTTGTACTATTCTTACCACTTTTTTGTAAGTTTGAAATTATTTCACAATAAGTTAAAAAAATAATCTGAGACACAAATATTTATGCAATAGTCTTAAACACTGAATTATAACAACGGAAAGTTGGAAACAATTGAAATGTCCAATAATGATGGCTAAGAAAATTATTCTATAAAGCAGAATACTATGCACCTATTAAAAATGCTGTTAATACAGTTTTACATGACATTCGAAAATCCTGTCCACGCGGCAACAAAGGAAGAAAGCTGCACATGACATCATCATGGAACTTATGGTTACCTGGGGGGAGAGGAGTTTAGAAGATCTGCACTTATTTCTGTAGACTCCCCACACTTTCAAGTTTTCAACAATGAGCAGGTGTTACTTTTATAATCCGACCAAAATCCTGTTTCAGAAAATGGACCTTGTTGACACAGTCTTGAGGGAGCCTCGCGGAGTCACGAGCACAGGAGGCCGCACTGCTCCCGCATGGGCCCCTCGCCAGGCCTCCTCACTTGGCAGAAGTAGTAATGGCTCACGGGGTGACTTGCTTTGGGGATCCTGCATTCCTTCCTGGATGATCGTGTGCAGCATGTCAAGAGCGGCGTTTTAACTGTGATTGCAGGGGAGCTGGGACCTCGCCATGTGGCAGACCAGGCTACAGAGGGGACACCCAGAAAGGACAGATTGGCTGTATCCACACTGACTGGGCTCGCTCAAAGCCATGACTGTGGGTCCTCACAACAAGCAAGTATTGATACAGCAGATGGGAAAAAAGAAGTTGAGAGGCCATGACAGTGGCCAAAGCTTGTCCTGCTGGTCATGCACCAGAATCAAGCCTAGACCTGGTGTCTTCTCTCCACCCAAGGTGTTTTCAGTCCTACTGCAAATTCTCACTCTGCCTGTGCGGATCTCGAAGACAGAGAAGAGCTGTAGGGGAAAATGAAGCAGAAGAGCCACAGGACTACTATTTCCCATTCCGGTGTGTTCCCAGAGGAGCCCTCTAGGACTGTGCTCCACCTCCTCAACGAGCTCGCAAAAGCATCCCAAAGTCCGGCCTGGAAGTTCCTCAGCGGTTAAGTGGATAAACATCCAAAGAGTGTCAACTCTGAGTCTGGAGAGGAGAAAATATTCCAAAAGAATCTGATGCATAAAAAAGGCCTGAGGTTCTGGACTCTCAGCATCAGGGGGAGCCAGAGGGGTTTCTTTTTCCAGATAGGACTCAATTTTGAGTTTTGTGTAGATTTAAAGGTGTCCTGAAGGTAAGGTTCTGAAGCTGGAGGTTTGCAGAGGCAGCAGTAATACTGACTTCAGGCTCAACAAACAAGAATGGTTGATTCCTGGGGCCGCCCCGTGGCCGAGTGGTTAAGTTCGTGCGCTCTGCCTCGGCAGCCCAGGGTTTGGCTGGTTCGGATCCTGGGCGCAGACATGGCACTGCTTATCAGGCCATGCTGAGGTGGTGTCCCCACATAGCACAACCAGAGGCACTCACAACTAGAATATACAACTATGTACTGGGGGGCTTTGAGGAGAAGGAAAAAAAAAAAGAAGATTGGCAACAGATGTTAGCTCAGGTGCCAATCTTAAAAAAAAAAAGAATGGTTGATTCCTGGTAAGGGGGGTAACAGCCTAAGCCAGAACCTCTTGCAGTGAGTGTGTGACCTAGGCCTTATGGGCATCGGCTGCTTGGATGACACATGAGCTGTGATCTGTAAACAAACCCACCAACACCCAAAAATTAATGTGCCAGGACTAAGTCTCCCAAAGGAGGCTGAGACCCAAGTACAGCTCTGTAAGGACTCAGCTGAGACCCACAGAACAAGAGCAGGTGGTCCCCCTGCTCCCTCCATCACCAGACGTAGAAAGTCAGAGATGCTGCAGCCCACACATACCTGCCCTCCTCAGAGACAGCCAGATAACTCTCTCTTCATGAGTGTTTCATAGCTTTTTATTGCAACCCGCAACAGAAAACACTTAACAGAAAATACTTTTCTGCTGCAACTCAGCACACACCGCCCCCCACCAAGTTTCATGAAACAATACTTATTCCACAATGTGTAATGCATTATTTTTTATTTCTTTTAAAAAATGCTGTTGCAAACCAAGAAAGTGATCTCACAGATCATGAACAGTTGTGACGACGATTTGAAAAGCACAGCTCTAACAGAGCTAACATGTACTCGAGCCACACCATGTGCCAGATACTAACACTTACCTTCATTACTCTCATTTAATCCTCACGTCAGCCTTGTGACTCCCTGATTTTACAGATGAGAAAACCGAGGCTTAAGTAAGTTAGTGCCCAAGGTCACACAGGAAGGAAGTAGCTGACTAAGGATGTGAACCAAGGACTGAAGCCTGGGCCCAAATGTTCCATCACTGGGCTACGTTAACTCATCTGCAGAAATTCAGGGCGTCCTTTGTGTCCATGTCAGAGCAGGTGCCTTCCCTGAGATTTTTGCAAACACTCCTCTGCAATGCTTTTCATAATTCCTTGGATCAGCTTCATCAGCTCCTGTGCACACAGATGGAGAGTGATCCCTGGGGCCACTTGGCTTTGCTGGGTAATCACGCTGCTCAAGTCATCAATTTTTTTTTCTTGAGGGAGAGGGTGGGGAAATGAAGTCTTCAGTTTGGCAGAGTAGACTGGCCCATGGCTTGTTTCTGTTTCAGTGTGAATTCTTTATTTCCTATGAGGTGATTCTCAGGTCAGATGTGTATTTAGAAGATTTAAGAAAAAGCCATGTGGGTGTTGAGGCCCACAGATGGACACCAAAGGCCAGGACATGTGCATGTGTCTGTCCCAGGCTCTAATTCCTCACTAGCCACCACTCTCATTTAGAGGACCCCAGCTCCACTCTTTCCCCTCTGCCTTCTGGACGGTTCTCTGCCCAAAGGGCCCCTCGGTCCAGAAACCAGTTGGACAGATGAGATTTGCAGGAAGACTGTTGGACAGACTAATAATTTGGCTCCCTTTCACAAAGCAGACTTCCCTTGTTTTCTCAGCATTCATGTTGGGGAGGCTGTGGGTTGAGGGAAGAGGACTCAGTCGGCACCCCCTACCGAGCACCACACTGAGCCCAGCAGCACACGGGGCCAATCATCGGCAGGCATCAGGGAGCCCCGGTGGGGCAACCCCGGCACACCCCAAGTGGATTCTCAGACGCGCATATGTCAGAATCCCCTGGAGGGCTATTAAAATCCAGCTTGCTGGGCCCCACCCTCTGAGTTTCTGATTCAGCAGGTCTGGGGTGGAGCCCAAGAATGTGCTTTTCTGACAAGCTCCCAGGTGACGCTGATGCTGCTGGTCTAGGGGCCACGCATTGAGATGCACTGCCTCAGCGCATCGCCAGCAAGGTTCTTGAGAGGGATTCCAGCAAAATCTTCCTCTCTTCTCATTTCCTTGGTATTTAAGGGCCTCTTCTAGGCTGACACCCCTGGCTGGCTCACCCCACAGGCTGATGCACTACAGGTCTTAAAATGAGAGAAACTTAAAACCCGTTAGCTGGCTGGGAGAGCCCAATGCAGGCTCCCAGATCTGGGGTTTCTGTGTGATTCTGACCTCGCATAGGTGGTTAATAAACATTTCTTAATCTACCTCATCTGAAAGATTCCTGCATCAAGAAGATGGATTTTTATCCTTCCAAGCAGTCTAGCCAGAATGAGCAAAGCTGGTAATTCAAGGCATCTCACTTTGGGTTCTTCCAAGAAAAAAGTATTAGAAAGATGAAATGGTATGACTAAGAGGAGACTTGGCACATGCACTTGTACCCAAATTCTCTTTGTGCACACGACGCCACCAAGCCCATGCAAATAGGCATCGATTTGTTTGGCCCGAGGCCTTTTGCATGTTCCATGTGGTTGCTATTAACACAAAGCTGAAGCTGACAGGCTTCAGGAAAGAGTCACGAACCCAACTCGCCGTGTCACCTTCCTCTTTATTTTTCCCTTACGCTTTCCAGAGCCCAGGTTCTGAACCCTATGGCCACTACTGGCTCATTTCCCATATGTGCACCATTCAGTGCTGTCAGAACTCCTGTGCCAGAGCAAAAAGCTGGGGCCGCGTTTGTGTGGAGGGGTGTCCTCTTTCATGAGTCATCTGGGGATACTGAGTGGAGCTCAGGGATGTCTATTTCTTCCCGCGTGGGCACCAGGCTGGAGACCAATCACTACACTGCAAAGGACAGTCATGCTCCTTAGTCAGTGAGCTCTCTGAAAAATGTTTTTGATCTTAAGGAAAATGAAATAGGAAAAACACAGGGAATCTTGGAGTCACATTTCACTCTGGCTTGAGAGCTGGGGAACATTCATTCGTTCAGCCAAAGGGCTTGTAAAAACCCAGAGGGAGAATCATACAGGATGTCGGAAGGAGCCTGCATCTCTGGGAGATATCCATAGTATGCTCATGTTTAAATGATGACTTTCTATTTTTAGGATTCAAGAAAAAGTCAACACATCTTCAGCTCTAACTACTGCATTCCTTAGAAATTCCATGAGGGAAAACCCAATCTGGGTCGTTTAAAAAAAAGCCCTTGAAGATGGAGTACTTTGAGGGCATCCGAATACTTAAAAAATATTCCGAGTCCCAGTCTCCGTCCCCTGGGAGGAGGACAGCGCGGCAACACTGCCTCCCAAGGGATGGATCCCTGAGGGGTGGGACCAGGGCCAGAGCCTTCTCAACTGCTGTCGAGTCACTTAGCCACACTTCTTTCATACACCTAAGTGAACTGTTTAAAAAAAAAAAGAATGTGGAAAACAAACGCTATAAACTCGATTTAAAAACAGCATTTAAAAACAATTTCAGATCTCAGCCTTGACTATAGCATAAATAGTACCGTAGAGGCAAGTCAAGGTTAATTGACTCAGAAAAGCTCGTAGAGTTCTTTGGTTAAACATCAAAAGGATGATGGAGAACCCCTCAAAACAGCGCACCAGAACTGCGTGTGGAGGTTTTCGCAATTTCCTCTGGTTTGACTTTGGTTCCTGCTGGGTGGGCAGAAGAAAATGGGGCTCTCCCCTATGTCCAACCCCAGAGGCAAACTTGGCAGACTTCATGACCTTCCTGTAGCAACGGAGAGCCCAGGAGCACAAGGGAAGGAACTCAGGCTGCAGAAAGCCAAAGGACAGGGGCCTGGTAGGGCAAGCTTGCTCAAGAGGGGACCATAAAGGTCCTTTAAAGACACAATAAACACCTCATTCAAGGGAGGGAGCATAAATAAATGTCCTTTAAAAGCAAAGAAACAAACAGCAAACTTGGGTTGACCAGACCATCGGCTCTCCCCGCAGGTAACACTGTGAGAGAGCAGAGCTCAATCAGAACAGGGTTTGGAAAAATTTTATTGCATTTTGTTTCCATGTGGAAGCACTGACAGAATTGAAAAGAGGCAGCATGTTTCGCTTACTTTTCTGAAAAATCACATGGCTAGATTAACTTTCTCCCTATCCAGGACTGGATTTAATAAACCTTACCCCCCACCCCCACCCCAAGCAAAAGCTAAAAAAGGAGGTTTGTGGTGATGATCACTTAAAAAAAATCCATGTGTGAGAATTCACAGATGGTCAGTATTCAAATTTCCGTGACTTTTGCATGTGAGGGCACTCTCTGTCTCCTCACCTCCCCTGCTATCTTCAGGCTTTCCTTTTGCAAATGAGACTGACACAGCAGGCGCCTCCAAACAGAAGAGCTTCTCAGTGCCAGGCCCCAGCTCCTGTGAATCAGCTGACTGCAGTGAAGGCTGTCTAGCAACTGTGAAAAGTTTGGGGGCTACAATGTTGCTCTCGCATCACTGCCAGCCCCGTGCCAGGACAATAGTTTCCCAGGTTAAAATATTGTAAGACATGGGTATGTGCCCATTTATGGGTCTAAAACGTCATTGTGAACCCACTTCAGAGATTTACAAAGCGAGGAAGCAGAGGCTGATGGTGGCGCTGGGGACCGTGGCTGTCTCACTCAGCATTAACACTGACTGACTGACATCTCGCTCGGGGAGCGCGGGAGCTGAGGTGGCAGGAGGGTGAGCAGATGTAACAAAGGAAAATGCAGCTCGCCTAAAATTTGGAATTTTTTTTTGATTGTGTAAGGCATTTTGAACTGGAAAAACGTCTTTTTCCTTCACAGTCTTCCACATAATCAGAGGGAATATAATTAGTGATTCAGAATACAAATAAGACCCCTTTCATCTCTCTCCCCACCCCCCTTAAAATCATTCTACGCACCCGAGCCCATAAAGTACAAGGCAGGCAATTGATTTTGTGAATTAGGAGGCAAACTGTGTCCACGTGCGGGATGAGGCCGCTGTGTCAAGGGCCCTTCTGAAGGCTCCAGCCCTGATCCTGCCCCTCTCAGGCCTCAAGGGGTAAGCATCCATCTTCAGTGAGGTTTTAAGTCCCATCAGGGCACCCGCCACTGCCTCGTGGGCAGTGGGAGGTCATGGGCCCTCCTGGCTCTCCTATGCATTCCCAACCAGGGGTCCGGACGGTCCATCCATGCACCAGCGTCACGTCTCACTCAGTTAGTAGAAGTGGGCATGGCTGGAGACAGCACCCTCCACATTAGTCATGCCAGACAGACAGCAGAGAGGAAACCAGAGGCCAGAGAAGTGATTTTAAAAAGGAAAAAAGAAGAGCAGCTTCAGTCACCAAAAAATATAAAGGATGATCTCTTAAAAATAAAACATGGGAACATTTTTTTTTCTCTGCAATGCTTAGCCATTTTATACTTGAGACATAAAAAAAAAGTTTTAGAGTAGTTGTTTTGCTTTTTCGGTTTAAACATTCATGAGAATGGATCGGACGGTAGTGCTGTGATGTGGTTTGTGTCTGAGTGGCAATGCTGGTCAGGGATCCTTCAGACCACATACTGGTACGGGTCTGCCTTCCCTTGGTCTGGCGTGGCAAAGGGGCTGGCCCAGCCTAGAGAGAAGGGGTGGCCAAAAACGGCTTTCATGTTCATCCATTTTGTTTTTTTAGCCCATCTTCTCTCTTCCTTTTTCAATTGTTCTATTCCCTGAAAACAAGAACAATCATACTTTCAGTCAAGCACTTTATTGCTGTGGTTTGGGGGGCGGGAAGGGATGTCCACTAGCCTGAAGTGAATGGAGTAAATGCTTTCTTTTTAAAGCCATAACGCCAACTACATTGTACCTGTTTCTTCTCTTTCTCTCATAAAAAGTGTTAAAAAAAAAAAAAAAGACATACTTCTTTTGGGTGGGCACATATTTATAAGTCCCTCTAGGAAGGGAAGGAAAACGAGCACAGCAGCAGCCCCTAGGCCATTACTCCTAGTGACGCCGAGCCGTGTTCTGTTAAGTGAAGGAGGCCATCTACGCACAGCTGAGTCCTGCTGGGTTCTGCAGAGACGCCTCTGGCCAGGGCCCGGGCTCTGTGTGGCAGAGCTGGGAAGGCTCTGCTGTGAGAAGCCTCAGAGCTGGCGGGGAGCTCACGATCATGAGAGCCAATGACGGCTGTTAATTTGGGACAGCTTCACAGGAAGTTCGAACCTACTATGACCACTTTGCAGACGAAAAAAAAAGGAACAAATCAAACGACTGCTCTGGTGCTGTCAGTCTCGCCAGGCAGGGAGGTCAAGAAGCACCCTGCCTAGCGGGGCTGGCGAGGCCCAACTGAGAAGGTCTAACAGGAGTGAGAGGCTGTGGTGAGGGCAGAGGTCACCACAGAGGAGGAAGGAGGAAGGATTAGTACAGGTTAGAGGGGCTGCGAGGACAGACCAGTCAGCCTCACTCACGGCAAATGTCCTCCTAGTGCTCCCTGGGGAGGAGGGTGACCCGAGGCCACCTCAGCAGCTGTTGCAGAGCCTGCGCCACACCCCCCGCTAAGTCTCACAGCAAAAACGGGGGCTGAGGGAGAAGCTGGTCCCTTCCCTTCTCTCTTCTTCAGATGGAGCTGGTCAGTGGGCAGGGCCTGAGAATGTGCCCCTGCCCAGAGGGACAGGGGAGGAGCAGCCTGGCAGGAGCCTGGCCAGGGGTCTGTCTGCTGTGGTCTCTGAGGAGGTGGGGAGCAGGGAGGAGGCCTGAGGGGACAGCCCATTGTGAGCTCTGTTCACAGCCTGGGGACCTGGGAAGATACAGGTCAAGGGGAAGACACCCTTTCCCATGAGCTTCAGGGCCCTCATTCCTTTCTCCTTTCCTTTCCAACACAACTCTCTTTAGGAACGGCCTTGAGGGGAGGGGCAGCCAGGGCCGGCTCTGTGACAGCTCTCCTTCTGGCTCCCCCAGACCATGGCCTGTGTGGCCTGGCAGCATCCCAACAGCTTGGGGGGCCGGACAGTCACCTCTGGGTTCCCTGCAGGGCTCATGTAGAGAAGCTGGTCATATTTAATGTTTGGATACACAGCTGGATCTACACCACTGGACACTATTTTTACAGAAACTCTTTTGCAATGTTGTTATTTCTTATAAAATAAAAGAAGATGCTGAGAACCCCCAAGCCTTCTAAACCCATCGAGAATTCCCACAGATCCAAATGATGGTGCCTTGGCAGCCAGATAGCATCGTCCTTCTCTTCTCTGCATGCTGATTTTCCACACCCACAGGGAGGGGGGCCTCAGCAGCAGAGGCAAGGACTCGGTCTTCCTCTGAGCCTCCACCTAAGGCTGACTACCCAACAGGCCCCAAGCCCCCAGCAACAGGGTCCTAGACGACTCCTGAGAGCTGCCACCTGAGGGGGACTTTGGGAAGCCAGGAGTAGAGGCAGGATGGACTGACAACCTCACGCCTCTGCTCCTCATCCCAGAGCTAAGTGCTGCCCCTTCCTCCTGGGGCCTCTTACCTGGACCCTAAAGTCCAAAAGGGAAGAAAGGCCTACATTATAGCCATGGATTGACCACCTTGAGGCTTTCAGACACTTTAGGAAGGTGGAAGGGTAGTGGCAGTGACACCAGGGGAGCAGACTCCAGTCTGGCTCAGCCAGCAGCTTTGAAGCTCCCAGAGAAGGAGCTGTTAGTAGGTGGAAGGTAGGGGTGGGGAGAAGGCAGTGGACGAGGACCAGATCTGGGCCAAGCAGAGAGAACCCAGAGGCTAGGCGAGAGCTTGCTGGCCACTGTTCTCAGGGGCTCAAGGCAGGGCTGTCTCCTGACTCCGCCCTCAGGACATAGTCTGGAAGTCACTTCCTCTGGGAAGCTGACCCTGCCTATGCCACCTGGCTTAGGGCACCCTTTGTCCACTACCCTGTCTCTAGGCCTGTGGCCCTTGGATGGGAAGGGTGTCCCAGTGCTGAGCACAGTGCCCAACACAGTGCTGTGCAGAAGACAGAACCATCATGAGAAGATGAAAGGACTTGTGGCAAAGGGAGGCCTTCACCAAGGCTGCTGCGCCCCTTCCTGGTGTGACCTTCCATGCTGGCCCCAAGCAGGGAGGACTCATGTGTGTGCAAAGATCCAGTGTCACTGCAAATGGAAGAATGTGCCCTGCACACCCAGGGCCTGGTCTGCAAGCAGTCCTCCCAGCAGCACCTGCCCAGGTCCCCCCAAACCCCAGGTGCAGGGGGTGGGCAGGCCACCTGCTTACCGTCTCATCTGTGCAGATGGAGTGCACCTGGGTGCCAAACATCACCGATGTGAAAATGAGGAAGAGCAGCCCCTCAAAGCACAGCAGGATAAGGAGGATCACGGTGGTGGGTGGTGAGAAGGAGCTGCACTCTGAAAGAGAAGGAGCACATGGGGCTCAGGGCCACCGCACGCCACCCACCACCCATCACCCAGTGCCCTGAGCCCAGCAGGCCTGGTTCCTCCTGGGGGCCACACGTCCCGGGCCTCCAGGTCTTGGCAGTGACCATCCTGCCCCACGCAGGGCTGTACCAGCGCTCCCTCAGGGAAGCCCTCGTGCCGGGGCCTCCCCTCCCTGCTGTTTCTTTCCCGGCCAGCACGTTATGTCTGTATCCTGGTGCCAAGCACAGTGCCTGGCACACAGGACTCAGGGCTGAGGCGTGAAAGCTTGACGACATCACAGGAGACCTTCCTCTCCTCAGAGCACAACACAGGTTGCACAGGTGGAAGGGCCTCAGTCCAGTCCTGGTTTGCCCATGAGATTTCTGGGCATTCCTGTATGAGAAGCCCCTGCTCTGTGCCTCTGTCGGCGGGTGAGAGGAAAGGGCAGGTCTGGAGGACCACTCAGTGGCTTTGGAATTTGAAGCTCACCAGGGGGCAGTCTGACTGCCTGCTCTGGCCCTGACCCAGATGTGAGATAGCCCCCATGGGAAATGCCCCCTCTCAGGAGCATCTGCATTGCTGAGACAGTCAGCCCCCAAGGCTGGAGCGATGGAAGCAGTGCTTTCACTCTCTTGGCCCCCTCTACGAGCCCACCTTGACTTGGGGTGTGACCCTAGGCAAGCCATCCCTCCCCAGGCCTCTACTCCCTCCACTGTAGAGCAGTGAGGTTTGACTAGATGTGTGGTTCTGTTTTAAACAGCAGAGTCCTTTGTCTGAATGATGTCTAAATCAGAAACTCAAGCCACTGAAGAGAAAAGCATTAGGTGCTGTGGGAGATGGTTGGGGGCGAGCAGGCAGGAGAGCCCCTTCTCTGGCTCCACCAAGGCAGCCTCTCAGGAAACCCCTGTGGGAATGTGGCCCCCACTGGGAGATGGCTAATAACACTGGCAGTGCAGTCTTGGCCCTGTGGTTGGCGCTACTACCCAAGGACTCTTGCCCTCGCTGACAGCCACCTGGGCCTGTCAAGCCCGGGTTGTGGTTCACGTTTCTCATTGCTCCAGGGCTCAGGCCTGTTTCTCTGGCTGGAGAGGTCCAATCCCGGAGGGCAGGGTGGGACTTCACTGGGCTTTGGGAATTCAGGGAGTAAGTACCCCTCTGAGCTGCCCTGCTGGCTCCCTCACAGAAACCTCAGGAGGGGAAAGGAGGTCATATCTGGGAAGGAGCTGGGAACCAGCTCCCAAATCTGGGAACTCAGCACTGTATGAGTGGTACGGTAAGGAATATCTCGTCTAAATGCCTTCATCTTCTCGCATTTCCCTCGGGAACTTAATGCCTCCAGATGGTTTCCCTTCCTGGTTCCTTGCTGGGCAGGGCTTGGTTGAGGTGGTCTAGCAGCCTGATGGGCTGGCCCCAGGTGTGGCAGCTTCCTGCCTGGACTCTCGAGGGGTGGTGGGAAGGATGAGGGCTCTGAAATCAGGCAGACATGGCAGGGCATGGATCTTGGCACCAACTCCTGACCTCAAGCTGTAAGATGCCACTAGTAATATTCTGTTCCAGCCCCATGTCTTTCCTATCCTGTGTATTGTGGAATCACCTGCTTCTTTCTGTCCTTGCTCGATATCTGCTGCTTCCACTGCACTCCAGCTCCAGGAGGGTGGGAACATTGGCTCCCTGCTGTAAACCCACCTTGGAGCAGTGCCTGAGCAGAAAAGAAAGTGGGCCAGAGGTTGGCTCCCCGAGCTTTAGTTTGCCCTTCTGTACAGTGGGATGATTGAGAACTCATGAGAACATCTGCACAGCTTGGCCTGGCCCAGCCGGAGCACAAGGGGATGCTCACTGGGCAGAGGTGTCTTGCTCCTGACCGTGGAGCTGGAGGCAAAGCCCGGTGCTGTGGCCCATTTTCCATTCTTGCAGTTGCCAGCGTTCTTCCCTTCCTGGGCTGGCCCCAGGAACTATAGATGGAATCTGAAGAGGCAGGAACCAGATCCAGGGATCCAGGGAATGTGGAACAACCTCCCTACCCTTCTTTAAATATGAACTCCAAGTGTCCTCACCTTGGGGGACAGCCCCCTGCCCATTCTTACACAAACTGGATGGCCCAACAGCTCATCCAGGGCTGGACAGTGATGGTACTAACTTCACATACGGCCAACTTTCAGACCTCCACTTTGGGGATTGTCTGGTGCCTTCCTAACCTAGCTGCCACAGGAACTGGGTGCCTTGAGCCTTCTCCATCAAGAACCTTGACCAAAGACAATCATGAGCATGCAGAGAGGCACTAGAGTCACCCAGACAGGGCTGGAACACCCTGCTCCAGACTGAGGCTTGAAGCACAGGCCCTCTTCTTAGCTGTGTGAGCTTGGGAACTTGCTCAACCTCTGTGAGCCCCAACTTTTGTCATCTGCAAAGCAGGGAGCCTCTCTTCTACCCTGCAGGCTTGATATAAGGTCGAAATAAGGCACTGCTCAAAAAGCCCTGTGTGCCATGCCTAGCTTTAAGTGGGCCTTAACAAAACAGCGCCTGCCAGCTCCACTCAAAAGATAGATACATTCTGCCTCATTGATAGTCTGTGTTACTCTCATCACTGCCCATGTCTGTTAACCTGAGGATGGGTGGGTGGTGTTTGTGAGGATAAAGTGTCCTTGTCAGACTCCACCATCAAAGTTGCCAAGACCACATCTGGAGCTGAACTGGATCCCAGGGCCTAGCAGAATGTGTCCTTTCAGAATGTTCACCAAAGAACTTGCTGGTGACCCAACTAGCTATACAGAATGGCATGATCTCCAGAAACCCACTCAGCCCCTCCCTCTTCTAGTGGCTTGAGCTTCCCCTCTCTGGCTTATGCCAGAACTGTGGTAGTCACGAAACTGGGGAGACATGGTGCTTTGGACTGAACTGCTTCCCCCTAAAAGTTGTGTTGGAGCCCCAACTCTCAAAGTGATGGTATTTGGAGATGTGGCCTTTGGGAGGTCATGAGGATTGGAAGAGGTCAGGAGAGGAGCGCCCTCATGATGAGGTTAGTGCCCTTATAAGAAGAGATACCAGAGAGCTTACTTTTCTCTCTCTGCCACAAGAAGGTGGCCATTTGCAAGCCAGGAAGAGAGCCTGCACCAGGAAATGAATTGGCTTGGTCTTGGACTTCCCAGCCTCCAGAACCATGAGAAATAAATGTTTAAGCCACCTAGTCTATGGTATTTTGTTATGGCAGCTCAAGCTGACTAATATGCATGGGGTTTTCTTCCCCTAGGTGAGGTCAAGCCAGACAGCGCAGGGGGCAGAGCTAGCAGAGTAGGAGGGGGCAGATGCAAGCTATGAACAGAGGCAGGGAAAGCCTCTTCATATTTGGTTGGGAGCTAAAGATACTGTCCTTTTCACAGCCTCACAAGTTCTGGGGAATAATAATAGCAGGAAAATGTCCAAGACATCAGTAAGTAAAGGGAGAGCAAAACTTCTAAAAGATGATGAAATGAAAAAGGGGACCCATCAAGGGAAAAACAGTGGATATACAATGTTCCTGCTCAAGATGTTTGTCTCACAGATGGTATGTGTGAAAGATCTGGCCCAGCAAGTGGCCCCTCTTCATTCCTCCAGCTTCAATTTAAAAAACACTTACTTCTTATTTTTATTCTTTAAAATTTTATTTATTTTTTTCAGCATCCATTGTTTTCCCCTCAGGATTTATGCAATCTTCTGGTTGGAGTTGCCTCCTCAGCATTTGTACATTTAAATAGGATGCTTCTAAAGCAGAAAGAATTTGTCTACAATCTTAATGTAAATTGGTGATTAAGTAGTTAAAAAACAACAAATTAACACAAAAACACAAAAAACAAATTAACAAAAAACCTCCATGTCCTAGCAAGAAAGTTAAAAATGGATTTCTGCAAGATTGGAATAAAATGACCTTTAATTAGAGTACCTTGTTTAAAGACATGGAAACAAGTCTCCTGGCACAGTGCCCACTCCTGGCACCTGCCTCTGTGCTGGGGCCTGCATTTTCCCTGGGCACGGAGGCTAGAGGGTCTGTCCAGCTACTACTTTACCTGTGGAACTGACTTTAAGGGGTGGCTTTTTTCCCTGAAGAGAGATTCGGGCCTCTGCTGTTTCTTTCCTGGTCAGTCGATAGCCTTGCAGGAGATCTAATAAAATGAGGTTGGCCCCTGGCACGATGATGGAAACAAAAAGCCCGCCTCCACTCAGGTCACACCCGCTCCCCGGAGCAAGGAGGGAAGCCCTGGCACATACTCACTTGTCCAGTCTTCTTCAAAGCAATGCAGGAAGTGGAATCCCACCATGATGAGCGCGTGCAAGGAAATGAGAGCTATGTACATCTGAAACAGGAAAGCAGTGCAGACACCATTGTGGTGAGGTCCTTCCGACTGTGCAGGCTCCCAGGACAGGGACGCTCAGAACCTCCCACTCAGGAACACTTAGTTAGGCTGAGGAGTGACCAGGAGAGGGCCAGAGAGGCATCTGGTGGTTTCCCCACTGGTTCCCCTGCCCCCAGCCCTGGGTCTGAGGTGAGCAGCCGTTCACTGCGAGCGTGTGGAGCAAGAACAGAAACAAGCACCCGTCACCAGGTGTGACCTGGGCTGCAGGTGGGGTGGGCTGCCCTGGGGAGCTCCAAGCCTGCTGCTTCTCCTCACTTGAAAAGCCAGGGTGCTGACTGCCAACGGTCCCCCCAGCCCTCACACTAAACATACCCCACCTACCTGCAGCCGAGGGTGGGTTTGCAGCTATCCCGAAAACTGCCTTCTTTAGCTACTTAGATTGGACACTCGGGATAGGAGCCCAGAACACAGGCCTTGCTTACAGCTAATCACCTTGAACCCACTTCTAAATGCTCCAGTGAAGGGCTCAGGAGCAGGCACTTGTTGACCAAGGTGAACTTTGGCAGAAAGGTGGACGTCTACATGGCCAGGCAGTATTCTGAACACTGAGTGTTAAGAATTTTCGAGGGAACAAAGCACTCCATCGCTTCATGGAGCGTGGGGCAGAATTCGGAAGCTGACTTACTGTAAACAGGACGAAGTACTTCTGGTTGTTCTCGCCAACACAGTTATTGACCCAGGGACAGTGGTGGTCCATCTTCCGAATGCACCGCTTACAAACACTGAAAAAGCCCACGAGGCAGACCTTCAGGGGTGCTGGTGGCAGGAGGGCCCGAGAGGAACACAGAACCCATGCTCCAGCTCCGCTCTTCAGAAATGGCCTCCTCGGGCACTGCCCAGGGTTTTGCTAGGTGTGTGTTGCAAGGGGCTTGGAAAGCAGGGTCAGCACCCCCAGGGTCACAGTCATTCCAAACAGGAGGACACTCATTCACCTCCATGGCCTCTTGTCTTGCTTAACATAAAAATAGATGGAACTGACATGGCTGAGAAAGAGGCTACTCTCCTGAGGTAACACTGAGCTGAGAATCTGGTTTACTGAGAGGACAGAATGAAGAAGCAGTTTGAAAAACTTGACAGGACGAGAGGAGATACAGAAAACAGCTGCTCCTAATTTCCCCAAAAGACCAAAAATCTGGTGCTGGGTGGAACTTCTGCCAAAGCACTGCCTTGTGTTACCAGGGAGGGTGTGGCTGACGGAAGAGAGCGCTAGAAGAGTCGAGAGCTGGCCAAGTGCAGGAGGTCTCAGGCTCGCAGGGAGCCCCCTGCAAGGACCTCCTAGCTCTAAGATAATATCCACTCAACCAAGGTCATTTGAGCTTAAGGTTGATCAGAAATCTCATTAATTTGCAAATTACTAACTTGTTATTGGGGTCATTTTTGGACTGAGATTGTTTCAGGCTTACTTGATAGCAAACACCCTCCCTACCCCTTTGCCAAGCAATAATCTGAATCAAGAGTCCAAGGCTAATGGGGGCTGGAAAGCAACTACGTTCCAAAGCTCAAGTTTAGAAAGACCCATTTGCCAATAGATGGGCTCATCAAAAATTGTTTCTTTTTCAATTCGTTAACATTTATTTTAGGGGCACTATTTGTTCACAATGGTTTGAAATACTATAAATATAAGCTTGGGAAAAATACAATTAGATTTCTCTTTTGAAAGTTCCTTAGTTCACACCAGCTTTCTTTCCACTAGTTTCAGTCTAACTTTCCTCAGGTCTTGATCAAGTGCACATGGGCTACAGTGGTGGGCCCTGCAGGAATGGTTGGCGTCAGGGCCCTGCTGACAGGAGAAGGGCTACATCAGTTCACACCACGGTGCTTGCTGAGCTCTGGGTGACCGGCTGACGGGGAGGGAAAGCGAGGGGGGAGCTCTTCTGGGTGAGGAGGTGAGCTGCTCCCCAGACTCCAGGCCAGGAACACAGATCACTCTGAAGGAGGGCTCCATGGCAAGGCCACAGCGACTCTAGGCTGCAGGGCTCACCCACATCCCAGGAGGAAGCGTGGCCTTTCCTCAGCATGGCATGAGCTTTGGCGGTGGAAGGCAGACCTGGGGCTGCTGAGCTACCCCGCTCAGACTAGCTAAACTTCAAGTCGCAGGTTCCCATCCATAGGAAGTACTGTCATAAGGAAAAGGTGACAGCAGATACGGGGCCTGGCTCAGACCAGTGCTGGAGTCACACTTGTCTCCGCCCTTGCTCTTTTCCACAACTTTAAAGGGCCTTGCTAACACAGGCATGTTGGGAATGGGCACATCTCAGAGATGCTAGCCCAGCTCTAGAATCTCCCTGGGGGCCAGGAGGGCAGGGTAAGGAAGGGAGGCATGAAAGGGACATGGGGGGAAATAAAGAGAAACTCAGGTACCAGCAACTCCATTACCTTGTCTCTAGCTCTCTTTCTGTTTCTATGTGTGTTACCAATTTAAAAAATACCTATGAATATGCATAATATATATTTTAATTGGTAACACTTGTTCCCAGTACACAATCATAAAAGTTCAGAGAAGACAGTGAAGAGTGAGCTGCTCCCTGCATCCCAGCCACCAGGCCCCACATTCCCTCCATGGAGCCACCTCCTACAGTCCATTTCTTGCATGTCCTTCTCAAGACAATCAGCGCTGGGGTTTCTTAATTCCCTCCCTGTCTGGGGACAAAATTCCAGAGGGTAACTACCTCCCTGATCCAGGCTCTTGAGTAGTTTCTCTTCCGTCTGCACTTATTTCTAAAAGGGGTTTCAAGTGGGTGCTCAGAGGCAGTGTTTGCTTGGCAACAGAGAGGTACCAAGTGGCCTGACATCCTCGGAAAGCTGTCCAAGAGTTTAAACAAGCTCTCACAGGAAATCCATCCTTTGCTCTCCTCCCAGCCTCTCGGAAGACACCAGGGCTGAACCCCGGGAAGCTGGATCTCACAATGGGCTAAGTCTCACTGGGCCACACAATTAGAAAACTACTCATCCTTCAAGGGGCAGGCAGAGTGAGGACAGCCCACTGGGAGCTGCAAAGAATGGTCCAGAGTGCTGGTCTCTGAGTTTCCTGTTTTCAAAGACAGGAAATGCCAAGATGGCACCTCTCCCTCTGGCTTATAGGGTTGTTCAACAGCAGGCTCCTGGGCCAGGTGGGCACGTGGATGGGGGAGGACCATCCATGCTTGGGGCTGGAGGCCTGCTCAGAGGCTGACTCATCCACAGCTACAATGAATGAATGGCTCTGGGGCTGAGGCCAGGAGAGTACTAGGGGAAGACCTAGAGGTGGGTCCTCGAGGGGGTCAGTGAAGGACACTCCAGGCCCAGGGTGGTAACTGCCCACACCCTGCCCAGCTGGTTCACCTCAGGTACCATCTGTCATGAAAAGGAAGAAAAAAGATGGGCCTCCTCCCACAACCCCCAACACCCTACTGAGAATCAGTCACTTCAGAGCCAGCCTTCTTCCCAGCCCCTACTGCATGGTGGGCAGGGGGCTCAGTGGTCCCCTCCCCAGACACAGCAGCCAAGGCAGGCTCCCAGAGCGCCCTTTTTCCACTCTTGCTCCCTGGCAAAATACACCTTCCTCTCCGAGGTACCTCCTTGCTCACTTTCCTCACCTGTCCATCAGCCTTCTCCTTGCACTCGTCTCTAGCACCAATTCCAGTGTCTCGTGTGTGAGACACTGCAGGCTGGTGAGCTCCTGGGGTATAGGCACCAAGTGCCAGGCAACATGCTCTTTTTTTTTTTTTTTAAAGATTTTATTTTTTTTCCTTTTTCTCCCCAAACCCTCCCGATACATAGCTGTATATTCTTTGTTGTGGGTCCTTCTAGTTGTGGCATGTGGGAAGCTGCCTCAGCGTGGTTTGATGAGCAGTGCCATGTCCGCGCCCAGGATTCGAACCAACGAAACACTGGGCTGCCTGCAGCAGAGCGTGCGAACTTAACCACTTGGCCATGGGGCCAGCCCCAAGCAACATGTTCTAAGCATGCAATAACAGCCACTGAAAAGACCAAACATCTTAAATGGAAGTATTTTTTGGTTTCCCTGCCTTCAAGGTTTCCCAGGCCCCTTCTATGGTTTTTTGGGGGGTTTTTTTTGTTTGTTTTTTTTGAGAGGAAGATTGGCCCTGAGCTAACATCTGTTGCCAATCTTCCTCTTTTTGCTTGAGGAATATGGCTCCTGAGCTAACATCCGTGCCAATCTTCCTCTACTTTGTATATGGGATGCTGCCACAGCATGGCTTGATGAGCGGTGTGTAGGTCTGCACCCGGGAACCTGTGAACCCCAGGCTGCCAAAGTGGAGTGCATGAACTTAACCACTACACCACTGGGCTGGCTCCCCCTTCTATGTTTTAAGTCATTGCTTTACAAGAGGGTGGATGCTTCTCCTCCCCTCTTTCTCCAGGTTCCCTACCATCTTTCGGGCCCCAAAGCACTTCCTTCAAAAGCTTGATATAGCCCGACAAGCTCATCGGCTCACGTGCATTCAGGTTCTTTTGCACTTATGTGTTCCCTCTCCAGGGAGGTCCGAGGGCCTTTCCTTGGTACTCAGCCCCAGAGGAGCTGGCTGAGGTCCTCTTGCCCACCCTGGGCAATGGCTCTCCATGGAAACATAGCCGTGTCCATGAGGGCCTTGTGCCTCTCCCTACAGCAAGACTTACCGAACGGTGTTATGGTGGATAAGTGCATCTGTCCTGCCTGGGCAGGAGGTCCCTGGATCGGGGCCATGTCTAACCCACCACTACAACCCAGAGCCAAGCCCAGAACCCCAGTTAGCGAGGGTCGGCTGAGTGAAGGCTCTGACGGGACAGATGGGGAAAGAGGCGGCCTAGGAAATGGGCTCCACCTCATCAGACTGGGATGCCCCAGGAGGGAAAGAGAAAAGAAAATAGCAAGAAGGTACCAAGTGGACCATGCTCTATGTATAGGTTTTCATCTCATCTCACTGGCTATGAATAAAATTATAAGCAAAAAAGGCACCTACCACATTTTAGCCCCAGCTCAGAAACGATCAGGGTACGGCAGCGCAGTGTGATGGAAAGAACTCTGCTCTCAGATCCCCGCTTTGGGCTCTGGGCAAAGAAACTTAGCTTCTCTAAACCACCCTCTGCAGAATTAGCCCTGATCTCTCTCAAGGTTAGAGATAAAGTAGATGAAATGCTTTCAAAACAACACTAGTGCTATATAAATTTTGTCAGTAATCCTAACCAAGAGAAAGACAAAAGAAGAACCTGGCAGGGGCCTAAGCAGTCCATGACTGTCTCAGTCTTAGCATGTGTGTGTTTGTGGGGGGTGGGGAGGACTGTGAGATTTTGCCAGGGTCAGAGGTCTCCATCTCCTTGCGCAAGAAGAACCTAACGCATAAGCCTAATACCTTGCCTGTCCGCATTAGCATAAATGGTTCCCCCCACAGCATTTCCACATGCTTCTATGGTCCTCATGAAGAGGAGGTTCAACACCAGGGTGAAAGCAGCCTGGGGTTCCAGAGTGCCTCTCCTTGGAAGGGAGACCCAGCCACATACCACCATGCTGGGAGGAACACCCATAGGTCCAAGGTGTGGGAGTATCTGGGGTACCCAGCAGGGCTCAGGGAATGGAGATGCTTTTAAATCCCATGGGCTCTACTGGGAAGAGGGGAACACACACATGCGTCTACACGTGTACCTTTGCCTGAGCAGGCAAGACCAGCACTAACTTCCTCTAACGAGGTAGCAGGCCTCTCATCTCAATCAGTCACAAACCCAGCTCTGTCTGGTGTGCTGGGGGTTCTGCTTATCGAAAACTGTGAGTCTCCAGACGGCTTGGGCACTGCGAGCTGTTACAAAGGAGCAGTTGTCAGCACACATTTCCTGAGGCAGGAACAGGCACCCTCACTCGAGTTCATCTGAATCAGCAGCTCTTGTTTTGCTCAAGCTGATTTGTTTACTAGCACTCAAGAATACCTCCCTCGGATCATCCTGGGGAGAGAGGCGAGGAGGAGGCGGTGAGGAAAATGCCATGCAGTGGAGGCAGCGAAGGACTCAGGCAGGAAAGAGAAAAGAACCACTGTGGTCACTCGAAAGTTCTTTGCTGAAGTTCACACCTCCCTGTTTCTGGTCCAGCCTGTTTAACCCAGCACACCCCCAGCACTCACACATTCCTCTGTTAACAAACGGCTTCCACTCATTGAACTAGGTGACTCCGTCATTCATATTTAGCCCTCACAACAGGTTAGGGAGGAGCAGCACTTTTTATGGAGGAGAAAGCTGAGGCTCACAAGGTCCCACAGTAGGATGGGGACAGTGCTGGACTTCCAACGCTGACTTCTCCAAATTCAAGGCTGGAGCTTGCTCCACCACACTGGGCTGCCCTGAGGAGCCATGTAAGCAAGCTGGGCCTTTTCACCAGGGTGATGCTTAGAAAACAGCTGGTCTCCTGAGCCTCAGGGTAGCAGGAAAAGACTAGACTGCTGCCTCCATCTCAGGCACAGGAAGCAAGCCTTGAAATTAGCTTCTAACACAGATCTCAGAAGCAAGCTGACCCAGAGACAGAAAACTCCACAGGAGACAGCTATTACCAAAGGCCCCTGCCCAAGCTCCTCAGCCCTCACCCTCAGTTGTGGAGGTCTTCAGATCTTTCTCTCTCAGACAGACAGGAAAACATACATACGATTACCTCAGTTTTTCACGAGCCATCTCCTAACTGGAGTTCTAGTGGAAAGCGCTGTGGACTTGGAGTCAGAACCAGTGGGACCCAATCCTGTCTCCGGGACTCACCAGCTCTGTGATCTCAGAGCAGTCACTTAACCCCTTCGAGCCTTAATCCCTCATCTAGGGAGTCATTCCTATAGCAATACCTATCTCTGGGGGTGGCCATGAGGGTGAAAATGAGATGACTGATGATGAGACAGGGTGGGCTGAGGTGCCTGGGACTGACTTAGGAGCTGACAATGGGATCTGCTTTCCTCTGAGAGGTAGACAGTGAGGCCCACACAGAAATGCCACCTTTCGGGGGCTTGGCTCTCTCACAAAACCCAAATGTTCCCACAGCCTGAGACTGACAAGGATGACCTCCTGACATCAGGAGCCAGTTCATTCCTCCACAATCTCTCCCCACCCCAAACACACACCAGTATGAAAAAGGGACCAAGGGACATGTTTGTATTCCTGTAACTGAGCATTTAAAAGTCTTTTGTAATAATAAAGCACAATTTTTAGCTAGATGTTTTCTTGTTGAGAAGACTCAAAACAAGAAAGAAATCTGAAAACCAAAAGGGAGAAATCATCACAGATAAGATGGGGAAATGGCTTTTTTTTTTTTTTAAAGATTTTATTTTTTCCTTTTTCTCCCCAAAGCCCCCCCCGGTACATAGTTGTATATTCTTCGTTGTGGGTCCTTCTAGTTGTGGTATGTGGGACGCCGCCTCAGCGTGGTTTGATGAGCAGTGTCATGTCCGCGCCCAGGATTCGAACCAACGAAACACTGGGCCGCCTGCAGCGGAGCGCGCGAACTTAACCACTCGGCCACGGGGCCAGCCCCGGGAAATGGCTTTTTTTGGCTGAATTTTATAAGTGTCACAACCTCTAGAGGTTTTGTTTTGAAGAAAAGCATTCATTCAAGAACAACTCCTTCATGTCCCCATAAAATTTAAGTGAATAGGGCCCACCTCTTAATTGGGTTAAGTACTAGACATTCATAGAATGATTTTCTAAAGCTTTGTCTCATGTGCCCTTAATAAAGTAACAAAGCTGTGAGGTGGGAATACCAGGAATCCTCTCAATTTTACAGTTATGGAAACAAAGGAAAGACAGTCAAGGTCCTATGTCAGGTGTAGCAGAGCCAAGTTTTGGGATGGGTGTCCTGAGCCCAAACCAAATGCCCTTTTCCAATCTAGTGAGCTCATGGGAATTGGGAGGGAGAGACAGCAGTCACTCAGTGCCTAGAAGAGGGGACGTTCAGAAGTCCTGTTGCTGATGGCACCCATGGGTAAAGTGGGTAAGTATGTAGGGGTGAGGAGGTGAGCCCAGGGGCATGTAAGTGCCTGCAGTGGTGGGCTCAGTCAGGCACCTGTGCGTGAGTGGGTGAGTGTGTGTGTGTGTGAGGAGGCGAGCCTGGTGGGTGCACATACCTGCAGAGGTGGGGGGTGGGGGAGTGTGGGGGGTGAGGAGGCGAGCCCAGGGGTGCGTGTACCTGCAGTGGTGGGCACGGTCGGGCTTGATGCTGCAGCACTTGGGACACTTGTACACCACCTGTCCAGGCTTCAGCTGTAAACTCTCGATGAACTCTTTAGTGGCATTTCCTTTGGGCACTGCCCCCTGGAATAAAGAGGAAAGGCATCAGGGTTGGGCTGGGGGTTCCAACCATTCTGACATTCCATGGTGGAGACAGTCATTTGAAAGCAGCAATTACACACACAGGGACAGAACGTTTTCATCCTAACAACATGTGAACTCTGTTCAGAATTATGCCAACATCAAGGAACATTTACTGACAAAGAACTTTCCTAAGGAAGAGTGATTGATTTTCTACACTGATGATTTTCTATTTTCATTTTACTAAAATTGTTTTTATTGAATCCATTCTTTCCTATGTAAATATTACAGTGAGGATGTGACTCACCAACTGCTTTTTAAATTTCCCAGTAACAGCTTCGGCCTTTGCGAATTTTCATTGGTAAGCTTTACATCTAACAGTCCGGTTTTCCCAGATCAAAATTTGCAGCTCTGAATTTTACTGGGTTCTGTTTAAATTGGAACAACTTTTATTTTATTTTTTTACCAGGACCATGGTTATGAAAGATTGGTAATCCATATTTAGTTCTTATGAATCCACAAGCAACTGTGAGCCATTGCCCTTGGATATTCAATTTGCTCTCTGACCAGAAGTGCCATTCAATTTGCTATCCCATCCTTTTAGGATGCTTGTGAATACTTTGCATTCTTATTCTGTCCACACTCGTGGTGGAACCAACAGCAGAACCAAAATGCCACCAGAGTCTACTTGGGCTGTGCACCCGTCCAAACAGAAGGAAAACAGGCAGTGTCCAGGCCCAAGCAGGGTCTCAATAACCAATCCTCACCAGGTGCCTACTTGGTGCTCAGCCTGTGCTCCCGCGCTCATTGCTATGGATTCAGGAATTAAACAAGGGCTCTCTCCCAGGGACCTCCTGGTCTTTTGGAGGCTGACAACAATTCTAGTAGAGGGGTTACATGCTGTAGAAGACAGCTGTGATGAGAGAACACAGAGGAGCAGCAGCCAATTAACCAGGGGAACCAGAGAAGTGTCAAGAAGTGAGGTTTAAGGGTTGTCCTGAGGAATGCACAGAGGTTTGCGACATAGACCTGTGGGAGAAAAGGGATTCCGGCCAGAGGAGGGTCATAGCAAAGGCAAAGAGGTGAGAGTGAGCACAGCATAGGGAGACAGTGGGAAGATCAGTATGGTAGAGCCCAGGGCATGCAGTGTCAGCAGGGAGGCCGGACTGATGGGCTGGGCCAGCCTGGGTAGTGTTGAATGCCAGGTCTAAGGGCTGGGGTGGGATTTTTCTTTATAGGCAGCCCAGAGACACTAGGTAACATCAGTGCTTTAGCATGAGAACTCAGTTGCCTGTGCTGTGTGGATCAGATAAGAAGAGGGAGAGATTAAAATCCTAGAGACTAGTTAGAGGTTACTGTTGATGGTCCAGTAAGGAAAAACTGAACTATAAGGATGAAGGAGAAGTGGAGAAGAAATTCAGAGATCTAAACAAAAAGTGTAGGGAACCAAGTTAATATTGTGGTCACGTATTCTTGGTCGTGCACTGGAGTCTACTGTGAAAATACAGATGCCTAGACTCTAGTGCAACACCACTATATAAAAACTGTCAGGGGGTGAGGCCCAGACACCCGTATTTTTAAAAAGCAGGGCTGAGAACTACTGTGCCAGACCAGGAGCTCCATGATTAGGGTCTACCTTGTTCAGCACCAGAGCCCCTAGCCTGGAAAAGATTTATCAGTTACCAGCAAAAGATGAAAGGAGTAGTGCAAGTGAACAGAACAAAAAAGAAGGGAGCCAAGGATGCCACCCTGGGGGACTCCACCAGCTTGTTCCAGCTCCCAAACAAGAACTGGGCCTAGGAATAAATTAAACCCAGGAGATGAAAGACCTATACACTGAAAACTATAAGACATTATTTAAAGAAATGGAAGAAGACATAAAGAAATGGAAAGATCCATGCTCATGGATTGGAACAATAAACATAGTTAAAACGTCCTTATGACCCAAAGCAGTCTACAGATTCAACGCAATCCCAGTCAGAATCCCAATGACATTCTTCATGGAAATAGAACAAAGAATCCTAAAATTTATATGGAACAACAAAAGACCCCAAATAGCCAAAACAATTCTGAGAAAAAAGAACAAAGTTAAAGGTATCACACTCCCTGAATTCAAATTCTACTACAAAGCTATAGTAACCAAAACAGCGTGGTACTGGCACAAAAACAGACACGCATAGATCCATGAAACAGAATTGAGAGCCCAGAAATAAAACCACACATCTATGAACAACTAATCTTTTACAAAGGGGCCAAGATACAGAATGAAGAAAGGAAAGTCTCTTCAATAAATGGTGTTGGGAAAACTAGACAGCTACACGCAAAAGAATAAAAGTAGACCATTATCTTAACCTTACACAAAAATTAACTCAAAATGGATTAAAGACTTGAATGTAAGACCTGAAACTATAAAACCCTTAGTAGGGAATATCGGTAGTATACTCTTTGACACTGGTCTTAGCTGTATCCTGTCTACTCAGGAAAGGGAAACAAAAGAAAAAATAAACAAATGGGACTACATCAGACTAAAAAGCAAAGGAAACCATCAACAAAATGAAAAGATAACCCACCGACTGGGAGGGAATATTTGCAAATCATATATCTGACAAGGGGTTAATCTCCAAAATATATAAAGAACTCGTACAACTCAACAACAACAAAATGAACAAGCTGATCAAAAAATGGACAAAGGATATAAACAGACATTTTCCCAAAGATATACAGATGGCCAACAGGCACATGAAAAGATGTTCAACATCACTAATTATTAGGGAAATGCAAATAAAAACTACACTAAGATATCACCTTTACCCATTAAAATAGTTATAATTGACCAGACAAGAAATAACAAGTGTTGGAGAGGATGTGGAGAAAAGGGAATTCTCATACGCTGCTGGTGGGAATGCAAACTGGTGCAGCCACTATGGAAAAGAGTATGGAGATTTCTCAAAAAATTAAAAATAGAAATACCATGTGATCCAGCTATGGTATTTGGGTATTTATGCAAAGAACATGAGATCAACAATTCAAGGAGACTTATGCATGCCTATGTTCATTGCAGCATTATTCACAATAGCCAAGATGCGGAAGCAACCCAAGTGCTCATCAATGGATGACTGGATAAAGAAGATGTGGTACATATACATATATACATACAATGGAATACTACTCAGCCTTAAAAAAAGACAAAGTTGTGCTATTTGAGAGAACTTGCACGGACCTTGAAGGTATTATGCTAAGCAAAATAAGTCAGACAGAAAGACAAATACCATATGATTTCACTCATATGTGGAAGATAAACAAATACTTAAATAAGGAGAAGAGACTAGTGGTTACCAGTGGAGAAGGGGGTGGGAGGAGGGCAAAAGGGATAAAGGGGCACATATGTATGGTGATGGATAAAAGCTAGACTATTAGTAGTGAACACAATGCAGTCTATACGTAAACTGAAATATAATAATGTATACCTGAAATTTATACAGTTATAAGCCAACATGACCTCAATTAAAAAAAAAAGAACTGGGCCCGACACTGAATCAAGTCACAGTTATGGTAGGGACTCAGGGCCCACCTCTCCCCCCAAGACCCCTATGTTAGGTCTAGGCGACACCAGGCTCCACTCCTTAGTGGGCATCCATTAGATACCACAATCAGAGAAGGTAACACAACATCACAACAACAGAACCCGGGACTGTGCCCAAGTTCCGAAGGGGCCCAGAGCAAGTGACAGTGTGGCTTACTAGGGTGGGCAGGTGGGGATTTCAGAGCTGCCAGAGCACCCCTGGTCTCCCCAGAGTGGGGCTGAGGGACTATAACAGGCCAAGTGAGGGGTTCCCAGGGCAGAAAGGATGAGGACTGAGTGTCAGAACCTTTCCTATGAAAGTCTGGTATGGGAAGAGCCACTGAAGAAACAGAAAAAGCTTTAAACGCTGAGAATGCAAAGGAGCTGTGGTTTGGTCTTTTGGCAAGAAAACGACTCACAGAGGATAAAGATTCCAGCTATGGAAACCATAAAGACAAATCAACTAACAACTCTTTCCTGAAAGTCTACCCTGTACCGAGCACTGTGGGGAGTACAAAGAAGGGATGGGAGCCTGGTGGGGCAGACAGGCACACAGACACAGGAAGGAGGCTGAGGACCCAGTAAAAGGCATGGCCACTGGGGCATTAGGAGCTGGGGGAGGCAGCAGGGCTGCGGGTGGGGACCTCAGGAAGGCCAGGAGGCACTTGGGCCCGAAGGGTGAGGATCCTAGTGGATGCAGGCAGAAGGTGGGCACCTGGGGGGAACAGTCCCAGCACCAGCCAGATGGGGGTCTGTACCCAGCCTGTCCAGGAGGTAATGGCTGGAGAACGGCAGCATGTGCAAGGGGGTCTTCCCAGCAGTGAAGAAAAAATCCAGTATTACTGTTCCATCATGGAAAGATTTTCAACTTGTCTCCAAGAGGCCCTGGGGTGCCTCTCTGGCGTCTCCAGGCTGGCATACACTGATAGGCCCTCGTCTCCTGGCCTCTCCTCCTGCCCCAACTCCATCCCTCATGTGGTTCTTTGCTGGGCCTCCAACTTCTCCTCTGCTGACCCCTCTGTTATCACCAGCTCTTTAGTCCTCCCTCTCCTGCCTCGGTGAGGACCTACTCACTCCCGAGATGGGCAGCACTTGACTAACTTATCACTAGGAGCAATGACGCACTTCCGTACTGGTCTGTCTGATGGTGACCGGCTGACGGCTCCTGAGGGGCAGGAGACAAGGACGAGCGAGAAAATCCAAAGGATCACTCATCCACACAAATGCTCATCTCACTGGTGGAGGCTCAGGATTTCAAGTAGGGTGGTGATGACGTCCCAAGAAGAGACCTCTAAAAACCTGGATCCTGGTACACGGGAACTGTGGGCACCAAGATGCTGTAAATCCCAAGGGACTCAGCATAATGATCACCTCTGTGGTGGTAGGAGGCTGGGTGGCGTGGAATGAAGTGGCAGGTGGAGGGTGTGTATATAAATAGGCTAAAACTCTTTGTAATGCTTTATTTTTGAAGCTAGGGGTGAACACACGAGTGGTCATCACATTATCCTTTATATCCTCCTACTTGTTTGAAGTGTTTCATTGAAAATTTTCCTAATATCATACTCTTAATAAAAAAAAATTTTCCTAAAAGTTCAAAAAAGAAGTATAAAAAATATTCCGGTCTGCAAAATGCAGTCAGATGCCAGGAAAGCCTACGATAGAAATTTTAAAATCAAACAAATTTCTGTAGGCAAGGACTTATATGGTACATATATGCCATTTAGGATATAGTTCTTGACACTAAATATGCCGCAAAAGTACACAGCTCATAACATGGAAAACACCTATGATAGACTGTTAAAGGGAAAAGTAGATTTCCAAACAATATGCAGAATATAAGTCCATTTTGGTAAATATTTTATACATACACATACAGAAAGATACACGCAAAAGTATTATTGATTATTTCATGTAGTTGGATCACAGGTAATTTTCATTTTCTTGACTACATTTCTTAAATGTTCTACTAGGAACATGTGGCTTTTGCAATGAGGAAAAAACTCATTAAAAATACAAGCAAAAAAACATACCCCAGGAAGGAGCTATCCTAAATAGGAATACAAGCAACTTTCCTGAAGTTTGTAGCCAAGTTGCTATGACTGTCTCATCTTGAGACATCTGAGGGACCCCCTTGATGCAGCAGTGAAGGGCCAGGGTCTGGAAGTCTTCACACAGGCAAGGCAGGGCCCAGACCACCCGGACGAGTGGATTTTAAAAGGGGCTTAGGAAGGTCACCAGCCCAGGCAGAGAAGAGGGCCCCACAAAAGCTCACAGGGCCTTATTTTTAATTTTCTTCAATGTAAAAAGTAATTGAGTTTGGACAACTGTGTGACCTTTTGTGGATCCCGAAGCCACAAAACTACATCTAGGTCACTACTGTCACGTGTACATGGAAAAAGTACTAAGGAACATCATTTCCCCAAGGAGGTGAAGCAATGGGGCTGAGTTTTCCTAAATGAAGGCCCAGGTCATATTTGTTTTTTTCTAGGTCCAGTTTTTAAGGTCTTAACAATCAGAAGTTGCTCTAAACCCCAGGAGGTTCCACATAAAGGACCACAAGAGGAAACCCCTATACGGCAAAGGGCACTCGGAGCCCTCATTTGGTCTTCTCATTATTGCCTACTATTTCAGACCATCAGAGACAGCACTCAAGAGCTCAGCCTTTCTAAAAGTTTGCCCCTCCAGTGTGACTCCATCTGCGTAAATCTCCTGGAAGGCTCACTCTCATCCAGGCAAGACCACCTGCCCAGTAAGCCCATCTTTCAGAGCCAGAGACCAGCTGGGTCAGCCCGAGACTGAGGAGTCTGTGACACAGGCACTTTTCAGTCTCTGCCTCAGATGTCTTTTTCTTTCTTTCTTTCTTTCTTTCAATATGCTCTTCTGGGCTTATCTCCACAGATTTCCGAACTTCCAGTTATTAGTTTACAGTGAGGAATTTTGTTCTGTACAATTCTGGACAGGGGCTCGGAAGGCCTGCTGAGACATTTCTGCCACTGCTGCCACACTTGCACTACTGAGAAACAGCCCCCTCCACCCCAAACCCCCTGATTCTGATACATCTCACAGATATGCCTTGAAGCTTCCGAATTACTACAGCCTGGCAGACCAAAACTTACTGATGTTTTCCTCATTTCCAAACTAATACTTGTTCAGGATTTAAAAAAACATAGAGAGATCAGGACATTAAAAGGGAAAAACCCATCTGATTCTATACCCCAAAACAAGTACTATTAACATTTTTGAATATATTCTTACAGTCTTTTCTCTTTGCACATAGTAAGCTAAAAACACTTCTAAAAATATACAGATCCATAAAAATGCTTATGTGCGTCTAAGAGATATATTCGGCCCTGTAGTGGAATCTGTTTAAATTTGGGGGAGGGAGGCATAATATGACTCCGTCAACCTTCCCCTCAGTGGCTAGCCCAAACTTCCAGTACCTTCCTCAACCCCTACCCACTTCCTTTTCTATTTCAGAGAAAACTGAGGCTGCCGGGGTAAACCCCTTTCACATTCCTCATCTCCCTCTCCCCCATCCCTGGAGCCACAGGTACCCACTGTCTTGGAGGACTAGGGTCCCTCAGGGACCCATACTGCTACCTCTGAGCTTTGCCTTAGTGTTAGCAGATCCACGCTCTCCCTCCCCTTCATAGCTAAGCTTCTTGAAGTTGTGGGCGTTTGCTGTCTCTCCTTACCTCTCACTTACTTTCTAGTTCACTGCTCTCTGGCACAGGTCAACTCCCTCCCGTGTCTCCACACCAGGGAATCACTCACCAAGTCACTGAGCAACTCCCTGAGGCCAAACCCAAAGGTCGATTCTTCGCCCTCATCTTCCTCAGGTCTGCTCACCGACCACCAGCCCCTCCTCCCCATCACTCTGTCCTACACTGCTTCACTTCCTCCGGGTCTCCTTCTGCCTCTGCGGCTGTGCCTCTCCCCCTGTCATGGGATCCTGCCCATCCTCGACACCAGTGTTCCTCAGGGTTCCACTGCCAGCCTTCTCCCCTGCTCATCCTGCATTCCCTGGACAGCCTTTCTCTGTCACCACTCAGTGGTAAGGCTCAAATTGCCAGCTCCAAATCAGATCCCTGTTTTGGAGCTGCAGATATCTCCACCTGGCTGTTCAAAAGGCATTAAAACCAAACCCCCCAAACTCAATATGCTAGAACTGAACCCATTACTTTCTCCCCAAACTGTTCCTCCTACTTACCCTTCCCTGGCCCATGGCATATCCATCTACCCTGTCGTCAAGGGTAGAAATCAGTAGTCATCCCCAACTCCTCTAATGCGCTGCCCCGCACCCACACCCACTCCACCAGGTTAATTTGGCCCCAAGTTGTGCCCTGAATCCCATATTCTCCCCTCCATGCTACTCTCAAGGCCTTAGTTCAGCCCCATCATCATGTGCACCAGATACTAGAGAATCTCCTGGTCTTCTTGCCTCCCGTCTCTCCCCTGCACCCTACAGCCCCACCTCTATCCTTTCTCCCCAGTATTTTCCAGAGTAAACTTTTTAAAACGTGAATCTAATCATGTTATTCTCCTTGTCTAAAAGTCTTCACTGGCTCCTTAGAGCCTTCACACGGCCCAGAGTCTGAGCTCCTGGGCAGGGTTCATGCAAGGCCACCACAGCCCAGGCCTGTATCACCAATCCAGTGTCACCCCTCTCCCTGGACAGTCCTGCCCTGTGGACTACCTGGAGTTTCCTAAAAGCATTATGCTCTCAAGTCCTCCTCTCGTGCCCTTAGGCACCCCGGATTAGCACCTTCCCTCAGTCTGCCAGGTACCTCCTTGCCGCTTGCACCCAAACCAAAACTCACTCAGAGGTCACCTCCTCTGCCTTCTTTCTAGTGGCCCCAGGCCACACCAAAGGCACAACTCATCACTTGGCCTCTGTGCTACCACAGTTGGTACTTGTCTCATAACAACAATCATTTAATTACACACCAATCTCTCCTACATGACTACAAATTCCTGGAGGACAGAGACAATGTCTTTCAACTTGTAGCCCAGTGAATTGCCCAGGGCTTGGCACGGAGCAAGTATTCAATGAAGCCAAGCTGAATAATGATGATGATACAACAGACATTTATTGAGTGCTTAGATGCCAGGCACAGTTGCAAGTGCTTTACTGTATTTTGTCAGTTAATTCTGACAAGAAACTCATGAGGTAAAGACTATGCCATTCCTCATTTTATAGATGAGGTAACTAAAGCAGAGAAGTTAAGCAACTTCCCGAGATCATATGACTAACAAGTGGCAGAACCAGGATTCAGACCTAGGCAAGCCAAGTCTAAAACCTATGCCTCTATCAGAAGATGACTTACATATTTATTGGATATTTCTATTAAGTGACTTGAGGAGGCCTTTTTTCTTTTTTTGGTGAGGAAGATTGGCCCTGAGCTAATATCCCTTGCCAATCTTCCTTTTTGCTTGAAGACTGTCACTGAGCTAACATCTGTGCCACTCTTCCTCTATTTTGCATGTGGGATGCTGCCACAGCATGGCTTGATGAGTGGTGCATAGGTCTGTGCCTGGGATCCAAACCTGCAAACTCCAGGCTGCTGAAGAGGAGCACATGAACCCAACCACTATGCCACCAGGCCAGCGCCAAAGAGGCTTTTTTTTTATTGCTTTGATGCCATATGCCTTCTCCTGTCAACAACTATATCACCATGCTAACATTAAGAGTGAAACAGGCCCAGGATAACAAGGCTGGTTTCAGTAAGTATCCAGGATAATTATGATGATGTAAAAAGGACACAATGGAAAGCAATGGAGACAGGTTCCAAAGAAGCACCAATGACTCTATTTATTTCAAGCAATGAGGGTGAAAACCTGCTTAAATTGTTTCAGGGACCATGGGATCAAGGCTTCTGCACACCTACTGGTCTAGGCAGAAACTCTCCTTCTATTTGCTCTGCCGGAAACAGGGTGATCAGCCCCAGGCCTGTGTCACAAGGCCACCTGTCTCCTGCACGGCAGGTAATGCCCCAATTGGTCACCTTCCTCTCTCTGGAGCTAGAAAGACTTTCCAGTCGGTGTTTATAAGTCACTCAGTGGCACGTATGAGAAGTTGCCTGGCATGAGGGAGAATGCAGCACCTGACTCATGTGAACCCTGAGGCAAGTCTCCTGACCTGGGAATGTGCTCAGACCTTTGGGCAAGACGGGAGAAGGCCTTCTCGGGCTGCACCCAGCACGCAGCTGCACACTGCAGGAGGGCCCAGTTACATTCCTTCTCTGGGTTTCCACGGGCCCGACATCATGCCGCCATGCTACCGGCCCAAGTAAATACTTACTGATTCTGTACACAGATGTGCTGAATAAAGTCACCGAGGGAGACTCCAGAGGGAATATCAAATGCATGCTGAAGTGAGTCCCGATATTTCACTGATGAGTTTTGCTGGGTAAAAGTAAATCGGTGGCCTGCAGTGGTCTGAGATAGTCATGTGAGGTCTGTTTATAGCAAGGTGTTCCCAGTGTGGGATTCAATGGGAGGGAGGGGCAGCGGCAGGAAGACAGATGAATTTTCTTTTTCTTAACAATGTGGTTAAATTGAATTGATTTACATTCCTCCTTTTTTCAAATCTCAGGTTTGAGATAATCTACAATGAGGTTAATAAATGATTAGGTCCAAAGAAAGGAGGGGCAAAAAAAAGCTGACCACAGAGTTTACACAATTGCTATCATTGAGTAGTGCTTGGCTTTTGAGCTTCCTGGCAGCCAGGACAAAAATAAACAAGCTGTGTCTCTCAGCTGTAAGCTTCTTCTGGAAGACAGACTTTGTCTCAGATGTAAAATTTAAAGGGAATCCCTCAGGATGCCTGAGGGGGTTCACAGGATGAGGAATTAAAAATGTACTTGTAACTGGGAAAGAAAAGGTGGTAAAACTGGAGGAGGCAGGAAAGGAGAGAAAGGGGTACCAAGATAAGGGTTTCTGAGTCCAGGTTTTCTTCAAGAGGCTGCCTCTTCTGGGCAAGTGGAGCCACTCTAGACCTCTAAACGTCTGAAATGTTTCAGGAACACAGAACGCTCCTTTGATGACATTATGCAACCTCAGAGCAGGCAAGAAGAGGTACCCGGAGATCAAACACCAGTCTGACTTGGGCTCCTGCCCACACCCATGCCAGCCCACCTGCCAAGTGAGGCACCTGCCCCTCTGTCCCCTTCCCTCTCTTTACAGGCCTATCCCTTTTATCCCCTTCTCAGAGGGGGCTGCTTACACATTTCCCTCTTCTGTTTTCTGCTCAAGCTCTATGCGGAGCTTTACTTCTGTGTAGGAGTAAATGTTTGCTAAATGGCCCAGAAAGCTGTGGTGGCTGCAATTGCTCTGATGTTACATTTAGAATAAGAATTTCAAAGCTAGAAGTGGTACAGTAACTGTTTGGGGGAGCCTATAAAAGTTTTTTTTCTTTTTCCTAGTAATACTAACAAACGAAAATGATATACATTGTATACATTGTTATACATTGTTTATAATCTTAGGATGTAAGTTGTTCTGAAAAACTACAGGCAACATGAATTCTTGAGATCCAAATATGATCGTTCTGTTAGGGAACTCCCTGGAACACTGAGCATTGCCCTTCTGAAAACAGACTCCCCCTGCAGTGTTAATAATGAACCCTAATTGATCTGCCTTCAATGTGAGATCTGGGCTCCCAACTCTGCCTGGTGGAAGCCCAGGGTGCCCCAGGGGCTCCCACCTCTGCAGTTCCACCTCTTTCTGTTTTAGACACTGGGTTTTGCATAAGGTGTCATGTGCTGGGAGTGGGGAGAGGCAGTCAGCGGCAGGAAGAGCCTGAGATGGGGCACACCTGTAGGACATGCTTTGAGCTGCTCCCCTAACTAATGGTAGATATTTGACAGATGCTTCATTTTTTGGCCCAGTTTTCTTTGGGGCCACCAGCAAAACACACCTATGAGAAGTTGACTGGTGTTTGGGATACAGTCTATGGCTCTCACTTATTTGGGATTGGAAGCTGAGCAACATATACCACAGTGAGAATCATTCTCTCTGCATTCAACTGCAAGGGGCCAGACTGAGGAGGTCCCTGGAGAGGCCACATGAGTCAACGTGGGGGGAAAAGGACACACGCGTGTGAGGGCAGCAGGAACACCAGGGTGGAAGCCTCTCCCACCCCCACTGGACATCCAGTTCCCTGATTCACACGCCTTCTGGAAATCAATGACCTGCATACTCGACTCTCTGATCCTGACCCTCCACCAGCCCCAGACCTGGCTATCTACTGCCCACTTGGCATCTCTGCTAACATGTAATATAGATGCAGTTTGGCCACAATAAAAACCTTGATTTCTCTCGAAAGTCTGTTTTCCCCAGACTCTCCCATTCAATAAATGGCACCAGTGAATCTCCCAGCTACTCAAGCCAAGACTGGAAGGCACACTCTCCAATCCCTCTTCTATTCTTCAGCTCTTTTGAATGGCAGTTCTCAGACCTGGCGGAACACGAGAGATGCCTGGGAGTTTTAAAGCACCCCAGTACCAGGACCCCGCCCTACCAATTAGACTAGAATCTCTGGGGGTGGGGTCCAGGCATTAGTACTTTTTAAAAGCTCCCCAAAGGATTCTAACATGCAGCCAGGCTTGAGAATCAGAAGCCTAAAATAGACTCCAAATCCAACAGCTTCACTCCAGCTTCACCTCTCCCACCTTGGTCTGAGCCACCACCATGTCTTACGAGGACCAGCACAATAACTCTCATCTTCCTGCTTTCACTTGTCCACCTCAAACCCCCATCACAAGCACAAGGCATTGTCTTTTTAAAAATCAGGTCACATCATGCTTCTCTGATGGCTTCCCACTGCATTTAGGATAGAGACCAAAGTTCTCACGAGGCCTACAAGGCCCTGCCCGATTTGGCTTCTGCAGCTCTCTCCACCTCTTCTAGCCCTTCTCACCCCCATTCACCATGCTTCGGTCACCCTGGTCTTAGTGCTGTTTCTCAAACATGCCAAGCACGTGCCTACCTCTGGGCCTTTGTACCTACTCTCTCCTCTGCCTGGAATGCTCTGCCCTCAGATCTTCATTTGCCTGACTTGCAGCTTCACGTCATTCGGGTCTCAGCTCAAAAGGCATGGCCTCAGAGAGGCCTTCTCACATCTCCTTGATCTAAAGTAGTCCCCTTTGCCCCAAAAAAGTCACCACATTATCTGGATCACACTGTTTTACTGTCTTTAAAGCACTTCTCACTTTCTGAAATTATCTTGTTCGCTCATGTCCTTACTGCCTGACCCCCTACACTAGGACGTGAGCTTCAAGAGGGCAGGGATTTTGGTTTGTCTTGCTCACAGCTATATCTATTGCTCAGAAAGGAACGTCTCACACAGTAGGCACTCAATAAATGCGCTGTTCATTGTATTCCACCCACCACTGCCCCCCAGGGCTCGTCCTCACTGCTGCCAGAGTGATCCTTGTAAAATGCTGCTTTCCCATGCGGGCTTATAATCCACCACCTGAGCCAGCAGGAAATGGAGCCCTTCAAGAAGGGAACTAGCTCAGGACCCACATCTTTACTGTAACTTCCCTGGGGCTCAGAGAAACGAAACCCGTGTGGCCAGTGCCACTGTCATTGGCAGTGCTTTCCCTTTCTTCATTTAAACACACTTGTCCCACATACTGAAACAATTAAGCCATGGAGGTCTTTATCAAATAACGCGCTCTCTTGCTTTTCCCATACAAGATAATGAACAGGAACAGAGGATTTAATACCAGGGTACATGACACGCAATAGCCACTTGCACAGCTTGGCATATTTAGCTACATCACGGCAGAACACCACTGCTTTACCCAAAGATATTCACCAAGAGGCACTTGCTGCGGCCTGAAATAGGCTTGTCCCCCTTTTCAGGAAAAGATGAGCCTGTCCAAACAAAGTGAAGGCCATTTCCGTGCAGCGTCCTGGAACTGGATGTGGCTTTAATTTCAAATATACCTAGCTCCAGTCCTGTCTTCACTGGGAAGCCCTGCCCTGACCCAACCCCCCAGCACACTTTCCCTCTAATCATCTGGCCCCAGTCTCCATGTTATCTGACTTCATCTTTCTAATCAGAGGCTAGGGTTCCCCTAGACCAAACCCCTCCCACAGCAGGCTCAATTAATGTATAAACCAATGTACACATAGTATCATTCAACCAAGACAGACAGGCTGTGGCACAGATGTTGTTCCCTCCGTGGGGCCAAGTCCACTTTCCCACCCCAGCCCTGGCCCTCCTGTTCTCCACATTTCCAAGGTCCAGGGGGAACATGCAGGCTGCGGCCATGCCAGGGCCAGAGGAGAAGAGTGTGGGCGGGTCAAAACAAGCCCAGACATACTCACGGGGTCCGTCAGCATGGCCCGGCAATGGGAAGCCAGGGCCAAGAAGGCCAGCAGGTTGAACACAATTCCGTTGATGATGCTGTACACGTAGTCTCGGGATGGAATCAACATAACAAAGAGGACCACAAACTCCGCATAGAGGACCAGAAACCAGGTGACAATGGCACAGGCAATGCCACAGCCGTCGCGGATAAACCACATGGTTCCCACAGGACTGGGGTGGGGAGGTGGGATGCACTTCTCCGGCTGGAGGTATTCTGGCTTCCGCTCAATGTCTCGGAAGTGGTGGGTGGGGATAAGCATCATAAGCTATTCTGTCCATAGTGGCATCTGGAAGAGAGAACAAAGAATCCAGAAATTTAGTGTTGTCTTGTCATCAAGGAGACTTGACAAAATTACCTTTTTAAAGTAAGCCACAAGTATCTATGTGTGAACCTCTTACAGAAAAGCTGCCTAAATCTTCTGTTCACTTAAAATCTGAGTTCTCTTTCCTACCCCTGAGAGTTCACTTAGCCTTTGTGAAACAGGGCCACCTTGCCCAAAGCATTCACATGACGGATAAGGAAAAGGGAGCCTTCAAAGGGCAAATGCCTTGCCCAAGGTCAGCCAGGGCAGCAGCAGCACACACAGTACACCAACTTAGAGGTGGGACTAGAACCTAGGATTCCTCTTTCATTAGGGATCTACTGGGCAGACAGTGTCTCAATAGATATGTTCAAATTTGGACCTAAAAGACAAAGGGGTGAGGGGCGGAGTACCCTCTGGGAAAACTCGTCAGCAGTAACACTGCTGCCTCTGTACCATGGACAAACCCAGAGACCAATGCTGAGGCTGTGGCATTAACAAGGATGAGCAGGAGGAAAGTAATGGTTACCTAGGACTAGGGTTAAGCTGCAATCATTAAGACACTCTAACTTGCTGCATGAGCTAACGATAAGGCAAAACAGTCACTAGGATGGGAAAGGCTCTTGAAACAAGCCAGGCTTTCTAGCCCTATGGCCAAAATGGTTTATTTTCCAGGGACAAGAGGCTCTCTGAGTTCTGCTCTCCTTGTGGGTGATGGGGCAAAGTGAGGAGAATATTGGATGATGAGTCCTAAGATGTTTTCCCACACCTGGCTGTGGGGCTTTGTGAGTTTTTATCTCCTCATCTGTGAAAACACCCACCTTTCAGCCTCCGCCACCTCCTCACAGTGTTGGTGTGGGGTCGGGGGAGTTGGAGGTGCTCCTGATGAATGCTGTAGACTGTAAAACCCTGTACATGTCACAGACTGCGCACATGTTTTCTCTCTAGGAAAGACACTCATTCCTTCAGAAACAAGTGCTGAGCAATGTGCCCTTTCTTCCTAACAGCTGCAGCTCGAGGCTCTGGAGACAGCAATGAAATAACTAAGAATCAATAACTAAAGTCTATCTGTCCACAGCTTGTGCTGCCAGACACAGCAAGTGCGCATTTCCCTCCTCTATTTCTTTATCTTAAACCCTGTGCCTGTTGTATCATCAATCAGGTTTCTCAGTTAGAAACAGTGATGGTTCAAGTTCACCATCAGATGTAGCTGCCATGGAAAACCTACCCGTGGCACAGTCAACAGCACAGCAAGTGACATCTCAGTCTTTCGAGAACTCAAGTCACTTCATAAAAGAGGAAATCACTCAAAAGCAGTCCTGGCTATGTGTGCTTTTCTGAAGACTGAGGCTCTGAAGGGCAACAGCAAGCTTTCAAAGGTTGAGTTGGGTTCTCCTTAACCTTTTGCCCAATTTTCCTGCTTCCTCCACTGCCCTCACCCCCAACAAAGAAACGGCATCTGCATTGAATACAGTGCAGTCATGAAAAGTACGGACGTGTCCAGAAAGCTGAGAGGGCAGGAACTACTGCTCAAAATAGAGTCAAAAGTTGCATAGACTAATAATGAAAGAGTAAGGCCAGGGCTTCCCCTCCCTGGGTGGCAGAGAGTTAATGGCTAAAAGGCAGTTAAATGTGTACTGTGTACTTGTCCAAAGGAACCTCAACTCAACAAATACTCAGTGACTATCACATGCTGGGTACATTGCGTTGGGAGCTGGAGAACAAGAAGCATGGCACATATAGAACAACCATCCCAAGTACAGTAAAAGTGGTTCCCGATGGTCTACCAACCAGAATTTTGTAATAAAGCAATCTTGTGTTCTCCAGAAGACAGTGGCATTTAGTGTTGCCTGTGACATCCTAGAGGCATTAAAAGACATAGGGATACCTTCTGAAACACCAAACAGAGGGACAGTAGGAGATTGCAGACAAGGGATGTCTGGGACCTGACCTATGCTCAGCAAATTCTAAAATCCTGAACTCCATTCAACCAAAACCAAACAAATGAAAAGATGAAATCCCACAATGATTCAAAAGCTCAACATCTGACAACCTCCAAATGCAAGTATTCTCTTAGTTTTCCTGTTGCCATACAGATTTGTATATACATATATCACCTATGTTCCCACAATTACTATTTAAGCTCTAAACCAATAAAGTTTTATTGGATCACAGCCACACCATTCGGTTGCATATGGTCTATGTCTGCTTTTTGCATTATAATGGCAGAGTTGACTACTTATGAAGGAGACAGTGTGATCCAGTATGACCCGTAAGCCTAAAGTATTTACTCTCTGGCTCTCTACAGAGGTTTGCTAAGCCCTGATTCTAAGCAGCTCTTAACCACCAAATAACCCACTGAGATCCATCTCGACTCCTGCTTCCCCTGCAGAACAGCTTGGTGTGACAGAGACGGTCAGTTACAACTCACCACCCCACCTACGTCTGCAGCAACATAACCTCCCATCATCTGCAGAGGGTCTTCTCACCACGACCTGTGGACTCCATCAAACCCTTCTTCAATGATCATAAATGGTCGCATTTTCAGAAATGGATGATCATTGAAAATAAGTCTGAGAGCAATGCTCCTGTTTAGATACTTCCAGTGATTAAATTATGCCCCTGGCATATTCAGAGTAGTTGACTGGATTCTAGCCTCTGACAATTGCTTTCTTTTTTTTAATTATTACTATTATTATTTTTTTGGTGAGGAAGATTGCCGTGAGCTAACATCCGTTGAAAATCTTCCTCTTTTTTGCTTGAGGAAGATCGTCCTTGAGCTAACATCTGTGCCAATCTTCCTCTACTTTGTATGTGGGATGCCTCCACAGCATGGCTAATGAGTAGAGTAGGTCTGCACCTGGGATCTGAACCTGTGAACCCAGGGCGCTGAAGTGGAGTGCATGGAACTTTAACCACTAGGCCACAGGGCTGGCCCCGCCAATTGCTCATTCTTGATTGTACATATGGCAATGACTTGACTATGCTAGAGTTATGTTTCATATGTGAGGTTTTGCTGAGAATAAGCTCCTCCATATAAGCAAATTTTCCAGGTAACTGTGGCTTGTTCTTAAGGAGAAACACATTTTTAATGATTTGGATGGTTAAGATGGAAATCTTAAAAATAAAAGCAAAACCAAAATTAAAAAAAAGACATTATAGCCTTCCTGTCTTAAGTACAGTTATTATCCATTTCTTTAGCATGACATAGTCATTACTAGGAACATCATTACTGGAGTGCGTTAGGTAGTGATGTCCTCAGGGGTATGGAGATTCACTGAGCTCTTGGCCTCACACCAACCGGTCTGTTCAGACTATTAAAATTGTAATTCCGGCATCTCCTTTGTATGGTTCTTTGTCTTTCTCCTCCATTCCTGGCTACTGTCATTTCTGTGTCTCTAGTTACCAATCCTCTCAACATACTTTTTATTTTCTACTGCTAATTGGCTGTGGGCTAGAAAAGCAAATAAAACTAAATCTTGTTAGATTTGTTTATAAAAGAAGAGTACTCATTTTAATTAATAGGCCTTCAGGGAAGACCTGCTATGCTCTCCCACCATACAGTTCTCAGGGCTGCGAGCCCTGTCTTTTCATTAGCCCAGTGCCTGGCACACAGTAGTCACTTACTTCATGCGCTCATTGCATGAATGCAAGAGTAAGATGCATGAGCTTTGTGATCCCAGGCTCACCTCTTGGAGGCCGTGTCTGTTTACTTTCAGGGCTGTGGCCATATTCTAGATGGTGAAGGATGCACCAGATAGGACCACGAGGAAGGTAGGCTGTGACTCTTACTCAAGTAACCAGAATGTTCTATCCTCGAACAACAAGGGACCAAGGAGTGTACAGAGGAGCTCTATTTTCCCACTGTCCTCCATTGGTGAGCAAGAGCCTGTGATCTGGGAAAGGACCCAGCCAAAGGTACACCTTGCAGAGTCAGACATTGTGTGTTAAACTGAAGAGCACGTTTCAATCCCCATTTTAGTTTCAAAATATCCCAATCAAAACCAAGCAGGGCACAGGGCCAACCCGGTGGCACAGTGGTTAAGTGCACACATTCTGCTTCGGTGGCCCAGGGTTCACCAGTCCGGATCCCAGGTACGGACAGGGCACTGCTTGGCAAGCCATGCTGTTGTAGGCGTCCCACACATAAAGTAGAGGAAGATGGGCACGGATGTTAGCTCAGGGCCAGCCTTCCTCAGCAAAAAGAGGAGGATTGGCAGCAGTTAGCTCAGGGCTAATCTTCCTCAAAAAAACAAAACAAAAAAAAACACATGCAAAAAAACCAAGTAAGGCATACTATTATAAAAAGTTTACTTAGCCCCCAGGTCCCCCAAAAGCAATGGAAGTACCCTTCCAATAAGGATTTGTTCCTTAAATTAGCCAACTGAAACTCTGAGAAATATGGGGAAAAACCCACCTTGAAACAAACTGTACACATTCCCTTCACTGTCCCTAACAACGACAGACAGGGCAAAGATTGACCTCTTTCCCTTTTCTATTTTGAATTAGGGAAACTCCAATCCTTGGGGTTGAGCAGTGGTTCGTTGCCAAGGACCCACTCCTCACTTGAGTCCTTGCTCAAGAGGAGTTGGGGCAAAACCGGTTGCTCAGGGCTCTGGAGGAGGCCCACAAGGAGGCTAGTGGGTCCCAGAACCCTCAGTACCACCCATGCTGGCCAGCTCATACCCTCAAGAGGGGTGAGCTCCTCCAACCCCACTCCCTGCCCCCCTTCACCCCATTCCATTGCCCTATTTGCTCTTGAAGTCTCCTCTCTTCAATTCAAAGACATTCATGGAGCAGCCACTAAATCCAAGGAACTGCTCACACATACGGGATGATGAGGACAATAACGTGTGTGTGCTGCCCTGTTCAGCCCCGCCATTCCCCTCTCCAGGCTCCCAATCTGGTAAGACTAGTCTTTGCTTTTTTCTACTAACCTGCAAGGCCCGTTTTGTTTAGTTCTGTAGCCTGGTATCTGAGTATATGCTCAACTCAATAGTTCCCAACTCAACGAGTGAATAGATACATGAACCAGGCAGACATACCCCACAATAATTCTAACACACAGGTGACTAGTGGACAGCACAACAGAGGGGCAATACCCCAAACAAAAACCCCTACAAAACCAGAAGTGAGATAAATAGACTTTTCCATGGCAAGGACTTCTGAAGGGGCGGAATCTGAGCAGGGCATGGAGCCAGGTTAAGTGTATTGCTTAGACAAGGGCAAGGGGGTGAGCAGACCTGCATGGAGAGTGGTGGTGCTGGTGGGGGCTGAATGTCCAGGGCCGTGTGCATGTACATGAGCGTGCATGTATGTGGGCTTTGTTGGGAATGGCGTGTGGGGGTAACTGGAGATGAAGGTTTAAAGGTAGGGAGAAGGTTATGTTTTACAAAGCCTCAAATTTCAGGAGTTGGGACTTCACCCTGGAGGTAATGGTGAGCTTCCACAGTTTCTGAGGAAAGTTGTGAGAGGACCATATTCATGCTATAGCAAGGCCACTCTGGCAGTGTTGGGCAAGACAGATGTGAGGGCTGAGTCCAGCAGCCAGTGAGCCCGGGGAAGCACTGAGGCAACAGGCTTGAGTCCCAGCTTGGTGGAACTCAGTTTTCTCTTCCTCTAAGTGATATCAGTTTTCCAAAGAAAGATTGAGAACAATGATCATGTTGCAATTTTAATTATAGGAATCTACATGGTACTTTTTTGGTCAAAGGTTTTGTAGTATTAAAGAGTTGGCTTTTCTATATGTTAGTAATCTCTGTCCAAGGTAAATTATTCTTTCCACTGGACAGAGGGATGCACTGAGGGCCAGACAGGTGAAAAGACTAAGCCCCAGGGCTAAGGAAGTCATTGGAGAAAAAGCTTCAGAGCGTGGGAGGGGTTCTTGAGCTCCCTAGAGCTAGCAATCCTGATGAGATAGATGCAGTATCAGAATAACAATCTGAGCTCTGGGGGGAGAGGGGGTCAGTGTGTTCTGTCACACATCTAAGGAAATCATCTAGTTTTCCTTCTTAGAGTTTCAGAAGCAAAACCAAGGAATGACTGAAATTAGGGCTAATTTTCTAAAAGGAACCCCACTGCTTCTGGTCCAGAGAAATGCCTCCAGATCCACCTATAGATAACACACGTGCTTCATTACGCCTGACCGCAAGTGGCTCCTTCCATTAACCCAGACAGGCAGACAAAAACGTATTTAGTGGAATGCAGTCTGGGCCCTGTGAGCCCCAGGGAGTGGGGTGCTGGGTTGGCTTTGGAGTATACCACTTATGACTCAGTTCCAATGTTGCCTATCCATGGCTAGGCAACTCAGAGGGTTTGAAAATGGTGATGCTAAGGCCAAGCTCACAAGCACCAAGGCTGGATGCCTGGCCAAGTGTTGAGCATTAGTGATGGGCAGAATCCAGCTATAGTATCTGTCGTTAATCATCATTTGTTGAATAGGGGGAAAATCCTTCTAAATCCACCCCCTGGCCGAACAAAACTGACCCAAAGCCCATGCTTTACCAACAGGAGTCAAAGGCATGATCGTCACATAAAAGGTCTGTATTGGATGTATTAGAGCCCCAACACTCCACTGTTCTCAGTTCAGGGAGTATCTCAAGAACCCCAGATCCTCTCAGATTGCCAACAAGTCCTACTTCACCTGCTTTCATGAGACAAGATCCTATAGCGAAGTCATGCAGTAGTTCAGCTAGATCTAAAACCAAATCCTGGGGCTGGCCTGGTGGTGCAGCAGTTAAGTTTGCACATTCTGCTTTGGCGGTCTGGGGTTCACCGGTTCAGATCCCAGGTGCAACCATGGCACCACTTGGCATGCTGTGGCAGGCGTCCCACATATAAAGTAGAGGAAGATGGGCACGGATGTTAGCTCAGGGCCAGTCTTCCTCAGCAAAAAGAGGAGGATTGGCAGCAGATGTTAGCTCAGGGCTAATCTTCCTCAAAAAAAAGAAAAGAAAAGAAAAGAAAACTGTAAATAAAATGGAAGCAGACCTTTAAAAAAAATCTTTTTTTTCTGCTTTTTCTCTCCAAATCCCCCCAGTACATAGTTGTATATTTTAGTCGTGGGTCCTTCTAGTTGTGGCTTGTGGGACACCGCCTCAGCATGGCCTAATGAGCGATACCATGTCCTCGCCCAGGATCAGAACCTGCAAACCCCTGGGCCTCCGAAGCAGAGTATGCCAACTTAACCACTTGGCCACGGGGCCGGCCCCTAAAATCAAATCCTTTTAAGCATCTCAAAGTACTTTGTGAAGATTACTTTCCTAAACCACACCCACCCACATCCTCACATGCATTCATGCACAGCATACAAGAGGCCTTGGGACTGTATAGATTAAAGTAGGATTAACAAAGGACAATGAACCCAACCATTAAGGCTTGTAGAAAACATCTGTACACAGACTGGCTTAACAAACTCAAAATCAGGTGCAATTATTTTCTGTTGGCTTAGAGATAAGGTTTATCCAAATTTATTTAAAAAAAATTAAAGGATTAAACTTTCTAGGTCTCTCCTAGAAGGAACTACATAGTTGAAACTCAGTTTCATTAACTCCTTAGCAGACGTCACGAACGTCAGCAAGGTAGTAGAAACTTGTAAATAGGAAGCTTTTAGGTCAAAATTTGTTTCAGGTGACTACTTAAAAGGTTAATAAATCTACTATTATGCTGGACTGCTATTGGGGGACAGGGCTGGCATTCTCTTGAACCTGTTCTAAACATTGAATTCTCACCTAATTTTTACCACAGTTTAATAACTCGGTCTACTGTTAAACAATCATTTAAAAGGTCCACTGAAAGAAGGCAACATCTTTTCTGATATTTCTATCATAATTCTCAGTTGAAATTCATCCTAACGAGCATATCAATTAGCTTCCACGGTTTAAACGCTACTGTCTTAAGAATATGGTGTTTGTCTTTTTTAGAACTTCTCACATTTTAGAGTGATACACTTAAAGTATAAAAGTATTCACAAGCCAGGCCTACAACTTTAAAGATGAATAAATGGTCCATGTCCTAGAAGCTTTAGAAATGAATCTGATCAAGTAGAAAACTAACTTATCTGGGCTACAATTTTCTTAAGTTAATTTGTGTAAGGATCTAAAAGGATTGTAAAATTTTATACCCATTTTTAGATGACTCAGAAAAACAAAGAATGAACCATGAATCACTATGTTTGAAATATTTCATTAAAAACCAGCATGAGTCTCTGAACTTTTTCCAAAAGGTAAGGGTGTGGCTTTCCAAAGGAAAGGTGACTTATCTTCCGCATCACACCCCGCCAGCTAAGGAAGGTGTCCAGACAGGCAGAGCACCCTGGCCTGTTCTACGAGATCTTTACCAGCAAGTTTTGTTTCTCCCTCTGGGTGAGGGTATGTCTCCCTCTGCCTGTCTCTTGTTTCTGCAAGACTCAACCTTCAAGAAAAATTTTTTTTTAAAAAGGTAAAATATTGCACCCCCAAACCAAACCCTATACACATTCAAGTTCACTGAAGGAACCAGGAAGTGGTCACTAAGGGAAATTCGCCTTCTTACCTCATAACTGGCCACCTTCTTATAAAACTCACTTGTGTACATGCTCAGACTCCTAACAATGGGTCTTCATTTCGGAATAAAGTTTGGGATTTTAGCTCATGGAGGCTAAAAGTTCCTCCACTTACTACAACTGACTCTAGTAGTACAACTGGCTAGTTTACTACCTCTTGGCTTTCAAGATCTATTAAAAAAAATACACACCCACACAGGGATGACATATGTCATAAACGTTGGATGTCAGTAGGAACTACACTTGTTTGGGTAACACATTCTACTTTCCCTTTTTACGGGTGTGCTTTTATCATATGTCGCAACAATGAGAAAAATTAAGAAGACGACTTTAAAATAAGACTGTGCATGACATTAACTGGTAAAAAAAAATCACTAAGTCAGAATTTGAAAGCTGGAAGGAACCTTAAAGACCATCTTACAGATTTTAGTCATTCTCCTCTGTTTTACAAATGAGGAAATGGACGTCCATTTGAGCTTCCGTCTAACACATATGTTTTAGACAAAACATACAGTGCTGTGTACAGGAATGGAGATGCGCACCAACGGTAACTGAATGCCTATTATGATCGCGGACTTAGATAAAGCAGCTCGTTTGAATTCTCACAATAACCCAGCACAGTAGCTTTTATTATTCATTGTGTAGATGGAAAGAGACACAGAGGTTCTGGGTAATATTCCCAAGGCCACACAAAGTGAGGGAGTGGTAAAGCTAGGATTCAAAACCAGCTCTGCTTGCCACCAGAGACGCCATTTAGAACACAGCACATGGCTTCTTTTTTTTCTTTTGCAAGAGGGGGACAGGAGGAATGGCCAAGCAGGAAACACAAGTTCTGCTTCCTCCTCCCTCACACACATCTGATGGATCTGATCTAAGGAGAAGTCACATCAACTTAGCTTTAACGTCTTCATCTCTAAAGTGAGCGGGAAGGGCTAGATCTCTAAGCCCTGTGACTCTTTTTTAAAAACCCAAGAAATGGACTCTAAGCAGACTTTCCTTCCACCGGCTCCCGGGAGCCTATAACACCCATTCGGTGTTCTTTCTTCCGTGAGTCATTTTACTTCTGGTGGCTGTATGGAGCATGACATCTCAAACACTGTGGCCCTCAAAAACACAGCCTTTCTGAAAGAGACACTAGGGCCTAGCTGACCTCTTCCAAACTCTAGTCCAGCCTGTTCCACAGATGGGTGAAGAAATGAAGTTCAAGGAGTCAGTTGATCTTCCATAAAATGTTTAGAGAGGTGGCTAACTTCCTTTCTAGGTCTAACGGATGGTAACTACTGGTTGCTTATGCTGTGATCTTCCTGCATTAACTCCTCTTTCTAGAAAGTCTGCAACCCAGCCAGAAAAATTTTTTTTTGGAGGAAGATTAGCCCTGAGGCTGCCGCCAATCCTGCTCTTTTTGCTGAGGAAGACTGGCCCTGAGCTAACATCTGTGCCCATCTTCCTCTACTTTATATGTGGGATGCCCACCATAGCATGGCTTGCCAAGTGGTGCCACGTCGGCACCCAGGATCTGAACCGGCAAACCCTGGGCTGCTGAAGCAGAACGTGTGAACTTAATTGCTGTGCCATTGGGCCGGCTCCCCCAGCAGGAAAATCTTAATAAAGGCAACAATATATTACTGATCTAGCTACCCAATTAATATTTGTCAATAAGTGTGATACTACTCTCATAGTATGTGGAACCCTCTGTAACCAGGTGCGTGATCTCATTTGGCACTGAAATGCCTTCTGGTCTCTGTCAGGGCAGGTTCCAAGATGGGCATTCTGCCTGCTGTTGCCAGGGTGTGGAGCATGCTGAATGTGGAGTGGGGCCCTGACTCTTACTGAATGTCTACTACTTGCCAGGCACTGGGCTGTACACTGACTTTCACACCCTCTTTTTGAGATGAGGAAACTGAGGCATGGGGAGATTTGCCTAAGTTCTTATTTCTAGAAGCAGTGGAGACAGGATACACTCCCAAGTCTGCTCTCATTCCAGAGCCTATGTTGAACTACTCACTACAACCATTCATTTTGCCCAATAACTAGAAACAAAAGGGGGAGGGGTGCTGATGTTTCCACCAGTGACCCAGGTTACTTACAGTTTGGCTCTCTTGCCCACACATGGTTATGCAGAGACAGCGAGTGGGCCACATGAAGTGGCGTTCAGAGGCCACAGGCCTGGACTTAAGCATTTTATATTCTAAGGTGGGTCCCTGGCTGAACACCAGCCAACATTTAGAAGACTGATTCTGCCTTAACCCAGAAAGCAGGAGAGCTCTGAAGCTTCAGTCAGGAGAGTCACCTTAAGATTGAGTCCCTAAAATCTGCTTCTGCTGGGAAATACTTCCTGTGGCACCAAGTTCTAGCAGGCTGCTTTTTCTGAGAGAAAGCCCACCCATACTAGGCAGAGATCAACCAGCAAAGGTTGCCACCTGAGGGTGTTGAAAATGGTACCTGGCCCCACATTGTGCCATGTGCAGACATGTAGCCACTGTGACATCACCCAGGCAAGAGGTTGGCTTTTTTAGGGACTAAAAGCAAAAAGTGCTTGTAAGGATCAGAAGGAAGAGCTGGGGAAGAGAAGGAGAGAACCAGTATTGCAGCTGCACCAGGCTTCAAGGACGGAAGCCGTTCAGCTTTCAGGACTCTGCTGATCCCACTTATCCCAGGCACTATAAGTGGCAATGCAAGAGCACAGCCTTGGGAGGAACGTGGCTGGAGTGTGCTCTACAAGTCCACAGCCCCTGCCTACCAGGTGACGGGCTCCCTGGCATCTGTTGGAAGGCTTTGGGGATGGATGGGAGGCTAGTGCTTCATGGAATGAAGACTGGGCCTGGAGTTAAGAGGCCAGAACTCTACTCCCAGTCCTGCTGCTTGCTAACCTCATAATTTCCGGCAAGACAGTTACCCTCCCTGAGCCTCAGAGTCCTCATCTACCAAACAAGAGTGGAGACTGAGCTGACTGCTAACATCCCTTGCAGGGCTGAGATTCTGATTCCTCTGTTCTCAGGAACAAATTAAACATTTTCTTTGTTAATTTCTCGAATTTTATATTTTTACCAAAAGCATCCCTTAACTTCTTTTCCCCATTCTTTGTTAATACTCAAAAAGAAACCCATCACTTAGAAACTTTCCTGAGCACGTGCAGTTTCTTTAGTCAAGTATGGCATGTATTACCATTTCCTTTTGTTCATTCATTTAATTGTTTTCAGAGAGGAAAAAGCACTATCAAAATACATCAAATATTACAAAGTGGTAAAAGAAGTCTTAAAATCCAAAGTTAAACATGACCATTTTTCAATGTTTAAATATTTATATATCTAGGATCTATTCTGAGTTTTACAACCAGGTAAGATATGCATTTTAGGGTAAACAGAGGTTGAGAGAGGTGAACTGACTTGCTCGAATTTACAAAGCAAGTTAGTGGCAAAGCCCAGATCTTTGGCATAGACACCGAATACTCTTTTCACCCTAGATCTTTATCTTCTTAACCAACCTGCCTTTCTGAAGTCTCTGCTACTCTTTCTTGGTTTAGAAATTCACACTTTGTATATAACAAAGTAAAAACTTATTGCAACAGAACTGTGGCCAGAACTGTACTGGTCCCACTAGGCTCATTTTCCTAAGGTGAAAACCTGATCCCCCCCAAAGGCATTCTATCCCCACTGACCCTGAAGAGGAGATATTCATGTCTCAGGCAGCTCAGAAAATCCACGTCTCTACATACCACAAAAGTTACAGTTTGGAGACTAGGAAAAGATGGAGTTTTCCACACATTCCCTGGATGAAAGATGGAAGTAGGTGGGATATGCAACTATAGCCTTCTCACCTTCACAGACAAGAGCCAGGAATGACCCAGTCATTTGTTTCTGGAATCTTCTTCTGAAGAGGAAGGTAAATGATTAAAAAATGCAAAATCAGGGGGAAACTAGAGGCAGCATGGCATTAGCCTCCCTGCCCCCAAACAGGTCAATATCCAGATACCACTCCTCCATTTCTGCTTCACACTCTGTTACTTTCTGTGGCTATTAAGGTGTGCACGTGTGTTTAAATATTTCCAGATTTGCTAATGAGGGTATGTGATCCCCCTTTTCTTACACATGCCCTAATGAGAGACATAGGAAGCACCCTGCCACTCTCTGAAAATGAAATACACGTGAAGACCTCACCTCTCAGTGGGAATAAGCTTACCCATGTATTCCTATCAATTTTTCTACCACTAATCCCAAACTATAATTTCTAGAGCAGCAAGACAGACTCAGATCTGCTGGTCTGACTATCACAGGTTATTCATATTGAGTATTCTTTAAGACAAGGCAGACAGGACAAATGCAAAGTTTTTAAAGGAAACAGATCTACAGGGAAAACAGGAGCTCACTTTTGCTTTTCTGGGGTGCTGGGCTAATTGTGAAAATGCAAAGGAAAAGGCCTAAAACTTGGCTACCTCTGTTTCAGACTGGGAGTAAAATGTTCCCTTGCTGGGCTTTTAAGAGCTCTCTGCAACTTCAGCACCTCGGACTCAGCACTGCCCTGATGACCTTCTGTAACCAGTTTTTATTACCTTAATTAACTAAGGCTAGGTGGGAAAGATTTACTCCATCTCCGTAATGTTATTGTTGCCTGCTAGCAGCTAGCAGCAGCTCTTTACCTCTAGCCCTTGATACCTGGCTTGCACAATTAGCACCTTATTATAGGCTGGCCTCCGAGTCTAATTACCATGCACCTCAATTGAGCACTTTATTTTATCGTCTTGTTCGTGCTCTAGTTCAAGTGCCTAGGCTCCCCAGCTATAATAAATCCTAAACTCCTTTTAGGCAGGCACGTGTTTTTAATTTCTCATCTCTTCAGACTCAGAAGAACACTAGGGACTCACAGGCATGTAAACAAATACAGTACTTCCTGACTGTCTGAAGAGCTTCTAGATGTCTATTCTAGGAGTAAGGCACATAGTTGGAATCTGGGTCTCCATGCCTATCTCAGCTCTCTGTAGCAGATCCATTGGCCTTCTCTGCTGTTGAGGGCTCCCCTCAGCTACTCTGAGTTAAGCTCTACTCAGCCTGTATGTAACCTTTTCCCTTATCTAAAAGGATTGGTTCAAAGAGACATAAGAACCTCCCATTAGTACCATGTTCTACATTCTTTTACAAAAAGGATTCAAGGGATATGAGTTTATGCTTGAACAGACTCCTTGCTTTTGGAATTAAAACTAACAATAGCTTATAGGGCAGTTACCAATTCCATAACAAACATAGGCTTCCTTCACTAAATACTCTGGTGAGAGGAATGGAGCCTGGGGAAAGGCTGCAGAAGGGAATGGTTAGGAATGCAGGTATGGGAGCCAGACTACCTGGTCTCCAATCCTGCTCTGCCACTTACTAGTTATGTGATCTGTGACCTCGGTTAAGACAATTAACCTCTGTGCACCTCAATTTCCCAATCTGTAAAGTAGGGATAATAGTACCTGCCTCATAGGGCTATTGTGGGGACTGAATCAGTTAGTCTCTGTAAAGCACTTTACAAGAGTGCTTGGCACATAATAGCTTACATAATAACAATGTAAGTTAGTGGTTAAATGAAACTATTATAATAGAGTACAGAAATTTAGAATAGACAGCCCTACAAAACAGTATGCCAACAAAAGAATCTGACCTGATGGAAAAACAAACTGGTTTAATAGAATAATGTGCCATCCTTGGCTTCTTGATTTTCTGGCTATCGTATCTCTTTGAATTGCTTCACTAAACCAAAAAAGAACTCTGAATTTATGGGTTTAAAAAATGTCTAATGCATTACCACAACGAACATGATGAAAATGTTCTGGCAACACTGAAGTAGAATGATTAGTGAAGGTATTATTGTTTTAGGAGAGAATTTAAAATAAACATTCTACTGTTTATGCCTCTCCTCCTACTTAGCCTAACCTGTCAGACGTCGTCCATAATATTATTTAGCAAATACTTCCCATCTTTCTTCAGTAAGGAACATTTAGCCAATTGTCAGGAGAATAGTTTAAGTATATATTCTATATTTTTAAAGACATATTAAAAAATTTTTATGCAAAGATGATTCCACGGTATCCAAACTAAGACTTTTCTTCCCATGTCTTTTCTGATCTGTCCATCTGCTGCCATTTTTTAAAGCCTCAATCCCCTTAGCTATCCCAGCTACTAAAATTCCATGTCCAAAGGTCTCTCCTTTCTCAGCAATCTCTAGCACAAAATACCATTTCTAATATCAGTAGTCCCTTGTTATCTCATCACACAGAGATCCTCACATAGAATCCAGGCATCCAGCCACACACCAAGGCATCTATGTGCCACAACAGGTGGGGAACCTGTGCTTTCCTTAGAGAGGAACTCTTCCGGCTTCAGCTCTCCCAGTTTCCCTGGAGGGCAAAGTCTAACCCTGCAAGATGTCTTCCCTGTAGGTGCACCTGTAGAGAACCATGTAGAGACCTAAAAAACAACTAATGCCCAGTCTACTAAGAAGTGATCATCTATTTTGGGTCTCAGCAGTTTAGTGCTTAAAAATGTGGGCAGGTACTTCCTCTCTGTACCCTCCTCTCACTGGTGCCACCATCATACTTCTTAACCACTGTGTTCTGTAGTTATGTTGGCCCAGGAGCCTTCCCCCCTGCCTGGGGAGCTTCTCTGGGCAGAAGCTGTGTCTTACTTGTCTTAGTGTTCCAAAGCTAGCACAACGCCCATCCTTGGCAGGCTCCCAATAGTTATCTGTGAAACTATTGAAGCTACTGCCTGATAAACACCAAACATTCTTTGGATGATCAAACTGTCAAGGGTTACTTTCACTTTTGAGAACACGGAGCTTCCTCAAAAATGGGACATTTGGAAAAGTCATCGGATCACATCTTTGCTTCAGTCACTTTGGGTTAACTTTCCCCATTTGGTACACATGACCCCTTTAAAATGTGTACCGTACCCTGTCTGCCCCGCCTTAATCGGCTGCTTCAGTGACCCTATATTCACCTTGCAGGTATCCTTTCTGGATATCCAAGGCCCATACTCCTACCCGGCCATCGCTGGGGCTGGCCTTTCTTCGGGCAGCTGTCCACAGCTCCCAACGATCACCTCATCAAGCCGGAACTTCCAGCCACCGCTGTGCCCCTCGCCAGCGCCGGTTACCAAGACTCTCCCTCTTACTCTCTTTGGGACAATGCTCTGGCGACCACCTGGGCCAAGGGGATCGTGCAAAGTCCTGGGTCAGCGTTCGGTCAACCCCAGAGACAGCGGGTGGGGAGAATCCCTGGGCCGGAGTGAGGACTCCTCGGGACTAGTGGGCAATCACTCCTGGCCCGGACACTTTCCACCGAGAAGGAGCTAAAGAGCGCTTCATCGCCTCTTCTCGTCAACCAACCTAGGGACCAGGAAAATGCAGGATTGGGGGCGGGGGAGAGCGAGGAGACAGTCCCCCGGGCCAATCACGACGTCCGCCTCTCCTCACTCGGGGTCGGTCTCTCTGTCGGACGGACGGACACACACACACACGCACGCACGACCAGCTACTTCAACTCCAGCTCCGAGCAAACTGCGCTGCCCGCCTCTCCCACTGCGAGTCCTCTGGCTCCGGCCCCAGCCCGCTCCTCTCACCTCACCCCAGTTTTTTCACCCAACGCCAGTTCCCCCTCCCAACTGACCGTGAAGCCGGAGGCAGTTCCCCAGTCCCAGGTCCCCGGTGGAGCTCCCGCCGCCGCCGCCGTCGCCTCCCCCGGCAGCCCCCGACCCGGGATCTGGCCTCGGGCTGCAGCGATGGCTCCCCGGCACGAGGCGCCGCGGCTTCCTGCACTCGGACAGATACGGGGCGGCGCGCAGGAGAAGCCCATCGAGCTCCCGGCGGCGGCAGCGGCGGCGGCGGCTGCAGGAGCGGCCGCCGCGCAGCTTGATGACGCAGGGGCGCGGGGGGCGCGGTCGGCGTGGGGGCGACGCGGGCGGATGACGTGTGGCGTGCCGGGCGGCTTGGCAGCATGGCGTCGGTGGCGTTAAGCGAGGCAGAGAAGGTGTACATCGTGCACGGCGTTCAGGTAGCTCCGTCAGCGGCGTCAGCGTCGGCCGCCGGGTTCCCGGGCCCTGCGGGTTGCTACTGGCCCTCGATTCTCCCGCGGGGAGGCGGCTGGGCTGCGGAGGGCTGGGTTTACCTCGTGACTAAATAGCTCGGCGGCCAGTGTTTGCACCCCGAAGCCGGCAACGCGGGCGTGTTTAGGACCGGGCGGTGAGCGTCCATTTAGGACTGTATGCGGGCTTGCAGCCTTAAGGGTCCACAAGGTTCCGAACCCCGGTAGGAAGCAGGGGGCAGTCCCTGAGGCTTTTTGTTTTAGCGAGGGAGGACCACCCCAGGGCCTTCTCTTTGCCCTTGATGTGTCGCTTCACTGGACTGAGCCTCTCTTTTCTCTTCTAGGAAATGGGGATTGGAGGTGGGCATCTGGCCTGCTTTTCCTCACCTCGTGTTTGGGAGGCACAGGGAGAGAAGGCATGCGACGTGAAAGCGCTTTGAAAATATAAAAGCTCCTTACAAAGAGAGCGGGGGCGGGGGTTTAGTTTAAAAAGCGGCTCCTCGGCCAGTAGCATAATTATTGCTGTTTCCCATTTTGCTGGAGGAGAACTAAGATCCCTAGAGGCAACTATAACTATACTAAGATCTTGTGTGCTCAGTCTTCAATCCCTGGTTTTGACCGGTCCAGAACGAGAGTCGGAGAATGTTGGGCCTGGTAATGAGCTACCAAGGAAAGCCAAGTATGTCCTTCCTGTCTGTAACCTCCCCAGATTAGAGATGTCTCCCACACGTCTGCCGAAGCCTACCCAGAATCCCTTTTTTCCCCTTGTAGACCTCATCCTGTTGTGTTTGTTTTTCACCTTTGGTCCAGTGTGGTCACTTTGAGCTTCTGGCGTCCCTTTTCCATCAGCCTTTGATTCCTTTTTTATTTCAAAGATGAATAAAATAAAGGCGATGGAATATAAGAAATATGCCAAAGGAGTGGTATAGTTAGTGGAGGTCAAAGGAGCTAAAGAATCCTGGGGGCTGTAATGCTTTGAATGCTTCCCTAAGGAGGTGGAGTTGCTCCCCTAAATCCGTATCAAATGTCCCTCCTGTATCTTTTCGGGACTCATTCATTCATTCGTTCATTCATTCAGCCTAGGACTGAGCTAGACTCAAGGGATAGGAAAGAGCCTACCCTTATATAGCTCCCATGCTAGAGGGAAGAGTCAGAAATTACAGATCTATTTGTGTGTTTATATGTAAAATTGTACTTAGTGCTGTGAAAGAAGAAAAATCAGCAACCTGATCTAGTCTGGGAGGTCAGAGGAGGCTTCAAATAGCGTTTGAGCTGAGCTCTCAGCATGACTAATTAAGCTTGAGCCTTCCAGAAGGAAGGAATGGTGAATTCACAGGCCCTTAGGTGGAGGAAGCATGGAGCCACAAGGGTGGGCTTGGGCAAATGGAGGACGATTAGGTTGCAGAGGTGACTAGAAGCCTGATCCTAGGGGTCTTAGAGGCTCAATCACTTCTTCATGGATCTTGAAAGGTAATAATTTCTTGACTTCTCTGTATGGTACTCTTAAGGCCCAGGCAATGTCCAGCACTTGACAAGTACTCAGTTAACGCTGAATGAGTAAGGTAGGCCTTAAAAGGGAGATGAGTTAGACAGTGTTTTCATTTTTTAAATTAAAGCTCTCACCAGTACCATGGACATATTAGGGCCACAGTTGTTGGTAAGTGCTCTGTTCTGTGTATTGCAGAGCCAAGCAGAGTAACTCCCTTTAAGTAAATCTCTTCATCAGGACTGTTAACGTGGCCACAACATTGTGGAGGAGGGAAACAAAATTCTGTATTTATGGAGAAGCAAAACAGAATTTACACCGTCTAAATAAAGATTAGAATGCAGGTGAATGAGCCTACCACAGGATCTCCACTGATTCAGTTCTAAAATTGCCTAAACTTTTGTTTCGTTGATCTCTGAGTGCCAGCAGTGCACCTTAAGCCACGCCTAACCAGAATACTGTTATTGCCCACACAGACCTAATCATTTTTTGTTTTACTTTTCATCTTTGGTCCAGTATGGTCAGTTTCAGCTTCTGGCATCCCTTTCCTTTTAGCCTTTGATTCCTTTACTGTTTCAGGGATATTTCATCTTGTTTTGGTGGTAGTTAGAAGCAGTTGAAATTAATGTCGTGATGTGTGTTGAGGATTCAGCTGCTAGTAATGGTAACCAACAGACTGGCTCAAGCAAAAAATGTATGTATTAGGAGACATACCCCACAGGGAGTAACTCTACCCCTAGGCCAAAGAGGCCAAGGGAGGAAATGATGTTATTGATGCCAGTATTAGCTGGGACTGAGGAGGAAGAGTTGCCCAATAGAAGTTGTAGGCTTGGGTTGATGCAGGCACTGTCAGATGTGGCCACAGGTTAGAGGGAGAGGGAGAACATTGTCTGATCTCCTTCTGGTGTCTTCCATTGGCCATAACCAACCAGAGGCCAGCAAAGGGAGTCCAGGTGATGCAGTTTTGGGGGAGTCAACCTGGTGCACAGATTAGGGCAGGGAAGGATGGAGAATGGATCTGAGGTGGTAGGGAAGGGTAAATGGGAAGGTTGATATATCAATATTTTTTTTCGTTCTTTCTTTTTTTTCTTTGTGAGGAAGATGGGCTCTGAGCTACTATCTGTTGCCAATCTTCCTCTTTTCTTCCCCTCCCTCCAAAGCCTCAGTACATAATTGTATATCCTAGTTGTGGATCATTCTAATTCCTCTATGTGGGACGCCACCACAACATGGCTTGATGAGTGGTGCATAGGTCCGCACCCAGGATCCGAACCAGCTAACCCTGGGCTGCTGAAGCAGATTGCGCAGACTTAACCACTCGGCCATGGGGCTGGCCCCAATAAATCAATATTTTAATATATGATTTAATTGGTTGCTATTAAGTCTCCTCTCAGCCTTTGAAGATAACAGTCCTCAAGGTGAGTATTTAAAATAGTCCTGAAAGTAAGTATTATTATCTCTACTTTACAGATGAAGAGCTGAGCTCAGACAGGTTAAGTCACTTGCCCAAGGTCACACAGGAAGTGTGTGGTGGAGCTGGGATAGAAATCCAGGTCTGTCTGATTGCAAAGCCCATGCTCAACTCTCACGCCACTTTCCCACTGCAGTGAAAGTCATTGTCTTCCCTTCCTTACATAGGGATCCAAAGGCAAAGGCCAGAGAGAATCCCCACTTCTTCTACTTCTCTTTCTTTCTCCTTTCCTCTGAAAGCGTGTGGGGGAACAGAGAGGGGGAGGGGAAGTTCTGAGCCCTGCCCCCCGCCACCATTTTTCTAGACCTTAAATAGTATATGACATATATTGCTGTATTGTTATCTTTTAAGGTAGTATTTTTCCCAGGTTGGTTATAAGTTCCTTTAGAACCCTATTTTACATTTGTTTGTACAGGTTTTGTTTTACTAACTTGTTATCTCAAACTTTTTTTTCTCTGTTTACAATATTCAGGAATTTGGGGACAGATTTCAGAATTTCCAGAACTTAGGATTTATCCTCTTTCCAGGTTTTCTTAACTGCCCAGATGTGTGATTTCCTTGTCCATGAGATGATATTGCTAATCTCCATCTTAGCCCAGTGATTCTGAAGCCTTGAGGTGCCTTTTGCTCTCCCACAAAGTGCGGATTCCCAGACTTTACCTGGCCCTTCTGAACCAGAACCTCTGGGGCTGGGCCTAGGCCTGGGGCCTGGGAATGGACCTTTTCATAAAGTGTTGGGAGAGTTTGATGCAGCCACCAGACATTGGCCCATGGGCAAGCCATGGGCCTGGTCCAGCCTCAGGTCTACTGCAGAACTCTCTGCTCCCTCCTGCCTGAGGTCGTGTGGTCTCCCACCTCTGTGTGACTGAGGACTTGGAGTGAGGCTGAGCAGGGTTCCTTTCCCAGCTCCACCATTCGCAGTGAGAGTGATTTTACCTGAGGAGCTGAGCCAGCTCCTCCTGTGTAAAATGAGAACATGTCCATCTAGGGGCAGAATGGGGAATGAAGAGATAAGAGAGTATCGAGCACCTGGCATGTGGCCAACCCTGAAGAGCTATTGGCTCCCTTTCAAATTTGTTTTTTCTATCAGAAGTGTGACTTTTTCCTAAATATCCACATTATATCCCCAGTTTTCATGGTGACCCATTAGGGGTTTGGCCTGTGACTGTTGAGATGTAAGGTCTTTTGATTTGGAGGGCTAGAGATTGTTACGTTATCTCAAGAAAGAGAAAGTTTGTGGCAAGGGCTAGAAAGTCCCTAAGCAGTTCTGGGGCCCTGCTTCTCATGGGTTCCACCATGGATCAAGTGGTCTGTGTGACTGTGTGCCTGACTTTATGTCTCTGGTGACACCTCCACTTCTCTCTGCTGAAGTATATCCCTTCGCAGCCACTTGCTGTCCAGTTTCCCTTCCCTTTGGTAAAATCTGTCCCCCACCTTTACTTCTGTGTGGCCTGTCTAGCTTCCCTCCATACCATGACCTGTCAGCTCCTTTAACTCCCTTCTTCTTGCAAATATTTCCCAGATCAGAGCTCAAATTCCAAGGAGAGAATCAGTTTCATGCCAAAAAGAGCTGGTGACTCTCTGGGTTGTCTGCCCTTGGATCAGGCCCCTGCCGCTGGCCCTGGCCAACTGGAGGTAGATGGTGACTCGGTTATGTGGCCTCAGAGCTGTAGGCACAATAGGCTTTCCAGAATTCTGCCTATTGGTGCCATAGCCATGACCTGACATTAAACTGGCCTCATAGTTTCAGCCCGGGCCACAGCAATCGCTTAGCCCCACCGAGAGAGATTTCTCTTGGGGCCCTGTCAAAGCTATTTCATTGAATTTTTCTTGGCAGTTGAAGGGAAGTGTAGCTCAGTTGATGGTTTCAGATTCTTTTCTGCAGATCTAGCTTTAATTGTAAGTGTTGTTTGGGGAGCAGCACAGAGGAGGGAGAACAGGGCCAGCCTGGTCTTCAGCTGTGAGATTGAGCAGTCAGTATTCAGCTGCTCAGTGCCACCATGCGGAACTAGAGGCAGCCCGCAGGACTCTTGATTTTGAGCCCCGTGCACTTTCCATTTACAGACCCGTGGCGTAAGAAGCCTGCGCCTAGGCACTTTCAAGATGAGTGGAATCACATCCTTTCAAAGGAATGCGGGACCACTCGACAAGCTTGGCAAGTGAAACAAGGATCAACATTAGTTTTGCCTGCTGTGTCTTGGGCCTGCAAAGCTGGACCAGCTGTGGTTCCTTTCCAAAGGAGGGCTGCTTTCTAGTATGGGAGGCATTCTGGTCTCAGTTCTTTCCTAGCAAGCTCTGAGGTATTGGACCAGTCAAAGCAAGGAAATACGGGGGTAATGTCGCCTCACAGGACCACTTTGAGTCTAAATCCTCTCAAGTGTGGTGGATTTTTAGAGATGACTTGTCAGCTTCTAGTAAGGAGTAATGGCCTGGGTTACCTGGGTATGAGGAAAAGCAGCTCTGGGTTGAGTTGTATGTCCTTCCACTCTGTCACTAAGGAGATTGAAACCTGGCGCCTCAATGTCCTTGTCTGTAACCTCTCTCCAGGGCTGTTTTTGAGGGTTCGGTGAGCTCATGCATGCCCCCAGAAGCAGGGGAAGGGAACTGCTATCGGGGGACTCCTGTGTGCTACTCTGTGCTGAGGGTTCCCCTTAAGTGATTTATGGCTTTTGGATTCTCATAATTCTGTGAGATTGGGTTAGTCCTGCTTTCTAGAGGAGGAGACAGACTCAGCTGTTGATGAACTGACTTTGTCGAGGTCACAAAGCTGGTATGTGACAGCAGAGATTTACATATGGGTTGGAGGTGATGCCGTCATGCCACACCCAGCTGGCAGGGTTGTGATGCCACGGTAGCAACTTGAAAGTCACCAGGAGCCATTCCAGCGTCCGAAAGCCCTTTATTTAGAAAGGAGCCTCGTCTCCTCTGCTGGGAGGACAGGGCTCTGCTCCATGGTGTTGGCCATCACCTGTTCACATGTCTATTGATTTTTTAAATGGAGCTTTCACTTCAGGGCAGCCTCTGTTTAAGTTTTCACATATAAATTAATTCCTTTGCTCCTGAGTACTACAGATGAAGACAAATTGTGGTAGGGTGTCAGGCTCTGAGCCAGGCCAAGCAGATTTGGGTAATTTCCTAAGCATTTTATGAGGAAAATGAGATTAAAAAAAAAGTTGACCTGGGTACAGTGATTCATGGGCTAGTTCATTTGGTTTTTTGGTTTGTTTTTCTCCTATTTTGGCTGCTTTTTTCTATGAAAAAAAAATTATACTCTATGTATCCTTGGGAAGGAAAATTGGTAGCTTTTGTTTATCTCTTACTTGTCGTCTGAGCCTTTCCTACTGAGCCTTCCCCCGGGGGCAGAAGATGATTTAAAGGCTAGAAAGGCATGATCTGGTGAGGCCCAGTTTTCTGACACACCCGCAGTCCCATCTTGGAACAAGTGGGTTGTCACTACAAAGGGTTGTGACTAGATCTTTCCAGAGCGAGTGGTATTTTAAAGCAGTAGTCGGAAGCCCTATAACCTTGTGGCCTCCCTTCTTAGAGAGTCATTATTACCATCATCAGGACCAACTAGTATAAGCCAGGCAGTTCATCCTTTGAGGGAGACCTGTGCCGACTCTTGTTGTACAGTGAAGAGACCCTTTGGAATGCAGGAGGCCATGTGGAATTGTGGTTAAGAGCTCTGGCTTGGAATTCAACTGCTACTTACTGGCTTTGTGACCTTAGGCAAGCCATTTAGCATCTTTTGACCTGTTTCCCCATTTCTAAAATGGAATGAAAAATATCTATGTGATAGGAAGATTATAAGGATTAAATGTGTTACCTGTGTAGTGTTCTTAGCACATTATCTAGTATATAGTAAATGCACATTAAATAGTAACTACTAGTAGTTTTTGCAAATAATTGTGGATGTTTTAATTTATAGATGTGTAGAATTCGAGAAGCACCTTTGAGGTCATCTCATTCAATCTCCATCTTTTACAAATGATGTAACTAGTACGGAAGTGGAAGGGACTTGTCCTAGGTCAAGCAGCTAGTTAACGGCAGGACCAGGCCTGGAACCCATGACTGATGCTCCTAGTGATTGCTCACACTTGTACATATCTGCAACCTCTAAAAGATTCCTTGTGAATTATGTTTCTGGGCCAGGTTGTCACTTTTCCTAGCAGGGCATACCTAGGGGATGGGGTAAATGGGGGTTGGGCTAGGTGTGGGAGGTGGGTCAGAGATTGGCCCAGGAAGCCTTCATGTTGTGTGGGTGGGGTTGTGAAGAGACACAGTTAACATAGTTTGGGATCCTCCAGTGAGGAGGGATCACCTGATGGAGGGCTACCCAGAGGTTCCTTCTCCTAGACTTGAAATTCTGTTGCTTTCCAAGTGCATGCCTCCCCAGACTCTAGATAAGGATTGCCCCCAGGGAAGGAATGGGCTGGGAGTGGGTGGGCTGCTAAGGGACTTCAGCTGGACTTATGATGTTTATTTTCTCTCCTTTAACAAGAGTTGAGAGAGTAAAAGAGCTGAAACAAACATGACAGATGGTAGTAGTTAGTACTATGTGGTGAGAGCATGCAGTGTTTTGCTTTTCTATATTTTAATTTCTCAAAATAAAAAAGTCAATCACATAAGCAATTAGCCAGGCAGTTTAAAGATAAGTTTGTGACAGTTGCATACTTGAGAAGTGTTTTTTTAACGTTTCGAGGAGCATTAACCCCTTTGAGAATCTGATGAAGTTATTAATTTTTTCCTGGGAAAAAAAGTGCTTTCAAAAAATGTTTACAAAGAGTGAGGAAGATTTCTATGAGCTGATGTGGAGTGATTTCCTGCGTATGTATTGTTAAGTGTTTAAAAAAACAAGTGAAGCGTAAAAGAGGATGTGTAGTATGCCACCCTTCATGTAAGAAAGAGGGGATCTAACAGTAGTCGTGTGTCTGCTGGTTTGTGCAAAGCAAATATGGGAAAGGTGAGCCAGGAACTAAAAAGACTGGTTACCTGCCTGCAGTGGGTGGGAAAGGGGTAGTAGGAAAGGGGGCATGATGAGGGGAGAGTACCATTTCTCTATGCACACCTCTTCTGATAGCTTTGACTCCTAGAACCGTGATAATTGTCCACATAGCCAGGAAGTAAATAAGAAATGAAAAGTAGCCAGGATATGGGGGACCCAGACTGAAACAGGGACAGTTGCAAAAGAAGCTAACGGGTACAAATGAGTAACAGCCACATGGAAGGATTGGGGAAGACAACTGGAAAACAGTATGTGGAGTGGGCACTGTAGGCTAAAGACGGGAAGAGCTATACCCAGATAGTGTGTGCTGTTAGTAAATTTGTTTCTCACCAAGGTGTGGGTTAGCAACTGTGTAACTACTTTATGTGAATACTAAGATTTAACAAATACATAAATACATTGTAGATAATGAGAGCCAGGTTTCTCCTTATCTGAGAAAAAAGTTACAAATAAGACAAGAAGGAAGGTTAGAACCAACCATCAGTATAAACACATGGCTTTTCATTAGATTTGTGGAGAGAAACAGAAGTACATATGGGCAAGTATCTGTATATGTGTGAGTTAGTGCACACGCACGTACGTTCTAGCTCTGTCTACTGAGAAGGTCTAGAAGCAGCGACACCCCAGTAGCAATGAACTTACTTAGCACCCAGATCCTGGTTTTTGAGTTCTCCGATAAAGGGAAACAGGGCTCCTTAGAGAAAAGGCTGATCCCAGGCTGGCGCAGGGAAAATACGAGAGACTGGAACATCTTGTGTTGTCAGAAGTAAAGGAATGCTCAAAAAAGATTGGAGGCGTGTTGAAAGAATGCAGGAACCAACACAAAAGAGCTCCCAGTGGACAAATCTGGAACAGTTTGAACCACAAAATAAATAATGATAGTAATGGATTAAAACCACAGCATAAAATAGATATCTCTGGGTTATACAGATACAAGTAAATAATTGAAGATGTGAGTAAATGGGGAAAATGGACAGGCAGTGTGTAGACCACCCTGAAACTATCTTCTGCAGCAGAGGGCGGCAGACTTTGCCTGTCGAGGGCTGAAAAATAAAGATTTTGAGCTTGCAGGTTGTACGTACAGATGATATCACAGCCACTCAGCTCTACCGCTGTGGTGTGAAGGCACCCACAGGATACCTAAGTGGATGGGCATGGCTGTGTTCTAATAAAACAATTTACAAAAGCAGGCAGCCCTCAGGCCTAGGTTTGTTGATGTCTTAGAGAATGCGTGTTTTAGAAGATATCAGCTAGTTACTTTTAGCTGTTTACAGAGTAGATCTTAGTGAGTTTGGGGGGTAGGAGGGTTACAACTGAGAGTCGTCTCCTGTAGCTCTGACAACACATACTTCTTGGTGCAATTTCAGAATTGCAGATTTGGAAAGAGGCAGCTTACTTTGTCTCTTGTTCAGATTTTGCTTACTTTTGTGTGCCTATTCTGTTTCATGGTATGTAGCATGGACTTTGCACTTGGACCAACCTGGAATGGGAACTAAGTTTGCTTTCACTAGCTGTGGGACCTCAGATAATTTGCTTAACTTCTCTAAGTCTCCGTTTCCTCATATGTAAAATAATAAAATTGTTATTAGCTATGAGGACAGAATTTTGGATGATTCACTACGAGAAAAGGAGATGTTATGCATATTTCTCTAGGGGAGAAAAAAGGAGTGAATCAGCTTAGGAGTCTGTCGGTGGTTTGGGATGACAGCCTTAGGACTGTGGTTGTTACACTTAGGAAGACCTCCGCGTGGATGGCCGTGGCTGTGAGGATTACCGATGTGTCGACGTGGAAACCGATGTGGTGTCCAACACCAGTGGGTCTGCCAGGGTCAAGCTGGTGAGTACTGTGGCCGCAGCCCATGCCCAAGTGGAGAATGAGTAGGCCCGAGGGAACCAGCTGCAGGCCCCTCAGAGCTTTTGGAGTGCAAATTGTTCTGGGGTATCCAAGACCCAGGCCAAACTCTGGGAGGGGGTCTATCTAGATCTGAAGGACCCCTCACCTTCTCAAAAGGCCACTTCCAAGTCCCAGCACTACTCCTAGGAGAGTCCCCCCTAGGAGGGCGTCTGTCTGGGAGAGGAGGGAGGTGGTTGGGTGTCTGGCTGCCTGCCCTAAGTAAGGACCCTTCTTGCATGTGTCTACAGGGTCACACAGACATCTTGGTGGGAGTGAAAGCAGAAATGGGGACGCCGAAACTGGAGAAACCAAATGAAGGTTACCTGGAGTTCTTTGTTGACTGGTCAGTACTGTGCAGATGTTTTTAAAGAGTAACAATTTAAAAGACGAAGATTCAGAGAATGAACCTCTGGTTTCCCATTGAGTGCACTTTTATCTTGTATTTAATCATCATTCATCCAGCCAGCAGGTATTTACTGAGTTCCTCTTACGTGCTGGGCACTGGGCTATGTGCAAGGAGGTGTTGGCTCAAGTCTGGCGCTTGTCCAAATCACCTGGCCCTTGCTGGGCCTCATTTTCCTTGTCTGAAAAAGGAGGGCGTCTGCCAAGCAGCCCAGCACTTGGTGGTTATGAGTCAAGTGAAGTGATGGGTGTTACAGTGCTTTGAAAGATATCAAACATAGATGATAAGGATCATTTAGTCCAAAATGTCCTGTTTGTCTTCCTGCTCTAGCTTTGCAAAAAACTTTTCGTGACTCGCTTGGCAGAGCATGGACTAGGGCCAGCCAAGCCGCCTGACAGGCTCAGGGAGTGGCAGCTAGGCAGGCAGTGTGGGAAGAGCAGAGACCTGCAGTCTCCCGTTGCTGGCTTCCTTCTGTGCCCTGCTGTGTGACCTCAGGCTAGTTACTCAGTCTGTCTAAATTCCTTTATCTGAAAAATGGGGATAATGATATCGTTGTGATGATGAGGCAATGAAATAATGAAGATTGGGGCTGGCCTGGTGGCACAGTGGTTAAGTTCAAATGTTCCACTTTGTAGGCCCAAGGTTTGCTGGTTCGGATCCCGGGTGCGGACGTGGCACCGCTTGGCAAGCCATGCTGTGGTAGGTGTCCCACATATAAAGTGGAGGAAAATGGGCATGGATGTTAGCTCAGGGCCAGTCTTCCTCAGCAAAAAGAGGAAAATTGACAACAGGTGTTAGCTCAGGGCTAATCTTCCTCAAAAAAAAGAAAGAAAGAATGAAAATAGAGTGAGCCCCTAGCGCAATGATGGGCTGCCAGTAGACTTTCAATAAATGTTATTTTTCTCCCTCTTGTTACTTCCCCCTTCTAGGGGTTGGGGCTTTTTATTGAGTTGCTGGCCCAGTCTCATCTCCTATCTGTAACTTCACTTCTAGCCAGGTAGTGATAGCAGGCCTTCTTGAGGTGAGTAAGCATCTCTCCTGGCTCATGCTGGGTGCAGGTATATAGTATTGGTACAGTGTTGAGTCCCCAAGACCACCCACACATTCAGAGATTTGCTGGAAGGACTCACAGGACTTAGCGTATAGTCGTGCTCATGGCTGAGATTTGTTACAGCAACAAAAATGCAGCAGCATGTGTATGATGATTCTGCCCAAGAACACCCGTTAGAGACTCAGCACCCAAGATTTTTATTGGGGATGGTCACAGAAGCACCCTCTGCTTAACACATACCAGAACTCCAGGCTCCTGCGGGGAAAGCAGGTGTCCTGCATAAACCTTGTGATTTGCACACACAGTCTAGGCACAGTGGACACAGTTTACTGTTGACTGGGAACACTCTGGGAGCCAAGTTTCCAGATGCCAGCTGAGGGCCAACCTTGCACGCAGGCCCTTCTAAAGATGGCAGCCTTCGGCTTGCTCTGTGAGCCCTTTTCTGCACAGATGCTAGCCCACATTTGTGTAGTGAGTTACAGTCTTCCACTGTTCCCTTCAAACACAGAAGTCGATCCTTACAACATTCCTGTGACACAGATGACATATGGAGTTCAGAGAGGGTAAATGACTTTCCTAGGATCACAAAGCTAGTAATGCCAGCTGAGGTCTGTCTGACTCTGAATCTTTGCTGTGTCTACTTCATGCAGCCTGCAGAAGTCAACTTTAGAGGGATATTGTGCTTAGAGTTCCCAGAATGTATCTGTGTTCATCTTTCTGGCCACTTTTCCTTCCACTCCAGTCCTGTCCTCTGCCCTGGCCCCCCAAGCAGAACCTGGTTCTACCCAGCTGCTCTCACCAGTTTGAGCTGTCCAGTAGGATCGGCCCATCCTTTAAGTTGCTGTGGATGATGGCAACCTCACTCAGGCCTCCAACTTGTCCTTTCCTTTGCTCTTGGAAGAAAAATCCTCCCCTGGCCTCGATCTGCCTAAGTGAACACCATAAACAGTTCGTCGCTGAGGAGCAGACACCATGTGAGGAACGGTAGTTTGCTTTCCTTTTCTTCCTCTTCATTATCTTCCACCTCATTCATCTTAGGCAGACCAAAGACAGTCAGCCCAACCACACCAGATGCTTGGTATAGGTGATGTGTTTTGTTGTGGCTCTGTCTGACCATGATGCCAGGTTCGCCTGCTGCTCTTGTCCCAGCTGAAAGGGAAGGGTGAAAAGAGCCTTGGAGCTGCCTCCTCCCAAGATCTAGCTCCTAGGAGGAGCCTCTCTCTCCTGGCTGAGAGCGGCTGCCTGCTGGTCTCCTTTCCCGTTTTGTAAGTCTCAGGAGAACACCAGTAGGCCTAGAAGCTGCGGTTCCCAGGGAGTTCTCCTGCATCTGTTTCTCAAGATGGATGATCTCAGTGTGGCACACTTTAGTGTCTTTAAATGGCACAATTAGTGTCATCAGCCCAGCAGGTAGAATCACCATGAGAGATTCACAAAACCCCTTTTTCCTACAGAGAAGGGAGAGGTTACCAAGCACCACTGGCTCCCACCTTTATCAGAACCACATTTGAGTCTTCTGGTAAATTTTAATTGCATAAACAAACCTCTTTATTCTAATCTGGTGAATAGGAATGGCTTCTGGGCACCTGTGGCCGTGCCCTGCAATAAGGGTGCTGTCTCTGCTGGAGAGCTCAAGGCACTGGCCCATCTGCAGGCTGAAATAGTTGTTACCCAGTGGGAGGAAAGTAATTGGGGGGCAGGGTGTCCCTCCTGCTGGTCTGAGCCCAGCTTGACTTAACTGCTTATCAGCAACTTTCAGGTTTTAATTATTTAGATTTCCAGTGGTAGAGAGTTCTCAGAAAACTAATTACTTTTCTGCTAACTCGTTCTACTTCCCTTTGCCTACTTGGAATAATACGTGGACCCTGGGGTAGATACCACCTCCAACCCCCATCATTCCTCCTGTGTCTTGGGAATGATGCCCTTTGGAAAGTGTGCCAGGCTGCACCGACCCTGATCCCCATACCAGTGGAGTAGTAAAGATTTGGGGTTCTTGAGCTCTGCTCCACAGATGCGTGGCAGCACTTTTCACTAAACTGGGAGCAAACTCAGACCTTCTAAGTCTTGTCTCATGTCTGTGGTTTGTTTGTTGTAGCCTGAGAATAGGCCATTTTAAATAAGAACTGTGAAACTTTGGGAAAAGATGGTTTCCATCTAAAGCCCAGAGAAAGGTAAGAATTTAGGGAGTTGGTATGTCACTATGAGTTACTGCCAGATCATAGTCTATCGGGTCACTTCTCAGCTCTGTGGCCACCATGTTGGTGGGTTTAGGAACTGTGGTTTAGCCTCTCAGAGAGGCTTCAGTTTTTAACTTGGAGAGCTGAGGAGAATGTTTCATTCATAGGCGTTTCAGTGCCCAACACTTGCCACTTCCCTTTGGGATCTTAACTACTTTTCAGTATGATCACTTGTATTTTTCACTAATATTGAACCAGAAGCATCGGGCACTGAATTGGTGGATGGAGCTGTTTGATATCTCTTCCTTACCTGCTTAGTGCTGCTTGAAGGGGGCACTGTTCTCTGCTGAAGGGCTGGGGTTGCGGACAAAGCAGAGGGGCAACCTGCAAAGCCATTTGAGCCAGTTGTGCTCTGAGAGTCTCCAGAGCTGATGAAATAACTCCCAGAAACTTCACCCAAGGGCTTACAATGAAAAGCTCAGGATGTACTACTGTTCCTGTACCCAGTCATAGGGAAACTGCTGCGGGCTCAGAAATGAGCACATGTGCACACAGAGGAGGCAGGAACTGAGACCTGCCCCAGGGCTGGATGGCTACTGGAGGGATAAGGCCCTGAGGAGCCCTGCCGCAGGTGCCACTAACTCACTTTTTCTGCCATGGTTCTGGCCTGACCTGGCTGTAGGGCTCCACTGATCTGCAAGCTAGATTGATTGCAAGGGAACCAACAATGGGCCTAGTGTCTGAAGTCCCATACCAGGTTGACATGGCCTCCATCTCAGTCTACCCCAGTTAAACCAGAGATGTGCCAAGCAGGAGGAGCAGAGTGGAGATGATGAGTCAGGAGGGGTGGAGAACTGGGAGGGGCAGCATTCCCAGGATTTTTATTAGTTTATCCAGCTCAGTAGGCAATTTCCCAGCAGCCCTGGAAGAAGGATTGGCTTATACTTTGTGAAGAATCTGAGTTGATTTTGATAATTGTAAATATAGAAAGCACTTGGTTTTATGCTAAAAACCAAAGTGTGTACTCCCCTACTGAAAGAATATATTGTAATGCCTATGAGCAGGGGCTCGGATTACCAGCCTGTGTTCTCTCTCTTTTTAAACTTTGTGTAATAGAGGAGCTTTTATTTAGGACTCTCTTGGTCTGCATTCCCTGACTCTGACATTTGTGGTCTAGTAATAAGTCCCAAGACCAGAGCAGCCATTCATTACCGTGAGGCAAAGACAGGCCCAGGGACCCTAACCTGACCGATGTTAGGCTGTAAGCCAAGCCTGCCGAATTACACATTCAGGGGACTCCAGCGACACCTAGCAGATAAGGGCTGGGCTACCTGGGTTAGAGTCTTAGCTCCCTGTTCACTAATTGTGTGACCTAAGACAAATTACGTAATCTTTCTGTGGCTCAGTTTTGTTTCTTCTAAAGTGGGGTCACTAATAGTGCCAACCTCATGGGGTTGTTAGAAGAATTAAGAGTTAATACATCTCAAGTGCTGAGAGTGGTGTCTGCACACAGTAAACATTCAAAAAGGTTGTTAAAGTTTCCCTCCTTGTAAAATGAGAGAGTTGGACCATCTGAGGTCTCACAGTATCATCCTGTAGGTCAGATCTTGCCTAGGAGATTTCTGTTTCACTAAGTTTTTTTAAGGCAGGCATTTGGATTTTTGTCCTCTGGAGATGGCCTCTAAGGCCCTTTGTAGGTCTACATTTCTGTCCAAGTCTATCAGAAAGTGTCCTCGTGCTATGAGCGCCCCTAGTGATGAGGTGGAACCCTCCCTTCTCCACTCCAGCCCTTCTCTCCATCCTTTGGCAGAATACGGAGTCTCGGCTTTGCTCATGTTTCCCAAAGCGCTGCACCCCATCCCCAACCCTGAACAATTTCCTTCCATTTTCCCAGCCTCCTCCCTGTAGTCACTCCATAGCCTGGGCACCATCCAAGATAGGAGCTTTCCATGGTCTCAAGAGCCTCTGAACCTTGCTCTCTACCTGGCTACCAGCTCTGCTGGAAGAATGATGTGTTAAAAATAAAAAAGCTACTTTTAAAAGGGGGAAATGTCCACCTTAAATTAGCCCAGTGTCAAAGAGACAATGGGGCACGGTTTTGTACGTAGATTAATGTAGCCGGTTGGACCTGGGAGGTTCTGTAAAGCATCCCTAAGGGCAGTAGAAGAGTCAGTGCATCAGTCCCTGAATAGTTAGTCACACCCAGCAGGATGTGGCCCACTGTGATCAGGGAAAAGTAAACGTTTTCATCTCTCACTGGAATTGTCTACACAGAGATCGATATAGATGTGTTGTTTTTTTGTTTTCTTTTTTTTGGTGAGGAAGATTGGCCTTGAGCTAACCTCTATTGCCAATCTTCCTCTTTTTGCTTGAGGAAGATTGTCACTGAGCTAACATCCGTGCCAATCTTCCTCTATTTTATATGTGGAGTGCCACCAAAGCATGGCTTGGCGAGCGGTGTGTAGGTCCACACTTGGGATCTAAACCTGTGAACCTCTGGCTGCTGAAGTAGAACACATGAACTTAACCCCTATGCCACCCAGCCAACCCCTATAGATGTGTTTTTAAACACTTAAAAGATGGAGCTTAATATTGATTGCTTAGTGTTTGAATTAGAAACGGGTTGTGTTTTGCTGACTGTGCGAAATCATAAACTTGGTCCCTGGTAACATGAGTATTTCACCATAAATGAGCTGCTTTTCATGGCCCGGTGCCCGAGTCCAGCAGAGGGAGTGAGGGAACAGTGTGGTTGCTATGGCAGTACTGACATTTCTCTTGGGGATTTTGAATTGTGGTTCCGTTGGCTCATAGTGGTGAGGGAAGACTGTATGATTAGAGAAGCAAAGTTATTGCACAATGATACACTCTTATTTTTGGATTCGTTCTTCCACCTATATTAGCATGGACTAGACAAAAGAGACATTTAAATATATTAGATGAGCTTTCTTTCAGTGTTACTCAAATGGGGTGGGCATAGCCTTGAGCCTTCACACAGGTTTTGCTTTGCCTGGAATCCCTCTGCTGTCTGTGGCCTGACCGTCTTGTATTCATCTTCAGGTTTGAGGTCTCCTATAACCCTCAGTACTGATTGACATGCTCCCTGACCCCCTGCTCCTGCTGTTTGCTCCCTGGCGTGAAGCTCCCCCTACTTCATTGGAATTGCTGGCTTAGGGTCTGCATCCACCTTGCTCAATCTCCAGGTCTCCAGTGCATAGGGCTGGGTACCTGCCAGATGGATGAGTGGATGGACAGATGGACTGGGGACCAGAAAGCTTCAGTGTGTGATTTTGTAGAGACTGTACTGAAACAACTGGTTTCTTAACCCTTCTGGACCTTACTCATTACAGTAAAATGATTGCTAGAATGTTTAGTTATCTCACAGATGTACAAAGCATTTGTTTTTGTTAAGCCAAACCCACAGAAATTTCCTCTTGAACAGTTTTGAGTAGTGCTTAGAGTGGCAAATGTTGATGGCTATTCATTCTTTGTTGAGGTAATTGGGCATAAGATTCAAGAGGCCAAAATGGAAACGTTTTTCTCTTGAAAAATGGCAAATCGAGTAAAAGGGATAATGTAATATTTAATCAGCCAGCAGTCTTTCTCTCATTTCATTTTCTTGCTTTTTAGTACAGTGATAATCTAAAGTTTATGACATAACTCTGGCATGCTATGATACATATCTTCTCAATCATTCCAAGAAGGTTATGTGCTTACATCGTGGGTTGTTTTTGAGAGTATCATAGTGCAGTCTAAGGCTGTGGAGACTAGAGATGGTGTATATAATGTATGCCCTCTGAAAGCCAGACTACTTGATTCTTTAGGCCTCCCGGCTTCCCAGGCCTGCCAGAGAAGAGTATTTATTGTACTCTCAAGATAAGAGAGTTAATTATTACTGGGCAAGGCTCACTTTACCATTGCTGTCTTGTTTCTCTTTGGATAAAGATGGCTTCTGTTAGAAGTCAGGGGGCCTCCCTTCACACACGCTGACAAATCCAGGGCACAGTGCCAGTGTGGTTCATTGCATGTGTCTGGAGGCTGAAAAAGTGGCACATGCCATCCTTTCCTCATTTCAGTGACTTTCCTTATGGTGCTGGCTCTTCCAACATTCCACAGGGAAACTGGAATAAAGCCTTATTTCTTTGCTCTTTGCATTTGAAAAGCCTCACCCAGCTTTTCTGTTGCCTTTCTTTGTAGTTCAGCCAATGCTACCCCTGAATTTGAAGGTCGCGGAGGTGATGACCTTGGCACTGAGATTGCTAACACCCTCTACCGGATATTTAACAATGAGAGCAGCGTGGACCTGAAGTCCCTCTGCATTAGTCCTCGGGAGCACTGCTGGATTCTCTATGTGGACGTGCTGGTAAGTCTCACGTTGCTGTGCTGGCCACACTACACCTTTGTTGGAGACCAGTTGGCCTACTTTCCTCCCACTGCTTTTTCTTTCTTCAGGTGGATACTTTCGACTTCCAGGGTGAGATTAGTTGGGAAAAGATTGGTCTCTTGTAAATATGTTTTTTATTAAATATAACATATGTATCATAGTATACATATAATGCCATTCTAAAATAAAGTTACAGTCATATCGTGTTAGTATCTAAAATTATCCACAGAGGTTGTCAGGGAAGGAAAAGACAAGAGATGCTCTCTAGATGGTGCCAGACAAGTTGATGGGCAGAATTTAGACAAATCAGCATATTCTTCTATGTGGAATGTTGGTGAGCTCTTTACCCGCATTTCCTTTAGCCGTTAGAAATGTTTTTCGAATGGTCACTATTATTTTCCCCATTTATAAATGAGGGGACTAAGACACAGAGAGGTAAAGTAAGTAGTCCAAGAGGTCTCAGCTTGTGAGTAGTGGTATTGGGCCTCAAAGCCAGGTCTGTTTAATGCCAGTGCCTGCTCTTGACCTCACTAAGCCATCCTCCCTTGAAAACACCCTACAGTCCATCTGCTCAGAGTCCCTCATTTCCCAGGTGAGGACCCTGAGGCCCTCTGGAGTCTGTTCCTGCAAGAGTCTTTCTAGTCCAGCTCTCCATTGCCTTCCTGGTGCTTTCTCTCCCCAACACTCCTCTGCCTGGTTTTTGGCACTTGACAGTAACTTCTCTTACAGCTATAATTAATTTTGCTAGTTGCTTGTTCATGTACAGGCTCTTGTTGGGTCTATTTTATTCCTTTTCATTAAATTTTATGAACCTTGAGATTAGTGATGACAGCTTCCACTTCAGATTGAGGACACAAGGCTAAGCCATTGACCAAACAGATTCTTTAATGAATCGAAAGATAAAGCAGATCTTGGGGACTGATAGTGAACTTTGTGAAGAGGAACAGCCTGGCTGTCTCTAAATGTTGACCCTGCGTGAAGCAGGGTAGGGCTTTCCAGATATTTTAAAATTAGTTTGATAATGGTTGGATATTAATCAAAAGAGCCATAGTCAAAAGTCGATACGATTGTCCAGCAGGTTAGGGCTGTTCTGAATGCTGATGCAATGGGTAAATGTAATGGAAGTGAGTCCATTTGCTTTTACTCATCTTCGATTAGCTTATCAATGTACCTTACTTGTGTACTTTGATGCACCCTATATTGTGATTCCTATCAAGCAGGTAATTTTGCAGGTCCTGGTTTTGAGGATGGAGGAACAGGCAGCCTACAGTCCTTAGCAATAAGAGGTGGGCTTCACAGCTGCCTGGGGAGGTGCAGCCCCACTTCATGAGCTTTCAAGTTCTATCCTGTGTCTGGAGAACATTATGTCCTCCCCGTTCCCCTCTAAAACAGTGTCATGGAGCATTGCATTTGTCCTTCAGTGATCTTGCTTTGTTCTTTCTCACTATTTGTGACCATTTGTGGTTTTGTAGGAGGCCAGCCAAGTGATTGGGGCCTGATGCGCTTTTAATTCAGTCAAGAAGCCTCTTGTCTCAGTGAAGGTTTTGCAGAACTGATGAATATGAGGGCATTATCTCAGCTTAGAACCAGCACCCTTCTTCCTTCGTGAGCAGGCATGTGTGGTAAGCGAGCGTGTCCCTGTCATCTGAAGACCTTTCCTTTTAAGACTGCTCGCGTTTGGATTTTTTCTGTAATATTTTGTTTAAATATTTCTAAGGTTTTATTTATTTTGGAAGAAGAAGTAAGCTTTTAAAATGTTGTCATCCTCAGAAAAATTTTTCGTGAATTAGAAAAATATTTTTAAAAATTGTATTATTAGTGAGGTAAATCAGTTGTTGTCCTCCACAGAATTCGTGCCTATGGAGGGGTTCCTCGCCCATGAAGGTGAATGTTTGCTTTCGGCCTTGATAGCACTGTGCTTCGTGCTTGTGAAGTGGGAGATAGGCTTTCGTCTTGGGAGGAGGCTTTTATCCTACATCTAAAAATAAACTGAATACATTGAGTCCCTGTTAGAAGCAAGATGGTGGAAATCCAGTCTTGTCCCTGGGATTGTAAAAAATGAATCTCCTATGATTTGTTTTTACTAACTGGTCTGGAAGTCCTCAGCCAAAGCCCATCTTTCAAACAAATATTCACTGGGCAACCTTCCATGTTTTCATACTTTTACTATAGATACATTTACTTAAAACCTATTACAGTCAGATGATCCATCTATTTCCAATATTGTTTTTGTCCTCAATTGGGTTATTTTATAAGAGTAGGAATTTAACTTTGTAGAAACTTCACTCTTCTTTGCTCTTTAATGGCATTGGTTTTTACCCCAAGTGGGATATCTGTTAGAAGTTTGTCGTGCTGGCAGTGTACAGGTGACCTTTGCTGGGGAGAGCAGTCACAAGGCTGTTTTGCAATGGGCGTCATGAGTGGTGATGAGTACGAGCATGTGGCTGTGGCATTGGGCACAGAAGAAAGAAAGAGTGGAGTCGTCAGTGCAGTGCCTAGCAGCTGGCTGTATGTGGTGCCAGGAGGCGCTAAGCCTGGTGTCTGAGAACGGTGAGGGGAAATCCAGGAAGAGCAGGGTTTTTTTGGGGAGACATATTTTTCACTTGGTAGACTGTGCTTCCTAGCAGTATGTTTCAGAAGTTTGCCTTATGAAAAGAAACCCCTCAACCCCAGAAGGCTCACCGAATGTTACACTGTTCCCCTAAAAGAACCATTCTAGGATTTGTGTGTTTGATGGGGAGGTGTGTTTGTGACCAAATGTGTCTTGCCGTTCTCCAGTTCTGCTCCTTCCCCACCTCTGTTATAGGAGGACTTTTCTCCCGGGAGAGGGTGGACAGCTGCAGCCTGCTCTAGGACCACGGTCCTGGCGTGTCTCTAACACCAGATGTCTCACACCTTCTCTTCTCCCAGCTCATCTGGGCCCATTCAGACAGCCCAATCCAGCCACTTTGGTACATCCACTTCTGGGCTGTACCACTATGTTTAGCAGAAAGATTCTTGCTAGACTTCTCCTGGCAGCAAGAGAGGAAGGTAGGGTCTATGAGCACCTGATAGGTGCCAAGAATGTTAAGGATATGATCTCCTTTAATCCTCAGTCACCTTATAGATAGGCTTTGCGTTACTGAGGGAGAAACTGAAGCGCAGAGAACACATAGTCAGCAAGTGACAGAGCAGCGTGTCAGACCCACATTGCCCGACCAGGGAGCTTCCCGGGTCACCCTGTTGTGTGGTGCATTGTGAGCAGGAAGACCTGAGGCCTGGAGTGGGCTCCTCCTTTGCACACTGTGGGGAAAGGCAGGCTGATTGGTACCTGCCTTTTGGGATGCCCCTCAGCAGATACTCAAGGTTTAGCATTCTGCCTTCATCTCTTGGTGATAAGCTAGAATGTTGAAAATCAAAGTTTGTGTCCAGCTTCAATTGGACGTGGTACAGGACAGTAGAAGGAGCACTGCATGGGGAGTCAGGCCATGTGCCATGAGCGAGAGAGCTTCTGTATCCTCACTTGTCTAGTAAGGGTTGGGTGAGGTGCACTCCAGGGTCCTCTCCAGCTTGGCGGCCCTACAACTGCTAGAACAAGCATCAGCATTTATCTAGCAGTTTATTTTCATAAAGCAGATACTGTGGAACAGCAGAGTGTAAAATAGTGGTCTTCAACCCTGGCGGGTCATCAGGACCACCTAGAGACTGGAGTAAAATAGAGATTCTGGGGCCTCACCTGGCGTTTTAAATAAGCTCCCGGGGTGATTCGGATGCACAGCCAGGGATAGAAACCTCACTGTAAGTGGTGAAGATGGAGAATGTGCAGCACGCATCTTCAGATAGTCTGTGAGGACAACAATTGGAAAATGAAAGAGCAAGTCACTGTTTATTTAAAAACGTTACCTAACACTTACTTTATGCTAGACACACTTCTAAGGGCTTCGCAAGTACTGATTCATTCAGCCTTTATAGCAACTCTGTGAGATAGGTGTGATTTTTACCTCCACAAGCCACAGAGAGGTTAAGTACCACCTAGGGTCATGCAGCTAACCGGTGAAGGCAGGAGTCGAGTCCAGATGATCTGACTCAGGAGTCTAGCTGGAGCCCTTTGCTGTGTGGCAGTCTATATCTGAAGCAAAGTGGAGAAGAGCTAGTCTGGTTGCTGGACAAATGAGTGGTAGTTACAAAGCCAGGTGGTAATGTAGGCTGGGGATCATATTTTAATAAGCAGTAATTATGCAAGGGTGCAAGAAAGATGGTTTGCGTGGAAAGCTTAAAGGTGGGAATTACGGATGTGCACTGGGCATGAATGAAGTGTGTGAATGAGACAGCCAGGTATAATTGTTGACTCTTAGTGGAGTTTGGAAGGCTCAGGCTTAGGGCCTGTCTGTCTTCCATAAATAATCACCACGCTCCTTCTTCATGGTAGACTTCTGCTGAGCTCGAGGATAAAGGAATGAACAAAACCAACAGGGTCTAGCCCTCAGGAGTTCACAGTTCAGATGAGGAGGAGATAGGCTTTAAACAAAAATACATGGAAATACACGACTTGTCTTTCTATGTGTGACTTCTCCTTGGGGCAGCCCAGTTGGCTTTACTCCATAACCTCAGGCCAAGGCTTCTCTCAGATGAAGACAGAAGGATGTGTTGCCTTCCACTTAATAATGGACTCTAACCTTTCCCACGTGCAGGAAGGATGAGCACACGTAAGTGCAGTCAACACTTTCGCTCATGGGCAAAACTTGTATGGAAGACGTTAGTTTTTATCATACTTAATGTAAAACATGGAGTGTTAGATGTTTGAGCATCAAGTGTCCATTGGCAATTACGTACAGCAGGTAACCATATTAATAAATGTGAACCTGGTAGAGCTATAGCATCAATGGCCACCAGTTTTTACTTGTTTGGAGGCTGGGCATATGTTAGCAAAGATGACAGTAACGTTTGCAGTGTGACTGGGAGCACTTTGGGGCAAAATAAAGGTGATCAGTTCCTCCTTCAGTTCAGGCACAACTGGCTGGAGGGCCTGTGAGAGGAGATCCACCACAAGCTGAGGACTCCAAGTGGTGGTACAACAGCCAGGGCCAACTGTGACCCCACACGCGTGGCCTGTGTAAGCACAGCCATGATAAGGCAGTGCTTGCAATTAGAGTGAACATGCTGTGCATGTCAGTGAGCCAGGAGAGCAGCCACACGTTCTTATCTTTGTATTATAAGCCCTTGGTTAGCATTTCTTAGGAACCACTATCCTTTAATTGGGATAATCCTTCGAGTAAGAAATAATGTTTGCTGCTGCTTCTCTCCTCGTTCTGTCTCCCTTAGCTACTGGAATGTGGTGGAAATTTGTTTGATGCCATTTCCATTGCTGTAAAGGCTGCTCTCTTCAATACAAGGTAAGTCTTCCTGGACATAGCCCCATGGGCCTGTGGGGAACCTGAGCCAACACTTATGATGGAACACTGAGGATGTTTCTACTGAAAGCTCAGAGGTGGAGATAAGAGGTTTTAGCATTGAAAATGGTGGTATTTAGGGGCTGGCCCCGTGGCCAGGTAGTTAAGTTTGCATGCTTTGCTTTAGCGGCCCAGGGTTTCACCAGTTTGGATCCTGGGGACGGACATGGCACTGCTCATCAGGCCATGCTGAGGTGGAACAACCAGAGGCACTCACAACTAGAGTGTACAGCTATGTACTGGGGGTTTGGGGAGGAGAAGAAGAAGAAAAGAGAAGGAAAAAAAGAAGATTGGCAACAGATCTTAGCTCGGGTGCCAATCTTCAAAAAAAAAAGGTGGTATTTAATGTTAAGCTTCAGAAAACAGAGATTTCATAAGTTAAAACTAAATATATGCCTATATTTCTGTATTTATTTTTTGTATTGGTATTTTCATAAGTAAACATGTATCTTGTAGAATAATATTAGAAAATTACAGAGACGGAAAAAGAGTAGAAACCAACTACAGGTCCATTATCCAAATATGTTCCTGGAGAGAGCTCCCTGGGGGCAAGGGTTCGGCCTGCGTGGTGCTCTGCTCTCTCCCCAGGCCCATGAACAGTGCCTGGCGCATGGCGGTGCTCATATATTCCTTGATTGGACACACGATTGTTCTCAAGGCAGGGTAGCAGCCTGCTCTTTGGTTACGTTAAGAGCAGGAAATGGCTGTGCCACTGTGGTTCAGCTTCCTAGACAGGCTTTGCAGCAAGGGACATGGCACTAAGCTTTTTTGGAGTTGACATTTCCTCTGACTGTTGGATTGTATGTCCTTTTCCCCTTCTCTGTACCATGTTCTTTGAGAAAAGTTTGCAGCATTTGAAAATAAATATGTGGGCAGAGGTGTTCATTCCATGAGAGAGCTTATGTTATGGTAATGGGGGATCCTGGGGTATTAGATAATGAGGATTAGAAACTTCTAGAGATATATTCTCAGGAATTAATTGGGTAAGTGAGCAAAGATATTATTCTAGGATGTTCATCACAGCTTCTTTGTAACGGTGAGAAATTGGAAACAACCTGAATGTCCCAACGTAAGGGATTGCAGTCTACATAGCAGCTTATCTGGAGGTTGTTTATATGTAAAACCAGTCAATAAATACAGTCCTCTCATCCTGTTTTTTTGTTTGTTTTATTTTACTTTTGGTAATTCCTATATTTAATATGTCTGGAAATGTATATATATATATCCCAAAATGGTCATTGTTATTATTTTCCAGTGTTCATATTGTGGGCAATTTGACATTTATCTGTAGTTTAGAGTTGTTCTATGGTAAGTTTAGACTACCTGCATAATTTAAAACAAAACAAACAAATAAATTCGGGCCATAAATTGCAGGATGGAATATTGACTGAGAATGAAAGCTGTGGAGTCCCACCTCTAGCTGTGCCACTAGACTCCTGGCTGAGACTAGTCGAGGGGCAGGCCTGGGACTCGTGGCCACTGCGGGGGCTCGAGTACTAGATGCCATCAGCAGCAGCCTGGGCCTCAGCTCTGTTGGAGAAGAAGGGAAGTTGCCATCTGTTGTACCCCAAGTCTCAGAAATTACTCCCCGTCTGCCAACTGGTTTCCATGGGCACCAGGGCAAAAAGAGAGAGTAGAACCAGGGAGGCTGCTGGGCTGCGGGGGAGGTGTTGGGCAAACTGTACAGCAGGAGGGGAAACCCAGCTGCTCAGGTTGGGGAGGACACCTGTCGTGGGCATGGCCATGTCCATCCCCAGAACAGGAGTGGCCCTGCAGACAGCAGGGAGGGGAACTCTGTGAGGCATTGTGTTCCCTTGGTATGTGACAAGACCTTTTGAACAGTCAAGGCCCGTTAGAAGGATGGAAGTTGTCCTCTAGACGGTATTCTCTATCCCTTCTGCCGAACCATATTGTGGCTAAAGGGCTGGGAAGATGTGTGTGTGTGTACGCTTATCTTTTAACATGCCACAATTCAAACTGGTTACCTGACTTGTTCAAATAGGATTTTACTTAGTACTTACACCCTGGGGGCCCCTGACATAGAGACTTTAGCTAGGGCAGACCCTAGCAGGACTCCTTTGTCCTTGTGGACATTCTCTGGCTGAAACTCCTCTGCTCTGGGTGTTGGCTTGTGTAGGGATGGACTGCAAGACTGAATCAGAGGGGGCTTATGTTAGAGGAATAAGGAAAGGCACCAACACTATTTCCATTATAGTAGCTGGGTGGACCTCCTCTTCCTTCCTGGCTCCTCCACCCTAGACTGGAGTGAATTGACTTTAAGGGTTAAATATATTTAAGGGTTAAATATAAGGGTAAATATATTTGCAGCACCCAGCCCAAGAAACAGAACATTGCCAGCCTAGCAGAAGCCCTTGCACCCTGTACCCCCGTGCACTCACTACACTCACTGAGGATAACCACTGTCCTAAAACAATAGATTGGTTTTGTACTTGATATAAGTGGAATCACACCATGTTTTCTCTTTTGTGTCTGCCTTGTGTACTGAGCATTAAGTTTTGAGGCCTCTGTATTGTGGCCCGTAGTCATAGTTTGTTTTTTGCTGTATGGTGTTCCATTGTGTGAGCATGCCACAGTTTACTTATCCATTCTGTTGTTGGTGAGATTCTGGATAGTTTCCAGTTTGGGGCTGTTGCAAATAGTGCTGGACATCAACATTTTTGTACATGTCTTTTGGTGCACATATTTACTCACTTCTGTTGGATAGGGGTGAAAGTTCTGGGTCATAGGGTATGTCTGTGTTTAGTTTTAGTAGATACTGCAAAATAGTTTTGCAAAGTGCTTTTACTAAGTGATACTCCCACCAGCACTGTGTAAGAGTTCTGGGTTGCCCCATATCTTTGTTAACTCTTGGATTTGTTGTCTTTTTTATATTAGCCATTCTGATGAATGTGTCTTGGTATCACATTGTAGTTTTAATGTGCAATTCTCTGATGAATATTTGAGTTGAGCATCTTTCCATGTGTTTATTGGCTACATGAACGGCCGCTTTTATGAAGTCCCTGTTCAAGTCTTTTGCCCATTTTTCTATTGGGTTGTCTGTCTTTCTCTTCTGTTTGGTAGGAATTCTTTATGTAATATGTCAGTTTATATATATATATGTATACATACATACACATGTTTGCAAATGTGTTCTCCACTCTGGATTTTCTTTTAGTTTCTAAATGATGTCTTTTGACAAACAGAAGTTCATAATCTTCATGTATATATGTATTTTCAACTATAATATAATTGAATCTATCGTTTTTTCCCTTTATGGTATGCACTTTGTGTCATGCTCCAGAGATCTTTGTCTACTCCAAGGTCATAAAAATATTCTTAGTTTTTCTTCTAATGGCTTTATTGTTTTATTTTTGACCTTACATGTGCAGTCCATTAGCTATGGATTTTGTGTATGGTGTGAGTTAGGGATCGAGATTCATTTTGGATATTTGAGTGACCAAACATCATTGTTTAGAAGATCTCCTTTTCCCCCTGCTCTGCAGTGCCCCCTGTGCACTTTGACAGAGATTATAGGGAGTACAGGCATAGTATGCCTTTATCTTGTGAGACAGGAATTCTGACTCCTGTTCTCAATCTCAAGAGAAAGAAGTTATCTTTCTTCCTCTCAGTAAGTGGGAATTTTAATTGTGCTTTGGCTTCCAGGATACCAAGAGTTCGTGTTCTGGAGGATGAAGAGGGGTCGAAGGACATTGAACTGTCTGATGACCCTTATGACTGCATCCGGCTAAGTGTGGAGAATGTCCCCTGTATCGTCACTCTGTGCAAGGTATGAACTTATGTCTGATGGTCTTCCCTGTGGGTCTGCTTCAATCCCAACCCATTGAGGTTACTTAATAAGTTGAGAAGTTACAGTTTCACAAACCATATGGAAGTAGCTTTAACCCAAATTCAATAATTTGGTTATATTAGAAACCACTAGCATGATCAGCTCTTTCTTTTCTTTCTTTTTTTTCGGTGAGGAAGGTTGGCCCAGAGTTAACATCTGTTGCCACTCTTCCCTTTTTGCTTGAGGAAGACTGTCCCTGATCTCACATCTGTGCCAATCTTTGTCTGTTTTGTATGTGGGATGCTGCCACAGCATGGCTTGATGAGCAGTGTGTAGGTCTGCACCCAGGATCAAAACCTGTGAACCCCGGGCCACCAAAGTGGACCATGCGAACTTAACCACTACACCACTGGGCTGGCTGGCCCCTCTTTCTTCTCTTTTTAATTGGAAGATATGATGGAGTCCTGGGAGCGCATGAGTAGGTTCGTAGAAGTAGTAGCCAGAGTTTGTTAAGCTCCTTTCTACATACCAGGCATTTCACTGAAACACCCTGGATGCATATTTCCTTTAATTCCCTCAACTCTATGGGGTCTAGGCTGGTTGAGTAGTGATAGGGTGGTTGAAAGGCAAACACTGTCCCCTCTGTGGGCCCACTATCCACATCTATGAAATGAGGGAGTTGGAGGAGGTCCTGGGTATCTAATATGTCAGGTGTGTTTTTCACATTAGCACAGAGGTCTGCAGAGCCTGACATCTGGCCAGCGCTAATGTGTAACTGGCACTGCCCAAGGCTGTGCAAAGAGGCCTGTATTAGCTGAGATTGTCGCTGACTCCACATAGGATTTCCTATATAAAAATAAGACTGAACAGGTCAGGTTTAATTCCGCTAAAATCACTTCATGAACCTTGGGTATGGTCAAGCGTTGGGACTGACCAAAGCTGCCTGCACTTGACTCATTCTTGAGCATGTCCCTTAGCATGGACCCTCTTGATTCATCTTTGTCATCGTGGAACATCCATGTGTCCTCCCATGTGAATTTCTCCCTGTGCCCTTCTGTTGGAAGCCCTTGGTAGCCTCTCACTTGGACGGTCCCTGAATTATAGTTCTAACCGCCCTCCCACACCCCGTATTTACATTGCTTCAAATATTTTCCATCTGAGCAGTATTTAAAATAAGATCTTAATGGCAATGCCGGTTCTTTGCTGGTGTAGATGTTCCCTTTAGAAGGCTCTCAAGGGTGGGGATCTGGGATGTGTCACTTACACATGCACTCTGCTTTCCTGACTTTGCAGATTGGCTATCGGCACGTGGTGGACGCTACTCTCCAGGAGGAGGCCTGCTCCTTGGCCAGCTTGCTGGTGTCTGTGACGAGTAAGGGAGTCGTGACGTGCATGAGGAAAGTGGGGAAGGGCAGCCTGGACCCAGAGAGCATCTTTGAGATGATGGAGGTGAGGCTCTGGTTCTGACGCACGTGTTGGGACCTGGCTGGAAGTGCTTGCTGCTTCCTGTCCCCTTGGTCACACTGTGGGACTTCTCCCCATTTACACCCTTGAGCCCAGACTTGGAGCTTGGAGAACAGCTGGTGTGAACTGGATGTCTGCTGACCAAGCCGAGGGTGGTGGCAGGGGTGCTGTAGGCTGTGAGGTAAGGAACCTGCCAGTAACAGGTGCTTATCTTCTTCCTCTCTGATCCCAAGTTTCGACATTTCTAAATGAGAGTGTTGGGCTGATAATGTGAAGAGTTGCATGTAACTCCAAAATCCCAAGCTTCTGTGATTCGATGAGGGAATCGAATTCCTGGCTGACTGCTTCCTGTCCCTTGAAGGAAGTGAGCACAGGTAGAGCCAGGGGGCTGAACGATGGCTGTCTCCCCGTTCTTGATGACTTTGGAAGTGTTGAAATGGAGATGAGTAGGCATGGTGGGAAATCCTCCTGGCAGCCGCAGGGCGTGGATTGCTCCCTCTAGTCTCCTTGGCACATCTGGCAGCACCACTAGGGTGCTTTCCAGCTGCTCTGTACTGATTGGTTGACGTGTCTGTTCTCCCTCACTGGCCTGGAAGCCCCTCCGTGGCAGGGACCGGGTCCTGCTCACCCATGTCTTCCCAAACCAAGCTTCCCCTGTGTCCACCTTGACTTTCCAGATGTCTTTGAGGACTTTGAGACTGACTGACTGACTGACTGACTGAATTGTCAGGGACAGAGTTAGCTGGACCCAGGTTTTTGTGTGTTAGTTAACCACTATGTCACAACACATGCCCAGAACTCATTGCTTAACAGCCAGCAAAGAGTTGCCATCTACACTCTTCCTTCATTCCTGGAAACTGACTTTTTGCTGAAGACTCTAAACACTTGATGTCTATTTTCTCTCTCTCTCTCTCTTTTCTTTCTTTCTTTCTTTCTTTCTTTTTTTTTTTTTTGCTGAGGAAGAGTTGCCCTGAGCTAACAGCTGTTGCCAATCTTCCTCTTTTTTTTGTATGTGAGCCAGCACAACAGCATGGCCACTGGCAGAAGAGTGATGTAGGTCCGTGTTCCAGAACCAAACCCAGGCCACTGAAGCAGAACATGCTGAACTTGACCACCAGGCCAGCAGAGCTGGCCCTTTTTTCTCTTTTTATCATCTTATTTGAAAGCAAAAATGGGCAGTGTATGTAGTGTTGAGGACCCAAGCATGGGCTCTGAAGACGTACCGCCAAGGTTGCAAATCCTGGCTCTGGGCCACAGTTCACTCCTCTGCAAAATGGGCATGATGATGGTAGTAGTAGCTGCTGCTGAGTGTGCTGTGGGGACAGAGTGAGGGTACAGAGGTCAGGCACGTGACAAGAGTGTCCGATACATCCTAAGTTCTTGGTAAACATTGTTCTTATTCTATGTATTCCTTTTAGCACTGAGTTCACGTGTCCAGTTGTGCACGGCAACCGTGTTCTTCCTGGTGGCTTGGTTAATTGGTTAATCTTTTTAAACGAAAGCATTTAAAATGCTTTGTAAGTGCTCCCAAGGCCTCTCCGGACAAGTGGCTCTCAAATCTTGTTTTAGAAGGGACTCTTCCCCCACCTCCCCGGGAGAATTTGATGAGAATTCCAGTATCTAAACAACAAACCAATAAACAAATAATAACTAAATTTATTGTGTGCTTATTATGTGTTAGACCTTGTTTTTAGTGCTTTAAATATGTGATATCGTTTAATCCTCAACCATCCTGTGAGGTAATTCTTGTTACCATCCTTATTTTTACAGACGAGGAAATTGAGGCGCATAGAGGATAAGTCTCTTGCCTGCGTCTCACAGCTCACAAATGCTGGCGCTGTGATTCACACCAGACTCTGTGCCTCACGGTCGCCCCTCTCCACCGCTGACCTATGCTAACCTTCTAAGCCAGGTGGTTCTGGCTGCTGTGGAGGGAGGGGAGAACCAGAGCTCTGTCCCGGGAGCTGAGCTTCATCCTCCCCTGGGGCTTGGCACGAGCTCTGCAGACCCGGCGCGGGGGGCCACAGCCCTGTGGCCGTGACTCAGTGTTTGCCTTGCGCAGGGAGGCAGCAGTCCCGAAACCTCTCCTGGGGAGGCCTAGACCTTCGTGGTGGTTGTCCGGGCTGCCACCCCCGGCCTCTGCAGTCTCTTTCCTGCAAGTCTAGGTCAGACCTCTCAAGTCCTGGTGTCCGGTCTGTCTCATCTCCTCTTACTGTCTCTCCTTGCCTTCTTTTTAATGAATAATCAGAACCCCCATTTGATCAACTTGACATTTTTTCTTTTTCTAATGTTGTGATTGAAAAAAAAAAAACTTTGGACCGTAACCCTGACTTTGCATTTCATAGAGCTGATCACTTCCCAGCCTTCAGACTGAGATCTTCTTTCATACAAGTTTTTGGTAATACTTGGAGCCTCTTCCATGTTAGTTAGGGGTCAGGGGAGAGGCATCCAGCTCTGGGGAGAATACAGCTATAACTGAGAGGATTAGGGCGGCCATCTAGGCCTGGCTGTCTTTCTCCCTGGCGGTGTTGAGAATGGAACCCATGGCACGGTGGAATTAAAACTGCTGTGGGAACATGGAAGACTTTGAGGTGGAGACTTGTGTTGGAGACTTCTTAAAGTGATTCATGAGCCCAGAGACGGAGTAACAGTTTCATAAAGAAAGATGTTTATATATTAGGGGTTTTTTGAGGGGCCCCCTTGTGTCTGCTGTTTAGGGGCCAATTAGAAATTCTGTGGGTTGTCCAACCTCTTGACCTTCCAACATTTCATGCCTTTAGCATCTCTCTGTATGGCAGTGACACCAAAGACCCTATTCAGGTATTGACTTTGGTCTCCTTTGAGCAGTTCTGCTTAGAGATTTGGTGGCAGGTGAATTAGAAACTGCTTGTTCAAACATGTCCTCAGCCCCGTCGGTTCCTTTATCAGATAGACTCCGGATTCTCTGCGGTCTCCCTATGCCTTCTCACTACAGTGCAGTGGGACTTGGCTGTGCCCAAGTCCAGGTTTGGTTGACAGTTTTGCTGCTTGTTGTAATGGCAGCAGGAATGCTAAGCTTGAGTTAATGGCCGAGGCAGCCTTTGCTGCTTCCTGCTTGCTGCCTGGGGGTCGGCATATTTTTTTCATTTTTTTTTTTTTTGCCCCAAGTGTGGAGGTTTTTCCAGAATGAAACTACAATGCTGTTGGGGTTTGGAGTTTGCTTTTGTATTGATTTGATTAACTAAATAAAAGTCCTGTAAGGCAGATGGAATGTGTAGTTTTGGAGTGGCCAGCTGGCAGAGAGGGAAGCTTTTCCCGGTCAAAGTGTGTGTGCCTGACACGTGGCATGTGCTCTTCCGTCCCTTCTCTGCCCTGCAGACCGGCAAGCGCGTGGGCAAGGTGCTGCACACCTCCCTGCAGAACATCCTCCACAAGGAAGAGAGCCTGGGGCCCAAGAGGCAGAAAGTCGGATTCCTGGGATGATTGCACCTCAGCCCCCAGCTGTGGAGCGTTTGTTTCTACTTTTCCTTTTAAGCCAAAGTTTGTATATATTTTTCTTAACTGTGATGAATGTAAGGCAACATTTATACATGTAAAATTAAATTCTACTTTCTGGTCTGGTTTGGTATAGCCAGAGTTCTTCAGCTGTAAGTCAAGACTCCGTTCAGTGACCCCTGGGAGAGTCTGGTCCTTGTCTAGTGAGTGGCAGCCAGGTCCAGACATCTGCTCCAAGGAGAGGGCTCTGGTCATGGGCCTCCCCAGGGAGACTCGTTCATCTCCTGCTGCAGGAGTTCAAAACAACAACAACAGACACACTGTAAGAAGGACCTACCAGAAAAATGGTTTAAAGGAAATGCTTATGATATGTTTTTTGTGAAATTTTTTTCCCCTGTAGAGCTTTCACAATACGAATCACACACACAGAGAAAAAGGTTAATTGGCGTTGTGTAGTGAGTGCTTCTGGGTGAGGAGAAAGGAGGATGCACTGTGCCCCAAGTACAGCCCCAGGACTTCTCCCTGGCTGGTGAGTCTTGCTGAGTCCTGGGGAGCCCAGTCCTTGCTTCCTGCCCTCCAGGAGATCCAGGCTGAGCTCCCTCTGGTCAGGGGCTTAGCGGCCACTTTGGTACTTAGCCAACCTTTCTTAGCACTCTTGTTTTGAAATTGATTTGTAACCTCTCCCTGGTGTTTCATAAGATTTCCTTGTTTTATCAGCATTAAGAAGGCTGTCTTAGAGATGTTGTCATTTGATTACTCAGCTTGCCTTTGTACTCAGGATAGGAGGGAAGGCCATTTTCAGTGGCCCCAGAAGGCTCTTCCTATAAGCCTGTATTCTCACAGTGCAGTGTGTTGGAATTAAGTCTGTTCATTGGTTGAGCAGTCTTTGTTTTTTTCCAGGGGAACTGGAACTCCCCAGTCAGTCTTAAAGAGCCCTGGGGAAGGAGCTGATTCATGAAGGAGAATATTTCAGCTGAGGCATTTGCTCTCTGCATTTCAGTTAGACAAATAGGGTAAGGAGTTAGGAATTTATTACCTAACGGAAAGAACATAATGTGAGCTGAAGCCCTTGCAGACTGGTTCCAGAGGCCTTGGCGTGGGCACCTCCTGCCACTATGGCCAGGTCCATCCCTGTGGAGAGAAGCAGCTGCCTAGACTGGGACTTGAAGCTGCTGCCCTGTTGAGAAAATAGCCTGGCTTTTTGTTTTTCCTTTTATGATTTTCCAGTGATTCTCCCTACAGGTGGCATGACAGTGCTCCTGTTTGACAGCAGTCAGCCTGTTCCTCCTTCCCTGCTCCTGGTTGACGGCTTGTGGTGGGACATTGACAGTGGGGTGCAAAGATACAACTAGAGTTGGAATAAAGTTTAGAAGGCTTTGGTTTTGATGATTAAAGACATGAGATAGATGAGACAGACAGATAGACAGATGAGGATTTGCCAGGCCACTTGTACAGCAACTACACAACTGGGCTGGTTGGATAAGCAGTTACAGTGAAAATGAAGGCGAGAAATAGATGTTAGCATCTGTCTCTACCACCCCATACCTTTCCTTGAAGGCCACCCCTACCTGTAAGTAGTATATGTCACAAACGAAACAAAACACCAAATGAGCAAGGTCTCTCCACAGATCCAGGAAGCTCAGAAAACACCAAGCAGGATAAATGCCAAAAAAAACTATACCAGGGCATATCATTATCAACCTACAGAAAATCAAAGATAAAGAAAAAATCCTAAAAGAAGCCAGAGGGGGAAAAACATCTTACCTATAGAGGAACACAGATAAGAATTGCGTCCAGCTTCTCCTCAGAAACCATGCAAGCAAGAAGAGAGTGGAGTGAAATATTTAGTGTTGAGAGAAAAACCCACCAAGCTACAATTTTGTACCCTGCAAAATTATCCTTCAAAAGTGAAGGAGAAATAAAGACTTTTTCAGACAAACAAAAATTGAGGGAATTTGTTGCCAGTAGACCTGCCTCACAAGAAATGTTAAAAGAAGTTCTTTAGAGAGAAGGAAAATGATAGAGGTCAGAATCTACATAAAGAAAGGATCTATATAAAGAAAAGGAAGAGCATTGGAAAAGGAATAAGTGAAAGTAAAATAAAAACTTTTGTTTTTTTTATTCTTAAGTGATCTAACAGATCACTTATTTTTTTAAAATAATAATAGCAACAATGTATTCAATTCTGTATACTTGTGTCTTTATACGTGCTTATGTGTAAGTGAAGTGAATGCCACCAGTGATAGAAGGGATGGGAGGGAAGAGTTAGGATTATTGTGTTATTATAAGGTATTCACACTGTATGTAAAGTGGTATAGTGTTGTATAGTTATTTGAAAGTGGATGTGGATTAGTTGTAAATGTATATTGCAAACTCTAGGGCAACCACTAAAGAAAGGGAAAGAGGTATGCTAAGAAAGGAGAGAAAATGGAATCAAAATGTTTAACTAAAACCACATAAGGCAGAAAATAGAGTGGAAGACAAAAATAGAAACAAAGAATAGGGCAACAAATAGAAAAAGTAACAAATAGGGTAGATATTAATCCAGCGAAATCAATAATCATTGTATTAGAGTTCTCCAGAGAAACAGAACCAACAGTATTGGTATGTAGGAAGAGATTTATTATAAGGAATTGGCTCACACGATTATGGAGGCTGAGAAGTCCCACTCTGCTGTCTGCAAGTTGGAGACCTAGGAAAGCTGGTGATACAATTCAGTCAGAGTCCAGAGGCCTGAGAACCAGGGGAGCTGGTGGTGTAGATTCCAGCCTGGGTCTGAAGGCCTGAGAACCAGGAGCACCAGGGACACGAGAAAATTGCTGTCCTGGCTTATGCAGTCTGGAAGGAAGGGCTGGATTCCTCTTCACCTTTTTATCCTATTCAGGCCCTCAACGGATTGGATGATGTCCACCCACATTGGAGACGGCAGTTATGTTACTGAGTCCACTAATTCAAATGCTAATTTCATCAGGACACATCCTCACAGACACACTGAGAAGTAATGTTTAGCCAGATATCTGGGCACCCTGTGATATAGTCAAGTTGACACATAAAATTAATCATTACATTCACTTTGAACATCAGTGGTCTAAATGCACCAATTGAAAGACATTGTCAGGGTGGATCACTTTCTCACCTATATGCTGTTGATAAGAAACTCACTTTAAATATGACACATACTAGATTAAAGTAGATGAAGGGAGAAAGATAAACCATGGTGACATTAATCAAAAGGAAGCTGGAGTAGCAATACTAATTTCGGAGCAGACTTCAGAGCAAGGAGAGTTATCAGGAATAAAGAGGAGCGTTACATAATAATAAAGGGGTGAGTTCTCCAGGAAGACATAAGAAGTGTAATGTGTATGTGCCTAACATCAGAGCATCAAAATACACAAGGTAAAAACTGATAGAACTGCAAGGAGAGAGACATGAATCCACTGTCACAGTTGGAGACTCTGACATGCTCTATCAGAAATGGACAGATCAAGCAGGCAGAAAATCAGTAAAGACATATTTGGACTTAGTACCATCAATCAACTGTACGTGACAGACATCTATAGACAACTTCATCCAACATCAGCAGATTACACATTCTTCTCAAGCTCACACAGAACATTCACCATGATAGACCACATTCTGGGCCATAGGACACACCTTAGCAAATTTTAGAGAATAGAATTCATACAGTGGTCTGCTCTCAGACCGCAATGAAATTAAACTAGAAATCAGTTCCAGAAAGATAGCTGGAAAGTCTCAAAATACTTCAGACAACACATTTCTAAATAACACATGGGTCAAAGAAATCTCAAGTGAAATAAAAAATTTTTTGAACTAAATTAAGATGAAAACACAACTTACCAAAATTTGTGGAATGTACAAAAAGCAGTGCTTAGAAGGAAGTTTACAGCATTGAAGGCATATATTGGAAAAGAAGAAAGATCCAAAATCAATTATCTAAGCCTCCACCTTAGGAAACTAGAAAAAGAAGAGCAAATTAAATCCAAAGTAAGCAGAAGAATAAAGAAAGCAATGAAATTGAAAACAGGAAATCCATAGAGAAAACTAATGAAACCAAAAGCTAGTTCTTTGAAAAATTCCAGAGAAGGAAGAGATCTTAAGGAGTGAGCAGTCTGTTACCAGCCATTTTCTTCCCCAGGGGGGCATTTGCAGATTCTGGACACGGGCTAAGGGTCACACTTGGTGCACATAGAGGGACTCTATGGAGGGAAAAGAAAAGCCAGCAAAACTGGTGAGGTTGTATAGGGCTAGTGTGATAATTTGGAAACTTCAGGATCTCTAAGTGCACAGCTGAGTTTTTCTCAAATTCTAAAGCTATATGGGGGAAGGGTGGCAGAGAGTGTCAGTAAGGTGGATTGAAATCTCCTGAGCATCCTATAGAGCTAATCAGATTTTCTCTTTCTTGTGTGAGATATAGCTGAAGACATCAGGTAAGTGCAAAACTGGGCTGAGCATGCCCAGTTTATTCTTCCCACATTTACAAATCAGGTAATTTACTGTCTTGCCCCTGGAGTGGAAGGAATAAAGTGGACAGAGGCCAGCGAGCCCTGAGGGCCGTGTGGCTTCTCAGACCAGTCCTCCTCCTCCCCATACCTTCGCAGATTGCCCAGCTGCCTCACACATGGGATCTCTGTGTGCTCCTTGCAAGAATCCCATTGTTTAGGTAGAGTAGAGATTTTTGCCCCATTTTATGGAAGATGAATCTGGGTCTTGAATAACTTGCCCCGAAGGACACAGAATCAGTTGTCTGAACCAGATTTGGAACCCAGTTCTCCCAGTTCTCTTTCTTTCTTTCTTTTTTTTTTTTAAAGATTTTATTTTTCCTTTTTCTCCCCAAAGCCCCCCAGTACATAGTTGTGTATTTTTTTTTTAAGTTGTGGGTCCTTCTAGTTGTGGTATGTGGGACGCCGCCTCAGCATGGCCTGACGAACAGTGCTATGTCTGCGCCCAGGATCCGAACCAGCAAAATCCTGGGCCACCAAAGCGGAATGTACGAACTTAACCACTTGGCCAAGGGGGCAGCCCCCAGTTCTCTTTCAACTAGGACACTGGTGACCTTTAGGAACAAAACAACAAGAAATTTGGGCCCCACAAGATCCAAGAACTTGGCCAAGTGGTGTATTGCCTCCCCCAGTACTGTGTGCCCCAGGCCCAGGCACACGGGAGAGAGGCAATACTTGTGGAATGAATGGCAGAGCTCCAGGCCAACAAGGTTTGAAAAGGAGCAAATTGCTGTTGTAATGAGGGCCACCGAAGCCAAGGTTGCAGACCCTTGTCTTTGGTTTTGACTAAGAGCTGAGACTGCCCTTGCAATATCCTTGGTGCACTGTGGATGCTCTTACCTTTGAGGACAGTGTGCAGAGTTCTCTGTCTCCATAGGCAGGCCACGTTTCTGTTGACATAGGGCCAGTGGAGCTGAAAGGAAACATCTGTGCAGGGCGAGGATAGCGGGTGGGGATGGCTCCGTGTTGGGCCAGAAGTTTTCCCATTGTTTGAGCTGACCTGGGTGGGGTGGCCAGAGCTGGTTTTATGTAACTCAGACTTCCCAGCTTTGGAGGAAAAAGAAAAAAAAAAAAAACACTTGAAAACTGAAATGTGCCTTTTAGAGCTGTCTCCTGATTTTTTCTGTCTCTCGGCTTTATTATCAAGATCATTCTTTCTGCAGGGAAATTGGTATGAAAAGATGGGCCTTTGTATATATATGTGTATATACCACACTTTATCCATTCATGACCTTGAGAATATTATGCTAAGTGAAATGAGTCAGATGAGAAAGACAAATACCATATGATCTCACTCATGTGGAAGATAAACACACATAGATACAGAGAACAGATTGGTGGTTACCAGAGAGGAAGGGTGGGTGTGGAGAAGGTGAAGGGTTAAGGGACAAACGTGTACAGTGACAGATGGCAGCTAGACTTTTGGTGGGGAACACGTGCAGTCTATACCAAGGCGAAATATAATGATCCCACACCTGAAATTTATACACTGTTACAAATCAATGTGACCAAAAAAAAAAAAAAGGCCTGAGGGTAGTGTGTGAGTGCAGGGATGTTTCCTTGAAAGTGGATCACTCATGAACGTTAATCCAGTGTTCTCCTGGCTGAAACTACCACGCTTGCTGCCGTACCGGCTGGTCAAGGCCCTGTGGACAGTGCCAGCAGGAGATCTTTCCTGCTGGGAAGATGAGATCCATAGACTCCACCAGGGCTGTCGGTGAGTCCATTGTAGGTGGCCACAGTGGCAGTTCTCGCCTGGCCAGGGAGAGCTGGGGGTGCACAAGGGGACCTGGGTATTTAATGGCCATAGGCTCAACACTGGCAACAAATGAGGCATGGTTGCTACAAAGAGCCTGTGCATCTGTAGCTTGTCCAGATGCTTGTAGAGTGTCCAGTCTGACCACAGGAGACAAAGGCCCCTGCCCACAGGCAAGCCCCTTGAGAACATGTTTTGTTCTGGGAGCTAAGCCACAACAAGGACAGTAACAAGCAGACTTCTGTCCAAAGATGATTTTCTGGAAGGTTAAAAAAGTCCTAGAACTGTATCATAGAAGCCAGTTGGGAGGAAAAGGGGAAAGGAACATGGAGAAGAGACAGTCAAAGAAGGACACGATGGCCAAGTTCAAATATTTGCCTGCCTCTTAGACAATTGCTCCAGAGGCTGGCACCAGGGACCACTGGGTGATGTTTCGGAGGCCTGCCTGCCTCACCGTGGGGGACTTTATAGCAAGCTGAGTGTCTAATGATGGGACCAGCTGCTTTGCAGAGTAATGAGCTGCTCGTCCCAGGAGGGGTTTAAGCAAGCACACGGAGGCGTCTGACAGACTCAATGGAAAGGGACTCCCCCCCATCGAGGGGTGGTTATGCCAGACAGCCTCTTCCAACCTGCTTTGTAACTCAGAGGTCGAGAGACAGTGGGCCACTTGCATTTTTTGAGGCCCACTGAAGCAATTAAAAAATGATGAAATGCCAAAACAAGGTTATGAAAAATGGTGATATATTTTAAATATTTACATTTAATGAAATAGCACTTTTAACACAAATATGATGCAGGGCAACATGATATTCACAAGACAAGACCTCCTTTTAAAACATTCTGAGGGTGCTCCAGGCACTGGTGACGAGTCCAAATTTACGGTGTGTGATGAACTTGTCTTCCCTCTGGGCTGCTGGTGTGTCGCGCTGGGTAGACCCTCCTTGGGAGACATGCCAAGCCTAAACCTGGGGAGGCCCCAAACCAAGGCACCTCCCCTCCTGTGATTTCACATCAGTCATTTTAACAGCGCAGGTGACTCCTAGGTACTTGTAGAGGAGCTCTGTGTCGTGTACGCCCGCATGCACACACACAGGCTCTTGAAAACCTGCAAGGTGAAAAAGCCGAAGACACTGCTCACTGCTCAATGGAAAGTGCTCTAAGCAAGCTTTCCTGAAGTGTGGAGAGTTCACTTGCCAGGTCAAGTAGGAAAGAGTCGCATTCCCCCAGTGAAGTGTGGTCCCATCTTGCTTGGGGGCTGATGTTGGACAGATGCTTAAAGATTCCCTGTTACATCTCTGGGACCCCCCACCCGCCACTTAGCAGCCCAAATGCTCTCTCCCAAGTGTGGTCTGATCACTGCCCTCCCCAGCTTGTTCTTCGTTGGCCTCCACTGCCTCCAGGCTTGTGTCGTCTTTTAACAGGCTGGAACAGCCCTTTCAGATCTGACCTGTTCTACATCTCCAGCTTTATTTCTTCCTCACAGGATCTAGAATGTGCTGTTGGCCTGGAGCACTGTCCACCCTCCTTTCCCCTCTCCCCCCCCCAAAACTCCCCGGCCAACCCCTCTGTGTTCCCTCCTCAGGTCAGGGCTGCCTTCCTTCCCTGCCCTGCCCTGCTGCGTTGGGTGCCCTGTAAGAGCCCACCGCAGCCCCGATGGCACAGTGGGCCCCTCACATTGAGCCCCCAGAGCCTCACATAGGCCCAACCACATTGTGGAGTGAATGAGGGACTGATGGGGTGTTAACGTTTCCAGGGGGTCCTGACACAGTACGGCTGTGTGGCTCCTGTGTGACGAGACACGGAGCAGCCGCCTAGGGGGTCCCAGTTTCCTGAATCGCCACAGCAGAGCTTTTCTGGGACTTCCTCCCCAACAGATCTCGGGCAGGGCCTCAACAATCAGGCCCATCCTGGAAAATCTGGGGCCTCTGGCGCCTCATGCTGGGAAACAAACTTCTTCCCTTTCCTTACTGCCAAAGAGCCAAGATGAGAAAACCTGGAAAGCCAAGGAGTTAGAGAGAGAAAAAAGAATAGTAATTTTCTCTTGCCACGTGCTACCCACCCAGAGTTCCAGGAAGCAGGCCCCTAACCCTGTTAGGCTGTGTAATCTTCCGCCGCAGCTGTCTCACTGAGGGCCCAGCTGTGATATAAAACCCTCTCCTGCTCTGTGAATGTGAGAGATGGAGCCCAGCATCATTAAAGGGCCCTGCCAGTGCTCGCTGCCTGTCCAGGGCTCCTGCCCTTGGTGTGACCACAGTGCTATGGGCCAGGCCAGCTAGGCTGCAGACAGATCCCTCCCCAACTCAGATGGGGCAAGGCGGGCCCCTGGAAGCCTGAATCACATAGTACTGCATTTTCTTTTTGAACAATCTCAAGCTCACAGAAAATTTGCAACTACAGCATAAAGCACGTTCGTCCCCTGAAGCATTTGTGAGTAAGTGGTCCACCTGATGCCCCACCACCACCTCATGGTTCAGTGCCTGTTTCCTGCAGACAAGGCCACGCCCCTGCGTACTTGCAGCACACCATCCAGATCCGGACAGTAACCAGATATGTCACTGCCGCGCTCCTCAGACACATCAGCTTTCTCCAGTTGCTCCAATAGCCTCCTCAGACACATCAGTTTTCTGCAGTTGCTCCAATAGCGTCCTTGAGAGCGGAAGGGGCAGTCCAGAATCACACGTTGCATTTTTTGTTATGTGTCTTCAGTCCCCTTCAGTCTGAAACATTTCTCAGACGTGGGCTGTCATTTTGTGGAAGGCCCCTCGGTGTGGGTTTGTGTGATGCTTCTTTGGCAGGAATCTCACGGGGGCGATGCCGTTCTCACCTCAGCCCCTCAGGTGCTCAGAGGCCGCAGGCTTTCCCTTGTCCTACTATTGATGCTGTTGGTCACTTGACTGACGTGATGTCTGCCCAGCTTCTCCACTCGGACGTCACTCTTTTTCTCCTTGTAATTTTAATAACTGTTTTGTGGGCACATAGTTTAAGACTATGAAAATATCCCATTCCTCATCAGACTTTCGGTGTTTTCACTCATTTATTTATATCTCTGTGCGCTCGTGGTTTCCTATTTTATGGTTACCATCACTATTTTGATGCTCAAACTGTCCCTGATGGCCCTTGGAAGCTCCTTCAAGCTGGCTGTGTGTCCTGCTGACATGTCCCCATCATTCTTTAACCAATTCCTTGCTTTCTGGCAAAACAACTTGTTCCAGGCTCATTTTCTACTTTCCCTGCCCCAGCCCTGAAATCAGCCATTTCTCCAAGGTGCTTTGGCTCCTTTTAATGGAAAGCTCTATTTAGAAGCCCGTGCTTGGATGCTAGGAATGTTGGAGGCTTTGCAAGGGTTGCTGCTCCCAGGCCCTCCCAGTGACAGCTGGGGAACAGATGTGCACATTCCTATCTAAATTTATGGATTCATCTTTATATGTTGAAGTCCAAAATTGCACATTGATGGCCCCAATTTTAATCCTCTGCCATAGAATTTGTTCTCGCTCTGTGCCTCCCTTCTCCAACGATGAGAAACCTGGCTCCCATTGTCTTTAATAGATTTGCTTATTCGATGGATGCCCCCGTATGTAACTAACCTCTCAGGTCTGCTGCCACCCTCTCTCCCATGCAGATCCCCTCCTCTCCTCGCTTGGGCTTCAGCACTCCTTCCAGGGCCTCCACTCCCCTGGGGATGACCCCTCCACCCTGCTGAGCCCCGACACCCCACACCATCTTTGACACTGCTCTGGGGCACCATGGCCTCCCCCTTTCCCACCATGGTCACCTCTGCTTCAGGATAAGATGGCTGAGAAATGGAAGTGAAGAAAGGAGAGGATTCCTTAGCATTTTTAACCAAAGATGCATCAAGTGCATAGAGACAGAACCACAAAATAATCATAACATTCTCAACAATTAGGCAGTTAGCCCAAGATCTCTCTGTAAAGAGGCATTGTAGTGTAACCGTTCTGGAGTCACCCCACTTGGGTTCAAATACTGGCACTGCTTGTAAGGGTTGGGTAGCTTGGGCAAGTCCCTTAACCTCACTGAGCCTCAGTTTCCTCACCTGTAAAATGGGGAAATGATAGTACTTCCCCCATGTTGCTCGTGTGAGGCCTCCATGAGCTAATGCCAGGGCAGGGCATGTCAACAGATGCGAGTTATGATGGCTGTCCTGTATTTCTCAGAATCCTAGAAAATAATGACTCTGTTTTAGAAGGCAGGGCCAGCATCTGGGTGGGTGTTCCTCAGGAGGCGAGGCTCTGCAGCTCCTGGGCCTTCCTCCTTTTGCAGGCTTTTTTTTTGGCATGCCTGCAGCCAAGTCTGGGAGGGTTTCCTGGACAGAGGTCCTCGTGGCCACTGCCTTAAGACGTGCAGCCTGGGCGGCAGCTGCCACTGCTCTCCCATCCAGGCCACTGCAGGCAGCAGCAGCCCCGGCGGTGCGGCAGCATGGAGCTCTGCGGGGCCTACCTGCTCCTCTGCCTCTTCTCCCTCCTGACTCAGGTCACCACTGAGGAGCCAAACCCCAAGGTCAAGAAGGCTGCAAATGCCAAGAAAGGTAAGCAGGAGGGGGCGGGGCCCCTCCCCATCTTCCAGGGAGCTGATGGCCCTCTCCTTCGCTGTTCCTCATGCTCTGTCCCTTCATTTTCCTTCTTGATGAGTCCCGGGAACTTTAGTGAGGTGCCCCCTGGGGCCTGAGGGAATTCTCCAGTAGCAGGGGCAGTTGTCAGAACTATAAGGATCACTGATTCTCAGAATCAGAAAGAACCTTCCAGATCATCTAAACTGACATCCGCTACCCCCTCCCCCAAGTATATTTTAAAGAAATCAAACCTTTGGCTTGGCAGTCTGGAGATGCTCAACTCTCATCAGGGAGAGCCGACGGGCTCTGCCTTGTCATCTCTGAACTTTGGGTTTCTCAACTGTAGAATGGGAATAGTGACATTTTCTCAGAGGCATCTTGTGAGAATTTAATGAGACAAAACATATAAAGTGCACAGCCCAGTGCCTGGCACATAGGATATACTTGATACACAGGGAAAAAATTGGAACAAGTTAATTCTCAGTTCTATAGTGTATCACAGCCTTGAGGAAATAAAAATTTTCAAACCCAAACTGGACTCTGGAAGTAGCTTTGCTTCCACTCTGTCACCTCTGGGGTGTGGGGTGTCCTTGGGTTGTCTTGGCTGCAGCCAGGCCTGCCCTTGGAGCCCTGCCTGCAGTGACGTCACCCCAGGCTGTGTTGAGACAACATTAGCAAAATGCCATGGCAATGACCCGAACTGTCAACCCCCCAGGGCTCAGAGGCCAGGAGAGAGAGTTCCAGGGGATGAGAGTGCAGATTTAGGCCAAGAACCAGGCGGCTAGGGCCAAGAGCACAAAAAAGGCAGAGTGAGGGGTGTGGGCCACCCTCAGGCCCCTCTCTGAGCCTCCTCTGTCAATGGACAGCTGCTCATTGGCCATGGACTAGTGATGTACAGAAAGGCACATCAGGACCATGGAGACTGACGGGGCTGCGACAAAAGAGGGCAGATCTGGGTGCTGATGGAAAATAATCTCCAACGTTCAGTTTATAAAGTAAACAAAAGTTCAAAACAGAATGGATACTGTGCCGACATGTTTTGAAAAAGGGATTTATATAAAAATATGTATTTACCTGTATCTGCATAGAATTTTGCTGGAAGGATCCACAAGAGTTAGTAACAGTAATTACCTCTGGGAAGAAAAACTGAGGAGCTGAGAGCAGTCTCAATTGGGAAGGAGATTTTAACTTTTTGAACTGTTTTTTATTATTATATGCATATATTATCTTCCAGAAAATGTTCATTAAAAGGAGAAGACAATACCATGCATGGTTGTGTCCATGAGCATTAGCTAAAATTGCCACCAAGGGATGTTCTTTCTAAAGGCAAATAATAGAATTTTTGAATGTGGAAAATAGTTGCTAATTTCTCAATTACCAAAGATTTAGTATTTATCTATTTCATTATGTAAATCATGTATTTGATGATGTCAAAAAGGAGAAGGTCAGACCACACGATGCCTTGGTCCTCTGCAGCTGTCATTCAGACCCTGGCCCCAAGTGGGCTTCATGGAGCTGCCCCTGGAGGTCCAGGATCCCCAAGGCCCGCAGCACAGCCGACAGCAATGGGAGCGTCCTGTTCTGCCCCAGCCTCTCACTGAAACCCATCTCAGTGTTTCGACTCGCCTGGGTCTTTCTTCCTGCCACCTCTTGCCACATATACAGCAGATGCTTGTGGAGCTCTTTCTCCACATGGGGCCGATGGGTGTGCCGAGCACCCTAGCAGAGGGTCACTGTCCCTGCTCCTAAGATGCAAATCGACATGAGAGCCACAGTGGTTTTACTCTGGAATACACTAAAACCCAGGTGCCCAGGGCCCAGCCCGGGAAACGCTGGCTTGGGGTGTGGGCCCCAGCATCCGCCTTTTCCTTGAGTCTCCAGCGATTCCTTGGAGCTGCCAGGATTGAGGATCACAGGGAGAATCTAGTTGTCGGCCCGTGCACCGAAGTCAGGGAGGGAGTCCAGAGGAGGGCCTTGACCCAGGAGACCCCTTGGTGCCAGGGTGAGGGCATGTCACAAGGTGGTGAGACCAGCTGACAGAGGAAAGGACAGCATGTGCTGAGCCCCGACCCCAGCCCCCAGGGTCGGGGGAGGGGGGAGAGCCCAGGGTGCTTCTGGGAACTCATCTGCTCATGGGGTGGGGTGTGGCCTGAGTGGCTGTGCGGGGGTCAGCCAGAGGTGAGGCATGCAGGGAGGGCTCCGGCAGCTGGAGCTCCAGGGCCCTCAGGGCCATGCCTGGCAGAGGAGCTTGGGGGCGGGGGGGGGGGTCACACAGGGGGTCCTGGGCCCTTAGAAATGGACTGGGAGACCTGGAGGGCATCCACTCCAATAACTTGCATCAGGCTCTGAGGCTCAGAGATAGAGGGCAGCACAAGGGCCTCCTGACTGCTCACCCAGAGCTGTGGAGATGCCCCTACTCCCACACCTTCCTGGGGTGGACTACTGCTAGCGCCTTGCTCCTTGGCCAGTCCCTGGAGGGCCCCTTGCACACACAGGCACCTCGGTGCAGATTATAAAAGGTTCCCCCTCTGAGCTGACAAATTAAAGAAAGGCACACCTTTCTCTGGTCTGGTCGGACAGCATAGCCAGGGCGAGGCTCAGGGGCTAGAAATGGGCCCCCACTTGTCCTCTCAGCTGAGTGCCCTTGTGCAGTACCCAACTTGCACAACCTAACATAGCACCCTGTGCTGGTGCATCATGTGATGGGGTACAGACCTGCTGTGAACTGGCTGAGGCAGAGGGCCAGTGTGAGGCACGCATAACCCAGTCAGGCTAGTTTGCCAGCCCAAATCCTTCCTTTTTTGTCTTGCTCATCTGGCATTTTTTCCTCATATTTGATAAGTTACGTCACCAATTTCTGTACATACAAGTATGTTTCTTGCCTGTGTTTGCGATCCCTGTGATTTCCCTGCAAAGGCATCTTATGGGTGGACAAAGGCTCTGACCTCACCCCTCATGACCGTGGACTTCATGCAAGCCCGGCCAAATGGCCCCTGGAAGTGCTTCTCCACCCTCTGCTCAAGCTGAGCACAGCCTTTCCTGAAACCCCTGGGATTTCAGAAAGCCTGGGATCCACCCACAGGCCCTCAGCTTACACACACATGGAGAAAGACACTTCCACCTGCCACTGCAGACTCTGCATAAGCAGCTCCCGACAGGGCCTTCCTGCTCCGGATGCTCACGTTGGGAATCTGTGTGCTGTCACGGAGAGAGGGAAGAGCAAGCCTGCAGCCAGGTGGACGTGGGTTCGGGCCAGCCCTGCCAACTGCTGGCTCTGCCATCTTAGGCGAGTTGCTTCAGTCTGGCCTCAGTTTCCTGTCTGTGAAGCAGTGGTGGCATAGAACACACACATTACCCAGGTCACAGGGTCGATCATGAGCCAAGCTCTGGCCACATGCTTTATTTCTCTTAGTCTCTAGTCTTCTCCAGAGTCCTCGAGGTGGGGATATTGCCCCCTTACAGATGAGGAAACTGAATTCAGAGAGGCTGAGCAACTTGCTCCGGGTCACTCACTTCCATGCAGCCTCAGAGCCCAGGCACACGCGGACCTGTGCTGCCGGCCTCGGCCCCAGGCTGGAGCGCCTGCCCTGCTGGTCCTAGGCCTGTTCCTCCAGCTTGGGCAGGTGAACCTGGGAGGTCTCCGGGGCCAGTCTGCCCAGTCCCTGCCCTGCCCCAATCCCTTCCCCACATGTCTGTGATGGTCTCCACTTCCTTCTGACTCATCCTAGATGTCGTGACCCCGAAGATGTTTGAGGAGCTCAAGAGCCAGCTGGACAGCCTGGCCCAGGAGGTGGCCCTGCTGAAGGAGCAGCAGGCCCTGCAGACGGGTGAGTGCGGAGGCAGCCTCTCTGGGCAGGGGCACACCAGAGAGAAGGGCTCAGGCCGGCAGCCAGCAGCGTGCCTGTGCCTCCAGCCAGCCCCGGGGCCCCAGCTGGCTCTGTTAGGCCCGCCCTGAAGGCCAGGGGCACCGGGTCAGGGAGTCCCCTCCTCAGCCTGCTTCCTCTAGGGGAGATCCCCTGATGTGTGTGGAAGTGGGACTATGCCAAAAGGACAAAAGGCTTTCCCACAGACTCCACTACTGCCCCTTGGAAGCATGGCCCCCCAAGTGCTCAGTGGGGGAGGCAGTGGCCCACCCTAATGAGCTCCCAGGAGACTCTCCACTCAGGTGGCCCCCACAGCCCTGGGGGCACGTTGGCTTCACTCCCTGTGTGTCAGCAGCTGCGGAGCTGGGGCACAGTCAGGTCGCTGCCACCTGCCCAGCGCTGCCTGGCCAGCCCTCCTGGGCAATCCTTTCTCTCCCTGTCCACCATGTTCCTTCATATCATCTCCACTTTCCACCCATCTCTGACTCCTCTACCTCTTCAGTAGAGAATATAGACCAACGAGAACAGGAAACATGAGCTTGCTGCATGCCTGGCCCTGTTCTAAGTGCTTTCTGTACATTAACTCATCCTTCACAGAAACCCAAGCGTCGGCCTATTCCTATAAGCCCACCGCCATTTTCCCCTGAGAAGCTGAGTGTCTTACCAACAACCGAGAGGGGCAGACTCTGCTCTTAGCTCTGGTCTGCTGTCTTTCAAGTGATCATCTGGGAATCACCTCGGCCTCTTAGGAAATCTACAGCCCTCCCTGTGCCCACAGCCACCCTCTCACCTGTGGCTTCTCTGACCAAGGTGCATCCATCTCCTGGGCCTCGGCCCTCCCCTTCCCATTTGCTTCCTCAGAAACCTCCGGGACACTTCCTATTAGGTAGTTTTCACATTCAGCTTCCAACTCAGATCTTTTCTTTCAGCATTCACACGGGCCGTCCTTCTGTCCCTCTAAAGTGCCACACTCTGTCCCTCCCACCAGAGGGCCTTTGCACATGCTGTTCTAGCGCCCTGAATTGGGCTCCTCAAGATCCACCTAATTAATGCCTCTAGCTTCACCTTCTTGTGACTCTCTAATCCCTCGTCTCACCAGGCTCTCATAGAATGATGTTCTCTCCTTCATTGCATGTATTGCAGTTTGTAATGTCAGATTCATTCGCTGATTTGTGTCTGCCTCCCCCACTAGGCTATAAGCCCCAGGAACACAGAGGGCTGTGTTTCCTTTGATTACCTCTGTCTCTCCCGTCACACTGCCCGGCCTAGTGCCTGTCACATATCAACACTCAGGAAATCTTTGTCAAAGGAAGGACAAAAACATGACTTTGGACAATTTGTTTAACATGGGAGGTAGGGGAAGGGGGCTCTATAAAAGAAGTATCTACCAGGGATGTTCTGGCTTCAAGTAATAGAAAACCTAACAGTGGCTTAAGCAAAAAGTGAGTCTGGAAGTAGGTAGCTGCTTTTGTTTAGAAGCTTCGCCTCATGGTTCCAAGATGGCTTCCCTAACCCCAGGCATCATGAGCGCATTCCAGGCAAGAAGGAAAGGAAGAGTCTTTGACTTCCATCCTGTTGACCAAAACCTGTAGCTTCAAGGCAAGAGTGAAGCTTTTCCAGCCTCCGTAGTGGAGACAGACAAGGGAGAAGGGAGAAGGGTGTTGTTTGGGTCAACCAACACTGTCTGCCACAGAGGGGATGTTTAAAAAGAGCACAGTGCCACTTCAGCCTCAGTTTCCTCAATAAAGCGGAAGGGGTGGGAATAGATTTGCAGGGCAAGTTCTAAGGTCTCTCTCACGTCTAAGCTTTGTTCTTGCACAAAGTCCATGTAACCCAGATGCCACTTGCCCCCTCAGGTGGGGTGATGTGATGGGGACCTCCCTGCAAAACTCCATGGCATATGGAGGTCCAGACAACCCCCTCCACGTCTCCTGGCCTCCTTGGGGAGCTTCCCCCTCTCATCGTCTTCTCCTTTACTCCAACAACCCGCAAACCCCCTTGTCAATCACCCCACCCAAAGCACTCCTGAGCTCTGTCGACCTAGCCAAAGAGCTGAGAGAATGAGAGCTTAGGGGAGCAACCCTCCCCTCCTGCCATCTGCCCCTTCCTTCCCCAAATCAGTGAATGCACGTGAGGTGCCCACCCAGCGTGGCTCTGCCAGGCTAAAGGAGGCAGAGGTGACCCGGCCAGGGCCCTGCTCTCCTGGAGCCTCCATACCTTCACGGAATCGGTGTATTCACTGGAGCCCTTAACGCTCGTGTAGGGAGATGCAGAGAGCATGGCAGGAGCCCAGGCATGGAAGAGGGCTAGCATGGATCAACAGGATCGTAAACAGATGGGAGCAACAAGATGTTAGTGACGACGATAAGGTACTAGGACTAACATTTATTGAGGACTAACTGTGTGGGAGGGGGTGTTGCAGGTAGGGCTCCCAGAAAGCAGCCCTGAGCTGGAGTTCAGCTGCAGGAGGTTTATTAGGGAGTACCCTTAGGATTGGCACCTGAGGAAGGGAGGGGACAGGCGGAAGCAGGAGTGGACAGAGGGAGAAACTGAGCTGCACTCTGGTTTCAACGAGAGCCTCAGGCCACTGCAGAGGGAGCCCTGATGATGGAGGACCCTTCAGAGCTGTCCCGAGTTGGGGCAGGAGGGATCCCTGGCCAGTCCCTGGGTGCAGGCTGCTCTGGGAAGCGGCCTGCCTTGGGCGAGGTGGCTGTCATCCATCACAGCCATCTGCAAAGGGGGCTGAGAGCTAAGGGCTGGTTCCTGCAGCGCTCTCAGCAGCTGGGGTCCTTCATCCCCAAAGGGGGTCCAAGCAGCAAGTCAGTGTCCCCGGCAGGAGGGAAAGGCAGTGTGGGGCCAGGCTGGGAAGGGCAATGAAGGCCGGCTTGGATAAGCCGCAGGACAGCGTGGGGTAGGGCCGCCTGACTTGGCACAGAGTCTGTGCGTAAAGACACCTCGTAGAGCTTCAGGCCCCAAGTTTAGAGTTCCCGAGTGTCAGACGTCCACGGGGACATGAGACGTTTGTTGAGTGAGTGGAGGGGAAGTAACTGAGTGAGCGGGTGAGTGAGCGGATGGGAGGCGAAGTGCACACCCACCCCTAACATTTGCAAGGTCTGCAGCAAGAGGACAAATGGGGACACACGCCCCATCTGTCTAAATATTTAAGATATAAACCAAGCTAAAGAAGAAGCTGCTAAGTAAAAACACATTCTATCCTCCTAACTTGACCAAATATATACCTTCATCACAACCTTTGAGGCCAGACTCAGATTTAGAATTCTTGGAGGTGTTGGAATTCCATGCCTGAAGGAGCCGGCCCCTGGCCCACAGCCTGTGCCACCTCTTCTGTCTGAGGGTCTTGCAGTCTCAGCTCTCAGCCCCGGCCCCAACCAGCTCTCAGGAGCACTGACCATGGAAGAGGCGCCTGGCAGGTGCTGGGAGCTTGCCTGGGCTTCCTGGCAGGGACTTGGGCTCCTGGGTACCTGGAGTGTGGTCTAGGCTCTGGGTGTGCATGGCCCCGGCCCTGCAAGCTGCTTGATCTTATGGAGGGAAGACCACAGCAGGTGGCTCTGGCTGGGCTCCCTGGGAAGCTCACTCTGAGATGGGGTTTATTTATTAGGGGGAGTCCTTGGATCCCACCCGTGCAGGTAAGGGAAGGAAGCAGCCCATCAGAGGGGGAACTGGGCAGCAGTACAGACCAGATGCCAGCCTCTGCCACCGCAGGGAGCCCCGAAGCTGAAAGGGCCCTTGAGAATTGTCCTGCCTTGGGCAGAGATGACCCGCCTTTACACTCCCACATCCCTCCAGCACTGGAGGTGGCCTCCTGGGAAGGGGTGTGGCCTTGAGCTAGAGGGTGTCTGCAGCTGAGCGCTGACCTCGCTCCCAGCGGCCGGAGCACCAGGACGTCTTGAATGGGGATGTGGGCTCTGCATCAGCGTCCACCACAGCACGGCCCTCTTGCCTGGGTCCGGGGCCGTCCAGGACCGGTGGGATGGATGGGGACGGGATGGAGGATGGCGCGGGCCGGCCCCTGGTGGTTGTCACTTTGCCTCGGGAACCGGAGACCTTCGATGACGGCCATTTCTCCCCCTCCCAGTCTGCCTGAAGGGCACCAAGGTGCACATGAAGTGCTTTCTGGCCTTCACCCAGGCGAAGACCTTCCACGAGGCAAGCGAGGACTGCATCTCGCGCGGGGGCACGCTGGGCACCCCACAGACGGGCGTGGAGAACGACGCCCTGTACGAGTACCTGCGCCAGGCCGTGGGCGCCGAGGCCGAGATCTGGCTGGGCCTCAACGACATGGCGGCCGAGGGCGCCTGGGTGGACATGACCGGCGGCCACATCGCCTACAAGAACTGGGAGACCGAGATCACGGCGCAGCCGGACGGCGGCAAGGTCGAGAACTGCGCCGCCCTGTCGGGTGCGGCCAACGGCAAGTGGTTCGACAAGCGCTGCCGCGACAAGCTGCCCTACATCTGCCAGTTCGCCATCGTGTAGCTGGCGGCGGGGGACGGCGGCGGGGTGGGGTAGGGTGGGGTGGGGTGGGGGGTGGAGGAGGGGGGTGGGGGGGTGGAGGAGGGGGGTGGGGAGGTGGAGGAGTGGGTGGGAGGGTGATGGTGGGAGGGAGCAAGGGGGTGGGGAGGCCGAAGGAGGGGCGGGGTCGTGGGGGGCCGGCAAAGGGGCCGCGGGGACCTTCCCGCCCCGCCCCCGCTTGCCGGGCACCCCTCCTTTTGCAAATAAAGTCGGTGCTGCCTCGCGGAGAATGCTTCGGTCTGCGCCGGCCCGCGGCGCGGCAGGTTTCCAGGAGGCGGGCGGCCAGAAAGCCCAGGGGGAGGGCGTGTGGCAGGAGGCGGGGACCGAGCTGGGGAAGGAAGGCGGGCGGGACACACGCCTTTCACACCACGTATGGCTTCTCCCCAGGAGGACGGAGAGGAAGCCTGAGGGGAGGGAGCAAGAAAAGAACAGGGGGGAGACAGAGAACCCCGTACTGCTGCTGCCTGTTTTCTTTTTATAACCTTTTCTTTTCATATAATTTCCTACTCATAGAAAAGCTGGAAGAATTCCTGCATACCCTCCATCCAGATTTCCCAAACATTAACATTTTCCCATATTTGCTTTATCCTTTTATTTTTTTCCGAACTATTTGACAGTACGTTGCAGACATGATGCCCCCTTATCCCTATATACTTAGTATGTGTTTACTGAAAGCAAGGGCAGTTTCTTACTTAAGCACAACCCTGTTATCAAAGTCGGGAAATAAACACTGATACAGTATCATCTAAATTACAGCCCTTATGCAGATTTCCAGGCTTCCTTTTGTAGACTCCGCTTCCATGTGTTGGAATCCAGTATCCCCTCCAGGTGAGGGGGGACATTCCCACCCCCTGCTCCCTCCTGTTGTGGATCCATTTTGTGATGCACTGACATGCTGAGTCCTGCTGGGGGCGGGGTGGGGCTGGGGAGTGAGAGCACAGGCTGCCCCCAAAGAGATTTGCACCCCATCTTTCCCAGCACACTCTGGGGACTGGTCTAGGAGCCAAGTGTGACAGTTGCCAACAGTGACTAACTGGCGTGTCCCCCTCCTTCTTGCTCCTCGCAGAAAGCTCCCTGCTAGCAGTAACAGCTACCACTTACTGAGCCCACCATATTGCAGGAAGTTTACTCACGTTGCCTTATTTAATCTTATCCATCCAGGACAAGATGTGCTATTATCCCCTAGTAGAAAAGGAAGTCGAGGCTCAGGGAAGTTAAATGACTTCCTTTAGTCACACAGGATAAGTAGCAGAGCCAGGATTTAACCAGGGCTGATTCCAAGGGCCTCAGCAATCCCACCACCACTGTGATGGAACTCTCCTGAAATAAAGCATCAGGGGCTGGCCCCGTGGCCGCGTGGTTGGGTTCCCGCGCTTCGCTGCAGGCGGCCCAGTTTCGTTGGTTTGAATCCTGGGCGTGGACATTGCACCGCTCATCAAACCACGCTGAGGCAGCGTCCCACATGCCATAACTAGAAGGACCCACAATGAAGAGTATACAGCTATGTACCGGGGGGCTTTGGGGAGAAAAAGGAAAAAAATAAAATCTTAAAAAAAAAAAAATCAGAAAAGTGGCCTAGTGATTTCCAGAGGCTATTGGCCAGCTCCTGGTGTGACCTGGTCCATCCAACCACGCCCGCTGAGCTCTAGGCCACCTCCCAAGGGAAGCCTTCTTTATCTCATCAGCCATGGTTTTCTCCACTGTCGGGACATGCAGTACCTTCTCTTCCTGGTGGCCTTTTAGTGTGTCGGGCTCGCCTTCAGTAATAAATTGGTGATAGTTTGATTTGATCCATGGCGGTGGGGTGGGCTGGGGGAGGTAGCTTACAATGAACTGCATACATACTTGATACCAGATAATCTGCTCGGCATTGTCACAGAAAGCATCTCATACAGTTCAACAATTATGGGAAGACATAATGAGATCCAGCATAGGTGCAGAAACAGGCTCAGTAGGGTGATGCAATTTGTTCAAGAGGCAAAGCTGAGACTCAAGTCTAGGTCTTGCAACTCTGAGTCTTGGCTCTTTTTACCCCACTTAGCTCTCTAGCAGGATGCTGGTGGCCAGGGGTTTTTCAAAGTTTTGGGAGTGGGTGGCTACCCGCAAGAGGGCACCATGCCCCTGCACTGTGAGTGTGGGGGCTGGTGGAGAGGCGCTGCTTGGCTCGCCTGGGGCAGGCAGCGAGCATTGCCCGCTTCCGGCAGCAGGTGGCAGTATGGGCAAGAGAATCGTTACCCATCTTTCATCAGCCACGAATGCATTTGGGACACTGAGACCTGTGGACTTCAACCTGGGGTACACCTGTCCTGGGATCTTGTCTTTATTTTAAATTTTGACTTTTGTTCATCATTGATGTTTTTTACATTAATTTTGATTTTTTGAACTATCATGTTCAAATATTATTTATCATGATCATTGAACTTTTTTGGTGCTTCCTTAAATTTCCATTCACCCCAGGTGAAGGCCTAACCCACCTCACTAGTTCTGCCCCTTTCTCAGAGGTACAAAATTTAGAGAATTTTCCAAGGTGTATATAAACGATGATATGAAGTTGGTTTCTAGATCTTCAGCTTCTGTATTGCTCTACCAGAACTGGCAGGGGAGCCCTCTTTCATAATCACCCTTTCCCCTCCTTACCAAGGTGTGTTGCCCTCGTATGTAAAAAGCTGTGGGGAGGCCAAACAAAGGGACAATTTGAAATATTGGTGTAGGTGTTGCGGAAGCAAAAGACTGGGTAAAAACTCCTTTTGCAAGTTTAGTGGTTTCCAGTTCTTTGCCTTCAACAACTTTGGAGCAGAGCCTAATCCAGCTCTTAGCTCATATAGACTGTGCAAAATCATTTCCAATGATAGAGCACTTTTGACCTGTACTTTAGAAGAAGTCCAAATATTAAGCGACATTCTTTTCAGTCTCACTAACTTATTTATCTGAACAAGGTTTCTCAATATTTACAACTCTAAAAGTGAAAAGTCAGAATATTGATGCTGAACCTTGCTTCACTCTAGGATACATGAACCAATTAAAGAAAAATCCATCCATGTGATTAAGAGATTCCTGTTTAAGGACCGGCCTATGGGTGTAGTGGTTAAGTTCATGTGCTCTGCTTCAGTGGCCCGGAGTTCGCAGGTTCGGATCCCGGCGCAGACATACATGACTTGTCAAGTGATGGCAGCATCCCCCAGACAAAATTGAGGAAGATTGGCACAGATGTTAGCTCAGGCCCAATCTTCCTCACGAAAAAAACAGAAAGAGAGAGATTGCAGTTTAATCATGTGTATAAAAATATGTAATATATCTGTGATGTTTTGCTCAATTGGGTACTAACAGTAAGTGTTTTGAGAGAATGCTAGCAAAATAAGTTTGAAGAGCACCAGCGTAAACCCTTTCTCTGAGAACAATGCATTTGAAAGTTGAGCGACTCTCCAGCAAAAGGCGGCAGTTTCTGTAAGGGTCTTCTCTGTTAGCTTGTTGTTCCTCACTAACTTGCTGGAGGCATGTGCTCAGGCCCCACCTGAGCCTTGCTCTCTCCTTGTCCCATCACTGCCACCACTCCTGTTCCTTATCCTCTTTTCACATTTGGCCATTCCTACAGCTTTCCTCAGCCTAGCCCGTCCCAGCCAAGGGGAGGGAGAACCAAGGGAGGAAGTAGAGATGGAGACCCCCAGTGTGGAGAAAGGGGTGCCCTGGGAAGCCTGCGGCTGGTCCTGGTGGCACTAGCCTTGGGATCCTGGAGAAGGCCTGTGGGGCATGTCAGCCCCACATCTACAAAATGAGGTCTAGACTAGATGCTCTCTTAGGACTCTTGAGTCCAGGCTTCTGCCCAGCTGTCCTCGGGAATGTCTTTTGTAGAATCCTCTCCAGAAAAGAAAGCGGTTTGGTGACTGTTTCCTCTGCACACGAGGCTCACCCCCTACACTGGCCATCTCATTTTCTGCAGTGACCACAGGCCCTTGCTTCCTCTCCCTTGCATCCCAAATTCAGGTGCAAGTTGAGATGCCTGGTGGACACCGCCACCTACAAGTCCTTCGGTACCTAAGTCAACATGTTTCAAAAAGGAACTCAGCATCTTCCCACTCCATCTTCTTCCCTTCCTGAGTCCACCTACTCCATGGGAGGTCCCCACCTACCCAGTCACCGAAGCCCCAGACCTGTGAGGCATCATGGGTGCCTCAGTCTGTCACACTCGAGATCCAAATAATCATCAGGACCCCATTATTTTACTTTCTGAAGAAGTCCCTGGTCTGTCCCCTCCTCTCAGCTTCCGTTGCTACTGGGCCCATGTCTCCTGCTTGAACCATTGCAAATAACATCCTTCCCGGTTCCCCATCTTCCCCCACGGCTCTCCCACCCTCCCTGAACCAGAACCTTTACTGCACAACTGCTAGTTGCACAGCAGAGAAGGCTGGTCCACGCCTTGCTCAGAGGTGGCCTGCAGAAGGTGGCCTTCCCTCCACACATACACACATATTTGCTTCAACTGAAAACATCAATCCGCTGGTGTGTCCCTGATGCCTTAAACCTCCAGGCACATTCTTTCTTTGATTTTGGCTTCACTAAGAGAAGATGGAGATATTAACAAAAACAAAATGAACAATGTATATGCTCCCCATGTGTGCTGGGCACTGACCCAGAAGCCCCTTACTGCATCCTGGCAACAACCCAGAAATTATCTCATTTAATATTCATAATCACCTAAGGGAGAGGTATTACCAAACTGGTTTTATAGTTGAGGAAAATGAGAGAGAGGATAATTTTTCCAAGAACATCCATGGATGGGGCTGCGATTCCCTCACAGAACTGTTGAGTTTCAAAGCCTACATCCCATCTGTTATATACATCAAGTTCTTCCTGAATCTTGAAGAAGCTTTTCAGGTGTCTCATGATGTGATTGTGAAAGGTTTGTAAAGAGGAGTTGACAGTGATGAGCATTGGTGTGTATTTGTGATTGCTGGTAGAGAATCCTGTAAAAACACATTTTCCACACAGATTTCTTAGGGCTATTTCTGAAGCCTGGTGTTAGGTTTGATGTCACCTGCTTTTATGGGTGACTCATTTATGAACGTGGTTTATGACTCTTTAAGCTAAAAATCATGGCAAGACATACAGAGCCACTAACCATTTCCTCCACTAGAGGGCACTGCTGTTTCGTGCAGTGTAAGAGCACACCCAGGAGAGAAACATCACAACGAGCAACGCAATCTTCAGATGAGAACACCAGGCATGGGGAGGTTAAGTGAACAGCCAGGGTCACGCAGCTTGCTGGCGAATGAGCCCAGAGTTTCACTTTCTTAGTAGAAAGAAGTGTTGTGCAAGCCATTTCTCCAAACAGCCAACTAGGACGTATTGTGTGCCTATCATGTGCCAAGCACTCTGCCAGGAGCTGGGGCATGGAGGCCTGGATCTTGCTCTTGAGGTGTTCACACAAGCTGGTGGGGGACTTGGCACCTTAAGGAGATCAAAGACAAAGAGATGGGGCTGGTTTGCCCAGAGAGTAGCTGTTATATTTTGCACTGTTGGGAAAACAATTGGGCAGTATTGGCGGGAAAATGTTGTTCAGATGAGGACATACAAGCCAAAGAGCTAGGTCAAAGACAAGTTGGGAAACTAGGGGTTCCTCCAATCAATCACCAAGTTTAACCAGGAAAGCCTGAAACCAGATTGAAGTTACTCACTGGCAGTGGCACAGGGTCAGGAAGAAACTCTGGACTTGGATTCCAGCTCTGCCACTTTCTAGTCCTGTGACCCTGGGGGAGTCACAGTCTCTGGGCTGTGGTTTCTTCACCTGCACAACTTGAGATGGGAGAATTAAGCATCAGAGCCAAGCTCACAGACCTGGATGAAGACAGATTTCTTAGCCTCTCCTGTCAGCCATGGCTGGCTTCTCTCTTACCACAGTCTTTTCAAGTCCCCTCTGAATTATTGTCTCCAGGGCCATGGGAGAAGGCAGCGGAGAAGGACCTGGAATCCACATATGTTAAGCTTTCACATATCCTGCTTCCATAAAGCAATTCAACTTTCTGGGGTGTTGGGAGGGCGTGCACTGGGAGGTGAGAGCAGAAGACCATTCCTTGGGGACTGTGGTGACCCAGGCTTAGGCTTACTCTCGCAGGCTGTTTCCCATCTGTGGAGAGGGCACAATGCCTCTCTCACACTGCTGTTGTGAAGACTACTATATGCAAAGCCTCTAGCCCACTGCGTGGCACACAGTTATGAAGACCTTTAGACAATGGTACCCTACATGAAAGGGAATAAAAAGCTGTGGCTTTACCTGGGTGGGGAAAAAAACACAGTGAGCTCAACTGTGAGCTAACATGACACTGTGTAGACGTTTCTCTCGGGAAGAGAGTCTGGTAACGTAGTTGGATCTGAACTAATGTGGACCAGGCCAAGTTGAAGTTTAGGTCAGTGGTTCTCAACCCTGGCCAGACATTAGAATCACCTGAGCTACTTGTAAAAAACCCAGTGCCCAGGCTGCACTCTAGACCAGTTAAATCAGAATCTCCAGCGAATGGGCCCAGGCAGTGGGAGGGTTGAAACCTCTCCAGGTGGTTCCAAGCTATGGTGGTAAAGAACCACTGGCTTAGGTGAAGCTAGCTGCCTACTAGGTTAGGATTTTGGAGGAAACCCATCAGTCCCAGAATATCTCCGCCCATGACGTGCATCAGTCTGTTTCCTACCCTTCTAAGCATTGAGCAGAGGTACCATGCACACTCATCGGGATTGGCTACAATCAGTTTGGCTACTGTTTTATATTGATTTTGACAGGAAGTAGAGGTTCGACTTGAAGGACTTGGTATAATAGGTTAATTTCAGTAGGAAGTAGGCATGTTTATCAGTTAGGATTAGATTTGGTTGCATATAATGAAAAGTCCAAAATAACAGGGCCTTAAACAAGACAGAAGTCTGAAGGTAGGTAGTCTAATGCTGGTATGGCATCTCTGTGGTCATGGGGATTCAAGGTTCCTTTTATTGTCCCATTCACCATTCTAGTGTGGGCTTTCCATCTTTGAGGTCATCTCATGTTCCCTATTGGCTGCTGGAGCTCCAACCATTATCATCCACATTCCAGGCATCAAGTAAAAGAAAAGGGAGAATGGGCAAGAAAGGTCCAGTCAGCTTCCTTTCAGGAGCCTTCTCTTTTCCTTATATTTCATAGGCCAGCGCTTCATCAAATGCCTGTCTGCAAGGAAGGCTGAGAAGTACAACCCTTTAGGTAGGTACCTTGACACCCCAAATAAAATTAAACTTCTTTAAGGAAGAAGGGGCAAAGGGTAGGTAATTAGCAGCTTGTGCCATTGAGACATTGCAGACCCAAAGCCTGAACGTGGAGGGAACTAGAAGCTGGGAGGCAGGAGAAACAAGAGACTTTGAAGAAGGAATGATGATTCATTCATCTGGTTCCCAAAACTTGCTGCCACAGGTCTTTCAGTGGGAGAAGCTTGTTTTCAACTGGGGAGCTGGGTCATGCCTTAGTTTTTTTTTTCAGCAAATTCCTGGTTCCTAAACATGGCTGCCTCAGCCTTACTTTGGGTCAGTTGTCTCATGGACCAGCCCTCTTCCTGAAGAGCCAGGACCTAGAAGGGTGTGAACCCCAGGTGCCTTCCTGCCTGCCTGTACCTGGACGGGAGAATCGTTGATGGCTGATCCTGACTCAGAAGCCACAGGGCATATCTTGGCAGACCTTGGCTGAATTCTCCAAAACTTTTTCTTTTCTGCTCCTCTGGAGAGGTAATTGCACCCTGTGTCAGCTATGGTCCCAGCAGGAAGCAGAATCCAACTCAGAGAGTTCAAAGGACTGGAGGGAAGGACCACAGGCAGTCCTTGTTCTGCATAGTTCTGATCTGCATGAATTTCAATTATTTTAGTTGTATAACACCCCCTACAAGATGGTTAAAATTTCTGTTACAGTGGTACATTAACTGTGAGCGATGGCATAAAGCTGCAATTGCTAAAGCACAATTGGACTGTTAGCTCTCCAGTCCATAAATCACCATGTAAATGACAGATGCACAGCATGACCAGTGACCAATCGTGTCACTTCTTTGCAAGCCTGTTGGTGCCTGGTCACTGCACATCTGTTATGCAATTCATGCACAGACAGCAAAGTGTGTGGTTGTGTTGCTTCCTTGTCTCTTAGTGATAAACCCATGTGCCATTTTACAAAAATGGATAATCAAAAGAGGGAAATGGCCAATATAGATGAAAATGTAGCAAAGAAATGGAAGGTGATAATGCTGGAAGTGAAATTTGAGTAGAATACAGATGGAGTTACAGGATAGCTGACTGTGGGAAGGTTGTCACTGCTGCCATTTGAGACTCTAGATATGCAGCTGGAAGAACCTAGGGAAGATGAATTTAATACATAAATGAGAAAGTGAAGAAAGTGACGAAAAGGATGAAGATGTCCCAGAAGAGGTGACGCCAGCAAAAACCTGCAGTAAAGGAACCCTAGGAGGTATGTTGTGACATTGAAAGTAAAAGGGATAAAATGTTGAAAGCTGATCCAAACTTAGAAAGGAGTATGACAATTTGCCAAGGCAAAGAAAAGATGCTCACTCCTTATCAAGATATATGACAGGAGGAGCAAGCAAGCACTGTTCGAACTATTCTTGGTAAGACTTTTACAGAGAAATGCTTTCAATGTTCCTGATGTTTCAAATTAGTGTATTTAATATTAATTTTTAGTCCTTTTTCTCTTATTGATGTAAGAGGGTTTTAATGTTTTGACAAACATTTTGAAATGCCATTCAACAGTCATAACTTTTCCCATTGATTATTAAGGTTGTTTTGCAAGGTTTCAGCTTGCCCGGTCATTTTTACAGTCCCAAACTGCTGTGTGAAGTGAGGATTCCTGTATTTACAGAGATATGGGCATTACCAGTAAATGGGCCAAGGATAGCAGGGCATCCAGGGGCTCGCCACCGCCAGGAGCATCCTGTAGGGCAGACGGGCCAGGAGAGCAAAGAGTGCTGCTGGAGCCGTGGAGCAGGGACACACGGGAAGAGGTCTCTTTGCGAAGGGACCCAGTCACAGAGAGAAATGTGGCCCAGATCACAGAGGGGACTGGGAGAAATACCCCATCACCTGTCTCTGCCCACCCTCCCGACTCTGCAGGTGCTTCCCACTGGGTGAACCCAGTGGAAAGGCAGCTAGCAGTAGGTCCGGGCAGTGCAATCTGCTCAGGCTCCCAGGGCACACAGAGGGCAGGCGAGTGGAGCGTGGATGGGGCGTACGTGTGCTTAATGCTGTGCTGTCATTTTACGTCCAGGCCCCGCAGTCCAGGACAGTTGCCTGCACCTCTGCTGCTCAGTGTTAACGTTACCTTGTACAGACTAAGTGCACAGAGACGGGAATCTCAATGTGGGGCTCCTTCTAACACCCGCTGTGCTGCAGGACCCCTTGGTGCTGCTTTTCCTGTTGGCTGGGACACAAAACCCAAAGAGTTAGAGGTCAATAGGGAGGAGAAAAAGCAAACTCAGTGTTTTCCAGGCAGTGTTTATAAGAAAAATTCCTATTGACAGTTCCCCAAACTCAGTAGATTTTAAGCAAGATGGGCTGGGGAAGTTTCAAATTACATTCTAAATACAACTGACAGAATGTCAGGGCGGGCGTGGGTACATCTCTCTCAGATGTTACCGCATATAGAGCATATTGCTTGGGATCAAGTTTTAAAGCATTTTACTTTCTGACATGAGAGTTTCTGTAGCTTATGTTTTTGTGCGTTTTAGTTACAGCTTTGGAAATCTATTGAGGGTCTTTGGGCATTCATTAAACAAAAACTTGCTATTTAAATAGGAAAGAGGGTCTGATTTCTACGAACAGTCTACTGGGAGGAGATAGCTGTATGTAGCTCGGTTGCTCTGGCGCTGGCTCAGGGATGAGCTGCCGCACCTAGGAGGTCCCAGTCACTGGGGGTCTGCCCACTAAGCCCACTTAAGTCACCCATGCTGCCAGCTTCCTTGCAAGAGGATGGAGACGCTCAGTGGGGCCGAGTTTCTCACCCTGGGCACTACTGACATTTTGGGGCGGATAATTCTTTGTTATGGAGGCTGTTCCATGCATTGTAGGCTGTTTAGCAGCATCCCTGTCCTCTACCCACTAGATGCCAGCAGTACCCGGCTCCAGCTGTGACAGCCCAAAATGTCAGCAGACATTGCCAAATATCCCATAGTGGGGCAGATGGCCCCCCGCTGAGAAGCTGAGCAGCTGTGAGGGAGAGGGCACCTGGGAAGCCCTCACAGAAAGGGGCCTCAATGCTCATTGAGGCAGACGTTATTTGTTTGATGCTTCAAATTCCAACTTCATCACTCATGACTTACAAAGAAACCATATTTCCCAAGCCAAAATTCAGGACACATGACCTAACAAAGGCTTTTTGAAAAAAAGAACTCTCCTATGATTTGATTTATTCACAGCAGTATACAGTTTAAATCTCGTTTGTATAGGTTGGTTTCCTCCTCTCTTCCCTCTTTTATCCTTTTCAGGCCTTTCCCTTGAAGAATCTCTTGCATGTCTAATCCCATCCCAGCTTCTGCTTCTAGGAGGACTTGAACTGGTTCAGTGACTCAAAAAGAGTAGTACTGGGACCAAAGAAACATAGGGTCACGGAGGTGCCACTTAGATGGCTCTAACAGAACCTGCTGCAAGGAGCAGAGTTGACCGACAGCCTTGGTGCCACCCCCAGGGCCAGGAGCCCAGTCTGTCCCTGCTGCCTCTGGGCAATGACTGAGCACAGCAGGGGCACCAGTGCTGAACCATTCCCGCCCAACGAGGTGACTCCTTGAATGGGAGAGTTTAGCTTGGGGACCCCCAATGGCAAGGCCAAGATTTTCTCAGAACGTCACTGCAGTCTGAGGTTCTTCCCACCCCAGCCTTCTTTCTCTCTCTCTCTGCATGGGGTGGGGGTCAGACCTGAATGGCAGAGGGCTCTCCCTGCCCACTCCTGCTCTCTTGAACCCTTGATCCTTTGCAGCTCTTTCCCCCAGTAAATCTCTTGCTCTTCTAATCCCATCTTGCTGTCTGCTTCTCAGAAGCCCAGAGAAGTAATGGATTCCCTTCACTAAAAAACTAAAATTATATAAAACAATATATGTAGCAAAACTATATCCAAGGTAATCGAATAGTTGTGTTACTTAAAACCAGAGATGGACCAGAAAATTGGGATGTGAGATTACCCTACCTATATCTCCCAAGAGAGTGGACTGTATTTCTAAGTGAGGATTATCTGTACTAAGAACAGCCACTTCTCATTGCCTTCCCCATCCCTCTACTGGGAACCTCCTCCAAAAATTGAGAAGACACCTGCACACCAATGTTATCCTAATTCATTTTTTTCTTCCCCCCCAACATGGCTTTGGAATTCCATTGTATCCAGATGGAGGAACGGAACCATGGATCCATTCAGGTGACAGAGATATGAATCCTCTAAGCTAAGATGCTATTTCATCTCCACCCCCAAACAAACCCCCCTCCTTAGTCTTGTCCATTCCTCCTTTTCTTCCTCTTCAGATGTGATGACCTTTATCCCACCATGAAGAGATGAGACTGCGATATAGGGAAGGCTGGACCTTGAGGATCAAGCTTTGCCTTCGCAGTGAGAAAGAGAAAAGTAGCCCCTGGCTGCAGGCTCCCACCGGCCAGGTGCTCACAGCTAGGCTGCAATGTTCTCCTGTTGAACAGAGCCAGTCTCACAGATGACCAACATCAGAGAAACTCCGACACAAGAGCATTCAGTAATCACCTCTGAGCACAGACAAAAACAAGGCCACTGTGCAAACCACAAAAACCACCCAGCATCCCCACCCTCAGCTGACACAAGTGACGGCCATCTCTACCAACCGCGGCTTTAGTTATGCTGTCTTTGTCTCAACTTCTATATAAAAATGGGAATTTCTGATCATAGAATTGATCCTGCCTTCTGATAGCACCCAGTCCAGCACAAACCCCCACCTCCTTGAAACTTGCCCCGCGTCACTTAACACAAGTCTAATTGTATTATAAGTCCCTTGTCGCACCCTCCAACTGAGAGGCCACAGGACTCCTCATCGAATACAGTCTTCCTCATCGCAACAAATCAGGAAATCCAATTTTGTTCCCGGTGGACTGGGTACAAGGCATAGACACGTGGTCCACAGGGGTCAGGTCCTGGCCTGTTCTATGACGTCAGCTCCTGAGTCTGTCTCCAAGGTGCTGGATCGATCCCATGCAAGAAAAAGAGAAGAGATTAAAGGCAAGACAAGGACGAGACAAAAAGGTTTCAGTACACACAGCTGAGGCGTAGATGAACCTTCTGACTGGAGTTCCAAGTCCAACTCTATCGCTGTGTGACCTTAAGAGTTCACACAGAAGTGGAGACACATTTGACCTTCACAAGGCAGCAAAGTCAGTTCTATACGAGTCAGGGATGAGAATGTGTGTGCACAATGGGCGGCTCACAAGAAGCACTTGCTCGCAGATGGGAGGAACCAGCAGGTTGAGGGAAGCCTGAAGGTTCCCAGAACAGGAGCAGATGAACTGAGAGAGAGTGAAAATCCGATCATTTCAGGGGTAACGAAGCTGGAAAGGGGAGCCCAGGAGATATAGAAGAGGGGAGACCGAGTCCATCCCAACCGGGCCCTCCCTTGAAGCATCACTCCAGCCTACAGCCATCCCTCCAAGGGAGAAGAGACGTGGGGAGGCACTGGGAACAGCACCAGAGAACCGGTGGGGGGACCGGCAAAACGGGAGAGATGAGTGCTGAGGGATGGGTCAGGAAAGCCGGGAGAGGGACATCCACCCCAGAAGGGATCCACAGCCCACCTCCAAGCACGGCTGACGCCAGAGCCCCAGGTGGGCATGTGTGCCCCTGACCTTCCTTCTGTCAGAAGGAAGCCCCTGAGGGCAAGGCTGCAGGGCAGGCGCCAGGTCCCTGCCCACCACAGCAGTCTTCTCACCCGAGCAAGCGTCAGAAATGCACGGGCCTTTAGGGAGAACAGACCAAAATGAGTGTCGCCTTCCAGAGACTTATGAGGCCACAGTTAACAGCCCAACTTCAACTGGTGAGTGGAAGCAAAGTGTGCCGCGCAGGAACATGTGTGCCTCTAGGAAGGAGACTGAGGGAACCGTGTGCGCTCCAAGAGAGGATCAGAAAGGTTTTCTACGCTCCTCCCTGGGACCGGTCGGCTGGAGCAGCGGGCTGCTGCCAACGGTGACGGCTGCGCCAGCGGGATGGCCCGTAGGCCATGCTGTCCCCTCTCACTGCCAACATTCTTAGCTCTGCACTCAACTAGGGGAGGACTGGAGGGCGCAGATGGGAAAACGCAGGCTCCCAGAGGAAAAGCAGGCCCAGACCACGAGGCCGGGGCTCTGAGAGCGCACACCTCTTCCGTCCTCAGCGGTGAACACATGAACAGGAAACTAACCTGGACGAATGGCTCCTTCTCCATCCGCCTGTTCTTAATTGGGGGCCTAGCAGTTTCCTCATGCACACGCTGCTGGCCTCAAACCTGGGGTTAATGGGCTTCTGCGCCCTAATTAGGGCCCAGGGGTCCTCACCTCTACCCCGAGCCCATGTGGAAGTCTCCCGGGGCGGGCCAGGGAGCTCACGGCCTCCTCCGCGCTGTTCCACCCTGCGCATAGCGCGGTTCTCGCAGGGCTGGCGTCTGGAGGGAGAAGGTGGGGGCTTGCAACCGCGAGACTAACCGCCCCACCGCTCCTCACGACCCCCGGCTTCCCCAGAATCTCCGAGGCTCACGCCACGCCCTCCCCTCTATTCCCCCAGCCTTGCTCGCGGGGTCTCCCCCATCTCCAGAACTCACTCTCCCTCAACTCTCGTCCTCCGGGCTCGAGGGTCTTTCTCACCCTCTGGGCCTCTCAGGCCTCGGCATCTGTTGCCCAGTTGTCCCCACACTGGTCCATTTTATCCTGCCTTGGAAGTGGGAGGCAGGATGAAGACGAGGAACGGTTGCTTTAAACATCTGCCTCAAGATGTGCCTCACCCTCCCCTCGAAGAGGAGGTGAAGGGAGGGGCTGGGATGAGTCTGGCCTCGGGGCCTTTGCCTCACAGCCCCTGGGTGAGAGCTTTTAAACTAGAAAGATCTGGAAGAATTAGGGGCTGAGATAACCCTGGATCTTTGGGTGGAGATTTTTGTTGTTGTCATTTTGGGGGCAGCCCCTGGAGATGTCTGGGAGGGAGATGTCCCCTGGGCACCAGCAGTCCTTCCTTTAATGGTCCTCTTGCGGCAAGAACCCTTTCATGGGAATTTGCTGGAAGAATTTGACCAACCTAGGAGAAAAGTTCATTGATTCCCTTGCCCTTTCCTCGTGTCATCACTTACTTAGCATCTTATGGCGGCTGTTCAGAGAGGGGTCAAGGATGGGGTGTGTTCTGCAGAAGCTCATCCCTAGCACAGCCATTATCTTCAAAACCCTCTTTCTGATTCTTTGGGGTCTCAAAAAACTTGGGAAAGGGGACCTGGAAAATACCACTTTGGAAACTCAAGATGGGTCTACAGTATCATTGAAGTGCCCACTGTCGCCACCCCAAGCCCTGGGTATGATGAGGTGGATGGAGAACGCTCCAGAGTACCCCGCTCCTGACCTCAGCCTCTTTGGTTCTTTTTATTCCCAGGTGGCCCAAATATGGTTTTCCTCTCTCCTTCAGGTGAGAAAAATATTAGGTTGCTTTTCTTAAAGGAACCGTAGTTCTCTCTGCAGAGGTTTGGAATCAAGGCTAAATCTGGAGGTGAGCCTGTCTCTTACAGGTGCAGAATCTAAGTTTCTAGCTGCTCTGGCCTTCATTGCTCCTGAGGGCCATGACAGAGTGCATGATTTCCTTTTTCAGTATCCAAATTGAAAGTTATTAGTTCAATAATGTTGCTGAGAAATTACTGCAATATGTTTTAATTGGTTTATAGATTAACGTAGCTTGTTTGCCCGGAGTCTGTTGCCTTGGGAGCAGAGCTAGAAACAAAAGCCCAGAATTGGGAAAACTGAATAAAAATTGGTGAAGAGCCCTCGTCACATTTTATTACTGCCCCCCCCCAGCCACAGGCCCCACGTTCATTCCTCTTCTAGTTTAGAAGTGTCTTAACAGCTCAAGAAATCATGCCATGCTCGTGGAATGAGTGGGTGAATGCTACCACCTAAAGTTTGCAATCTCCTCCCCCTCCCCACCCACCTCATTTCTGGACCCTCCCTCATAGTGCTTTACGGGGCAACTTCTTCTCCACTGGCACTTAGCATCAGCACAATGTCTTGCACATAGTAGGTATTCAATAAGAGTGAATCAAAAAAACCGAACTGAAATGAATATCTACCAGAATAAATACCACACAGTTTAGTGCTATCCGCACTAAAATTCTCCATGCAGACCGAAGGAGACGTGATGTCATGTTCAATTATTGCTCAGCCCTTGGCAAGGATCTGAAGACAAATAGAAGCATCTTGATCTATTTGTGCAAGAAGTCTACGCTTGCAGCTTCTGTAGTAAGAGTAAATTTTCATCTTAAAAATCGATGTCCCTGATGGGGCTGGCCCCGTGGCCGAGTGGTTAAGTTCGTGCGCTCCGCTGCAGGCGGCTCAGGGTTTCGTTGGTTCGGATCCTGGGCGCGGACATGGCACTGCTCATCAAACCATGCTGAGGCGGCGTCCCACATGCCACAACTAGAAGGACCCACAACGAAGAATATACAACTATGTACCGGGGGGCTTTGGGGAGAAAAAGGAAAAAATAAAATCTTTAAAAAAAAAAAAAAATCGATGTCCCTGGCCTGGAGAAAATAAATTAAATTGATTTTTTATTTTTTTTAACACTGAAGACAAAAGCTTTATTATCTCAAAAGGAGCTTGTTATCCATGTTATTTAAGGAAAACATAACTGAAAATACAACTTCATTCTGGATATACTGGAGTGATTTGATGCTAGACATTTTTTAAAAGGTATAAGGCATTTTTATCTTCATTATTGGAAGTTTCTCTGTTGCTAGTGTTTCTCAAAGATACTATTTGCAGAAAAATCACTGGGTTGCCATTCAAGAGGAAGTGAGGGAGATTTCTGGAAAGATCTAACCCCTGACTTCAAGGATCACCTCTGAAGAACGCATTTCCCAATTATCTTTGCTTCAGCTGGGCCTGAGTTTCTTCATCTGTAAAATGAATGGGTTGATCACTGGATGATCTTTAACATTCCTTCTAATTCTAATTTTTCACAATTCTTTGCTGAAAATGAAAATTCTTTGGCTGAAATGAAGAGCAATTGGTCAGTTAATACCAAATTATGAATCTATCTTAGTCTTTTATCCTTAAAGATATGAGGAAAGGCTTCTGCCTCCACTGAGTCTCCCAAAGTATTTGTGTTTATAAACAAGTATTTGCATTTCAAACAGAAGCTCTGAAAATGGCAGGAGAGTGAAGTCTGGCGTCTGTAAACCAGGCATTGCTTAGAATGAGTCACAGATGTAGGGGATCAGAACTGGCCAACCCTAAATGTGTCTCTTTGGCTTGATTACTTTTAGGCACAAAAGACTCTGAATGAAATTTTGACCTTCCCCCTAACTGCCTAAAAGGATTTAAGATAGAAGCCCTGTCCCCAGGACAGGCCGTCACCATAGATAACTCTGGGTATAATAGACTGGGAGGATCCATGTTAAGCCCATTCTTATCAAAGTTCTCTCTTGGGGTCATGTTGTCTATAGATGGCCCAGCAAACATTTATCAAATATTTGCCTTTCCTTCTCCATGTAAATTGCCTTCCTCCCCTTTGAAGTCCCAAACCACTACCCGCAACATCTTCCTTTGTCTTTAGCTGAAGATGGTATTTAAGGTGGTAGCTGCAGCCATTTTGGAGAGTTATTCGGTTTTCCTTGGTTTCTCCCGTGTTATTAAACTTTGGTTTTCTCCTGTTATTCTGTGTCCTGTCAATTTAATTCTTAAACCAGCCAGAAGGAGGGATCGTTCTCCCTCCTCTGTACAGACTGTCTTAAAAATCTAGGAAATGCTGATTAGTGTTTTTTCTTCTTAAATCAGCTTTGTTCAGCTGTAATTTAAATACAATCAAACACACTTATTTTAAGTGTAGAGTTGATGAGTTTTGACAAATGTTTACCCCCATAGAACCCACCACCTCCATCACAATAGAGAACATTTCCATCACCCCAGAAAGTTCCCTCATGTTTTTTTGTAGTCAGTCCTCATCAGACTGGGTCTACAGTGTAGAGGCGTCGCCCCTTAGCATCCCATCCTCTGGCTTTCCTAAAGATACAGAAGTGAACTAAGGCTGAGTCCCCGCACATAGGGAGCCTACACCCTTGTGCTGGAGGATAAGCAATTCTTCAGCTAGAGCATGCCCCAGTTTAGTTAACTCAACCCTTGCTACTATATAAGGAGATAAGACTGTTTAGTCGTTTGGAGGGCGCCCCATGTTGGGGCTTCCTACTTCCCTTGGTGTCCACAGCCCTTCCACTAGTCCACAAGTCCGTTGCCTCTTGAAGGCCTCCACAGCTCTGTTTCTAACCCTCCCCTTGGAGCAACAGATTGCTCTCTCCAACAGGATGAGGAAGTTCCTTCTGTGTCTCCTGCAGCTGAACATCAGTGGAGTCTTCCTCTATTCTATTTTTCCTGCAACCGTGTGGGGAGCCAACTCCGGATCTCTGAGTGGGTGACAGTGGGGAGCAGAATTGCTGAGTGCTTCAGATGCATTTTGTTCTCTTTCTCTTGAAGGTGGTAGCTTGTTTTAGAAAAACACTCAGCCCACCAGAATTATTTATTTTTCTGAAGAATCATGATGTATAGTAAATGTATACTCAGTGGGATAAATAATGGTAGAATAAGATGGCAAAGTTAGATACAAAACTGGTTAATGTCCTATGGGGCATTAAAACCATAACCTTTGACATTATCTTTTCTATTGGACAGAGTTTATTTGCATCTCTACCTGATAAAAAACATTTGCAACTTATCAATTTTCTGCAAATGAGCACATACTCTTAACAGAGTCTAGGTCCCAATCAGTAGTCAACCCAAACTTCCATTTCCCTGGATCACTAAGTGACCGTTGCGGGGGTTGTTACTGCTCTGGGAGACTCTGAAAGGACATTCAGGCTGTCATGTTGTCTAACTTTCAAGTTTTGGATAACTTTTCTTAACATGATTGACCATACTCCTGCAAAATAATAACCAAGCCTGACTAGACCAAAAGGACAAGTGCCTCTTCTGTGGCCTGTGGAGCTGTTGCAGCTGATGGCACCACTGCCATGTAAGTTTTCTCTGCCCACAGATCTCTCCTCAGTAACCTGGGGAAGGGGGAGTTGGCGGGCGATGTCTCAGTACATTCTGATGAATGAGTTATTTCTTGCAGCCCCCTTTTTGGTGTCGTCAAATGATAAAAATAATGCAACTTAGTAAGTTGAGTTTGGTGTCCTTTATTCAAGGGAAAACGTACGTGGATTGGGGGAGTCCAGTGCCTCACAAGCAGGGGTGCGCTCTTCCTGAGGGATTTCAGGCAGGAGCGAGTTTAAAGAGCGCTGGAGGAGGCAGCGGGGACAGAGGGCATGATGGGCTAGGAGGGCAGGGATTTCCCTACAAGTCCAGCGGGTCCTGTTTTCTAGGGTCAGGTCAGCTGGCTAAAGCTGAGTTGGAGGGTTGTGACTGGCATATATTAGGTTGCCCTGACGGCGAGGTGCTTCCCAGTGGGTGCAGGCTGACTTAGGTTGAGTGGGGCGGCCTCCATTTTGTGGGTCTTGATATGTGATTACCTTTATTAGTGTCTCTCTGGAATGGCAAGGACCATCACTCAGGAATGTTTGGCTTTCCTGGAAATGGGGGCCCTCAGAGTAAAAAGACAGATTCGTTCTCCTTGGGCAACTTTAAATTGAGTTTTTGACCTGTTAGTGACTTTACTTATAGAAAGACACGTAAACAAAAAAAAAGGAAACAGGCTAGATCCTGAGTCATAGGAATCCCTACGCCAAAGGCCCCGGGGAAGCCCTGCCCTAAGGCTCTGGAGGACCTATGCCGTCAGGAGCACCGAAACACTGAGTTGAAAGATCAGCAGCCACCAAAAAGCTTTATAAATACACCTCGGAGTGACATGTGGTCTCGTGGAAGGGACCCCAGACTGGGAAGCAGGAGGCTGGAGTCCTCCCATGGGTTGGCCACTTTCCTGCTGTGAGGCCTTAGGCAAGATCACACATTCTTTGGACTTCCTCATTTAAATTGAAAAAAAAGGAGAGGAAGAAGATAATTTGTCCTGCTGCCCTAACTTCACAGGGTGGTTATAAGGACCGATCCAATTCAGATATTGAGTTGTTAAGTGCCAGGCTCTGTGCTGCCTGTGGGATAAAATAAAATAATGTCTGGGAAAGTGCTTTGCCAATCAAAAGAGAAGGTATAATTAGTTGACAATCGTTGAGATCAAAGACCCATGACAGCCTGCAGGCTGGCCTCCTGGTGCCTGCAGCGACCAGGGGTGTGGGTGGGGTGAGGGTGGCAGCCTTGGCAGGGGATTGGAAGGCGGTCCCAAGGTTGAAGGTGGAGAAGGACGCTTAACCCAGGAATATGGGTCGATCCTGCCCGCGCTCAGCCTGCAAGCCAGCTCAGGCAACGCTGCGCCGCGGGTGGCAGGCAGCCAAGCAATTAGCGTCTTGTGAAAAGAAAGCCATCAAGACTGGAATTGGCCCCTGCTGAGACCCAGTGAGCCAGCCCAGGGTCCAAAGTTCACGCAGAATCCACGTCCCAGGCAGGCATGGTGGCTCTTGTTCTCACTCTCACAAGGCTGTGGACTTGGATTTTGTCTAAAAATGTTTTTTCCCCTCAAATTACACAGCAACCACAAAATGATTTTCCTAGCGGCCCTTCTCAGGTGGCGGGCTTCTCTCCCTGAACTCCAAGGACCAGCCCGACCCCCTCACAACCCTAGTCCCTCGGCTTAAGGTCTGTGCAGATTCTAGTCCCTCCCGCCTGGATCCCTGAGGGGTCAGATCTGAACGTCCTGGGCAACCTGTGGAATGCACGAAGGGGCTGGAAGTCACTTTGCCAGCCAGTGCCAGGACTCCTCTTTCCAGATGGAGGGAGCCATGCTCTCCCAGGGCTGGTCGTCAGCCCCCTGAGGACATCTTGGCCTGGGAGTATCGAGGTTTGAGGAGTGGGTGGCCGAATGGAGTTCAGAGTCCCCAGAGGTGGTGTGGAAGAGGCTTCCAGCAGAGGGAGAGCAGCGTTTCTGCTGCCACCGTTCCAGTCTTTTCTGGCCATTAGCCTCCTGGGGAGTAACCTGGCATCTCTGACCACAGCAGGGTGAAGTCTGGCCAAACTGGTTGCACCACTGGGGGTGGGGAGGGAAGAGCAGAGGCTTAAAGTCCTGAACGGCTGGATTCACCAGAGGCCGCAAGGCTGGAACACTGTCTTCAGGCATTCCACAATCACAGAATCGCGAGTTTTGACAGGTTTTAAAAAGAACTTTTCATTTTCATTTTATTTTACTTAAAAAATGAGATACATTAACAAGATTCAAATTGAAAAGTTACAAAAGGGTACACAGTGAGAAGTTTCCTGGTCACACAGTTTCCACCATGAAGGTGTGGGGACCTGGAATTGGCCACCCCAAGATATGTCTCTTTGGCATGAGGATTATTTGAAGCTGATTGCTTTTGATAAACTGGTACAGGGAAGGAGGCTCTGAGGAGTGGAACTTGCTTGCCCTTTGTTAGGAGACATTTACGTTGTAAAGGAACTCTCCATCTGTAAAGATATCTCTAGAAACTCTTAATCAATGGGAAGGCAAGGACTTAAATCTGCATTTTATTGTGCTTGTCTGGTGACCTCCTGTAACTGACTTCCCTCCCCCTCCCAACGTTGGCATTTCTTTAAGGGTTAAGCATCTTTCCTTAGGCTAGGAACTGATTGCTGTGCTCACCTGTGACCGCCCAGCTCAAGACAATAGACTTGCCTCCTGCCGTGTCCATCAAACGCTGTGCTGACAGGGCAATCTTGTGACTATTGTGGGAGGGACATTTCAATCATATGCGGAACACCCTGTTTAGGGGTATATAACCACTCTGTGCACCCCACTTCTTCGGTGCCCTTTCTTCCTTCAGGAAGAAAGGCCCTGGGCCATGGTCCTCATAAAGCTTTGTTTAATTTTCTCTTGCTATTCTGTCTCATGTAAATTTAATTCATTCTCCGGCCAGATGAACCCACTTTGGATAGAGGAAAAGTCTTCTTCCCCTACAAAGGCAAACACTGTTCACAGTCTCTATTTAACAAGATGTTTTTCAAACTTCTTTTTTCAACTTTTAAATGCTTAGAGGCTCTTTAGAGGCACTGATTTGGCTGCATATTGGAGGAGAAGCAATGAGTTTCTAACCATCCTTAAAGGAATGGTACTCTTTGTCCAGCCCCTTGTCACTGAGGAAGGGCATCCTTTGCGGGTGGGGATGGAGCAGGGAAAAAAGACTGGACAGTTGCTATGGTTACTTCTAGCCACAGTGGTGGGAATGCTGCATCTCCTCACATGTCTCCATCAGGGTCCATCTCTGATCTGGATGCCCTGGTCAAACGCCCAGGGCTGCCTCAGACACCAGCAGCTGAGATCTCATCACACTGCAACAGAGTGACAAAATGAGACCCAGCAGGTCCCTGTTCCTGGCTGTTGAGCCCACACAGCTCACACTGTGATGCTTCTCCCAGGAACATCTCTTTCTAGGGCTGCACAAATACTGTAAGATCATATGCCAGCTTGCTGGGGCTGACAGCTAAATGAGTTTGGAGAGGACGAGGAGAGCAGCGTCTTTGAATCTGACACCATTAGCTAGACAACTGTCAAGTCACAGGAAGGGACAGCCAGCTTGCTGAGGATGAGACCAACCCAGAATAAACACACTGTTGGCGCTGTTTTTCCTCTTCAGTGTAGATTTCACGAAGGGTGGCTGCTAAATTCAGACATGGTCATATACGTCATCTCTCCCCACCATCACAATCACCATCTTAAGTAGGTATTTAGAATTCACATTTTACAGTTGAGGAAATTTTGGCCCAGAGAAGTTAAATTGCCTCCCTGGGTCACACAGCTGGTACTTCACAGGTGCCTCTCAGCAGTTCTGCAGTTTTCTTCAGGCTGGGGAGAAATGTTTCCTAAAAATGAGATAGGCTGGGTTTAATATACATACTCCTATGCACAAATTGATAGACCCACACCATCTCATTGAGATGTGGTGAGTGACTGGCCTGTGGCTTCCCCCGTGGGTTTGCTCCTGGAACATTCCTGGAACACAATGAGGGGCCACGGTGGCAGTGATTCCATCTATGGGGGTCAGAATTGGCCACCCCAAAATGTGTCTCTTTGGCTTGATTGTTTTTAAGGACAAAAGACTCTGAAAGAAACTTTGACTTTCCCCCTAACTGCCTAAAAGAATTTAAGATAGAAGGCTTGTTCCAGGAAGGAGCTAATACCATAAGACAACTATAGCATACTGTAAACTAGGAGTGACAGACAGGAAGGCACTAGCAAGACCATTTGTATCCAAGTTCTGCCTCTGGGGTCACATTATCTATAGATGGCCCAGCAAATGCTTGTTTATAAAAAATCTGCATTTCTATCTCTATGTAAATTGCCTTTCTCCCCTTTGAAGTCCCAAACCAGTACCCCCAACATCCTCCTTTGTCTTTAGCTGAAGATGGTATTTAAGGTGGCATCTTCAGCCATTCTGGTGAGTTACTCAGTTTTCCTGGGTTTCTGCCGTGTATATGTATTATTAAACTTTGATTTTCTCCTGTTATTCTGTCTCATGTCAATTTAATTCTTAGGCCTGCCAGAAGGACCTAGAGGGTAGAGGAATTGTCTTCCTCCCCTACACCTCAAAGACCAGTTCCCTCCCCAACCAGTCCTCTGAGGCCTCTCAAGGAGCAGCAAACAAGTGATTGTGGCATAGCTGGACGACGAAGTGAGGCCCAGCATGCTCACCTGTAAATCAGAGGATTGCACTAGGTCACAGCAGGCCAAAGGAAGGAACAGTGACACCTGTCATATTTGCTTGCCTAATATCCATTCTCATTTCCCAGTGGCACTTTACTTGGTCTACTTGGAGGCATTTCCCTGGAGCCTGCCTTCCACTCTGGATGCTGAAGGGGTTGGGTCCTTCCTCTCCCCCATCTGATGTAACCAGGGGTGGACCCTGTTACCTGGACTCAGCCAATGAGACATTCTCCTTGAAACAGGGGGTCTGAAGGGAGCCAGCTGAGACAAGCCTCATTCATTACTGTGACAGCAGGCTCAGGGGACAGTTCTTGTGTCAAAACGTAAGTAAAAAAAGTTATAAACATGACTTTTATGCCAAATAGAATGAAAATGAGCCACAGGTTTTATTCAACTCATTAATTAATGAGGGAACCAGGAAAATGGTAAAGCTGGTAAAGCCAAGAGCACTTGAGGAACTGGGAAAGGCACACCAAAATAATTTCTTTTTAAAAGTTGGACACAAATCTGATTAACGTCCTATAGGGCAATAAAACCATAGGTTACTATCTATATAATTGATAACATTTGTGTGATCCCAAGCGTTAGAGCTAGGGTTCCTTACCTTCCCTTTACTGAAGATGCAAGATTTTTATATTCCCTTTCTCTTCTGATGCTGATTATTGGGCATGTAACATATAGCCCTGAGAAATATCTTTTGCAAGATGTCAAGGGCACCCGAAGCTGTCTGGGGATTTTTCTATGTTCAAGGGTGGATGTTGTACTAAGACCCCAAAAGAGTAAGGTGAGATTGCCGTGTAAGACCCCTTAGAATTCAAGACTTCATATTGGAGTGAAGATCAGATTTGCTACCTTGTTTTCCCATTTCTCTAGATAACTGGATGCTTATTATGGGATGTTGGTTGTTATGGTGATGGGGGAGGGGACAACTGTGAAGGTTGTACACTGTGGAAGAGAGTTTGACCCAGGTAACCCTTTGTCACAGGACATTCTGTTGCCTGAGATGAAGTGTTGGGATGAAGTGTTACATAGTTTGAATTGTCAACGAAAATATCTGGAATACAAGAATTTAGTTAGGAAATCTTTATTGCTCATACAGTTTGCAAATTGGGGAGACATGGCCTTTAGCAGCAAACCAAAATTATTCTCCAGGAGAACAAAGAAAGGGGGCTGCCTTTACAGAAAAAGGTCCCACCCAGGTTCCTACTCAGGTCTACTTATGCAAATGAGGGGTGCAAGCCAGGTTAGTCCTGATTGGTTGGCACAGGTCACAGTTTTATTGGTTAGGTCCAGGTGGCCGCTGGGGCTTTTGTAAAATCAGGAACTCTGGCAGAATCAAAGCCTGAGAGTGCATTCTGTTTTTCTGAGAACAGAGTTTGTGAGTGCTTCCCGGTCCCGTCATGGCCACTTGGCTCCATTTTGTTTTTAGGTCTGGGTTAGCCACACAGAATCCATCTGGTTCTCAGGGGTCTTTTTGATTTCATTTTACCCCGCAGAATGCTGGCTGGTGAAGGAATTCAGAGTATCTCACCTCAAAATATGCCACTATGGCATAAGGATTATTTTGAGCTGAAGGCAATTAAGGAGAAGCAGACACAAAAACTCTCTTCTCTTCTGTCTCCGTCCTCTCTACCAGGAGGGGCAGGAGGATTCTTCACCTCCAGAGACAATTCTAGACTCTTTACTAGGCCAGAGCCTCAGCAGAGGAATCTTCCATCAATTTCCCCCATATATTTACCTTTCCACAATTTGTCACCCCTAGAAGCCCAAAGTCCCTTTCCTTTGTCTTGTCACTACTCTACAAATTTCGTTGAGATGCTATATAAAACTTTAGAACAAGAGTTAAGAATTTCAAAAGGCACTTGGGCAGGTGTAAGACTTCTGTAAATACTGACAGTTGGGAAATAACTTTAGCAAAGGCCCTGGAACACACAGCAAGGCCGGTTCAGTGTCCCTTACTCTGTCATCAGACCTCATCAGCTCCAGGCCTTGCCAAGCAAAGCCCTTTATAAATGTATCCTGGATCCCCCACTGCCAAGAAAAACAAAACTTACATAGCAATTGTTCTAGATTTCTGATAATAAGCCCCTAAACTCCTTGTTAGGAAAAACCTTACATCTTTTCTCTGTCCCTTTAAGATGTAAATGTTATGATGTCTTTGAAATGTAAACATCCCAGGAGATGATTCTTGGCTAAAGCAACTACCTGAGAGTGAAGAGAAAAAAAAAAAAAAGGAAAAAACAGGCTTTTTGGAAACAAACTGCTACTTGGCATTTCCAAAGGGTTATTTACCCAAAACTTAGCTGACAGCCTCCATTCGATTACTTATTAAGAGCAAATGAAAACCTTGCAGTCTCCTCCACAAATATTGATAAAAAGCTTTAGCTCTCATTGAACATTAATTTGTTCCATCTGTAGGAAACAATTCAGAGCCAACCATTTTATATAAACTTGCGAATTTTGTATTACTATATTTGCCTGATTCATGGATAAAATTTTAAAATAAAAGCTATAAGATCTCTATTAGCATTTATATGTTTATGTCTAAGTATATATGTAAAGGTGGTATTTTCTTTCCAGATGGTGTCACTGAAATTAACCCATAAAATCCTGTTCTGCTTTAATTGGTTTTAAAAAAATAAGTGCTTATATAAATTATTTCTAAAACTCTTAAAAAAATAGGAATTAATCCAAATGTTTCCCCCCCCAAGTTCATGTGATCTGAATAATCTTTGGTAAGTAAGACTAGTTTAAGATTGTTGGTTAAATAAAAACAGGTATGTCTTTAGAATTATCAACATTAAATATAATGCAGACACACAATTTTATTCCACCTGGGTTTACCAATCAAAGTAGCTTATATTATCTTAATAGATGTTCAGAATTATAATACTATAAATTTAATCTAAGAACAAAATGTACACTAAAAATAAATTGCTTGGTGTAAGTCAAGCATGGCAGTAAAAAACAACAAAAAAGAAACAGCTGTATGTTTAATTTTTAGGTTCTTTGCTTCTGTGATTTTTTTGATACTTGTCTGATTTATCAACAAGAAAAATAAGATGATGGTTAGGTTTTTAATGTCTCATGAAATTTTCATGAACAATCCAATCATAATTGTTAGGAACAAGTAAATTAAATTGATGTTAATGAATTAAATTGACATAAAAGTTCATAAATGAACTTTTCAACAAGTAATTATATTTTATAATGTCTGCTTAAAAATCATTTGCAAAATTTTTTTGGTAGCTGGAAACCTTAATGTTATGCTAACTTAAGTTAAACGATGGATATTCATTGAATGTCTAGATCATTTCCAAATAAGATAAAGTATTGCAACATTAATTGCTAAACATAACTTTAAGTTTGTATACTTTTGGCTTCTTAAGTTTTGCAGAGGGACTAAAGATACTTGGGTCTGTTAGTAAACAAGTTATTTTTTGCCACATTGAAAAATTATATTCTTGTACTATGAAGAAACATACACCTCTAGAAATTAAGAAATGGTATATTAACAAATTTACTATCTACTATAGAATGCTGATAGATGATAGTTCACAACTGTCTGCTTCCTAGTTTTCACTAGAGATTAAGGTTACTAAGGGTTAAAATTTTTAATAAATATATGTAAATGAAACTGCTAGGAATAATAAGTGTAAAAACCTCTCAATGTAGCCATAGACCTTTCATCCTTTACAAAAATTAATTCAAAATGGATCATACACCTAAATGTAAAATGCAAAACTGTCAAACTCATAAAATACAACATAAGAGAAAACCTAGATGACTTTGGATATGGTGATGACTTCTTAGATACAACTCCATACGCATAATCTGTGAAAGAAATAATTGATAAGCTGGACTTCACTAAAATAAAAAAATTCTGCTCTGTGAAAGACAAAATCAAGGGAATGAGAAGACAAGCCAAAGACTGGGAGAAAATATTTGCAAAAGACACATCTGATAAAGAACCGTTATCCAAAATATACAAAGAATACTTAAAACTCATCAATAAGAAACCAATTAACCCAATTAAAAGATGGGCCAGGGGCCGGCCCTGTGGCCAAGTGGTTAAGTTCATGTGCTCTGCTTCAGTGGCCCAGAATTTCACTGGTTCAGATCTTGGGTGGGGACCTAGCACAGCTTGTTAGGCCATGCTGAGGTGGCATCCAGCATAGCACAGCCAGAAGGACCTACAACTTGAATATACAACTATGTACTGGGGGACTTTGGGGAAAGGAAGAAGAAGAAGAAGAAGAAGAAAAAGAGGATTGGCAACAGATGTTACCTCAAGTGCCAATCTTTAAAAAAAAATGATGGGCCAAAGACCTTAACAGATACCTCACCAAAGAAGATATACAGATGGCAAATAATCATATGAAAGGGTGCTTCACATCATATGTCATCTGGGAAATGCAAATTAAACAACAATGAGATGCCATACACACCTATATGAATGGCCAAAATCCAAAACACTATTAGAACGGCCAAAACCAAACTTCCTTGTCCATTGAATGATAATGGACTCTCATCAGATCTTTAATCATGGGCATTTTAAGTCTTTTGTCATTCACAGACAATTATTGTTTTACTCTGATGCTTTCCTGAAAGGGTTTGCAATCAGCTACGGTCCCAAAGAGCTTCGTCTTCAAAGAGATTCACAGAAAAGACTCTGACAAGTATTCTGGAGTATAGATTTCTGATAACTTTAAAATCACACCACTGGACTGAGTAAAAATTCCCAGAACTATAGTGGAGAAGTTGATGGGTTCATGAAACTGCTAATCGAAAATCAAGCAAAACCAGAAGTAATTACATGAGACTGAACGAACTGATAAGGATGATTATAATTTTTTATGAATTTTTGTTTGAAACGTTACTCATTCTTTAATGTTTTGCTTTCCAGATTTAAGCAAACTTTTTTCTCTTTTCTCTTAAACTATCTATACCTTATGTAGGGGGGAAAATAATTTTCCGTTTAGTCTTCTAGATTCTTGACTGAGACTCCCCTGAAATAAAAGATGGATTAACAGGAAAAAAACAAACAGAAGTTTAATGACTTGTATATCTCCTGTGACGTGGGTGATACCTAGGAAAACTGAGTAACTCCCCAAAATGGCCCAAGCTACCACCTTAAATACCATCTGTAGCTAAAGACAAAAGAAAGATGTTGGCGGGGGGATGGGGAGAGTCAGTTATGGGAAGTTACTAGGAAAAGCACAGTAAATAAGGGTCTGGTTGTTATGCAGATTTCAGTTGCTGCCTTCTTCCTTGATAAACATTTCCAGAGATTTGGTCATCCTCTTCTTCCCGGCACAGAGAGGGACATCCTTATAAACAGAGATTTTCCTTATAAAAGTAAATTTCTCTTACAAAAGGGGAGGTTCTACTGGGTTTTCAGAGCTTTTTCTGTGTCTGCTGTTTCTTAAAAATAATCAGCCTAAAATAATCCTTATGCCAAAGAGGAATATTTTGGGGCGGCATAGTCTGCTCCTTTTCTCTTACAACAATCTGGTTGATGATACTTTTATAAACAGAAATGAAACATTTATCTTTTTCTCCCTACCTGATCCCTTAAAAATCTAGAAACTCTTATTTAATATTCTTATTTTCATGGTAATATAGTTATTTGCATAAGTTCAATAAGAGTCTGTTCTCCTTAGAACAGAACATAATTGGAAACATGGGTTATATTACCAAGGCTTTGACTGAAATGTCGTATTTAAGAACGTTGAGCAGAATCAGATGTGACTAGACAGATTTAAGGAACTAAGGTTGACTTTATGTAAGCACTCTAAGTCAATGCTTACAAAATCCTCTTGGAATACTGGCTTGGTGCCTTGGTTACAGGGTTCCCAACCTTACAGGCGAGTAAGGAAGGTCACTTACTAGCAGCCACAGGAACCTTAGAATACATTGGGAACCTTGGGAAGAGGAATTCACCCCAATCTATAGGTATTACAGGTAAAATCTGATGGCAATTTCCTAGCTTAGCTTCCTTGCTTTGAGAAGCTTTTAATTGTCCATTTTATGTTCAGTTTAAAAGTTCCAGCAAAGCCGATTTAAAAGATCGTATATAGAGGCCAGCCCGGTGGCGTAGCAGTTAAGTTCGCACATTCTGCTTCTGCAGCCCAGGGTTCCCTGGTTTGGATCCTGGGTGTGGACATGACACCACTTGGCAAGCCATACTGTGGTAGGTGTCCCACATATAAAGTAGAGGAAGATGGGCATGGATGTTAGCTCAGGACCACTCTTCCTCAGCAAAAAAGAGGAGGATTGGCAGATGTTAGCTCAGGGATAATCTTCCTCAAAAAAAAAGAAAAAAAGATCCTATATGGTCAATTGCTATTCTTGCTGCACTTATGTAAATAATCAGGCCAAATTTAATGAGAATAGACTTATCTTGCAAACAAAATAGTCTTACTTTGGTTATCTTTGATAAAAATGGGGATGATTGTAGAGAGAAATTCTGTGTTTCAATGAGAAACCAATTCGTACTTTTCTGGGTTGTTAAATTCTAGCCATGCTCACTGTCTTTGAACGTTTTTACCTCTTTGTAGACCGGCTCCTGCCATTTGTGCATTTTGTCAGTAACTAATGTTTCCAATTTTTCTCTTACCCTCCCGACTTGGTGGCAGTGAGAACTAAAATCTTACTGCCCAGATCCTTATTGGGACTATCTGAAAAAAGAAGAAAGGAGAAAAAGGAGAAAGAGAAGGAGAGCCCTTCAAACTGAAGCCGGACACACCATACTCTGCTCTGAGAAACATCCGTGACTGTGACATTGATGTGTATGCCATCACCAGATGTTCAAATTGCAAACTAGGAAATTCATTGGATTGGCGCTGATGTTCTCACTTCACTATCTAAAAATGCTCCGAGCCCAAAATCTAGAAATCTTCTCAACTAATTAGACTTTGGACTCGAAAACTGAGTTTATAGTTTGTTCGAACTATAACTTTTTCCCCTTCATCTTCTATAGAGATGTCCCTCATTAAGTGCCTGATTGGCTCACAGCATATGGAAGCCTAACTTAGGTGGACCCCCTACTCCCACCTACACCACCACTTCCTGAAATGAAACACAGCTGTTTACCTGGAGCCACGTGTTCCCAGGCCGGAGACACTGCTTCAGTACAATATGGGGCAAAACTTAGATTTGTTCTTTTTCCATTGTCCCATCTAATGTTTTTCTCCACCTTTGCAGATCTCTTAACTCACAACTTCTAACCCATAATCTCTCTCCACAGCTACCAACTCAACTTTTACTATATGAAACTTACTGAATTTCAAATGGGAGAATGAGGGGTTCAGAGTATCTCACCCCAAAATATGCTACCCTGGTATAAGGATTATTTTGAGCTGAAGGCAATTAAGAAGAAGCAGACACAAGAAAAACTCTCTGTCCTCTCCCTCTCTACCAGGAAGGACAAGGTGATTCTTAATCACCAGAGACAACTCTACATCTTTTTCAGCCCAGAGATATCTGCATAACACAATTGCCAAAAGAACCCTTCTCTTCCATAGGCCCCCATATACTTACCTTTCTACAGTTTGCCACCCCGTGGGAGCTCAAAGTCCCTTTTGTTTGTCTTGTCACTTCCCTTCAAATTTAGTGTTCTTTTAAGATGCTATCTATGCCCAAGTTCTAGCCACCCTTTTGAGTTACTCATCACTGAGCTCTCCTGTGTGTATGCGTGTTGCACACATTAATAAACTTCTGTTTATTCTTCTCTTGTTAACCTGTCTATTGTCAGTCTAATTTGCAGGGTTCCAGCCAATGAACCTAAGATGGGTAGAGGAGAAACAACACCAACATCCCCTCACCAGCATCACCAGGTGAGTAAATGTTCCCAAGGTTCTGAAGCCCTCTTGGTCTTCATGTTCTCTCCATTTTCCTGAGGTCCAGGGCTGCTGTGGCCACTAAGGTCTGTGGTAGGAGTTTGGAGGAGCTAGAGGTAACCACCTGCATGTTCTTCAAGGTCCTGCTGCCACTTCGGAGATTCCAGGCATCTGGTCTTGGTTAAAAAAACCTCAGATGAGGATATGAATAGACATTTTTCTAAAGAAGACATACAGGTGGCCGATAGGGACATGAAAAGATGCTCAACATCACTAATCATCAGGGAAATGCAAATCAAAACTACACTAACATACCACCTTACACCTGTTAGAATGGCTGTAATCACTGGAGGTCCTGGCCAGAGCAATCAGGCAAGAAAACAGAATAAAAGGAATCCAAATAGGGAGGGAAGAAGTGAAACTCTCGCTGTTTGCAGACGACATGATCGTATATATAGAAAACCCCAAAGAATCCATTGGAAAACTGTTAGAAGTAATCAACAACTACAGCAAAGTTGCAGGGTATAAAATCAATTTGCATAAATCAATAGCATTTCTATACTCCAGTAATGAACCAACAGAAAAAGAACTCAAGAACATGATACCGTTCACAATCGCAACAAAAAGAATAAAACACCTTGGGGTAAATTTAACTAAGGAAGTGAAGGACCTATATAATGAAAATTACAAGGCCTTTCTGAGAGAATTGGATGACGACATAAGGAGATGGAAAGACATCCCATGTACATGTATTGGAAGAATAAACATAGTTAAAATGTCCATTCTACCTAAAGCAATCTACAGATTCAACGCCATCCCAATCAGAATCCCAATGACATTCTTTACAGAATTAGAACAAAGAATCCTAAAATTCATATGGGGCAACAAAAGACCCCGAATTGCTAAAGCAATCCTGAGAAAAAAGAACAAAACAGGAGGCATCACAATCCCTGACTTCAAAACATACTACAAAGCTACAGTAACCAAAACAGCATGGTACTGGTACAAAAACAGGTGCACAGATCAATGGAACAGAATTGAAAGCCCAGAAATAAAACCACACATCTGTGGACAGCTTATCTTTGACAAAGGAGCTGAGGGCATACAATGGAGAAAAGAAAGTCTTTTCAACAAATGGTGCTGGGAAAACTGGAAAGCCACATGTAAAAGAATGAAAATTGACCATTCTTTTTCACCATTCACCAAAATAAACTCAAAATGGATCAAAGACCTAAAGGTGAGACCTGAAACCATAAGGCTTCTGGAAGAAAACGTAGGCAGTACACTCTTTGACATCAGTATTAAAAGGATCTTTTTGGACACCATGCCTTCTCAGAGAAGGGAAATAATAGAAAGAATAAACAAATGGGACTTCATCAGACTAAAGAGCTTCTTCAAGGCAAATGAAAACAGGATTGAAACAAAAAAAAACCCACTAACTGGGAAAAAATATTTGCAAGTCATATATCTGACAAAGGCTTAATATCCATAATATATAAAGAACTCTCGCAACTCAACAACAAAACATCAAACAACCCAATCAAAAAATGGGCTGGAGACATGAACAGACATTTCTCCAAAGAAGATATACTGATGGCCAATAGGCACATGAAAAGATGCTCATCATCACTGATCATCAGGGAAATGCAAATCAAAACTACACTAAGATATCACCTCACACCCATTAGAATGACAAAAATATCTAAAACTAATAGTAACAAATGTTGGAGAGGTTGCGGAGAAAAAGGAACCCTCATACACTGCTGGTGGGAATGCAAACTGGTGCAGCCACTATGGAAAACAGTATGGAGATTCCTCAAAAAATTAAAAATAGAACTACCATACGATCCAGCCATCCCACTACTGGGTATTTATCCAAAGAGCTTGAAGTCAGCAATCCCAAAAGTCCTATGCACCCCAATGTTTATTGCAGCATTATTTACAACAGTCAAGACCTGGAAGCAACCTAAGTGCCCAGCAACAGACGAATGGATAAAGAAGATGTGGTACATATATACAATGGAATACTACTCAGCTGCAAAACAGAACAAAATCATTCCATTTGCAACAACATGGATGGACCTTGAGGGAATTATGTTAAGTGAAATAAGCCAGTGAGAGAAGGATAATCTGTGTACGACTCCACTCATATGAGGAATTTAAAATTATGGACTAAGAACAGTTTAGTGGATACCAGGGGAAAGGTGGGGTGGGGGGTGGGCACAAAGGGTGAAGTGGTGCACCTACAGCATGACTGACAAACATTAATGTACAACTGAAATTTCACAAGATTGTAACCTATCATTAACTCAATAAAAAAAAAAAAAAAAAAAGGATGGCTGTAATCACCAAGACAAAAAACAACAAATGTTGGAGAGGATGTGGAAAAAAGGAACCCTCGTACACTGCTGGTGGGAATGCAAACTGGCACAGCCATTATGGAAAACAGTATGGCGATTCCTCAAAAAATTAAAAATAGAAATACCATATGATCCAGCCATCTCACTACTGGGTATTTATCCAAAGAACTTGAAATCAACAATTCCAAGAGACTTATGCACCCCATGTTTGTTGCAGCATTATTCACAATGGCCGAGACGTAGAAGCAACCCAAGTGCCCCTCAACTGGTGACTGGATAAAGAAGATGTGGTATACATATACAATGGAATACTACTCAGCCATAAAAAGAAATAAAAATGTCCCATTTGCAACAACATGGATGGACCCTTGAGGGTATTATGTTAAGCCAAAAAGCTGGACAGAGAAAGACAAACATCGTATGATCTCACTCATATGTGGAAGATAAACAAATATATGGACAAAGAGAACAGATTAGTGGTTACCAGATGGGAAGAGGGGTGGAAGGTGGGTATAAGGGGTAAAAGGAACACATTTATATGGTGACTGATAAATAATAATGTACAACTGAAATTTCACAGTGTTATAAACTATTATGACAATAAGAAAAAACCTCAGATGAAATGAGAATGGCAAATGCTGATAACAGTTGAATCTGGGTGATGGATGTATTAGTATTCATTTTACTCTTCTCTCTACTTGAGGGCATGTTAGAAGATTTCGATAATAAAATGTGTCGATGAAAATAATCCATAACCAATCTATAAATGAAAATTTGGGAGAGTTTCTTCTGAGCTAAAATCTGAGGACCATGGCCTGGGGCCTTTCTTCCCGAAGGAAAAAAGGGCACCAAAGAAGTGAGGTATACACAGTGGTTATATACCCCCATACAGGACGTTTCACATATGATTGAAATGTCCCTCCCACAATAGTCACAAGATTGCCCTGTCGCCACAGCGCTTGATGGACACAGCAGGTAGTGGGTTTGCTATCTTGAGAAGGGTAGCAGGAGGCACATCTATTGTCTCGAGCTGGGTGGTCACAGGTGAGCGCAGCAATCAGTTCCTAGCCTAAGGAAAGATGCTTAATCCTTAAGGAAATGCCAACGTTGGGAGGGGGAGGGAAGTTGCACCTTTATCTCAAGGCCCTTTGTTCTTGCCGTGGGGAATGTCTAAAGCAGATATGCAATGCATGCTCAATGACCACGGTCAGGCCCTTTTGGAAAGACAAGGTCAGGCCGAATTAAGTTTACACCAAATGGCTTCCTCATATACTCCAATATATCCTATTACTTGCCATATTTATTTGTCAAATGTAAAACAATTTTTGGAAGTTGAGAAAAGTAAACGAAAAAAGAAAAGAAAAGAAAAGAAAGAGCATTTCTAAGATCTTACAGGATCATTTTTAAGTGGTAAAGCTTTGGAAAAGTGAATGACCTCAGGCAAACAGCAGAATAAAGGCCCCTCCCCCACACAGACAGCAGTTCAGTTTCAAGTCACCTGCACAGGGTGGGTCTGAGGCAGCGTGGACTGGCCCTAGGAGTTTGGCTCTGCTGGTCCCAGGTCTGAACTACCGGCCATTATCTGGGTCCCAGGTCTTTGTTTTAGAACAGTGCCAGAAGGAATGGACACGTTGACTATGAAATTGATCCTCTGCTCCTTGAGGAGTGCTCCCTCATTCAGTATTTGCAGTTTTGGCTGGTGACATTGAGTCCCTGCGCAGGCACTGGGAGGTCCTGGATCTGTACCCAGGTAGCCTTTATGCGCCTCAGCAGCCCCACCCACCAGTGCCTGCTTTAGTTTCAACTGGGAAGGAGATCCCAGATGGGCTCTGACCAGTCTCGTCTAGATCTCTGCTACAGATGCTTGTGTCCTTCCTGAGTTCATATGTGAAAACCTAATGCCCAAGGTGATGGCATGGGAGGTGGGGCCTTTGTGATGCGATTAGATTATGAAGGTGGAGCCCTCAGGAACGGGATTAGAGCCCTTATAAAAGAGACAGCCAGAGTTCTCTAGCCCCTTCCTCCCCGGGACAACACAGTGAGGATCCAGCCATCTATGAAGAAGAAACCTCTCACCAGACGCCAGATCTGCCGGTGCCTTGATTTTGGACTTCTGAGCGTCCAGAACTGGGAGAAATACATTTCTGTTGCTTATCAGCCACCAAGTTTAGGGTATTTTGTTATAGCTGCCAGAACACACTAAGACAATGCCCTTTCTGAATAAAAGTCTTGGCTAGTTGGTTGAAGACTGAGAAGCTTGTTGAGAACATCTGAACTCCAGGCCAGAGATCCTGACCGTACTTGTGTGTGGGGCCCAGGACTTGGCAGTCCTTTGATTTGAGTTCTCCAGGCAATTTGGACACAGCTTTGCGAAATCACATTGAGAGACTCCAGGCCAAGGAATGGGACACCAACTAGAGCAGGGTGGAAAACTCACAGCAGCTGAACTTTTCCATTGAGGCCCGGCCAGAAGGACAATTATTACCCTCAAGTAAGGCTTAGAGAGGCCTTGAGTTTCAACAGACTCAGGCCCTGCTCAAAACTGGGGAAAATGAAGATTAACTCTGTAAGATGATGAAAGCTCCCATATGGATGAACATTTCCAATTAGCTTGTCCATTGTCTAAATGAGTTCACCTGGGCCTCGTTCGTGACCACTGCTCTTTGTCAAATCCATAGACTTTCGGTGACAAATTGTACTTTGAGGTTATTTAATGCCCAATTATGTAAACAAAACAAAACATCACCATATAACAGCAGGACTCAGGATTTTTTTCTGCTGTTATAATGGGCACATTTGTATTACAAGATGGCGCTCATTTGATGCCTGCCAAAAACATGTTCATTTTCATTGTTGAAAAACATTTCAAATGCCAAATGATACTCAATTTTCTCAATGGAGACATTTCTCCAGTACATAAAGATAGGATAAAACTATTTAAACCACACAGTGACTTTTAGAGTGGTCTCTAATCAGCTAAGGAAAGTGATGGAATGGGGAGAAAATCTCTTTAGAGGCTCTTACATTGATAAGACAAGAAACAAGAAAAGAAATGAGCTGGATGCATAAATGTCTGAATGAAGAGAATCTAGCCCTCTAACCAAATGTCACATTATGCTGGAAACAAAGGCTGTGTGTCTTTGAAGGATTTACAACAAATACATAAGAGACCAAGACTGAAGCATAGATGCTAAGTTGCCCAACCAGTGTCTACTCTCTCATTCCTCCCCTGTAATAGACTTTTACATTGTCAGAGTCACCAATGTGCCCCGTTAATTTTCCAGTCATCCTTGAAGATAGAGGTGAGGTGTAATCAAAAGTTGTTGAGTGGAGGTCCCAAGAAAGTTCTTTAATGGGGACTGCCTCAGCTGAGAGGTAGGTGTCCTTTTACTCCATCTCTCTTCTTCCTAACTGGAATATGTATGTGATTGCTAGAGTTTGGGCAGCCACAATGAGACCATGAGGTACACTTGCTGGTAGAAGCCACAGCCAGGATGGTGAAGAAGAAAGACAGGTCCTTCTCCCAAACATCATGTATGTGAGGAAATAGGCTTCTATCTTGTTTAAGCCACTATTTGTTTTTGTTACATGAACTTGACTGTACTCATGTGCCAGGTACTGTTCCAGGTATTGGGGTGGGGATGAGTAAAACACATCAACAGTCCCTGCCTCATGAAGCTTATAATCTAGTTGGAAGGCCAACAATAAGCAAGATAAATAAATAAAATATATAGTTTGTTAGATGATGATCAATACTAAGAAGTAAAAATAAAGCAAGGGAGGTGGATATGAAGTGTAGAGGTTGCAGAAGGCTTAACACTTTAGAGAATGTGGCCAGGGAAGCCACATGGGATTTCACTGAGGTGCTGAGGTGACATTTGTGTAAAGATATAAAGGAAGTAGGAGAGAGAGCCAGGGCGGGTTTCTGATGGAAGAGCATTCTAGGTAGAGAGAGCAGCAAGTACAAAGGCAGTGGGGTCAGAAGGTTCAAGAATTACCAAGGGGTTGGAAAGGGTGGAGCAGAACGACTGAGGGAGAAAGTGGTAGGAGCTGATGTTAGAGAGGTGATGGGCCCAGGTCTAGCAGGGCCTCACGGGCCATAGGGAGGACTTTGGCTTCTCCTCTCAATGAAATGGGGTGACGGGATGGTGCTGAGGAGGCGAGTTGCAAGCTCTGCCTTATATATTAACAGAATCACTGTGGCTGCTGTTTTGAGATGAGGCTGCAGCGGGCAAAGGCGGAAGCACAGAGACTGATTACGAGGTGACTGCATCAGCTGAGTGTGAGATGATGGTGGCTTGGACCCAGCGAAACAGTGGAAGTAGGAAGATAGGGGATTCTGGATACAAGGAAGAGCCATTAAGACCTACTGGTGGACTGAATATGAGTGTGAGAGAAAGAGTTGAGGAGGACTCCAAAGGTCTTGGCCTGAGCAAGCGGAAGGGTGGAGCTGCCATCAACTGAGTTGGAGCAAACCTGTTTCCTCCACCCTTACCCTCAATGGGAGGAGCAGATTCGGAGGGGGAACAGCAGGAGGACAGTTTGGGATGTTTTGAGTTTGAGATGCCTGTTAGACGCCAGGTGGAGGTGTTGAGTAGAGATGGATACATAAGTCGAATTCAGGGGAGAGGTCCAGCTTGAGAGCCATTAGGACTTAGATGGCATTTAACGTCACGAGACTGAAGGAGGTCACCAAGTGAATGTAGACGAGAAGGATCTGAAGACTGAGGCATGGGGCCTTCCGATGTTTAGAGATTGCAAGACAAGGCAGAACCAGCAAAAGAGGCGGAGAAGGAGAAGCTAGAGGGGAGGAGGAAAACCAAGTCTGAGGGTGTGATGGCCAAGAGAAGGAAATATTTAATGGAGGAGAGAGTGAGAGGGGATGTTCAATGCTGTGTCAAATAAGGACTGAAAGGTAAATATGAGGATTCAGTGGAATGGTCCATACAAACATTTTGGAAGAGTTCTTGGCACATAGTAAGCATTCAACACATGGAAGGTGGTATTTTGTGGATCCACACACACACACACATTCAGTGTATTAGTGCTGTCCATTGGAAGTTTCTGTGATGATGAAAATGTCCTATGTCACTGCTGTCCAATACTGTAGCCACTTAGCCACATGTGGCTACTGAGCACTTGAACATGTGGCTAGTGCAACTAAGGAACTAAATTTTTTTGGAGGAAGGGGTGAAAATTGTAGTTTATTGAAATTCAGCTCAAAACGAATAAGGTGCTGAAGCGTGCAATATATTCACGCAGAGCCCCCCAGGTGCACATCCAAGTCAAGTGTTGCCTCTGTATCCCTTTCTGTGGTCCTCCCACCTGGGACCTTAGCATCTCTTCCATATACGATCATGCACACTTAATCTGAAGAGGGAAACCTTAGTACGTTTTGATGCATTAATTAGCACCAAATTATGTTAAACTAAAATTAATTTAATATTAAAATTTACATAGCCACATGTGGCCAGTGGCTATTGTAAAGAACAGTTCTATAGTCTATCCTGTGACCTATTTCTAAATGTTCTGTTTTCAGATTATCAGTCTAGTAATTATGTGTTTTAACCAGTTAATCAATGTGTGGTATGGAAGGACCCTTTGAAAGAGTTTAGAAAATCAGGTACACAGGAGAGGAAAGTCTGGGTGAGCAAGCAGGGGCCAGAACCCTGAAGAAAGAGCTGGATGGAGTTTAAAACACTTGAGGACTCAAATCTGGGTTTTACCTCTTAGCTGTGGGCTCCTGCAAGTTTTACTTAACCCCTCAAAGCCTGCTTTGTCCTCTGAGAAGAGGGCTCATCACCTCCATGCAGGGCTGGCTGCAGAATTTGCGGGTCTGGTGCAAGGCCCCTTGTTCAAAAATTATCGAGAATTTCAAACTGGCCACAGTGGAGCATTAGCGTCCGTGCACTCGAGTGGGGGCCTCCGGGACTGCAGAGGTGGCTCAGCCCTGCCGCTGCCCCCAGGGCTTTGAGAAGGAGCGCTGAGGGGTCAAAGTGTTGAAAGCAGTAGTGGGCGCAAGGGCTGAGCAAAGACCAGAGTGTTTGCTGTTGCTGTGGGGCTGTGGGGCTTTGGGGCCCGGGCCCAGGGCAGGCTGGCGTGGGCGCTCTTCCCTAACATCTGTTTTGGGTCTTCCGTCTGTCTGAGTCCTGTAGGCCACACAGCAAACCTTGTTCTTGTCCTGTTTGTTGACTGGTCTCAGATGTCCCTGTAATTGCCTTCATCAAAGGCTGGGGAAGAGGCCGCGCTGGCTCAGCCTGGAACTTGTGGGGTGGGCCGGAGGGTCTTCAGGGGCCCAAGGCAAGGAGAGAATCAGCTGGGCTGAGACTGAGTTCCACACCTTCTTGATTCCTCAGGAGCACCCTTAAAGCCAAAAGCAGCCCTGTGAACCCCGACATAGAACAGTGAGCCCTGGGGTGGGGCATTGTTTGCTTGCCCAGGTGCAGCGTTGCTGAGGGTGCCTTGTGGCTCTTTTTGACAGTGATCCTGGAACCCACGCAGGTGTAAACAGGAGCAGGAGTCCCTCCGGTGCGGGTTGAGGGCAGGGGTGAGGGTGGGGGAAAGGGCTGGGCAGCAGCCTGGAGGGCTGTAGGTGCTTTGCTCTGTGGCTGGAACACCAGATCCCTGGGCATCCTGACCTGGGGGAGGAGCTGCTAATCAAAGTCCAGAGAGGGACTGTAGGTGGATACAGGTGGGAGCAGGAACGCCCTGTGTACTGGCTCAGTGTCCCTGAGGCTTGTTTCCCCTAAAGTTTGTGGCCTCTTGGAGGAAGGAAAGAAGACGGGGCAGACAAGGATCCCATGGGAGCCCTGGGCCATCCCTGGCAGTCCCTCCCCTGATCCTGGACCCCAGGAGAACAGGGTGCTCCCGGGCTGAGCTAAGCAGCAGAGCACCGTGGAAAGGCCGTGTGGTTGCCACCTGGCATCTTGCAGGTTTGGGGCCTCAGACAAGTGATCCCATCTTACTAGTAGGGACTCTTTTTCTCACCAGTGAACTGGAGATGAAATGTTGCTCCTGGGATCCTCAGAGGCTGACTTGAGATAAGGTTTGCAAAACTCCTAGCACAGAGTTTTTGCCTGGCATCTAATTCCTTCCCTCCATCTGGCAACCTCAAGTCTGACACCTGCCTGAAGTCACTGCCGAAGTACAGTGTGTCTCTATTCTGACAATTAAAATGCAACAGACGTGATTTCTAGGGCCCCCGCTGTGTTGGGCAATGGGAGGCAGATGAACCAAGTACAAAACATGGGCTCCTACCTCTGAGAAAAGTACAATCTTGTTAGGCAAAAGATACGCAAGCACAAACTTCTAAGTAATGAAACTAGTGAACCAGAGCATAGAGTGTTGTGAATCATGAGGACTATTGGCTTTGAGACCGAGAGCTCAGTGGAGTGGAGGGCTTCCTGGAGGAAGCGGGCTCTGTGGGAGACTCTGAAACACTGGTAGGAATTTCATTAGTAGGGAGGGAGGACAGCTTTTGGCTGGGGGTTGTCCAGGAACAGTGGCATGAGCCAAGATGTGGGCAGGAGGGCCCGTGTGGCACCCTGAGGATTTTGAGCCTTGCTGGGATGCAGCTGTGAGGTCATGGGTTGAATGGAGGGAGAGGGGTCTGGAGAGGTAGATGGGGTCAGACGGTAAACTGGAGGTCATACCTCCAGCAGCAGAGCAAGGATTTCGTTCTTAGGGACAAATCTGGAGGCAGGGATTTCAGAGCAAGGGAGTCACACGATAAAAAGGAGTAATGGAAAAAGGGAGGCCGGATGGGAGAAGAATCTAGAACAATCAGAGTGAGTGATAGGGATGAACCAAAGTTGGGTCCAGTAACCTGGGCCTGGGTGACCGAAGGAATCGAAGTGTTTTAGAGATGGAAGTGGCCTTAGAAGATTTAATCTTGAGTAGGCACTTGAGAAAAAGAACCCAACTTGAGGCCACACAGCTAGTTAGGGGCAGAGTTAAGAAATAAACTCATAGTAAAGGAGGAGAAGATTTAGGGCAGGGGGCTGAGGAGACGATGAATTCACCTCTGGAGCAATCAGGTTTGGGGTACATGGGAGATATGAGCAGGTAAATCCACCAGACTGCTGGAAATGGGGGCCCGGCACCCAGGAAGACATCAGCTGGGATTTGGGGCATTGTCCTAGAATTGATGACATGGTTGGAAACCCATGGGGCAGTGTGCAAGGAGAAAGGCCAGAATGCTGAAGACTGAATCTTGAAGCCCCAAAACAGGATCCAGAAGGGGCCGTGAGAGAGGTGGGATGTGGCCCAGATGTGGACATGGTGATCGAGGGGAACAGTGTTGGTCAGCGCTGCCCAAGGGCACGGACACTTGGCTCTGATCTCCCCAGCCCCACTCTAGCATATTAAAGATGGCTGCAAATTCTTTGACCCCTCTGCCACTGAGACGTGGGGTCTTGGCTTCCTTTCCTTAAATCTGGGCAGGCTCTGTGACTGATGCACCCATAGGCTAGAATGGAAGTGATGCCAAGCCAGCTTCCAGGCCCAGGCCTCAAGAGACTGGTGGCTCCGACTTCCTGACTCTGGGAACGCTCGCTCTTGGGACCCACCACCATGTTGTGAGGAAGCCCATGAGGCCCTGTGGAGTGGCCTGAGGGACGAGGAGTCATAGACCCAGCTGGCAGCCAGCACTAACCTGCCGGCTGTGTGATACCACCGTCGAAAGTGGATTCTAGTTGAGCCGCCCCAGAGAGTCCACAAGAGGCAGGGATAAGCTGCCCCTACTAAGCCCTGCTCAAATCAGATTGGTGAGCAAAGTAAACCACTGTCCTTCAGTCAGTAAGGTGTGGGCTGGTTTGTTACGTAGCAACGTCTGGTCTCCTCGAGGCACTTGGGTCTCCTCTCCAAGTGCATGGTGGGTGCTGGGGGCCCATCTCAAGCTTCCATCACCCACCACCCTCCCTTGGCTTCTGTTCTGGTGCCTAGTGCCCGTGTTGGGCTTAGAGCTCTCTGTAGTCAGTGATGAGGGCGGCCCCAGGCCTCTGTGGGGGTCAGGTATTGGGAGTGGTGAAGAGGGGGCTCATGCTCCCTCAACTAGAACAGAACAGAACCAGCTCCGGCCTCTGAGTTGCTCATTGGCAGCTTCCTGAACCATAAGCACGTGGAGGAGACGGCATCTACTGAGGCCCTGTTGAGCCTGTCACAATAAACAACTGGGAAATTGGGGCCTCAGCTGAACCAGGGGACAAGCGGCCGAAACATTTAAGCAACCTGATGCCCATTTTTGGAGTACATTTGTTTATTTAAAAAAGTGTAGGAAATTAATAAAATGCTACCTAAAAAGTATCTACAACAAATAAATTACTTCCAGTTAAGCATTGCAGATCCACACAAACCAGTCCTCCAAGCTTGACCAAGGTTGCGTCCCATGGACTTATGCGTTTCCCCCTTGACTCTTCCTTGAGACTTTCCCCTCCTGCTTCGGGATGCAAAGTGACCCCAGCATCAGAGATCAGGCCTGTATAAACCCGGCTTCCTCACGGGTCCAGCAGACGGGCGTGACAGCGGCCGGGGCATCGGCTGACCCAGTGTGGAGGGACACTGTGCTGACACAAAATAGGCTTAACAAACGTGTCTCACTGGTTTCCAGTGACCCTGAAATATTGTACATAAGTGGGGCTGGGACTTAAAGCAAAGGGCCAGGGGTACATTGGGCTGGCCCCTTCAAGGAGGCATATTTTCAGAAAATATTAAATCCACCTAAGTCTCAGGAAGATAGCAATTTGGCCTGGAGTTTTGAGCTCTTGGTTAAAAGAAAATGGCCACCGGGGCCCTTGTAAGAAAAGGTGACAAGTATGATGACAGCCAGCCCAAAGATAGCCAGCCACGCTGCGGGCGGAATGCAGAGCACCCACTGAGTGAGCCTCAGAAGAGGCCAGGAGGTCGGGAAGGTAGAGAGGGGAGGGCCAGGGCTCCACCCGTGGTTTTACAGAATGAGACAATTTCACCGGAGGGAAGGAAGCCACAGCCCTCACGTGGCCCTTCCTGGGGGGTTTGCCAGCCTTTCAGAGGGAAAGGTGCCATAGGCAACACCGAGGACATAATTTAAAAACAAACAAAAAACCAACAACAAACTTCCTTCTGGAAAGAGTTCAAGAAGCCTTGAGCACACACCATTTAGGAAATTGCAAAGCTCCTTTTCACGGAGGCAAAGCAGCACGGGAACAAGTCTAGGCGGTGCGTTTCCAAGGTGAATTCACTGAACACAACGAAGTGCGTTTATTTTTTAAAGGAGGATTTGCCACAGAAATACTGAACTTTGGACTGGGCTGACAGGCCACAACACGATCCTCCTCCCAGAGAGAACAGGGGCCACAGAGGCAAACGCCCACAGGAGCTGGGCTGGTAATTAGGATAAATGAGGGATGTGGGCGGGGTATAAGAAAAAACTTTCCTGAAACACACAGCAGCCTTGAGGCCTCTGTTCTCATTTGATCTGAGATATGGGTCCCAAACTTTCCATTTCATTATGAGAAAAGCAACCCTGCAAGGGCATTGATCAATAGCAATAGACACAGGGAGGCGACAGGGAGTGCTGGGGACTGTGGTGAACTGATGAAGTGGATGCCCCATCTAAAGGTGGAGCTGCTTCTCAACTCTAGCTAGTTGTGGCTAGGCGAGAATGTGAACCCCAGCATGGCCAGATCTTCAGATCTGGATTTTTATGTAAAAAATGTGTAATTTAAGTGTTAGTAACTAATTCTCAAAAAGATTCTGCAAGCTAATAAACAAAACACACCTGTGGGCCGGATCATTTTGTAGTCTCTCCTGCAGTGACAAGAAGGTGTGGTAGGCAGAATAATGGTCCCCCAAAGATGTTCACATCCTAATTCTCAGAACATAAGGATATGTTACCTTACGTGGCAAAAGGGACTTCTCAGTGTGAGTGAACTGAGGATCTTGAGGTGGGGATTACCCTGGATTATCCAGGGGGGCTTTATAAGTGAAAGAGGGAAGCAGGAGGCTCAGTGTCACAGTGCCACAGTGTGACCAGCCATCGGAGCGTGACCAGCCATCGGAGGCAAGGAATGTGAGCAGCCTCTAAAAGCTGAAAAAGGCAAGGAAACCGATTCTCCCCTGGAGCGTCCGGAAGGAACGTGGCTCTGCCGATACCTTGATCTTAGCTCAGCGAAACCCAATTTGCACTTCTGGTCTCCAGAACCAGAAGATAAGAAATTTGTGTTGTTTTAAGCCACCATGCTTGCAGTAACTTGTTACAGCAGTAATAGGAAACAAATCCAGGTGGCCACTCTCTGGTGTATTTTTAAACATTTTCAGAGGATGAAAATACTCTCTGAGTTTCTGTTTAGATGCTGCAGCTGGGAGAGCCACACATGACAATGGAAGGAAATTTCTCTTATTTCCAGGACTAAAGGACAATGGGACTTAATGAATTTCTGCAGTGGGATAACCACACGCAGAGAGAGAGAACCAAGAAGTCTCTTATCAAAGCAGATAAGCATCAATGCATCAACGCTGCTCAAACACACATGCTCTTTTCTGGGTGGACAGATCGTAAATCATTCCCACTTCCCAGCAGACAAGCACATGGGTATCTAGTGGTCACCAGTAGAAGTCAAAACCCAGCCATCCAAACCATTGGCACGAGTTGTCACCAGGTCAGGTGAACAAGCTGTACGCTTATACATTTGACTTCTTAAATACACAGGACCACAAATAAATAATAATAATAATAAAAAGGTACATTGCCATTTTCATCCAGGGGACGCCAGTGAGAGCAGGGACCTTGGTGGCCTCCTAGGGATTGGAATTGTTGACCTGAAGAGTTCTAAATCCAAATCTGAATCCAGGGCTCATTGCAACCCTGTACTGGGTGACTACACCTCTCCCCTCTCATTACGGGCTGGGTCACAGTCACAGCCCAACCTGAGTTTAGAAGGACGTGAATTGTGCTGATTGTATCCAGATCAGAATTCATCATTTTCAACGTCTCGTCATTGAAGTGATTCCACTTGGAAATCAGAAGTTGGTGGTATCCAGGAAAACCTCCTGCTAGTCCTTCCATATAATTCTCCTTCTTTAGGATTTCTGGTTGAAGACCCTAAAGGGTGTCTCAGTGCCCTGCTTCATGCAAAGTCTTTGGGATGGGCCCAAGTTATTCCCCTGGCTCCGCTGGCTTGTGGACATCCAGCAAGGGAATGTCTGTGTTCCCATTGCTTACATTCTCTTTGTTGGGGTGGGAGAAGGTGTACGGTTCACTCTCAGACTCAGGAGGGATGTCAGGGGGTGGTTCATCTGTGGTCAACTTTGCAGTTGGGGCCCTGAAGCCTATGGGGGGTGGGGAGGGAGGGCAGTCCCCCGTGGGGCCCTGAAAGGGCCGGTAGGTGTCCACCTCTGGCTGGACGAAGGACCCGTTGGAATCCTGCAGCAGATGCCCATATACCATAGTGTCATCGATGACCGCATACACGTGGGAGTCATTGTCCTTTCGTCTCTTCTGAAACTTTTTTGACTGCATCGGCATCTGGGTATTGACGTTGCCATTGTAGATACCTACAGCCGGGCCCTTGTTTATCTCCTTTTTCTTCCTGAGAGAAAGAACACAAGACAGAAGTCAGGAAGAAAAGATCTTACTTATGCACCATGTGTATATTCCTTCTGGAACTTAGATCCGTCAGGGTTCTGACCGTGTCTCCCCCAAGGCCTTCAAATTACTTCACGTTTGAAACTGAAACTACTGTCCTCAGTGAACATTTAGGAGGGACCAGCTCCTGTCTCCAGTTCTCAAGGTGGAAACAGGGACTAGAGAGTGGTTTAGAGAGGGAACTGTTAACACTATCTGTGCTTGAATTTGCCTGGATAGATGCACAGTATCTGATGGTGGAGACAACTGACAAGCCCTCTCTCCTACTAGGAAGGGGTGGTGTCTCAGCCCAACCTCACCAGGCACAGCATGCCCAGGCCCACCTTCTACGACTCTCTCAGCATTTCCTATAGCTAAGGCTTCATCCTTCTTTCGCACGGGGAAAAGCTCTGACCATCTAGATTCTAAATGATAATGTCCGGGACTCAGAATGGAAGGCTGTTTCCTAGTTTTTAGCTGGAGTTGGGGACGGTAGAACTCAGCATAAGCAGAGGGACCTGGTCCCTTTGGCAGTAACCTCCAACAGGGGAAAGAGCTGGAAAGAAGACAATTCAGGCCAGGGTGCCAGAGTTCCTCAACACCATTAACGTTTGGTTTGTAATGTTCTTCGGTACTTGGATGCAGATAGGCATGAGCACTCTCTGTCACGGAAAACAAGGCTTCAGTCTCCATCTCCACGAGCCAAGAGCAGGGTCGCTGACTTTTCAGCTGACCAGTGATTCAAACGGAGGACATTAGCTCAATTAACATAATGGACCATATAATGCACAGGCTGGCGGTTCAGTAATTCTGGACAGGCTCCTGCACTTTTCTGAGACAAAAATAAATCTAGTACATTCAGCTCGTAACACTGAGTCTCTAGCCAGGATGACGGATTCCAAAGGCTCCTGCCTGAAGCCCTGTGACAGATGCCCCTCCTTCGTGCTCCCACTGTGCCTTGCTTGTCCCCACAAAGCTCTTCTCATGCTGTCCTGAAACTGCCTCTTTATCTGCCTGCCTCTTTAGTCCCTCTGTCCCCCTGGGCAGTGGGAGAAGAGACTGTGTCTTGCTCACTGCTGTATCCCCAGCACCTTGCATGGTTCCTAGTGCCCAGGAGATTCTCGGAAATACATGCTTGATGAACAAGTTCAGTGGCACTGTCTTCCCTCATTCCCTCTGCACAACCCGTCCACCCTCCCATACCAACTTGGGGATGGATTAGCCTTATGCAACCTGCCAGCCAGTGGCCTCTGCTACAGCAAGTCTGGGGCTGGTGATTCTCAGGCCAGAACTGGGGCAGCTTAGAGACGGAGGCAAGTACTAGACCCTCCAATCACTCAGTTCCCTCCTGATGAGGAAGCTGGGCCTAGTGTTAATGCCATGCTTTCTGATCTGGGTGGGACACACTGTGTACCCCAGACGAGAAAGTTTCCGAGAGAAACAATGAAATGATGTTTTGTTAGAGAAGTCCTTTCCCCCCATGCAATAGATGTACAATCCCATCTCAAGGACAAGAGGCCTCTCCTGGATCTGCCGTGGGCAGGTCCTTCCTGATCAGTGGAGACACTTCGAGACAGTCTCATCGTTGTTTAGGAATTTCAGTTGTTTGCTCAGGGACCCAGTTAATTAAAAAATTTTTTTTTGCTTTTTGGAAGGTCAAATCACGCTAAAGAAAATAGATTTGCCCCCCCCTCCATCAAGGCTTTAATCAGAACTACGAGCAGAATTGATAAAATCTGGTGGCAGTGTGTACTCTGTCTAAAGAGGTCAACACTTTCTCTCGTAAGACAGAAGCCGTCATCCCCAGGGGAAGGAAGGCGAGTGTGAGTCAGTTAACTGGGTCTTCCTTCCTCTCGCCCACAGGGCTGGCTTTTTGGTGCTTGTCTGGAGTCCCATAAACAAGCATAAAACAGACAGTTTGTTTAAGAAACTGGAGGAGAACAAGCCAGGGCAGGATTCATTTGCTTTCCTCAAGGTGACAGAGGGAGCGGGTTCAGAGGCCCGGTCTGGCGGGGCTGACGGGAGCATTTTGCTGTCAGGATCACCCCTGTGATGATCAATGAGCCGACGGCAAATGATTCCCAGGGGACTTGTATGGAGGCAGCTCATAAAAACCACAGGCTAAAATGTTACCACATATGTATTTTGTTTTCTGGGTTTTTTCCTGCTAGGTATGAGATTCTTTTTTCCGCTCCAAGCATAACTCACATCTGGCAATATTATTTAACATTGATCTTCAGGGAGAAAATGGGAAGCAAGAAAACAGTCAATAATTAACAGTAGCCCTGGTCAGTGTGAGCTAAGGATGTGTCAGATCAGCTGAAGATAGTTTGAGAAATTCCACCTACTTCTTTTTCACAAGGCAAATAATGAGTCCGAGGGCAAACATCAGTAAGGCGCCACCTCCCACCACTGCGATGATGATGACAGTCACGTCTGTGAGCAGAGACACAAGGGAGAGAGAGGAGGAGACAAGTGGGGTTAGGCCGATGATGAACTCGAGTCGAGTCTCCAAAGATGGCCGCCAGCCATTCCTTCCCTGCCTTACACTACGAGGAGCCTGTTTCCTTTCTCTAGAATCTGGGCTGTGCTCGTACTGGGCCTAACTTTTTAGAGGCCTGGCAGCTTCTTGCACTTTCTCTCTGAAGAGAAGTCAGCCACCATATAAGAAGTCTGACTATATTGAGACTACTAGGCTGTGAGGAAGCCCAGGCCAGCCATTTGGAGACTCTATGAGGAAAACAAACCAAGGAACCTGGCCAAAAGTGAGCACCAAGGGCCCTGACATCTGTCTCCATGTAAACCATCCTAGCCACCCTATCGCTGTTCAAGGTGTATGGCTACGGCCCCAGATACCTTAGAGCAGAGAGGAGCCACCCTGTTGGGACTTGTCCAAATTCCCGACCCTGGAATTGTGAAAAATGGTTATCATCTAAGCCACTAAATCTTGGGGTGGTTTGTCATGCGGTGATAGCTAACTGAAACAAACCGGGGACCTACCAGATCTACTCCAAGGCTACTCCTGGCCTATCCCGCATGTGTTCCCCCAATGGCCACCACCTGTTGTGGACGAGAGGAGAGCGGAGAGGTGTGGGAGAAACAGGGAGTCAGAAGTCAGAGGGGGAGGAGTTAAGCAGAGGATTGTTTCATCTGTGCTGTTCTTTCCTGCAGCGGTACAAAGGAAAAAAAAAAGAAAAAGAAAATAAATCAGAGAAGGAGCCCTGCCTCCAACAAGGACTTAGAATTTCTTGCTTGTTCAACAAGAAAACAAAAGGGGAGATTAGGAGAAAATAGGAATAGAAATAAATGACAGAAAATAAATGTAAGAGAGGAAGAAAAGCCAGGAGCTGACTTGAGAGCGTGGGAGAGCTTTGCTCTGTGGCTGTCGGTTCCCATCAGTTCTCTCGCTGCTCACTAGTTGTGTGGCCGTGGGTGGACACTCGATCTCTCTGACCGCCAGCAAGGGAAGGGGCAGAGAGAAACAACCGCCATGGTCCCTCCTGGTTCTGACACTCTGTGATGCTCTGGGACCACCTTGGAATAAAGGGCAAACAAGGCCCCCCCACAGACTGCCCGGCCACACTCACATTTCCTTGTCTGAAACTTTTCCATGGATCCTGCAACTTTGAGCAGAGAGGCAAACTCCCATCTGGGCTCTGAGGCCTGCCACCGAGGGCATTTCATGGATTCCAGTGTTTCACTGGACTAACTGAAAAATGTCAGCACCATGCACCTGTGTCAACTTTCCAGGTCCCCACATTTTAATCACCAATGCTGAATTCCCACCGATACTTTTATGAGGTTGTTATTATCATCCACTCTCTATAGGTGAGGAAGATCAGAGGAGTGAAGAGACTTCTATGTCAGAGAGAGAGTAAATGGTGGTAGACCGACTACAAAAATGCCTCAATTCTACCCCCTCCTTGACCATGTCCTTTACTATGTGACTCTGCAGCTCCTCCCATCAAGAGGTGGAGCCTGCTGTCCACCCCTTCAATCTGGGCTGGCCAGAAGAATGCGGTAGAAAGGATAGTGTATGAGTTCCTAACCTAAGCATCAAGAGACCTTGCATGCTACCTCCAGCCCCTCTTGGACCTCTCTGCCTTTGCCATGAGAACAGGCCCAGGCTGGAGGATAAGGGACCATGTGGAGGAGAGCCGAGGCAGCCCAGTTATCCCAGTGGATCTTGGCTGGGCCCAGAAGTGTAAGAGTGCCCAGCCAAGACCAGCAAAGTCCTCTAGCCAACCTGCAGCAGCCCACAGGTGCATGAGTGAATGAACCCTGATAAGTCCAGCTCAGACCAGAATTGCCCAGCCAACATGTGAGCAATAATAAATGGCTGTTTTTAAGCCACTGAGTTCTGGAGTGATTTCTTATGCAGCATTATTGATGCAACAGCTGACTGCTACATGGACAGCCAGGACTCAAATCTATGTTTTATGGCTTGCCTCCCAGACTTGCTCCTCACTTCTCAGTTGCCAATTCACTATCCCCCACCATCCCTGAAAGACCTTGAAGACCCTCACCTGTTGTCCTCGGGGAAAGCAACACCCAGAAGAGCATGTCCAGCTGCTTGCCGCTCACAGGACTGCAATTGGAGATGTTGACCCAGAAACTGTGATGGTGGAATCTTGGCTTGGGAAGCACCTCCTCCAGGCTGAAGATCTCCTCAGCCCGCATCCGCTGCTCCTGGATGATCATGAACGCACGCCCTGTCTGGCAGACCAGGCCGGTCCGCTCCTTTAAGAAGGTCAGGCAGGCCACCTGGTCTCTGGGCACGCTGATGTTCCAGGACACCGAGGCGAGGGATGGCAGGCCCCGGTCCCAGTTAGGGGTCCTCAGATAGACCTTGCTTTTCACGTCTGGGGTCACCGTGAAAACAGCTTCCTCTGCAGGAAAGGAAAGGGAAGAGAATCCAGACAGATGTTGTTTCACTGAACCAAAAGGGAGAGAAAGCAGTGGTGGAGGGGACGGTATTAAACCGTCTGGACCAGTGCTGTCCGACGGCACTTTCTGCACTTAGGGAAATGTTCCTCATCCATGCTGTCCGATGGAGCAGCCTGTGCCACGAGTGCCTGCCGAACACTCGAACTGTGCTTGGTGTGACTGCGGAACTGAGTTTGTAACTTTGTTTCCTGTTAATTTAAATTACCACATGTGGCCAGTGGCTACGGTATGGGTCAGCACAGGATTAGAGTCTCAGTCAGATTAGGTGCTCAGGCCTTTTGAAAAAAACAAAATAAACAAACAAACAAAAAACAAGCTAGTTTGTCAAACTCAGCTTCCTTTCAGAAATGCCCTCAACATAGCTAACATTCATCTACCGGCTCTCTCCACGGTGGGACCGGTATGCACCGATGTCGGTTTCAGAGATTAAAAACATTTCAAGTTCTGGGAAGAACTGTAGAATCGCAAAGCTGAAAGAGCGTCAGATACGTCAGCTAATCCCTAATTCACCTTCGGGTGAGATAAACCCCCACCATTCCACGCTGAGGCGAGTGTGTCTTATTTTCGAAAACGCCCCAGAGGGAGTTCCTCTGGTGACCCTGGAGATATCAGGCAGCCTGGACTGACCTTCATTTTATGGCCGAAGATTCTTCTCCCTCCCTCCCACTCATGCCTCTGAGAACAAAAGTGCTAAGTAAACCTCAAAGAAAGGCTTGGTCTATTTTAAAATGGCCTCTAACCTGGAGCAACTTGTAATGGCGACTGGGACTTTTAACATCAGCCATGTCGAGTTCACGGTTGTGACCTACTGAGACCTCATTTGCTGCCTCAGAACACTGACGATCATACACTAGCTGCCGAGAGGGGTCTGCTCCACCAGGCAGGAGACCAGGACCCTAGCACTCTCAGTCCATCTCTCTCCCAGGACTCCTCCCTCCCTGCTCTCCACACTGCATTCTGAGTTGTCAAAGTAGAATCATAAAACTGTCTGCACAAGGATTTTTATGTCACCACCTTAAAAATCCAGGACTCAGGAATATTTCGTTAGTCCTCCTTTATGCCCTGCCTGCTTCCAAAAAAGACTCGGAACTGATTATTTGTTCTGCTGCCTACCAGCCAGCACCTCCCACTGTCAGAGAGTTTTATTTCTAACTCCTGGAATTTTCCACACTAGGTAAATGGTAAAGTCGGGATCAGGACTCACCATCTTGCAAATTTCTTGTGTGAGGACTGTCCCACTCAGCTACCCCTTCTCTTCACATTACAACTTAATTAAGATGATCACAAAATCAAAATAAGATGAATTTCCAAACAAGCAAGGCTGAGGGGCATGGAGATAGGGAGGGAGTGAAAGTCCCCTTACCTGTGAAGTATGGTCTAAAGGACACGGTCAGGCCCTGCCTGGAGATATCCTGTTGGTAGCTGGGGGCAAAGGTGCGGAGAGTCACCGAGATGTTCTGCTTCACCTGGATCTGCTCGATGGAGCCTCCGGAGCAGAAGGAGCCAAAGTAAAGGTCCTGGCCGGGGACGGCACTGGCCACGAGGTAGCTGAAGCTGGTGTTACAGGCCCTCTCGTATGTGTGCTGCTGCAGCTTCTGGACCGGCACCAGTGCCAGGCTGAGACTGTCCTTGGGCACCAGCAGCTTCCAGGAGAAGTTGTGCAGCTGCACAGGCAGCTGGAGGATGTTGCTGGGCACCTGGAGTGGGTAAGACTTCTTGTGGCAGTACCGGTGGTCCGTGCAGCCTGGAAAAGAGGGGCTCATGGTACCCAGGCCGGGAGGAGACTGGAAGCACATCCCCCAGCTCTCCAGTCAGCCCGAGGCTTTCTTGCTTTTCCTTTTGGTCTCTCCTCTCCCACTCTGTCCTCTGCTGCTGGCTCCTTGATGCTCCTTTTCTGGCTTCCCCTCCTGCTCTTCTCACATTCTTACTGACTACTAAACTGGCAGACCAACTTCTGAGGAGTTTTTAGTGTTGAAATTTTCCTTTCCTGTTTGTTCAAGGTCTCTCCTGTGTGTATCTGTACCTTAGATGCTACATGCCATGTGGGCAGGGCACAGATTTTTTTCCTCCCAGTGGTCCCATCTGTGGGGAGGCCGTTCTGTGCAGTGGTTAGAGGCTGGAGTGTAGTTGGGGACATCTCAGCTCATGTTCCCACTCTGCCACTTCCCAGTGGGGTGGCCTCCAGTAGGCCGCTTTGCCTCTCGTGGCCTCAGCTGCTGCATCTGTAGAGACTCTGAGAGCGTCCAGGTCAGAGACCATGGTAGCCCAGCTGGGAGGTGACTATTGGTTTGGCTGCCCTCCCGTCATCAAACATTTATGACGTGACTAGCACATGCCCAGAACTGCTGGGGGCTAAAAGGATAGCAAAAGGAATGAGCCAAAGTTCTTGACCTCAAGACTCAGTCTCATGCGAGAGAAGAGAAGCGGGCAGTGAGTGTGGAAGTAGGGGGCATGTTGACAGGCGAAGCTGGGAAGGCTATGAAGAGGAGGAGAGGATTTCATAAGAGAGACTGGAAGGCTGGGCATGGAGATATAAGCACAGACACGGAGAATGCAATTCTGAAGGATGCACGTTCCAGCTGAGACTGCTGATCCTAAAGGGGGTGCGTCTGCTTCTTGCTCAGCCTTGCTCAACCTGCACTGCGGGGGACGTTGCTGATCATACTACTTGCAAACTACCCAGGGGACCCCACTAAGGAGACAGAGCAGGGAAGGGAGAGCTGCCCACGGTCTGGGAAGGGTGCACTAAGGGGGCGTACTTATGGTTTTCTCGGCGTTCATCCGCAGCCGTGTCAGATCATTACACAGGAACGAGATCTTGTGTTTGGAGCCAGATGTCAGGGTGAGGGTGGTGTTGCAGAACCAAGTCTCCAGACACACGTAGCAGGCGGGGACAAACTTTCGGCTTAGTCTGATGGGCTTTGGCTCGATGGTGAGCGACATGGCTCGCTCATCACTCAAGTCGACCACGTAGGTTTTATCTGGAACCACAAATAGAAAACAGGCGTGAAGAATAGATCAGCAGCAACCCAGTGACATGGCAAAAATTAGCACAAAACCTTGGAGAGATTTTATTATTATTAAGGCAACATCACAATAATTTTAAAAGAAATATAAAAAGAAAAATAATGGACTGCATTTCTACCACCCTTAGTTAACTGCTTGCATTTCTTCAAATTCATTTTAGTCCTCATTCATATGAATTGTTAAAGAAGAAATAACAGGTCCAAAATGGAGTCATTTGCCCCCATGACAGCAAACCAAGACTTAATTGCAGTTTCACCCTCTCCCAGGAAGGTGACCTTTAAACAGTCCATCTGAAATTTCCTGATTAGCAGCACTAAGATAATCTGCATAGAACCCACGCAGTGCCCTCCCCAGAAGAGGCCCAGGCCAGAAACAATCCTTTCTTTTCTTTTGCCATTAACTTCCTTGCCCCACCCTCCTTCTGCTATAAAAACCTTCCATTCTGTACAACTCCTTGGAGTATCTCTCTATTTGCCAGATGAGACGCAGCCCAGTTCATGAACTGCTTAAAAAAGCCAATTAGATCTTCAAATTTACTTGGTTGAACTTTTGTTCTTTAACATTATGCATATTTTCACCTGATTAAAAGTATAGTGTATATAAAATTTTATACTCAGCTTTTACTTTATTATTTTATACAGTTTTACTTATCTTACCATAGAGTTTTCATATTCTCTAATCTTTTTCAACATTCATTAATCTTAATGGCTGTATAATAGTCAACCAAGTGAGATTTCCATCCTTTATTTCAATACTCTCCCGTTATGAATAGTAATTGACAACAGTGTGGTGTTAGCGCAGGGAGAGAAGATTCATAGATGGATAGAACCACAGATATTAGGCTCTATTTCAAATAAGTGAGAAAATGATGAACTGCTTTGTAGGCTGGGCCGGGAGAGCTGACTCTCCCATTAGTAAAAGAATAAACTTAGACTGGCACCTCAAAGCAGTCCCCACAGTAAAAACAAAGAGAGTATCTTTATATGTGTGGAGTAAACACAAATTGTAAAAGCAAAAAAAAAAAAATCTCTCTGGCAATTTGTTGTTGGTGTAGTCAAGTCACTTCCCTTCCCTAGCCACCCTGTGTACAGCAGAGCGGGACCCGGCCCAGAGTTTCTGCACCATCCTCTCCCCCTCCGGCACTTTATCAGACAATGCTCCACTGCTATTCATGGGGTTTTCATGGCCAATTTTTTCAGAAGTGGGTGGCCAGGTCCTTCTTCCTAGTCCGTCTAAGTCTGGAAGTTCTGCTGAAACCTGCCCACCATGGGTGACTCTGCTGGGACTTGAAATACCGGTGGCATAGCTTTCAGCATGACAGCAACATGCAGCTGCCACAGGGTGACAACCACAGATGGGTGGTGTGGTTCCCTGACTGGTAAACAAACCGAGACCATGGTGAGAGCATCGAATCTTAACCACTAAACCACTACTCTGACAATTGGTGCCATAAATAACATTAAAGGACAAGGGACACACTGGGAGAAAATATTTGCAACATAGAATGATTGAGCAGTTCACAGAAGAAATATGAATGTCCAAAATCCGAAATATGAAGCATTCTTAACATCACTTGTAATCAGAGAAAACCAAATTAAAAGAGTGTATGGTTTAAACATAAAAACCCCACACCCCTGTGAAGCCAGCAGCGTGACCAGGATATATGCCACGTTTGCACCACAGCAATGTACTTGCGGAAAACTAGAAACCACCTGATACTGGAATAGTTAAATAAACTATGGAGTATTCATGAATGGAATATTATGCCGCAGTTAAGAATGAGGGAAATCTAAATATACTAATCTAAGAACCTCCAAAATACAGTATGAGCAAAACAGCAAGCCGTAAAACAATACGCAGACTATGACACCATTTGATTATAAAATCTCTTTGTAAAACAAAATAGCTATTTCTACATGTACATACTTATGTATGTAAATGAGGAGAAAAAAGATGTGGAAAGAAGTACAACAAATCCAAAACTGTGGTTCCTCCAGGAGAAGGGCCTGGAAGTGGGGACACTGCAGGTGGTCGGCGGAGGTGGGGAGCGGGTTTTAGCTTTGTCTGTAACGTTTGAATTTTTAATAAGACAATAATCACATATTTCTTACGTAATTTGCAAAAACTGCCCAATTATTGGTCATTTAGGCGATTTCTATGATTTTGCCATTAGAAATAAAAGACTTTAGAAAGTACATGTGCATGTTTAATTTTAATCTATTTCCTCAGGATAAAGTCCCAGAACTGATTGTTAGGTGAAAGATAGGAATATTTTTTCCACTATTTAGAATAGATTACCAGATTACTTTATAAAAGAGTCCTTTCTCTTTATAATGTCATTCCCAGAAGACTCTACCCTAGGAAGCCCTGGAGATCACTTTTTACGGAGTTGCTTTTTAATTCCATTTGTTATGCTTTTATAGAAAGTCATCGAATCAGGAGGGAGCCTGCGCACGGTGGGGCTGCCTTTGCAGTTCAAGGGGTTGCCCATGTGTCCATCAGGTCCCTTAGCCTCTCTGCCTACAGCTCCAGGGACTAAGTTCAATGACAGCTGGGAAAGCTCTGTTTCCCAAGAGGATTGCCCAGCTTCTTCCTTCCTGGGAACAAGAACCGTCTCATTAATGGAATTGCTCCCTTTGAACTGGGTGCCAGGGAGCTCATTGTCAAATTAGAAGCATAATTAGGGAAATGCCTTAGGGTTGTCACATCTGCTGACTCCTTTCTTTAGTTCTTATTGTCTGTTTCTCTGTAAATTTTACCATGATGCCTAATAGTGCTTTAATCAGAGAGATATCATGTCCAGGGCTGGAGTATATATTCTAATGTTGTTAACTTAAATATGATTTGATTTAGAAAACGGTAAGCTTTTCAATCTCCTAGTCCCACATTCGGCTCATTTCTTACTGTCCTTTAAAACTCATCTTAGTTGTTTTGACCCCACCTAAGGAAGGTTTTCTTAGGTGGCTTCCGCAGGCAAAGCTGGATGGAAATGTGTAGCCTTCCCGTCTCACAGATGAGGTCCTTTAAATGTAAAGGTCACCTATTAACATTCGTAAATCTCTGGAAAGACAAGGCAGAGTTTCACTCAGTGTCTTCCATGTGCTTTGACAAGCTGCCTTATCCCATCCTCACAGAGGAGACCACGGGGAGCTTCAAATTCACTGCTCAGGGTTACTCAGCGGTTAGAGGGCACATCTGTGGTCTGGACCCAGTTTCCTGCCGCCAAAGAATCCCGTATTCTTTCTACAACACTTCAGGTGTTTCCTTCACGTGAAAAACATTTGAGACTGAGGATTAAAAAGACCCCTCCCACAAAAAAGAAAATCTCTCACTATTTGATAGTTACGGACACTGGGAACCTTTGAAGGGATTAGGTTATTGACTGAAGTTTCACAAAGGCCCCTAATTATTCTGGGGCTACCTATAGTTAGAGATTTCTTACTTTTGATAAACAAATGGCAAGCAAGAGGATATACTGGAGTATATGAGGAAGCCATTTGGTGTAAACCTAATCTGGCCCGATCTTGTTTTTCCCAAAAGGGCCTAGCATGGCTATTAAGCATGCCTTGTATATCTGCTTTAAGCCTTTGCTACTATCAAAGACAAGAACAAATGCCCTTAAGATAAAGATGCAATTTCCTCCTTTTGGCATTTCCTTAAAGATAAGCATCTCTCCCTAGGCTAGGGATTGATTGCTCTGCCCACCCTGTGACCCCCCAGCTCGAGGAGGACAACAGACCTGCCACCCTGCTGTGTCAACGGAGACAGCAGACCTACTACCTGCTGTGTGAATAGCTGTGCTGTGCTCGCTAGGCAATCTCGTGACTGTTGTAAAAGGGGACATTCCTATCATACGTGATGTCTCCTCTTTGTTCCTTGGGGAAGGAAGGCCTGGGCTAGGCTAGTCCTTAGATCTGGCTCATAATAAACTCCCCCCAGTTTTGATCTATAGATTGGTTATGGATTATTTTCATCGACACTTTAAAATGAAAATGGGCTCCATGGGACTAAGTCAGAGGCCACAAGACATGTCAATTCCACCAGGACAAATTTAAGACTCACAGAGCATAAGTTACACAACAAAAAACAGAAACAGAGTCAACATTCAGTTAAAGGCTCTGGGTGGCTTCTGAAGTTTATTTATTTATTTTTTTGAGGAAGATTAGCCCTGAGCTAACTGCTGCCAATCCTCCTTTTTTTGCTGAAGAAGACTGGCCCTGAGCTCACATCTGTGCCCATCTTCCTCTACTTTATATGTGGGACGCCTACCACAGCATGGCTTGCCAAGCGGTGCCATGTCTGCACCCGGGATCCAAACCAGCAAACCCCGGGCCGCCAAAGCGGAACGTGTGCACTTAACTGCTGCGCCACTGGGCTGGCCCTGCTTCTGGAGTTTATAAAAGCCAAAGAAGCAAATGCAACGGCTTCCACCACCAGTGCTGGCCTGTGTGGGGAGCAGAATTGGCCACCTCCAGATGTGTCTCTCTGGCATGAGGCTTATTTTTGGCTGGTCATTTTTTAGAAAACTGCAGACATGGGAGAAGCTCTGAAAACCAAGTAGAAGTTACCCTTTGTTAAGAGACATTTACGTTCATGAGGGAAATCTCCATCTGTAAAGGTGTCTCCCTCTCTGTACCAGGAAGAAGGGGGGATGACCTTATCTCTAGGAACTCTTATCAACGCGGAAGGAAAGGACTCAAGTCTGCATAATAACCTTACTCTTGTTTACTGTGCTTTTCTGGTAACCTCCCATAACTGACTCCTCCCACCCCCAACATCCTCTTTTGTCTTTAGCTGAAGATGGTATTTAAGGTGGTGACCTCAGCCGTTCTGGGGAGTTACTCAGTTTTCTGGGATTTCTCTCATGTATTAATGTTATTAAACTTTGTTTGATTTTCTCCAGTTATTTGGTCTCATGTCAATTTAATTCTTAGGCCAGCCAGAAGGACCTAGAGGGTGGAGGAATTGCCTTCCTCCCCTACACCCGGAGCGGTCAACAAGAAAACCTGGTGTACAACACTGCAAACTCCTGTCTGTCTACCTTATCTGAGTCCTGATAACCCAGAAATCCACGGATTTTGAAGATACACTAGGCCATTTGGTATTTTCAGAGCAAGTAAACACCTGGGCTGGCTGGGTGCCTCTGACAGCGGCCTCCCCCCTTGCTGAGGCTCTGGCTTTCCATGGCTGCTGTGACAGCCACCCTCTGTGACTTGAGCAGGGCTTCTGGCTCTGCCTCTGCTCTCGTTTCTGATGCTCCTCCAAAAGCTGGAGGAGGATGCATAAAGCAGCAGGCTAGCAGTCTGCTCCTGCTAAAGAGAATAATGTCGATAGGCAGACGACTATTAACTCATCTGATCATTATCAGCAGGGGCCCTTGAACCTTTTAGAAACAATACCATGAAAAGAGAAACTAGCTGCACAGGACAACAGAGAAGGTTTCTCTCTGCTGTGACTATTAGATGAAACTCCAAGAGGCCCCAAATTTATTTTTTAGACCTCCAGGTAATGATGTGGCAATAATACCAGATATGACGTGGTAGTATTGTACCATCCAAAAAGAAGAGAGCGCATTATGGAGCACTTAAAAACAAGATCTGTTTGGTAGAGATGAACATGAAATCGAGCTCTCAAACATCACTGAGCTGTACATTTTGGGCAGCATAAGCCATCAGTGCTCACACGTCTGGTCACAGCTGGCCAGATCAGTTATTCCTCAGGTCCCAGGCAGCTTGTACATTAGTCATCTTAAGACATAGGATGCTTGTGGTCAAGCCATGAAAAGATATTCCCTGCAGAGGTCCTCTGGGTCTAGTTTGAGCTTATATGATATTTTTCAGCAAAGTAGAGAGGGGGTTTGATAGTAGAGGATTTTTTTGGCAGACAATTAGTTTCAAGGTAACATCTGCCTGCTGCCCACATTCAGAAGTTGTCTTTTTGCAGCCTGGACCCACTGGGGTCAGATCCTGCTATGGATGACGAGGGGTCTGGGCTGGCTCTGTGCCTCTGACGGCTGCCTCTGCCCTTGCCGTGGCTCTGGCTTTCCATGTTGTTTCCTACTGCTGGGGACGAAGGAAGATCAAGTTAGGAGTAAGAGGCCCTGGCCTGGGCTCAGGGAGGTACAGCAGGAGGAAGGCTCCATGGGGGACCAGCATTCTTGGGAGAAGCAAGGGCAGAGGCTCCCGCCCGAGGGACTCAGACTCTTGAAGCCTTCCCCAACCCTCCGGCTTCTTCTTTCTCATCTCTGAGGCTAAGAAAGAGCAGAAACAGCATATAGAACCTTTTCTTGTGGCAATGAGGGGCACAGACTGTCTGGGGCCTCCAGGGCAGCTTGAGAAGGGTCAGGCTCTGCCATGTCTCCTCTTGGTATTCCTGCCAGCCTGAGGTGTGCTCCCTGCCTCGAACCCCACCACACACCATTGAAACTCCTCCTGGGAGGAGACCTCCTGCATCCTATAAGCCTCATATCTCTCCTGGGCCACGGGCTAATCTCTAAGGACAAGTACCATGTCTTTTCAACCCTGAGTCCCTTCCCCGACCTACAACGCTGCAGGATAACATTTAAAGAGGGCTCACTACCTGCCAGGCACTGTGATAGCTCATTCCATCCTCACAACACCCCTACGAGGGCAGTCCTATCATCTCTATTTTAAGATGAGGAACTGAGTCACACAGAGGTTAAGTGACTTGCCTGTGGTCACACAGTAAGCAGGGGAACCAGGATTCAAATCCACACAGGCCAGCTCCAGAGGAGGCACCCTGAACCAGTGGACTACGCTGCCTGCGAAACAAGCTGCCCACACATATTTATCGAATGAAGGATAGTGAAGATGGGATCGGACAAACGTGGGTGTGCAGGGCTGGCTTCCTTGGGCAATCCCTTGAAATTTAGGGTCCATGTCAGGGTTCAAAGGATCAGGATGGAGGTGTCCAGAAACTGGAGCTCTCAGGGAGTCCAGTGTAGCCTGGGTATTCCTGCTGGCCAAGTCCACTCACTCCTCTAGAAAACTACAAACTCTACTTTATGTAAAGCCTTGACATTGCTAAATATCTCCCAACTGCAGTTAATCACTCTTTATTTATTTGCCTCAAACTAAAGTCATGCCCTTCTTGATGCTGGTTACAGCATGTGTAACAATTTGATTAGTTTTAGAAATCAACCCAGCTGATGTTACAGGAAACAGAATTAATCAGCAGCACTTTGCCATGACTGAGAAGATAAACACAACCCTCCGTCTCCTCAAACTCAAACCCACTCAATTTCCAAATCCTTTCGTGGCTGTTTTCAACATTCTGATGATGAAATTGTGACAGTGGAATCATAAAAATGTGTCAGTGGACGCACACACACAAACACAGATATGTATAAAGTTATGCCTTCCACATAGTTATAGTGAATTAGAAGGAATCTTGGGTCAAGCTATGGGTGGAACTGCAGCTTCCCGAGGAGACGGGCTCCCAGTGGGCACCGAGAGGGCATTCCCAAGGCAGCGCCAGTTGGGCGACCCCTTGAATGGACTCCACATGGTCACTTTTCAGGTGTTTATCTGCCCTCAAAAACAAACAGCATGTCATTCCACACTGCCACTTAATATTGCTGCCTACTTCCCTGAAGCAAATATTAAAAAACAAGGATGAGAATCAGCCCTCTGGACAGAACCCATCCTCAGCACACATCAGAGATGTTCTGGTTCAAGGTCACTTGTCACAACTCACAGATCCCGCTCATAGATAGTCCCAGGAACAGCCACGCTGAACTCATCTTGTACCTTTTATCTCAAGATCCAGACCACGCCCCTCGCTGAGGTGAGCGAGGCACCCAGAGAGCATGTTTAAGGAGGCGCTGGCTGTCAGGTGCCGATCTTGCGCTTACATGACCCCAACGGGGAGCGCCTCTGTAAGAGTGAGCACCTCAGCGTGGGTGCCTCCTTAAATGTTGTGCCCTGGGCACTTCAGCTCTGAGGAGTTCTGGCCCTGATGACCCTTCTCAAGGTTTATGGCATCTCAGTAATTGTATGTGTGCAATCTATTCTCATTAATCCACCTGGGGCTCAGTTATGGCCCAGAGCACAGGCTTTGGGTTCTGAGCTTGCTCTGCTCCTGACAAGCTGTGTGATGTTGGGCTAGTTCCATAACCTCCTGAATCTTCTGGTTTCTCATCAGGAAATGAAGATAATTCCTGTCTCCCTTACAGGGTTGTAATAAGGATTAGCTGAGACCACGTAAGTGCTGTGCTTAGGGCAGGGCCTGGCATGCAGAGCGTGTGCCCATGGTATGCAGCACTCGGCCAATAAAACAGTGTTAGTTACCATTATGATTGATGAAGACATCCTGATTCACATTGTAGGGTCAAGACATGAGATCTAGAGGGTAACCTTCCAACACTTTCATTAACAACAACTTAGCACCGTGAATGCAAGATCACGTTTGCTTCTTATTATGCTGAGACAGAACGACATGCCAGGTGCTCACCAATGAGCCTGCCCAGCTGCCTAGCAACGTGCTTCCTGAAACGCTCCGAGTCCAGAGTCCAAGTGTTCCAGAAGACGCAGATGAGAGACAGGAAGGGAACCTCACCCCAAGCAGACTACCCAGGAGGGAAAGAGGTGCTGGAGGAGCAGGGGAGAGGAAAGTGGGCTCACTTACTGCTTTCGTTTTGTGGATGTTGGACCAAAACTTGAAACTGCAGCCGGAAGATCCCTGGACTTTGGGCATCTTGGTCGCAGCCCTGCAGAGAGAGGTTGAAGTTCCCGGCCATGTTCCCAGGTTGCTTGTCCTCCAGCTTGAACACCTCGGGGTTGGTGGTGGAGCCTGGGATGTAGTACTCAACTCGCTCCTCCTTCTTCTCGCAGTTGGAGTTGTTGAAGTTGAGGAAGGAGACGCTCGCCCGCAGGTGCCCGGGAATGACAAACTGCCACGTCATGAGCTCGTCCTCAGGGAAGCCATCGGGGTAGTTGGCAGACATCAGGGTTGCTGAGCCCTCACCCTCAAACACAGATTCGATGATGCACAGTCCTATTGGGAGTGGAACCCAAACGAAAAAGAACAGGAGGCAATTAGACCCTGCCCTGGTTGTCCACAGCTGAGGGGCAGGGGGTTAGAAGGGAAGAAAAGGCGATTCTCAGGTCCTGAGCAGTGGGTCTGGATATGGCATGATAAGGAGACGTCAGCGGTGTGCAAAGAAATATGTTTAATAACCAACTCAGCAGAAAAAAAGCCCTAATTATAGCATCTGCCCACTTCCTCGGTGTAAGCACTCCCACCATGGCTGACTTCAAGCTCCCAGTGTGAGCTGACTGCATGTGGCGCTGCGAAGACCTGGGCAGCAGCTCACCACACAGTATTTCCACCTGCAGATACAACCGGCACCAATATTCTCAAGAGCACAGGTAACAATAAAACGTAGTAAAGTAATTAGGATGTGATGAGTTTTTGAGAATATATTACCTTTGTTTCTAAACTAATAGCACACCACTGATACAATGATAGAAAATGTGGAAGAGATAGAGGACAAGACAAAGAAATTAGGAACAGCAATTAAGGTAGGTCTGTGGAATCAATCCCCTTTCATTTCTTGAAAACAAACCTCATATGCACAAAGGAGAAAGGAAAGAGAGTCGCCACGGGTGTGTTTAATAGCGAAGAGTGGGTTCACACCAGGAGTGAGGGGCCCACATTGCTTACAGAAGAGTGGGATCCTCCTTTAAGGGATTAGGGTTGAATCATACAAAATCACCGACATCTGACCATTCCCGACGTAGAACAGTGGTGATTTTGTATGTTTCCTCCTCACTGAATAGCCGGGGAGGGAGTGGCATGCTCACGTTTTATAGACGACCGGTTTGCGATGCTGAAGCCGGAGATGTTTCTGTCGTGGAACCACGGCAGGTGTAAGGCCATCTTCACTCCCTCTTGCATCTTGATCCGGGACACAGTGCCATTGCTGCAGAAGGTTCCGATCCTGACCACAGTGGTATCGATGCGGCCGCTGATGGAGTGAGTGACGCCATCTGGACAGCTCTCCCCCGGCTCGATCTGCCTCAGGCGAGGCTTGGAGAACTGTAGCTCCAGACCGATGCTCTTGTGAGCTTTGACGTCCCAGATGAAAGTTCTATTGAGAGCGGGCAGCACCGACGGTGAGGGCTGAAGCTGAACCTCCCCAAAAGGACACGGGCCTGACATGCAGTCTGAAACAGCCACAAAAGCAATCTTAGTCACAAACGCTACCAGGCTACTCACAGCTCCTCCTCAGCCCTGGAGGAGGCTGTTAGGGGGCTCCCATCCCCTGGTTGCATGAGTGTTGGCGGCCAATGGCTCACCCTTCTCGGGGGCAGTGCCTTGGCTGTGGGAGTGGACTTGGACCCGAAAAGCCTGAGAGGTTTTGCTGCCCCGTCACTCCCAGCCCAAGGGGGAGCAGCAGCCCACAGCCAATCACTGTCCAGTACAGGAGTGAAAAAGCCTGCCCTCCTTGTTTCAAGTGACACGATCTGGTGACGCCATTCACATGCCAGCATCAGCCTGAGACTACAGTTCAGCTAAAACCAAATCTTTGCTTACTTCTTCCCTTGCTCTATCCTGCTTTTCTTATTTCTTCATAGGATTCTTCCAAGACAAATGACCAACCAAAATCCCCATGTCAGGCTCTGCCTCCAGGGAACGAGACCCAAGATACCTCCTAACTACTGTGTTTCCAGATTAGGTCACTGGAGTCCAGGTGGGGGGCCTCTGTCCAGGCCTCCCTGGAAGCCAGAGGGAGGCCCTCCACAATGGAACCTGTGCTTTGGGCCATCCTACTGCCCCTATTCCGAGAGAGGCACGGTTTCACAATTTTTAGGGCACAGTGCCAAGCTCCACCTTTCAAAACTGGTTTTCCCATCAACACACTCATCCACGTACTCAGTACACTCTGAGTGTACAACCCTCTTAATGGCTGGGACCCCAAGGCACGGTTATCTTTCTGCCTCGTGACTTTTAATGCTGGCACTTTATTACTACTGCAGTTAAATTTGTTTTTTTTTTTTTTTTCAGGCTAACAACTAATACGTCCTTTGATGTACTGTTTCCTAAGCCTTTTAAAACAAAGCGAGAATCGCGGCTGTCAAGGAGGAAATAAGAGGAAAGCAAGTGGAAGAAGTAAGAGAAAGCAGGCACCGGAACAGGAGGGCTCCTGTGGGCTCCTGCACGGGGAATCTGAAAGATGAGTGGACTCTGCTCACTCTAATGATAATCTGCCAACCTTTATTGCTGCCCCAGGTGGGTATTTGAAAGCACTGCCAACTCAAAATGGAACTACAGAAGAATTTCAGAACCATCCAGGACCTCTGCGGTCATCCATGCCAAACCTCTAGTTTTTGCAAAGCAGCCCTGGAGTCTGGGTGACAAGTGTGGCACTTCAGTGCGCACAATCCCAGGACAAAAACCCTGGCTGTGTTTGGTCAACTCGAATTCTTGCCAACGCGCCACGCTGTCTAACCGATAAAATGGTTAGATAACAAGGTGACGAATGCGGCTAAAATTAGATCCCACGTGTCAGTAAAGATAGTACCTATTTTTAGGAGCTTACAGGAACTTCATTGTTTATATCGAGCCACATAGCTTTCATAGCTTTCCACCCACATGTGTGCCGGGTGGCCACGTGGAGTGGCTCCTGCTAGGTCCTGCACTCTTGTGGGATCACTTAACCCTATTAAGGCAGTGGTTCTCAGCCCTGCTTCCGACGCCAAGCTCACCTGGAGAACGCTTAAAAAATACACATGCCTGGGTCACCTGAGTGATTCTAATTTAATGCGATACTAAGGACCCGGAGTCAAAAAGCCCATCTCTCAGCCACGGCTCTGCTACCAGCCATGCGACACTGGGAGAGTCAAGTGTGCAAGCACTTTTTAATTTGTTGCTAAGAGCTTTGGTTTAGGATGGACACACAGGTAAGAGGAGTCAAAATGATGGGCATGCCTCCAAGCCTTCGCCTGTTCCCCGTCCAGCGCAGAAATGTGAAATAACTGAAACGGTTCCTACCCAGAGGATGGAGAGGTGTCATTTCGGAAGTGGGCCACAACTGTTTTCCTCGGCACAGACTTACTTCCATCAACTTTCATGGGACTATTCAAGAAGGGATGATGACAGAGGTGTCAAACACGGGAACTTTCAGAAGGCCTATTCGGGAGAGGTTTTAAAAATGAGGGGCAGGCAGAATTCTGGACTTGATTCCAGTGTCTAGACTTATTATTTTAGAAATTAATATTTTCATAAATGATACGACTTGTGAATCACTTCAGAAATGACACTGTTTTTTGAAAACCGTGGGTTTTACTATATAGTGAACTGTGTGTGGCATCTGAGACTGACTGGGAGACTCATCTTGTGAGGTGTGCCATCAGTTACCCTTTTCCTTGCTCAAAGTGGCAGTCATTTTTGGTTTGATTATAAAAGTAATGCATGTTTATCAAAAATGACAGTACAGAAGAACACAAAGAAGAAGATGAATGTTTCCTGTCCCCCCTCCCCCACTATAGGAAGAATCTAAGGTGAGCATTTTAGGGTTTATTCCTCCAGACGCGGGGCTCTGTATGATTGTGTGTGAGTGTGTGTGGGTTTAATAAAGAGGGGTTGAACTACACAAACTATCCTCCTACTGTAAGTTGCATTCTGTTCAGTGGAACAAAACTATCTGGGGCATCTTTCCATGTCAGATGCACACATCTACTTTATTCTTTTAACAGCAACACCCCATTCCATTGGATTTTTAAGTATATTAGTACTCTCCCCAGCTCAGTAAAAGCTTCATTGAGATTTTCACTGTAATTAACTTAAACTGATAAATTAATTTGGGGGAGAATTGACACTTTAAAAATACTGAGATTTTCATCAGGTAACATGGTGATCTCTCCATTTATTTCCACTTTCTGTTTTGTCTTTTAGTAGAGTTTTATATTCTGCTTCATAGAGAGTTGATGTGCTTCTTAAGATTACCCCTTAGCATTTAATTAGAACTTCTGAACAATGGCGACCAAGAACATGCATGCGTAGTGGGAATCCTTATGTTGCTCCCTGTTTTAATGGGAATGCTTCTATGGCTGACTGTTGAATATGATATTTGCTATCAGTTTTTGACAGACACACTTTATTGGATTGGCAAAACATCCCATTTCTTTTTTTTTTTTTTAAGATTGGCACCTGAGCTAACATCTGTTGCCAATCTTCTTTTTCTTCTTCTTCTTCTCCTCAAAGCCCCCCAGTACATAGTTGCATATTCTGGTTGTAGGTCCTTCTGGCTCTGCTATGTGAGCCGCCACCTCAGCATGGCCTGATGAGCAGTGCTAGGTCTGTGCCCAGGATCTGAACCCGTGAAACCCTGGGCCACCGAAGTGGAGCATGTGTGCGAACTTAACGACTTGGCCATGGGGTCGGCCCCTCTTTAGTCTTTCAATGAATCTTTTGGATGTGATATACTTACATTTTATTTAGGATTTTTTTGCATGTATATTCATAAGAGATTGGTCTATGGTTTTCTTTTTTATGTTTTGGCACACTTTGACATCAGGGTTGTAAGGGCCTTATGAAATAAACTGTGAAACTTTCCCTCTTTCTGTGCTCTAGAACAGGGCTCGGCAAACCACAGCTCATGTGCCAAATCCAGCCCAATAACCGTTAATGTGAATTAACATGAAGGACGTCATCGCCCATTTGTTTACCTATTGTCTGCGGCTGATTTTGTGTTATAACAGCAGAGTTGAGTAGTTGTGACAGGGATCATCTGGCTTACAACATCTAAGATATTTACTATCAGGCCTTTTACAGAAAAAGTTTGCCGACCTTCCTCTAGAATGGTAAATATCATAGAGATTGTCTTCTCCTTGAAGTTGTATAAGATCCTCTTTGAAACTGTCTCTCACTAACCCAAACCCTGCTCTCTCCCATCTTGGATGTTTTCTCCAATCTCCTCTTTGGTTATTTATTTATTCAGGCTTCCTCTCTTTCTATGAGTCAATCTGGCCCATTAAGTTTTCCCTGGAAATCATCTATTTCACTCAGATTTCCACATTTATGATCATTATGTTGCACACAGTCTCTCACAATTTTAGAAATCACCATTGTATATGTCATTAAATCCACATTTATACTTCCAATACTGTATATCTGTATTTCCTTTTTCTCTTCTCTGGGAGACTAGTCAGAGATTTGTCTACTCAATTAGTCTTTATAGAGCACCAGGTCTTGGCTTTAGTTATCAGACATAGTTTTAAAAACTGTTTTTAAATACTTTTTCTCTTTTTATTTTTCTGAATTCCTTCTTCCTAACGTTTATTTTATCCTTTTACTTGCTTCTTGATCTACTGCCTGATACATTTATTTTCAGTTAAAGGTGAAGAAATTTTCTGAGGGGCCGGCCCGGTGGCGCAGTGGTTAAGTTCGCATGTTCTGCTTCTTGGTGGCCCGGGGTTCGCCGGTTTGGATCCCAGGTGCGGACATGGCACCGCTTGGCAAAAGCCATGCTGTGGTAGGTGTCCCACGTATAAAGTAGAGGAAGATGGGCACGGATGTGAGCTCAGGGCCAGTCTTCCTCAGCAAAAAGAGGAGGATTGGTAGCAGTTAGCTCAGGGCTAATCTCCCTCAAAAGAAAAAAAAGAAAAGAAAGAAAAAAATTTTCTGAGTATGGCTTTGATTGGGTCAAAATAATGTTCTCCTTGTTATAACTACATCTATTAGTTCCTAGTTGGCATGCTCGACTTAAAATGATTGGGAAATTATACATTTAATTCTTTCTGCTTGATTATTATTTCTTATGTCACTCTCCTCTCCCAACCTCAAATTATGAATAATAATAATACCCAGTATCTATAGTTTGTTGAGTTCTTGTGTGTCACATACTCTCAATCCATTATTTTATTTCATCCTCATAACAACTCTGTTGGTTGGTACAATGACTCTTATTTTACAGACTAGAACACTAAGTCACAAAGCAATTCAGTCACTCACTTGAAGCCCTGTGATCAGGTCACTTGATCAGTAGCCCTGGAGCCTGAAGCCAAGCCTAGCTCCCTCAGCCGCCAAAGCTGTAGTTTTCTCCATTGTGCTCTGTGGACCCATTTCCCCACTCTTATCTCCTCAAACTTCCAATTCTTCTGTCCTCCAACTCCTTTGACTTTTGCTCCTCATCAGCCTGATGTTTTTTGCACATCAGACTGAGCACCACAGTCCTGAAGATCTGCAGCTCCATTAAGAGGCAGTGTTACCTAATGGTTACAGGCAAAAACTTTGCAGCCAGTGTGCCCGGGCTCCTGTCCTGCTGCCACTTAAGAGCTATGCCATCTGAGGCAAGGTGCTCTCTCTGTGAACTTCTCAGATGGTTGTTTTGAGGAGTAAACAACTGAACCCATGTACAGCGCGTAGAACCGAGACTGGCTGCATCAGAGCTAAGCAGGGTGCAGGAGAGATCTTAGCTCTCTCGCATTAGAGGCTGGCTGGCACAGGAACGGGGGCCCAACGGTCCCCGAGAGCACACTTACCAATATTCTTCTGGATCTCCACAACAAAGTGATTCTCTGGATCCTGGCAGCTAAAGGAAAAGACTGTTCTCTCTCCGGATTTGATGGACAACGTGGTTACATGCTTTTTAAAAACGACGATGTAACAGGCCTTCGCTGGCAGAGTTGGGGTCCCGGGCTTTATGAGAACTGTAATGCCGCTTCCATGTGGCACAGCAATCTCAGAAGCTTCTGAAGAAAGGAAGAAAACTGAAGTGAGCAGGATGATTTGGATGTGCAAACCCTCTGTCATCCCCTCAGTCGGTCTAGGAGGATGTCCTCTTTGACACCTTTGTTTCTTCCCCCCTGGCCTGAGAAGGGAGATGATGCAAAATGACACTGCTGTCCTTACCAGTGGGAAAGAACCGAGCCATTGTGGCTGGGCATTGACACATGTCTCTTGGTTGGCTTATTCAATTTTTCCAACAATTAAAAACACTATACCACAACCTAGATGTCTTGAGCAGTATGTTTTCAGATACCCCATCTGCGCAGTATTAAACGGCAATCAGATGAAAGTCCACACACAGAAACCGTCCATCTGTAGAGAGAGGTTTACCTGCTAAGAGCTGCCGTCTCCCGCGCCAGGCACTTCTCACGCCCAGTCCGCACGTATACGCAGGAGCGGACATTAGGAAAACTTGCAGAAATTAGATAGAAACGTATTGTGGCAATGAACTTGGAAACTTAGAGCAAAACAGTGCTAATACCTCAGACTGGGGTTCAGCAAAATTGTCTGAACAAACAATACCAAGCGAGGGAGATGGGGTTGTTATTAGACAGCGGTGTGCGCCCAGGTCAGGACGGGGCCCTGATTCACCAAGAAGCCCAACTCCTTCCCACCCCCTTCGCTTGATCGACTTTTAAGTCCTCTCGGACTGAAAGGAAGAGCTGCTTTTCTCCTTAGTAGCCACCGCCCCTTCCCTGATTTGGGTCCTGACTGTGAGTCTCCAGGTGGCTGAGGGGCTGGGAGCAGTGGATGATCGTGGGGCCCGTGGAGGGAACCCAGGGGCTCACAGAGAGGGGCTGCAGTTGGTGCCTCTGTCCTGCTGTTTTCTGGAGCCAAGAGATGGTCAGTACCCGCTATGGCGCTTGTCCGTGGACGGTGCTCAGTAAGCATTTAGCCAACAAATAGCAATGTAACCAAAAGCTTTGCTCTCCAGCTACGCTTTTTCCTTTCCTTTTTGAACCAACTTTGTTGAGATATAATTTATATACATTAAAAAGGACCTATTCATTTTAAGAGTTTTGATAAATGTGTATACACACGTGACCACCACCGCAAACAAGATAAAAAAAATTTGCATCACCCCCAAAAAGTTCCCTTGGTGCCTCTTTGCAGTCAACCTCCACTCCTGGTCCCAGAAAACTATCAGTGAGTTCTGCCTGATCTAGACCTTCATATAAAGGGGATCCTACAGTATATTCTCTTTTGTACCCAGCTTCTTTGCTCTCATGTTCGTGAGATTCATCCATGTTATTGCATGGATGCATGCTCCTTTTTATTGCTGAGTAGTATTCCACTGTCTGGAGAGACCATGATTTATTTATCCATTCACCTATTGATTGACATCTGAATTCTTTCCAGTTTTTGACCAGCTGTAATTTTACCAGATGTGCCAGCCTGCACGAGAGCTGTGCATTTCTCCTCCTGCACAGTACACGGGTGGCCTGTATTCCTGCAGCCCAGCAGGGTGTGTGATCAAACATTTGGATTTTGTCAACCTCTTTTTGTACCCCTCCCCTCCTTGTTTGCTCTGCTCCAGCCCTGCCCACCAGGAACTCTATACATAGTGTGGAAATTGATCCCTCAACCTGTGATAATGAACTGCAAATATTTTCCCTGGTTTATCAGGTAAGAACTTTACCCTCTGTGGGCCTCTGTCCCTTCACTTGCAAAATGAGGAGGTTGGGCTAGAATAACTCTGCCTTCCCTGCCTGCTTGCAGTCTATGATCAGTATGAGTAAGTAAGAAGAGATTTTGCAACTGTAAGCATTCCCAACTACTGCCCAGCAGTGACACATCTCTCAGAGCACCAGGTCACCAGCACGGCTGGCTTGGTGACTTTTTTCAAGAGGGCCTAGGTTTGCATTTTTGGAGCAAAGCTTTTTATCTCTCCAGCCTCAGCTTCTACCCCTCTCCACCTTGGTCACTGTGCTCAGGCCACCTTTGCCTTCTTTCTTGAACACACCAACCTCTTTCCTACCTCAGGGCCTTTGCACTTGCTGGTCCTGATTCCTAAAATGCTCTTTCTCTAACAAGAGCTGGTTCCTTTTTGTTATTCTTGTCTCAGCTCCAGAGTCACCTCCTCAGAGTGGCCTTCCCTGACCAGCCACCTGAAGTGCCCCTCCCACACCCTCCCCTATTGTCCCGTACCTGCTCTATGTCCATTGCTGCTCTCATCTGTGACTGAGCACCACGTTATTTGTTAATTTGTTCCTGCCTCCTGAGAACGGAACATGAGCTCCTTCCTATCAGAAGGTAGCAGAAACTAGCCTGTCTTTGTCAGTGGGCGCCCCAGGACCCAGACAGTGCCTGGTACTCACATGGAGGCAGAAGTTACAAGCCTCCCAACAGCTCTATATAAAATCTCCACGTTCTTGTCTTTGATGCATTTAGTTTCGTCACTGACTAGTCACCCCAAGGAACTCAGGATAGATTTGGATACTTTAACTGTTTTTCCAAATTGGTTTTTTCCTTTTGTTATGTTACAGAGATGCAATCACCAACCACCCGGAACCAGACCAAGCCTCACCACAAGAGCCACACCCACGACCTTTCCCGCATTTTTACCACTAAGATCTCTCCAGGACGAGCTTAGGCCTTATTCCCATAGCCTACAGTGTATGTGGAAGCAAGTTTTCCAGCTGAGCCTGCGCAAGCGAATACCCACCTCTTATTTTTGAATATTCGTCCCCCATCCAAAATAAAAGTCCCTGCTTCCCTTTGTTCGAGGACGCCATGACTTTGGAAATGGTTCCTCATGGTCTCCTATTTGCCGCAAATATACTTTACTTTGTGAGGCAACTACTTCTGGTGGAGAGTCTGATTTAACTCGCCAGGAGGGAACCCACTTTGGTTTTGGTAACAGTTTCTTACAGACATACCACATTCCTATATTTCAGTCTGGGCTAACACATCTCGGTGGGAACCAGGGACTCTGAGCTTTTTTTTGCTGAGGAAGACTCGCCCTGAGGTAACATCTGTTGTCAATCCTCCTCTTTTTTTTTCCGCTTGAGGAAGATCAGCTCTGAACTAACATCTGTGCCAATCCTCCTCCATTCTCCTTGTGGGTTGTGGCCACAGCATGGCTGACGTGTGGTATACGTCCACGCCCAGGATCTGAACCAGCAAACTTGGGCCACTGGAGCAGAGTGCACCAAACTAAACCACTACACCAGGCTGGCCCCTGAGGTTTTTAATTCATAGCCTCAGAGACAGAAAACATCCTCTGAGACAGAAGTTTGTTTACTCGAATGTTTCATCTTCAAGCAGCAGGGCCATTTTGGATGTTCTGAGATGGATCTGCAGGCCCAGGGGTTCTTCAAGACATCACATTAAAAAGGAATCAGATCCATGTCCAGAAACCTGGCTGCCAGATTGATATCCAAGCTGTATATGCCAACCCTTGTGTTCTTTCTCTGTAATCACAAAGACGTCTTACCACGTCATTTGTAAAAACTTCTTGGACACCCAGTCTCCGAAGCGTCCGCCTGCTCTCCCGTGGGGCTGATTCCCCGTCAAGTGTAGCTGCTGCCAGCTGAGGTCTGCAGCCCAGCTAGTCGGGTGAGCAATTTCTTTCCCAGTCTCATTTTCCCTTTGTCTGCCTTTACACCCTTTGGCCAAAACATCTGCAAATTCCTGACTTTACCATTATGATTACTATTATTATCATTAAGTGTCAGACACTAAGCAGATTAGTGGTCACCAGAGGCTGGAGGTGGGGGAAGGGGCTGGAGGGCAAAGGGCAGAGGAGACGGTAGGGTGACAGAACCTTTCCGTAGCTTGACCATGTGGTGGTCACACAGTGTACCTAAATGCCACAATCCATCAAGCTGTACAGCTAAAATCGGTGGTTTATTGTGTGTAAGTTATCCCTTAATAAACAAAAAAGAGGAAAAAACTTGTGTTAGAAAGGCTGTGTTTCTTTTTTTTTCTTTTGAGGAAGATTAGCTCTGACCTAACATGTGCTGCCAATCCTCCTCTTTTTGCTGAGGAAGGCTGGCCCTGAGCTAACATCCATGCCGATATTCATCTACTTTATATGTGGGATGCCTGTCACAGCATGGCTTGCCAAGCGGTGCCATGTCCACACCCGGGATCCAAACCAGTGAACCCCGGGCCGCTGAAGGAGAATGTGCACACTTAACTGCTGCTGCACCACCAGGTCGGCCCCAGAAAGACTGTGTTTCTATACAAAGTAGGTATTTAATAAATGGAAAAAAAGAATAATCATAACCACAATTAAAATATAGTTTAATAATAATATTTTTGGGTGGGCCTGGTTTCTCTCAAGGTATGAGTAACATTTTCAAATAGCTTTAAATTAGATTTTGAGAAGAAGAAGGCTGATCTCACTAAAATTTCTCCTCTCAGTTCTTCTCTCCTGCTTTCAGCCAGGTCAGTACCTCAAATAATTCTGGGTATATGACTCTATTCTATTATTAATGACAGCCAAAGAAAAATATATAATCTCTTTTAGAAATTCATTTTTTCTTTTAGAATCTTTGCAGTCATATATTCATTCAACAAACATTTTCTGGGTTCACAATATGTTCCAGGGACCATACTTGGTAGGAATTGATGAGGATTTTAGGCTGGTTAACTTTAAAAAACTGCAGATGAGAAGCAGGCTCTGAGGACTGGAATTTGCTTGCTCTTTGAGAGATATTTGCATTTGTGAAGGAAGGAGGGATGACCTTGTAGGGACCTGAAATTGGCCACCCCAGGATGTGTCTCTTTGGCATCGGGATTGTTTGGGGCTGATTGCTTTTGATAAACTGGGACAGGCAAGGAGGCTCTGAGGAATGGAACTTGCCCTTCTCGGGACACATTTACATTTGTAAGGTAAATCTCTATCTGTAAAAGGTGCCTCCCTCTCCGTACCAGGAAGAAGAAGAGAGATGACCTTATCCCTAGAAACTCTTAATGGGGAAGGCAAGAACTTAAGTTGGTTGCTGTCTGGCAATCTCATGTAACTGATTTAGGGTGGTGGCTTCTGACCTTTACTTAATCCAATTTGATTCTTGTCTAAAAGTCATGGGATCACCCAACAACCAGACCTCACCTGCACTGATACCATTTTAACTTTTATTCATGTTCTTTCCTTTGTCTTGTAAAGAAATGACTCACATACCCATGCCTTATAAAATTAGCCCTAACCCTCAACTGGGGGCAGCAGCAGCGGCTCTGCCTGCCCCTGGGCCCTGTCCCCATGCTATTCCACACTATTCTCTAAATAAAAGAGCCCTACTGCCAGATCTTGAGAGTCCAAGAAATCTTTCTTCGGACTCCTCGGCTCACCGACCTCGCATCAGGAATGATTTAACGACAAAAACAGCTGGAGTCCTTGTCCCCAGGGAGTTAATAGTCTAGACCCGGGGTTTCTAAATGGTCTGTGGAGGGCTAAAAATGATGAGGTTCCGAGTCCCAGAATGCCCAACATGGGACCTGGGAATCTGTATTGGAAACACTTTTTTTTTGTACGGTGGGAAGTAGGGATTGACTTCAATTTTTGTTTCCATGTGGAAAGCCAACTGCCCCAACTCTAATGATTGAATATGCCAGTCCTTCCTTCACGAATCACTAGTGCTACCTCTGTTGTTTATGTTTTTATTTTGGGTCTAAATAACCCAGATTTTCATCCAGACTCCTTTTGCGAACAAAGAAGATGAAGTCTTGTAAGGGTTAAATGACTCACTCCGGGTATACTTTTCGTACTTTTAACGTCTTATGGAGTTTCTTTGTTCTGACTTGGAGATGACCAACCCAGCATGTCCTGTCCAGCCACACTTCGCATCACTCCTTCTGTGCCCCAGACCAGAGACCCTGGGTGTGTAATCTGCACCTGGCTTCCAGCTCACAGCCCGGAGGAACACCTGTGCACCAAAGCCAGGGTTTACCGACCTTCGCAGCAGGAGAAGACCTTGATATTATAGGCTGTTTCCTAGGGTCACAGCCAAGCACACATCACCCCAAGGACTGTCACTTTCAACTGCCGCCCTCATCCTACAAGGTAACTGTATCAGCTGGAGGGGGAGAGCGGGAGTGAGGGGACAATGATCCAACCACGTACATCCTTGACACCTGGACTCCCCTGACCCGCACCCCCCCCCCGACCCAATTCCACACTCTAGAGGCACTGATTTCACTGGATGAAAGTAGGGGAGAGACCCTCGCTGCTGGAGTGAAATAACTTCTAACTCATTTTATCACAAATGTTTGGAGTTTGAAAACAACATCTTGCTGGCACATTTTCCCTCTTCCCCACTTGCCACCGTTAATCATCCCTTGAAAGTGGAGATTCCAACACTGTGGAATAAATCTCAGCCTCCCACCACCACCACCCCCAGTGGGGCCGGCACATCGCAGCGCTTGATAAATGTAGTGTAATTTAGAGAAAAAGGATGGGCGTTTTCTTCCTCAACATCTCTTTCTCTCGTCTCCCCAGGAACTTGGTATTTCACTGGTCTAGTGAACAGAAACCCAGACAAAGCTCCAGGTTCTGTCGTGATTTTGAGGTCTCAGTGGCTGAAAGAAACCCCAGCTGATCCTGAGTGGCGGTGCGTGGGCTCTCCACCCCCCAGCCTTCTCGAGAGCTGCAGGCACGGCAGTGGGCGCATGACTCACAGCTCTCTTCTTCACTCTCCTGCCTCCTTATTAGGACACCTTTGCTAGTTTCTGCCTCACCAGCAGCTTCTTGGGCGGGAATTTCCAATTATTTTAATCACCATTCATTATTCACCATTCATTAATCACCGTATCACAGGATACTGTACAAACAGCCCTGTTACTTCTTCTCCCCACCACCCTATTTCTTTGCAAGGGAAACAAATGCAAAGAAGGCAGGCGATGCCACTAAACACCAGGAAAGTTATTTGCTCCCAGATTTGTCAAATACGGTTTAAAAGACTAACAAATGTGATTTAAAATTTCTTAGATGGGTCAGAACCAGCTGCCTCAAATCTGGGTGTGGTTTCCTGGGAGGCTCAGCTCTCAGGTACTCTCTTTGTCCAACGAAGGTGAACCGAGCAGCTCCCAGCCGGGGGCTGGGCACAGCCTGAGCACCAGGAGATACGTATTCAGACGAATGGTGCCCTGGAGGAGTGCCCAGGATGCCGATGGAGACGGACGCAGGAACCAAGCGGTGTAATCGTGAATCAGGGCGGCGGATCATCACAGCCTGTGTGGGAGTCAGACTCCAAAGCCAGCCCATAAGGAGAAAATCCCTTCTGGCCAAAACAGCCCCGTCCTCTTTTAGGAAGATGTCACGTCGCAAGCCAGTGTTGCTCTTTCAACAAGTCCGTGGCGCAGTGGCTGGTGTTTGCTCATCCACAGAGCAGATCCCCGCTTCTCAGGTTGAGCACCTGATAAAGTACTGATTTGATGTCAGGGGTCAGGTTTGCAAAATACATTTCATTAAATGTGAATGCTCACTCAGAGCGTGGGGTGAGCCTGAGGAAGTGACACCAGCAGGAGGGACAGGGATCCGTCCTCCGCCTCTCATCCCCCCTCCCCCTCCACCCCGGGACACTCACACCCGTTTACATGATTTCTCCCGCCTTTATTCCCTGCGGGAACTACTTGCTGAATTCCCATAAGTTGAATGCATATTTGCCTGTCTCTCTGCCCCACCAGATGGCCAGCAATTTGAGGGCATCGAGGTAGGTCAAGGTACTCTGCAGACCCTGAGGGCCAGTTATTAACTGTCTCATGGCAGGCTTCACAGAGGAGGCACGACTTAAGATAGGTCTTGAAAAGTGAATAGGAATTTGCTGGCCACGGACAATGAAACGGGCGTCAGGAAGGACAGGTGGAGGGAACGGCAGGCGCAACGCCAGAGAGGTGTGAAGAAGATGGCTTCCTTGGAGCCACTCCAGGGAGTCTGGTTGAGCCAGAGGGCCAGGAAAGTGTGGGCAGAGGCGGCTGGAGACAGAGGCAGGGGCCGGGCCGGGAAGGGGCTTGGCTGTTGGCCATGGAGTCTGGGCTTCACCCGGTGAGACCAGCACATTTTAGCAGCTTTGTGTAGTGGATAAGAGCTTGGATTCTAGAATCTGACTGCCTGGGATCTATTCCTGGCTCTACCGCGTACCAGCTGGGCCCCCTCGGGCAAATCCCTAGCTGTTCTGTGTCTCACTTTCCTTATCTGCAAATGGGGATAATAATGGAACTGTAAGGACTAAATGAGTTGTTAGCTGTGAGATGCTGAGAACAATGCCAGGTGGTCAATCCACATTAGCTGTTATTATGGTTGGTACTATTAACGGTGGTACAACTACTACCACTAGTGACAGGGCACCACCGAGGCGGTAGGTGGGGGCACGACTGTAGCAGCAGCTTGGCTCTCAGCCTAAAGCCCAGAGGCCTGGCCGGCTGGGCGAGATGAGGGTGAGGCAGGGAAGGCACCCAGGGGCCAACTTTAAGGAGGCACGGCTCTCGGTTGTGCAAGTGTGAGAGCCTCCTTGCCCTCCCCACGCCCTCCTTGCCCTGGCCTGGCCCTGTTTACCGGCTATTAAGGCCCTTCTATATGTGCTGACTCATGTGACTCCAGCACCCCTCTGAGCCTCAGAAAAGTGACCTCACTTCCCCAAGTTTGCTGAGCTCAGGAGGCAGCAGGGACATTCTGGTTTGACCCCAGCACCCCTGCCCTCTCCACTGGCCTTGGGTACCACACGGAGCTGCATCCTGGAAGCTGCCAAGGCTGCTCACGTTAACCAGCAGACGGGGAGGAAGTGCTGCCATTCTTATGAAGTGCGTGGAACTGTTGACTGACCCCAGGGCCTGGCATCACCACCAACATAACCCACTTCAGCGGGGCCTGCTGTGGGGGAATGGGTGGGGTGGGGGGGGTGGAGAGGACCAGACGGTCACATGGCAAATCTGGAGTCTTCTAATCCAGTGGCCCTGGGGCAGTGAGATTTGCAAGCATTGGAGGGACAACTGGTTTCGACACCCTACATCCCTACATCCATTTGGCATTGATGTGGCCAGGTCCATTCACAGACTGGTAAACTGAGGAGGAAGTGTCACCAACGGCGGGAAGACCACCCATCTGTCCACCTGGAAATAGTTAATTTCCCACATTCACACAAAAAGGAAGCACAAGACAAGTTGCCCTTTCAGGAGCTATTCAGTCTGTCTTGGATGAGAAGCATTGAGACTCTAGACACCAGGCCTGCCTGAAAAATAACAACTGCGAACACTCAGTGAGAGCTTAATACGTGCAGGCGCCAAGCTTGCATTTGACAAGCATTTAAAAATCCCCACAAGCACCCCATACAGTAGGTTCTAGTGTGAATCCCCATTTTATAGGTGAAGAAACTGGGGGCTCAGAGAGGTTAAGTAACTTGCCCAGGCAATGGGATTAGTAAGAGGCAGGGCCAGCTTTTGTGCCCGAGCGTCTGACACTGGAGCCCAGGCCCGATAATGACTGCTCAGCAGAGCCAGGCCTGCCTAGGAGTTCCACGCACAGCCAGGAGCTCTGCTGCCAACGGTTTGTTCCCACAGACAAGGTCGGTCAGGCTGGAATAAAGCATTTCCTGGTGGCGGGCTCTCCAGGACGTCCAAAAGGAAAGCGGTTTGTTTAAAAGGGTTAAACGGGCTCACTGCATTAATACACATCTTTATTTCGAAATGATTTGAAAGGGTCGTTTGAATTTACATTTCAGATTTAAAGTGCTCTGGAATTCGAAATGTTTGGGGCGTGTTTCTTCTTTTGTGTATTTTTTTGGCAGCGTCTCAGCACAAGGGCCTGAGAAAGGGAAGTAGCCATGTTTAGCTGCGACGGCTCTGCAGCTTCGTGAGGTTTTCCTGGGGGTTGTGGGCGTGGGAGGCACGCGGCCGAGTTGGTGGCAAAAGAAAAGCAGCCACGACTCTGGAACAAAGCACTGGGTATAAAGGGCCGGTGCCAGGTCTTGGCAGGAAAGCATCCTACAGAACTCCAGCCCGAGGGGCTCCCTTCTGGAGGCCACCGTCGGTGAGACTCACGGGCAAAATCAGACCTAGGTTTAGAATTCCCCATATCTCCATCTACCGAGTCTGCTTCTCCTTTAGTTGAGGTGAGAGAATCTCAACTCAGGCCTCTGGTTTGGCTCGGCGGGAAGTGTTTCCTCCTGGAAAGAGACTCCCACCTGTCCTTCCGGGTGTCTGAGCCACTCGTCCACTGGTCTGGAAATCCAGCAGGACCTGATAAGACACACTCACGCTCCCCACACCTCTACCTGGTCCCGCTCCCCACTGCACCCACCTGCTCCCCTGGCTGGCTTGGGGAAAGCAGCCTGCGAGGCAGCAGGGCAAATGTCTCCTTCTCTCTCTCAGAAGTAAAGGGATGTGGGATGATGGCTGCCCAAAGGCACCCCACAAAGAAGCCGGGGCAAGGGTGGGGGTCGGGCCATGCCGGAGGAGGAGGGGGAGGATGTTCCGGGCTGCCGTTGGAAGTCTGGAGGAAGAGGTGAGTGACAGGACAGGTGACCATTCCATTCCCCAGCCCCAAAGAGCATGTGTGCCTCCCAAGTGCAGATATGGGCCACAGGTGGCTACAAGAACTCGCCTGCCATTCCACTATTAGAGCTTCACAGGCTCTCCAGAGGAGAGGGCCACATCTTCAGCCCATGCACTGAACACTGCAATGATCGGCTAACACCCCACGAAGGACTGGACATCGACCACAGGTAGAAATAAACGGTCTGGGCGTGATCGAGTGTCCCCCAGGGTAGGATAGGACACAGGACTGCACTGGGGAGGTCAGGGCAGGGAGAAAGGCACGGGGTGGAGGACTAGGGCACGCACAGGGGAAGTGGAAGGCCTGAAGACAACTTGGTGCTGTAATTCTTTTTATTTCTTATTTTTCAGTGAGGAAGATTGGCCCTGAGCTAACATCTGTTGCCAATCTTCCTCTGTTTTTTTTTTCTCCCCAAAGCCTCAGTACATAGTTGTATATCCTAGTTGTAAGCTCTTTAGTTCTTCTGTGTGGGACGCCACCAGAGCATGGCCTGATGAATGGTGTGTGGTCCATGCCCAGGATCCGAACTGGCGAACCCTGGGCTGCTGAAGCAGAGCATGTGAACTTAACTGCTATGCCACTGGGCCAGCCCCTGGTACTGTAATCCTGACGAAGGTTGACTCTGGCCACTACACTCAAGGTCATGATAAGCTGCCATCCAGGCCAGGTACTGGCATACAAAGATGAACAAAGCTGGGCCGGACTTCCAGAGTCACTTCCACCCCCTTGTGAGAGACCCACAGTTTCCTTAAAATAGTTTACTATTTCCCTAGCACTTAGAATGACCATAGAGTACCATAAGACAAAGTTCAAAGGGCAGTGTTAAAAGGAACCCATGTGTACTCCAAGCCAATCCAATTTGTTGGAATAGATTATCAAAACAGGGGACTGTGTGTCCATCCATTTACTCCCTACTTTTAATTCCCACACTCCTTAGGAAAGAAATTGAGATGCCATGATGGAAGTTATTTATTTCCTAAAGTAACTGAACGGTCCTCCAAAGGGGATGCTAGCGATCAACTGCCTGCAGGGCTGGTGCTTTGGATTATTTTTCTAAAGTGGCGATGGGTTTGCACAGAACCACCCAGACCCTCTGTGTTATCTTCCCTTTCATGATCAAAGACACACACCATGTTAGAGACCCACAGCGGGGCTGTGGGCCCTGTCTGGGCCAAGGTCTGAAGAAAATGGACACATCTATCCATAAATCCCTCTAGGACTGTGGCCATTTTAAGGCTTCTTGCCAACCTAAGACACAGACTTTAACATTCAACTCCAGATTGAATGGAACTGCACTGGAGAGCTCAAAGAAGAACCACAGAGGTAGAGAAAGCTGCAGAAGAACAGACTTCGGATGTGGGAATTGCAGAACTAAACAACAAATATAACTCAGTTTATGACCACTGTAAATAATTCATGATGATATGCTAAAATGCCACTGGGCCAGTTTAAATCACATTAACATTTTATGAAATGTTAAAAAGATTCATTTCGTCAGGCCTTGAAGTGTGAGTCACGATGACCATGAAAGGCACTGAGGATCACAGGGACGGATGGCAAGAATCAAAGGAGGAGATCAAAAGAAGCCCATCTGCATGTAGCTCAGGGATGGACGCAGACCGGGGGTCCCAGTGCCCCTTCCCTGCCTGCTAAATGTTTAGATGTTACTGAATTTCCAATCTCTTTAGTGTTCCTGCCCTTGAGCAGTTTGTTCCAATGGCCCTGGCTTGCCTTCAGAGACTGAATCATTGTTCAAGTTCTTCTGACAAAAAGTTAGCAGGGAGAGGCCAAGTGGTTAAGTTCCTGCACTCCGCTTTGGTGGCCCAGGGTTTCCTGGTTCGGATCCTGGGCACGGATGTGGCACCGCTCATCAAGCCATGCTGAGGTGGCGTCCCACATGCCACAACCAGGACCTACAACTAGAATATACAACTATGTATGTCCTGGAAGCCTTAGGGAGAAGGAAAAATAAAAAAAGAAGATTGGCAACAGATGTTAGCTCAGGTGCCAATTTTAAAATAAAAAAGTTAGCAGGGAGATGGTTAAACAAGAATCACACACAAAAGACTGCATGTTGTGTGATTCCATTTGTATCACGTTCAAGAAGACAGCCAATCCATGCTCGTGTAAGTGAGAATAGCGAATTCTGGGGGGAGGTATTAACCAGGAAGGGCTAAGACGAAAACTTCTGGGGCGCTGGAATGACACACACACAGAAGTATATATGTGTATATGTATACGCATACATAACATTTATCAATCTGTACACTTAAGATTTGTGTACTTTATTGTATGCCTCAATAAAACAATTTCTAAAATTCAGAAAACCATTGCTAACCATTTGAAACTTTCTCGGATGAGAAGTCAACCCTCCCCCGTCCCTCTGGGCAGACAGCAAACCCCTCCTGAGTCGGTCTCTGTGCCCGCGCACTGCTGGGCATGGGGTCTCACCGACCAGACAAACGATTCAGTCTCTGCCCTCAGGGGACTAGGTTCTTGCAGAGCCTCCCTTGACACAACAAACTGTTGTCTGTCCACCACTGAAGATGGAGGAGAAAAGCCGGCTGGCTTCTGATGAAATGGTCCTTACCAGAGTCTGAACCCCGAGTGCAGGGAGTTACGGCGGAGGCGGGAGGCTCATGTCTTTGGGCCTTAGGAAAGGAGGGGCCTGGAGCGTGTCAAGACCGCCTCCAAGTACAAGGTTAGAATCCGACGCACTCGTACATTTACAAGACGAGCCTTAGAATTGTGGGGTGTGCTTGACTTTTGTGTGTACGGGGGGCGGGGGGGGCGGTAAAAAGTAAATAATTAAAAAAGAAAAGGTAAAAGAGCATTCATCTTTTTACTATCCACAAATAAGCCCTGCAAACTTCTTTCCCCATCTTTTTATTGTGATAAAGTATATTATATTATATTATATTAAAGTATATTATAACATAAAATTTACCATTACAACCATTTTTAAGTGCACAATTCAGCGGCATTAAGTACACTCACATCGTGCAACCATTACCAACATCCATCTCCAGAACTGTTTTCATTTTGCAAAACTAAAACTCTGCACCCATTAAACAACTGCCATTCCCCTTCCCGACAGCCTCTGGCAACCCCTGGTCCACTTTGCGTCCCTGTGAATTTGACCACTCTAGGTACCGCATGCAGGAGGGATCACACAGTGTTTGTCCTTCTGTGTCTCGCTTACTTCACGTAGCGTAGAGTAGGTGTGCTTCACTATTAAACCTGAGAATTAATTGCTCATCACTGATTTGAATAACAACCAAAAATTGAGCAAAACTACACAGACTCAAATTCATGCATATACATAATAATTGCTCTGTAAGAAGGGGGAGAAATTTTTCTTTAAGCGAAAAATGGTATCAATAACTAGAAAACTTAAAAGATGGCAAAAGGTTATGAAAAATAAGTGGGAGCATTTCTCCAAAAAGTGAAGAAGTGGTCAGAGGTCACTCAGCCTGCCACCCACAGGCTCTCAAAGGCCTTTACCATCCCTTGTCTCTGTGCCACAGACTGAACAACGGACACGGGCTTGGGGGCAGGAGCGCATAGCTTCCAGGAGAAATGTTGTCATAGGACTGCATTCTTCAGCGATTAGGAGGGATATAAAAGAAAACTTTCTTACTTGTCTGAACATAAGCCATGAGCTGATTAAACTAAAAATAAGTTCAGTTTGAAATGAGCTTTTCCAGAAGGTTTTATCAGCCTATTTCTACCTTATTATTCATCGTCCCTCAAAGGATATTGTGTGAGTCGGGGGTGGGGGCGGCAGGGAAATGCTTCATGACTAAAACATCCACCTTTGATTTAGTTCAGCCTGAGCTTTTAAAATCCACTAGTGAAGGAGGGGAGAATGAGAGCAGGAGAGAAGTTTCTATTAAGACAGACACCAGTTCTGGGGGGCCATTTGAGTGCTGACCTCCAACACTCCAGTGGACGTGAGTAGCACTCTGCCTCATGAGCGAAGTCACTCGGTCATTTGCTGGGCCTGCACCTGGCTGGGCCACTGTGGACAAGCCACCCTTCCTCGGTAAACCACAGATTTCTCATTTGTAATATTTGGCTAAAAGCATGAACTGCGTGGGGCTGCTACAAGTGTTGGAATGAGACCTTATGTGTATAGCACAAAGAATGGGGCTGGGCATGTGGCAGGCCCTCAACTAGTGATGGCCACCATCATCACCATCCCCACAGATCAGACAAAGCCCCTGAGCCTCTGAACCCTGTGGTGTGCAGAATTCTAAGACCCCCAGCTACCCATACCCTTGTATATTCTCATCCCCTTGAGGTGGGAGGGACTCTGAGTAAAACAGGCTGTCACTCATGTGATTAGGTTATGTTGTATGGCCCAGGTGACTTTACCTGGTGAGGCTGACCTAATCAGCTGAGCACTTACAAGAGACTGGGCTTTTCCTAGAGAAAGCGCCTTGAAGTGTGAAAAGGATTTGACAAGAGGGAGATTCTCTGGAGCTGGTTTTGAAGACGGAGGGGGTCACGTGGCAAGAAATAGGCGTAACCTCTCATTGCTGAGAGCAGCTTTGGCTGTCAGACAGCAAGGAAAGGGGGACCACAGACAACAGCCACAAGGAGCTGAATTCTGCTGCCTCCATGTGAGTTTAGAAGAGGACCCCAAGCTGTAGACAACACAGCCTGGCCAACGTCTTGATTTTAGCCTTGTGGGGCTGAGCAGAAAATCCATCCACACCATATCTGGATTTCTGACCTACGGAACCGTGAACTAATTGACAGGTTTTGTTTTAAGCCACTGAGTTTGTGACAATTTGTTATGAACAACAGAAAACGAATACAGAACTTGTAACCAGACGGGTATCAGGCAGGACCTGCTGAGCTGCTCAAGGCAAGGGGTTTTGACTAGTATGAAGTCATCTAGGACACCAAGCCTTTCTGTCTGAACTGAGTTACTAATCTGGAAGCTGCTATGTCAAGTGGATAGGCTTTATGGAAGCGTACAGCAATGATGATGTCTAAAACCATTGTATTTACTGTAAACTTTAGTGTCCAGATGCTGGAAGGTGACAGGTAGGGAGGTGGATGAGTGGGTCAGAGAGAAGGTGATGCTGAGGCCAAGGGAGCTCATGGCTGCTCATCTCACCTAGAGGGCAGAGCAAGAACAAGAGGAGAGTTCTCAGACGAAATCCAGAAATCAAGGGGAGATTCAGTGGCAAGGTCGGCCTTAAAACCCAAAGAGTCCAGAAATGTTAGGTTGTGTAGGGGCTGGCCAAGGCTGAAGGCCGGTGGGAGGTGGCATCTAGGAAGGGTGGCAATAACTTACCAGCCCCCATTTGTTCAGCATCTGCCAGGTGCCAGGTACTTTCTATACATCTCCTTTGGGTAAATTGTTCAAATTTACAGCCGGGAAGATGCACAGCTGAGATTCCAACCCAGGACTGCCTGACTCCAGAGCCCATGCACTGCTCCTCCTCCAAGATGTCCACCCTCAAGGTCACCTCAAGTGTTCACCCCCTACCCCAGCTAGGGAGGGGCAGTGGTCAGAAAGAGTTGTTTCGGTTTGTACCGCTCAACACCACCAACACAGAGAGAAGTGCAGGTGTTTTCTTTTCCAAACACCTACTCTGAATATGCACCTGGCCGTTTGCCCAAGTCCAGAGGCTCCCTGACCACAGAAATGTTCTGTAGCTAGGAAGGAGGCTCATCCCAAGCAAGACTCTCTACCTAGTATGAGGCCCCCCCTTGGCCTGTAATCTTGACCTTCAGAGCCCTGACCCCAATTCGTCCTCAGGAAAGACGAGTCCTGGGCAACCAGGGATGGCATCTGCTCATCCTCTCATCTCTGACCTCTGCACCGCCTCCTTCACTCCCTTTCCTCCTGATAGTTTGGCAGCAATCTACACTCTGCCTTTACCACCGTCAGGGGGATGACTACGAGCTGACTCACCCCAGCTCCATCGCTGCTGCAACTGGAAGCACAGACTGCGGCATCCGCCCACTGCAGCCAGGGGACGTCAGCCTTCCCCACGGGCAGCTGGGAGGGGGTGAAACTGGTCTTGGGGGGCCTTAGGTCTACCTGTTTCCTAACGGCAAAGGCCTAACCTCTTGAACACTTAGGGAGACATCACTGGGGACTGTGAGTGTCTCATCATCCCAGGGGCCAGGCAGCCAAGTGGGAATACATCCATCTGTTTAAACCTTCTGTTTTAAGGACTGGGGATTAGTACCTTTTGTTGTTGTTGTTTCCAGCAATTTTAAAGCATGTATCAACCCACACAGCCTGACTTGGAGAATAAGTCTTTGAATGAAGCTCTCAAACAACTGCAGGCCAGGTCAATAAAGTGATTCCTCTGGCAAACCAGGTAGGTGGGGATAAAATAGGTCAGCAAAGGAAGGCTGCACACTCCAGGAACTCTTTGGGGCCAGACAGACACATGCTCGCCTTACCCAGAGGGGCAAGGACAGTCCCCAGGAGGTGTTATGTCAATGAGGAGGGCCATTATGAAATAAATTACTTCAGAGAATCGTTATTATGGAAGGTGTTATGATCATGAGGATGGCTGTTATGGAAGGTGTTAAATCAACAAGAATGGACATTATAGGTGTTCAGCCATCATGGATGACGTTGTATCAATAAGGATGGTCATGATGGAAGGTGTTACACCAAGTAAGATGGCCATTATTGGCACCTGGACAGTACCAGTGTTGGGACTAGCCAGCGATCTTAAGATAATTATGCCAAAAAATTCATAGAGGTGAAAAACTAAGTTGAGGGGCCAAGAATGCTGAGATGGAGTTTTGAGGAGCCTGGCTCCAAATCACATTGTATTGGCAAGCGGAAGAAAAAAGCAGATGGTTATTCCTGAAAGGGAGAAAGACTGTGGTTCCGAGCACTTTCCTTTCCATGAACCATATTCCTTCCTCACAGTAGGAGTTGGCCCTCCTGTTAATTGCTATTGCCAAGGAAAGAAGAGGAGGATGGGACAAAACTCTAAAATCTCAGAGTAAGGAGGCATTTAATCGCCATTTAACTACACTCTATTTTGCTCCTATAGTGTGTCTCCAGTTATAAATCATACATTGAAGGATTAACTCTTAATTATATTTTCCCAGATAGTGGATCACTTGGCAAGTTGTCTTTTCAGAGAAGGTGGGAAAACCCTTTAAAAATACCAAAAGAACACTGTAGGATTATTGGTAACAAGTAACAGAGCCATGTTTCTGCTCCGGGGCCAATCTCTGGGTTTTGTCATGATGTCACACAGACCTCAGACACCAGGGGAACACCTTGTCCTCCTCCTTCTCTTTGCCTTTCTTAGCTTCTCTAAGCTACGCCCCATCCCTGATCTTTACTGCAATTCTTGTGCACACATCTTTTGCTGTACTTATCACATTGGACAGTATCTCAAACTGAATGCTTTCAGGGGTCCAGGCAGGTAATATAAATGAGAAAAGCCAACACAGCGAGGGAGGTCTTGTTGAATCATAGTGTGCATGCTCTACTAAAAACTTTGTAATTCAGCTTTTGTCAGGACACATGAAACAGAACTGGGCCAAGGCCTCTAAGTCACCAATTTGTAGCCCCTGGTTTATATGTCTTTTCTGGATGGTGAGTCCCTGGAGAGCACAGGATGAAGGTTTTCTACCTCTCTATGTCTAGCATCTAACAGGAGGCTCCAACATCTGTGGAATGAATGGAATTTGTTACCAAAATGACCTAGGATTGGGCTAGATCTTTTCAAGACATTCTAGGCAAAAATCAAAGTGCTGGGCCCCAAAAAACCAAAAATAGGGGGAAAAACCCAAAAGCACAGCAAGTTTCTTTCCAAGAGAAGTCGCTCTGAGTAGAGAAGGCAGCTTTGGTCATTAGTTCCTGGATTCCTAGTGACTTCACACTTCTACTCCACCCCTTTTGTACAACCAAATTCCTGCAGGAATCAACTGTAGACTTTTTTAAAGACAGGATCTACATTCAAGAAATTTGTTTTTTAACACAACAAAACTATTGATTGCTATATTCATACCTGGCTTTGAATATTTTTTAAAATTTAAAACTATTCTTAGGGAAAACCAGTGATGATAGAAGGCAAATCAATGGCTGTGAGGGGCCAAAGGGCAGGGATGGACTGCAGAGGCGTCTGGAGCAACCCGACGGGGCAATGGAAATGTCACATCATGCATTTGACTGGACTCATTGAATAATGCAATGGAGACTGGTGAATTTTACGGCTTGAACATTATTCCTCAATAAAGCTGAAAACCATGTTTTACTCTTAGATAAATAACACATGAAGTGCAAAATTAAAAAAAAACCAATGAGACTGGGTTTGTGAAAAAGTCTTTCTCTTACCTCGAATCTGCTGCCGTTGCAAGAGGCAACCACTGATAGCAGTTTCTCATGTCCTTCCACAGGGAATCTATGAATCTATGAATACGTAAGTCTATATCTGTCTGCCACCCCTATTTTATTTTATTTCATTTCATCTTGCCAAAAGGTGGCACGCCATACTCCCTGTCTGAACCTTGTGTTTTCCTCTCCATAATTTATCTTGGGGGTCACTCCACATCAGTACATCCAGAGTACCCCATTCTTTTACACGGCTGCATAGCATTCCACTGCTTGAAGGTACCATAATTTATTTAACCAGGGTTCTAATGATGGACATTTGGGTTGTTTCCAGTCTCCAGCTACCAGGCCAAGGAGCAGAAGATGCTTATCTAGAGTTTCAAGGTGCCAGCGGGACACACTTTCCCTCACATCCCAGGTTGCTGGCTGGAACTAGGAATGTACTCTCCACAGAGGCAGAGACCAGAGAGGCTGGAAGCTGTTATTCCAAGGGTTTCTCTGCCCTGGGCTGTGGTACGCTTCTGCAAGATGATCCGAGCACTGTTTACAGTTTGAAAAATGCCCTCTATGTTCCAACAAGTTGAGACCTTGCTCCTGACAGATTTCGCCCAAGCCTGAAGTGCCTGAGAAGATTGTCAGCAACTTCCAGGCCGGTTCGGCCATTCTTCTCCACCTCTGAGCAGGGATTATAGGCGGGGGCCCTGCAGGCTCCACGGAGACGCAGCTCTGGTCTCACGACCTGGCACACTCCAGCCCAGTCTTGGTTTATGACACCTGCTTACAAACAGCTGTAGTCCTCAGAAGCCCACTGGGGTGTTTTTGTTCATTTCTCACATGAAATTGGGCATGACATTTAAGCTATATAGAACCAGTCCGGTCAGTCCCTTGGCTAACAGGAAATATGTATGTGTGTGTGTGCGCGTGCACACAGGTACTCACTTGCAAACAATTTTTAAAAACTTGTTCTAGGTTATTGAGAACAATTTCTTGCAGTTTTAATCCAGCAGCTTCACTTTGAGGAACTCCCCCGAGATGTCCTCACAAGTGCCAGGAGTCGACGGCACCGGGACAGTGACTGCAGCACAGCGGGTAGCAGCAGAGGCCTGAAAACAACATAAATGACCTCCCCCTCCCCCCGAGCGACCCGGTGACACAGACTATGGCCTGGCAGTTTGGTCCAGATTGTCTGCTGCTGAAAATCTCCATTCTTTTTGGGCCCAACTCAGATAATCAAAGTAATAACAATTCTCATTAATGAGGAATCCGTTCAAGACCAGACGCTGTGCTGAATGATTTACAGACATGATTTCATGCAGACCTCCAGCCAACCACGAGGTGTTGCTTACCCCATTTTGGAACTAAGCACACTGAGTCTTAGGGAGGCTAAGTGACTTGCCCAGGTCACCTAGTTAATAAGTGGTGGAGTCAGGATGTGAACCAAGCTTTGTCTACCTCCAAAGCACGTCTGACTGAGGCTGCAACCAAAAAACAAGAAGGTAACTGTGAGCCCAGCGAGATCTCTGGCTCGAGTCCTTCCATTTCTCTGCGCCTTCTCCCTACGCCAGTTTCCAGTCGAGAATCGGAGCCCTTCGGGATGCGCCGTCTAGGAAATGAGAAACGTGGCAGTGAGCCCAGACCCAGAAGCCAGCAGTGACTGAGAGACACTAGGTGTATGCCTTGGAGGTGCTCGAAGGTCCAACTCCAGTGGGACTTGTCAGCAGGGTGGGAGGTGGCGAGGAAGGCCCATCCCCACTGGCTGCGTCCTCCCGAGACAGTGGCCCCACCTGTCTGGGGCCTCCAGCATAGTGCAGACTTCCAGCAGGAGCAGCAGCATATAACTACTCCCTCTGTGCTGCTGGCTCTTGGCCTCTCCTCTGTGGCTAGAACGCCATTGTGCACAAGAATCGAGTGTCTGTCTGGGTCCAAGAGATGCTTTGAGCCCTTCTAACTCAGGGGCCTCATCTCACCACGTCTGCATCTTCCACGGTGTCCCAGGACCTCGCACTAAATGTTTGTAAATTGCTCTCAGGTTGAACGATGTTTTTAGCTAAACATCCTTGTTTGAAATAGCCTGATGTTCCCATCACCAGATCAGTAATGAAGGATAAAGCACCTGTTCGGATGAATTTGGCACATGCCTGGACATACACGCTCCTAGTCCAGCTCCTAGCTGGACCACACACTGTCAAATGTTGCGGAAGCCCCCTCTGGGCCCCGAGCATTGTAGGATATTACATATGGCCAAGTAGGCAGACCCAAAAGCAAAAACGACAGCCTGACTGAAACTCCATCTGATTTTGAGGCTTGGAAAGTTGATGAAACTCACTTCCGGAAACTGTCTTTTATCGTCCCAGACAAAGGCAGCAGATTGGCACTTCGCACATTTTTGCAGAAATGCCACATTTTACCCAGAATGCTTTGGTCTTCTGTCACTGAGGGTAGGGAGTGTGTGTACTTCATTTAAAATGTACAGAAAGTTATACCATCTGTGCCCATGGAACAGTTTTAGTTTGTTTTTCAAGACATTTCTAAATTTATTATTTAAAGATGTTCACACCCTGAGGTGAGGCATTTAATGGCCTCGTAGTCCTATTACCAAGCTGCGTTTCCATCTGGCAGAATGGATGGCTGGTCCAAGAGGACAGACCCTCCCTGGCAAAGGGAGACAGACAAGACTTTCAGTGGTGCCCTTGGCTTGGGCTCCACTCAGAACAGAATTGAGAAGTGCAGATTATTTTTTAAGTAGAATAATCGAAGAAGGAATTTTTAATTTCATAAGTTTGTGAAGTGAATCTCTGTAAAGCAAATCCTGATTTTCTACTGTACTTTATCACACACTCAGCATTGCTATTTAAAGAAAACCAAACGAAACCGAGCGTGGACATTGTGGAGTAACGTGGTTCAAATGGGGAGAACATGCAGGACACTACGAACTCCGTGTCACGATCGTCACTACGACCAACAACAAACCGTCCTTCACACAGGAGGATCTGTGAACCTCACCGTGAAGCCAGATACTTCCACTGTAACTCCTTCCTTCCAGGCTTTCTTCCTGAGCTCACAAGCGATACAGACAGAAATACAGCAAGATAACGTGACTAGAGTCACACGGTACATACACACTATTCACGCCCTGCTTCTTTCACTGGATCACAAGCAGTTCTCCGTCATTGTTTGGTTATTCAATCGGAAGTTTCCAGGAGTGGGCTGCGCTCCTGCAAACCCACCCACACCGCCATCCGCTCTCTCCTGGACACATGTTTAAAGGCACCAGCAGAGATTCACGGGCATGTTCTACGTGGTGGAGACCCCGAGCCCTGGGGTGAGGCAGAGAACCTGGGCCACCAGGGAATCTCTTCCACCCTTTGCAGGGACACAGAGAGCTGGGGTCCCATCTGTCACTCCACATTTTCTTTTCTCTACTTTCCAGTTTTCCCAGTCCGCACACGCAGTCACTGGGACTGTGCTGCCCTCCTGCTCTTCTGTCTGATGCGTATCAGATTTGGAGCCGGAAGAGCTCAGCTTTAGAACTTCTTCCCCTCGCCACCTTCTAACAGCGAGAGTTGAAGAAGTCATCTAACTTCTATAAGCTCATTCCACCTCCTAGAAAGACTTGGCGTGAGGGGTGGACCTGAATTACCCACTTGTTTATTCCATAGACATTTACTGTCTGCTATGTGCCAGGCACCGTTCCAGCCACTTACCTCATGGGGGTTGGACATGAACCGCCTGAGCTGTTCCACTAGCTCTGGGGTCTCCAGCAGGTCCACACATCAGCTCTGAATAAATCAGCTCGTAAAACATTAAGGCTGGTGGTTCCTCCGCACAGTGCAAGTCCCTATATTCGAGACTGGAACACTGAGGCCAGAGAGGCAAGGCACCTTTTCCTAAGTCACAAAGTCAACTGCTGATAGGACTTGAAGTTAGAACCAGGTGTCCTGACTCTCAAGTCTGGTGCTCTGACCACTTGGCCAGCCGCCTTGCCAATTGGACAATTTCCTCCTGGGCTCACACCTAGACTGCATCTCAGCCTGCCTTCCCGTTGGATGGGGCCATGCCACTGAGTTCTAGCCAATAGAATGGCAGCAGAAGTGATGGGAAATAACTTCCATTCCTGCGCCATAAAACCCTCCCCTGACGGACCCCTCATGCATTTTTCTTCTATCAGTCAGATGTGGATGGACATAGAAGCTGCCTAATGAAGATGGCGGAGCCGGAAAGTGAAAGGAGCCTGGGTCTCCACACCACTGCTTGGAGGAGATCCCATTTGGGATCTTATCTGAGCAAGAAATAAACATCTATTGTGTTTGAGCCATTATACACATTTCGGTTTGTGTGTTACAGCAGCTTAAAGTGTGTTACACCTTAACTATTAGACCTATGGACGTACAGTCAGAACTAACCACTCCTCACTGTCAGCACCAGAGCCGCTCCAGCCTGCCTTCAGTCTTCCTGATACACAGTGCTCATGGCATTCTGATCACTTAACCAAAAGTCAGAATTTGAAAGAAAATTCAACACATGTCCCTCGCCTCAAGTTTATGGTTAGTTTCAACTGGAAAGAGTAAAGGAAGTCGTGCGCCGCAGCGTAGGGTGGTTACGAGCCTGCACCCTGGAAGGAGACTGCCCACATTCACAGATAGCACCACCACTTATTAGCTCTGACCTTGGGCAAGACGCTCCCCAGCTTTGTTACTCACTTTCTTCCATTTCTTCTTTGACACTTTCTGTACAAACCCTTTGACCCAGTAACTCCTCCTCCAGAAATTTCACCTACAGATAAACCTGTCTATTTACCCAACAAACTCAACTGCAAAGATGGTCACTGAGGCTCTGTTTACAGTAACAAAAGACTAGAGACAGCCCATCGATAAGGGGCTGGTTAAATATAATATGGTGCTCCCATGAAAGGAATATCACACAGCTGTCAAAAAGAATGTGACAGCTCCATATGTTCTGATAGGGAGTGTGCACTAAGATGGACGGCTAAGTGAAAAAACTCAAGAAGCATGTGGGACACGTCCTATACTATATATCTGGGCTCCTGTTTGTGTAAACAAGGGAGGTACCTATATTTATAAACTTGTACATGTGTAGAATAACTCAGGAACAACACACAAGAAACCATGGCTGCCTCTGGGAGGAGGCCCGGGGTCAGAGGTAAAAGGGGATCTACTTTTTCCTGCACATCTATTCGTACTATTTGAATTTTTGTTACCGTGTACAGGTAATTCTTTATCTAAGCACAGTTTTTAGATTGCTTGAATATTAAAGATACATATACATTCCTAGAATAACAATGAACATAGCACTCAGTAAGCGCTGGTTGGTTTTTTTCAAAATGAAAGAAAATGTGTGGAGTTCAGATGCTGTCTCTAAGATAACTAGCAAATGTTGTCTTCAGGAGTCCCACTGTGCACTGGGGGCATGGTACACTGGTGACAAGAGCTGGGTTCTAGAGTCAGACTACCTGGGCTGCCGTCTCAGCGTCACTACATACCAGCTGGGTAACCCTGGGCAAGTTACTTCACCTCTCCGTGGCCCTGTACGGGGGTGTAGGAGGAGTACTTGCCTGAGGATGCAGAGCCAAACAACTAGCAGGTCTTCTCAAGAACACCTCCTCGATTTACATTTTCTCAGGAGAGACAGCTTAGCTTTTATGATTTGAACATTGCAGAACTTATCTTTCATCCATCATAGTTATTTTTGGCCAATGTCTATTTAGGAGACATGTATATTTACATCTCCAAACACAACACATGATTTTAAACAGAATGATATGCAGAAAGTCTCGACTTATGATGCAAATACAACAGGGAGAGTGTCAGGATCTGGTGGAGAAGCCCCGAGTGTCAGCAAAGGAGGGTGCAGTAAGTTACCGCACACAAAGCAGCTGTTTGTGAAAAACTACATAAACATTTACAGGCAATCCAGAAGGGATGTCTTACGCATTTTACGTTTCATAGAATTGGTTGTTAATTATATGTGGGTATCTTCCCGTCTTTCTTTATGCTCTTAGAAACTGTTGGGGGTTTGAGTTGTTGTGCAATGAGATGTTACAGTTTTCCCACACGAAATAATGAGACGTAGGGTATCGGTGAGTATTTTCACGCGAACGTCTGGCTCTTAGGAATGAATTACTGATGTTAAGCGGGAGATGCTTACAGACAGAATATGCAGAAGAGTGGCTGGCACGGAGCAGATGCTCAATATGTGTTAGTTATTACAAGTAGTAGTGAGTAATTTTAAAAACTGATGTACTGAATACAAACCCAAGGCTGCAAAGAGGTGAGGGAAGGAACTGGCTCTCCCTGCCTGGTTGTCTAGAATGTTGCCAGCTGCCCAGGAGAAGGTGATGGGCTAATTATAAGGTTGTAGGAAGTGGTTTGAAATAATTTGATTGTGGGATAATTTTTATAATTCAGAATGATAATTAAAGGGTATGAACTCTTTTTAATCAGCCAGGTGGAGAGCCTTAAGCCCCGGGTCTCCTATATCAGGGATCTTGTCATCCCCTACTGTCCCTCGCCCCCCATCTTGACCTCAATCACTGGTCCTTCTGACCAGCAAACTCAGCCCCCCTTCTCTGTCCAAACTCATGTCGGCGCTGCTGGGCAAAATTGCAGGTAAGGCTTGTGTTATAAGCCAAGGGGCTCAGTTCTGTTTTCTTTTGGCAAAAAAAGCACTGCTGGACTATTAGTACCATCCAGCTGGGGTGCTCCTAAGATTCTCGAATATCCTCCAACACTGCTCAGACCCCGACTGTTGAACTAGAGGGAAGAAGATGCTTTTTCCACAGATGCTAGTGAAACAACAATGATGACAGCCTGGGAGAGCGTGGGAAACAGGCATTCATACGCTGCTGGCCGGAATGCACACCAGGAGACCAGGACATGCTCTCACAGGGCAGCACGGAAGTATGTAGCCAGAGCTCTAACATTTTCTCTACACTCATCCCAGCAATTCTATTTCCAGAATTTGAGTCAGACAAAATAGTGAAGAACGTGCGGAACAATACAGCCATAAGAACACATTCTCAGGTATATCAAAATGGGATAATCTAGCTTATATTATTTTATAACCTCAGCAACACAAAGATAACATTGTTTCATGTCATTATAGAAACTGTGCTACATAATTTTTAACATTTCACTGAACAGACCTATCAAAATTGATATAAACAGTCTCCTATTGTTGAGCATGTTCTGCTTTTATGGAAAGCAACCTAAATTTCCAACAATAGGAGACTGGGTAAAGCCATACAATGGAATGGTCCCATTTTTGGCTTTATACATACACACAACACACCCACACACACACACGAGAAGACTGTGCACCAAAATGACCAAGGTGATTTGCTCACAGATGATTGTTTCCCATTTAGGTTATATTTATTGTCAATTTTTCTACAACAACTATATATTACTTAAAACAATTTAATTATTGTTTTCAACTTCCTTCCCCCACACGGAAGCCTGGGAGAACTCCCAGAAGAGTGTCTGTTTGCAGAGTCAGTGCAGGTGATACGGCAGCATCTGCGGTGACCCCTGAGGCTGACAAGCCGGCACCCGAACACATCTCTAGGACACGCAGAGCAGCCCGCTCTGACCCTAGTCACGGAAATCTGTGAGGGTGTGGGGGAGCAGGGACTCATCAGCCCTGCCAGTTACACATTCCAGACACCAGCCAGCAGCTCCTCATTTGAATCTGAGGAATGACGAACGCACACAGTCACCCAGGGTGAGTGAACACGTCATTTGATGTCTGCTCACATTTCTGCCAAGAAACAAGGGCACCAAGAACGGGGTCACTGACCCAGACCCTGGCATCGAGTGGTTCTTGGAAAGCCACCAGGTGGGGGTTTCAGCAAGGCTATGGTTCAGTTTCACCAGTTCTTCACTCCTGGAAGTGGGGGAGCGGGGGGCCCACCAAACTCCCACAAACACACCACCCCGTGATGCAGACGTTACTCTGCAGCCCTGTGGCGGCACCAGCTTCATTTTCCCTCTGCCCAGTCTTTGTTAAGAGAGTTCATAAAACAAATCTGCTGGGCCAGGGCTCTCTCTGGCTTTCTCAATCCTTTCAAGACAGACTCAAGTAACTTCTCAAAGGCCCCCATAGGTTAGACCAACCCCAAGACTTTAGACAAAGCTGATGTACTCAGCAAGGGTTCTAACCACAAAGGCAGGGCCCTCAGCTCAGCCTGGCGATGTGGCCTCACAGGGCCAGTTCCTGAGGCCAGAGGAAGGATCTAAGAGCGTGAAACAGGAGTGTTTCTGGACTTCCTCCTCTCACACACAGAACCATGAGACAAGGCTCTGACAGTCAAGGACTTCCTGGAAGGAAGGGACTCCACTGGAGCTACCGCAGACCAAAAGAGCAGCCTCTCTAGGCCACAAGGAAAAATCAGACACGTAAGAGAAGCCAGTTCAGGACAGGCTGTCACTGTCATCGTCAGTAACGCCCTGATTTACACCATATTCTTACTGGAGGAGTTCTCAACTCTTATCACAGACAACCGGAAACATCGCAAACAATTCCCAGAGTTTCAACATCGCTCCCAAGGGTGGTGGGCACACATTTTTCTCAAACATACATTTATACATTTTCCTTAACTAAATTACGCTTTATTCTTAAGCTGATTTTTGTCTTCAAAGGAAATCTTGAAAGCCCAGTCTTAAATTACTGTAAACACGCACACACTATTCTACGTGAGGTCTTGCCACGTTCTGCCCACCGTGCAGCACTGAGTCACCTGACGCTGGCGGAGAAGGGAACTGGGAAGCTTTCCCACCTTGATCTGGAACGAGGGCAGTTGCTGAACTTCCCAAGTGCACCTCACCCGCTTAGTTTTATTCCTTAAGGTAATTTATCCTAATGTCCCTACCTGCCAAGTACAAATGTCCCCTTAGGCGCAGCAAAGGGTGAACAAAGACCCCAATCTCTTCCTGGATAGCTCTTTTAAAAACACAAAACCTGGAGGCCAGTGGGGCCATAGTGGGTAAGTTTGCACCCTGTGCTTTGGCAGCGCCGGGTTGGCTGGTTCCATCGCAGGCAAAGACCTACACACCGCTCATCAAGCCACGTTGTGGAGGCTTCTCATATACAAAATAGGGGAGGATTGGCACAGATGTTAGCTCAGGGCCACTCCTCCTCGAACAAAAAGAGGAAGATTGGCAACAGCTGCCAGGGCCAATCTTCCTCACCAAAAAAACCCAAAAAACTCCACAAAACCTGTGCCAGTTTCAGGAAAGGCCTCAAATCAAGTTCTTACATGAAGAAACCAGGTTAACGCTATGTTCTGTTACTTCCATGGCCCGCAGGGCACCTCCTTGCAGACACAGGCAGCGGCCGTTCCTCCCCCAACCGGAACAACTCGAAATTCACACACAACTCGGAACGTCCCGCTCTGCCAACCCCCTCAACCCCGTGAAAGTCCACCACACTGAGGTGCGAGGGGCCGGGGGTGTAGAGCCTCCGCGGGGCAGATGCCTGGCGGCCTCCAGCTAGCGCTTTCAATTTCGAATTAATGTTCCTGAACTTCAGGAGAGCAAGAAGGGAGCGTCCGGACGGGGAAAAGGTGATCGATGGGCTATCGGGGCGCCAAGCCACGGTTTTCTTGCACCTTCTCCCTGGCCCAGGCGAGCAGGGAGAGGGTGGGCCAGAGAGGAAAGTCCCCTCCCCACGCCCTACCCCGGCGCCCCCAGGAATCCAAGGACAGCCCCCGAGCGCGCGGCGCGCCCGGTCCCGCAGGCCCTCCGGGATCGGCTTCGGCGCGCTCTTCTTTCCTCCTCGGTGGGCGCCGCGCTCATCCGCCTCCCCGACCGCGGGGCTCCCCGCTCGGGGACACCCGACGTGCCGCAGCCTGCGCCCAGGGCGAGGTCGCTCGGAATCCTGGAGGGTCCGGCCACCGCGCCTAACGCGGGGCGCCCCGGAGGCGGGTGGTCTCGGGGACCCCGGGCCGTCAGTCAGCCCCACTGCGCCGCCGCCGCCCCCGACTCTGCACCCTCCGCCCCTACCCCAGCCCTCTGCCTTGGCCGGCTGGCGGGCCACCTTAACCACTCAGCGCCACCCGCTTCCGCAGCGCCGCACTCACCCACTCCTAGCGGCGGGAGCGCAGCGTTCAGCAGCAGGACCCCCAGCAGGGCGATTGTGATCCCGCAGTTCAGGCCGGCCATGGCTGCGGGGCGCCTCGGCCTCGGCGGGGAAAGCGACTGTGGCCGGTGGCACGGAGCGGCGGCCGCGGGCGCCCTGGCCTGGCACCGGCTGCGCAGCGCTCCGCCCCGGCTCGCTCACCTGTGTGCGGGCGGACCCGCCTGAGCTCCGCCCTGCGCCGCGGGAGCACCAGCTGGCCGGGCCTGTCCCCTCCCCGCTCCTCCTCCCCTTCCTGCCTCAAGCGCCCGCCTCTCCCGGCCAAGGTGCTGGGACTTGTCGCCACCTTCCCGGGCGTGTCCTCCCTCTCGAGGTAGAGAGTAATCAGGTCGTCTTGTCTAAAGGCTTGATGGTCGGCCCTGGGGAAGCCAGTTCGCCTTCCCTTCGCTGTCCCGGAGAAGGAGGCCAGTGTGTGCCCCATTTTGCGCGGGAATCGTATTCGTGGATCACCCAAGCCCAGGCTTCCTCCTCGGTGCTCTCTCCTCGGCTGCCTGAGCCCGGCCGGAGGCTCCCTGGACTTGAACGGCCGCGCTACAGCTACCCTCTGCAGAGCTGTGAGCCTGCAGCCTGCTCCCGCACTTCGTCTGCGGTATTTCTAAGGCTCATGGCAGTCCTTCCACACTACGGATGAAACAGACTTGCTGAGTTAGCAACCTGACCATAGTTGCCAGGACAGTCAGTGATTTAGAGGTAGGATTTGGCAGCACAGAAAGAGCTTTCTGCAAACGAACTTGCTTTGTTAAATTTTTGAAGAAGGAATCAGTGAGTGAATGAATGCCTAAGGCTGGAAAGGACCAAGAGAAGAAGCCTAAACAGGTCGACAAGGACCTCCTCCTTGACTTGTGAGTGGAGTGTGGGTATGGGCACAAGGCATTCGAGTCAATGACCCTAGGCTCCTTTTTCTCCTCCCAGCTGTGGGTAAACCGCCTCTTCTTGGCTTCCAAGGTCCTGTGGGTTCTCCTTCCATCTGTAGGCCACACGTGAAGTCCAGGGTCACAGGGTTGGGAGAAAAGCAGTGGATGGCTCAGCGACTCTCAGCTGGCAGAACAGAGTTTTGCCAAAATGACTCCATGCACCCCCTGGGGCTACCTGGGCCTGTGGGCAGCCAGAGGCTGGGCCAGGGTCGCCTAGAACAGCCTAGGAGGACTAGGACAGGAACCAGAGCATGTGCAAGAGCATCAGTCTTCAGTGTAGCCCCCACTTCTGTTTAATTCTTGGGGGAACTGAGCCCCTCCAGCCTGCCCCTATTCTCAGAGTGAACACTGGGTGAGAAATCCTCTCTTAGGAGCTTCATCCCCTTCCTTCTATGTGTCTTCAAGGATGAGAATAAAGCAAACTCTGCCCTCGGGAGCCCACAGTCTGTGAGGGAAGCAGAGATGTCCAGGTGGGGGCGTGACCACATCCACACGCCTACCTGTGGAAGAGCCTGGACTGTGAGCTGGAGGGACCTCGGAGGGAATCTTCTAGCCCACTTCCCTCGTCATGCAGATAGATGGAGAAACTGAGGCCTAGAGGGAAGGTAGAGAATGAGAAAAATAGGGAGGTTCTTGGTTCTCCCAAGGAATTGAAGGCAAATTCAGTAAGAGAAAGAAATCTTGAGAAAAATCTAAACATTCTTTAAAAATGTTTATGAGGACCAGGAGAGTGAAAGCAGATTTTGTCTGTCTTCCTAATTCTAAGCAGGCTTATATACCCCGGCATCTTTTCCTAGCATCCATAACACCATGATTTCCCACATACAGTAATAATAATAACAATAATAGAATGGCAGTGCGTTGAATTGAAACGATCAGAAATATTGCTTGATGGTTTAAGTCTAAGGAACAAGTTATTTTATTCTCTCTCATTTCTCCAAAGTTTGCTTAACTGGCCTCCCTGGGATTGTGAAACTAACTTTCTGTAAATTAATTAAGAGTCAAAAATCCTCAGACGTGAAGCATTAGTGATGGTCCTAGACAACGCAGCAAAGAGAACGAGATGAAAAAAGTAGGGAAGCGTATCAGCGTCCTTTGCATGACAGCACAACTACACAGTTGAAGTCAAGAGGTCTTGAGGTAATGTCTTGGTTCTTGGAGTCGAGTGTGACCAAAGCGTTGCCGAGGTATGGAAGTGTTTCATCTTTCAAACATGACTGAATGGAAGGAGTCAATTTTAAAAGGTTATTTCTGAACTGGAAAAAATCCAGGCAGCTATAGTCTCTTGCCAGAGAAAAATGACAGATTGAAGGGTGAGTTTTAAGACGTACTGTTCCATCTAATTTTGACCCTTCCAGAAACCCTACAGAAGCTACAAAACAGAGATTTAAAAATACAAAAAGACTTAAGACAACAAAGATGGGGAGAACAGAGGGAAGACAACAGCAAAATCCTCTTGGAAGCTGGAAAGCAGATGGACAAGTGGTAACTGCCTTAGGAGCTTGGAGACAGCAGAACCCTAAGCCAGGAGTGGGGAAAATTGAGATATAGCATGATTTATACTGTGGAATTCTAAAAAACAAAACTGCGAAAAAATCCGTCAGGAACTGGCAGTACAAGGTATTCTGGAACAGGAAGGCGAAGGGGAAGCTAAAACAAGGAAGCCTGGTTATCGATAAAGCTGTTTGAGAAGGACTATTGTTAGATTCCCAGAACCTCCCCTCCATCGCTTCTGACTGGGCCACTGCCCCTCCTTCACACCAGCAGAAGTCTGAAGACTGGAGAGGTTAAAACCAAGGGATCTGGGCTGAGAAGGGCCAGGCGTAGCTGAAGGCTTGGAAACATTCTGAAAAATAGGTAGATAAAGGGGACATATGCATTGCGAATGCTGAGCCCCAACTTGCCTCCCAGGATATGAGAGAGAGGACTTTACCATCCCTACTGGAGATGGAAAGTCTGCTGGCGAATCTGACCAGCCCAAGAGGAAAGATCTAAAGATACAGACATTTATCCCCATCAACAGGCTAACCAGATCCCTACCATGAGGCTCCCAGTTGGCAAGCCCTGCCAATTCAGCCTTTTAATCCTTCACTTTTAAGTATGACCAGACAATCAGGATTTCAAGACATCTAAGGAAATCTTCTAACGGTAGAGTCAGAATCAACCAAGTAACCAAACAGAAAAAAGCAACCTGGAGGAAAGAGACACTGTAAGGAGAAGAAACCAAAACAAAGCAAAACAAAAACAATTACTAACTTCCTTAGCTAGCAGACAGCCTTGTATTTATGAAACAGGAAAAGGATGTTATAGAAAATGAATATTCAAGGAACCACAAAAGAGTTCTTGGAAGTTTAAAAAATGGTAGTAGATATTAAAAAAAAAAATAGAAGGGTTGGAATATCTTCTAGAAAGTAAAGCAAAAAGAGAAAGAGATAAAAAAAATAGGCAAGAAAAGTTAAGAAATTTGGAGGTCCAGTTTAGGAGATCCAAAATCTGAGTAATGAGTTTCCTAGAAAGAGAGAGCAGATGAAACAGAGGAGACATCATCAATGATATAATTCAAGAAATTCCCCCAGGCCTGGAGGATACGAGTTTCCAGATTTCAAGACTCATGGAGCGTCCAGCACAATGGATAAAATAGGCCCAGATCAAGGCATGTGATGGTGAAATTTCAGAAATCTGTGAACAGAGAGGAGATTCTATGGCATCCAGAGACAAGAAATGGGTCTCATGAAAAGGAACAAAAATCAAAATGGGTTTGGGTCTGTCAACAGCAACACTAGAAGCTGGAAGACAATGAAGCAATACCTTTAAATTCTGAAGGAAAATAACTTCCAACGTAAAATTCTATACCTAACCAATCTACCAATTAAGTGATAAGGTAGAAAAAGGGCACTTTTAGACATCCAAGATATAAAACAAAAAAACTCTGAACCTCCACTCACATTTTCTCAGGAAAATACTGGAGGATGTGTTCCAATTAAATGAGAAATGGAGGAAACACAGAGAGGAGTGGATACAGGTTTGTGGGGCGGATATTAATCACCCTAAGAAAAAGAATACACAGTTACAAATAGAAACTCAGGTGTGAAAATGATTATTTATTTAGAGTGAGGAAAGAAATCACAACAAATTACAAACTTGAAAAAATTGAAAAATATCACAAATGTCACAAAATCCAGAAAAATAGCATGATATCTTTACTATTAACTCACGGGTACAGCTCTCCATCATCACTTCTTCAGGTCATTTTGCTTCATTGACATGTGCGCTATTTCTTCTGGAACTGCCAGACTTCACGATGATGAGATGCATCAGATAAGATAAGATTCAGTCTTAATTTGTTGGGACACATAAAATGTGGATTCACACACGGAAGAACTCGCTGTTTGTAGAAACACTGTAGTGTTGTACCCTACAAATACAGGAATTCTTACAAATTCTATTTGTGTGATTCTTATCACACAAAATAATACGGTAATACAAAATAATACAATACACGGATAACTTTACATGCTGCATTATCCACTTATTTCTGATAGAAAAAAATGCTGCATTTTTGATAAGGCATGATGAGAACTGAATTTGCTGCTTAAAATTTTAGTTTTGCTAATTGGAAGAATTGTCTACAGACTAGCTTCTGGCCCTGTATATTCAAACCTGATTCCTCCTCCTCCACTGTCCACATGCTTCTGGCGGTTGGGCGCTCCAGGACAAGTTCATAATGTGGTACCACCCCTGGCCTTGCTCTTTCTGATCACCTCCCGTGGTGAGTCAGCCCAGTGGATGAGAGAAGTATTCCTGGAAGCCACTACCGCAACATGTGGGCAAGCAATGAATTAACTGCACTTGAAAGTGACCGTGAATTACATAAATACATCCCACTAAACCCCAATTAAATGTATCTCCAATTCAGCTTCCCCTTAGGCAGATCCCCAAATGCCCGAAGCCACTCAATGCTGCAGTGCATAAGGGAAGTGTGATGGAGAGGAAGTGAGGGGAAAACTATTTTTGCAGTTGAAATACATGCCTTTGCAAATTTTATAAGAAACATGTACCCAGGTGAACACACACCCTTGGAAGGGGCTGCACGGTGATGGCTGAGCATTCTTAGCTTCGTGATGCCATCTGCCTCTGGACTCAGGAAGCGCAAGATACAGCCCAAGGGAGAGGCAAGGAATTTCCGGAGTGACGTGCACCAGGCGTAGAGCACCCGGAGTCCAGACTGAGTCAAGTTGTATGGCCAAGGAGGGAGGGGGTCCCTCCCAAGTGAACAGGAGGACAGAGTAAAATCACATGGAGCCATGACTTTTGTTGATGAGATCCTCAAATAATAATGGTGTTTGTCTGAGACTCGCACATGCCACACGTCAGCACACCTGTGCTGTCCAGGTGCACCTGAGCCACGTGCAGCTGAGCAGCCAGAGACAAGGAGCCAGCACCGTGAAGTGACTCACCAGCCCTGGGCACCTACCTGGATTTTTACCCGAGAGAGAAATAAACTTCTCTTTTTTAAGCTTCTGTGATATGGGGCTTCCAGTCACTTGTAATTGAACCTCATCCCAAGGCAAGCATAGGAGATTTTCCTGGTGCTGTAAAATGTTTAAGGGAGAGCAGACCCAAGTGATTCACTGCAGAAAGGAACTTGACCTAGATGGGCGAGGTGGAATGGCTCAGCAACGGCCAACGCGGCTTCTGGAGTCAGTCCTGGATTCAGATACAGGCTCTGCGACTTGCCGGCTTGGGCAACCCTCTATGTGCCTCAGTCTCCTCATCCATAAAGTGAGGTTTGAGAGGGCATCCTTTATGGGTGTTGCAAAGATCAATGAGATAATTTATGTAATGCATTTAGCACAGTGCTTGGCACATAGCAAATACACAGCAAAGTTGGCTGAGACTGGCTTTGCTGTGAAAGGAGTAGGTGTCACCTTGGTGGGGGTGGAAGCCACGGAGGTGGAGGGGAGAGTTCGGGAAAGAGAAGTCTGGAGACAAACTTCTCATGATCTCATTCAACCATGAAAATGTGAGCTCCCCAAGGCAGGAAGTTGTCTCTGCTTTACTCATCTATGTGGTCTCGATGCCAAAATCAGTGCTCGGTATGTAGTCAGTGCTCAACAAATAGGCGGGGGATGAATGGATTCATCTAGTCTGTGAATGCATGGACGGCCCTGCTAACACGGCCAGCTGAGCCTGGGGGCTCCTTGAAACTTGAGACCCTGAAAAGATGAATACACAATTCATTTTAAAAAGGGGTGTGGCCCCTGGCTTCCAGAATGAAGCCACTGTGGCCCATGCCAGGTGTCTGGCAGTGAGCCTGGACTTGTGGGACTGGCCACTGTCTGGTGGCCCAGGACTTCATCCGGTTTGAACAGAGGGCAGAAGGGCCGTCTGTCTGAATGAGGCAGCATCTCTGCGATTTCAGTTTCCAGGCGATTAAGCCCGTTAACAAAGCAGAGATTCTTTCAGGGCACAAACAGCCCTTCCAGTCCATGCAATGCCAACTGCTGTTTGAAGGAGAAAACCACCCAGTCATGGTTTGGGCAGAGGCCCCTCTGTGAGCCTTGAAACAGAGGAGTCTGCTTTGATCTCGGGGTGAGCTAGGTGCTCCTCAGGAATGACTGACTTCGCCAAGTGATTTCCCCGGGGGGTAACCACCTGGTACAACTTCAGTGGTAGGCTGAGTAAGACAAATAACGAAAACCCTCAAGGAGCAGGTAGGTAGTCATGCTGCCACAGAACGACGGGCTGAGTGAGCTCAGGTCTACGTGACTCAGGAATTGCTAGCAGGCAGCCGGCACCCTCTGTGCTTACCCCAAAGTTACCTGAAACCCAGCATCTGCAATCCATCACCTCCCCAAATCGTGCCACCTAGGAGGTCAAGGTAAAACGTCAGGGGGCAAAAAGAGAGGAGAAGCGGAGCTGGGGACAGAGCTGTCCTCTGCTCCCTTCTTATGCTTGTGCAACCAGCTCCCTGTAAGCCACTTGCCCACAGGGCAAAGAGAGCCAGCCACTGCCCTTCCCCGGAGAGCACCACCCTCGGATATGACCCATACCCACGTCAGGCCTGTGCCTGCCAGCCCTGCTGCTTTCTTTTCTATGTCTTTGCTTGCAGTTTGGAAGGAAAGCGGCCTTTATAACGCTTTCAGGGATTTTCTTCCCCCTAGAGGGGAATCTAGTCCCGTAACCATTGAGCTGGAGGCCTTGGAGCTCGTCTGGTTGTCACCTCCTGCTGGATGGAGTCACAGACAGAGGATGTGACACAGTCAAGTCACACAGCACGTGACCTGCAGAGTGGAAGTCAGTTCCATCCAGGAGCCCATGAGCTCTCCTTCCTGAAAAATCCTGGTCCAATTCTGCCAGTGCACTGGGCTGGCCAGCATCCTGGTGCCCTCAGCCTCCACTCACCACGCTGCCACCTGCCTCTGACCCTCAGCCCTTCACCGAGTGGCTCCCCCCACCCACTGCTCTGCTGAAATTTTCTCCCCAGAATGGTCAAAGCCCCTCCCCTTAGTCACACCAGGTCTAGTGACAGGAAGATGGCTTCAGAAGGAGAAGGGGGTGGGGAAGGATTTCGGGTCCAGTCTCTGAGACGTCCCTGCCACCTGCCTAGTTCAGGCACAGGGACAGGCAAAAACGGGGTTAACCAAGTGACACCAAAGCCATTGGTCACAGCCTTTGCTTGCAGTGACCTCCCACCCCACAGTCACTTAATGGGCTGAGAATCCAGTCCATAACCTCGGGCGGCTCAAAGGCACTCCTCTGGAAGACGCCTTGCTGTGCTCCGTGCACACGGGCTTGGCCTCCCCTTGTCTCGCTGTCACGCTGCAGCACGGGGGTGAGCACACTTGTTTTGCTGGCCCGACCAGCGCACGAGCTGCTTGAGTCAGAGACAGTGGGGAAACAGACTGGCGTCTTCTCCTTTGTCACTGTGGTTTCTTGTCTTACATAAGATTTTAAACATACACAGAAATGGAGAAAATAGGATTATGAACTCCCGTGTACCCGTCATTCAGCTTCAACAGTTTTCAATGCCCAATCTTCACCCAACAGCCCACTTTTCCCACTTCCTCTGATATTTGAAACAAACCTCAGAGAGCGTATCATTTCATCTGCAATACATTTCAGTATGTATTTCCATAAGGGTGGGAGTCTTTTTTTTCCTCTGGTAAAATATACATAACATACAATTTACCATTTTAACCGTTTTCAAGTGCACAGTTCTGTAGCATTAAGTAAGGACATTCACATTGTTGTGTAACCATCACCACAATCCATCTCCGGAATTCTTTTCATCTTCCCAAACTGAAACTCTGTACCCATTAAACAACTTCCCATTCTCCCTCCCCCTCAGCAACCACCATTCTACTTTTCGTCTCTGTGAATTTGGCTATTTTAGGTACCTCACATAAACGGAACCATAAGATATTTGTCTTTTTGTGTCTGGCTTATTTCACTTAGCATAATGTTGTCAGTTCATCCATGTTGTAGCATGTGTCAGAATCTCCTTCCTTTTAAAGGCTGAGTAATATTCCACTCTGTGGATATACCACATTTTGTTTATCTGTCCATCCATCAATGGACATGTGGATTGTTTCCACCTTTTGGCTATTGTGAATAATGCTGCTATGAACGTGGGGGTACAAATATCTGTTTGAGTTCCTGCTTTCAATTCTTTTGTGTCTATACCCAGAGTGAAATTGCTGGATCACGTGGTAATAACAATGCCATCGTCACACCTACAACTAAATGGGTGATGGTGCCTTAACAGCATCAAATATCTAGTCAGTGTTCAAACTTATAATTGTCTCATCAATATCGTTTTTAATAGTTTAGTTGTTTGAATCAAATCGAAACATGGTTCATGTATTGCAATTGTTTGGTATGTCTTCTTTTTGGGGTGAGGAAGATTGGCCCTGAGCTAACATCTGTTGCCAATCTTCCTCTTTTTGCTTAAGGAGGATTGTCCCTGAGCTAACATCTGTGGCCGTCTTCCTCTATTTTGTATGTGGGACGCCACCACAGCATGGTTTGATAAGCAGTGTGTAGGACCGCACCCGGGATCCGAACCTGCAAACCCCAAGCTGTGGAAGCAAAGCACAGGAACCCAACCACTGTGCCACTGGGCCAGCCCCTGGGATGTCTTTTTTTAATAAAGTAAACTGTTTATTTTGGAATAATTTTATATTTACAGAAAGTTGCAAAGATAGTACAGAGAAATCCCACATACACTTCACTCAGGATCCTCTAACGTTAACATCTTACATACTGTGATACGTTTGTCCACACTAAGAAATTGAGGGCCGGCCTGGCGGTGTAGTGGTTAGGTTTGTGCACTCTGCTTCGGAGGCCTGGGGTTTGTGGGTTTGGATCCCGGGTGCAGACCTGCACACCACTCATCAAGCCATGCTGTGGTGGCGTCCCACATACAAGATAGAGGAAGATGGCCACAGATGTTAGCTCAGTGACAATCTTCCTCACCAAAAAAAGAAAAACCAACAACAAAAACTAAGAAATTAACACTGGTACTTTACTATGAAGTAAACTCTGGACTTTGTTTGGATTCACGAGTTTTTCCACTAATACCTTTTTTCTGTCCCAGAATTCCATCTTGCAGACCACATGCATCTAGTTATCATGTCTCCTTAGGCTCCTCTGATCTATGACAGTTTTTGAGTCTTTCCTTGTTTTTCATGACCTTGACAGTGTTGAGTACAGGCTGGGGATCCTGTAGAATGTGTCCCAGTCTGGGTTTGTCTGACGTCTGTCTCATGACTAGACTGGGGAAGTGGGTTTTTGGTAAGAACAGCACAGAGGTGGAGCCCCCTTCTCATCGCCTCCTATTGGGGCGGGGGGGGGGGGTGGTGACAGCCACACACCATCACTGGGGGAACTCACCCCCATCACTTGGTTAAGTGTGTCTCTAGGCTTCTCCACCATAAAGGTACTATTTTCCCCGCCCCTCCCGGCTCTGTTCTTCAGAATTGAATCACTAAGTCCACGAGGTGTCTTTTAAATGTATTTTAATCAATAGTTTCCCCATCTCTCTTATTTTTTTCTCAAAATTTATTTGTTAAAGAAACCGGGTTGCTTTTCCTGTGATGTGTCTGTCTGGTGTCATTTAGCCTGTTCCTTTGCCCTCTAGTTCCTATAAACTGGTAGTTGGCTCTAGAGGCCTGATCTGACTGATCTGATTTTTTCAGCAGGATCACTTCACGGGTGGGGTTGCGGACTTCTGTCACAAGGCACCGATTGTCTCCTTTTGGTGACGTTAGCATCCATTGATGCCCAGTTAGCATCTATTGATGCTCAGTTCTAGGGCCTTTCGATTCCTCAAGACTTACCTTATCAAGGTCTTTCCTAAACGAAGACAGTTTGGGGTTTTTTTTTGTTTTGGTTTTTTTTAGCTGAGGAAGATTTGCCCTGTGCTAACATCTGTGCCAATGTTCCTCTATTTATTAGTCTATGGGCTGTCAGCACAGCACAGCCACTAACAGAGTGGTGTAGGTCTGCGTCTGGGAACCAAACTCAGGCCACTGAAGTGGAGCACCCCGAACTTAAACCACTAGGCCACCACAGCTGGCCCGATAGTTCACTTTTCATCCTCATTTCACATAGTAGCTTTCAGCAAATCAAAGATACCATGATTTCTTACCTTAGTAAGAAACATGATTATTTCATGTACAGCTAAGAAAGAAAAACACTGTGAATTAATCCATGGCACGATGCTTTCTTACCACTTGGAACTTCTTCATTGTCAGGATAATTTTGAGCCAAGCTGAAGAATACCGAGATCGAGTTAGCATTTTCCTTTTTCACTAAACTCATAGTCTTCTTCTTTCCTCAACTGAATCGCATTTGCTAGTTCAGTCAAAGTCAGTGGGCGCCTCTGACGGATGGAGGTTTGGTGTGCTGACGGCAGCCTTTGCAGCCAGGGCATCCATCACACCGGCTTTTGTTGTGCCACTTTGACGTTTCCTTCATCTATTTGGACGGATTCAGAGCTTCCTCTGCCTTCCCCTGCGTTGCTTGTTGTGTGGTCTGCTCTCTTTCTGCACACTTCTCAGTGACAAAGCAGCGTAATCTAATTCTATTTATTCTACGTTCTTCCTTAACTCCCATAAACACTCGGTTATAGCTTTGCAAGAAAGTATGAAGTTGCAATCATCTCTCTAATGACAAATATTTGCTACTCTACTATTAAATTTATGCCCCACTGCCCCATTTCCATGCCTTTCTGTGCCCATGCCAACTTTTTGTTTCCATACCAGATTATATTGGAATCTTTTTGACCATATGGTAAAAGGTATTAGACTCCACATGCCCACATGTGTAGAACCAACTATGCATATAATTCAATTGAAGTGATGCAATCTGAACAGTTATGGGCAAGTGTGAGTGTCTACAGGCACGAGGACCATGCCAGGACTGCCGTTGGTCGTCAATGGCTTGTGAGATGTACCCCAATTTCAGAAATGTTAAAAGTTTTAAAAAACGCATCCAATGAAATACAGAATTTCTAGTTATGTGGCTGACAAGAATCCTGTTTTATTTATCTGGATGACCTCCCCACAGAACTTAACTCAGTGTTTACAGCTATTTCAAAAATATTTATTGGAGGAATGAAGCTAAGAGTCAGGTAGTATACATTTACTGAGCTTTTACCAGGAACAAGGTCTAGTTGGAATAAATATTTGAAAACCCAAACCCATTTGCTTTCTTAAAATGTTAATTTGCTTTTCCTCATTCTCATCATTCCTGCAGCTGTTCTTAGACAAGTTGAAATCCCCTGCATCTATGCCAGTGGTCTTTTTGTTTCTTTTCCAGTTAAACAATAAATACACCCAACTGTCCAGCTTAGATTTTCTAAAGAGTCCTAGTTTAAAACATTCCCATTTTCAGGTCACCTGAATGGATTCTGGGATCAGAAAACATGGTCATGTTAATTACAACCCTCCGGTTCATTTTTCTCCATGGACTTCTGACAACTCAGCTAGAAGATTTTTCTGAACCACCAAAGGTCCCGGTCAGAACGAGTGATTTCCAGTTACATTCGAGCAGGACTATCATTTCTTTTCTTCCCCACAGGGCCAATAATTGTCGCCTTGGATAACTTCCTTCCATCGTGGTTTCTTTTTAATAGACTTTATTTTTAAGACCAGTTTTAGGTTTACAGAAAACTTGAGCAGAGAGCACAGAGAATTCCCGTGCACCTCCCCATCCCCCCATCGTTTCCCCTATTAACATCTTACATTGGTATGGTCCATTCTTCCGATTGATGAACCAACATTAACACATCGGATTGACTGAAGTCCGGATTCAGAGGTCCTTAGTTTGTACCTGATGTCCTTTTTCTGTCCAGGAGCCCATCCAGGACGCTACATTACATGAGCTGCCAGCTCTCCTGAGGCTCCTCTTGGCTGTGGCAGTTTCTCTCCCTGTCGTCGTTTTTGACGACCTGGGCAGTTTTGAGGAGCGCAGTCAGGTGCACAGTAAGATGCCTCTCCATTGGAATTCATCTGATGTTCTTCTCCTGATTAGACTGGGTTCTAACCTTCTGGGAGGAAGGCCACGGAGGGAAAATGACATGCCCATTACATCTTATCAAGGGCATAAACCGTCAACATGACTTATCACGGTTGACGTTAACCTTGATCGCCTGGCTGAGGAGGCGGTGTCAGCTGTCTTTCCCTGGCCCCCCTTCTCCACACAGTGCTCCTTGGAAGGAAGTTGCCATGCCCAGCCCACACTTAGGGAACGGGGAGTTACGCTGCCTCTCATTTGGGGCGGAGCTTGGATTTCTTTTTAAGTGTCAGCCTCCTGTGTTTCTCTCCAGCTCTTCTTCCTTCCCTGGCCCTCACCTCAGTTCTCTCCAAAAGGCTTCTTTCTGAGGTCTTTCTTCCAAAGCGTGTTTGACTTTTTTCTCTTCAGATTTAAATACTCCTAGGTTTTTGGTTCACTCCCCATATGCTCCCCCTTTCCTTAAAGTGTTTTTTTTCTGAGTCGACCCTTCGGAACGCCCCTTCTCTGGGATGCTTTGGTAGCAAGGGTTCTTTGGACCAACACATGCAGGAAACAGCTCATTCCTTATCCCTTGGTAGAGACTCATAGTGCATGTGAGCACATTAAAAGCTCTGACAAGTCCTGCAATAAGGAGGCTGGTTTAACTCAAAGATTTCCCAAATGCATTTCACCTTGAAGCCTTTTACCATATTTCATTGATTCAGAGACACTCATTTTTTTTTCTCACATGTTAACATTTCTGAAATTGGGATGCACCTTACAGATGACTAGACAAGAAAACAGTATGTTTTTTATTTCTTGGAGGTAGCCGCAATAGTGGTGTCAGATGCATGCGTGGTATTTGAGATTTGAAGAAATACAGTTTTCATGGCACATCTATGGATATTCTTCAGAAGCAGTGAAAAGTGGAAACACATTAAACTTAGCCTGTTAGGTTCTCAGACCCCACCTCTCTTACTTGGATGGCCTGCCTCCCAGTTTTGGCTCTTCTTCAGTTCGTAACAAGTCCGGAGTCACAGAGCATGCTGCCCTAGCCTTCTCTGCTTTTCACAACAACCCTAACGAGCATTCCTTTAGGCACTGAGTGTCAAGGCTGGCCAGATTTGCAGAGTCCGTTTATACAAACTGAGCACATTCACTGTATGCGAGATTGTCACAAGGCTTATATTCATTCACGCTTTCCAGACCTTTCCAAATTCACTCTAATCGCTTAAAAATATATGCTTTATGGGCTATTTTTTAAAACTAACAGCTCTTTTGAGATATAATTCATATACCATAAAGTATGTGGTATATGATATAATCCACATACCCTTTCAATGTTCATAGCTCAGTGGTTTTTGTACTTTTACAAAGTCCTGCATCAGTTACCACTACCTAATTCCAGCACATTTTCGTCACTTTCTGGCTGTTTTAGTCTTTCTTTCTAAGGCTGTTATAATTTTTCAAATAATAAAATATATTTGAAAGATCAAAGGCTAGTTGCAAGGAAAGTGCTGAGAAACAGAAGTGGCAAAAACAAGGCAGTGTTGAGCCAGCCCTGGTGGCCTAGTGGTTAAAGATCAGCGCGCTCCACTTCGGCAGCCCAGGTTTGGTCCCGGCACGGACCTACACCATTTGTCCGTCAGTAGCCATGCCGTGACGGCAGCTCATACAGAAGAACCAGAAGAACTTACAACTCTGCCCAACTATGTACTGGGGCTTTGGGGTGGAAAAAAGGAGGAAGATTGGCAACAGATGTTAGCTTAGGGCGAATCTTCCTCTGCAAAAACACCCAAAAAACAAGCAAGTGTTTGGGAAGGAAACTTAAACAATCCTTACCACCCCCAAAGTGGGACGGGGAGATGGGGGTGACCTTCATCAGAGGCGCTTCGAGTTTCTGCTGGGGGAGTTTACTCCGCTGGGCCTCCCGAGCTTTGATGGGGCAGGTGGGCCATTATGGAAATGATTAAGCCGATCTCAAGTTTGATTAGAAGATTAGGAGGGTCTACAGGCCAAGGGAGGCTGGGCTGCTCAGAGAGTCTGCTGTTCTGGGAAGCCCCCGGAGGGACCCAGTGGGGAGGTTTGGTGAGATGAGCAGGAGTCCTGGGATCAGGCAGGTTTGAGTCTGAATCCCAGTTCCACTAACGACCTGCTGTGTGACTTCGGACAAGTCTCTTTACAGCTCTGAGCTTCAGCTTCCTCATACATAAAATGCTCATCACAGTGTCTGTTTTACAGTGTTGTAGTGAGGACTTGAGAGAATAATTATAGGGTAGAGACAGAACTCAGGGCCAGTGGACACACAGCTGTCACTCTGGTACCTGGTGGCATAACGACCATCCACGGAGGACCCCAGAAAGGGTAATAAGAGGCTGGAACGGGCGACTCGGGCCGCACTCAGGGAACGAGGAGCTGCCGTGTAGGTGAGAGCGGGTCTGGGGGCGTGCGGATGGGTTTCAGGGTCTGAAGGGCTGTCCTCTCGAGGTGGGGCTGGCATTCTCATCTGCAGCTCCGCAGAGCAGAGCCCTGGGGATGGCCTGGATGTTGCGGGAGGGGGGCCCTTAGCTTGGTGCAGGGAAGAGCTGTCTGTGAAGAGAGGTACTCAGGAGTGGAGAGGTGTCTCCCGAGGATGGGAAAGGTCTGCAACAGGTGCTAGTGTGTGTCACCTGAGGTGGCCCTGGCTGCTCTGTAAGATGCCTGCTGACTCTGAGCTACGGAAACGCAGCAGGAGGATGGCCACTTGGGGTCAACTCTGGAGGAGGCTGGGAAGTGCATGCTGTTTGCTCATCTCCCTCTGGGTTCTCCTCCCGGCCCCACTGCATCACCCACCAGAGCCGGCCGTCTCTGCGGTCCAGCCTTCATCAAGAACATATACCCCTCCCTTCTTGGCCATAAACATTCCCACGCCTTTGGGGCCTGAATCTTAGCCATCACAGAGAGAATCATGACCAAAACTAATTTATACTAAAGTGTAGGAGATTGAGAGTGGCTTATAGGTGTTATTTACTCCATCCTCACATCCCAAATTAATAGGAAAGGGGAATAGCGAATCTCTCAGCCTTACTGTCCCAGGAAGTGGTTCTCCACCTTGGCTGCCTTTTTATGGCTGAGTAGTATTCCACCGTACGTATATACACCACATCTTCTTTATCCAGTCATTGGTCGATGGACACTTAGGTTGCTTCCATGTCTTGGCTATTGTGAATAATGCTGCAGTGAACATAGGGGTGCATGGGTCTCTTTGAATTGTTGATTTCAAGTTCTTTGGATAAATACCCAGTAGTGGGATAGCTGGGTCATATGGTCTATTTTTAATTTTTTGAGAAATCTCCATGCTGTTTTCCATAGTGGCTGCACCAGTTTGCATTCCCACCAGTAGTGTATGAGAGTTCCTTTTTCTCCACAACCTCTCCAACATTTGTTATTTTTCGTCTTGGTGATTATAGCCATTCTAACAGGTGTAAGGTGATATCTTAGTGTAGTTTTGATTTGCATTTCCCTAATGATTGGTGAGGTTGAACATCTTTTCATGTGCCTATTGGCCATCTGTATATCTTCTTTGGAGAAATGTCTGTTCATATCCTCTGCCTATTTTTTGATCAGGTTGTTTGTTTTTTTGTTGTTCAGTTGTGTGAGTTCTTTATGTATTATGGAGGTTAACCCCTTGTCAGATATATGACTTGCAAATATTTTCTCCCAGTTGGTGGGCTGTCTTTTCATTTTGATCCTGGTTGTTCTTGAGTTCTCTTTCTGTTAGTTCATTGTTAGAGTATAGACATGCAACTGATTTTTGTAAGTTGATTTTGTACCCTGCAACTTTGCTGTAATTGTTGATTATTTCTAATAGCTTTCCAATAGAGTTTTTAGAGTTTTCTATATATAAGATCATGTCATCTGCAAACAGGGAGAGTTTTGCTTCTTCATTGCCTATTTGAATCCCTTTTATTTCTTTTTCTTGCCTAATTGCTCTGGCCCAAACCTCTAGTACTATGTTGAATAAGAGTGGCGAGAGTGGGCACCCTTGTCTTCTTCCTGTTCTCACAGGGACAGTGTTCAGTTTTTCCCCATTGAGTATGATGTTGGCTGTGGGTTTGTCATATACGGCCTTTATTATGTTGAGGTACTTTCCTTCTATCCCCATTTTATTGAGCGTTTTTATCATAAACGGATGTTGGATCTTTTCAAATGCTTTCTTTGCGTCTATTGAGATGATCATGTGGTTTTTGTTCCTCATCTTTTTGATGTGGTGTATCACACTGATTGATTTGCGGATGTTGAACCATCCCTGTGTCACTGGTATAAATCCCACTTTATGTTGTCCTTGTCTGGCTTTGGTATCAGGGTGATGTTGGCCTCATAGAACGTGTTAGGAAGTGAATAAGCCACATTTGTCGTGATAGCCAGTGGTGACCGTGGAGCCCTCTGCTGCTCTCCAAGTCCTGAGCTCATTTTTTTTATATGTGTGTATTTAGCTCTCCATTTCATTTTTATACAAATGGTAGTGCACTATCACCTTGTTCTGCCTCTCGGAGTTTTTTTTCAGCGTAACAAGAGTCTCATCTTTCCATGTCTGTACGTAGGAAGCAACATCAACCATTTTTAATGGCTTGTGCATCAAGCACACTTTCTGTTCTAGGGAACTGCCGCCAGTGGTGGAGCCCAGAGACTCTAGAACTTGTGTCCCCAGGCTGCTATGTGAGTTTTGGGGAGCGTGGGGTGGAGCAGATGGCAACTCAAACGTGGTGACCGAGGAGCGCTTAATGAAGGTGCAGGTTACAAAAGCATGGGCAGGAAAGCGACCCAGCCAGGGAGCGCCGGGTGGCCAGGGCCAGCACCGTCTAGTTTGCTCATTTTATCATGTCCAGAGGGGCAGTGTGACTTGCCCAAGGTCACACAGCAGGAGGCAAAGCCGTCAGAGAACCAGATGTCCTGACTCCCAGTCAGTATTCTGTCCACTGGGTTCATTTTGATTGTCAAAAAATGAAACAAGACCCCCCCCCAAAAAAATCTTTGGTTATTTAAATTCTAGTCATGAGTCTAGGAAAGAGGTTTTAAATTAATCTTTTCCACAATCAAGACCAATTAGTCAATTCCTCTATTGTGAGTTTCCATAATTTTTCTATTTACCCAACTTGCGAATTGCTTTTTAAGTCATAACTTGCAAATTTATTCATGGCAAGTGAATAATAATAGGAAAAATTTGGTATCAGTTTAAGTGCCCCCAAATAGGATAACAGGCAAGTAAATGAGGATACATCTGCCCAAAGGAAAACCATGCATTTCTTAAATGGGTATTTATGAAGAGTTTGCAACAGAGTGGAGAATGCTTAGCTGTAATGCCCTAGGAAAACTGTGATCTCCAATTTATTCAGAGTATCATCACAATTATGTTAATTCATGCATGCACTGAAACAAACAAAAAACCCTAAAACTTACATTAAAGAAAAATAAATACAGGAAAAGGATACACCAACGCGTTACTGATGATGATTCCGTTTAGGTGGGTGACATACGGGAGATTTTTATTTGCATCTTTCGACTTTTCGATCATCTAATCCTTTCGTAACAATAACAGCATCAACTACAAGAATCACAATTCAAAATAAAAAAAGTCACTGTGATCTTTGATGAGGGATGGATATCCAGAGCCGTAAAGATGCCCACAACTTCTGACCCCGTCGTTTCTCTCCCAGGAATCTGTCCTGAGGAGACAATTCTGCTTTCGGAAAAAGCTCTTGGCAAGGAAAACGTTTACTGCAGACAAACGCCGGAAGACACCTAAATGCAAACATTGGAGTAAAGATCACAGAAAATGTGGCTCAGCCACTCGATGCCACTGTGTATTCATTAAGACAGAAAATTATGACAAAAGCATGCACTGCAACATTAAATGGAAAACTCAGGTTACAATTAAATGTAAAGTATGACTATAACAGGTTTAAAAAAATACCGTAGGTTTTGGAAAAGATACATGAGGAACATAAGCAGAATGAGCTCAGAGTGGAGTGGTGGGATCGTGGGTGAATTTTTTTCTGGATTTCCTAACACTTTCTGTGATGTACTTATCTTGCTTTTATAACTTAAAAAGCATCCTAAGGGGCTGTTTATCTGGGAAGTTGGTTCTAACCACCTGCCCTCTAAGCCTCAGTCCCCCGGGGAAGGCTGGTGGAGAAGCAGCCGGATGTTGGCAGTGGAACAAGAAGGAAGTGTCCATCAGTGAGGGCCTGATGAGGCCTGAGTAACGAACTCCAGGGCTGACTCAGCCGTGAGTAGGTGAGAAGAAACTGCTGGGCCCAGCAGGGATTGAGGCCAGAATAGGGAGATAAGGAGCTCAGAGCACACAATTCAGACACGATCAGTCAACAGACTGGTTCCAGGGGACAGACGTCAAACCCCTCATCCCTGCAGGGCTGAGGAGAACTGTGGTGGTAGATGCCCAGGCTGAGAGTGGCAGCAGGCAGCCTGAAGAGGGGAAGCACCCAGGATAGGATGTGGGTTCTGAGCCGCTAATCCTTAACCAAGGAGGCTGGGATTGACCAGGGGGCCCCCGAGGCCCCTTCCAGCTTCCAGTGTCTGGGATCTGTGCTGCCCTTTGTCCTGAAATTCTCTTCCTCATCCTCCAAGGTGTGGCCCAAATGCTGTCACCTCTGTGAGGCCTTCCTTCATTGCCCCTGCCTGGGCTGCACGTCTGTGGTCTGTGTGTCCACAGCTCAGTACTTGAAAACCAGTTTAGAACTGACTTGTTCCATCTGAAAACAAACAGAATAAACATCTGATGGCTAAGGAGCACTTGGGATCTGCCAGATACTGTGCTCGGCTGCCTGTTGTCAAGAGGTGGGTTAGTCTGTCCTGTGACAACACGGTCTGTGTAATTCTGTCTGGTACTTACTACTGCATTGCAAACCATCCCAACACTTAGCGGCTAAAACAACCACCACCTTTATTTTACTCCTCTTTATGGTGACAGCTGGGACAGCCAGAAGGCTGGGGCAGGAATCATCTGAAAGCTCGCTCACTCCCACGGCTGGTGGTTGGTCCTGACTGTTGGCTAGGACCTCATGTGGGCCCACTGGCTGGAGCACCCACACATCGCCTCCCTCTCTGTGGCCTGGGCCCCTCAGAGGAGGGCGGCGGGGAGTGGGGGTGGGGAAAGAGCGCCAGAGAGGAGGAAGTTCTATTGCCTTTTATGACATAGCCTCAGGAGTCACACAGTGTCATTCTGCTCTATTTTCCTGATGAGAATTGAGTCGCTAAGGGTCACCCATATGCAAAGGAAGGGGAATTGTTTTCCGCCGTTTGATGTGAGGAATGTCAGAGAACTTGCACCCGGTTTCCCTACTGTGGCCTTCATTCCCCTCCTCCCTGTGCTTAGCACAGAGCCTTGAACAAAATATTAGCCAAAATTGTCAGTTGAGTTGAATTGCCTTTTGGTTTGGCATAGACCTGGGTCTGGAGGATAGCTTGGTGTGAACCCACTTTCTTCTACTTATGTCATTCAGAAACACAAAACTCTCAGAGAAGTAATTGATTTTGTGTCTCTGGCTGCCCACAGCTTGGGATTTGGGTGGGTCAAGGTAACTGTCTGTACTCTGTCCCCAGTGTCCCTGCCAAGCTTTCCCCCAGTGCTCCGTAACCTGGGGTCCTGTGGTTCAATCAGACAGGTGCCTGCACTGTCTCACGGTGGGGACAGCCCCGTTCTACCTCCTGGCCTTTGCTCAGTTGGTTCTCCCGGCCTGGGATGTCCTATCCTCTTCTTTCCACTTCCCAAGTGCTCTCCAGCCTTCACGACCCAGCTCGAGGAGCTTTCTCTCTCGGCCTTTCCCTCTCACCCCCAGCAACCCCTTCCCCACCATCGCCTCAGAAGAGAAGAGACTGGTAGACTTGTATCTCCAAAGCTGCAGCCCCGAGCCCTTAGGGAGCCCAGGGCAGCAAACAGTTGCCCTGGCACCAGGCGGGGGCAGTGGCTGAGTGAGGAAAGCTGGTGGCCAGCTGGACTGCAGGAAGGACCACAGCCAGCCGGTCTAGCGGAAGGGGGCAGTTCGTGCTTCAGTTGCCATCAGGGGAATTAAAGGATACCTCATCTCTTCTTTCCAGGGAAGCAGAAAAGTACGGATTTTGATGTGGGATTTCTTAATTTGTAAATGTTGATGATCAATTTAAAAATTTAGAATGCAGCTAATTCCATGGGCCACACCTGTCCCACGCCTGTTCACAACTTTGGACTGAAAAGATCTGGGGCAGAGAAAAGGAGTTTGGGGCGGGAGGGAGTTGAGGACCACGGTGCTTCTTCTGGAGGTGAGAAAGGATTCCCGAGGCTGGGGCAGAGCTGCGGGTGGGCGTGTCAAGGATGGAAGGTCCAGAGGGGCCTCAAGGGTCCTCCATCCAGTGTGAGCCCCTGAACTTGAACTTCACACCAGGGTAAACGTCCAGCACCTCAGCAGAACGGGGCTTCCTTAGAAGCTGGGTTAAGTTACAGAAAAATAAAATCTTACTTCTGGCTCCCCTGGTGTGGGATGAGATTCCTATTCCAGAACCTTCAGCGGAGACTGGTTGGATGGGGGTCTCTGTCTCAAGTGGGTCCCTAGGAAATACGTTGGGCATAGATTTGTCTGCCAAATCCAGGCTTGCCGGAGAGGGCTCTTGGGATCAAGGCCTCTAGAGGAGTGAAGAGAGCAGGTTGTCCCCAGAGGGAGAGTTTGAACGTGATTCAGTTGTGACCAAGACCTCAGTCCATCCTATGGAGAGCTCTGGGTTCTTCCAAGGTCTTCTGAGTTGACCTAAATGGGGGCGAGGCTGTGGGGCCACAGTGACCAGTCACTGACTGCAAGTTGCCCTTGTGGACAAAACTTGACCTTGGCTAAGCGGTTTCTCTGCAGCTGAGGGCAAGTCCCGGAGGGGGACTCAGCCGTGAGCCTTCAGGAGCTGGCGGTGTGAGTCTTCAGTGCTGGAGCCGGGAGGATGTATCTGGGCCATGCACGTAGCGTCCACCGCCCCTTGCGCTGCTCGAATTCACTAGTTTCATATGATAAGTTTTGGAAGCAGCTCCTCCAGATTCTGTTAGGCCTCTTTTCCTGGGGAATCTTACAGGGGGAAGGTTAGAGGGCTGATATTCAGCTGGTCTTGAGGGTGTAATTGATACTCACCATCCTCTTCTCCACCATCCATTCTCACGTCCCCTCACCCTGAGCTATCACCTCCACTGGCGGTGGCTTGGATGGTGGGGCGACTGAGACCCTTATCCCTGAAAGGTCTGTGCCCCTCATCACTATGCCCTTCTTGATCCAAGTACCTGTTCATTTCTTGTCAAAACTGGGGACAGGAGAACGAAGAGAGGCCCCTGTGGACCGCTTGGGTGCCAAATATATTCTTTCCTGCCCCCATCGTGTTTCAGCAGCTGGGCTTTTTCCAATGACCACAGTCCATGACCTAAGCTGAGAAGGTGACTCCTCTCCTTTCCTGCTGGCCTCTGGGCACGAGGAGCCCAAAGTGACCAGGCAGCAGCCGCAGCTTGGGGTTTAATGGAATTGTCACTGTGTCACTGGTGGAAGTGTTTTCTTTTCTGGAAACCAGGATTTCTAAACCCGCAGTGTGGGGATGGGACATGAAATTCTCCAACTGTGTTCCCAGAAGTGACAGTAAGTAGGGCCACTCTGGCTCTCCCTCTTTGGTTTCCAGAGTGTGTATTCTCTCTAATGGGGACACAGTACCATATGATGCCCGTTGACTTAGGGTGCCAGGGTACGTAGTGACTCTTGGAGGATGACACCCCATCCTCTCAGGGTACCCGCTCCATTAACTCTCTAATGTGCTCTTTACATCAGAGGGGCTGTTCTGGCATGCCCCCACACCACTGGACCCCTGAATGCTTGCCCAGTCTGGTGGGTGCCTGAGCTCTCATAGGATTTATCTTCCACCCTCTGGAGTGCTTGTGTCTTATTAACGTCTCTATCATACTTGCAACTTCTTGATCCTCTGTTCTGATTACATAATCTCCTCAATGCAGCAGACCAAGGGTGTTCTGAGGGATCTCCAGGTGAGGTAGGTTCCTTTGGACTATATTATGACAGACGGCAGAAGAGGTAACATAGCCCTTGGGCAGGCTCATCAATGTGTGCTGCTGTCCATCCCAAGTGAAACTGAATTCTTTCTGATAAGGATGGGGTGAGGGGAAGAAAAGAAACTGCATTTGCCAGCTTAACGGCTATCTACCACATATATGAGGTCTTGTTAATCTGCTTGAGCAAAGATAGGGCATTTGGCAACAGCCATCAGGCTACTACTTGGTGAAGTTTGAGGAGGCTCACTGTCTTCTTCCAGGACCCCTCTGCCTTGCGTAGGGGACTACCATCCTTGCATCTTTTAGGGTGTTAAGAGTGGCCCTAGTCTCTGCCATTCTCCTAGCGATGTGATACAGGTGGAAGTAGTTTCAGGGCCTTCTGTTTGGCCATTTCCACCATGGCAGCTCCCACCCCACAGGCTGAGGATCCAACGAGGATTTTACTCCCAAGTAAATGTATATCCATTCGCATTATATGTTTGGGGACTGGAGAAATGACCACCAATCGGCTCCAAGGATGAACCACAAGGACCCACTGTGAGCTGGACCTGGGCCAGGCATTCATTTGTTATCTCAGAGGTTGATATTAAGGTCAAGCAAGAAAATATAGGAGAGGATGATTTGTAACATGCAATCAGTGACAGTTACTTGTCACCTTGGAAGCAGCCACCCTGGGTTAGCATCCTGGCATTGCCATTGATGAACTGTGTATCCTTGAGCAGGTTGCCACCCCTCTGAGCTTCAATTTGCTCACCTATAAGTTGAGTATAATGACATCTGCCTTGCAGAGCTGTCGTCATGCAAACGAGCCACTATAAACCATGTGAGCGCCTGGCATAGTTCCACACACAGCTTTTCCTGAATGGAAGCTTTATTTTGCCAAGAACTCTTCCCTCTCAATGCCCAACTGCTGGGGGCTTCCTTGCCTTTGGGACTGATGGAGCTTTGCCTGAGCCCCAAATCAGCTTTATGTGAGACTGTCACAGCCAGGCCCGCCGGAACTCACAGGTCCCCAGCTTCTAAATGCAGCGCCCCTTCTGGCCTGCATGTGCTTGAAATTTCACCATTAGAAAGCTACACTTTGCCTCTTTTCATCTCCAGGAAGCCCCTGTTTGGCCCTAACATCTCCCAATTTAGTGGCACATCCTTTACGCTGTCCAAAGCACTTATCGGTCCTTCCAACACCCTTGGGAAGTCAATCAGAGACTTTCCCGAAGTCATTCAGCCAGAAAGGTAGGAGCTGTGATCTGAAGCCAACACTCCCCGGGAAGAGGGTCTCAGCTGGAGGTGGTCTGAGTGGTTAACTCCAAAACTGTGTTATCTCTTTGTCTGGCAAAGCTCATCCTGCCACTCCAGGTGAGGGACAAGCAGGTCAATCCATATCAATTAAAATTAAATACTAAGAGTCTACTCTGTGTCTCAAGTGCCCTGTCTACACCCCATCTGCGCCAGAGCAGGGCTGGCCTAGAGAACTGTATGACAAGAGTCATGTGTACGTTGAATAAGTTGCCCACATTCACACGTTTGTTCAGCAGCAGAGCCTGGAACAGAGCCCAGGCCACAGGATTTCGAGCCTGATCCCAAGCCCTTAACCACTAGACCACACTGCCATCCATGTAATCAACATTTTAGGAGATGTTTACAGAGTGAAGCATGGAGAGGGCACCGCAGGCAAGGGGAACAGCCCATGCAAAGGCCCGGAGGGATGCAGTGGCTCTGTGTGTTCAGGGTAGCTGGAGCACAACGTGAGAGAGCTCACGGAGATGAGACAAGGGGCAGACCAGGATTGCCTGGGGAAGCCCAGTGAAGGCGGGAAGGCCCAGCTCACCCCCCGAGACGTTTCCACTGACGCTTAGGGCACTGCCTCCAGCTGAGAACATCTCCCCAGGGAGTCTGAAGCTAGAACTTGGGGGTTCATCTGAAAGTGCACTTCTCCACTCTGTCAGGCCTTGGGGCACAGTGTTTGAGTGCCCACCATCACCCCAGCTGCAGGTAACACCAGGCTCGATTGCCAAGGGAGCAGGCAGCAGCATTTCTCCAGCGCTGCATCCGGGACAGCACGTATGTAGTTCTAGTGGTGACCTGATAGGTGGGTCTGTGTTTCTGGGTTAAAAAAACAAACAAGTAGAAACACCTCCCAACCAGCCTAGACCGGGGAGGCAGAGAGGTGCAACCACGAGTGTGCCTTTGGAGGAACAGATCTGAGACAGTGCCAGCACCTGCCTTTGCCGTCCACAGGGCTTGGGCCCATCTCCTGACCTCCTGAATGCTCAGTTTCTCCAGATGCGAGTTGGCACCCAAAATAATCCTGTTGACATCTGGCTGTAAATGTAGGCAGCACAGCCCAACACATTAGCACGTGTCCAATAACGGTAACTGCTGGCCTGACTCTTGGGAGGTGCTGACCAGGTCAGATCCTTCTGCAGTCTCAGGTCAGATTCTTTCAGAACCTGGGCCAAGGAGTTGGGCATCAGGAATTTATTAAGGCAGTGTGCCCAGGAGAACCTAGAGGGGAGTGGGGAAAGCAGGAGAGGGAGAAGAAGCCCCCCAGAGGAGGTTTCAGGTGAAGGGGCAGCCTCGGCCTGAGCCTGTGGGGAGCTCTGGGCTTGGCTCACCTGCAGGCAAAGGAGCTGCTGTTTCTCTTCCACATCAGTCAGTTATTGGCCACAGGCTGCTGGAGTCGGGTAGGGGATGGAGAGCTCCCAGGCACTTCCAGCTCTCCCTAAGGGTCAGAGTCACAGGGGTCAGCCCTAAGCAGCAAAGCATGCAGAAGCCAGGGGAAGGACGCCCAGAGCTGGTAAAAGGCCTGGGGGAGATCTGCATGAACTTGAGTTTCCTCACTTACCCTAAGGGCCTTCCTCGTGCTCAGGCCGCTGGAATCAGGGCCCATTGCCTTGCAGAGAATAAAGTTGACAAAACCTTGACTTTTGAGTTTGAAAGCCTGTGTCAGGTGTAAGACGGAAGATGTTTGGAAGGAAATGTGATCTAGTTTCTTCCCCCAAGGGAACTGGCTGGCCTCTGGGGAGGCCCCCTAGTCGCTGGATCTGACTCTAGGTTGGTGTTCTTTCCGGGGATGTAGGATCAAGCAGTGGCTTCCTCTACTGTTGGAGGCAGCTAGTGGTCCTCAAGGGTTAGATGCCTTGGCTAAGGGCACAGAGCTGCCAAGTAGATCTGGGATTGGAACCTATGACGACAGTGCTTATATTCGTTATCTAATGCTGCGTTACAAAGCACCCCAAAACTTAGTGGTTTAAAATAAACATTTACTATCTCACAGTTTCTGTGGGTCAGGAATCTAGGAGCAGCTTAGTTCGGTGGTTCTGGCTCGGAGTCTCTCGTGAGGTTGTGCTCAAGCTGTTGGCCAGGGCTGCAGTCATCTGAAGGCTCCATCAGGGCTGGGGGATCCAGTAGCAACCAGGCTCACTCACACTGCTGGCGACTGGAGGCCTCAGTTCCTTGCCATTGGGCTTTTCACAGGGCTGCTTGAGTGTAGCCCGGATATGGCGGCTGGCTTCCCCTGGGGCAAGCAGCCCAAGAGAGAAAGCAAAGAGGAAGCTATAATGCCTTTCATGTCTCAATCTTGGGCATCACAAACCATCACTCTGCCACATCTTGTTTGTTAGGAGCAAGTCATTAAGTATTCCCATATTTCAGAGAAAGGGAAGCATTTTTTAAACGGAGAAGTATCAAAGAATTTAGGGACATGTCGTGAAGCTACCACCATACAGTACAGCTGTTCCCCGCCGGCTGCTCACAGCCATGGTAGTGGGGAAAGGGGGGCTACTCTCTCCGGGTCCAACTCGGCATGCGGTTTCCAAGTGTAAGGAAGTTTTAAATCAGTTCTCCCATTTTAGAATTCACAAGAATTCCTCTAGAATTGTAGATTCTTGGGTCCCTCCCTCCAGAAATTCCAAGTCTAAAGATCTAGGTTTGAGGTCAGCAGTTTGCATTTTTGCAGCCTCCATGGTTGATTTTAAAACTGCGCACGGAAAACCACTTGGCATATTTTGTAAGACTTTCCATGAATGCTTCTGCCCATGCTCATTGAAAGCTCTCTCCAGGTGACAATTAATTAGAGTCCAGTAGTCAAGGTGTCAAAACTAGGAGTAAGTTTGGTTTCTTTTTTCCCCCTCAATACATTTTTTTTTTTAAAGATTGTCACCTGAGCTAACATCTGTTGCCAATCTTCCTTTTTTCTTTTCTTCTTCTTCTTCGTCTCCCCAAAACACCCCAGTACATAATTAGTTGTATATTCTAGTTATAGGTCCTTCTAGTTCTGCTATGTAGGACGCTGCCTCAGCATGGCCTGAAGAGTGGTGCTAGGTCTGTGCCTGGGATACAAACCTGCAAAACCCTAGGACGCCAAAGCGGAGCATGCGAAATTAACCACTTGGCCATGGGGCCAGCCCCAACACTTTTTCTCTTAAAGCCTCTCTCTGTGTTAGAAAAAATTTACTAGGAGTGTAGGTTCCTGAGAAGATATGGTATAATTCTTTTATTTGATGAGAGCAGCATAAGTCACTTTTCCCCTTGCCTGCTAGGAGACTCAGAGCAAGATTTTCTGTAAGTTGTAGTGCTCTTTCTAAATCAGGATTTCCGATACAAGAAACTCCTGCCTCCTGCCAAGCAAACACACATGGGCTTCATTCCAAGGCTATTGTTGTTTCATTCCTGGCCTTAATAGTAGTTTGTCTCTTTGTTTCTTATTGTAAATAGCAGCCTCCAGTCCTTTCAGAAGTATGCAGAGTAAAACCAGTAGTCACTTACCCGATGCCTGAGAACTGGAGGTGCTTCCCAGGGGCCGGGATAATCTGTCTGTGCTTCTGTGGGAGGGTTAAAGTAGAGGATAAAGCCACAGAGAGGGTGTGGGCCTCCGCAGAACAGCAAGCCGAGCGCCACCCTTAAAGGCAGAGCTGGGTGGGTCCCAGCTCGAGGGTGGCGAGTGGATGGTGTAACCAGTGTGTTGGGAATGGGTGTTGGCTGATTCTGATCCCGAGCAGGCCGGGTGAGTCGGCAGGGAAGGCATGTCCTGACTCATCCATGTCTCGGTTTCTCTTAGGGTGGAGGGCTGCCCCCAGGGGCTGGGGAATCTGGAAAGAAAAAGAAAAAGACAATGAAGCTTAATATGAAGCCCGTGGGAACAGGAGTCCCAGCCTGTGACAAGGGCTCCTGGCCTCTCTCATTCCAACATTCCACCACCAGCCATTTATGGAGGACCTATGAAGTGTAACCCTGCACTAGGGGCTGGATTTGGGGCCATTAGGATATCTGCCACGCCAGAGACTCAGGCCACCAACTTCTTATTCTTGGACCTGCCTTGGAGGACATCTGCCTGAGGCTGAGAGAATCAGGTGTCCTGCCTCCCGTTTTCCCGGGGATTTCCAGCTCCGGCTCTTCAGCCTCAGCTAGGTGACGTGGGGCAGGTACCTGAGCCACTGCCTCTATAGAATGAGCGCGTGAGGTTGGGGTGGAAAGCAGGGGACCCTGAGCTGAACGTCTTCCCTCCTGTGTGCTGGCATCGGTTCCTCCTCCCCTGGCAGTGTGAGGGCTGGACATGCATATGAAAGCCTAGTGGGAACAGAAGCCTTGCCTGGGCATCTCTCCACATGCCCAGCCCTGGGCTGTTGGCTCAGGGCCGCCCCCAGAATGGGTTCACCAGCAGGTGCAGGGCCAGAGGGACCCCACCTGCCTTGGAGCCAAGAGCATCTGTGTTGCATCCCCGCTCCTGCCCTTCATCACGAAGCCCTAGAGCCAGCATTCTCACCAGCCCTATGGACGGGGACTTTTCCCTTTAAATGGAGCGCCAGTCCTAAGTGGCCTGGGGAGGCAGAAGCTCGGTTCTGAGCAGGTTCATTCGGTCCATCTTTCTGAGGGGCCCCAAATGGGGATTCACCTGCTGAAAGAAGAAACAACCCCAAACCCTAGGATTCCAAATGTGACACACAAGTGATGAAACTCTAAGTGGGTTTTTACGCCCAAACCAAAGGTGGCCAGAAGTTACTGCTGACAAAACCAAGGCCTGGCCAGCTGGCTCGGGTGGGCAGGGGGACAGGACAAATTCTGGCCCCTCGTAGCTGGAAGACTGTGGGCAAGTCACTGGCTATGTTGGGAGCTTCAAGCCCTCCCAGTAACATAGGGAAAATTCTGTCTCCCGTAGAGTTGTCCCAAGGATTCAGGGACACAGGTGTGGGTGTACCGGGTGCCAGTACAGGGCTCTCACTGGGATTAGCTCTCCTCTGCCTTCCAGGAAAATGAAGAGCAGGATCTTGGGACTCCATTCTCGAGGGGGGATAAAGAGCTGTTTTGGGCTCTGCTAGATATATTTTGGGAAATTAAGTCATAGACTCACAAGCACTCTTCAAAATGTACCACTTCAGAACATGGTAGCATCAAAGGATCCCTAATCTACAATGTTGGCATTTTCCCAGACACTGGTCCAGCCCTGGAGGGCAGACAATTTCCTGTCCTTATTTAAAGAGTGAACTGCACTTGGTGGGCCTCCGTAGAAATAACTCCCAGTCTGTCATTACTGCTGAGCATAAAAGGCGTTAATTACCTGACGCCCGGTGCCCACGGGGCTGCTAAGTGCTGTCCTCGCTGTACAGGGCAGGGAATAGCGGGAAGTGTGAAGGGGCTTGTCAGGGTCTTCCAGGAGGAGACAGAGCCCCAGGGAGGCCCTCGCTGGGGCTGGCCTGGTTTTCCTGGGACCTCGGTTAACAAGCCCACTTCAAAATGAGGGATTGCAGCTGGAAGAATGACCTGAGCTGCAAAACTTTGGCTTCCACATTGTTCTAGGCCCTCTTCCCTCTCAAATGAGTGCACCGAACAACCTTTTGTCTTAATAATACGAACATATTCTTACTTTCCTAGTCACTAGCAGAGGAAAAAATGCACCTTTGCTGGGAAATTGTGATGGCAGGCCTGGTACAGGGAGGGAAGCTGGTGTGAGAAGCAGTGGGGAGGGCTGGGGAGCACGAAGGAAGGGAGGAGTGGGGTGTGCAAGGCCCCCCACCCTGTGAAGTGATCTTTCTATTTCATTCCTCCAACTCGAGCAAGATCTGCGGGAATCGTGACGTGCTGGGAGTAGGGTGGGGGGAGGGGAGTCTTTTGTGGAAGCTGGCGTATGGCCACAGCCTGGGTATGAGAGGATGTGAGGACAAGACACAGTTGGCAGGATGGATGAGTGCACTGCTGACCCCTGGCCATGCTTAGCAAGGACAGTCTCTGCCCTCCCAGTGCCCCTGTCTTGAGGAAGAGAAGCTCGTAACTTGACCGCAGTCCCCAGATGCAGGCTGCTTTGGTGGCTCCGAGGCTGGATGATCTTCCATGGAGACATCCGTTATGTCTTGCCCTTGCAAGGAGAGACGAAAGAAAAGGCCCTTTCCCCATTGCCCTCTCCCCAAAGGCCTGGGTGTGTGCTCTATGGGTCAGGCCAGGGTTGAAGGTGGCTGCAGGAGCCAGGCAGGGAACCGTGGATGACAGCCAGGAAGGAGAGAACTGGAAGGAGGGTTGTCCTGGGCATCAGCTGGGCCCCAGGTTGCAAGATCTGATTTTTCAAGAGTAGCTGGACATTTAGACGAAATCATGGGACATATAAATGTTGGTAACGCATTAAAAAAATGGTAGAAACATTTTTTTGCCAAACAATACCCCATCGGTGTCCATGAACGGATGAATGGAGAGCAAAGTGATATATCCACACAATGAAATAGTACCCAGCTATAAAAAGGAATGAAGTACTGCTACACGCTACAACAGGGACAAACCTCGAAAACACGATGCTAAGTGAGAGAAGCCAGAGGTAAAAGGTCACATATGGTGTGAGTCCATTATATGAAATGCCCAGAATAGGCACATCCATAGAGACAGAAAGCAGACTGGTGGGGTGCCATGGGCTGGGGGCTGGAGGAATGGGGAGTGACTGCTTACTGGTTCCTAGAATTTTCTTTTAAGGTGACGGAAATTTCTTTTAGGGTTTTGGAACTAGATGGAGATGGCGGTCGCACAACATTGTAAGTGTACTCCATACCACGAGTTCATTCTTAAGTGGTTAATTTTGCTATGTGAATTTCGCCTCAATAAACCCCCAAAGAAAAAGCCAATAACCATCTGCCTCCATCGCACACACATGTGCACACACACACAGAAGCACCCTGTTAGCAGCCTCTCTCTGCTTCAGGGGTCCAGGTGGTGAGGGGCCTCACTCAGGCCTTCCTTTCCATCAAGGAATGAACACAGTGGTGTCCTGAAGGGCAGGGGCCTGTGGAAGCTGGAGGACAACAGGGGAGTGGCCTTAGCTGACCCAGGGGAGCAGGGCAACTGGAGCCTGGGCATGAAGCACAGAGGGCTCGAGCACAGCAAGGGTTCCCAGGCAGGGTTGCCCATGGAGACACTGTGTGATGGGCACCCATGGTCACGGGGAGCAGCGGTACCAGGTCAAAAGTGGCGAGAAGCACTTGACAGCAGCCTCGAGTAGCAGAAGGAGCCACAGTAACGTCGGTGTCCACCAGGGACAATGACTGGCCCTCTCCTGTTTTCCCAGCACTGCACACACCCTGGAGTTTTGGTAGAATCCAAAGGAGGTGTGGAGATGACTGACACGGCACACCCTTCAGGTGAGGGCACTTAGAGTCACATTTAATTTGACTTAGAAAAACAAAGACACGTGGTGCCAGTTCCAGAGAACCAGACAAAGAGCCCTGGGAAGCAGAGTCTATGGGGAAGAAGGCAGGGCAGGCATAGCTGGCCAAACATTTTTGGTGACAAGTGACAGAAAACTCAAGTAAACTGGTTTCAGGAAGGTGGGTGTGGGCGTGAGTGCAGGGAATAACTGGCTCAAATAACATGAGGGTCCCGGGGTGTGCCCCTGGGGGCACTTTCATCAGGGCTTGATCACCACCAGGACCCATCTTTTTATTTTTCCTTCCCTTCATATTTGCTCCTTTCCCACACAAGCTCTCTCCTGGGATCACAAGAAGACGGCAACAGCCTCCCACATCTCTCAGCTCCAAGTCTGACAGCAGCTTCTGACTCAGCCAGAGCTGCCCGGAGTCTCAGCGTGTGCAGTCCCTGGGCCATCTTGGTGGTCAGTGGAGCGTAGCACTCACACCCACACCGCAGTCCCAGAGCGGGGTCGGGCTCAGCCTTCCTCCAACAGGTGCGCCAGAACCAGGGAGTGCGTGGTTCTCCAATGGATGTTGGGGACTATCTCTGGAGGGAGGGTGAATGGATGCTGGGTGGTCAAACAAGCAACCAAAAAGCTCTATCTGGGAAGGGTTCCTGGAGGAGGTGACATCCAAACTGAAGGATGAAGAGAGAGATCTGGGGAGAGACTGTGAGACTGGCTGGTGGAAACAGCACGGGCAAGTGAAGCAGGGCACGTTCAGGGAGTCTTTGGTCTCTGGGGGCACGCAGTGCACGTGGGAGTGCTGAGAGGTGACATTCCCAAGGTCGGGGGGCCATCATCGAGGGCTGGGATCACCAGGCCAAAAGCCTATAAGCTTATCCTGAGGACAATGGGGAGCCACGGAAGGATTTTAAGCAGGGAATTAACATGGTCAGACTGCATTAAAGAAAGACCAGTCCAGTGCTGTGGGCAATCCCCCACCATCTGTCGTATATAAAAAGACATCCTCGTTAAGGGCCTGCTATACCCATCCACTAGGAAACGCTCCTTTATTCTAGCAATTTCCATCCACAAGTTTAGATATATTTTTGAAAAGACATTTTAATTTATAAAATACTTCAAAGGTACAGAGAATTATGTACCAACTACTCAGATTTCACAGAAGTTAACAGTTGCTCCAGATGTTATTTCATTCTGGAAATATGAACACTGATACGACACTCCTCTCCCTTCCTGCCCCGAGGTAACCAACACTCCAAAGGTAGTGTCAATGCTTCCTAGGTGTGTTTTTATACTTTTGCTACAAACATCATACATATGTATACATAAGTGTGCCTTGAGCACTTTTTCTTTTACATCTCATTGAAATCTATCTAAAAATTCCTTCTTTCTTAATTGCTTGCTGCACAAAGACCAGATCTTCTCTACTGAGTTGAAATGCAGCATTGACACAGACACTGAGATAATTAATGTCCACAAAATGTTTGGGCCTGACATATCCAGAGAAGCCAGGCAAATGTCTGCCTTGCCTCACGAGAGCTGATAATAAGCACCGTCTTCCGTGTGCTTGGTTGCTGTGGTCCTGGTGTAAATCCCAGGAAGGGTCAAGCCAGTCATCTAAACCCTCTGTCAAAGTTCACATCTTTCAAGAGGGTCTTGGGTCAGTATCAAGATCTTCTGGGACCTCCACTCTTAGCATCCTTTTATCTCCTCTCCCCTACACCCTCGAGAAGAATCCTTTGAACTGTGTTAGAACCTTTCTGCGCTCCCTGTAATGGACATTTTCAAGGGCTGTGTGCAGCTGTGGTGCTTGCTGAGGCCTTTCAGGCAGCAAGGAAAACGCATACCTGGAGTGTGTGTCAGTCATGGACAAGATAGATCACCATCCCTCTCAGGTAACTAACTTCCCCCCAAGTGGCAGCCTGCTCTCCCGGAGGGATGATACCATATTGGGGTCTCAGAGTTGGTCTCTGTTGCTGGCAGGGCGGATCCTCAGGGTGACAGGAGCTGGATGAACCTTGGTAAGTGAGCTCATGCTGTTGGCCCATGCACAGACTCCATCTCCTCCATGGGGCTGCTCCATAACGAGCCCACTGTGCACACACTGGGTGGTTGGGGACACAGACTGACTGACAGCTACCGGCCAAATCATCCTGTTCACTCAATCACTTCGCGCCTCTTCTGCAGCAGATAGTCTCTGATGGGCATTAACGTGCAGCACAGAAATCCTCACAACTGGTACCTACGCCCAGAGCTCCATCATAAGCCTCTTCCAGGGAACTTCTTGTCCCTATCTTCCAGTCTTGCTCCTCCCAGGCCCCTGTTCACCCAGCTGAGCCTTCCTCACTGCTCATACATCTCTGTATATTCTTATCTCAGGCCACTCTCTTTCCACGCGAAGTGGATGACCAGGTGCACTTTGCCCAAGCCCCGCCCATCAGGAGATTTCCCTTCCTGCTGTCTTTCACTCCTGCATCGGGCTGCAGGGCAACAGCAGTCCATTCCACCTGGCACCCACACGAGGAGATAACCCACACAGGAACCAAGCTCAGGCCTTCCTTTTCCTCTCCTGTCAGCTGGTCACAGGGATTCCTCATGGGGCCACAGGGGTGAGCTGAGGGAGAGACATGAGTGCAACAGCGATGGGTGGTTTGAGGGTCCCCAACACCTGGTCATGCAGCCTGTTTGTGCCCTCTGGCCCTGTTTATGCTTGATCCTGGATGTACCACTTCCATCTTACAATGGATTGCTGCTAGGCCTGCCCACTTTATGAATGGATGGGTCTGATATCACCCAGCTCAAAATATCACCCAGTTCATGATGGCTGCAGGGTCATTTGATGTCCCATGTCATACGGTCCATCCCTACCAGAGTGCAGTAATATGCTGGGTGCTTTTTTTGAGCGGCATATAGTTCTTTTCTGCAGTTGTATGAACTTGCTCCAGAACCCTATGAGTCTGTGCTGTGCCTCTCCTGTTGGGGCTTGCCAGAGGCTCCACATAGCATCTTTTTCTACCACAGATCCTTGCAGTAGCCTGGGATCTTCCAGGTCATACGACCCATGCAGCAGAGCTGCAAGTATTACAGCCAGGACCTGCTGCAGAGCCCTTCTTGTTTTGGTCCCCACTCATAACTATCAATTTTTATCCTCACTCCAAAAATGGATTAGAGTTTTTTTCCTCAAAATGCTACCTCCAAAACCCAAAGAGGTGTATGCAGCCTTGTGCTTCTCTTGTCGAGGCAGAAGATGCAAAAGACAAAAATTTGTCTTTTACTTTGAATGGAATGTCCCCCTGTGTCCCAGAACCATTGGGTCCCTGAGTCTCTGTAGTATTTATGACCCATTCTTTGAAGTGACTGTACACCTGAGGTGCTTGCCACGTCTTGGACATCCTGTCCAATTAACATAAAGTCATCTATATAAGAGATTAGTGAGAGAATCTGAGGAATATCTAGAGGGTTTAGGTCCCTGTAGATTCTCTTGTGACAGAGAGAAGGTGAATTAACACAGCCCTAGGGCAAGACCATGGGCATATACTGCTGTTCCCATGTGAATGCAAACTGATCTGCGTGGAACAGAGTGCACTGGCCAGGTCAACAAGTACACGCCACTCACCAGAGGCCGTGTTGATCTGCTCAGGTAGAGATACCATATCCAGCATAGCAGCTGCAATGGGGCTACTGTTTGGTTAAGTTTGTGGTAGTCTGTTGTCATCTGCCACGGTCAGTCTGATTTTTGCCTGGGGCAGGCTGTTGAATTAAATGGGGATATATAGGGGACAACCACCTTTCTGGTCTTTGAGGATGGCCTAATCTCTGTGGTCCCCCTGAAGTGTGATATCATTCGTGATTTCCTGTCTTAGTAGAGGTAGATATGGTTTCCGAAGCTTCCATTTAGTCTTTGCTACAACATAGCTCTTACTCTACTGGTCAAGGAACCAATGAGAAGATTCTGTCAACTACCAAGTCCCTTGCAATTAAACAGTTGAGAGCTGGAGAAATGACCACTGGATAGGTCCATGGACCCAGTGGACCCACTGTGAGATGAACCTGGCCTAGGGCTTCATTTATTACCTGACTCCTACATGCCCAAATCTAATATGGGGACCATGATGGCTCTTTGCTCCCAAGAGATCTGCACATTTCTCTTTCCTCATTGTGTAATTACCTGAGTAACATCCATGGGCTTCTTTGGGGAAGGACTGAGGAATCACCACTGTATCCAGGTGGCATGATTTTGCAGGATTCTTCCTCACGGGAACCTGACGTCTCCTTTAGTTGATGGGTTCTGGGTCTGAGAACTGGCTCAAGTCTGGAAACTGAGCAAGGGATTGTGATATTGTGATTGTCTATATTAAGGAGGCTGACCTTGTCCTTCTGCTCGTCCTTGGTCACTTCTGATTATATATATAAAGCAATGCCCATCTATCTCGCACTAGGGACATCATCTTATATTATCCATTTCCATAGATCTGTGCAGGTCAGGCCCCCCGGTTGCCATTCCAAATTTGTCATCCATTATGGTAATTACTCCCACCTTGATTCTGATGGCTAAGTGCTGTCACTTCTACTCTGCTATTTCTAGATCCCATTATCCCTGTTGTTCCCAGGAAGCCCAGCTCTGTAATAGAACCTCTTACATTTATCCTCTTCTTACAGTGGACAGTCAGCACTGAGCTTCTCCACAATTCTGGTGCACCCTTACCAGAACTTTCCTTACTGCCTTAGTAAATAGAGTGACCACCAGGCCTTGCAAGGAACATAATCAGCTAGGGGGTCTTTCAGTCTTATGTATTAGACCCATTCTAGCTGTCCACTTTCTGAGTCTTTTGATCCATTTCTCTAGAATCTTCCATGGCAGTTTTGGCATTTCAACCTCATTTAACGTGAGTGTTGCTCTTTCCAAGCTTCCAAGAGCCATCTCAGCAGGACAAGTCCCTAGAACCTTCTCTGGGTGTTAAATCCAGTGTCATGAGAGAGTGTGAGCATATCAAGAAACTCTTCCTTATTCAGTTTATATTCTGACCCCCTTGATCCAGCACCGTGAGGGTCTTCTTCCAGGCATATTCTTCTAGATCCTGCTTATACATATTAGCCAAAACCCAACCTTGAATACCCTATACATACAACAGACTCTTGATCAATGTGGGTGAAAGAATAATGAATATAGTTGGATTATTGCACAGTTATAATAAAAACAGAAGACAATATTGTAGCAATACTAGTAGTTATGAAAAAGAACACTGAAAACGTTTTTCTTTACTTGGGTGGATCTGAGTCAGAACAGGCTTGAAATCCCAGCTCTTCACTTACTGTGTCATTCTGGACACGTTGCTTATAAGTCAGGGCTGTGTGTGATCTGAACATCACTTGGGGCCTTCCTGCCCCTTGGAGATTCAGTACATTTGACTTAAACATCCCATGTGGTGGGTTAGGTAATTCAGAGCTTTCCTCATGGTTTCTGCACGTTCCAATTCCAAATCTCTTTTTTTAAAAAAAGCTTTTTTCTTTAGGCTACTCTCTGTCTCCACACTCCAAGTCTGACGCAGAGGTGAACTTAGCCCCATCACTCTTTTCCATAGGAAATCCAACCTTTTTCAACATCTCTCAAGTCTGGAAACTTCACTGAAGATTTGAGGGGTTATGCAGAGGTGCTCATCCCACCCCGGGACCATCTGCCATCTGGGTGGCTCCAGATCATCTTCGCTTTTCCACTTGGTTGTCTTCCAAAGTTCTCCCCTCCCCTTCCCCCACCCATTCCACAAACCCTTAGAGAACACACTCCCGTCTCCTTATGACTTCTCTCATGAGAGCCATATGCCCCTACCCTGCCCCCAAGCCACTGCTCTGTTTTAAAGCCTTCCCTTGAATTCCAGGGAAGAAAATTTCTCCATCCCATTTCTTGAATTAAAAAAATCTCAAATAGACTGGGCACACAGCACCATGAACATGCTTTTGGCTGTAGAGATTCTCAGTAGTGCTTTCTGAGCCTCCTAGAAAGCTTTAGCGTACGGGTACATTGTGTGCGCATGTGCATTTTCTTAAGGTGCTACTTTCTTAGGTCTTATCAGATTTGCAAAGGTATCTGTGACTTCTGAGATTAGAATCAACGCTTTGGAACTGGATGTCTCATTTCACTTTGAAACTTAAGGGTCTCCATTTCTATGACACGTGCAAGGTTGAGCTGTCTCCTAAACTTATCAGCAATTATTAGAGTCATCTTTGGGTTCACAAAAGGAATAACAAAGGAAAAAGACAGAGACAGAGCATCCCTTACCCTCTTTCCCCAAAGCAACTGGGCACCGAGTTGGGAGAAGTGAGGAGGAAGAAAGTTAAATGGTTATGTCAGTTAGTTTATTTCCAAAGAAAAGCAACAGAAATACCAACTGGAAATGGATTAAGCAGTAAAAATGTCCAAGCATGGATCTTGCCAAGGTTGATAATTTGGCAGTTCAATGACATTACCAAAGACCCAGTTTCTTTCCTTCCTCAGCTCCCATTAGTCCCAAGATGGTCACCACAGATCCAGCATCATCAGCAAAGCCAACAATATCAGTGATAAAAAGGAGCAGCATCTCTTCCTGTGTGTCTCTTTTTATCAGTAGAGAGATAGTTCCCAGAAGCTCCCCATAAACTTTCACTCATTTCTCATTGGCCAGAATTGTATCATGGGTTCCTGCCTAAACCAGTCACAGGCAAGAGTCATGGTACCACCAACACTGGCTTAAACTAATTAGGACCATCCCCCTCCCAGCGATGAGGATGGGCTCAACCCCCCAAACCATATAGCTGCCATGGAGGAGGGTGGAGACCAGGGTAAAACTGGGTTTTGTTGGAGGAGTGACTTGGGAAGCAGCCATGTGTCTGCCCCAGTGAGACTGAATTAATTGATCTTCGAAGAGTGAAAGACACAGGAAAAGGAGGATGGGTCAAAGAGGGGCACAGTTTCCCTGGCTGCGGAGGAAAGAAAGAGACGTGGCTCAGACAGAGCTCTCTGCTGGGGGTGAGCTACTGCTGTTACTGAGGACATTTTGGTTATTTCCTGCAAAACCTCAGGGCAGGTAGGGCTGGGGAAGGTATTATCTGAGTGGCGATGAGTCTCAGCTGTGTTGAATATGCTGTTTCTCACCACGGGAGAGTCTCTGATGAGATGTCATTTGCAATCTGCAGTCACAGTCATTTCTGTTTCTACATTTCCATTTCAATGCCTTTTCCACTGACTTTTTTGAACACTGAACACGTTTTTCCTTGTCTCAGACTCTTTACAGCTATGTCTTTGCTTTTCATCTCTTCACCATGTCTTTAATTTTCATAAGGTCTCAGGAAAGAGTTTCCTCATCTTTAATGTCTTGTCTGGACAATCCAGGTAGGGAAATAGCTACAGATTTCACCTCAGATTCTGTTCTGCATGGTTGTAAAAACATTCAGTCCAACCACAGTTCTCCTTGCAGACCCCAGGGCCCTGATGGAAACACCTTTCCACTAAGGTATTGTAGGGGAGGAAGACATTTCCTCTACCTGCTCTAGGTCCTTCTGGCCAGACAACGAATTAAATTCACATGACAGAATAACAGGAGAAAATTAAACAAAGCTTTATAACATGTATGCATGGGAGAGACCCAGAAAAACTGAGTAACTAGCCAAAATGGCGGAAGCTCTCACCTTAAGTACCATCCTCAGATAAAGACAAAGGAGGATGTTGGGGAGTGGGGGGTGTCAGTTATGGGAGGTTACCAGAAAAGCACAGTAAACAAGGGTAAGGTTACAGTGCAGATTTAGGTCCTTGCCTTCCGCATTGATAAGAGTTTCTCAAGAGAAGGTCATCCCCCCTTCTTCCTGGTACAGAGAGGGAGACACCTTTACAGATGGAGATTTCCCTTACAAACGTAAATGTCTCTTAACAAAGGGTAAGTAAATGCTACTTTTCAGAGTTTCTCTCATGTCTGCAGTTTTCAAAAGTAAGCAGCCCCAAATAATCCTCATGCCAAAGAGACATATCTTGGGGTAGCCAATTCCAGTCCCCCACAGTATCCAACTGATCATGTAGACGTTGATGTGGGTAACGAGCCCTTGGCCCACTTCCAGTCTACAGTGCAAAGTCATCTCCGTCTGTACTGTATAATTTAAAGGCATTTTTAAGTCAAAGTAGTTTACAAATAACCCTGTTGTTATATATTCCCATAATGGCACTGGTGTCTGCCCAAGTCTAGAACGAAACTTGCAATGATGCTCCCAAGACATTCACCAGAACGGATTCTTGTAACTGAAAGAGTTTTATTGCTGTCAGGTTTTGTTTCTCTATTTCTTTACCCTCATTTCGCTGAAATGCAGTTTAAACAGTCCTTTTCTTTATTTCTGGCTCCTTAAAGGTCTGATGTGCCTTGTGGAGATGAGGCCGTTGGTTGAGATGATTCCAGTTGAGAGAGCAGTTTTGGTGGGCTGTGTAGGACCTCAATGTAGAAAAAACCCTCCACTCCCGCCCAGCATCTTTTTGGATACATGGGAGATTTTGATCTCTAATGAGGAGAAGAGGGGTGAGTTATATTCGGGGGATGGGCTGGAGGGGAAAGGACTACATGAGGGAGGCTATGGCACCTGTGCTTTGAATCATGATAGAGAAAGGGATTAGAGACCGAAGCTGCTCAAGTGAGATTTTTTGAGACCTTGGACCCAATTACAACTGCCTTAGGGTCCAGGGAGCACGGCGGGGTGCTGACTTGGGGAGGACTGGTCTCCTTGCCTCTGCCCAGAACCACTGATGGTATACCCTTGGGCTGCATCTTGGTGGTTGGTATTGAGCAGTGGCAGTGAGGAGGCTCCATCAAATGGCCTTGTGGGCCAAGATCCTGTCCAGGAGGAGTGGGAGCTGGAGCAGGAGGTGGGGCAGAGACGGGTGGAAATTTCAGCACGTTAGCAGGCCCAAGAGGACACCCCCATGGGACTCCTAGAAGTATCAGGTTGTTCCACAGGGTTGCTGATAGTCAGTGGGCCAGCTGCTGGTGCTTGGGCCATCACCACTGGCTGTGATGAGCGAGGATGGCACCATTTTGAAGTCATAGGCTAGTGAGGATTCTGTCAATTTAATTTAATGAAAAGCCCAGGAAAGGCAGAAAACATATTTCTTTCCTCAAATGATCTGCAATGACTTCAACTCTCTACTTCATTTCTTGTCTCATATAAACTTGGCCAGAACCGCTGTTCCAGCTATCTAATGCTGTGTAACAAATCACCCCACAATTTAGCGCCTTACAACAATAATCATATGTAATCTCCTGTGATTTCTGTAGGTGAGGAGTTTGAGAAAGGTTCATCGGGGTGGTTGGGGCTCCAGTCTCACATGTGGTTGCCGTCAGACAGTAGCTGGAGCTCAGAGAGCCGGGGCTGGAGAAACAGGTGGCTGCCGGGCACCTGTCTCGTCACGTGGTGTCAGGGCCTCTGTGTGGCCTCTCCTTGGGGACTAGTTTAGGCCTCCTCACAGCATGGTGGCCTCAGGGCTGAAGGCTTCAAGACTGAGGACCAGAGGGCGCGAAGTGGACTATGGATCACCTTTTCCGGCCTAGCCTTGGAAGCTTCACGTAGCATCACTTCAAGGATACATTAGGAATCGAAACAGTCACAAAAGCTCACCTAATGCCAAGGAGAGGGGAATTAAACCCCACCTCTTGATGGAGGAGCAGCAAGGTTCTAGAAGAACACGGGGGATGGAGAGGGGTGGGAGTCATTGTTGCATCCATCTTTGGAAAATACCACCACGACCACCCTCTCCACGTGGGTAAAATCATCCTTCCGAGCCTTCCCCAAGGCTGGCTTCTTTCAGACAGCCTCCATCTGTGACTGTGTCCCTTCCCGATCCGCATTCCGCCACCTTTTCTACCTGCTTGAGCCTCCACTCTGGCCCCGGCCCAGCTCCTCCATCATGTCAGCTCATCTCCTGCTGAACACTGTTTAATATGCAGGACCTCAGATGAAAACCTCTCTCGCTCTCCTGCTGGGGAATCCTTTCCTAAAAAGGCAGAGACTAAGAGTCCTCAGGAGTGAAGAGAGGGCAGAAATCCATCAGACACTGACGAAGGCGCAGGGCAGCCGGGACAGCTGGCTGATTGAAACATCCCTGAGTTCTTTCATCTGAACATCGCACACCAGCAAGGTACTTAATTACCAGGGGGTTGGGCGGGTGGGGAGTGTAGGGTTGGGAGAGAACGCTGGAAAGACAAATGGACTTGGAGACCAGGAGAGGCACTCAGGGTATAGTCTTCAGGCCCACAGGCATGTAAGGACACTCACAAATTGCCAATAAGGGAACCGTTGTGCAGCCCAGTTAAGGATAATCGTATGTAACAGGCTTAGAATCAAAGCCTTAAATTATTATTCTTACTGTTTTTATCAACAGAAAAGAGAACCTATTTAGAAGCCTAGAGAATGTTCTAAAAGGAAAGGCTAAGATGGGAAGATTTGGAGGCAGGATAGCAGAAAAACAGGGACATTCGTAAGTGACTATTAGGAAGGGTAGGCTTGTGCAGAAGTGAGGAGGTTCTGGCCAGAAAAGACATGTTCATGGAACTGCCAAGGTCCCTTGAAGTCATACTAAGCTACCAGCCTCTCCTCGCTGGGGCTGTTTGTCCTCTTTTATGTGGCAATGAAATAACCAGGCCCCACACGCATCATGCACTTTCTTTTCTTTGCAGTAATTCTAGCCAGAGAAGGTGGAGCTCAAACCCAAGTGTGAATTCTGGCTCTGTCACCATCGAGCTGTGGGACTTTTGGCAAGTCACTTAACCTCTCTGAATCTCTGTTTGCTCATGGAAACTGTAAAATGGGGAATATCATACCCTACTTTTGTGTTATAATCAAATAAGATAAAATGAGCAAAGTGTTTAGAACAGCCTTGAGCTCAACTGGTGCTTAATCAAGTCTGTTCTCTTTCCATTCCCTCTTAATTATCCACTGAGCATCTTTTTTCATTTTGCAACCAGTCTCAAACTTGCTTCTTTGCCAGGTATGCATTATTGCAAGAAGCAAGGCATTTAAAATCAAAACATAGTTATAATAAAGGCAGGCAATTATCACTCTGGGGAATTCAGCAAAGGGAGACTCCTTTCCCATGGCTGCTTTTTCACGTTCGGGTCTTCCAAACCAATTTTTCTGCAAGGGGTTCTTCTCCGGTGAATTGAGAAACCACCTACTCCCCCAAAGAGCCAATCTAGGCAATGAGATGCTAACAAGTCGGAGATGCAGCCCAGCCAGCATCCTGGCCTTGGTCCTTGGATCCAGGATCCCAGATTTCCCAGCCAGTCACCTGTTGCCATCACAGTTTGGGGAGGCATGTTTGCAGGTTTTGCTGTGGAGTCTGGGCCCCCAAGGCACACAGAAGCCTTGTAAGGCAGGCTCCACACGCCCCACTCAAGCCCAGCCCCTTATGAACACGCACCACAGATATCTATTCCCTCTCCCGGAATAAAACGCCCTCCGTAGCCACCCCGAGAACTCACCTGCGGCAGATTAAGATCCACTTCCTATATCTCTCTCTTCGGAAGGCCTCCCCTCACGCAAAAGTGCCTTTCTCCTCCGGGGCCACAGTCACGTGGTGCCCGGGACACGCCTCCTTCCCAGACGCTCTCGCTGAGCATCAGCATCCCGATAACGTGGGTGCACCGCCTTCCCTGCCCGCCCTCCGCGATGTGGACGCGGCCGCTTCTCCACCTCCCACCGTCCTCATTCCTAGCAGAGCGCTTGGCACAGAGAATGCTTGGTGGACAGCTGTTGACCTGAATCAAATTGACAAACCGCAAGACTTAAGCTTCTTCCAACACTGATATTCTATGATTAATTTTTAAAAGTGTCTACCCAGTTAAGTTCATTTTCAGAATCTAATTAAATCCAGCATATATATTATGGAGTAGAAAATTTCACATTACAACTGAAATGTACATAAAAATGCTGCTTAAATTTTTTTTCTCTAAATGACCCATCCTACTTTGAACCTTCATTGCTTTTTTTTTTCTTTTTTCTTTTTTCGGAGGAAGATTAGCCCTGAGCTATCACCTGCCACCAATCCTTCCTCTTTTTGCTGAGGAAGACTGGCCCTGAGCTAACATCCATGCCCATCTTCCTCTATTTTATGTGGGACGCCTGCCACAGCATGGCTTGCCAAGTGGTGCATATGTCCGCACCCAGGATCCGAACCGGTGAATCCTGGGCTACTGGAGCAGAATGTGCGAACTTAACTGCTGTGCCACCGGGCTGGCCCCAGAACCTTCATTGCTTTTTACTTAAAATTGCCTTTAAAATTAACAGTCTCTGGAATAGGAAAAGATTTCTTCTCTATAACACAAAAAGCACTAACCATAAGGGGAACATTTCATAAACTGGACTACATCAGAATTAAGAACTTCTGATCATGAAAAGACAACCTTAAGTGTGGAAAAGAAGTTACAGACTAAGAGAAGATATTTGTAATAAATATATCCAACAGAGGATTCAAAAACACAGAGACCTCATATGCATCAAGAGATAAGATTGACAGCTCAGTAGAAAGTGGGCAAATGACTTAAGTGGCACTTTGTGAAAGAGAATATTCAGACTCCCAATGAGTTTGCAAAAAAGCGGCTTGCCTTAGTCAGCTCGGGCTGCTGGAACAAAATACCACAGGCTGGGCGGCTTAAACAGTAGAAACTTATTTCTCCCAGTTCTGGAGGCTGGAAGCCCAAGGTCAAGGTGCCAGCCGGAGAGCTCTTCCTGGCTTTTAGATGGATGGCTGCCTCACTGCTGTCTCCTCACACTGCAGAGGAGGAGGAGAGGGGAGAGAAAGAGCAGAGAGCTCTCTGGAGTCTCTTCTCAGAAGGACACTGATCCTCTTGGATCTAGGCCCCATCCTTATGAGCGCATTTAACCCTAATTACCTCCTTATAGGCCCTCTCTCCAAATACAGTGTCACTGGGGTTCAGGCTTGAACATATGCCTCTGGGGGAGATACAGTTCAGTTCATTCAAGGCTCAGTATAACACTAATGAAATACCGCTATACATCCACCAGAATGGCTAAAGTTAAAAGGCTGACAGTTCCAAGTGTGGGAGAGGATGTGGGACAATTGTAACTCTCCTCCATTGCAGATGGGAGAGTAAATTGGGATAACCATGCTGGGAAACTGGCAGGATCTGCTCCAGCTGAACACCTGCAGACCGTACACCCTAGAAATGCCACTCCTAGGAATACAGTGAATCAAAGTGGATGCGTGTGTTTTGAAAAAAGTGTGCAAGAATGTTCCAGGAGCCCTATTGACAATTGCTGGAAACCAGAAATGACTCACCTCCCTGTTAACGATAGTGACAGTGCTATGTGCTGTGCTGTGTCCCCTAAAATCAGTGTGTTGAAGTCCTAACCTGCAGTACCTCAGAATGTGACTGTATTTAAAGATAGGAGCTTTAAAAAGGTGATCAAGTTAAAAAGAGACTGTGAAGGTGTGCCCTAGACCGATCTGCCTGGTGTCCTCACAAAAAGAGGAAATGTGGATGCGCAGAAAGATACCTGACGTGTGTGCACAGAGGAAAGACCGCATGAGGACAAAGTGAGAAGGCGGTGTCTGCAAGCCAAGGAGATAGGCCTCAGAGGCAACCAAGCCTACTGACACCTTGATCTTGAACTTCTGGCCTCCAGATTCTGTTGTTTAAGCCGGCCAGTCTGCTGTACTTTGTGGCAGGTGGCCTGAGCTGACTCAGACGGGCGTATTCCCTCCATGAGATGCCACACAGCAGTGGGGCTGCACGAGCCGTGATGGCACACAGCAGCATGGGGACATGTCACAAACAGGATGGCGGGCCACAGGAGGCAGCCACGAAAGAGCACCAATGGCACATGTGCGGCTGCACAAAGTCCAAATCCAGGCAGAGCCAGCCTGTGGTGCTTGAGGCTTTCACTGAAGTCTGGCAAACGTCCAGAAAAGTGCACGACTGACTTGGGGTAACGCCTGCAAGGGGCCTGAGGGGCTGTGGGTGCTGGTAAATTCGGGGTCTTGATCTGGGTGCTGGCTACACGGGTGTGTTTACTTTATTAAGAAAATGCATCAGATTGGGCACTTAGGATTTGTGCCGTTTTCTGATCCTTTAATAAAAACTTGACCGAAAACACTTTACATAATCATGTCCTGCAGCCAATTTAGAGTGCATGCTCCCTAAGGAGGCCCTTGCTCCTCAGCAAGGTGTCTTCCCCAGCCTTTTCCTCTAAAAACTGAGATCGGTTAGGTGGGCTCTGCAGGGCTATCCTTCTCTGCCGGCTCCCACTGGTCTGGACTGAGGTATACTTCATCTGACCCAACTTTTGTATTGCCTCTTCTCACTGTGTCCCCTGCTTAAGAGTCTGTGGCTTGTGTCACCCGTGATTTGTTTTCTCAGCATGAGCAATGCATTATAACTTCTTCCAGAATGATTGGCTCAGCTCTCACCAGCGTGTGGTGTACTTAGGGTGGTGCAGTACACAACCTACACAACAGTCTATGGCAACCCTGGTCTTCATCTCAGCTCCCAAGGTTCTGTGAAGTCTGTGGGACCTAGACACACTCTCCATCCATCCCCTACCTAACCTTTGCCCTCAGCTGTTGTCATGGCTGGGGCCTCCTCATCCTTCTCTACCCCTCACAAAGACTGCAAGGTAGACATTCCCTGGATCTCTTGTGGAATGGGTAGGTGTGGGTGCCAGAGCGAGGTGAGGGGCGGCTGTGAAGTTGGTTCTGGCCTGTGGAGAAAGCCAAGGAGCCAAGAGCAGCAGACACAAGGAAGAGGGAGAGAGAATTGTGAGCGAGCCTTAGCTCTCGTCTCTCCTGAGGCCTCAACTTCCTGAGCTTTAATTACTAAGTCCAGCAAATTCCCCTTTTGGCCCATGCTGGTTTGAAATGGGTTTATGCCCGCAAGAACCAAAAAATTTCTGAATAATACGTCCGTTAAAGGTTTTTTCCCCCAAAGAAGCAGACTTCCTTCAAAGGTGAATTCGAACTCCTGGCTGGAGGAAAGCAGGAAAGTTTGTTCAAGTTTTGAAAGAGTGAGACAAGTCTGCCCCTTTTCACCCATTCCCCTTCAGGTCCCCTTCTGCTCACCAAGACTGCGAAGAAGCCAGGCTCAGGCTCAGCTTGAGCGCCCTGTCCACGAACACCAGGCCCGAGAATTTAGATCTTTGCTCAACGAACAGATCACGTGAATGTGACATAGTAACACCAGGAAATACGCTCCCTGACCCAGGTGGTATCCCCTTAGGTGCTGGTTTATCTTCTGGGGATGAGGAAGCCCTTCTGGGAACCCCTTTGGGGCTGACAAAAATTCAGGCATTGTCGGGAATGTGGATTAAGCTGTTCTGATTGCAGGGGCAGATCCATGTTTCGATATTTTCCCCATGGTTACAGCTCGAGATTTTGATGAGCTGTCTGAGTGTTTACAGAAGCACGATGTTTTCAGGAGCAGCTGAGAGAGTCTTTTTGGGAGGCCTGTGTTGAGAAGCCATTGTGACATGGGTGTCATCACAGGATGTGCCGTGCCGGATGGAAAGATACAACAGACATGGGGAGAGGAAGCAAAGTCTCTTTAATGATGAGGGTTGTGGAAACGTGTGGAAATGGTTAGAAAGCAAGAGACGACCCAGCCGGCTTCCAGAGAGAGGTGAGGCTTCCCACGTGCCCCAGGTCCCCAGAAGGACAGCCCTCCATGAGAGATGCCAACCTCACAGAGCAAGGGCTCTGCCAGGCACGAGAGCAGGCCTCTGCCATTCTCATGGGAGGGTGAGTCGGTTTATCTCCGTTACTGCCACTGCAACCCCAAAAGTTTTGGAGACTCTGGCTACATACCCGCCCACTCAGTGCTGGGGTGGTACAGAACAACTCTAGCACATTCCTGAGTGTTCACCCTGAAACTGGGTAAAGGCCTATTTCCCAGGAGTATCCTTTCCTGCAGAGGGCACTCATTCTCCCGGAGGGGCTGAATAGGGGCACGTTTTGCCAAATCAGGTTCCGAATTGGTTTCACAAACTTCTACTCACCCGTGCCCGCGTCAGCATATCCTCATCGGTGTTAGATTGGAAGATTTTTTTCCTCACTTGACAGATATAAAGTGATATTTATTCTTAGTTTTTGTTTTCGTTTATATCTATTTTTAAATAATGCACTGAGGTCATGTTTTGAATATCATCTAATACGTATTCCTTTCTCTATAATCCGTTCTTTTCCTTCCTTACAGCCTGGGCCTCGAAGCAGACGCAAACCTCTCTAAGGAAGAAAGGGGCGGCTACAGCGGGAATCAAAGACACCATTTCTCAGCTTTGAGTTTTAAAGTAGTCTTAAAATTTCATAGCAAGACAATGGTCTCGAAAGCCAGACTTTTCAGTGAAAGGTTTTTCTTAAAACTCCGAAGGCTGGAGTTTTCACACATCAAACAATCAAAGCTGAGAGAGGTTGAATGCTCATTTTGTGAGTCATAGAGCAGGGCAGAATGAGGATATGACAAAAGGGAAGTTTCTACCCCACAGGAAGGAGAACAGTGATTTTGAGACTTGGGGAAAGAATTGAGAAACGGGGCAAGGAAATGCAGGCAGGGGTCAGGTGGTGTGCTGGTTCTCACCACCCCTCCCATTGGGATCAAACGCCAGGGGTAAGGGAGGACGGGAACATCCAGGTAGTTTTAGGGACTCCAAGAACTTCAGGGCTGGTGCCCCCACTTCCCCAGATGTAGCCTGAGGAGTCTTCACATCTTTCAGAGGAGCCTTTGGGTCAGCCTGATACTGCATCCAACATGGCGCCCAAGCCAAGGAGTAGAGATGACTGAGGGAGATGCTCTGGTGGGTTGGGCCTGAGATAGCACCCCTGGTTCATAATGATCCAGCATATGATGTGGAGGAGGTCCAGAAGTTCCTGTGTGCCACAGGGGAAACTGAAAAGTAGCTGAGGTGCTAGCTGGTGAGTTCACTAGGACGTCATCACGGCAAAAGGCAAAGTGACCAGAGCTTCAGGATGGACTTCTCAAACCAGGGGTCAAATGGCTTTCCGTGCAGGCCTCAGGGAAGCAGGAGCCTCAGTGAGAGGCAGGTGAGGCCAAGGCAGCCAGGCAGCCTCCAACCCGCAGGCAACATGTAACTGTGCCGCAAGACCTGAAGACACACAAGCTTCCTCTGCAACCAGCTGCCATCTTGGAATGAAGAAGGAGAAGGAAACCCCTTGGGGTGATGGAGAAACCCAAAGATGAAGTAATTACTCAAAAGGAAATGATTTTAACCCCGGAGAGTCTGAGATGCTACAACGGCAAGAACAAGAGTTTTTTGTCTACAGTAGAAATGAGGTCTCAGGAGCTGATTGGGATTTTATTGATGGTCATGTTTTACACATCCAAGCAAATTCCACCTTCACAGGATCCTCATGACTTCTATCATAACATACGTTATTTTTTCCAATTATGATGGTAATATGATTTCATTTTAGAAAATTTGGGGAACAAGACCATAGAGAAGAAAACAAAAATCCCGTCATCTCATCAACCAAAGAGAACTACAGTTAACATCTTCGTTGATTTCCTTCCAGTCTTTTCTCTATGTGTATGTGTTTGTGTGTGTATTACTGTGACTGGACACTTACGTAGCTTGTTGGTTGACAAGATTCTTTAATGTCTAAAGCACTTTTGTTTGTGGAAAGGAATACCCACCACTTTGTGTACTTTGTTTATTATCTTTAAATAATCACCACTTTAAATAATCACCATTACAGTCACTTCTAAATATTCACAGGACTCATGACCACTAAATCGAAAATATGAGAAGCTAACAAATTCAGTTTCCCCAAATGCTTAAACATTGATTGAAGTGTGATCAATTAAACTTCCCTAAGCAATTGATTACCAGTCTCCAATATATATAGATTTTCTCATGTGTTTTAAATGCCTTAAAATGGAGACAGAACACGCCCACAATGACAAGGATTTCTAAACTGGGCAGCGCTTACACTAAAGCCGTTACAGAAGCGCTAAGACCATGGGTTTACATCGTATCTCCATCATCTCCTCCTTACTCCTCTGTTGGTTTCTCCCCAGAGGCACGACTGTCTTCCCTTAGCCTAGAGAGCGGGGCTGCCTCGGCACTGGCTGAGGTGGTGTAAAGGGCAACAGGTCAGAGACTGCTCAGATTATTGGCTCTGAGTGCTCAGACAGGATTTGATTTTTTATAGTCCTCCTCTTTGCCCCCAAGTGACACTTGCTCTGGGTGTTCTCACTTTGTAGCCCCGCCTGTTATAATCCTGCTTTACAATTGTTCTGGGCAGTGGGGCAACTGACCTGGTTTAGATAAAAATTTGCCACACTGAAACGACAGCTTCTCTTTCTCATTGACTATTTTGACCTATAATATTGACACTCTTTTTTTTTAATGAGTATTTTGTGAATGATTAAATTTTCTTCAAAACTGTTTTTTAATGGTTGTATAACATTTACTGGAATGTACGCACCATGATTTATTTAAGCTATCTACTTTACTATTTTGGGGTATATAGATTATATTCCATTTTTCTTTGCATTAAATCCATCTCTGCTTAGATGACGCTTGCTTGTGAATCTCAGCATGCCTTTCTAGTTGATTGGGTTAAATTCATAGAAGGGAACCTCTTGGGTCAATGGTTATGAGGATATTTAAGGCTTTTGATACTTGATGCCAAATTACCTTCTGGAACGGCTCATTGTTCTGGTGTGGTCCCACATAGGACAGGAAAAGGCACTGCCATCTTTCTTTGGAGCCAGGGTAACCAAGACATGGCAGAGCGAATTGTCTAAAGGGAGAGTAACTGGAGGTTCCAGCGAAGGAAGGTCCATGCCAGGTTTCCGAACATCCCCTAAGTCGCTTGATGTGGTAACTGTGCTTTTCACACTGACCACTCAGACCCAACCTGACAAGACCAGGCATACTTCACGAACACTGGAAAAGAATTTAGAATCAAGACTGTTTCAGGCAAGCTGGAACATGGTATGATTAGCTGTTCATACCTATATTGTCCAATATGGCAGCCGCCAGCCACATGCAGTTATCGAGCTACTGTGACTGAGGAATGGAATTTTTAATTTATTTTAATTTTAATTTAAAAAATGATATTTGATTCAGTTATTAGAAAACTCTTAAGTGTGTTTGGAACAATTTGGGTATGTGAATTTTTTTATGCTAAGTTTTATGAAGCCTAACTAAATACAGATCAATATTCCCAATGAAAATTTAGCACCCAAACTGAGATGTGCTGTAAGTGTAAACACACACTGGGTTTGAAAGACTTCGTATGAAAGAAGAATGTAAGCTATTTCGTTAGTAAATGTTTTGTACTGCTCACAGGGTGCAATGACAATATTTTGAATATAGAGGGTTAAATAAAATACGTGATTAAAATTAATTCCACCTACTTCTCCTTTTTTAAAATAAACTTTTTACTTTAGAACACTTTGAGATTTACAGAAAAATTGCAAAGGTAATATGGAGAGGTCCCATAAGCCCCACACCCAGTTTCCCTATTATTAACATCTTAACGTTAGTATGATATAGTTGTTACAATTAATGAGCCAGTACTGATACATTATTATTGACTAAAGTCCACACTTTACTCAAATTTCCCTAATTTTCACCTAATGCTGTTTTTCTGTTCCAGGATCCCAACCAGGATATCGCATTACGTTTAGTCGCCCTTTCTCCTTAGGCTCCTCTTGGCTGTGACGGTGTCACACTTTCCCTGTTTTGATGACCCTGACTGTTGTGAGGAGTACTGGTCAGGTGTTATGTAGAGTGTCCCTCAACTGTAAGTCATGGAGATTTTCTCCTGATTAGACTGGGGTTATGGGTTTGGGGAGGAAGACCACGGAGGTAAAGTGCCCTTCCCATCACATCGTATGAAGGGGCCAACTGTCGACGTTCCCCTCGACCGCCTGGCCGAGGCGGGGTTTGCCAGGTTCTCCGCGGTGAAGTGACTCTTTCCCTGCCCACCGCCGTCTTCGGAAGCGCGTGTTGTGCAGCCTACACACTGGGGAGTGGTGCTCCTCTCCCTTGAGAGAAGAGATTGATGGAAATTATTTGGAATTCTTTTGTAGGGGAAATTCATCTCTTCTCTGCCACATATTTATTTGTTCAATCATTTATTTATATCAGCATGGAGTCACGGATATTTATTTTATTCTTTGGGTTATAATCCAATATTACTTTATTTACTTTGTTGATCTGGTTGTTCTAGCTTTGGCCGTTGGAAGCTCTCTCAGTTTGCTCCTGTGTCCCTTTGACATACTCCATTGTGTGGGATTTTTTGAGCCTGTTTCTTCTTTTTTTGCTCTGGCTACTGGAACATGTGAACTCACACTTGCAGCATGCTTTGTGTTTCTATTGGACAGCTCTGACCTGACTCTCTTGTATGTGGGGATTTGGTATTTAGAACATTCTTCATCCTGGGACCAGCAAGAGGGTCTAAGCCCTGTGGGCATCATAAATCTTGCATTCAGTCATTTTTCCCTCTTTGCTTTGCCTGCTGGGAAACTCAGTGCCAATATTACAATCCTTTCCTAGAAATATCTTGGTATACTAAGTTTCCTTCTGGATGTATTTATCTCTGTTTGATTGATTGATTGATTGATTGATGTCTCTGTTTCTCCACTGTCTCAACTCCAACAATTAATCATTTTACCTTTTTGTATTGTAGATAATTTTGTTAAGCCATGCTGAATCCTCTGAATAAGGCAGGTTTACAGGACAATGCTGATGCTCTGCCCAGATTCCTCAGACCCCCTTTTACTGTTGTATGTAAGCACGTGTGTGGTCCCCACCTCCACTTCCAACAGCTGGCCCCTGGCTCTTCTTTGGAGATCCCGCCTTGCACTATTGGGGGAGGCATTGCCTGAGAATTTATGTCGCTCTGGGGTGGCCCTTAACCAAAGACTGGTGTGAGAATGTGGAAGTCTTGTCAAGGTGCACTGAAGGCAGGAAGGAGGGGGGATTCCGAGGTGCCACTTACACTGCAGAGTCCCCTGTGGGATCAGGCTGAAGCCACCCTCCTTGGGACTTTACTCAGATGGCACCCTGGTGAGACCCCCCCGAGAATGCATCCTTCAAGAATCACTTGTACACTAAGCTCATCTCAACGTCTTCTTGGGGACTCTGACCTAAGACAGCCAGTGACACATTTTTAAACATTAAAATAAATTGGAAAAAATAGCAGGCTCTGTGGGTGTTCTCAGGAATATGAGTTGGTTTGTGCAGCTTATTATGTAAAAAAAAAAATGTCTGACTCCTTTTCCTCGGCATATCAGTCTGGAGTCGGAGCTTTAACAGCAGGGGACAGGAGCAGGAGCCCTCTTAGCTGTGGGTGGTCCTTTGGCATTTCCTGGGGACACTGACACCGGGCCCCAAGGAACTTCTGCAGGGGCTGGAACCCCCTCAGAGAATGGAGGGAGGCTTCTCTGCTCCCTCGCTGCTGCCCTCCCAAGTACACAGGCAAGGCCAGAGGCCAGAGCAGTGGGCAGTTCAACCAAAATGAATGTCCTGTTGCACCTGCCTCAGTGGGCCCACATCTCAGGTCCACCCACAGGCCTGGGGGAAGGATGAGACAGAGTGGGGGTGCAACAACCCACAGTGCGGATGCTGAGTGGAGATGCAGTTTGGTTTGCTGCCCTGAGTGACCACAGAGAGGGTTTCTAGAACTCTCCACCTTCCTGGCAGAGAAGAGTGCTCTGTCCCCTGACTGCTAACAGCTGGGAAGTGTGAGTGTGTGTGTTACTCGAACAGCTCAGAAGTCCTGCGAGCTCAGAGAAATGTCCTAGTTCAGGTTCTGCCTTTTGTGGAGAGGCAGAAGGTGGACACCTTGGTTCTTGGAAGTAGCTGGTCAGACCTAGTGAACACCACTTGCCTGTATCTAGATCCTCGGCTAAGGCCGGCTGAGCCTCCTGGAAAGGGCGCCACCTGGTGGTGGGCACTTTAGAGGCTGGAGCGCGCTCTCCCCGCCCCTTCTCTCTCTCCCTCTCTCTTGCTCAGCTGGTGCCTGTGTGCAGGTAGGGGGTAAGGAGGGGTGGGGCATGGAGATTTCCCCTCTGCAGCCTCTGACTTCCCTGGCAAGCCGCTGCTTTGGGCAGGTTTGTTGGCTTGCTGCGATCGAGGGCTTGGCTGGAGCGCTGGACCCGGATGCTGGAATTCAGGCCCAGCTTCATCACCGTAGGAACTTAGACAAGTTTACTAAAGGTCGTTGAGCCTCAGTTTCTCATCTGTGAGAGGGAGATCAAGGCCCTACCTCTAGGTTCTTTGTAAAGAATAAGTGAGATTATGTGTTATCTGAGTTTGGGTTCCCCAAAAGCAGATCCTGAGAGATCCCAACGTGAGTCGTTTATTTGGGAGGGGAATCTCAGGAAACACCACTTGGGGAGAGGGATGTGAGTCAGGGGAGAGGAAGAAGGTAGCAAGGTGTGCTGCCACTGGGAACACCTGGTGCTCAGTCACCATCAGCATTACCCGGCCAGGGAGGCACCGGAGCTGAGTGCTGCTCCACCGATCCCCATCGGGCTCTGATTGAGGGCTGCTCTTGGGGTCCCTTAATTCCTCAGCACTTCGGCTTATTCAGTGCATGGGCATAGTGGGCTCCAGCAGCCAGTGTCCCAAGATGGATTCAGAAGTGATGGCATTTGGAAGTTAGGCCAATACGCATGGCAATGGTCAATGGGGAGGAGTTATGGGTGGGGAACCACCAAAATCTATATGCGTATTTAAAAGTTCTCAGAACAGAGAGGGGCACTAGTCACAGCTCAGTAAACAATAGCTATTAATAATAGTACACATCAGTGGTCCAGTCAAGTGCACTCCTTCTCCACCAAAGTGTGACATGACCAATAAACTGGAAGGGGGTACCGATAGACTGTGCACCATGGGGAGGGCAGGCGCCAACAAGAGGGTGTTTGATGTCACCTCATTTTACAGATAAGGGAGCTCAGGCTCATAGAGCGTGAGAGCCACGTCATGGTCACAGGTCAGTTTACGTAAGTGTTGGTCTCCCACGGGCAGGTACTTCTCCCCCGCCAGTGCCAGGACTGTAAAGAGTTTTCATCTTCTGCCTGAATTAAAATGCTCTCTTTTTCTGAGCCCAACCATGACTGTGCAGAATTTGTTTCCATCTGCAAAATGTCAAGGCTGAGTCTTTTATGTTCTGCCCTGGGTCTGTGCCCGACAACGAGCTCCATCCAAGCCCAGCGGCTGCCTCAAGCCCCCGAGACTCATTGGGAGTCTTGCAATAATAACAAAAGGAATAATTCTCAGTGGCAGGAGAGAGCAAGGGAATGGTTTTATCATTCTTTTCCTGCACCACCCAGACCTGAGAGAAAAGGAGGGAACTGGGGAAACAGAAAAAGCTTGGGGGTCTGCTCTCTCGCTCATTTGCTGTCACGCCCATATGCGATAGTGGAGCTTGCTTGCCGTGGAGCTGGCTTCGTGTCCACCAGGAGCCAGAAATCCAGGGTCCCATAGCCTGCACCATGGTTGGTAATAGTCTGCTCAGCTTTCCTTCCTGAGTGCCACAGCCACATCCGTCAGTGCTGGGGACGAGGAAGAGGCCCCAGCTACCCCCATTTGGCTGTACCAGCAGGAGAGGAGCCTGGGAGTGGGGTGGGGTGGGTGGGCCTGCCACGGAGAGCGCAGGGTGTCACGGTTCAGGGGCAAGGAGCCATTTCTGGGCTCTAGGGCAGGGGACAAAACCCATCTCTTATGGCCCACATTCAGTTCTCACTTGGAACAAGGTTAAGCCTTTCCTTTATTATTATTATTTTTAAATTTTTAAATTTTTTTATTTTGGTAAAATATACATAACATAAAATTTGCCACTTTAACCATTGTTAAGTATATGATTCAGTGGCATTAATTACATTCACAATGTTTTGAAACCATCACCCTTCTGTTTTCAAAACTTTTTCATCCCCTGAAACAGAAACCCTGTACCCCTTACCCCCTTCCTCCAGCCCCTGGTAACCTCTCCTCTTCTTTCTGTCTCTGTGATTTTGACTACTCTGAGCACCTCCCATAAGTGGAATCATATAGTATTTGTCCTTTTGTGACTGGTTTATTTCACTCAGCATAATGTCTTCAAGGTTGCTCCCTGTTGTGGAATATGTCAGAATTGCCCTCCTTTTTAAGGCTGAGTAATACTCCATCATGGGTATAGACTGCATTTGGTTGACCCCTTCATCTGTCGGTGGAGGCAAGCCTTTCCTTTACATCTCTACCTCATCACGCCCTTTAAGAAGAGAGGAACAAAGAAGGCACTCAGCTCCCACACGACACTCCCGCAGCACTGGCCTGCCTTGCCCAGCCACCAGCAGCACCAGTGGTCACTGACACCGTCTGGTAATGCTTCTGAGAACAGCAACTAAGAATAACTTACATGTGTTTCAGTCAATTACCCATAAGCACGGATTTAATGATTTGGTCCTCGGAGGTGAGTAGACTAGGCTGCATATTCTGTGAGGACGAGGTCCAGGCCTGTTTGATCTCCACCCTGCACCCAGAGCTCACTGCGGCCTGCCTGGCAGGTAGTAACACTAAGTGACTATTTTCTGAATGTGGAACGAGACAGCTGGCCCGCAGGGCTGGAGTGGATTGCTGACTTGGAGTAATAATACTCCCAGCACTGTGTGTTGAGCCCTCCACGCCCCTGAGCCTCACTCTCACGCTCCTTCATTCTCATTCTTCCTCCAACAGCCCTGCAAGGATAGGCATCATTCTGCCCATTCTACAGACAGGAAAGCTGAGGTTAAGTGTTTAAGCCAAGGTAGCACATGGCAGAGCCAGGTCCCCATGGAATCTGTGTTCCTGGAAAGGGCTGGAGAGGAAATAAACTCTTTAGTGTGTTACCTTTTGAAATCTTTACAATACCTGTGGAGAAGTACTGTTACTACTCCCATTTCACAGACAAGGAAATTGAGGCCTAGAAAGCAGCTGGCAAATGGCGGGGCCGTATCTGAGCCTGACCAGGCTGGCCTCACTGCCCACCACCTCCACCCGCCTCACTGGTCCAGTTTCTCACTCCATTCTCCTGGAATCACTCCACAAGCTAAAACGTCAGGTGTTGCTGGGTCTTTGGCTTCTCTCTGAATACAACTGGTGGGAGGAAGAGAGTCTACGGGGGTTTTCCCATCTCACCTGGCTAATTGAGTGTGATTGGGGGCTCCCGAATGAGGCAGATGTGTGGCGTGACAGACACGCGCTTATTGAACCCGGTAATCACGCTCGTCGTGGATCTATGTTTAGAAGGGATTGGAGCTGCGTGAGTCGGCTGGGGCATTGCTGGAATGACGGGGGCAGTGCTGGAGCACCCCAGCTCTGTCTGCTGCCTTCCCCACAGGGCAAAGACTCGAGACCCAGAAGAGAACCTGGAGCCCCCCTCTACACTGAATGCGCAGGACCGGGGCAGGCACTTGCCCCAGGGCAGCGGCTCCAAGCCCCAAGTGGTACCAGGACTCTACATGTCAGCTAGCTTGTCAGGGGGAGGCGGAAGTCCCCAAGAAACCTCCCTCCACGTCCCCAGTGCCCTCAGAGTGAGCCAGACTCCAGGCAGGGGGAGAGAGGGCGCTTCCGAAAGGTCAAGAACAACTGCTCTGGATATTTTCAAATGTCAGCAATAATAAACTCCACTCGCTGAGCCTGCCTCTGCGCCAGGGAGCGCCCAAGGGGTCTTCATAATGAACCCTCCCAACTCTCCTGCTGCAAGGTAGGTGTTATGTTCCACTTTTCACAAATGAGAAAACGGAACTCAGCGAGGGGAAATGGCAGAGCTAAGATGCAAACTCAACCTCCCTCCGTGATGCCTAACCCCCACTCCTTTGCCTCTTTGTTTGTGAAAACCCTTTAGCACCAGGGGAGGTGCATGAGAGAGCCGCTGAGCTCCCCGCACATGGATGCTGGTGGGGCGATTGTGTGCAGGGCGGCAGGTGGGTCTGTGATGTCCTGGGTGACAGGCAATGGAGAGAGGGCCCCTCTGGGCATCGCCCACAGCTGTCTGGAGCCCCTGTTTCTCTGGGCTGGCTCTCTGGCAGCCCCATGTGGGAGGCGCACTTGGGTCTGCCCTCAGGTATTCTAATCCAGGTGAGTCTTCACGGAGCAACCAGGCCAGGGCAGCTGCTGTTTCCTTGCAGATCCCAATTGCAGGGGTGTCCTTGGCAATAGGAATGCCAGTTCCCACAGAGGTGGCTCGGGCTCTTGAAAAAAAAACTCTGAAGGTCAAAGGGGCCACAGAAGAAATCTACCGAACCTTCTCTGAGCCTGGGCTGGAAGGGTCCTGAAAGGAAACCACAGGAATACATGATTCCTGCTTGTAATTAAATTCAACAGAGAGTTCTGGAGGGCCTGCCATGGGCACATCTCTGCTGTGGTCACATCTCTGGGCAAAATTCCGGGATTCTCCCTACACCAGGAGGTTACATCCTAGGTGGGTTTTGGAGTCACAGACTTGGCCTTGATCCTGGTTCTGTTTCTCACCAGCTAAGCAGAACGTCTCAGAGCCTCTCCTTCCTCATTGTCTCAGGGTGGAGGTGAGGCTGGGTACCACTGGCTAGGGACAGAACACAGTGCCCGGCACTTGGTTAGTCCTCAACCATGACAGTTATTGCTATCCTTCATTTTCATTATTTGGCAAAGCGGTTAAAAGTAGGGTTGTCAGATAAAGTACAGGGTGCCCAGTTAAATTTGAATTTAGGATAAACAGCAAGGAATTTTTTAGTATAAGTATGTCCCATTCGATATTTGGGATATACTTGTATTGAAATAACTATTCATTGTTTACCTGAAATTCAAATTTAACTGGGCACCTTGTATTTTTATTTGCTACATCTGGCAACTCTAGAGCTTGGGCAGGTTACTTAACCACTCTGTGCCTCAGTTTCCCTATCTGCAAATCCAGATAACAGCAGCAACTCCCTCACAGGGTTATTCGGAGGCTAAATGAGAGAATTCTGTAAAGCATTTAGCGTGGTGCCCAGCTGCCCGACCTAGCAGGCACTCAGCAGTAAGGGTTAGCTGTGCCTACAAGGGAAGCATGGAAGGGAGTGGCTGGGCCCTGCCTCAGAGTCCCCCAGCACCCAGGTCCTGGAGATGACCCAGTCTCCTTCAGGGGGAAGGAAGCGTTTGCAGCTGGTCAGGCTGTTCGTTCTCTCATTTGCCTGCTGCCTCCCCCACCCCCAGGTGTCCCCGGCTGTCCACAATGTGCCCCCGCCTTATTCTTACCTCTGCTGCCCATGAGCTGCAGCCTTGACACCTTTCTGCCTGGGCCTCTGTCTGTTCCTGCCCTAAATGGCCAGGCCCTGGGGGCCTCTGGCCTGCCCGGAATACGCCTCCCCTGCCGGGGTCCTCCACCCCAACCTCCAACCCAGACTGCATCCATCTAGCATCTTCTACTGGACACCCCCCCACCCTGCATAGGGCAAATGCCCTCTCTGTGCCCTGCCCCATGCCACGTCCACGGCAGCCCCACAGGATCCTCCCAGCCCTTTGATGCTGGGTCAGTGTATCAGTGTAGCAGGACCCTCATCTGAGCAGGTAAAGCACCCTGGGGTTCTGAGTGACGGAGAGGAGAGTGACCTCCCGGGCCACAGACGCAGGGGAGGTAGGATGGTGTCGACCTAAAGACCAAGATGAGGCTTCTCCTATTTCAAGTCTGATCTAAAAAGCACCTTTTCATGAGAAGTTCATAGGTTGTAATATCTTCCATAGGTGCCTCTTAGGCCTGTCCCCTTCCATCACATCACTTAATCATTTACCAAGACGTTTAGGAGGGAAGATTTTGAAATTTGTTTCTTTGAAGCTTAACTTTTTAAAAACATGCGAGCTGGTTTCTAGATTTTTCCCATCATTCCAGCTTCCTGAACCCCACATCTTTTAGGAGATCCCAAGTTCCCTACCTCTTATCTGACAGATCAGATTCCCAACGGAGGGCCATTAGACACCCAGTAGGTGAATCTGAACCCCTTTTGAAAACCTATTTGGAGGTATTCCAAATTTAATGACCATGGAGCCAACCTGGGCCATGCATGGTTCTCTATCCTGAGAAAATGCCAGGCCCTTGGATTGCATTCAGAAGCTGGGGGAAGGCAAACCAATTTTTAAAAGGTAGACAAGAGTCTTCACAAAGGGAGAGACATGAATGGCCAATAGTCAGATGAAAAAGTGCCCAATATAGTCACCTGAGAAATACAAAATAAAACCACAATGAGAAACTGCTACATGTTTACTAGAATAGTGAAAATTAAGACAGACCATTCCAGATGCTGAGGATATTGGAGCAACCCAAACTCATGTATTGCTGATGGGAGTGTAAAATGATACAAAAACTTTGGAAAAAGTGGAGTTCTTATGAAGATGAACATAAACATACATTTACTCTATGATTCCAATTCTACTTCTAGATATTTACCCAAGAAAAATGAAAACATATGTCCACATATGTGGATTTTCACAGCAGCTTTAATAAAGTAACTCAAAAGTGGAAACAACCCATGTGTCCATTATGGAGAAGGGATATACTGTGGTACGGTGTAGAATGGACTACGACCCAGCAATGAAGAGGAACCAACTAGTGAAATGCATAACAACATAGTTGAATCCCACAGATACGCTGGACAAAAGTAGACATACAGGAGTCCACACTCTGATCACATTTATATGAAGTTCTAGAAAAGGCAAAACTAAACTAACCAATGGTGAAAGAGATGGGAACAGTGGTTACCGTATGTGTGTTTGTGTGTGTGTAGTGGGGTGGGGTGTATGAGGTGGGGAATAGGGTTAGAGAGGGGGCACAAGGGAACTTTTTGAGGTGATGGAAATTTTCTGTATCTTGACAGAGTCTGGGTTATGTGGATGTATGCATTTGTCAAGAGTGATCAAGAACCTAAGATCTCATCACATGTAAATTATACCCTAAACAAAACAGAACAAAACAAACCCCTTGCCCCTACATTAATTATTAATTCATTAAAAGAGAGAGGAAGAAAACACATTTTAAAATCTCTTCCCCTGCAATTTGGATGCCCAGGATAGCTTACCCCGTGCTGATTGAGAAGCCTCACTCTACAGTCCCAGTAGATATTATCAACTCTGTTTTGCAGAGGGAAATACTGGGGTTCAATGGGTGTAGCTAACTTGCTCAGGGTCATCAAGAAAATGTCAGTTCCAGCCCTGCCCCATGTCTGTCTGGCTCTATAGCCCATGCTGGACCACCTCTCCTGGGCTCCCCTCCCGGGGACTGAGCATGCGTCCCCGAGATGCTTGGCGGTGTGCCAGGAGGGAAACAGGTTTTCCTCTTGGACGATCAAGTTAAATAATTAAATTTTTTGAAAACAAACAGACGATGGTGTAGCAAATAAATTTTGCATGAATTTTTAAAATAAAAGGTACTGTTTTTTAAAAAGTGCCCCTTGTAAGAGGCAGTATTAGGTAACAACCTCAGATTCCCCAGGATGGGGGGCATTCTCCATAGTGGCCAGGGGGCCTTTCGTGGAAGAGTTTGAGAATTAATTCACCGCATCGTTATACCACCTTGAGGTGTGTCTGGCCGCCAGCTCCTGCCTCTGTGGGCCTGTACTGCTCACTGAGCAAGCAGGCTCTAGTCTGATGCTCAGGGTCATGGACCAGAGACCTGGTCCTGCCCTGGGGGTAGTGGTGGGGGTGTGTGGTTCAATCTGCTGTGTTCCCTGTTGTACTGTACCAGGTAGATGGAACAGGACACACAGCTTTCACACATGTGGCATAAAGTTCCATTACACTTGTTTATGTTACAAGGGCTATCAACTTGGAGAATCAAAACTGATTCTTTTAATGTCCACGAGATGAGCATTTTGGGGAAGGACCAGAAGGAGTTTCCTCATGGCCTTTAGTGCTTATTAAATGCTATATGCGAACACTGTTTTCCACACTGCTTCTGGCTGTCTGCTTGAAGATGCGACTCGTCAATTGCCTGAAACTCGAAGATGGCTGGAGCAGAGCAGGTGTCTGCAAACTACAGCAAAGGACCTGTTTTTGTATGACCTGTGAGCTAGGAATAATTTTTACATTTTTAATGAGTCAAAAATATCAGAAGAAAGATAATTCATGACTTGTGAAATTTATACGAAATTCAAATTTCCGTGTCTATAAATAAAGCCTTACTAGAACACAGCCAAATTCATTCATTGACCTATTATTTATGGCTACTTTTGAGCAACACTGGCAGAGCCGAGTAGTTGTGACGGAGACTGCATGGCCCACAAAGCTGAAAATATTTACTACTTGGCTCTTTGCAGAAAAAGTTTGCCAGCTTCTGCTGTAGAGCAGAGGCGTCTTGCCCGGAGCTCACAGGAACTCTGCAGGATTGCCCGGGAGCAATCTCTAGGGCGAACTGTCTCTCCTTCCCCAATGGAGTGTGGCTGCTGCCCCCACATTCAACTTCCCATGGCATTGATGGCTTCTCCCCCAGTGGAGAAGGATGGGCATGACCTCGCTGTTCCCATGTCTCAGGTGCTAGGCAGCCAGGACTCCCTGAATCTCTAGCACCTAAGCTCCGAGTCTTATATGGCACAGGTAAGAACGGCCTTGTTCCGTGGGACACATACTTTAAGTCTGGCACCAAAGATTCTGATTAAAAAATGAGGCAATTTATTTGACTGACCATTTAATTTTTATTTTGGAAAAATGTGCTTAAAATATACTTCTGGTTACCGTAAGCTAAAATATGCATAATTAGATCTAAATCTTCTAAATCTGGTCTACACAAGAAAAAAAAAGAGAAGAAAGAAAACAAATGGATTCCGATGTTGGATGAATTCATGTTTGTTTGTCTGTTTGGTTTTTTTGTTTTTTTAAAGATTTTATTATTTCCTTTTTCTCCCCAAAGCCCCCCGGTACATAGTTGTATATTCTTCGTTGTGGGTTCTTCTAGTTGTGGCATGTGGGACGCCGCCTCAGCGTGGTCTGATGAGCAGTGCCATGTCCGCGCCCAGGATTCGAACCAACGAAACACTGGGCTGCCTGCAGCGGAGCGCACGAACTTAACCACTCGGCCACGGGGCCAGCCCCTGTTTGTTTGTTTTAAAGTAACTTTCAGTGGAATTACCAAACTGGGTAAACCTTAGTGGGGGCACGGATGCACAGGAGAGGCAGGGCTTTGTGACCACTCTCTCGTGCCTGAGCTATGAACTTGGGTAAGATATTCAGCCTCCCAGAACCTGAGTCTGTTCAAAAGTCATTAAGATGTGGAGAATATTACCTACCCTACAAGATTGCTTGAGGATTTGGAAGGTCAAGCTGCTGGCATGAGCAGGCACACAGCCCATGCTAATTTCTCTCTTCCTTACCTGTGTGGACCCTGCCTTAGAGCATGACACCCAGTGTTAACTGACAAAGTTAAAGACGTCACTTTTTAAATGTTAAAAATTTCTCATTTCTCGTTAGCTTCCTTGGCTTGAAAAATCTTTATTCCGTGGCTCTGGTCATTTGAATAGAAGAATGCAAAAATCATAATTCTATAAATTATGAGACCCACACAAATAGCCAATTTAGACAATCTAGTGGCAAAAATCATTCTGCTATCTTAAAAATCCTCTTTTCTTATTTGTTCCATGTTTTTCCCTTTCAAGGCACCCAGAAAAGTGAGTGGCCTTGGCCTCTGTTTCAGTCTGCCTGGTGAAGTGACACTTGAGGGGTGATTCTTTGTAGCTGGTGTGGTCTGACTCGCCTGGAAGATGGGGAGGGGAGGCCAGAACGTGGGACTGCAGGCCTGGAGGGACTGAGGCCTTGCCTGGCCCAACAATCTTGTTCTGTTGACGAGGAAACTGAGGCTCCGAGGAGGAGCGCTTTGCCCATGGCCAAACAGCTCATTAATGGTAAAGCAGGTACCGTAAGCAGGTGCCCCGGTGCCCTGTCCCATGTTATTACCAGTCTGCTGGCAGCCTTAGCGATACTAATACTGTATCCAATACTAATACAATACTAATGTTAATGCTAATGCTAATACTGTGGCACTGCCCTTATAATGCAAGTATTGGGGAGCCAGGACTTTCAACACAGAGGCAAATAGCAGGGGCTTCTGACTTCATCAGGGAGGGCCAGCATGACAGAGCCAGCTGTACCTCAGTTGGCACAAGTGCAGGACCCCCAGAGGCAAGGCCAGCTGGCCAGACCTCACCTGAGACTGGCAAAGGCTTAGATATCAGCACGCCGGCTGGATGGGGAGTTTAAAGCTCAAGTGGCACACTGAACTTCATGCTGTCTGGGCACTACGCACCCTGCCATCCATTGCTGGGAACAGGACCCCAGAGCAACGTGGGGTCTCCCGCCATCCTGGGGGCCTGCGCACCCATCCCCAGGTACCGTGAACGTGGGCAGCTAGCATCTCTCAGCTGCCTCCTTCTCTGGAGAACCAGGCCCAGCTAAATGGGAGCTGCCAGGAGGCTACACGGCCCCCGGCATCCAGACTTTGGCCAAACTGACTGAAATGAGAGTATAAAATGAAATGAGAGCCCTTTGCCTCCAGGTGGGGCAACTCTATGGTGCAGTTCCTGCTCCGGAGCTCCTGTGGGGTCAGGCCGAAGCTGACTCCAGCTGAGACACATCCTGCTTCCCTCGGCCCCCTCCTCCTGAGAGCATCCCTCCATAAATCACCTGTGAAAGTCTCTCTATCTCAGCCTCCGCCTCTAGGGAACCCAATCCTAGACGAGATCCATCACAGAAGACCTCGACACAGCCCATTGATGGTGAGTGGTGCTCAGTACCTTTGGCCCATTGATGGCTCCTGTCCTTGGCTGGTTCCTCCAACTCTGGACCCATCTCCTTCCTCTCTCTGGGTGTTCTGTCTTCAGCCCCTGCCCCCAGCAGCAGGGACATCTGAATGCAGCCATTACTCCGTCATGTGGCATTGTGACAGCTTTTTGGGCAGCATTATACAGGAGCAATATCTTTCCTGCTTATTGAATCTCAGACTTCATTTTCGCACCGAAGACATCAAATAAGCCCAGACAATACAAGGCAGCTCCATGGTTATGACTCGAGGAGGTGAAGCGCATTGTTCTTCCTCTGAAGTTCTGTTCCGTTCCTTATCAGCCTCATCAGAAATCTCAGACACGAGAGCGGAGACGTGTCTCCAGGAGGGGTGGTAAGTTGGGTCTGGCTTCGATATGTGTCTGGAGATGATAAACTTGGGATGGGAAAGATAGACAACCTCCCCACCGCCCCATCTCCGTCAAGCCTTTGGCCCTCCGACAAGTGTCAACATCCTGCGCTGCTGATGTTGGACCCGCACATCAGGAAGACAGCCTTTAACACCTCCTGCCCTGAGAAGCCCTCTACTACCCTCTGCAGAGGGAGGGGACCCGAGGGTGGGGCAGGCAGGGCGCTGAGAAGAGGTGCCTGCTGGGATTAACACATGTATAACATAGGCGTGAACATTTGTCGATAAATATTAGCCACGGTCACTGGGGGTCTGGGACTGTCGCTGATATCGATTCATTGATCTTATGAAGGGCATTTTCTTATTTTTTCAATGATGTAGCATGTATAACAAAGAAAAGTTTTGAAAACGGTTAAGTACAGCACAATCCCATTTTTAACATAAATAATTACTCATGGATGCACATACATGGGTAAAAACAGACTGGGAGTACACGCACCACAATGCGTGCAGGGCTTATTTTTGGGTGTTAGAAAGACAAGTTCTCTTTTCCTTCTTTTTTATTTATCAACATCTCTAGCACTTCTACAATGAATATACATTATCTGTGTTCAAGCAAGAGTTCAAGGATGATGCTCTTAGCAAAGTGTCCTTTCTGAGCCGTGTTAACCACCGCGGCTGCCCAGTCGGGGACACGGTGACAGTCTGGAGTTGGCACCGTGGGATGTGCCTCCCCGGGGGGGTGAGACATTTCGGACCTCGGGGACTCGAGCCTCCCAGGGCTGAAGGAGAAAACCGTTTTGGGCAGAGGAGAGTTGCTGGAGCTGTCCCCTCAGGGAGAGCCCTTCCAGGAGGGAAGCCACAGAACCTACTGCCAGCTGTTGTCCCCATGTGCTCCTGCCGGTAGCCACCCCATTGTAGGGCCCCCAGATGCCCTTCCTACTCTGCATTGTTCACCTGCCCTGGGCTGTGGCTCCAGGTCATCCTCTCCATTTCTCCGCCCTTTGTGCCTTTGCAAGTGTATGTGGGGGTGGGGGTGGGATGAGGTAGGGATAATTTTTCTGTTTTTGAAGCTGGTGTTCTTAATTCTCTTTTTCTTCTCTCCTCTTAGTTATTGTTTCTCCTTCTACTTCTCCTCCCCTCTCCAGTTCAAAATAACAATTAATAATAATAGTATTTATGATGATGATGAGGAGGAGGAGGATATTTATTATTATTCTTGCCAGTGTAGTCCTCCTCTAGCAGCTGCAGAATTATCTAGAAACACAAGAGGTGAGGGAGAGTATAACGTTAAAGCCTAAGGTAAGAAAAGAGCATCTTTCTTACTGGGAGAACCAAAGAATATGGAATTTAACCTGAGCCAGGACACTCCTACGATCATAAAATATTCTCAGATAAGATTCCAAGATACTAGAATGATAAAATCACAATTCTAGTTTATTACACAGTGTGAATCATGATTTAACTCCAGAGTGGCTAGCGTACAAGGAGGTAGGCTGGAATAGAGCGATCATGTTGTCGCTGGCTGCTGGGAAACAGCGATGTTTCAGAGAAAAAGCGGCACAGCCACCAGGACGGGGCTGACGGGCCCTTTGAGGTTCTGAACAGGTTTAAATCTGCAGTCCAGGGGTCACACCTGTGGAGAGACGGAGAGCTAGGTGGTCAGCAATCTCTCCGGGCCCCCTCCCACGCACACTGACCCTCAGAAAATCTGATGGAACTTCTCAGGAGCGCAGCAAGGACTCCTTGCTGGTCACAGAGCAAAGCAGGTCCTGGGGGGCACCCTGAAGGTAGGCTCTTTCCTCGAGTGCCAAAAATGCTTTCCAGGAGACAATTTGTTACTCAGAGTCACAATGAGACCTTAGGGTGTTATCATGATGCTAATTATTTTGATTTTTCATCACTGCCCCTATGAAAGCACAAAACTAATGGGTCCTTAGTGGCACAGAAGCTCATCCTGGTACTTTAGGAGACAGTTCTGGGAATACTCAGGCATTAAGAGCACCAGGAAAATGCTGAGGGTGAGGCGAGGAGAGAGGCCCTTAATTGTCCTGAGTGGGCAGCAGCCGCGCCCCCAGTCCTCCGAGGACCATGGTACATCGACACCCTCCTCAGAACACTCCCTTTGGACCCTGGCCTGTCCTGGGGTGCGGCAGAAATCACCAAGTGTCAGCACTGGTGTGGAGGATGCCGAGGCTGCGCTGAGGACTGCGCGGTCTTGACAGCTGGAAGTGAGGGATGAGAGAAGGCGGTAGCTTCTTCAGAAGGCTGATAGCGGAGAAGAAGATGTCTGTGAGCCGTCCGGGCCTGCTGTCTGTGAGACCCCGGCCTTGGAGAAAACAGCAGCAGCTGACAGTGACAGAGCTGCCAGGAGAGTCACGAGGAAAAATCGTGTAAGTTTACAAAGTTACTCAGAGCCGATGGGAGGTTGTAGGCCCAGAGAAGAGGGGGTGCTTGAAAAGTTCTGAGAGCTGGAGGCCAGTAGGAATGCTTGTCCCCGGGGTAAGACCTGGAGCAGACGGAGGATCTGGGTGACCTCGGGGTCTGCTGGCACCTGGTGTGAGCAGACTGCGCGGAGCAGGTTTGCCCTAACGCGGGAGACCCAGCAGGGAAGAGGGGAGAGGTGATACCTCGTAGACGCCTGCCCCCAGTGAGGGTGGTTTTCATTTGTTCCCCAAGCAGTCCTCCACGTGGCAAAATGGTTTGGCACTCCCAGCCCAGAAGGACCAAGTAGTACACTGGGAGAGATGCCCCAGGAGAGGTGTGGCAGAGCTGGGAAGGCAAAGGCACTGTCTAAAGAGGACTGTCCTAGGCTGGGGGTGGGGACAGCAGAAGGTCTACCAGCAAGAGACCAGACAGGACCTGGGAGGTGGATGCCCGGAACAGGCACCGTCGCGCACCCTGGGTGAGGTGTGCACCACAGCAGCCAGCTCACAGCAACCTGGGCCATTGGTTTCCGTCCTCCCCATTCTCTCCTTAGTGATTGCCCCTCCCAGTGTTCTGAGGGAAACCATGTAGCTATGTCACTAGCAACTCAGCCATGCACTGAATGTCTTCACGTTGTTCTTAACTCTCCCAATCCTTATAGTCCTAAACCTCTAAAGCTAGCTGAGAGATAGATGATTTTTTTCCCCAGTGAAAGGAGAGAATTGGAATAGTGAAGACCAGCCCTCTTCTTGCCCCTAATGTCAATGAATTAGTCATTTCTATACGGTGGGCAAGGCACTAGGCCAGGAGAGATGGGATGTCTGTTCTGACCTCTCCATTTCTTTCTCCCCATTTTAATTCTAACTTTTCTCGCATCCTTCTCTCTAGATGACTCCTACATCACAGGGATCCAGAGTGTATTTTTGCCAGATTGAGTTCTTTTGAGACCCAATTTACCCAAACATTGGAACAGCCACCAGGCTGATGACCTCATCACTTGTAAAATCCCCAGGAGCAGCAACCTAGCTTGCAGTGCGGGCAGGTGAGGTGGGTGTCACAGGAGGAGAGTCTGGAGACGGCTCCTAGGATGAATCCTTTGTCTACTCACCAAAGTCCCGGAAATCTTCTGGCTGACCTGTAGGTCACACAGGTACAGTGGGGTTGGGAGTTGTTTTCACCAATCCTGCTCCTGATATCAGGTTCTCCTCTCTTCTCAAGACCTGGAAACATGACCTCTTTGGCTCCCTTGTCATTGGGTGGAGCCACATGACTCGTTCTAAGCAATGAGCAGACAGGATGTGACTTCTTGGCTGGAGCACTGAATTGCCGTGGGGGACCCTCCAGAGTTCCCTTCCTCCTCACTAGATGATGGTGGCCACATTGTCGAGTCTGGGTCACCTCCAACCTGGATCCCTGAGCCATTCCAAAGGGCACAACCCCTGCCAACTTTGGACATGTAGCATGAGTAAGGAATAAATCTTTCTTGCGTTAAGGCACTGAGATGTTGGGGTTGCTTATTATTGCAGCATAGCCCAGTGTATCCTGACTGATACCGTGATTTGAGATGGAAAGAAAGAGGCCTTCTTCTTTCGACATGTACGTCTATGAGGTGCAACGACTAAACAAGAATTGGAATTGGGGACATTTCCCCTATCACCACTGATGGTGGATATTACAGAGCAATCCAAATGGAAGAGACAAAAATAGAATGTGTGCTCTGTATAAAAAGAATACAAATGATAATCATTTATGTGATCTGCTCCTATGTGCCTAAGGACCATGTGGCTAGAGCAAGCCTGCATCTTGTTAGGTAAACTGCCCATCACAGGCTGGGTTCCTGGAGAAGCAGGCCGTGTGCTAGAGATCAGTGTGCAGGTTTATTAGGCAGTGCTTTTGGACCAACACCTGTGGGAGGGAAAGGATGGGAGGAGGCAGGAGTGGCAGAGGGAGAAGTCAAACCTCCATGGTTTCTCAGTGAAGGCTGAGCCAGTCCTGGGAGGAGTCCTGAAGGTGGGAGGACCCTTCAGAGCTGTCCCGAGAGGCTCGGGTCTTCATGCCCCCTGTTGATCCGGCACTGGATGTGGTGCCCCAGGAAGAGCGTGTGGCTTTGGGCGGAGTGGCTCTCTTCGCTGAGGCAAGCCCTAGGGGAGACAGGTGTTCAGACTGGGGCCAGGGCTGCTCTCATGATGAATGTAGACAACCCAGCAGGGCAGCCCAGGGCAGTGGCTGGATTTTGAAGGGTGGGTACACATGCTCCTCGGGGAAAACTCTCTCTCAGGAGAAGCAAGAATAGCCGAGAATGATGATTCATACTGAGGGCTGAGCTATGTCACTAGCAACTCAAGCCGTTCCCAAGAGGCCTTCAGAGAGGGCTGGAACCTGGGGATTCCACACATGCGCATGCACAGGCTACAGTGGCACACTCCCTTTCTATGAAAGAATTGCTGCCTGACCTTTAGTAAAATGAACTTGGAAGTGTTTCCCTACTGAGATGACACAGATCAACCTGACTAGAGGACACAGACCCCACGCCTGAGCCCACCAGGACCTGACGTCCTTTATGTTGGATGATCCCAACCTAAGAGACCAGAAGTACACAAGCTCCATCCTCACTTTGTGGTCCCCTGCTTGGAGCTCTGGCTCTCGGAAAGCAGCCAATGCCAGCGTAAGGAGAACTAACCAGTCCACGGGTTATATGTATATATATGAGACACAGACACACACAGACACACGCGGGTTCCACTGGCAAGTCTGAAAATCTCCCTTCAGGAAGTTCTACTGTTGCAGCAACAGATATTGATATTTCAGACCCACCCTAAATAAGTATTCCTTAGGGCCCATCCTGTGTAGGTATGTGTATATGTAGCCTGTATATATTATATTATACATACACACATATATACATGTTATTAAGTGCCTGAGTATCTCATTTAAAATTAATGTTCTCTGGCTCCTTTGGGTTCGTGGCTGCACAGAATCTGACAGTGACGGTGGTGGGTCAACAGAGGAGCAGACCTTGAGAGGCTAGTTCCTAATTCTCCTAGGAAAGGAAATTTCTGACGGTGAAAAAATACCAGTCAGGGAGGCAGAAGAAGACCAAGGTTTAGTCTCAGCTCTGCCTCCTCGTGCAGCTGTGTGATTGCAGAAAAAATGCTGAACCTCTCTGACCCTCAGTTTCCCTCTTAGAAAAAAGCAGGGAGGGTGATTGCGAGTGTGTGTGTGTGTGTGTGTGTGTGTGTGTGTTGTATTAGGAATACTTGATGTGACTTTCAGAATTACAAATGCCATGATTATATTAAAATTGACCAAGGTTGGTGGTTATTGATTTTCTCCTGCTAGTTACCACGGCATTGGAAAAGAGGGCAGTTCACAACCCACGTTGCTTTGGGGCATAAGATTTACAGTGACTTGCAAGGCTAGCAGATTTGTGTTACAGTGAACTTCTTCAGCGTCTGCACAAGGAGACAGAGGAAGACCACCACCCTTGCCCCCTCCTGTCTCAGAGGCTGGCCTCTGCCAGAGATAGCCCTGGACCCCAAAGAGCCAGAAGGGCAGCCGGAGCTGCAGGGGAGGGACCCCGCCTCTCCTTCAGACAGATTTGGTGAAAAAAGGGTCCCATTTCTTTGAGATACTAGAGGCATCTCAAGATAAAAGGAGGCTCTGTATTTTGAAGGTTCCCTTCCATCAGCACACAGCAGTTCTCAAACGGGGAACACATCAGAATCCCTTAGGGGGCTTGTTCAAACACAGCTTGCTGGGTCCCCAGAGTTTCCAGTCCAGTAAGTCCTGGGTAGGGCCCCAGTTTTGCGTCTCTCACAAGTTCCCAGGGGAGGCTGATGGTGCTGGCCTAGGGCCCCCACTTTGAGAACTATAGTTTTAGATCAATATTAAGTATTCACTCAAAAGTGGAGAGGAGATGGGAGCAGGAGAAAGTGGCCTTTAAAGTCTTTTTTAAAAGCTTTTAAAATGGTCTTTATATCAAGTCATTTTAAGGACTTTTCATTTACTCTTCTCCTAAAAACCAGGAAGAATCTGAAACAACTGCCCAGAAACCAGGAGATAGGAAAGCCTTGAGGTTGTGAACGGTCTAGTTCTCCAGAGTTTATCTTTAAAAAAGTCCTAATGCCAAAATAATATCTCAGATGTTAAAGCCAGCTTTTGAAATGTGCTCATATGCTAAGGTTTACACACACGATAAAGAAACCTGCGTGCCTTTTAAAATGAGTCACTTCCATGAAAGACACCCAGCTCAGAGGAAATACTGATTTGACCCTGTTGGCATTGTCCTGGTGTTTTGCAGAGCTTGGGGCAGTGGGTAAAAGGCAAATCACATAAGCCCCTGTATACCACCACGACAAGAGGCAGTGCGCCTGAGGGGTGGGCTGGGTGGGTGTTGGGGGGCAGTGTGGTGAGAGGCGAACAGTCGCCATTAGGGAAGTAATACAGTTTGCTCTCCAGCTCTCCGACAGTCCGGGGGGCAGAATCGGCCCTCCTTTAACTTTTTGGAGGTTCCCTCCCTCATGTCTCAGGGGAACATATTGCAATTCTTGGATTGCTTTTCCCTAAACCAAATAAAGAAAAAGCTACATACGCAGCTCTGGAGGAAAACGTCTGTATTAAAAGCCAAAAAACCACAGAAATACAAGAAGAAATGCCCACCAGGCCACGTCACTGGATAGATCGACTTGGAAAAGGTTCATAAAGTTCATTGTCAGCGGTAACAATATATCGGTGTGAAATCCAACCCATGCCCCCCCTTTTAAATAAATTAAAAAAACAACAAACTTCTAATGCTATGTTCGGATACAAAGAGCTTCTCTTACTATAGCAATAGCAATTTGATTTTGTTTTTTTACTAAAACTTTCGTTTAAAACAGTTATTAAATATATAAAACAAATACACAGGATTTGGTCATTTTCTGCCATGAATATAGGGCACGTGGGTGCGGGGAGGGAGGAGGGCAGGGGGGTGCGATCGAGGGGAAAGGGCCCCATTTCCCTCCTCTGTCTTCCGGGCTGGGCTCCCACCCTTCAGTGCAAGGGCTTCATCTGCTTTTCGGACCCAGAAGCGCGCACAAACCTTGCTCTTCCGACACGCTGGGGCCTCTCCGGCGGCCCCCTCCCCGGAAGAAGAACTAACGGTCACTACGGCACGAAGCACACCGGCGAGTCTCCCGGCGGGAAAGGCACCCGAGAGCGCGGACACAGGGCGGACGCGGCGAGGAGCGGGGCGGGTCACTTGGTCGCCGCCCCCGAGGTGACGGCCGCGGCGGCGGCGGCGGCGGCGGCAGCGGCGGCGGCGGCGGTGGTCCCCGCGGGCACGGCGGCGGGGGCGGCGGCGGCGGCGCTGGCGGTGGTCCGGCGCTGCTCCATGCCGTTGGGTAGGAAGCCGGCGATGATGGGCACCGGCCAGATGAGGGCGGCCACGCTCCACACGACGATGACCAGGGTCATGAAGCAGGCCACCAGCGTGGACTCGATGGGCTTGCGGTTCAGCCGCCAGCCCGGCTCGCCCTGCAGCTCCTCCAGGCTGAAGTCCAGGCAGCAGAAATGCAGCGGCTCGCCCTGCAGCCACAGCGGCCCGGGCGGCTCGGCCGCGGGGTAGGCGGGCAGCGCGGTGGGCGCCCCGGCGGTGGCGCCGGCGGCGGCGGCGGGCCGGAGGCGGCCGGGGCGGCGGCCGCGCACCCAGCCGCAGCCCACGCAGAGGCGCAGGTCTTGCTGCGCGCCGCCCGCCGCCAGCCCCAGGTGCTCGATGAGCAGCGGCGGCCCGACGCGGTGGAAGGCGGCGGCGAAGAAGGCGCGGCCGTGCGCGTTGGTGGAGAAGAGCAGCAGATCGCACTGGAAGCCCCGCGGGCGGCCCCAGCGCACGAGCAGCGAGCTCAGCATCTGCCGCTGCACGCTGATGTTGCACGGCGCCGCCGCCGCCTCCTCCGGGCCCGGGCGCTCGGGGGGCCCGGGAGCCGCCGAGGCCAGCAGCCGCGGGGCGGCGGGCTCGCCCGCAGACGACGCGTTGACGGAGGCGTTCGGGGGCGCCCCGAGGAGGCCCGGCGCGTCCGCGGCCCCGCCGCGGGCGGGCGGCAGCGGGCAGGCGGCGGCCAGCAGCGCGGCGAGCAGGGGCAGCATGGCCTGCAGCGGGCGCCTACGCGCGCGGGGCTGGCGGCGGCTGCATGGCGCGTGGGAGCCCGGCGGGCGAGCGGACGGCGGGACCGCGGGAGCGGGCGGCCGGGCGGAGCGAGGGCGCGCCGGGCACCTGGTAGCCCGCGGGTGCGGCGCGGAGGCGGCGGCGGTGGAGGCTCGCTCGGCGCGGGGATCCCTCCCAGCCCAGCTGCGTCTGGGGTTCCCCGCCGCCCCCGACGCGGGGGCCCTCGGACGGCCGGGCTGCTCTGCGGGGCCAGGCGCTCGCCCGGAGCAGGGTTCCCCGGCTGGGCTCCGCCTCCCGCGCGCCCCGCCCCGCCCTCCGCCCGCGGGCCCGGAGACTCCGGGGAGGGCGGGGTTCCACGCGCCGGGGCGGGGCGGGGCGGGGCGGGGCGGGGAATCGCCGCGTGCGGACCGGGAGGGATGCGGGCAGGGCGCGGCGGGGGACCTAGAGGCGGGCGCGGGGGCCGGCCCTGGCGGGGCGGTGTCGTCGGATGGCCGGCTCGGGGTGTCGGCCGGGCCGGGGAAGCCTGCGCTCGCGCCCGGCGGCCCAGCTACCCTGCCGGAGTCCGACTCCAAGCCGAGAAGGCGCTCTGCGAGAACTGCGTCCGCGGAGGGGGGCTGGAGGGCCCGGAGATCATCCCTTTGTCACGCCTCAGGGGAGCCTGCGATGTCTCACCTTAGCGCTCATCTGGACTCTGCTCGTTTACAGAAGGGGAAACTGAGGCCGAGAGAGAGAGGAAAAGACTTCCTCAGACCACCCCATGAGGCAGAACCAGAACTCTGGGCCACTAGCTCTTTCTTCCTTTCCACGATGTCTCTTAAAATCTCAAACGCGGAGAGTTTGGCTGGTTTCAAATGCGTCTTCAACACAATAGACCCACTTGATAAGTCTCCTCACAGCGAGCAACCCCTAAGGAAAATTCCAAGAACTCTACCGAGTTTTAGGTGGAGACGGGCTGGTGGGAATGTGAGCCCGGCAGCCTTGCGGCTCCGGGGGTCCCTTCTGGTGGGGAGTCTCAGTCCCCGGAAACTGCTCCGCCCGCCCGTGCAGGGCCCCGCCTGGCAGGTCGAGTGAGCGCATGTTTATGAAAGGTTTGTCGGTAGAATCCGTGTTAGGGGACAGTTCCTCCCCGTTAGGATAGTAACTGGGAGAACACCTGCTAAGAATAACGTGCCACGATCAGATTTATATTTAAAAAACACTTTCCTAGTAATTTGGCCTCTTAAATTTGCAAAAAAATTCAGTGACCCCTCTCTAAGGGAACGACCCTGTGGTTTGAAGCCGTCGTGCTCCATGGGCGCCATCTGTTTCTGAGTCTGACAGGGAGGGGATGGAGGGAGCAGAAACAGGCCTTAGACAAAATGGCCCTCCCTCTAAACCGGCTAAGTATCCTGAGCGTAGTGAGGGATTACATTTCTGGAAGCTTTTGTCCATTGTTTCTAACAATGAGTAAAACCAGCTTGAGGAAGATGTAAACATAGCCTCAAAATGTAGGTTCTGAACCTACCTGGCCTCTTTCCCGCTGGGCGAGTCATTATGCTGACTTGGCCTTGGTTTCTGTCTGAACGGTGGGGTCATCTGTACCTACCTTGCAGGGGTGCAGTGATAAATGCGCTCAGCCCTGTGTCTGTCCATCTGTCCACAGAGGTGCCTGCTGGTGGCTGCCATGAGGTAGTTACTATCAGTCCAGCCCAAGTTGACTGTCTGGCATGGTCTTCGGTTTCTACAGAAACGGTTAACTTTCCTGAGCAGATAGGACTCCCCTTTTGTTTAAACCTTCATCAGTTTTCTGTTGGGAAGGGATGCCGTCAGAGAGGAGAATGTGAATTTCCATGCTTTTATTAAAAACGACTTTTCCTTTAAGCCTTGCGTGCAGGAACAGAATCTGCTGTGCGGGACTGTTTTGGTCTGAGCCTGTGGGCTGGTGAACAGCCCATGAACATCAGGTCATCCTGAGGGCTGAGGGAGCCCCCCCCTTCAAGGAAGGCGTTTTGAGGCAGGCCACTGTCGGTGACCTGGGCGATGCTCTCTAAGGTTTCAACCAGAGTAGGGGGCTGCCTGGCGGTGTCTGTGCAGCGGGGAAGGAGGCAGCAAAGAGAGAAGGCACAGACACACTTGAGGAGCCAAGCAGCTTGCTGCAAAGTTGTGCCAGTGTAGCCCTGTGTCCTGGCAACCTGCATTCTGCCCCCTTCTCCAGTACGTGCCGCGGGCTCCGACACCTTGCTCTCGTTCAGAGGGATGTTACATAGCTTCTGTGTTTTCTAGATTGACTTGCTGTCTTTTTGGAGAATTGGAGTTTGGGAAAAGAAAATAAGAATTAAATTATTTTCTGACTTGTTCACTGCTGTGTTGCCACCAAAGGAAAGGTCCCTAGCACAGGATAGAGGCTCAGTGTTTGTTGATTGAACAACTTTGCCTATTTGCTGATAGCTCTGACTCACCACCATTTATTTAGTACTTTCCACGTGCCAGGTGTTTTACACACATCCTCTCTGCTCTTCACAATGATCCCATGGATGTGATACCTATTTTATGATGAGAAACCTGAGGCTCAGAGAGGGTGAGTAACCCGCCTGAGGTCCCACAGCAGCTGGTGGCAAAGCCAGAACATCAGTCCAGTCTCCACTGACTCAAAGGTTTGTGCTTTTTGAAGAGCTAGTGGCGTCTCATCTCAGGGAGGTTTGGTTCCAATGTCTGTGCATAAGTTGAAAAAGTATACGATGCAATTCTATTTTATTTTGAGAAAAACTTTTGGTTGAGTTTCTTTTTAAAGATATGTGTATTATAAACATAACAGCATTGTACAAAGATTGGAAAACTGGAGGAAACAATGGTAATCCCAGCTACCTGACATCTTTACTTTTCTGCATCTGAATCATTATTCTTTTCTACATTTTTCATATTCCCTAAATATACAAGTATTACTTCTGAACAAAAATAGAGAGAGAATGATATGAAAGTCCCACCCCTTCTTGCAAGCCTTACCTCTTTGCGCTCTTCCCTTCAGCCCAGCAGGGGCCTGGAGGGCCAGCCAGGGGCATAGGGTGCTCAACACGCAGTTGCTGACTGAGTGAGCTGGGCTGCTGGTTAAGAATCCTGCCCGAGCTACAAGCAGAGCCTTGTTCATAAGCTGTGGCTCCTGGCTCCCTCTGGTCCATCTCCTACCACCTTCACTCCCCCTCACTCACTCTGTTCCAGGTGTACTGGCTTCCTTGCTGTTCCTGGAACGCTGAGCAAACTCTGGACTCGAGGCCTTTGCCCACGCTCTTTCCTCTGTCTGGGCATTGCTCTTTCTGATATTCATTTTGCTTGCTCCCTCGCTTCCCTCAGATCTCTGCTGAGACGTCAGCTCCTCAGAGAGGCCTTTCTGGACCACTTCTGTAAAACAGCGTCCATTCCTACCATCCCCCTCACTCTCTGTCCTCTTGTGCATTGTTTCGCATCTTCTTGTTATTTATCGTCACTTGACGTACTGTATATTTTTCTTCTTTGTTTAATGTGTCTCCCTTTATTGGAATGTGTACTCCCCCAAAGCGGGGCTTTATCTGTTTTGTTCAACGGAACAGTGCGTGGCATGTAGTCGGGGTTCAGTAAATACTGGATGAATGAGTGAGTGAATTCAAAAGGGTGGTTGCCCTTACCAACCTGGCAGGCAGGATGGGGGCAGCAGTTTAGGGAGTTGAGGTGGACAGAGCCACACCAGATCTACAGCAGCAAGAGTCATGCAGTCCCTACCAGCCTGTGGGCCAGGGGCTGCCCACCTGGCCCAGCCCTGCCCTGCCCTTCCCAGGGCTGGCTGAGGAGCCTGGCTCCATTGGGGAACCAGCTGGGGCAGCATTTGGTAGGGAAAGCTGAATTGATCTCAGAAACCCTGACCCCCAGCCGCACTATGAAGAACATCCCAGGTGAGCCCAGACTTCCCTGCTGTCAGATTTAAGGAAGAAAGGCAAATGACACATCTTCCATTTCCCCCAATCCTGTAATTTTTATAAAACGAATGGAAGACTTGGATAAATTTATGTTTTGTCCATAAAATACAGAAAGCAAATTTTTCTACATGAACTGTGTTGTTGGAAAAACAATTATTGAGGACTTCAAAGAAAGTAATTAGTAATGATGCGCAGTAATTTCATTCTCTTCATTTCCTATGTCCCTCCCCGGTGTTAGCTAATGTTTCCTATGCCGCCTATTGAAGAAATACTTAACAAAAAGATCTCCCTGGGTTATTTGAATTCCTTTCATCCAGCGACCTCGGAGCGCTACAGGTACAGTAATTCATTAGTCCTCTCCTGTGCTGTGGGTGGAATTAAGATGTTATTGCAACACATTGTAGACTGAGAAATAAGCAAGAACCACAGAACAATTATAAAAATAGGACAGAGAAAAGAGAGGCTTAGAAACCAGCGGTTCAACCACGTCAGTCCCTGGTGAAGGTGATGGTATTCATGTTGGTGTGTGTGTTGGCGGGCGGGGTAGGGGAGCACTTGGAAGTGGGAGAAGAATGCTTTTCATTCCCTGAGGAATCCCATTCCTCCGATGGGAACCTCGAGGACGGGTCGCAGGAGCAGCTGAAGAGCTGGGCACTGGGTTGGGGGGGTGTCTGGAAACCCCCAGTGTTGGGGTGATGAGATCCTGACAATCCTGCGCTCTCTGCCCCCACGCAGCTTCGTGAGCTCCCCGTGTCTCAGCCGGATCTCCAGAGTGTGTGTGTTTATCCTTCCTGACCGCTGTGGTCAGAAGGGAGGTCTGCCGCCGCCCAGTCCTGGCCGCAATTACGCCCGCACAATTCATTGGGCAATTAATCACGGGCTGCCTGGGGACGAGGCTGCTGTTGCCAGCTCAAGCGTTCTGTCTGGTGCACCCATTGTTTGCTTATGGATACCATGTGCGTGGCAGGCAGGGCCACTGCTGGCATTTCTCTTCTATCCAGAGACCCGAGCATCGTTCTGGGCTTCTGATAAAATTTCAGCAAACATTTTTTGAGAAAATAAGAAGCCTGTGCTGTTATGGAAAGGTGGAGAGTGTCGAAGAGAGAACTGGGAGTAGGGAAGTGGGTCCCGGGCGGTACATGTGTGAGAGGGTTTGAGGGGAGAGAAGTGCCTGCAAAGCGAGCACCTCTCCTGGGCTCGGCCTGGCACTGGCATCTTCGCCAGATGATGATTGTCATGGCAAGCATGGTGTCAAGCACTTAAAATGCATCCTCATCACAGTCCCCTGAGGAAGACATTACATGGCCGTTTTACAGATGAGGTAAACTGAGGCTCAGAGGGATTAAGTTGCTTTATGAAGTCACACAGTGGTGGAAGCGAGATTTGAACCTCGTCTGACAACCTCGTTCTTACTCACAGACCTGCTAAATGACCTCTGCCATCACCAACCCTTGTGAGTTGGGGATTATCATCCTGTTTTACTGATGAGGAGCTAGATGCAGGATGGCTGGGCCTGGGACAAGGGCAGGGTCATCTGCATCTCGCCACCCTTCCAACTGCGTCTACCCTGCACTTGGTCCCAGTTCGTAAGTTCCACCAACACTGCAATTCGGGAGGATGTTTTCCCAGTCCGATGCATCCTTACTCATGAAGCCCTGGACTGCTGTTCCCCGTGTCCACTGTTCTGTCTCCAGGGCCACCGGGGCAGACGCTCAGTAAGTGCTGGCTGGGACCCTGGGATTTGGCAGGGCCTGCTCAGCTGGGCGGACATCCAGCCTGCAGCTCCTGAGATGCTGGGAGCCTTCAGGTATGACGTTGATGGATTTTAAAATAATGTATTTACAAATTACTTGGAGAGGTATTCAAGAGAAAGATAAAAAAGACCAGGGATAGTGACTAAACCACACTGATGGGGACAGCAGAGTAGTGTCCGTGAAAAAACCGCCATTAAACACTTATTTCTAGGGTTAGCATCTGTAAGACGAACCTACCTGAAATGATCTCTTTAAAACTTTTTTTGGTAATATGGTAATGTGCATTTCTATAGCTTTGCGTGCTACTTAAAGTAATTTTTTTTGGAAAGACAACCCTTAAAGCAATTGATATGTTGTGGTTCGTATATCCACCTTCTAAAAAATTAAAATGCCATTTAGCATTTATAATTGTAAATTCTGAGGATTTCCATATGGCAAACCTGGGAGGCAGAGCAGCGTCATCAGAGCCGAGGCAACTGAATGCTCCCCTCAGCCACCAGCAAGCGTCATAAAAATTTACTTCATGCTGTGTCTAAACAGCACCAAACACTCCCTTCAAATGAAATAACTGGCACTCCCTCTCCAGAGGTGGGGAGGAGATGGGGGAAGCAAGAGAGCCAGGAACATGGGAATGCCCTCTGACAGCTCCCTTCCTGCTGGGTCTCCCGGCCCGCAAATGCTGGGGGCCGCCTGCCGTTTGCCGGGTGCGCTCAGCCTTGCAGGTGTCCTGCCTGCGTTATCTTCTTGTTGAGGGGGCTCCATTGATCTATATGTTCTTTTTCTACTAAAGTCCCCAGATTTGGGGATTTGACAGAGTTGTGGCTATGAGCATGGCCTTGGGAGCCGGGCAGACCTGGCCTGATACACTGCTTTATCTTGCTGCGTCTCAGTTTTCTTGTCTGTGAAATGGGCTTACTAGTTGTTTTGTTGGGAGTGTTAAATGAGATCGTTGTTGGAGAACAGTTAGTTCAGGGCCTGCAGGGGGTGGTATGCAGTGAGTGTGGCCAGCACTTTTAGTTCCAGAAATCTGGGCATGTGGCTCGTCCTCTGTCCCCACACTGCTGGGGAAGATGGTGTATTTGCACCTGCAGGGATCGGTCCTTGTATGTGGGAAATAAAGAGAGAGCAACAGTTCCTGACTGAAAAGAAGCTAAACTCCTGTCTGCGTGGAGCCATTCCTAGCAATCAAGCAAACCGGGAATCCAGTGGCCTCAAGAGCTGGAAGGGATCCCAGAGGCCACTCAGCCAGACTCTTCATTTCGTGGATGAGGAAACCGAGGCCCAGAGACAGGTGCTGGCCTTGCCAAAGATCACAGTCTGGTTGGCAGCAAAACCAGGGCTGGAAGCGAAGCCCCTTAGCCAACTGGGCGTCTGACATGGCGTCTCTCTAAGTCCAGCCCTTTGCAATACTTTTACAGCTGCGCTTTAAAAAGGAGGTCCAGTTGCAAAGTGAGAGCAAAGAGCCTTTCTAATTTACCCAGAGAAGAGGAGGAAAATGACAGGCTTGCTAACGGCCGGAAGAGCACTTCCAGCTCTGTGTATAGGCTGGAGGATTGATTGCCGGGCCGAGAGTGTCAGCGCTCTTAGCAAGCTTCCTTTCTGAGGCAATTAAGCCTTGCACCTCCCCGCTCTGCTGAGGACCTGGGTCAGGCCCCAGGAGACTCGGGTGGGAGCTGGAAGCCCAGGCTGGACCAACCCCGGCCTCAAGTCCTGAAGAGGGTCACAGGGGTAGGCAAGAACTTGGAGCCCACAGTAGAGCGAGGCTGTCAGGGCCATGGGGTCATGCTTCCTGGTACCTGGCCTGATGGCCAAACTCCCACACTCCCTCACGTGGAATCAGAATCCCCATGTGACCACCTGATTGAAGCTGTGTACCACGTCCACCCGGGGCCAGCTATACCTGTCCCTGTCACCCAGCTGGCTCCCTTGATGGCAGTCTCCATCTTGATTGTGCCTGGGTTTGCTCTGCCCTGTGCACTTTGGAGCTGTGGACCATGAGCCTCCCCATGGTAGAGCCCAGTGTGACTCTGGAGCTGGGCCTGTGGTCCCAGCCCTGTCACCCTAGCCTAGCGTGGCTCACTCCCTCTGGCTGACTGTTGACCAAGTGATGGAGCACACAGGTGGGAGGGATCAAACTTCTCCTGTGGAAATCTAATGAATGAAGCCCAGAGATCTCCTGAGCTACCCACTTGCAACTCACTTTTGAGTGACAGTAATGAAAAGAAAACATTATTTGGCCTCCCCTGGGCAAACAGAGACACTTACGATGTCCCATACTCCACCAAGGCCCAACCATCTCACTGTCACAGAGACTGACATCTACAGTCCCAGGAGTGGGCGTCTCCCAGAGAGGACCCATAGGGATTCTGAACTGACCCCCTGTGGCTTACACCTTCCTTAAATCTGATCTACTGTAGTCTCTTGCTCATCAATGATCTGACATCTTGTTTTAAGCTCCAAAATAGCAATTCACTTTTGTCTTGTAGGCTAACTTAGATTGGCTGAAAGTGGTTGCCTGAGTGCTGTGTTAAGAAGGATTCCGAGGCCATGTCTGGGCTCAAGGAGAAAATATTGCAATGGATCAACTGTAGCTGCCAAGGTACAAAGGAATACAGTTAGTGAATGTTTATGGTTTTGTCTGCCACTTTCTTCTGGAAAGGACATCATTTTCTCTTGGGTATCTGCTGTTCGTTAATTCCATATGGTTCTGGTGGGGCTACCAATTAGAGTACCTGGCCCCCGGTTTCAGTGATGGACATGTGACCCAGGCCTAGCCACTCATGGTTCCCCAACCACATAAGCTTACTGATTTGCCCAGGAAACAAACTTGTGACCCAAACCAGCCAATCAGAGATCTTTGGGATTTTATACATGAAGCAGGCATGTCTTTCCTGTGGAATCACTGGGATGAAGTGAGACTGGAGAGCTGTCTGCTGCTCTCCCACCCCTTCCCCCTGCACACAGAAAGCCTGCTTGCAGTAGGAAGGAATAAGGCCAACAGCAGGAGCTGAGAGAAGCAGGAAGGCCTGACATCATCATTTGAGACCCTAGATCTAGCTGGAACTGAAATCAGCACTGTCCCTGTTCTGCCCAGATTGTGAGTTTAAAAACACAGTTGTGAAACCATAAGCTGGCTAGAGTTGAGTGTCTGACACCCACAAGCAAATACGTACAACATCTGTCAGCCCTCTCATTGTCGCTCCAGACACCTTCCACTCTAACACAGCTAGTTTTACCCTCTCCTCACAACCCAGAGAGTGCCCAGTTCTCTTCTTTGAAACCCTGTAATTCTCTAAAAGGAAGAAGACACTTTTTTCTCTCCTTAATCATATTCACAAATGCTCTGGGTACCACTCCCCTCCCCTGCTCAGTCTCAGGTGAAATTTCTGTTCTCTGTAGTACTAGGCATTTGAACCAAATCATTCAGAGTTTTTGAATCTGTATTCCAAGGTCATAATCATGAATAAAGAAAAAGTTTGTAGATCTGTGACATTTATCATATCTTGTTTATGATAGTGAAAAATTGGAAACCAACCGAATGCCCCCAAATAAGGGGACAGTTAAGGAAATGTAGAAATGTTCACATTATGAAAGAGTGTGCAGCCGCGACAATTCTGTTTACAAAGACTTTTCTACTTAGCATGGCATTGAGACCCCAGGGAGAAGTTAGCCCCTCTTGTGGTGTCCAAGGAGTGTAGCACCCCTGCGCGCTTGTGGCTGTTCGTAGAACCTTTTCTCTTTTTCCTCCCCAAAGCCCCAGTACATAGTTGTCTATCCCAGTTGTAGGTCATTTTGTTGTTGTTGTTCATATAGTCTTTACTGATGCTTTGTGCCGTTTAGGGAGGGCTCACGTTGCATAGGGCTTGTGATTCCACTGAGAGTCCCCCGATACACCCTCGTTATGGGGGTCTCACCCTCTCTTGCCTTTTCCCACACAGCTCCCAGCCTCACTGTCTTCACTCTCCTCCCGTCTAGATTTCCTCGGGGAACCTCAACAGCCCTTCCCTTCTGTCATGAAGAGCAATCCAGTTCTTTCCCAGCTCCTACCTCCCAGTTCATCCTGGGACTCCTGGACGAGAGCCGGGCCGGTAAGCAGACCGTTCCTCCTCACACGGCAGGTGAGCCCTGGCTTTTGCCATGGAGCATGTCCCCGAGCCTCCGCACCTCCACACAAATGGCTTCCCAGGCCTTAACTGCACCCGAATCCCCTGGAGGACCCCACCCTGGCGTTTCTGATTCAGCAAGGCAGGGGCGGGACCTGAGAATCTGCATCTCTAACCTGGTCTCAGGTGATGCTGAGGCTGCTGGCCTGGGGACCACACTTTGGGAACCACTGACTTGGAGCATTTCTTCTGCACACATAGAAGCCTCTCCCTAAGAGGCATTTTAGTAAACAATGTTTTCTCTATCTTGTCACATATTATGATATCATTATCGGAGGTGGAAATAGTTACATAAAAATGTTTGTTCCTGAGTCATCTGCTTCCTAGTTTCTCCAGAGAAGCAGAGAAGGGGATCCCAGACTGCCCGTCAGCTCGGTTTGCCTCACTAAAGAGATCCAGGGGCCGGCCCCATGGCCGAGTGGTTAAGTTCGTGCGCTCCGCTTCGGCAGCCCAGGGTTTGGCTGGTTCGGATCCTGGGTGTGGACATGGCACCACTCATCAGGCCATGCTGAGGTGGTGTCCCGCATAGCACAACCAGAGGCGCTCACAACTAGAATATACAACTATGTACTGGGGGTTTTGGGGAGAAGAAGAAGAAAAAAAGAAGATTGGCAACAGATGTTAGCTTAGGTGCCAATCTTTAAAAGAAAAAAAAAAGAGATCCAGATAGGGGCCTATGGCTTGGAGAGAGAATTTCTAGCATCTAACCAGGGCAACTCCCATGGTCACCAGGCCAGAGAAGGTGCCAGCACTGGGAGCAGGGCTGGGCCATCAGGGCTTGGAATCTGGGACCCCAGAAGCCAGGTCAGGGACCATCCCACACACTGGCAGCTGTGTTCAGGTACCGCTGTTCTAAGGGCATGTCAGAGATGGCCAAGGGCACAGCTGGCCTAGCTGCCCCTGCTCCCCAAAGCCTTTGCTCTCTGCTGTGGGGGACCAGGCCAAGCCAGCACGTGCAAATATGAAGACGCTTCAGCCTCAAGGTGGGCACTGGTGGAGAAGCCACAAGTGGTGGAGAAGCCTCAGGGCACCCGGTTCTCGTCCCAGCCCCGGCGTTCGCTGGTGAGGCTTTCATCTTGAGCACATCACGTCACCTTCCTGGGTTCCGGTGTCCCCTTGGTAAAGTGAGGGACCTGCACCAGATGATGTCCCCTGCTCCATAAGAATCCAGCTGGGTGCTCGGGGCTGGCATTTCACTCCTCTGTTAGATTGTCTTCTTTTGGGGTGGGACAGAGGGCCAGCTCAGATGGTGCGAGAACACGGGCTGTTTAGGATGCCTTGATGCATTTTGCAGCCTCCTCGGTTATGAGGGTGGTCAGACTGTGAGAGAACCAACACCCTGTCTCGGTCCCTGGGTGTTCCTTTTACTCTGACAAGTGGTAGCCAGATGTTGGGGAGCACAGGTATGGAGGTGGGTGGCATGCTGGATGTTGGGAGTGCCCAGCACGGCTGGACCACATTTGGCCCCAGCTGGCTGCGTGGCGGATCTGAAGGTGCAGAGAGAGAAGCATCGCTACCTCTCACTGGGGCCTCTCTGTGGACGGCAGCCTGACTGCTTGACACGGATGTGGACTGCAAAGGGAAGGGAGGCGCTTGACTGGGAGGGGACTGAGGACAATGTGTAGGAATGTGGCTCCTCACTGGAGCCCCCTATGGGACTTAGCATTGCCTACTGTGGTACTGGTGGGGATCTGAGGGTCATTGAGTTTCCCCGGATTCCAGTCAGGCTGGTCCCAGGACAGAGATGTCATCTGCTCCTGGTGGCTGTGCCAGCCTCGGGCAGGGCCCCTTCTCTGGCCAGAGGCAGCTGCCTCGTGACTTCTGGCAGACCTAGGCTTGCGGGAGGTGGGGCAGGGCTGGGTCCCTTTCTCCCTTGCTGTGTCCCTCTTCCTGGTGCCTTGGGTTCCTGTTGGCTGACAGCTAGCTGAGCACTTCACGCTTCATTGAAAAGTCACCACAATAATTACCAGATCATTAACAGAGGATTTTGAAAAGGCTCTTCAATGTATCTTTCCCAGAATTGCCGAGACAGGTGTGAAAGCCTGTCTGGGCAGGGAGCAGCTGGTTTAAAGGGCTGTTGGGGACTGATGGGTGGGTGTCAACTGAACGGGGCTGAGCAGCGGCAGACACAGGTCACCTTCCCATCGGAGCATGCCAACAAACAGGCAGTGGTGAGGAGGCCTGACAGTTTTAGACAAAACACAAAACATAAAGTATAAGTACTTTCTTAGGGAATTTGACCCAAATTGTAAGTCTTCCTTAGAATGCCTGGTACCTGTTTTGGCAAGGTTCATAGACGATAAACATCACCTTCCTGCACCACAGCCTTCGTTATTAATCTTGCTAATTAGGGTTAATGAAAATTAAATGCCTAAATTGCTGGGGATGGGGTGGGCAGATCAACTTCCTGTATCAAAAACTCTACAGGAAGGAAGATGACAAATGGTTACATCTCAAATAGGCAGACTCTTAGGTATGCCTGTTTAAGCTACTCACCTTACTGAAACCTTAACACCGGTTGTTGCATCATCACAAACCTGAATATCATTGGGATGGATATACAACCCTTGCCGACCTGGGAACCTTGTTTTTCGAAATCCTCGCCCACTTGCAACTGATCTCGGGGCGGCAACAGACACTAGTGCCAATCTTAATCTTTCTGCCATGGTCTGAGTCAGTGGGTTTCATTCCTGGCTGCATATCCGAATCCTAGTGACACAGATGTTGGACTCACCCGAGATGTACGGAACCGGAATCTCTGGAGCTCCAGAACGGGCATCCATATTTTTAAATAGCTATTGAGTTGGTTCTTGTGCAATTTTTAGAATGCTGGTGTTTAGGAACTACAGGAGCTGAAAATACTTTTTGTGAAATTTTTTTTTACATATTCAGAGCACAACTGCTTCAAAATGTCGCCTTTGGGTCTTCAGCAATGTTCCCTCCTTGAGAGGGCTGATTTGCAAGACGCATTTCCTAGATGCCAGACAGAAGATGTAAGCCAAGCACAGGAGTGTTAGGGCTCGTGGTGACCATCTTTAGTGCCGTGCGAGCATGTGTCTGGCACCCTTTAGGCTGGCGAAGCAAGGCGTGAAGCAGCCAGCAGTTCGTGGTGTCTCATATTTGGAGAATGGCAAACTCTACGTAGGACATCATGCTATCCGGCTGTGACTTGCTAAAATGCGACTGTGTCCATTTGTGCTTGAGACCTTGCATGCTGTGAGGGCCTAACTGTGCTGGTCCAAACTCCATGCCCCACCCCAGATTCTCTGTCTGACTCTGGGATGCTGGTCATGAAGCCTGAGGCTGCCTTTCACTACAGCCAGGGTGGGAAAGGGAAATATTGGGTGGTCCCAGAGGGAATGAGGGTGATGGGAGATGCTGAGTGGTCCCAGGAGGAGCGAGGGCAATGGGAGGGGCTGGGTGGCCCCCGAAGTGATGGATGAGTGTGAGGGGGAGGGTGCAGTCCTGGGAGGAAGCTTTCACCAGCTACATGGCAATCAACAGCTTGGGAGACCCTCTGTAACTCACGGATCAACTTGGGGGCCCCCCAAGTCCTTCAGTGTGTTGGTATCAACTTGTCATTTTGGATTTTATTAAGATCGCCTTGAAAGTCCGTCTCGTTTATCATAGGCACCCTGATGTCTCTGACGTATCTCTGGGCATTCTTAGGGCACTCACGTTCCTCCTGCCTGCCTCTGGCCCTGATTTCTGTTGGATTTCCAGTCTCTGTTCTGTGCAATTGTTTTTCCCATAGGACATCCTCCCACCTCATTCAGCCGTGAGCTCTTCTTACTCCAAAGATCCACCAGCTCAAGGCTTTAGGGGGAGCTGACTTCCAGACCCAGCTCAGCAGAGTCCAGAGACATCACAAGGACAGCTTTGCCCTCAGCCTGGTCCGGATCCTTTACACACATGCTGCTCCTCATACTAGAAAAGCAAAGCATACATCCCCTTCCTGGCCCTCTCATCCAGCATCTCCTCACTCCTCAGAGGCCTTTGATGCCCCACTTGCCAGGGCAACACTGCCAGCATGGAAGGGAGGATGGAAAGATCAACAGAGAGAGGAAGAGGGAAGAACCCTCCCTCTGGCTCAATGATCTGGCTTCAGCACCAAAATCAAATAGCCAGAGATTAGATATCCCGGGCATAAGCCAATTACATGCAAATTTTGGCAAATTGTATGCAAATAACACATGTGACTCTGGCCTGGATTGCATCTGCTTAGATGTGTCTCTCAGGAGCAAGCAAGTAGAGATAATTGGTAAAGTGCGTTCAAGATGTGGGGGCCAAAGGAGCAGGAGAGGAAAACGGTGGATTCTTAAACCCCAAATGCGCAGCAGGAAATTTTACATGTGTCATTTGCTCCTCCAGCACTTCTTGAGTGGCTGCTGCGTGCCTGGCGTGGTAGTGGAGACAGTGAGATGAACCAGAAGCCATGCCCTCCCCACCCCAGGAACTCCTAGATGTCTCGGGACCTGAATAAGTAAACAGAGCGGGTTCACAAAACCTTGGAAAGGCAATGATGGCAACAAGCGCAGGATGCTATAGGGACACAGAGAGGCCATCTAATCAGCCTGGGGCATCAGGAAGCCGCCTAGAGGCGGTGATGCGGGAGCTAAGCTTTGAAGGATGAATAGGAGATACTATGTGAATGAGAGGAATTGTGTTCAGGGCCACCTGGTGCAGTTGTTAGATCCGTGTGGCTCCAGAGGGGTGCATGAGGTAGGGGGAATGAAGGGAAAGGGGGCCGGTGAAAGGAAAGGAGCTGGATCATCAAAGCTTTCAGCACGGAGATAAGGTGGAGCTTTATTCTGAAAAATGAGAGTTTAAGCGGGAGCATAATGAGAAAAGGAGATGTTTCAGGAGTCTCTCAGACTGCAGTGAGGGACATGGACTGGAGGGGTCCGGATGGGCAAAGAGACCAGGAAGGCTTAGACTGGACAGTGGGGGGAGGGACAAAGAGGCGGAAAGCAAGAACCTTATTTAGGTTATCAGCCAGTTATGGAGGGTGATCCTGCATGATTAGCACATTTGGGGCTTGGGGGTTGACATGTGGCCAAGGGAAGAAGGTGGGTGGGAGGACAATTCTATTCTGGTGTGAAGAGCTGTGGGGTCTCCAAGATGCAGGCTGCCTCTCACTGTCCCTGTCGGGTTCTCCAGAAGCAAGTGTTTTATTTGAATGTAAGTATTTTATGATGGAAGTGTTCCCAGGAGAAGCTGCTAAGGCAGAGGGCGGGGGAAGCAGAACCGGGAGGGGAGGAAGCCAGGCCAGGGTGCTAGCTCAGACAGAGTCCTGCAGAGTGGCCTCCCCTGAACGCATAGGGGAGTTCTGGGTGTCAGTTACACTTCCAAGTTGTCCCAACCTGAGGCACAGGGGCTGGGCTAGTGTACTCCCAATCCTGTCTGTCAGGAGCTTGGGGCTGCCCCTGGTGGGAGTGGGGAGTAAACCAGCAGGCACTTCCAGGTGTCTGTGTATGAAGGCAAAGCCTCCAGTGGCTTGAGGGTGGTCCTCTGAAAGAGTGACAGGTGCAGGTAATGGAAGAAAAAGCCCACTGAACGTGGGGAAGGGCGTGCAGAAACAGCAAAAGCTGTTGTAGGGCATCTGGGCAGGGCACCGCAGAGTCCACTGACCACATGGAATTCTTGCCTCTCATGACTGCTCTGCAGAGTAGGTGCATCCATGCTTTGCAGGTAAGGACACCAGGTTCAGAGAGGTTAGTTAATCTGTCCGTGGTCACACAGCTAAAGAATGGTGATGAGCCCTGGAACCCAGGACCTGTAGGTTTCCACTCTACCTGATGCATCTCACAGCTGCTAGTTAATAAAGAGGGCACTCATCATCAAGGGCTAATGCCACACCAGCCACATTCACATGACAACTGCTTTGCTTTAAGCAATCCTGTGAGCTATTTTTATTCCCAGTTTGCTGGTGAGGAAGCAGAGGTGCAGAGAGTCCCCTGGCCAGGGCCACGATGCTAATGAGCAAAGAAACTGGCGTTGGGGCCCAGGTCCATTTGACTCCAGACCCCATCCCTCAACATGATAATCCACTGCCCCAGGCCTTTCAGAGGAGGCACATTCCAGCGACTGCCCTGACTGTTGTTGGAAAAATCTGGGGCGAGATCAGGGAGAATGTTTGAGGTGTGTTGGAGTCACAGTTTCCTCTGGCAGAGAGACGGACAGAGCCAGAGCCCACCCTGTTGTGGTGCAGACCGCCCTGGCCCCAACGAGGGCGGCCGTCACAGGGGCCAGGGCTGCCTTCTGGCAGTTCTGTTGCTAGTGGTTCCTGAGAGGGTAATTTTGCAAACAATGCAGAGAAGCTGATTGTGGCAATAAATTACCATGTTAAAAGGCGTTATTTTTAATGCTTTCTGTGTTCTGGGGCCCAGAAGAATACAGCAAACAGACAGGTTGATTAGGATATTCTGTTTGTGTAGGCCAAGAGTGGAGGCACAGATGAAGGAGTGTGCGTGTGTGCATGTGTGCATCCGGCCTGCTTCTCAGCTTGATGAACTGCATTATGCGGCGCTCGGTCCTTCCACCCTAGCGGTGGTCATGGGCATCTGAGATGCTGCAACTTCCCTGGAGACCCGCCAGCCCAGGATGTAGCAAGAGGAATCGACTCTGGGGGAAGATGTCTGAAGAGTCCCCGGGTTGGCCTGGACCTAAGAGATCCCTAATGGGGAGTCGGAGGCCTTCCCTAGACATCTTCCTATGGAAGAGCTGGCCCGGAAAAGCCCCATTACATGTCCGGCTGAGGGGGAGGTGGACGCGTCTCCCTTGTTGGAGGAGAAGAAATTACAGAGCACTTTGACTTACAGACCTGATGCCATTTGCGAACTTTTGGTTAAAGCTAACATACTGAACTGAACACACTCTTGTAACCAGCACCCAGGTCAAGAACACAGAACGTGACCAGCTCCCCCAGAAGCCCCAGCTGCCTCCCTCCACTCAGCCCTCTGCTGACGTGTAACAGCACAGGTCAGCTTTGCCTGCTTTTGTGCGTTATAGAAAAGGAATCAGACAGACACACTTGGAAAGGGTGATTGTCAACTTGAGTCCTGCAGAGCAAATGATGGGTTTGCTGCCTGGGAGACTTGTAGTTTAAGGAACCTTTTGGTGAAGTCTTTTGTAGGTGGATTAATTGTCCTTGGACCCAGGCCTTACGCCTGCTCAGGTTTCCTAACACTGATCACATCCTCCAGGACTGGGCATTCATCTGGGGTACTCGAAATTTGCCCACACTGCAGGCAGAGCACCGGGGAGGAATCACCAGCCCTGACACTGAGTTTTCATTAAACAGGAGCTTCCTGAGTTTCCTTTTGTCTTAGCTTAAGATTCTCAACCTTGGCTACACCGAGCAATCACCTGCGGAGCTTTAAAAAATATCGATGCTGGGGGTCCCCTCCCGACCCCGGAGGTTCTGATGGTTTGACCTAGATCATTTTGGCCTTCACTGTCCTCACAGTTGGCCTGTGGGGTGTGAGAGAAAAACTTATTTGGACACTTGTTAAGGATGTTAAGGCAGACTTTACTCAGGGGGCCACTGCAATGGGGTTTTGCACAGGGGAGAGAGATTGGCTCAACTCCAAATACAGCAAGGAAAAGTGGGGATTTACAGCCAAGGAGCAGGGTGAGGGGGTCAGTGGATGGGAAATTACTAACAAAGTAGGGTAATTCTTTGCTAAACTGACCTAACAGGATCCTTGCTGAAGGCAGGTCAGGGAGATCAGACATTACCTCACCGGAAGAGGAATTCCATCAGATATCAAGGGGGATCAGATGTTGAAGGCGGGGGATTCTGGCTGAACTGACTTGAGAGGATTCTTGCTAAAATTGGGCCATGCAAATACGGAAATGGAAGTCCAAAAGTGGAGGCCTAGGGGGCCGGACCCAGGGCCAAGTGGTTAAGTTTGCATGCTCTGCTTCCGTAGCCTAGGGTTCACTGGTTCGGATTCTGGGTGCAGACGCTCATCAGGCCATGCTGTGGTGGCATCCCACATAGAGAGACTAGAATGACTTGCAAATAGGATACACAACTATGTACTGGGGCTTTGGGGAGAAAAAAAAATCGGAGGCCTAGTTGGGAAGGGGATTTAGAGGAGCCTGACTATCAGGGACACTTTTTGTCAAGGGTTTTGTAATCTTGGGTAGAGAAGGTTCTGGCATTAGAAAGCCCTTGATTATGCGGACATGAGGGAGGACCAAATGATGCATTTGCTAGCAAGATGTTGAGTTAAGCCTGGACCCAGAGCAGAGGTCACTTCTCTAATCTCCTCCAGCGACAGCTGAACCCCCTCTAGACTGCAGGTGGTTCTGGTGATGATGCGGATGGGGGCGAGGAGGAGAAAAGGGGTGAAACTGAAGAAAATTGTGTGGCCAGGGGAAAGCTGCTTAGTATCTCTAAGTCTGTATTTTGATCTATAAAATGGGGAATATAATAATACCAAACTATAGATTTTCTGGGAGTATTAAACAAGATAAAGTGTTGAAGCCATTTAGCATGGCAATAGGCACATTGTAAATGCTCAATGAAATGTTGCCATCATCATCACCATCATCATCATCATCACCATCATCATCACCAACATCACCATCATCATCACCATCATTAAAAGTCACCGCAGAAACAGTGTTTGTGACTTCTATAATCCTCAATTACAATGTGTCCCTTTGACCTTGGCCAGAGAAGAACAGTGACGTCACCCATGTTCTTTGAGCCAGATGGGCCTCTTTTTTCTGGAAACTACTCCAGAACCTTTAGGGACCAGGACCATGCAGACAAGTTCTGGGGGCTAACAGGACTTAGAGGCGTGACCACCCTGCAGAGGAAGTCTAGGTCTGCTGAAAAACCCGGGGTGAAAAAAGAGGGGGTGTTGGATCAACCGTTCTGGCTTGCTTAAGGCTTGGAGGCAGAGGAATTTTTCTCAAGAAAAATAATAATTTTCTTCCAAAAACATGGTGAAATGTAATGGATTCAAGCCAGAACCCAGAGTTTTGTAAAATCACAAAAAGAAGAAAAACTTTCCTACAGCTGAAAATTTAAATAACCATAGCACCAAGCACTCTATTGCCTTGGATTCCGATGAAATTAGAGTAAGGTGGGTCAAGCATGGGGGTAGTTTAACGGGGAACTCAAGATCACCCCCTCTCATTCCATTCCAGTGAGGTAAAGGGAGATTTCAACCTAACCAAACGGCACATTGGGCTAACGTCCAATCTTAGCTGGATGATGTTCCGAAACAATTTCCTCTGGGCCTATCCTTGTTCACCCCTTAGCTTTTGCGTTCTACAGGACCTTAAAAGAATGTTTAGTCCTTTCATTTGATATTCAGAAGTACTCTGTATGCGACAATCAGGGCAATATCATCTCCATTTACTCTATGTGTTGTGGAAGACACCTTCAGTTTTACCTTCTTCCTTCTTTACCAAACCTCAATCTTGTTTCACTGTCTATCTCTGCCTCGCATGACTCAGAAGAAGGTGACCATATCTCCGACTTCAAGGGTAGCTCTCGATTTGATAACTCCAATGCAATGATTGTTGCACTTGACTCAGCTTTGGCCAATGAGGAGTGAGAGGAAGTTTGCTGGATGTCTCTAGGAAAGTTTTCTTTGTTCCTAAGAAAGAGTCAGCCTGGAAATTTCTGTGTCTGGAGTGACTCCTGGAGCTGCTGCTATGATCTTGCTACTAACCCAGTAATAAAACCCGTCAAGATGGCAGAGTGGAGCGATGGGAAGAACCTGGATCCCGGAGGACATTTTGAGCCTCTGAGTATGCTCAATGGCATCCAACCTCTGGACCTCCAGGTCTGTGAAGGAATGATTTTCTGAATTGCTTAGAGTTTTCTGTTACTTGCAGCCCAAAACATCCTAAATGCTATATGAGTATCCTAGGACTCAGGAGTTAAGTGAATTGCTTACGTCACCCAGCTATTACATGGAAGAGACCAGACTGAGACCCATATTTCCCTACTCCTCATTCAACTTTCTGCTTTCCTCTATCCCAAAGGGACAATTTTACTTTTCTGAAATTAATCATGGGATATACCATCATTAAATTGAATGTTTACATCTCTTTCTTCCTCAGGATAGTTAATAAAACAATGGCCAGTAATGACCCCTGTCCTGTAGCAGACAGAGCTTTCACACCCTCACTGAAAGGATGAGGCCCACGCTGGATGGATGCTGAGGTCCTGGCTGTCTCCCAGATTTCATGTCTCTCTGGTTTCACTCCCTCTGCCATCTTTGCTGAAATGTCTGCCCTGTACCTTTTCTCAGCCCAAACATCATATATTCTAATTTTCAATTGCTCTAACCTGTGCAGAATTGGCCCACCTTTGTTTGGACATCACTGTAGCATCTACATGCTTTTATCTTATTGCCAAGATGCCTTATTGCACAATGATTTTACTCATCTGTTGTATCAGGATGCTTTCATCTGCAAGAACAGTGACTAAAATAACTATGGAATTTGTTTTCCTACTTAATGAAAAGTCCCATGGTTGGCCATTCCAGGGCTAGTTCAGCCATTCTGTCCTGCCTCAAGGCCCCTGGCCTTTCCTTCCTTGTGTGTGCCTTACCATGCTTTGTATATTGGCCATGTTGCTTCTCATTATTTAAAAATTGCTGCCATTGCCCCAAACACCAAGTCATCACACAGTGAGGTCCAGAAACAGGACAATAAAGGGGAAAAAAATCCTTACCCCTTTTTTTCCCCACACATCCTTAATTATTCTTTATTCTTTTTTTTTCAGTTTTATTGAGAAATAATTGACATACATCACTGTACATGTTTAAGGCATACAATATGATGATCTGATTTACATTATAGTGAAAATGATGACCACAATTGCTCAGCTAACATCCATCATCTCATATAGACACAATAAAAAGAAAACTCACATCTTTCTCTCTCTTATTTTTCAGAAGAGACAATCTCTCCTCAAACTACCCAATAATTTGCCCAAAGCCGCAGAGCTGGTAATATGGTGGAGCAGGGACTTCAATGTGGACAGTCAGATTCTAGACTGTCCAATAGAAACATAATGCAAGCCACGTATGCCATTTTAATGTTATGGTAGCTACGTTTACAAAGCAAAAAGAAGCAGGGGAAATTAATGTTTTATTTAACTCAATGGATACAAAAGATAATTTCAACACATCATCAATATAAAATTACTGAGATATTTTATATTTTTATACTAAGTCTTTGAAGTCTGATGTGTCTTTTATACTTATAGTACATCTCAATTCAATCACTATATTTTCATTGGGAAGACGATTTGTATTTCTAGTTCATGAAATTTACATTGAAAACATAGATACATGTCCCTAAGCTGTTCCGAATAAACTTAAAGTTTCCCAGTAACTGAATCAAGTAGAAGTTTTTACATTGACATTTAAATTGAAGTTAAATAAAATTGCAAATTCAGTTCCTCGGTCACACTAGGCACATTTAAAGCACTCAGAAGCCACGTGTGCTAGTGGCTACCGTATTGGATAGCATAGTTCTGGAAGCTGCACACTTAAGCTCCTTTTTTGTCGATTCCCTGTACCCAAGTTCACAGTTACGTGTTGGCAGGTGCCCATCTGAATTTAGGTGGTGCACAAACTCTACAACTGGAAGACTGGGGACCGGCTTCGTCGTTGTTGCCCTGTTTCCGATTAGCTCAGTTTGATTGTGCGTGACCTCAGGTGAGTCATTCTACTCCTCTGGGCCTCTGCCTCCTCATTTGTCAATGAGGGAGTGTGATCTCAGTCATCTTTTCTAGCTCTCGAATGATGTATGATCTCTCTCTTCTAAAAGAAGGAGGAAGGAGGACATTATTAAAGCTGTGGGCACCAGGGCGCACACACACATTCTTTTCAATGAAATAGGTGAAATTGGTGTTGCCAGTCTCTGGCAGCTGCTGCAGTGCAGTGGGCAAGCAGGACTCGCACAGCGCTGTCTTCTCTCATCTTGTACTGAGGGACAGGGTAATTGTATCTTTCTCCAGAATGTCCGGGATAAAGAAACACTGAAGCATTGTCTGGGCTCCAAATTCCAGGAAATATTGTGAGTTTTTTCCTTTTTGTACCTCCCCTTTTAAGGAAGAAAATCCTGTACATGATGGAAAGCCCTGCGTTGGTTTCTGCAGTGGTTCTGAGTCGCTGGTTTCCTGGAGCGGGCTGTGTTCTTTTATGTGTGAAAGAAAGGGCCTTTGGCTCCTTTAGACTCCCCACTGTTTATTATGTGTGCTCCTGGCTTGTTAGTCAGGATGGGGCTTTTCATTTATTGGATAGCATAAAACCTTTGTTATATTTTAGCTACAGAGCTACAAAAGGATGGCGAGGGGATTCAAGTCGAACTGGAGAGTAACTATGGAGGCTTGAGGCCCTGCAAGCCACATGGTAATTGGGTTTGACCAGAACTTGCCTTCCAAATGGAGGATGTGGAGCTGTCAGTGGGATAAAACTTTAGCTCTCTGTGAGAAGGTCCCAGTTCCCAAAGACAATTCCCCCAGACTGGTGACCTTTTACTATTAGAGGTTCATTTCTTTGGGTTTTGTAAGGTGGACATAGTGAAAATAGCCTCCTCATCTGCAAATGAGAGATTCTAGTCTTAAGTATGAATTTTGGAGAAGAGGATAATAAGAAACTGAATGGAAGAAGAAGGCAGGAGGGGGTGGAGGAACCGAAAGGACGCTAAGGGAAGATGCTAAAGGCTGTCCATCGTTTTGTAGTAAGCTAACACCTTACTGGAGTTTACACAGACCAGGAAATAGGTGAAAAATCTGTCAGCAATTTATGCTCTGCTTAAAGGAAAGATAGGCTTAAAGGAAGCAGAATTGTGGGGTTTAGTTTCCTCATTTCTGTAACCAGAGTGGGGATTGGGAGGAAGGTGATACCTCATTTGTTCATTCATCTCTTCATCCCTTAATTGCGGTAGATAGCTTTCAGAGACGCACACCATCAGTTCCTGCTAATGGGTTCTGCGTCCAATTCCAGTGAGTGGGGAACGGGGTGTTCCCTACACCAACAAGCAATTCTCCGACGCCAGCTGGTTGTCCTACAATTCAACTCAGTTCTGACACTATCCGCTGGAGACAGATTCCACAGGTTAAGGGTTCAGTCCCACAGGACTGCCCTCCGCTTCAGATGCCAATCATAAGTCCAGGTTGTCGCCTGTGCTTCCTATGGACCAGGCCAGCTACAGATTGGAGGCTCCCATGACTCCCTCCTTGGGTTCGATTAATTTGCTGGAGTGACTCACAGAACCCAGGAAACTTATTTACTCACTAAATTACTAGTTAATTACAAAGGACATTAAAGGAAACGAATCAACAGCCAGACACATAGGGTGAGGTCCTGACCAAAGGAGCGTCTGTCCTCACGGAGCTTGGGGCCCAGCAGGGTGGCACGTGGAATGTTTCTGGTTCACCCCCAGAAGCTCTCAGAACCCCATCCTTTTGGGTTTTTATGGAGGACTCATTACGCAGGCGTGATTGATTAAATCATTGGCCATTGGTGATTGATTCCATCGCCAGCCCCTCTCCCTTCCCTGGAGGTCTGGGGATGGGACTAAAGTTCCAATCCTCTAATCACTTGGTTGGCTCCACTGGCAACCGGCCCTCATCCTTAGGTGAGGTCCAAAAGTCACCTCATTAACATAACAAAATACACCTTTATCGCTGTCATCAGGAAATTCTGAAGGTTTTAGGAGCTGTGTGCCAGGAATGGGGACAAAGACCAAATATATATTTCTTATTATAAATCACAATATCACAGCTGCCTTCCCTGTACATGCATGCCACTCCTTCCATCAAGAGCTGGGGTTTTTTTACCTCTGCACTTGACGCTGGGCTGGCCTATGACTCGCTTTGACCAAGGGAATGTGGTGGAAGTGACGTTATGCCAGTTTCAGGCCTACCCTTTTGGAGGCTGCGCCGTGCTATGCAGCAGCTCGGGATGGACTGCTGGATGACAAGAGCCACAGGGAGAAGGAGAGGTCGTGTGGAGGGGCCTGAGGTGTCAGATTCTTTCTGGAACCTTCCCATCCAGCCCAGCCACAATCGGAATGCAGGTGAGTGAGTGACCCCAGCCAATGCCACACGCACCCAGTATTTGAACCAACGAAACACTGGGCCACCTGCAGCAGAGCGTGCGAACTTAACCACTCGACCACGGGGCCAGCCCCTCATTAAAATTTTTTGTTTTCTAATTGTGACAGTGCATACAAATAAAATAGATTTTTATATATTGACCTTATATTCTATGACTTTATATTCTGTGACTGTCACCTATTAGTTTTAGTAATTTTTTTAAAGATTCTTTAGGATTTTCTATATACATGATCATATTGTCCACGAATAAAGATGATTTTATTTCTTCCTGTCCAATATGTATGCCTTCTATTTATTTTTCTTGCTTTATTGAGCTTGCAATGACCTCTGGGACAATGGTGAAGGGAAGTGGTAAGAGTGAGCAGCCTTACCTTGTTCCTGCTCTTAGGGGAAAGCACTCTTTCTTTCACCATTAAATACCATGTAAGCTTTAGGGTTTTCATAGAAGCCCTTTATCAGGTTGAGAAAGTTGCCTTCTATTCATAATTTGCTGAAAGTTTTTGTCAAAGAGTTTTTCTTCATCAATGAGATGACCACATATTTCCTCTCCATTATTCTGTTAGTGGGGTGAATTACAATGTGGTTAGCAGCCTCTAAGTTGGTCCCCAGTAATGCCCTTCTCCTGGTATTCATGCCTGTGTGCAATTCCTCTTCTTGAGAAAGACCACAGTGACTCATTATAATGAATACGATACAGCAGAGGTCGTGGTATGTCACTTCTGAGGACAGGTTATGAAAAGACGGTGACTTCCACCTTGGGTGACTTCCCTCATTCACTTGCTCTGAGGAAAGCCAGCTGCCATGTTGTGAGCAGCCCTGTGGAGAGATCCACATGGTGTGGAACAGAGGGAAGCCTTTGGCCGATAGCCAGAAAAGAACTGAGGGCTTCAGTCCGACAGCCCAAAAGGAACGGAATCTTGTCAATAACCTCATGAGTGATCTTGGAAGCAGAGCCTCCCTCAGTCAAGTCTTCAGGTGAGATCACTGCCCTGGCTGACCCCTTGACAGCAAGCCCCAGGAGAGACCCTGTGCCAGAGAACCCAGTTAAACTGCACCTGGATTCCTCACCCACAGAAACAGCAAGACAATAAATGTTCATCGCTTCAGAAAGCTAAATTTTAGGGGCGATTTCTTTATGCAGCAAGCGATAACTAATATGCACATTGATTGCTTTTTGAATGTGAAATAAATATTGCATTCTTGAAATAAACCTCACCTGGCTATGATATGTTATCCTTTAAAACCTTGTTGAATGCGATTTACTAGTATTTTGTTCAGGATTTTTCTGTCTCAGTTCATAAGGGATGTTGGTGTGTACTTCTTTTACAATGTCTTTGCCCGGTTTTGATATTAGAGATCTGCTAGCCTCATAAAATGAAATCCCTCCTCCTCTATTTTTCAAGAGTTTATATAAGATTCATATTATTTCCTCCTTATGTTTTTGATAGAATTCACCAGTGAGCCTGGAGTATTCTTGTAACAAGCTTTTTTTTTTTCTTTATTATAAATTCAATTGTCTTATAGATATAAAACTATTCAGATTTTGCTTCTTCTTGGGTCACGTTTTACCCTTCTCCAGCTTTAAAGATTGAAAGAAAAAATTATGTGGTGATTAAAAAAGAAAGGTCATCATAGCATAACAAGAATTCCTAAAGCTGCTTAGCATAACAGTTGGGTGGAAATGCATTTGTAGAGAAGAGTTCAAGGGACCAAGACGGTGGGGAAAGACAGCACGGGTGAGAGAGTCATGTCGGAGCAGAAGAGTGAAAGGGTTTTAGCAGTTTCAGGAAGGTAGAGAGCAGAGAGCAGGAGACTTTCACGAGTTGCTGTGGCCTAAATTAGACTCCCTGATATCTTTGAGAGAAACATGCATTAAGATTAAAATACTTGTCTGCACCAAGCTTCCTTGAGTGTGACGCCCCCTTGGGACATTACTGTGGATGCTTGGGACACAGCAGAGGGGGATGCTCACAGCTTTGTAAGCATATCTATTCCACTGCTTTAACTTCACTGAACTTCATTACAATAACTCACATGTTGTGTTCCCATTGCTTTGTAACAAATTGCTCCAAAACAGCATACAACAACTATTTCTTATTACACTCATGGGTTCTTTGGGTCAGAATTTGAGCAGGACGAGGTAAAGACAGTTGTCTCTGCTCCATGCTGTCTTCAAGTCTCAGCTCTCTCCAGCCTGCCTTTTTCTCTACCTGCTGTGTTTTCCAGGCCCACTCGTCGGAAAACCTTTTAGTTTCCTTAACACGCTCTGCATTTTCTCTTACTGAGGTCCTTCCTCCACACACGCCCTTCCCAGTCCAAAATGCTCTTCTCACACCACCTTGCCTGACTAGTTCCCACTCTCACTTGGGGGCTGCTTAGATGCCGCCTCCTTTGGAAGTCCTCCCTGACCCCCTGTGCGTGGTTTACGTGCTCTTCCTCCAGGCTCTCATAATTCCCTGTTCTCCATCATGAAGCTCATCACTCATTACTTACTTCCTGACTCAATCGTCCGACTCCTCAGCTGGAGTGCTCGCTCCATGAAGCCAGAGATGGCCTCTGTGCTGGTGAAGTACCATCCCACCAGCTGGCACAGGGCTCACTATTTATTTGTCAAATGCATTAATGGACAGTGTGGGTGTTATTATTTCCATTCTGCAGAGGTGAAAACAGGGTGGAAGAGAGTAAGAGCCAGCCCAAGTCGTGGTCAGTTCATGACATAGCTGAATCTAAGCTCAGGTCACACCACCACCCAACACCCTCGTGCATCCTGGAAACAGATGGCCAAGCACACTTGCAGCAAAACGCCACAGCTTTGGTCCTTGGAACTCTGCCAGCTGTGCCCACTGTCTTTCCAGCCTGGACATGTCAGGCAGCTGGGGCCATGACAGGAAAAGCCCTGGTTATTCTCCTGTTTTTGTTCATTCACCCGCGGACCATCCAGCAGGACACTGTGCTATAAACTTGTCTTGGTAAGACACAGCCAGAGAGATGAAGTTCTATTCTCATGATCAAGGCTCACAACTAAATATTGATCTTAATTAAGAAATAATGCATGGGGAGGGCCATGGGAAAAGTGGCAGCAGGATGTGGAGAAAAGGAGAAGATGGCAGCGTTTTTCTTTCTCAGTTAGAGTAGCGACAAATAGTTTTATCTTTCTTTTTTCCACTTGGGAAAAATGTACCCGGAAAGTACTTCACTCGGGGAAAAACAAGCCCGACAGCCAGACAACTGGATCACCCTGTGTCTTTTGCAGCTGCCATTAATGGGTGTTAAATCAATACCATTGAACTTCCAGATTTCCCAGAGTGGACACTTCCAGATGCCTGGCTCTGAGGCAAGGGGAGCTGGGATGTGAGGCAGGGCTGGACCAGCCAGATCTGGGCCTGTGAGATGGTAACCAAGCAACAGGCACACACTCTGAAAGGCAGGGCAACCAAGGGGCATGTGGCGGGATGGCAAGCAGAATTCAAGACCACAGCCTCTCAAGGCGAAGTAAGATATCCCAAGGCAGAGAGCTCAGAGAGCCAGATAAACAGGAGAAAAGAGCACCTGGTTACTGGAGGTGAGAAAGCCAGACAGGCATGGGAATTTCTGAATTCCATAGCAACCAAATAACATTGAAATAACCTTGATACAGAAGCCAGATCCCAGCCCATGGAGGAGCTTCATGTACACTTCCTTTTAAGGATGAAACCATCTTAATACTCAATAAGTAACACACGGGAACACTGAAGAAGAGAAGCTATACAGGTCACCACTAAGCATAAGAAACAGGCCTCAAATTTGTTAGCTATCAAGGAAATGAAAATTGAAAACACAATGAAAAACCATTTCACGCCATTAGGATGCCTCAGGACACCACCCGTTGGTGGGGATGTGGAGCAACTCCTGGGGGCTGTGCAAAATGGCATGACCCCTTCGGACAATTGTATGACGGTTTCTTACAAAGTTAAACATACATACATCTACCCTACGATTCAGTAGCTCCATTCTTAGATATTTACTCAAGAAACATACAAACACATGTCCACAATACGATTTATAGATGAAGGTTCATAAACAACTTTATTCAGAATAGCCCCAAACTGAAAACAACCCAAATGTCCATCAACTTGAGAACGGATAAATACACTTTCCATATAATGAAATATATTTAGGATTTAAAAGAATGAACTAATGGTATACACGATAGGATGAAAGAATCTCGCAGGCCTTATGCTGAACAAGAGACCACACTCATTTCTGTGCGATTCAAGAACAGTCAAAAACTAATCTGTGGTGACAGAAATCAGAACGTAGTTGGGAGTGGGGAAGGGGACTGGGAGGATGTAAGGGGACTTTCCAGGCTGTTGAAGATGTTCTATATCGTGTTTTGGGTGGTGCTTCCAAGGGTGTAGACAGTTGTCAAAACCCATCAAGCTGAACATCTAAGATCATTGCACTTTGCTCTGTGCTAGTTATATCTCAGTTTTTCTAGAAAGCCAAGGAAAATTGGAGTCCCTAGGTCTAGGATGGCACATGCAAAACACCCATACTGCTACTTCCACTTCTGCACCCATGGCAGACATTATTAATTGATTGCAGCATTCTGTGCCCTTGAGCTTCAACGGCGCTTCAGAATATATCACAAGCAGCCACTATCAATCCACCAATCCGTTAGGGGTCAAAGCCAAAGCAATGTATTACAGCTACTGTGACTCTCAACTTGTTTCTCTAGTTTGGTGAGGCCTGGGGAAATTCAAATTTTCTATAAAAATAATAATCCCATTACAGAAAAGTATTAAGACAATTCAAAACCCCACTCTCCTAATACCACCACTGATACCACTGAAGTGTGTTTCCTTCTATGATGTTGTCCTGACACAGTTTAACATTCAGGTGTCGGTCCTGCTTCTCACTACTCTAAGGATTTTCCTAGGTTACCTAATAGTTCTCATAACTTCTTTTTTTTAAATGGCAGCATAATTCTCCGAGGCGCTGCACTATCATTTGCTGACCCCTCGTCTGTGGTTGCAGCTACCCTCCTCTCATTCCATTTATACATTTTGGGGACAGGTTTTGGGTTCTGGGCTATAGTTAACCTTCATTGAATGCCTTCTATGTGTAGGCACTATGTTTAGTGTTTTACATATATTTTATTTAATCTTTACAACCATCTATGGGACAGCTACTGATTATGTTTTACAGAGAGGGAAACTGAGTCATAGGGACATTAAGGAACTCACCCAAAGCTACATCACCAGTAAGTGGCAGTGTTGGGACTGAGCAAGATGCCTGCTGTCTTAGAGTAGCAAGTAGAGAGGGAAAAAAAAGAAAAAGAAAGAAAAAATGTGCATTTTACTGTATGTAAATTATACCACAATAAAGTTGACTTAAAACAATAAAGAGGGGGGCCAGCCCGGTGGCGCAGTGGTTAAGTGCTCACATTCTGCTTTGGTGGCCAGGGGTTCGCCGGTTGGGATCCTAGATGCCGACCTATATACCACCTGGCGAGCCATGCTGTGGCAGGTGTCCCACATATAAAGTAGAGGAAGATGGGCATGGATGTTAGCTCAGGGCCAGTCTTCCTCAACAAAAAGAGGAGTATTGGCAGTAGATGTTAGCTTAGGGCTAATCTTCCTCAAAAAACAAACAAACAAAAAGCAATAAAGAGAGGAAAGAGCAGCAGAGAGAGTTCTGGGTCTTCCCTGCTGGCCTCCTCAGCATCGGAGGAGAATGCTACTTGATTCTCTTCCCCAGGCTGAATTTTGTGAGATCCTTTTTTTTTGGTGAGGAAGATTGTCGCTGAGCTAGCATCCGTGCCAATCTTCCTCTACTTTGTATGTGGGATGCCTCCACAGCATGGCTTGATGAGTGCTGTGTAGGTTCATGCCTTGGATCCGAACCCATGAACCCTGGGCTGCCAAAGCAGAGTGCATGAACCCAACCACTGTGCCACTGGGCTGGACTCTTGTTAGATCCTTTTGGCGACTCCTTCCTTTTTCTGCTTAAGCTCCTTTGTGTGGATTTTTGCCACTTGCAGTCAAAATGCTTCTGAATAAGATGAAGTTACAACTGATCTTGGAGAGAAAGGGTCTGGGGGCCATGATAACCAGTCATCCTTGGGTTTGTGTAAGCTGTTCAAAAAATGAAATTGCTCCTCCCCAACTAAATCCAAACTTAAGTGTCTCCTTCTGGATCTTTTCCTGACCATATAGAATCATGACACATGTGTATGTGGTGGATGTTGATTGAGTGAATCCATCCGAATTCTATTCCACCCTCTCCTGAAAACAACCACCTGATTTCCCTCGGGGGACCCCACCCCCAGTCCAGCTCTCATTTTCAGTGAGCCTGTGAGGCTCAGTCAGGGGGCTGACCCCACTTCCTGGATCAAGGCTAGGACGTGACCCAGGCCTGCCCGTGAAGCATCTCCCCGCCCCCAGTGCATACTTAAGCTGAGCCATCTTCTCTACCCCAGGATTCAGGGGTTCCTTGGAGGGTCTTTCCTCAGGGGTTGCTAGGCTGGAGGATGTGAGGCTGGAGCTGTCTGAGCTGGGTGAGCCCATGGATCAAGCTGCAGCTAAAGCTCAGATCTGCCCCCAGAATTTACAGTTATAGGAACCAATTCATTTCCCCTTTTTTGCTTAAAAGCTCAGCCTCTGCCATAAAAACTATCTGAGTCAGATAATATGCTTATTCACAGAGGTTTAAAAACCACAGTTGGCATGATAACGTCTATATTGGTCATCACCTTAATTAAAAAAATTGTTCACTTAAATAAGTAATATCTTTCCATTTCTGTGGAGACCGCCTTCCCTTTCTCAGCGCTGCACAGTAGTCCACCACAGGAGCAAACTTCTGTTTATCTAACGGGTTCCGGTTAATGAGGATACCCTTTGGCTTGGGTTTTGAAAAATATGCCTGGTTGTTATGGTTGTATTTATTAAAGAAACACATATGCTTGATCAAAATGAAATCGAACCACCACTTAGAAAGGTCTAAAACAAAAAACCCTCTCCCGGACCCAGCTTCATTCCCCAGGGGCAACCCCCTTCTAAGAGTTCCCAGTTTTTCTCTGGTGATCACCTGCTGAAGTCTCGCGCTTCCTTCCCGTCCTTCATCAGCCTCAGACACGGGAGGCTGAGGGCTTTAACACCGTGCACAGCTTCCCACCACCTCCCATTCTGTTCTGAAAAAAAATGGTCTTCCCTGGAAAAGAAGGGTGAGATGCCCTAGAACCCTTGCATAGAAAAAATGTCACATTATTTACTTTTTTCTAAATGAACAACTTAAGTTTTAGTATCTCACATAGTAAGGTGATCACCAAGCTCCTTGGAATAGAGAAAAGGCCCCTCACCCTTCAGCCCAATGCGGCTTCCACCCTTCCGCTCGGTTCTTCCCCGTGCACAGGTGCGGGAGTTAGTCTGGCATGGTCCACTAGCCCAGGCTGCCGTGGGTGGGCTGTTGAGATGCCCCACTGGTGGTATTTTCCAAGGTAAACAGGGCATGAGGAACCCTGGCAGACTGGATACTCCCAGAGGCCAAGGTGAGGAGGACATTCCCTGGGGACAGAGCCCTCCAGTGAATTTCACTCCTGGAAGGAGCGGCCTGTTCTCCCCAAACCCTCTCCACCTCTGCTCAGGGCCTGAGCTTAAATCCTATGACTTCCAACTCTGTTCTACTTTGCTGCTCTCTCAAGTCCCTATAACCTGATCCAAAGCGTGCCCCAGGAAGGTACCCCACTTTCTTTAGAGCTTTTATTCAGGAGGAAGCCATAGCTTCCAGCTGTGCACGTTCCATTTACAGGAGGAAGAAAAGAGAGGAGAGGAAATGGAGGCCTGACTAGCCCAAGTGTTGCAAAGCAGCTCCTTAAGGAATGGTTCTGTTGACTCTCCCCAGCCCACCTCTGAGTTTTTGTTTGTTCATTCCAAGCTGGAAACTTCTCTAGGGTGCCCATGGCAATGACTGTTTTTACCTGTGGTATTTAGGACTATTGTTCTTGCAGTGCCATTTTCAAAATCCTAAATGACGTTTTTTCTTTCTCTAAAGAATAATGAGCTTATTGATGTAAAATTTCCACTACCAAGAGATGATCATGATAACACTGATATCTGCCCTGAGGAGTAGAGATCAATCCTACAATCATCTCTCAAGGAGCTCACAGTGTAGGAGAGGGAAGCAGACAGATGACTACGTGAAGGAAAGTGTTCTGAAAGTTTGTAGAAAGTTCGCTGGGGCCTCAAATGAAAGAGGCATCAGTTCCAGCTGGGGATCCAGGGTGGGATTCCTAGAAGATGTGGTTCTTGGGAGACGAGCAGGTATTTTCCATGAGGGCAAGGAAGTGAAGGGCATTCTGCCCTGACGGAGAGGTAAGGGAGTAACGATTCAGGGAGGATGCGGGGAGCACAGGAAAGATCACCCTCACCTCTTTATTCCTCCATTTCAGATTTTCATTCTGAGGTATTTTACCTCTTCCTAAAGTACGTCCGCTAGAAGTTTCTTTAGTGAGGATTTGTTGGTAGTCAATCATCTCAAAGTTTATATTACTGAAAATGTCTCTATTTCACTCATTCTGGAAATATAGTTTTGTTGGCTTTGTAAATCTAGTTGACAGTTATTTCTATCAGCATTTGGAGACATTTTCCACTGTCTTCTGGCTTCCATATTTGATATTGACAAGTCAGATGTTAATCTTAAAACCTTTGTGGGAAATCTGTCTTTTCTTTCAGGCTTCTTTTAAGATATTCTCTTTGTCTTTGGCATTCTATAGTTTCATTATGATGTGTCTGGGTTTAGCCTTCTTATGGTTTACCCTGTTTGGGATTTTTTTTTTTGAAATTTCTAAATATGAGGATTTATATCTTTATTTAATTCTGCCAAATTCCCAGCTACTATTTCTTTGAATGTTGCCTCTACACACATTCTCTCTCTTACTTGCTTTTATAACCCTGATTAGGTCTACGTTGTACCTTCTCACTCCATCTTCTAATTTTCTGTCTTTTTTTTAAAATGAAACTTGTCATTCTATCTTTTCTTTTCTTTTCTTTTTTGGTGAGGAAGATTGGCACTGAGAAAACATTTGTTGTCAATTTTCCTCTTTTTGCTTGAGGAAGAGTGTCCCTGAGTTAAAAGCTATTGCAGTCTTCTTCTATTTTGTATGTGGGACACTGCCACAGCATGGCTTGATGAGCACTGTGTAGGTCTGCGCCTGGGATCTGAAATCATGAACCCCGGGCAGGCAAAGTGGAGTGTGCGAACTTCACTATGCCACCAAGCTAGCCCCCATCCATCTTCCAATTTTCTTAACCAGAGTTTTCTGTATTTTTGTCTCTCTCCGATGCATTCTGTGTAACTTCTTCAGATTTATGTTTGAATTCACTGATTCTTTTTTTTGGCTGTGTCTATTTTGCTTTTCAACTCTTTCAAAGATGTTTTAATTTATGTTACATTCTTCATTCATAGAAGTCTTTTTGGTTCTTTTTTAGTGCATCTGCTTATTTTATGGTTTCTTGCTTCTTCCTTTTACATTCTATTTACTTAATCATTAAAATAATGTTTTATAATTGATCATTCTAATATCTAATCTTTATGAGTAAATTTTAATTTTTTTCCTACTGACTCTTCCTCATGATGGCTTGTTTACCTGGGAATTTTCTGATTTTATATTGTGAACTCATATATGATGGAACTTTCCCTGTGGGAGTTTTATGAAGCCTGGGTTGAGGGTACATGCTTGCTATCCCCAGGGCATATGCCTGGGTCTCTCTAAATTAAATTCTTCCCTTGGGATTTTTGATGTATTTCAGTGTACAAACCTATATTGGGGTGGGCCAGTGGCCTTGAAATCTCAGGGGAAGTTTTTTTTTCTTCTCCAACAGAATTGGTTCTGAGTCACTGTTTCTTACAGTTAGCCTCTGATAGGCAGGATTTCTTCTACTTCCCCCCTTTTCTCAGGGTGTAACCCCTCTGGGTCCTGGATTTATGCAAGGTCTTACTGCTCTGGATCCGTATTACTGCTCAGGTCTAAGGCCTATTCTCCTTTCCCACCCGCCCCTCACCCCAATCTGCTTCCCTGTGAGGAAACTCTGGGTCACTTTTCTTTAAAGACTACCTCAAGCCATGAAGTGCTTTTTGGTTCTCATTTACCTTTGAAGGCTGATATTCCTCTCATTTTCTAAATCACAGGTGATTCCCTTTAATTTCCTGCAGACTACTTCATAGCTATAAAGGAAATTGTGTGTGTGTGTGTGTGTGTGTGTGTATTTAGCATGTTAAGGTATTTTTTAGCTAGAAGGTCTCAGGTTGTTCAAATTGTTTGCTTCTTTTCTTCAGGATTCTAATTTCCTTTACATTGGCTTGTGTTTGTTCATAATATCTATTATCTTTTTTCTAATTGCATTAATATCTTTTTATTTTTTCTTTACATTATCATGATTATTACATGTTGTTTTATGCTAGCAACTTGATTTTGAGTCTTCTATTTCTTTTTTTTTTTTTTTTTTAAAGATTTTATTTTTTCCCTTTTCTCCCCAAAGCCCCCCGGTACATAGTTGTGTATTCTTCGTTGTGGGTTCTTCTAGTTGTGGCATGTGGGACGCTGCCTCAGCGTGGTCTGATGAGCAGTGCCATGTCCGCGCCCAGGATTCGAACCAACGAAACACTGGGCCGCCTGCAGCGGAGCGCGCGAACTTAACCACTCGGCCACGGGGCCAGCCCCGAGTCTTCTATTTCTTACTGTTTGTAATATTTTTTATTATTTCTTTAATGGTATTGTTTTTGTCCTCAATTTGTTTTCTTAATTCTGAAAGATCTATTTTAACTTCAGTCTATTGATTTATCAACTCACCTTTCAGTTCTTGTTTCATTGAGTTCGTTGGAAGAAGCACTCATGTTTGTTTTTTGAGTTGTGTTTTCTCTTAGAATGTGTTCTTCAACGATCTTTTGTGTGTTTTATTCCTTTCTTTCTTTCTGTTTATTGTAGTATGTTTTCAGAGTTTGAGTGTGGAGAGCAATATCCACACAGAGTATACTCTGTGAGAAATTTCCCTACAAGTATTTCTTGTTCTCTCTACTTTTCTGTAACCTGAGAGTGTGGAGCAGGGATGGCGGTTCTCCTAACTTCCTGTGGTGTCCTGAAGCCCTGCTTTTATCTGAGAAAGTATCTCCTTTCTCCTCTCGGTGGCTGTTTCCACTACTCTTACTCTCCCTCCCACTCCTCACCCAAATAGAAGAGGAAAAGAAAATGTCACTTCTCTCCAGAATAGGTCTATGAGGGGAATTCTCAGGATTCTGTTGACTCACTGGAGCTGTATGTAGGAGGTTCGCTGCACTCCATCATCTTCTGAGTTATTTTTGCCCCTTTGTCACCACTTCTTGAATTTTTATGTCATTAGATTATGCCCTTGTCTGGCTCCTACTGGTAAATTTTTCTGGTTGGCTTATTTATTTATTCCTGTTTTTGTCATTTCCTAGCGAGTTAGAGGAAGAAGCTTCTGTGATCCTATTTTACTTTGCCAACTCGACGCATTCTCATCAGCTTTCTATCTTCCAGAATTCACTCAAAACTTCTGTTAGCTGTAAGCTACCATCATTGTTTTCTAGCACTTTTATAGTTTCATTCCTTAAACACTCATACATACATGTTCACACACGTGTGTACACACATACACACAGGCACACATACACTCTGCTTGGGGAGCAGCCATGTATAAAGGACATGTGTTTTGACTGAGGTGCCCATTTACTTAGGGAGGCTCACCAGCTTTTGGCTGAAATGGGCTTGTACACGCCAACTTGAGAAAGGTTTCCTGTGGACTAAGGCAATACTCTTAGGCAAATTGCTTCACTTCGATATCACACAATTGGCTAATGTCAAGTTCAAGAGTTAGAGTCATCAGGATTCTCAGAGAAATGTCAAAAAGTTATCAGTATTGGTGCACAAGGACATTTTTCTAGGGACAGAGGCCATAGCTGTCATCAGACAACCTCTCCAAGCCTCTGTTTCCTTATCTGTAAAATGAGGATGATAATAATGGTACCCACCTCATAAGGTCATTATGAGAATTAAATAACAGAATTCTTATTTAATCTTATTAACTGAAGTAAAGCATTTGGCATAAGGCCTAGAATGTAGTGAGTACTGTTATTATTCAAAGGAGCCCATGTCCACCAAATTTTAAAAACCATTGGAATAGAAGATTTTTCTTTTAGTTTTCTGTTGCTGTATAACAAAACACTCTAAAATCTAGTAGCTTAAACAGCAATTTCTCATCACTCACTTTTCCTCGGATTGAATTGGGCTCAGCTGAGCAGTTCTTATCCCGTGGGGGGGGGAGGTCTATCATACGGTTGCCATCAGATGTTGGTTAGAGTCATCAGAAGGCTCAACCGGTTGGCCATCAAGATGGCTCACTCTCGTGGCTGACAGTCGATTCTGGCTGCTGGGCGAGAGCTCAGCTGTGGCTGTCAGGGCTCACACATGGCTTCCCCATGTGACTGGCAACCTGGGACCCAAGCGTGGGAGCTGGGTTCCAAGGGCGAGTGTCCGCAAAGCAAACTTTCCAAGAGACCCACTCGTTGAAGCTTCAAGGCTTCTTACAATCTAAGGGAATGACTACTGGGAGGTATGAATACGGAGAGGCTTGGTTCATTGGTGGGAGGAGGCATATTTTTTTGGAAACCAGCTACCCCATTTTAAGGTCTCTTCCAGCTCTACTATTCCACAATTATATTGTTATAAACTGTTCTTTCTGCCTCGTAATGTATGAGACATCTTCATCTATTTTCTCATTTCAACCTCATAACAATCTTTTGAACTCCCATTTTTAGATTTTAAAAGATGAGGAAACCAAGTCACGGACAGGTGAAGTAACTTGGCCGGGCCCTTTAACTCCAAGTCCAGGACTCCCTGCCTTCGTGGTTTGTAAATCAGGAGCTGGAGTGCTGCCGTCTGTTGAAGCCCTGCTCGCCGTTCCCAGCATGAGGCTGGGTCCCCAGAAGAGGCTGAACCTATGCTTGCTAATGAAACAAAGGTCTTTTCTTTGAGAACTCACCAAAAGAAAGGGTTGCTTGGGTCTATCTCTCTGGTGTGCTTCACAGGACTTGAGAAATGCAAACACATTTTCATTTACTAAGTATGCAGGACAGGCAGACTCCCCCTGAACAGCCATCTTTGAGAAGAGAGGTGTAAACCGGAGCACCCTGGAGCAGCTCCCTGCACCCTCCTTTGCTGCAGACACGGGTTGGCATCCACGCTTGGCAGGGACACAGTGTATCTACGACTGTGTGGTCACAGAGGAGGATCTTGAGAGCTGAGCGAGCCCAGATGCATCTCTTCCACCATCAAAATGTAGATCACCCCCAACCCATCCTGTCTGACCATGTAGCTGCTCATCCCAAAACACCAACTAAACACCCCTGAACACACCCTTCCGCTGAGAGACTGGTGAGAACGAAGGGACATGACCTACAGTGTGTTTATTCTGAGGTATTTCCTCTCCCAGGGCATTGTGGGAGTTTGCCTGGCCTCCTTTCAAGGTCACCCCGCCCTGCCCAGGTGGCAGAGGACGTGCTGGAGGCTCCAAGGTTCCTCTCTCATTCTCCCTGTGACAACTGCTGTTCTGCCCAGCGTGTTGTAGTTTACAAAGCCCTTTCACATGTTCCCTCACGTGACACTCCCCGGAGACCTTGTGAGCTGGGTATTATTCTTATCTTAAAGGAAAGGAAAAACTGGTGGAAAGCGGAAGGGTAACCGGCTCAAAGAAATGTAGTTAGTAGAAATCAAAACTAGAACCTGAATAACTGTCTTTGGACCCCAAACACCAGCCCCTCCTGCTCTCTGGCAGCCCCCAGTGTCCTGAGGTTATTCTGGGGCATTCCCTGTATTTGAGGACCAGCCATGGCCCCTGCGGAACCACTCTGAGCTACTCAGCCATCCCCCTCCGCCCACCCTGGTGTCTGCCAGTCTCCTCTGCAGAGCCAGCCGGGGAAGAGGAACCACCTCAGCCAGGCCACTCAGCTCCCAGGTTTTAGGCCCAGTATGTGGCATATTACAAGTTGTCATCATGAAGCTTAATTTTTTTCTTCCCAATCCTAAGTCTTTCAAAAACAGTCTCAGCTAAATATAATAAGGATGCCCTTTGGCACATCCTGCCAGTCTTGCAGGTGATTCATAGACCTCACTCAAGATGCCCAGGGAACAGCAGGGGCCATGTAGTTAAAAATACCCGCTGGGCTCGAAGGTGCCACAGATGATCTAACGAGCTCCCTCTGCTCCTCAGAGATGCACTAAAGTGTAAGTTGAGTGAGCCTGAGAGTGGACAGGTTTGCACTGGATTTCCTCTAGGCCTCAGGCCTACCTATCAAACCAGTGGAGTTACCAGAGTCTTCCCAAATGCCCACAGAATGGGTCAGACAGGACCACTGGCAAGAGGGCAGAGCGGCAAGGAGCCAGCCCCATTCGGTCACGAGTTCTGTTCTGTGGAGCCCCCGCCTCCGACAGCCCCAGAGGCACTGCCTTTGGTTGGGTTCCCCAGAAACAGAGCCTGAGACAGGAGTTTACTGGGAGGGCTGCTCCCAGGTAAGGGAGCACTCCCTGTAAGGGAGTGAGGGAATCAGGCTGGCATAGGGAGGAAGCTGGGCAGACAGGTAGATGCAACTGAAGTCCAGTCTCAGCCTGATCCCACATGGACCTTGGAAGCATGGGCTGCTCCACCTTGAGGTAAGGCCTTTGGCCTTTAGACACCCATATCAGCCACTGCTGGCTGCAGGCTGCCCCTGGGGGAGGGCAGAACCTCCTAGGCTTTTCTGGGTGAGGTGGCTCCCTTATTGAGGCCAAATCTCTGGAGCAGGGAACAGCTGTGAGCCATTAGTCGCTGACACTCACAGCAGCTGGGGGATGGGTACACTGGCCAGGCAAAGAGGAGCTCGCCTGCCTCTACTACAGGCACCGTTTCTCGTCTGTCTTGAAAACCAAAATGACCAAGCCTCTAAGTCAAGTCACTTTCTCAAAGTAAAACATTATTTTCCATCTGTCCCAAGGGCAAGAGAAAGCCAAATATGGTATCGACTCATTCATCTTTCGTCTGCTTTACGTCTGATTTTCCACACGTGGGGCAATCCCTGTGACAGAGGATGAAGTAAACACACAAACACAACGGACTCACCCTTCCCCCTTACATGCTCGGCTCCCGCTCTCCAAGCCCCCTATCTCAGGGCGGTGCCCAAGATTGCTCACGTGCCGCACACTTAAGCTTGGTCTGGTCCTTGTTCTACAATTGCCCTGGCTATCATCAGAGGTCTGCCCAACTGCACGACCCTTCCATGTTACCCTGCTGAAGCCCATCCCTGGCTTCGTGAAGCCTCCCTGCACACTGCAGGCCTCGCTGTTGCCTCCCACCGCAGAACTGATGGCAGGGAGCACACACCACTTGATGTCAGTGTCTATGGTGAGAGGGATGAGAGAAGGATGCTTTGTGCCAAGCTCTGTGCTCAGTGCAGCTTACGGGACTGCATTTATTTGGTGGAGCCCATGTGTATCGTGAAGATGTGTTTGGCTGTCAGTAACTCTCTGGGTTTCAAGTAGCTTGAAGAAAAAGGAAGAATCATTTCCCATGTAACAAGAAATCTAGAGGTCAGGTCAAACCGTAATCAGCTACTGCATCCAGCTCCCAAGCCAGACTCCCTCTGGTACTACGTGCTCCTCTTCTGAGTCCCTCCAATCCCATCTGATAGTCTGCTACCCATGGAATAAGTCATGAAAACAGTGGGGGACGAGGTGAGGAGAAAGATAGCTAAAACGCTTACATGGAAGAAAATATAGGTAGATATTTCAGCCCTCATCTCTGCCGACCGTGTTCACACAGCCATAGTTGGTGTCTATGACATCCTTCCTCTTAAACCTATTCCCCATTCCCTTTCCCTTTAGCAGCATCGTGGCTGCACAGAGCTCTTGCAACAGCGAAGTGCCCCAAACTATGATTTTTGAGGAATCTGAGTCCTTGACGGTCCTGCTTGAATGGGATTGTCGAAGTTTTCTATTGATTTTTTTTTACACTGGGCCTGACTTAACTGGGTGTTACCCTCCCTATCGTGTAGGCAGCACTGCTTCCAGCCCCTATTGTCTGTATAGTGGCACCTGTCACTGCAGCCTATCACTAGCCCTCTTCATGCCTGTTCACCAAGTGGCATGAAGACCTTGAGATGGACAGGTGGCAGTCTCCATGTTCAAGACAACGGGACCATTCTTTTGTCTCCTTTCTTGGGTATTAGCCCTTGAAGCCAGCAGAGCCGAGTTGTAGAAATAACGTATCAGTCAGGATCCCAGCAAGAAACTGAATTCAACTCATTTGATTTAATGAAGAGACTTTCCTGAGGGACCACTTCCAGAGGGGAGGGCAGGGTGAGGGAGCCTAACATGATGTCAAGGCAGCCACAGACTAACACAGCGCAGACAGCAGTTACCACCCCTAGGCTCGAGAGGGTAAGGGGAGGAATGAGTGTTACCTGAGCCCGTGAGGGGGCTGAGGGGAGATCACCTGGCAGCAGCCATATTTAGGAAAAAGTAGCGCCTGACAAAGATGCTGTGCCAAAGCTTGGAGAGAGTGGAGAAGAAATCCCAGCTCTCCTTCTCCTCTTGCCTCTGCTCCCTGCTCATGCTGTCCCTTGGCTGATTGAGAGCTAGCCAGCACAGGGGGTCAAGTAAGACAGTCTGCAGGGCGATAGCAGGGCAGAAAGAGAACGGGAAAATGGATCCAGGGGAACGAATACAGAGTGACCAACATGAACAGGAAATAAAAGCATTTGCAAGAGGGCTGCTGGGTGTCATAGAAAGAGATGTTGTCCCACTTCCGCCCTCTTGTTTCCTCAGAGCCAGGCATTCTGTGTGTGGGACACCCCGCCTCACACACTGGTTTTTAGCTCAAAGCATAGACTCATTCGATAAGACCAGCCCAAACTTGCAAGGGGTTTTCTCTCAGCAAACACTGTTTCTGAGTCTTTATTAAACATTCTAAACTTCTGTTAGGTCAGTGAATGCCCATTTTTCATCTCTCTTCCTCAGTTCTTTCACACTAAAATAAAATACTTGCTGCAATACAATGTGGTGTGGGATACAACAATGGTGGAGTAAACCATTTGCTAAGTCTATTGATGATGTTGCTGGAAGAAACATGGCAGCCATGGAAGGCAAATTCAAATCCACAGTGGGCTCTTACGACCTGAGGACAAATCATTGCCCCTTCAAGATGGATTTAATACATCATTTCCCAGATTACCGTATTCCCAAGAAACTTCACCAAGGTGTTGGGACCTAGCATTTTCATGGGCTTTCTCTCTCATCTCTGGCATACATGTATCTTACCAAGCCTTCTGGAACACCATCTAATTCCTGCTGTTTGGATTCTAGAAGCATGATATTATCAATGTAGCATATGATGTCTTGCGGGATGGTGAAACAAGCAGGATCCTCGTAGAGTCAATTAGAGTGAGAAAGTTGACGTAGCCCTGAGGCAAAATGGTGACGGTGGACCACTGCTCTCGTCAAGCGTCAACAAATTGCTTCTAGTTTTCTCTGTTTATTAGAATAGAAAAAATTTTTTTTCCAGATGAATAGCTACGGTTCCAGAGACTGTGTTGATTTGCTGAAGTAAAGATCTGCATTTGGACAGTAATTGCAGGTGGAGTCCTCTCCTAATTAGGCTTATGATAATTTGTTCATTGTGCAAGACCCGTTTTTGTTGTTCACAGGTTAAATTGGTGAGTTAAATGGGGGATATGATAGAAATCAATACCCCTACATCTTTGAATATTTCCAATATTAATTCTTAGTTAATTTAAATTTTGATTAATATTACATTTTAATTAATAACTGATCTTGGTAACTCCCTCACGGGGGCAGAATTATTTTTGGTTTACGATTTTGGAACGCAAGAGAGGCTCCAGGGCTCCCTCATGGACTTTCCTGCTATAATTGCCTCTAGTCTGAGGTCAGAGGGGCAGTGTGGGTAGTCTTCCTCTCGCTGAATATGTTTATTCCTACTCTATACCCTGGAACCGGGACATTAGCCATTATGTGCCAGGATATAGTGTGTAAGACGTCAGCGGCCTGACTGAGGTGAACTTGTTCTCTTTGGTCCCAAAGGACCAACAAGGAGCCCCGGGTCCCTCAGAGCAGACGTCCAATTCTTCTCAAATGGTCTGATGACTTCCCTTTCCCCAGAACATAGTCACCCTGGGGAGTGGCCAAGGGCCCTGCGGGAAGTGGTGATGGTGGGGAGTGGCGGAACTTGAAGAGATTTGGGTTTCCTCATGGAAGTGACTTCTTTCAGTGACATCATTACAGGGCCTCAGGGAAGGCAGAAAGAGCCTCTCACATTGGGAAGGAAGGGGCACTTTCTGGCAAGAGTGGATTAGTGGGGTTGGTATCTCTCTCACTAAGCTATCCAGGGTGACTGGAAGAAGCCAGTTTATCCCAGGCTAGATATATGACATAATGTGTGAATCTTCAAAATTACCATGTTATCAAGGGCCCTGGGTCTTCTGAATAACTCAGATCTGGAAACTGTTCTGGTGGCTCAAGTTAAGCTGCACTTGGCCAAACTGGAGGTTTTGGGTTATAAGTAGGACCATAGTTAACAGCCAGCCTATTTTAGTCTTAAGGACTCAGTGATGCCCTGACTCCTCCAAAATGCTCTGTGGTCAGACTGTTCGGAGAGCCACCCCAGCCTCTCTGCTGACTGCTGTGGCCCTGAATCATCTTCTAGAAGCTGGTGTCACCACTTGGCCTCAGCCACTCTGCATCCCTACAACCCGCAGTGATGTCAGGGAACCTGTTTTAATGCACTCTTTCCCACCAGTAGCTCCGACCTTCGGGTAAAAGCTACAACAGCACCTGTCAAAGACTCTGATTCTTTTCTCGTCAATGTACTTCTCAATACTTTGGCAAAGAGAGAGTCTTCAGGGCCCTTTCAAGGACCTAGTTAGGGGGTGGGTAAGCGGATCTCATAGAATTAATCCAGTCCATGTTGACAGCTCCTTCCTCTACATCAGAGCTTCAGAACCTGGGGGATACATTTTAATCACCTGAGGAACTTTGAAAATACACTGATGCCAGGCCCTATCCGCAGATACTCTGATTTGATCGGTCTGGGGTGCATCAGTGTTTTGAAAGGCCCTTGGTGATTCTGACGTGCAGCCAGGCTGGCGAGCTGCTGTTCTCCATTACGCCATGGAACTTCCGGAACTCCATTTTATGTTGGCTGCCATTAAATCCAGGATGAAGTTAATCAATCAATTAGAAAGAGTAATTAGAACAGCAACCACCTACTCAAGAGAGCCAGTTGAGCACGGACTCTGTCGGAGCACGCCTGCTGACAAACGCAGCCCTGGCCACATAACGCTCCTCCCTCCCTGGTCCAGCATCTTCAGAATTAACTCCAATACACACCTCCAGGCTTCTTTCTGGCACGAATTAGCAAATTCTGGCAATTCTTTTAATATAGATGCCTGTTCTTCCAAACGTAAACTTTGACTTTGCATTTGGCCCCCGTGACTGCTGGGGTCTGATTCTCCTCATAGGTCTCAAGACCATCAGTGGGGGTGACAGGGGTGAGGGGGCTTGGAGAGGTCTGGACTTCCCCAGCAATGTAACTTCTCTGGACGAGGCACTCCAGGGCCTCGAGCGAGGCAGGGACAGCCTCTGCAAACAGGAAGGAAGGGGACACTGTTCTGACAAAGGCGGTGGCAAAGGTGGGGCTCGGCTGCCCCCATTAAGCCGTCCAGTGTAGCTGGACGTGGTCAGTTTATCCCGACTGGCCCTGAATTCCTCACACTTGTCATTCCTTTTGATGGCAGCACTATTAGATCCCTCTGAGCTTTGCCTTCACTGTGCTCTTCAAGGTGATCCCAGGAAATAGCTGAATTCACTGTTTTCAAGACTCATGCCTGGGCCAGCCAGGTCCCATTCCTTCGTGCTAGCTGGCTTCTCAGCATTATCCCTTCCAACTGGGGCAGATAACCAATCCCACATTCCTCCCCACGGTTCTGTAGCTGGCAACCACTTCTGGTCCCAATTCTGAATAAGTCAGGTGTCCAATGGTGAGAAGCTGACTCTGACTGACTAAGCGGGAAAGGCATTTAATTAAAAACACGTTCACCGTAAGTGTTGGGAGGGCTGGAGAATCACGCCCGAGGCTGTTTCCAGAATCACAGTGCAGAACTGACCTGAGGAGGACACCACCACCTCTGGCATGAGAGGAACACACCCCACCCCCACTGAGGCTGCTTCTTCCCCAGGAAGTGACCTTGTACCCACTGCTGACCCTCAAAGCCAGGTACCTCTGCCACCACCCTGCAGAAGGTTCTGGATGTAGCCTCGTTCTTTGAGTTGCGTATTTCTGAGATTAAATCTCAGACAGATGCGTCTGAGAGTTGGCATATAGGGCATGTGCCTATGTCTCAGCTGCAAAGGAGGCTGGCGAACTGAGTTTTCTGGGTTCTACTGTCAACAAGTAGAATTCATAAGGCTGGTAAATGAGATTTACCTTAAGGAATTGGCTTACGTGATTATGGGGCTGGCAAGTCAGAAATCCTCAGGGCAGCCCAGCAGGCTAGAAATCTCAGGCAGGAGCTGGCGCAGAACTGTTGAGACAGAAGTTTTTCTCCCTCAGGGAAACTTTAGTTTTGCTCTTAAAGCCTTTTAACCGATTGGATGAGGCTCCCCCACATTGTCAAAGATAATCTCCATCACTTAAAGTCAACTGATGGTAGATGTTAACCACGTCTACAAAATACCTCCGCAGCAACACCTAGGTTAGCGTTTGATTGACTAACTGGGCACTGTAGCAGAGCCGAGTTGACACATACAACTAACCATCACAGATGGTTATTTCCCAAAGTTAGCAATGGGGTTCAAAAGGTGCTGGGAAGCCATAAGACATAGCAAATGTTTACAACACGCCCCAAACTCACCACTAAGGATGAAACATGATGATAGTGACGATGATGATGACTATTACAACAACCATTTGTTGAGCTCCCACCGTGCAGCAAAGGTCTAACATATTACTCTCTCAATTAGTCCTCACACTAATTCTATAAAGTGGTTGTGATCATGTCCATCTTATCAATAAGGAGCCAGAGGCTCACACAGTGCACGTGGAGAGAGGCATGCGATCCAGTCTGCCAGGTTCCAAAGTCCGTCACTGTCCACTCTACCTGCTGCCTCTCCAACTGTCATATGAAGCTGCTTGGGCAATTTAGCCAATGTTCAACATTTGTGTTAAGGAGAGGAAGAAGGAAATCCGCTTAAGCAGTGACTCTTCAATTTTAATGCTTATGAGTGTCACCTGGAGAGGTTGGTTAAGCAAGGATTCCTGGGCCCCACCAGCAGAGATTCTGGACTAGAGGGTCAGAGGTCGGGCCTGGGATTCTGCATTGAGCAAATTTAGTAATACTGATGCTGCTGGTCTGGGACCACACTTTGAGTAACGCTGGGTGAAAGAAATCCACATGTGATGCAAGCATCTCTCCCCAGTGAAACCTTTAACAGTGACATCTATAAATAGCAGACCAGCTGATTGGAGTGGCATCTCTCCTTTCTCGCCTAGGGCTGACAGTGAAATGATCAGAAGTCAATGGGGTGATCACGAAAGAGAGGAAGCAACAAAGGATAGCTTGCTAATCTCTTTGTCAAAGAAGAGCTGGCTGTCAGAGAAAACTATTTTTCGGGGTTTCGAGCCCTTCCCCAAGCCTGCGAACACCCAGCCCTTGCTCTGAGGGACCCCAGGTAGGCAGAGAGTTGACATAGCACCATTTTCCCCACTGAGGAAACTCAAGGCAGAAGTTCAGTTCTTGGAGGAGAAGAGAGGATGGGATCAGCACAGGCGGGGCCTGTAGCCATCTCACTTGCACTGGGTAAGAGCCCCTGGAATTCTGCCCAAGCACACGCTGTTTACATGTGAGGAGATCCCATTGCTCTCTCCTGGCAGCTGAGTAGAGCAGGGCTTTAATACATGGTCCCGAGAGGTGGCAGTAGTGAGTGAGGACTCAGAAAATGGGGGAAGCGTTCCAGTTCAATCACTTAAACTACACGACACCTCTGAGTCTCAGTTTTGTCACCTGCGAAATGGGATAATACAACTATCTACCTTACAAAGAAAGGTTTCCGTGATTGGTTGTAAAATTTTTATTGCTTTTTATCTTTCCCTGCCGCATTTCCTTTTTTATTTTATGTGACTGATACTACAGTCGAGTGCAAACTGTTCTCTGGTGGAAGGAAGGGCAGCCACTTTCAGATTCTATAAGGACTTGAATAGTCTGGACTTGATCAAATACCTGGGTGGAAAGCAGCAATGAGAAGGCTTTCTTAGCTTGGGTCCTCTAGAAAGCAGAGCCTGAAGCAAAGATTAAACCATTGCCATTAGTTATTCGAGGAGTGCATTTTCCTGGGTGGTGAGAGTGAAGAAAAAGGGAAGGGGGGTATAAGAAAAGAAGCAAAACAATGTGATGCAACCTGTTATCCCCCTGGATGCCACCTCATGACAAGCTGAGGAGGGACAAAGCCTATAGTAGGCGTGTTCATTCAGCCCGTGGGACTTCCCCAAAAGAACTGCCTGGGAGAGCCGCCGTTTTACAGTGTCCATGGAAGAGAAAGGAGTTCCGGTTCATCTGGCTCCTTCCCACCGCCTGTTCCCCTTGGTCAGAGTTCACCTCATGGGGAGCTGTTCCCCCACAGTTCTGCACCGCTTCACCGGGCCCATCGGTGGCCACCCAGGGCACCCCATGGTTCTTCCAAGTCTGAGAGCAAAGCGTGATCCGGTATCTATGGAGGTTGGGCCGTTGACCAAAGGAGAGGAAGAAGGAAGCAATAGAGTGAACCTGAGAGAGTGAACAAGTTTCTGTGGATAATAAGCTCCAGACTTACTCATGTCTGTGTTGAAGAACTTGCTCAGATGAGACCAAAAAGCTTTCTTGGTCAATGGGGCCAAAAGCTTGGAGGAATGTGACCTGGTCTAGACTCTAGACCAAACAGGCTGCCTCTGCTTCCTGCAGAGAAACCTCCAGGACTGGAGAATTAAGGGTTATGCTTCACAGGCTTCTGACGACAGGCTCCCCCTGTCATCCTCACAGTCGGTAGGGATTCCACGTTTCTCAGATACATACTCTTGGTCCAGGTAATAACCTACTCCAAGGGGCACTGCCCCCAAATGATAAAGGGTTCTCGTCACGGCCGCTCCAAGGGCACATGTCTCAGTGTTTGGTAGAGGTCCAAACATTAAACAGTCCAGAAGAGCTTCTGGGTCCTGACTGATATTGGCCATTTGTATCAAAAAGTCAGATTGTACCAACATTAATCCCCCGTCACCATGTATCACAATTAGCTTTGCCATCTGTGTCAGTCTTCTCAGGCCGCCACAACAACAGACTGTAGACTGGGCAGCTTGAACAACAGAAATTGATTTTCTCACAGTTCTGGAGGCTGGAAGTCCCAGACCAAGGTTTGGCAGGGCCAGTTCCTGGTGAGAGCTCTCCTCCTGGCTTGCAGATGGCCGCCTTCATGCCGTGTCCTCACGTGGCCTTTCCTCGGTGTGTGCAGGTGGGGGACTCTCCCTGGTGTCTGTTCTTATAAGGACACTAATCCTGTTGGATCGGGGCCCTATCTTATGACCTCATTTAACCTTAATTACTCTCCCAAAGGCCTATCTCCAGCTAAGCCACACTGGGGGTTAGGGCTGCAACATGTGTAATTTGAGGAGGACACAAACATTCAATCCATAACGCCATCCATAGAAACGAGACTAGATGTACCACTTTGTGGATAGTTATTCCACAAAGCCCAGCAATGATTGTATCACCCCAACCATAGAAAAGGTATATATAAAGTATAACATGCTTCCACTTTCCCATCCCTTGCCTAAGGCAGACATTGCTAATCAATCATAGTATTTTTCCCACTCAGCCAGGATGCAGCCTTACACAGTCCTTAACACAGAGCTTCAGGCAGCCACTACCAATTGGCTGGTGTTGGCATCTGCGTTGGGATTCTTACATTGTCTTAATCATAGAGAGGACTTTACTGGCTCACATAGCTAGGAACTCAAAAGACAGAATCAGCGCCTCGAATGGTACGATCTAGGCTCCTCTCTTCGGTGGCAAAGATGGTTAACAGCAACTGCAGGCTCTACCAGCTGAGGAGAAACATCACCAGAAAAACAGGGCCTCTTTCACAGTCCTTCTGACAAATTTCCTGGGGCTGGCTCTTCAGTCTGCCTGGCTCAAGTCTGATTGGCCATCTTGGGTCATGTCATGTGCCTCAATCAATTAAGTGGCAGAGGGATGCAGTGCTCTCATTGGCCAGATTTGGGCCTCATGGCCAACGTGGGATTAGTCCCACTTGAGCCAATGACTGAATGAGTACACAGGATGAGGTTCCAAAGGAAATGTGGAGTGAGAATTCCAGAAGGTTGGCAATGGGGTCTGGGCAACCTCAACAACAAATTCACACTTTAGTAGAACTGAGCGCCATTCTAGTGCTGCAGATCTCTGAGAGGTGCAGGTCACAAGGCAACAGGTGACCCCCGCAGGGAACCCAGACCCGCTACATACAGTCAGGATCTGGAGAGTTCCATTCCACTCTGCCACCCTTCCCATGTTTTACTCTCCCACCAGCCTCTTGGTGAGAAGCCACCAGACTTTCCTCTCAGAATGTTTTTCATCCTCTCCTGTGCCCTTTGCCTGCTCTTGCCGTGTTAAAGATGAAATCTAGTGCTCACCTGCTCCCCAAATTTCTTATTCCTACATTTCTGTCCACTTCTCCATTTTATCCCAGAACCTCAGTAATAATATAACAAACAATAACTAAACCTTAGAACCAGAGTTCCCATCGAGACTGCCTTTGATTTCTCATTGGGCTCTTAGCTGGGATCATCTGGAGACTACGAAATAATAGTAACATGTCTGCCAAATCAGTAGAAGACAAGTGGCTGAACAAACTCATTAACCTCTCAAAACAGACAATTTCAATGTGGATAGACATGCTATCATTAGTCTGTGAAAACTCTGAAGAACTCAGATGTAAATCTCTTTAGATCTGAAAATTATGGGTATTGCAGTACAATATGGCAGAAAGAGGACAAATCAGCATGTACCACAGTCACATGCCTTTGCTCTAAGTACACGTGAAGCCTAATCTGCCTATTAGATATCTTGCAACAAACTCTGAACAAGCCACCCAGCTCCCTCATTCAACAATCTCCAGGTAAATGCAGCCCTTGAAACTGATGCTTCACTGTCCAAGGGAAGAACCCAGACACATCTCCCTGCACAACATAATTCAACTCAGTTTGGTAAATGTGCAATTTCCTATGATGTGCAAAGCTTTGTGCTTGGTGCTCCAGGAGCTAAGAAGTGAGTTCCTGCTCTCTCTGCATTCATGCTCTAGCTTGTACCTTGCTCACCAGAACTTAAGATGGAAGTTCCTGGGTTTTGGAAGCAAGCAGATCTGGGTTCAAACTGGGGCTCTATCGTATACTGACCTTATGATCTTGAGCAAGTTAATCTCTGTGCATTGGTTTCCTTATTTGTAAAATGAGATATTAATAGTGCTTAAGTCTTGAGATTATTGTGAAAATAAAATGAATGTTAACGTATAGAAGCTACTTGGTAGAGTTGATAACACATGGTGAGTTCTTATTAACTAGTTGTTGTAATTAGCATCATTATGATCACCATCCTCACCTCCTTGTAGCTCAAAGGACAATGGGAAAATAGGACTGGGAGTTATGAGAGGCTTTTGTGGAGGAGGTGAAAAACTGGTGCAGGATGATGTCAGCTAGCTGCTGGGTTCACAACATCTAATTAGCATAAAAGCAAAAAGTCCTTCCTAAGGTGTGGTGAAGAACCCATGAACTTCAGTGACTGCCCTACGCAGACATCCCTTGTTTTGTCTGCCCAGAGAAGCACCCTCTCCCTTCTGGGAAATGCTCTATGCCCACTCTAACCATATAGTTTGATTGGGAGAGCCATATTGAAACATGACTCAAACTACCTGGCCAGAGTGATTGGTCTGAGTGGGGCTCAGACCCAAACTGGGCCAATCCAACACTGTTTAGGGGTTTCTGGCCTTGGAGAGAGAGAGAGTTAGAGTCTGTCTCTAGAGGTGCAGTTGGAAGATAAGCCAACAGCTCAGTCCCATACACAGGGAGAAAGAGGTCTGAGGGAATGCAGAGAGAGACAGAGACCAAAGGTGGAGAGAGATCTGGCAGTAGGCACATCATACTTCTATCCTGTCTGCTAAGGCAGCAGGAGATGTATGGAATTGATTAAAGAGCTGGAGATTAAAAAAAAATAATAAAACAAAAGAGAGGCCTTGCACGGATCCATGACTGTAGATGACATATTGAATATGATCAACTTAATTCTGAGTGCACAAGGTCCTAAAAAAACTAATGAAAAAGAGGAAAGTTCTCCATGTGGAATCTGTCTCTTCTTCTCTTTGTTTCCTTTAAATCCCTCTTCCTTTCACCCCAGCAAGTCTTTCTTTCAAGTCTCCGGAGCCCCACTATTCCCTTTAAGCAATTTGCTCCTCTCACAGTTCCAGAATGTGGATATAGAAGGAGATTAGAATGCAGCAATCTCTATGGAAGGTGGGGAAATGGGGCAAAGACTACATACTTGATTCACAAGTGTGAGATTAGGACTTTATTTGGGTGGCCTGGGCTGGTGGCGATTATCTCCAGACACAGCTCATCTCCCTTGGTGCTGCCACTGCTTCATGCCAAAGGGGAAAGGCTTTGCCTCCCTCCATCTCCTGTTGCATCTTATAAACATGGCACCTCAGGTTTGGCTGGAAGTTAACTGATGTTCTCCGGCCCCTTTGCTAAGGATGATGGTGGATACTTGGATTCCATTCCAATCCCCCCACCCATAATAGCCGTGACTGACTTCCCCACTAAATTATCTAAGAAGCAAGCAAACGCACAAAGGCAAGCATTGACCTTGTTTCCCAAAGAGGTAAGTTCAGTCACAATATAAGGAAAGTCTCTTCCTGCCATGAGCATGACTATCATACCCCTAGCATAACTGTGGCAAGGAGAATTTGACTTTTTCTGCCCCAACAAGATTTGCCAAAGCACCTGCAAATGGCCTCTTTCTCAGCCACCTGCATGGGTGGTACCAGCTTGGATTAGAGTCTTCTTGATTGCTGTTCACTGTGACACAGTGGCTGATGCATAAGAGATGCACAGTATGCATACTGGCCCCCTTCACCACTCTTCTTATTTAGGATGATGTTGGTATTGATCCCATTAAATAACTATTTTTCCCCATAAGGTCTTTCTCTTACATTTTTTCACTCCCCTCTTCTTTTAATTCTGATCTCAACTTTGTAGTTTGACCTCACCCTCATATATCCCTTGTAAATATGAAGTGGATGGGCTTTTTGGTCATAGATTCTTGAGGAATTCCTGCCAGAGAAGAACAAGAAATTTAAAGTCTCCCCTCTTCTCAAACAAAGAACTGTGGTTCTGTTTACATCAGTAGAGTTGCAATCAGAAAGTACTAAACAGCCCAGATTAATGCTCCAAACAGCTTCTGTGTGGGTGGGCAAGGCAATTAAAAGCTAGACATGCTCAAGTCTTTTAGCGGATGTCTAGGTGATAAAAATGCTGTCAACACATCCAAGAAGGATTCTGTCAGCTTTTGTTGGAACAACACAATTCTCATGTCCGCAAAGGAAACTCTCATCTTTTTATCAAGTCTAATGTCAAACTGGAGAGGAGTACTAATGGGAGTAGGGGAATTGGGTGAGAGCAAAGACGGCAGGTGGCTTTGTGTTTAAAGGACAGCCAAGGAGATACCCATTAAAATCAGGATTATGCTACAGAACTTTTAAAAACCAATCTCTAAATTTCTACATGGAAGAAGAGATGAGTTGTTTTAGGATGTCTCTAAAGGCCTCCTTCAAAAAGTTTGAAGGATCCTTCAGTCCATCTAGGCCTGCAGCTTGGAATTACTCATTATCATTGCCCTTAAATTTTTGTTGATTCTCTTTTATGTACCAGAAATGTTACTATGAGCTTCATGTATACCATCTTACTGTTCACAATAGGATGCATTGTTATCTCCATCTTGCAGACAACAAGACTGGGTCTCACACAAGTTAAGAAGCATAACAAAACTTACACAGCTCCCAGAGGCAGGATTTAAATCTTAGCTCTGAGTACTAACTCCAAATCTTGTTGTGTTCCCACCCTACCATTTTTGATGTTTATTCTCTGAGAAGGCACTTTAGAGTCAAAGATATAAGTAGGTTGAAAGTAAAAGAATGAAAAGAGATATACCACGCAAATGACAACCAAAGAGACCTGGAGTGGTTATAAAAATACCAGATAAAACAGACTTTAAAACAAAAATGTTACTAGAGTTAAATACGGACATTTCCTAGTGATAAAAGGGTCAATCCATCAGGAAGATATAACAATTATAAATATATATGCACCTAACAACAGAGCCCTAAAATATTTGAAGCAAAAACTAACAGAATTGAGGGGAGAAACAGAACACCCAATAATAATACTTGAAAACTTCTATACCCCACTAATGAATAGAACTACTAAACAGAAGACCAACAAGGATAAAGAAAACTTGAACAACATCGTAAGCAACTAGATGCACCAGACGTCTACAGAACACTCCATTCAGAATACATGTTGTTCTCAAGCACACATGGACCATTCCCCAGGACAGAACACATGCTAATTTATAAAACAAGTCTCAATAAATTTAAAAGGATGAAGTCAAACAAAATATGTTCTCTAGCCACGATGAAATCAACTTAGGAATGAATTACAGAAGAAAATTTGGGAAATTCACAAATACGTGGAAATTAAATGTCCACATTGGTGTCCTAAATAACCAATGGGAAAAAGAAGAAATCACAAGGGACATTAGAAAATACTTTGAGATGAATGAAACAAAAGCATGACATCTCAAAACTTATGGGATGCTGCTAAAGCAATGCTTAGAGGAAAATTTACAGCTCTAAATGCGCATATTTTTAAAAAGACAAACAAGGAATCGCAAATCAGTAGCTTAATCTTCCAACTTAGGAAACTAGAAAAAGAAGAGCAAACTAAATCCAAAGAAAGCAAAAGGATGAAAGCAAGGATTAGGACAGAAATAAATAAAATAAATAGTAGAAAAACAAAATTTACGTTTTATAAGTAATAAAATATTTTTAAAGAAAAAACTTCATATATTAGTACTTTTAATAGCACCTTTCTCCTACTTTTTGAATATGGGACCCCAAATTTTTATTTGCACCTTAGCCAGCTCTGCACATGAAACAGGAATTGCTCTAAAATGTGTCACACCTGTCCTTCAACTAATTAAAACCCTTTACTCTTCCCTGGCTCCCCACTGCCTTAATGTGGCTCATCAAGTCTCCTCATAATCCCTGCAAATCCTATTTTCTGCTGTTCCTCACATCACACTTTTACTTGCAAAACATAGACCTCCTTGTCATTGCCTGGGCACCCCATGCTGCTTTTACACCTCAGTGCCTTTGCAAATACTGCTCTCTCTGTGTGATGTGTCCTCTCCTCCTGCTCTGCTTTCTGCCCCAACTTTAGCATTTGTCACCCTACTCAGCTTTACCTCGTCCCTGAAGCCCTTATCTGAAGCCCTAGTTAATCTAGAGCCCTTTTGTGTTATTTCTGTACCTTGTACACTCTTCCTATTGCATAGGTCCTGTTTTAACTATCTATATGCTAGGTGACTGCAGGCTCCTCTAAGACAAGGACCCTTTCTTATTTACTGTTTACTGTTGTGCTCCAGGAATTAGGGTAAATCAGAACTGAACCACAAGGAGAGCACAGCTCTGCTCCGTTTGAACTAGGGAAAGTGTAAAAGAGAAGGTAGGTTAGTGTGTTACAACCGTGAGCAGAGAGCTGGCTTCCAATAGTAAACCTGACACTAACCAACCATAGGACCCTTAGCAATTCAATTAACATCCTTGAACCTCGGTTTCCTAACCTGTAAACTGGGGATGATAATACCAATCTCCAAAGGGATGTCGTGAGAACTAACGCAATCTTACAAATAAAGCAATTAATAGAGGGACTAGCTATTGCTATTTATCATCATCAGGCTCTTTGACTCAATAGCATCTGGGGAAAGGAATGAGATGATCAAATGAGAGGCAAAGTTGACTTGCAGAGTCTGCAGAGTTTAGATGCCCACCTGGTGTTACAGAGGCCTCTAGCAAATGCAATTACTCTTTGGAGCCATAAAGACCAGGACAAACAGTGGGCTAGTAGCAGCTAATGTTAATTGAGCTTCCATGACCAAGAGCTTCTCCAAGTGCTTCACTTATTGACTCACCCAACAGTCACAGCAAGCCTGTGAGGTCGATGACCTACTATAAAAAGCCTATTTTATGATGAGTAAACTGAAATAAACCTAACCGTGTGATGTGGAAGCTGAAACATAGTGAGGGGAAGTAGTTTGCTAGAGTGACGCACTGATAGTGGTGGAACAAGGATTTGAACCAGGCAGTGTGGCTGCAGAGGTTAGGCCCTTAACAACTAAGCTCTGCCAATCTAGTTAGAACAGACCAAGCTCCTTCTACATCCCAGAGACCACGCTAAGTGTTTTCCATAGAGATATGGACTCTCTCAACACCCTTTCCAGTCGTTTTCCAATACTGCAAAGACTGGAAAGGTAGGCATTTTCCAGACCCACTAACAGCTGGTTTCCAGATGTGATGTGCGTTCCATGCACCAGATGATCTCATGTGAGAGTTCGATTTGCAACTGAGTTACTTGAGCAGGGAAGTGAGGTACGAAGCGTCCATTTTCCTGCCACAGGTTGGGCTAGAGGTAGCATGGTTCTTCAGTTACCTGCTTTCTGATCCTGCAGTTTCCGATTAGGCAGAGGAGCAGCTCTTTTGGGGGACGAGTTTGGCCATGTGGTTTTGGTGGTTGTTTATGGAAGCTGAGCCCAGAGCCAATTTCCTCAACCCCTATATGATTCTGTAAGTTTTCTCTTCTCTGTAATAAACTCCTTAGCTAGAACAGATTCTGGTGCCTGCAACCAAGAGTCCTTATCCACACACTCGGATTCCCTCCCTGTGGGGTTCGTTAGTTGATATCTTCTTGAGGAAACTGAATCTTAAAGAGGTTAAAAGAATGGTCAGAGTCACAGAGCTTTCTAAGTAGGAAAGCAGGAACTCAAATTTAGTTCTGTCCAACTCCAAAGCCTGGATTCAGCCCCTATATTTTGCTGTTTCTTTCAGTTTTTCTGCTAGGCTCTGATGCAATCACAACCCATCATTTTTGAGAGAACCTTATTATCATAGGCAACTATGTTTCTCTTGTCCTCTCTCAGTCATCCTGGAAAGTGGTTCTGAACATCTGACAGCTCCAGCAGCATTGCCTTCTTACGACTTAGCTCCATTGTCACATGTTGAGTTGGGCCCCATGCTGGGAATTCCATACCATGCTCTAAGAACCCCAGAAGGTGGGTAATGTAATTCTCATCTTAAAAAGCAGAAAAGAGATTCTGAGAGCTGTTGATTAAAGACCCTGACTAGTTAGGTAAGGTCATGCTAGCTGTTGGAACAAACAATCCTAACAATTATAATGATTCCAACATTATAGGAGTTTATTTTTCACTCACCCAAAGTCTAAAACAAATGTTCCTGATTGACAGGTGGCTCTCCTCCAAGTAGTGATTTAGGACCAAGGCTTCCCTGTCCTGCGGTTCTGTCACTTTTGACATGTGGCTTCCTCTAAGTCAAGCCAGTAGATGGAGAAAGAGCAGGGATGACCCCATGTGGAAGGGTTTTATGGGCCAGGCCTGAAAGTGATGCTTGTCATTTCTGCTCACTTTCTACTGGCAAGAACTCAACCACAAGTCCACATCTAATCTCAAAGGAATCTGGAAATGAATATGTAAGGAAAATTGGGGAATGTAGCCTAGCCATGTGCCCAGGAAGAAGAGGAAATGGAATTGGTGATGGTTAACTGGCACCACACTGGCCAAGTCAACTTCACAGCAGCCTCAGGGGGGCCTCTGCCAGCCCCACTCTTCTCCCTCCTTCCTGCTGCCCAATTGTCTGTCAACAGCAGTGGTTGCAGAGGAAAGGCGATTGTACTGGAGACAGGAATCCTAGTGCTCCCTCTGTCTGTGGCTATATGACTCTGGGTAAATCGTGTCGCTGTTCTCAACCTCACTTTCCAGTTCGGTGAAATGAAGACATTGGAGTAGCCGTGTCTGAAGCCCTCGCCAGCGCTAACATGGACTTTGACTATACCAGCTGCCTTGATTGTGCTTTTGTCTAGAACAAGTGTTTTTGAAAAAATTTTATCCTTTCTTCAAAAGACAGGCCACCTGGAAGCCCAATATATGACAGATAAAAGGAGAGCTGGTCTAGCTGGAGGCAGGAGAGGGGCTGGGAGCCTGATGTCCTTGGCTGCCTGCTCCCACTTTCCTGCGGTGGCCCCTGAGCTGTCTCTATGAACCTTAAGTCACCACGAAAACCAGTTGTCTAAACCACAATGGTCCCTCCAGATGTGCATGCTCAGGTCTCTGAGTAGCACAGGTAACCCCTGGATTCATTCTTTTGTTCCTTCCTCCATCCAATTACTTATTGAATTCCTATTTTGGGAAGCAGAAGAGTATAATGGTTAGGGACGTGGTGTCAGAATCTGGGTTTAAATCTTGAATCTGCCACTTAATAGCCAAAGGATCAGATTTTAAACAGGTTCCTTAACTTCTCTCTACTTCAGTTTCCTCGTCTATGAGACATGGAAAACATGCATCTCATAAGCTTGTTCCGCCCTCTTCCTTGCGCTATCTTTCTCTTTAGCGTTTATCACCTTATACTATGCCATATAATTTACTTATCTTGTTTCTTGTCTGTCTTCCTACTAGAATGTCAGCTCCACAAGGCAGTGGCTTCTGTCTGTTTTGTTCATGGATGTATTACCAGCATCTGTGACCACGCCCAGCATGTAGTCGTTGCTCAATAAATACTGTTAAAGGTTGTTGATTATCTTAAAGCATTCAGAATGAGGCCAGGTACATTACAAGCATTTAGTAAATGTTAACTGCTATGATTTTTAGTAAGTGCTATGGATGATAATACAGTGTTGAAATGAATCAGATAGCGCTCCTGCCTTCACAGACTTTACAGTCTGGAGGGGAGACAGATATAAAACAAAGAAGCAAAACTATGCATATATATTATATGTTACACATATTTAAATTGTGACAATGTTGTAAAAGTTTAGGGTGCTATGAAAGGCTATAATAGAAAGATGTCTTTGAAGAGGGGAGGTCAGAGCTGGCTTCTTTGAAATAAAACCATTTCAGCTGAGACCTGGCAGGTGACAGGAGTGGGCCAGGCATGGAGGGACAGTGTTCCTGGCAGGGGGACAGTGTGTGGGAGGCTCAAGGCAAGAAGGAACTTGGAGCTTCTGGGACCTGAAGGAAGACCTGTGGGGCTGACGCCCAGTTACTGAGGAGGACAGGGACAGGAGAGTCAGCTGGGGAGGTGGGGACGGGGTAGGGGGAGATGGGGGGCAGCATGTACAGAACCTCATCATCCCCAGCAGGCCGCGGGCCTTCCTCAACAAGCAATGGGTCCCACAGGCAAAGGATGTGTTTAAGCAGAGGAGGGACACAGTCATGTTCACAAGATCCCTCTGGCCGCTGAGTGAGGAGTGAGCTGGTGTGGGCGGAGGGAAGCGGGGCACAGAGGCGACCCTTCACACCTGCACCCCATTCCACTTGTCAGCGCTCTCTTTCTGCCATTTATTTTTTTTTTGAGTCACTTAGGCAAACTCTTCTGATGCTTCCTAACCAGATTCTAGTGCCTGATCTTGAAGCTGCAGGTCACTCTAAATGCTGGCGAAGGAATTCTCATCAGGATAAGAGAGAAAAATGTTGCCTCCTTCCCTGCAGCTGTAGAAAAGCAGGGGCTAGTCTACATCTTAAACTGTCTTTGCAAATGCGATTTCTGACAAGGTCTTCTCTAAGACGCTTGGATTTTGGACATGGTTGCTCTGCCCTATAATGATGACCTTTAACCTCTAAAATGTCTCTAGTCCTAATTGATCGCCCTGGTAGTAAGATTTAAAATGGCATCTTTATTTTCTAAAAGTGTTAAGTCCTTGCAAGATTTCTTTCTTAAGCCTGGAGGAGAAGGTTAACTCTCCCCTAATCTGTCTTTATAAGAAAAATATACCCCTTTGTAATTCTTTGTTAAATAGAGCTTGCTAGCTTTCGCCGGCTCATTTAAATTAACCCAGGAGACTCGTAGGGAGCTTTTGCAAAGTCAGGTGAGAGATGCTGCAGGCTTGGATTAGGGTGGGGGCGGTGGGAATGAGAGAGTTGGGAACTGGACAGAATTGAGACAGTTTTTGGAAGTAGAATCGATGGGACTTGGGGAAAGACTGAAGTGAGTGTGGAGGTGAGCAGGCAGTTTTAAGGACGACTCCCAGGTTCCTTGCATCAACCACATGGAGGATTGTCCATGAAAAGAAGCCAGAGGGTAGAATGTCCCTGGGAAGTCTGTTTATTCTACAATTAGTGATGTCAGAGGCCCTTTGTGCAAAATTTCCCCCTCAGAGGCCCCAGGGTGGAAACTTAAAGGTCACTAACTATGTCTGAACAGTATTGGAGGAAATGGGGTGGGGATGGGGGAGACAGGGTTCTTGGTGACTCAGAGGGCGGATTTTCCTCCACAGACCTTTCTGATGATGGATTGGAACATGAATGGGAGCAGAGCTCCATTCTGGAGTCCCCAAAGAGGTGGCATTTTTGCTTGAGCTCCACTCAGCTGTGTCCTTGGTTGCTGAGAGCTTGTGGGGTTTGGGGGAAAGCACATCTCTCTCGCTGTGGAAACTGCGCCGTTGGATTGTTCTGTGGGACATAAGGACAGGGCTGAATGGCTGAGGAGAAATATGTTGGGAGTTGAATTCCCTGTGAGACACTAAATATACAAATGGATGTGGCCAGACCATATATAAAAATAGAACTCTGACCCACGGCCTGCAACTACAAGTTCAGGAAGCCAACCCACAACCCCTGTAACAGTCGGCCCCAAATGGCTGGGATGTTATCAGTAACTGCTGGCTTCCCTAATGTGTGTCCCCTTTCCAACTTAGGACCAACCAGAGAAAGCCAAATGTGCACCCCTAACCAGTAACATAGGATGCCCTGCTTCTAGTTAACCCACTATCCACCCCCCACCCCCAACCAAGCCCACAGCCTGCAATCAGGACATCCCTGAAGGCTTCCCTTTTTTCGCTAACACACTTTCCCACTCCTCTGCCTGCCTTGGTGTCTCTGCCAAATGCAAGGGACGGTGCTGACTCCCTTGCTATCGCAGCTCTGAATAAATAGCCTTGACTTGTTCTCATTTGGGTGGTCTTCCTTTATTTTCATACCTGGCCCCCTTCTGGGCCCTCGTGGAAGCTTACCTCACTGGGGACTTGGGGAGGGGGAAGGCGGACTCAGACCTGGAGCTCCCTGTATTTCTCAGAAGGCTGATTCTTCATCAGAGGTAATGCCAGCAACATCTGGCAATTAGTCCAACACCTTCCCAGTGCAGCAGAGAAGGATGACTGAGCAGGAGGAGGGCCGTCAGCTGGGACAGGCTCTCTGAGAAACAGCTGTTTAAAGGTGTGTGTATGTGCGCACACATGTTTTCCTGAAATCGTTTATCTCCTTTACGGGAAGAAAGCCCATAATGGCTGCTGTGATCACTTTCAGAGTTTGGAGCTATACAAAGGGCTCACATGGTATGTTCTCCTTCCCAGACAATACATACAGAGTATGTGTACATGTGTCTGGAACTGGGTCTGAATCCTGGCTTTATCACTCTCCAGGTGTGTGATCTTGACCCCACCCCACCCCAAGGTCTCAAAGTCCTCCTGTGTTTATTTCATGGATGTTTCCAAGTTGCAGTGTTGGTCTAAGTATTGTCCACACACCACCTGCGTCTGAATCCCCTGGGGTATTTGTTAAGCAAAAAGATTCTGGACCCCACCCCAGACCCAACGAATCAGAGTCTCTGGCAGTGGGCCGGGAACTGCAAGACTAGCCAGCTCGCCAGGTGATTTTTTCCTGCTCATTAAAGTTAAAGTTTGGGTTACTCATCTCAGGTACTTGAGAGGTTACGATGATGATCAAGACTCAATACGCCTCCTCGCCGAGGGCTTGTGTATAGATAGATCCAAGAAAAAGCAAATTGCACTAAACACAGAAATTGAGGAACCAAGAGTTGTAGGAAGAAGAGATGAATTTGAACCTGGGAAATTTGACAAGGCTGTATGAAGGAAGTAGCTTTCAGTCTAAGCCTTGAGGGAGAGGCAGAATTTCATCATACGTACATGGAGAAATGGAGAGAGGTGACCAGCAAGAGCAAACACTGTTAGCTTTTGCTGCATAAAAACCCACCCTGAAATTTAGTAGCTTCAAACACCAACATTTATTATGGTTTCTGATTCCATCAGTCAGCTGGGTGGTTCTGTGCATCTGGACCAGGTATGACTGATCTTGGCCTGACTTACTCATGTGTCTGTGTCAGCTGGCAGGTCAGCTGGTGAGTGGCTGGCCTAGGATGGCCTCACTCACACCTCTGGTGTTGGCTGGCTGCTGCCTGGGGTGATGGAGTGACAGAGCACGTGACCTCTCATCACCCAGCAGGCCAGCTGAGCTTCTGCATGTGGTGCTGCCAAGTTTCAAGAGTGACAGCAGAAGCATGCAAGGCCTCTTGAGCCCTAGACTTGGAACTCATACATCATCTCTCCTGCTACATTCTATTGGCCAAAGCAAGTCACGGGCCAGCTCAGACTCAAGGAGAAATAGCCTTCATGACTTGATGGGACAAGTTGCAAAATATGGTAGCCATTTTGGAAATCTACCACAGATCCCAGTGAAGGAAAATGCTTTGGATCTTTCCAGAACACCAGAGAGCAGGGTGTTTGTGGAGGGCAATGAGAGACCCGAGAGGCCGTGATTGTGTGTCCAAAGCCTTACTGCCCCCAGGTCCCTCCCTTCACTGTTGAATACCCAGAATGGGCAGCAGCCAGCAGAGGCCTGCCCAGGGGGAGGGGCAGTGGGAGCAGTTTCCCCCACCCCAGAGGGAAGAGTATTTTATCACTGACGTTTCTTGGAGTCACTGACGCATGGTAATTTTGAAAAAGCAGGCCAACTTTTGGTCAGTCTAGTGTTCTTTTGTAATTCTCTACAGACAATGCACCCATGTTTTCCCTTCTCTCAGGGCAGACCACTCCCACTGACACTCCTTTGGTTTTCCAGAACTAGATCCAGTATCCACAGAGCAGAGCCCCGCCAGGGAGCTGGTGGTGGGGAAGAGGAAGGCCTTTTCCCTCCACAGGAGAGAGGCATAGACTCAACATGGTCCATAGGTCACTTATTATAGCGGCATAGGCCCATTCTAAAGTCCAGTTAGGTGCCACCTGCTTGTGGGATAAATAGTATTGTCGCTGTTTCACGGATGAGGGACAGGAGAGTCAGAGAGGCCCAGGGACTTGCCCGAGGGCGTGCACCTAGGAAGGAGGACACCTGCTGCTTGACTATGGAGGTAGTGAATCCGTGGAAAGGATGGGGTTTCTGTGGAGTATTTGAAGGGATGAGAGGCCCTGTGGGTCTGGCTTCTTGGAGAGGGGGTTATGGTGCCGATTTGTCCCTGTGGGAAACCTGGCTTCCAGGTAAGGGTGATGGGTTGGTGCACATTTAACCACCAGCTCTGGGGAGAGTAGGATCCCTGGGTTGCAGCGTTTGCTGATTGCAGTGGTGTAATCCCTCCCATCACAGCCCATTGCAAGCTATCAACATGATGCCATTGAACAGAGGTGGGAAGGGAGGCACATGGTGTGCTCTCACAAGCCTTTAGAAGTGACTCCAGCACACTTGAGTGAGGGTGTGAGTGAAAAAGTGTGAGCCGGGCTCACTCATCAGGAATGAAGCGTTGCCATGGGCTGGCCGTGGCCTCTGGCTGGTTCAGAAAGCCCAGCGGTCTGTTTGATGGGCTGTGCCATGCGTATAATTTCTCGGTCCTGCCTTTTCTGAAGAATTTGAGTCATTTGCAGCTAAGAAATCCTGGTATGTGGGCGATGGGGAGTTGAGCACTGTCCTTCTCCTCTCTCAGAAGGGAAACCATCCAAGATCTTTACAAGATTGGGGTTTGAAAAACAACTGGTCTCAACTTGGTCAAAGGGGCCCAGTGGGCTGGACGGAAGAGCCAGAAGAGGATGAGGCTTCCTGACCTTCTGGAGACTGGGAGGAGAGGTGCTGGGAAGGCAGCGAGAAATGAGGGGGCCCTCCCAACTGAGCTGCGCCTCGCGGTGGGGAGACAAAGCAGATGGAAGGAGGAAAATCCAACAAACCTATGCACAACCGTGGCAAACAGATAATTAAGTAAGAATTATTACAATTCCAACATACTTATAAATTTTGTGCTTTATGATCTTTATTTGGAATTACCCATAGGGAGAGGGCATGACAGATGATGAATGTCTGTTCTTGTCCAGGACACCAGCGGGCTTTATCCAGTCTCACCCCACTGCCTCCTGACCTACATCTGCTCGTCTGGCCCCTCACTTCACTCAAGCGAACTCAAAGCTGCTCCTAAATGAATCCCATGTTTGTATGGGGAGAGGGAAAGGATGCTGTTACTCCCCCATAGAGAGAAAGTCCAGCTGTCCCTCTCTGAGGGCATCCTCCGTAACAAAGTGGGCCAATTTAAGGCAGAACACACCTCATGAGGACCACACACACCATCTATATAGAGAGTATCCCACTGGCAGAGGCACCAGCACCTGACAGAACCAGAGGGAGCCAGAGAGAGACACAAGATCCTTCCCAATGATGGGAAACCATCCCCGCTTCTCGATTCTCTTTGCTACCCCAAGACCTAAGCACCCAGGAGAAGAGATTCGATATTGTTACTATTATTCTCCAGTGCTATCTCACAGACCTCAGGGCTAGGACAGTGCCTGGCACATCACTTCCACTCAGGCATCTTATTATCATGCAGATACATAAGAAGGTAGGTGCTTCTTGTGATCTACTCTGTGGAGGACAAACTGGACAAGACTTGGGGCAGGAAGAGAGGTAGGAGGAGGTGGCGATAAGTAGTAAAGGGCAAGGTGTAATGATGAGGATAAAGAGCACTTCTCCTCTGTGCCCATCCTCCCCCAAATCCATTACCCCTTCTGCACGAGAGGAAGCACCAGACAAACTCAAACTGAGGGACTTACTACAAAATACCTGACCAGCACTCCTCCAAACTATCAAGATCATCAAGACTGAGGAATTGTTACAGACCAGAGGACCTAAGGAGAAGTGACAACGAAATGTAATGTGACATTCTAGAGGGGCTCCTGGGACAGAAAAAGGACATTGGGGAAAACTAATGAAATCCGAATCAAGTGTAAGGTTTAGTTCATAGTAATGCAGCGCTGTCGGTTTCTCCATTTTGACAGGTGTACCACAGTAACATAAGGTGTTAAAACTGCGGGGAACTGGGTGTGGAGAATACGGAAACTCCCGCGACTGTCTCTAAACTTCTCTGTAAATCTAAAATTGTCCTAAAATTAGAGGTTTATTAAAAAGGGGGTGAGGAGAGGAGGCATTGCTTCCTCGTTGGGCCCTTGGGGACAACTTTGTGGACAAGGTGTCTTCAAGCTGTTGCAGAGCAGGCAGGGTTTGGCGGGGGAGGGTTTACAGTGTGTGGGGAGCCTGAGCAGAGACCCAAGAAACCTGGGGGCGGGCCAGTGGGCTTGGTTGTCACCAGGGTACTGCTTCTCTTCCTAGAAAACGTGGCCATAGCATAGTCATTTCAGCTAGGGTTATTTGCTTTTGACTCTAGGATTCTCTAAGTTGGGAAGTAATTAGGCCCAGGCCTAATTAGGGCATGTGCAGTTTTCACAGGCAGGGAGCGTGGTCCGGGGGGCTGCAATGCCCACGAGCTCTGCCACGGTCTCCAGGCAGGCCTGGGGCCAGGCAGGCTCCCTCTCCCCATTCTGATGAAAAATGAGTATGTTGGGTCCACGCAAAAACCTGCACATGAATATTTATAGCAGCTTCATTCATAATTGATAAGACTTAGAAGCAACCAAGATGTCCTTATTAGGTGAACGGATAAATAAGCTGTGGTCCATCCAGATGATGGAATATTATTCAGCCCTAAAAAGAAATGAGCTGTCAAGCCATGAAAAGACATGGAGGAAACTTAAATGCCTATTTCTAAGTGAGAGAAGTCAATCTGAAAAGGCTACAAGCTGTATGATTCCAACTATATGACATTCTGGAAAAGACAAAACTCTGGAGACAGTAAAAAGATCAGCAGTTGCCAGGGACTGGGGAAGGGAGGGATGAAAAGGCAGATCCCAGAGGGTTTTTAAGGCAGTGGAACTACCCTGTCTGACACCAGTGGTGGATACATGTCAATACACATTTGTCTAAACCCATAGGATGTATACCACCCAGCGTGAACCCTGAGGTAAACTGTGGACTTTGGGTGATAATGATGTGTCAGTGTAGGTTCATCAGCTGTAACAAATGTACCATTCTGGTGGGAGATGTTGATAATGGGGAAGGTTATACACGCTGTGGGGTCAGAGAGTGTGGGGGAAATCTCTGTACCTTACTCTCAATTTTCCTGTGAAGCTAAAGCTGCTCTAAAAACATAAATTCTTGAAAAAAAAAACAACCACAATACAAAACAAAAAAGCAAGTCTGCTGGGGTGAACTAGGGGTCCAGATGAATCCCCTCTGGTATAGGTTCAGCCTCTCAGCTCCCTTTCAAGGCCCCCAGCCCGGGTCTGTCTGGGAGGCTTTGCCGGAACTGAAGTCATTGCAAGGTCCAAGGGGAGCGCTGAGCGTCAGGGTCCTGGGAGCAGAGCAGACATACTTAGACATTCAGAGGAGTGATTTGTGGAGGAGAAGTCATTCGAGCTGGGGTTTCATGACTTCACCATGTGACCTAAGTCCCACCCTGGCCCTGTCCATTTTCTTGCAAGTCCTTCCTACATGGGGACATTTTGTTAAACATACTTCCACACACCCACTGCTCCCTGTTTGTCATGTTCCTGCCACTCAGCTTGTCCCTGGGTCCCCTCCTTGCCTGGAAGCTGAGGTCAGAGTTTGTGTGGTGCGAGCACCACAGGGGAGGGAGGGGGTGATGGAGTCCCCATGCTGACAGGCCCCTTGGTGGGCAGCTCCTTCCATTCAGTCCGTGAGACAAGATCTTGAGGGCCCCTCCCTGCCCTGGCAACCCCGTTCTATCTTTACGGTGGCTGCTCTGGAACAGGGAAGGAGGCTGAGCTGAAAATTCTTGTTCTGTTCATTCCATCCTGAGTCCCAAATAATTGACCTGGAGGGAAAGCCGAGCTCCAGCCTCCAGGGCAGTCTGCCTTTGGAAAGGAGCCTGACAGTTGCTCACGACTAGAGCTGCTTCTAAGTGGACCACCGTTTGTCCTCAAAGCCCGTCTGGATTGTCCCCAGTGCAGATGGCAGGTGGCATCACGGGACCCAAATGGGAAGAGGATCCTGTGACCTCCAAACCAATTAAGTGATTTCTCAGCAGCTGGGAACAGCTGCGCGAGGGGAGCGCCGTGATTGCTCTGGATAACAGGTGAATTTTTCTCCCACCCGAAGTCGCCTCAGAGCTCGTGGGAGGTATTGATGGTGGATCCTGCGCAGGTCTGGAAAATTGGTCTCAGGAGAAGCAAGGAAAGTGACATCAGTGACCTGGCTTTTTCAACAGAGGCTCTAATGAGGAGAGCTGGGCTGTTGCGGGAAGAGGCACTTCCGACTCTCAGGAAAGTTCCCTGGGCCGGAAAGGGGAGGAGGGACCTCAGACACACCGCTGTGAGAGGAGCAGAGAATTAGGGGATTCAGGTTTGGAACCTCTACCCCCAGTCATGCCACTGGAACCGCATTCAAAATTGTCCCCCAAGACTATTTTGCAGTGAAAGAATTGTTCTATATTTTGATTGTGGTTGATGGTTACACGGTTACATGCATCAGTCAAAGCTGTCATAAAACTGTAGACTTCAAAGGGTCAATTTTACTATATGTAAATTTTTCCTAAATTTAGATATGCACAGAACGCACATACTCAGTGTCCTTAGGCCTGCTCTCTTCCCCTAGACGCCCGTAGGCCTCTGTGTGGCCTGATGTTAACCCCACGTCCTGCCTACGACTCCTGAGGTTCCTTCTATGAATTTTTAAAGGAGGAAAGAAGGAGGAGAAATACTGGCATGGGGTAGAAAAACTGGGAGGTCTCTAAAGCAGTGGTTGGCCCCCTTGGCTGCCCTTGGGACCCTCTGGGGTTTCTGACAACCCCAGGCCCAGGCCACACCCGACCAGTGAAGTCAGACTCTCTGGGGCTGGGATCCAGGCTCAGGATTTTCAAGTCCCCGCACCCTACTCTCCACCCTATGAAAGCTTTGTGGTAACAGCTTGAGGACCACAGCTCTCAAGTCATCAAGAGCGGTTTGTCCATTTGACCCTTCACCGTTGCATCTTTGGAGATGGCCTCAAAAGACTGCATTTGAGGTCCCATGCTCCCCAGCCCCACGCCCGCCCCGCAGGTGCTGGGTGCCCTCAGATTTCCACCTTGCTGCTGTGCTGAGACCTTCACTAGGCTGCTCCCTCGCCCACGCAAGGATCAGTTGGGAACTTTGGCCCTGGGTTGCCACTGCCTCCTGCCACCCACTCCTCCCTCTCTCCCTGGGAGTGTGTGTACCTATCGTGCCCCCAGGGGCAGAACATGGCACTGGGAACTGAGCTCTGGTTCCAGCTCTGCCTGGTGGGTGAGATTCCCTGAGGGCCCCAGGCCAGGGCAAATCACTCAGCCTCTTTGAGCTTCAGCTTTCTCCTCAGCAAGACGGGGGAGGTGGACGAGAGGATGCCTAAGGACTCCCTTTGGAAACTCAAGCATGTGAACCCTCATTGATATTTTCCCAGCGGCACCCTGGAGGGCGTGACCGTGTGTCCTTCGTCTCTTGATTTCCAACAGGAGTCACTGCTGTGTTCTCACAGGGTTCCCCAGTCACCGTTTGCCAAATTAATTATTATTAAGCCTTGTTCTCATGGGGAAAAGGAGCAAGCTATTTTCAGGCCGGCGGATTAACTCGGAGCTCAGCGCGGGCCTCTAAAACAGCTGCTGGCTCCCGCTGCGAGGCTTCTGATGTGGCCCAGATTTCTAAGTGCTCCTGTCCTAACACAAAGGCTGCCACCGTGGCTCTGCCCGCCCGCCAGGAGGGAGGACGATGAGCCTGCCCTCCCACACGCTCTGTTCCTTTCCTGCGTAACACTGACAGGGCACGAGGCCGTCCCCTCTGGAGGGGACAATCGGGAGGCCCAGTGGGGAGCAACATTGCATTTTGAAGCTTTCCCAGAATCAACTGGTTGGAGCTATGTTTTTCAAAGGGTCTCTTCTTGAATGTTGGCCAAGTGGCTAGCCTGCCAGAAACAGCTCTGGCCTGGACACCATCCCTCTGCCCTCATCAGATTTCCCCACCCCCGTCAGAGCCCGAGGCGGGCTACAGTCCCACCCCAGGCACCAGGGTTCCCATTCAGGGGTGCCACGGCAAGGATGTGTGCTTGGGGGAGGGGAGCTTAAAAGAACAGAAATCTGTTCTCTCACAGTTCTGGAGGCCGGACGTCCAAAATCAAGGTGTCCCCTACTCCCTCTGATGGCGCCAGGGGGGGATCCTTCCTTACCTCTTCCAGCTCCTGGGGGTGGCTGGCAATCCTCGGCTTTCTTTGGTTTGTAGCTGTATCTCTGCAATCTGCCCCTACAGTCACATGGGCTTCTTCCCTGCATGTCCTCACACGACCCTCTCAGACCGACTTCAGTCATTGAATTTAGAGCCCACTCTAATCCAGTACGACCTCATCTTGACTAATTACCTCTACAAAGACCCCATTCCCAAAAAAGGTCTGAGTGGACCTGAATTTTAGGGGGACACTATTTAACCCAATGCAATACCCCTGGAGCTTGCCCACTCCAGGACCACGAGCCCCTCCCCTGCAGCTCTGCCCTGCTCCCTCACCCCTACACCTGTTGTGGAGCCACCACAGGCATGAGTTGGTGTTACTGCAGAGACCACATGAACTGTGTCTGTGGGAGGGGTCTTTCGGCAAAGTCTGAGCAGGGTGAGCTCAGCACCACAGCGTTGAAGACAGACGTTGGGGTGAGGAGAGAGAGCCAAGGCCTGGATCCGAAGACTTCGGTCAATTTCCAATGTGCCAGCTCAGAGCATGAAGCCACCTGCAGCCCCACAGCTTGATAGCATTGAGGTCGAAGGCTGTGTACATTAAAATTAAGCTTCTACTCTCTGCAGGAAATTCCTGCCCAGGAAGGCAAAGTTACAAAGGACTTTATTATTTGTTTCATGAACTTCTTGAAAATCTATTTATCTTAACTTTATTTATCACTCAACTAGCCTTCATCAGGGTGAATAGCCCTTTTCTCAGAACAGTAGATGGCTCAGTTGGGTTTATCAAATGATTGTTTACTCTCTTTTTTTGGTGAAGAAGATTGGCCCTGAGCTAATGTCTGTTGCCAATCTTTGTCCTTTTGCTTGAGGAAGATTGTCCCTGAGCTAACAATTATGCCAATCTTTCTCTATTTTGTATGTGGGATGCCACCACAGCATGGCTTGATGAGCAGTGTGTAGGTCCACGCCCGGGATCTGAACCTGTGAACCCCAGGCCGCTGAAACAGACAGCATAAACTTAACCATTATGCCACCAGGCTGGCCCATGACTGTTTACTCTTAAGTTTCATTCAAAACCTTCCTTTCTCTGTGTTCCCCAATCCTCAACTATTATACCAAGAACTCAGTCCAATCCCAATCAGCTCCCCACAAATGAAGACCCACCTTAAACCAGACCCCCTGATTTTATAGACATGGCCCCTTGAGCTCTTCATTCTGAGGCAGTGGCCCCCCCTGCTGCAGAAAGCAATACTCTGAGCTTTGCTGGCGCCACACGCTGTCTAGATGGCAGTCTGCATGGGGTTGGCAATTGGCACCTCTCTGAGCGTCAATCTCCTATATTTTATATTTATATTTAAACATATGTAAATACATAGTATTATAAATAAATACATATTTTATAGTAAGCCCTGGTGGTTTAGTGGTTAAGATTCGGCACTCTCACCGCCCCGGCCCGGGTTCAATTCCCGGTCAGGGAACCACACCACTGTCTGTACTTGCCACAATCTGGTGGCTGTGTGTTGCTATGATGCTGAAAGCTCTGCCACCGGTATTTCAAATACCAGCAGGGTCACCCCGGTGGACAGGTTTCAGGGGAGCTTCTAGACTAAGACAGACTAGGAAGAAGGACCTGGCCACGCAATACTGAAAAAATTGGCCGTGAAAACCCTGTGAATGGCAATAGGGTGCTGTCCGATACAGCCCCAGAAGGTGAGAGGATGGAGCAAAAAGACCAGGCAGCGTTCTGTGCTGCTGTGCACAGGGTCACTAGCAGTTGGAATCAACTTGACTACGCTAACAACAATATATTTTATATTACATATTTTTATACTTATACTTTATAAAGTGTATAAAATGAGGATAACAATTCCCTGCTGCGCCCACCACACAGACTTGTGGGTCCCCACTCGCCCCAGGCCCGCACCAGTTGAAAAATGGAGCCCAGTAAGAATCCTCCCCAGCCAGGACAGTCTCCGCGACGGAAAGGCACGGTTGCCCACGTGGGTGATCTGAAGTCTTTTAAGTGTGGTATGACTGTAATATAATTCCGTAAATGGTAGGCTGCTGTATAAACCTTAGGGACAATTATTAGCAGTTAGATATTTTTGTCCCTCTGCCTCAAACAGAAGCTTTTGAACCAAATAGAATCTAGTGAGGTAAAATCGGCCGCTGGTTGAGAAATTCTGGGCCCTCAACCAAGAGTTTCTTACCTTTTGTTAAGTGGAAGTAGACAAACCTCCCACCTGCCCTGGGCTCAGGATTAACCCGGGTGACATCAGGTGCCTGTGAGGAGATGGGGGACGCTACCGGGCCGTCTTCCTTGTCCTCCTCTAGCCCAGCTTCAGCATCTGATGTTGGCCTGCTCAATGCAAGTCAGGGGGAAATCACTGTGCAATAGCCAAGAAATTAATATTTAACCAGAGGGTACCTACCGAAAATTTAGTTATCTAAACTGACTTTCGATAGTTTTCTGATGGTACTTTATGTAAAATGGAGAAGAAAAACGTGCTATTCAGAAGTTGTGCAGAATTCCTCTTAGGTTTGGGAACATACTGTGATGGCTTCTCTGGACGCGTCTAACATGCACTGTGATTCTGGGCGTGGGGCTCCTGCAGATCAGATAGTTGCCAACTGGGCAGCGCGTGTATAGTTTGGCCAAGGGAAAATCAAGATGCAAATCCATATTGCACTTTCCCCAACAGTCCCTACAATGGCTTGCAGACTGGTTCTGAGTCAGGACCCCATCAAGGTTTGGGCATGGCATTTGGTGGCTGTGCCTCTTTAGTTTGAGTTGATCTAGATGGTTCCCCAACCTTTCAGTCCCCTATCATATTGACTGTTGGAGAACATGATCGGTTTCTTTTTTTTTTTTTTAAAGATTGGCTCCGCCAATCTTCCTTTTTTTTCTCTTCTTCTCCCCAAAGCCCCGCAGTACATGGTTGTATATTCTAGTTGTAGGTCGTTCTAGTTGAGCTACGTGGATCCCGCCCCAACATGGCTTGATGAGTAGTGCTAGGTCCACACCCAGGAACCAAACCTATGAAACCCCTGGTCACCAAATCAGAGGCCATGAACTTAACCACTCAGCCACAGGGCCGGCCCCGATCAGTTTCCTATAGAATGTTCCACCTTCTGGATTTTGTCAGTTGTTTCTTCCTGGTGTCATTTCACATATTTCTCTCTTTCATGCAAAGTAGGGGTTAGGGCTCAAGTCTTGATTAGATTCACCTTTGGTGAGAATATTTCACAGATTTTTTAAAATAGTTTTTTTCTGACAATAAAACCAATTCAAATTCATTGTAGAAAATTTGAAGAAAAAAAGAAATAAAGATAGTCCATAATTCTACCATCCCAAGATACACGCATTTTGGTGAATTTCTTGCCAATCTTTTGTTCTCTGCATGTATATAAAAAGAGACAGAGATAATACGTAAATATTCTTTTAAGAACAAAATTAAGCTCACGATCTCTCTTTGTGGTGAAGTGTGTGTGTGTGTGTGTGTGTGTGTGTGTGAGATCCATCTTCCAACCATTATATATTGATCAATTTTCCTATTGTTGGGCATTTGGGTAATTTCCAATTTTTGTTCTTTACATATGTGACAGACATCCTTGCACACAAATCCTTATCGATCTTCTTCTCATATGGAATTACTAGACCAGTACTATGCATGAGATTTTTGATACACATTGACAAGGTGCCATGGTTGATTAATTTTTACATCCAGAAGCCATGTGTGAGCCTGTCCATTTTGCCAAAACTTCACTAAGCCATAATTTTCTTTAAAATTTTTTTAATGGACGAAAACATAATGGTATCTAATTTTAGTTTCCTACCTGATTATTTAAGGAAGCTAAGCACCCTTCCGTATGCTCATTAGCCTGTCGTGTTTCTTTTTAGTATAATTTTATCTATAATTTCTTGTTTGTAGGGTTCTTTATTTGTATTAGGAAGAGTAATCCTCTGTCACATATGTTGTTCTTATCAAGTTATAAAATGAAAGGCAATCTCGGATTTCACTCATGCCCCTTCTCTCCGGGGACCTAGACTGGACTCTCTGAACTGCCGACGGAGTAGGAGGTATGGCACGGAGAATGCACAGGCGCACTGCCTGGCACACGGGAGGCGCTCACAAAGGTCGGGTACATGCTGCCCTTACAAAGGTCCATCCCTACGTGACCCCAATAGGCCCTCACGACATGCACCCTCCTGTGACCACAGGGACCCTGTAATAAACCACCGGGATGAAGCTCCGAGCTCCTCCTGACCTTGCCTTCCCACCTCCCACTTCATTCCTCTCTGTCCATTTGCTCCTCGTGGGGCCAGACCTGCTTGGATTTGCCTCCTGATTTTCCCTCAGCTGACCTGCAGACATGCCCCCCATTTACAACAGCCTCATCTGCAGAAGCCCTGACCCCAGAACCACAATCAGTATGAGGTGCCTGGCTCCAAGGATTGCACCTCTGAGAGCTGCAAAGGCTGGGAGCTGCGGTGGGAGCAGAGGGAGGCGCGTGCCTCTGAAGGAAGCTGAGTCCAGGCTGGCCTGAGGCATGAGGACATCCTGGGCAAGCCAATCAGGCTGATATTTTAAAAAAATTTTCTAATGGGAAGTAGATAGAAAGTAATTTTCTGTTTAAAAAAATAGTGTGGAGAGAGAGCTTTTTCCCTCTGCTTCTCCCCAGAACAGCTTCTCTAAACCTTCGCTCTGAGTTTTCCATGTCGCAGTCACCAGTGACTTGCCCATCTCCTCCAACCAGACTATGAGTGCCTGGAAGATGGAGACTTTCCCCATTTGCCTTGGAGTCCCTAGCACCTGGGGCAATGTCTGGCACATGGAAGGTACTGGAACGCATTGCTGACTCTCTGTAAAAGCCTGCAATAGACACATGGCCTAAGAGGGAGGAGCAAGAAAGTCACACATTGCTGATCTCAGGCCCTTTGGACACCCAGGCCCAGCCCTTGCTGACTTGGAGCTCCCAGGCGGTGAAGGGAAGCCCAGAGACAGGCCCTGCTCCCCTCGGCTGTTCCAGGATGTTCATCTCTCTGCATCCTGAGTCACGTGCAGCTCATTTTGTCCTGGATTAACTTTGAAAAGCAGCAATTCAACTTGGAGGGAGAGAGAGAGAGAGCTAGAGAGAAAGAGAGACAGAGAGAGAGACAGCTGGAGGGGATCTGAATGAGCTCTGGGGTTGGGAGGACCACTGGGCTGCCCCGGACACCAGGAACAGGAGATTAGATTGAAAGCAGCGAAGCTGTAGGCAGAAGGGGCTTCAGAGAGGGTCCCAGGCTAGCTGGAACAATTTACCATAGCCTATTTTAGTTCTTTCCCGCCCACCTGCATGTTTTAGATCATTTAAGCTGTCTTTACACTAAACATTTTTAAAAGAAAACAACTCTGTTAGAAACTTATTTTGGACAAAGAAAAAAAGATGGAAAACAGCCATGCAGCCTCCAATTTTCTCACTCCCAGCCCCACGTTGTTGAGATGCTGTCTCCGTATCCAGGCCCTCCCTACTATAGATGCAGCTTCTAGGAACAGGATTCAGTAGCCCAGCCCCTCCCAGCCCCGACACACACAGACACACACAGACACACACACACTCTTCCTAACCCCAGGCCTCGAAACCATCCCTCTAGTCCCCCTCCAGGCTGCCTTCACCTTTGAAAATAGTGTCTTGATTGAACTCTTACTTGATTTTGCTACCTTTTACCTTCTGGCCCCCGACTGACACAGCTTTGTTTGGGACTTTTCCAAGAACTGTTCACCATGTCGGAAAATCATGTCACCAATAGAAATGCCATGGCGGTATTTGAGTGGCAATTCAACTCACCCGTCTCAGGCCGCATTTCAGAGCAACCACATTCATGTCTGTGTCAATGATGTTTTCTGGCACAATCGTGCTCAAGAATTTACATGTTGAAGTGAATGTTATTTTATCATAAATTCTTTTCCTTTTGTGTCTTCTTTTTATTGAAGTTAGGGCCTCGTATTCATTGTTTTTAACATCACGTGTACGGGTAGATTATTCCATTCAGGATAGCAAAAAGGGGGTCATAAAGTATCTGTTACAAAGAGAAGTCAGTGGGGTTGACAGGCTGGAGAGCCACGGCACTAAGCCTGTCCCCAGCCCTTTGTGCTGCTTCTCTCCTGCGAGAGGCCTGGGCTCGTACTTTGACACTGACCACAGCAACAATAGGCAAACAATAAGAGTTGGCATTTGTGATGTCTTCTATGAACTCTGCTTCACATATGTTTTCTCCTTTAACATTGCCCTCACCACTCCTGATTTGCTATTTGATATATGATAATACCTATCCTCACTTCCCTTTGCAGCTACAATAAAAATCAATATAACAATAAAAGCACTAAATTTGTATAATAAAAAAAAACTATAGATATGATATTAACTCCTCCTGGAACAGGGCTTGGCTGTGTTTGGTTCCCAGTTATATGTGATGGGCTTGATCTTAAAGGATAAATCCCCGGGGTCGGGCCCCACATGGACGAGCCACGCCTGGCAGCCCCTCCCACCCCATCACCCATTCCTGTCCATCAGAAGCAGTCCTGTCTCCAACTGCGCCCTCTCCCCAAGGCTGTCACATCAGAACTCAGTGCTCATTTTTACATTAACATATTATTTACATATAGGAAAGTTCACCCATTTAAATGTACACTTTGATGAGTTTGAGTAATTGTATACAATTGTGTAACCACCATCACAATCCAGACCAGAAGCATCTTCCACCCTAAGAAATCCCTCGTGCCCTGTGCAGTTTTCCATTCCTGCCACCAGCCTCAAGCAACCACTGGTCTGCTCTCTCTCACCATAGTTTTGCCTTCTCTAGGATTTCACACAAATGCTCTCATATCATATACCATCTTTTGTGCTTGATTTCTTTCACTTTAGCATAATGTTTTTGAGATTCATCTGTGCTATTCCACGTACTGCTACTTTTTTCTTTTTTGTTATTGAGTAGTATTCCATTGCGTGCATATTTTACAATTTGTTTATCCATTCACAGGTGATGGACATTTGGGTTGACTCCAGATTTGGGTGATTATGAATAGAGCTGCTATGACCATTCACTCACACATCTTTGTGTGAATGTATGTTTCCATTTCTCTTACATAAATAACTAGGAGTGGAATGGCTGGGTCATATAGTAAGTTTAAGTTTGATTTTAAAAGGTACTGCCATACTGTTTCCCAGAGTAGCTGCACTGTTTTGCATTCCCACCAGCAATGCATGAGAGTTCAGTTGCTCCACATCCTTGTCAGCACTTAGTATTGTCAGCTTTTGTTGTTTTGTTTGTTCTAGCCATTCTAATAGCTGTGTTGTAGTGTATTGTTGTGGTTTTACTGTACATGCCCCTGATGACTAATGAGGCTGAGTTATCTTTTCATGTGCTTATTGGCCATTTGCATATCTTCATGGGTGAAATGTCTGTTCAAATCTTTTGCCCATTTTTGTATTGTATTGTCTTTTTATTATTGAATTGTACAATGCTTAATTTTTAACAGCTAAATTTTCCTTATGACCCAGTCTGAGGAATGAAAGTCTGATTTCTGTCTCAACTGCTTTATCTCACTTAGAGCAACAGCCCAGGATCACTGCCAGATGCTGTACTGTGACCTCCCAGAGGCAGTAGCCGCTGCTCCTTGGTTAGCACTTAGGGTGGCTAATCCTTTCTTTGAACATCTGTTTTTCTTTGTTCCAGGACTGGGGTACCCTCTGCTCAGAGTCCTTTTAGGGCTTCTTCTCTTCCTTTTGGAATTAGGATGCAGTAGGGTAGATTTAGTTCCAAGGCTCCATCTCTCTCCTGTTTGCTTTGTGTGATTAATGTTGCTTTGATGCTGGTTCTATTTGAGGCTGGGGCCTGGGTTGAGGGGACAAACAGCTATTTAAGGGTCATTGTAGGCAGCAGGATCAGCTGGGGATGGTTCCAGGGCTCGCTGATGCATGTCGTATGCTTCCAAATGCCAAAACCACAGGCCGATTGGAGGGCTGAGAAACCCCCATGAAAAACATCGAGCTGCTCACTCTGTCTGTCTTGATAGCTGCCCTTTTTATCAGGGGATGAGGGTTGTTACGGTGATGAGGGAGGGCTGAATGGGGAAGGCTTTGGGTTTTTATGTGATGATCTACAGGCAGAGGCATGAATTGTACAAACCACTATAGAAGTTTTCTTCTTTGAGCTGTGCCTGAGACATGTTCCCTCAACACAGTGGACACCATGAGGGAGACGGATGCTGTTTTCCAGGGTCCCCAGAGCTGGGTCAGTTTCTATCTTCTTGGCATAGCCCAAAGACCCACAGGAGTCCACAGCTACTACAGAGGGTAGGGAACAGCCAGGGCAGGTGACCCCAGGGCTGGGAAGGGACATGTTTTATTGGTTATTTTCCCATCCGCTTCTTCGGGTAGTCTGTCCTTAAGGAAATTCCAGGACTGTAGAAATCCTTTTCTAATTCCAGCCTGACACTGCGTTTATTCACATACGGGAGAGTCCTTGGGAAATCCTCTCGGTAGCTATCACAACACTTGTATCTCCACCTGAAATCTCAGGACCACCCAGGCCTTCTCACCTTCAGCTTCCATGGCTCAGGGAGGCAATCATATTTCCACAAGCTCTAGGAAGACGCAGGCTCACTTCACGCACACTGCTCTTGACTGCTGGCATTATCCTTGCAGACGGAGGCTGTAATTATACCAATCACTCTGCTGGATAGACCTGGAGTATCCCCATGATTAATGGAAGAGATTCACTCAAAACACAAGATGTCTCCTTTTCTAGTTGGGTGTACAAGCAAAATACCGTGGAAGAGTAGCCTCTGCTTCTCCAGCTGAAAGCTCTCGTCTGCTTCCCTCTCCTTCCCAGGCAACTGGAAACAGAGGGGCGTCTCCTTAGAATCCAAAGTCATGTTCACGAGCTGGCCCCGTGGCCGAGTGGTTAAGTTCGTGCACTCCACTTCGGCAGCCCAGAGTTCGGATCCTGGGCACAGACATGGCACCGCTCATCAGGCCATGTTGAGGCAGCATCCCACATGCCACAACTAGAGGGACCACAACTAAAATATACAACTAGATACTGGGGGGATTTGGGGAGAAAAAGCAGAAAAAAAAAAAGATTGGCAACAGCTGTTAGCTCAGGTGCCAATCTTTAAAAACAAAAAAACAAAATCATGTTCAGAGTAGAGGAGGCAGTGGTTAGAGGTCACAGGTGGCTTTTTAACAAGTTTTTGGAATATCTAATTTCAAAAGTCATTTTATATAAGTTCACTGTAGAAAAGTTGGAAATTATGGCAAAATAGGTACAAGAAACCCAAAGTCATCCAGAATCCCACCAGCCACTGATAACCCTTACTGGTACATTTGAGTATCTGTTTCCATTTGTTTTTGGCACATACATATAGTAATAGCTCACACAAAATATTCTGGTTTTTAACTTTTTTTTTCACTTTAGCATACCCAAATTATTAAATACTGCCAGTCAACACATACGGAGCACTAGCTATGTACCAAGACCAATTTTCTCACACTCTACTGGTATTATCTCCTTTAATCCTTGCAGGTACTGGAAGGAAAGATACTGTCATCTCTTCCATTTTATAGATGGGAAATTGAGGCACAGAAGTGTTAAAATGACCTGCTCAGGGTTATTAGTTAATATGCAGTGGAGTTAAGATTCAAACCCTGGCAGCCTGGCCACAAACACGCTCTGGCTGCCACCATGCCACGCTATGGTTTCCAGTGCTGGCCCCCTACTGGTGAGCTGTTGACCTTGAGAAAGTCCTTGGTCCTTCCTGTCACAGCCTGTGTAGGCCAGGCACCAAGGCATGCTGTGCAAATCTTTTCTGAGTACCTATCTTGTGTAGGGAGCTATGGCTGCAAATTTAACAAATACAGAGTCCCGTCCTCAAGGATCTCCAAATGTAGGAAGGAGACAGACGCCATTCTCTTAAAGCATGGCGAGGCCAGGGGATTCAGGAAAGACCTCCAGGGGGCGTCCTGCAGCCAACAGTGAGAGCAGGGACCTGCTGTTGGGGTGACTCCGAAAGATGGCCAGCAGTTCAGCTTTCAGCACCTGAAAGGGGGGCTTGCTCTAAATAGTTGTGGATACTTGTGGGGTCAACCTGGCCAGGGCCAGGGCAGTAGTGGTATTCAGAATCAACAAGTGGAAGAGCCACATTTCCGGGAGGTGCCTTTTGTTGTCATGGTGCCCAGATGGCAGGAGGGGACCAGTGAGAGAGGAGCCTCTGTGCCGTCTGCCCCTCAGCAGGAAGACGTTTATAAGGGGAGGAGAAGCTCAGGCAGGAACCAGGGCCGGACTCCAGCCTCAGGAGGGCAAAGGGAGGATGACATTCCTGGCCACGGCCTAGTCTCATACAGGTTGGGCTCTGGGAAGGCTGAGTTTTGAGTGACAAGGATGCTCAGGACAGCCAATGCGACACTGCCAGACTTGGCCAGGGCCACTTGTCCTCAGAGCTCGCAGTCAAGTGACACCTGGGACAGGCTGGGCTGCCACTCCTGTGTTCCCCCTCCTTCATCTGTCCTACTGTGCAGAGGAGAGGGAATGGGAGACGTGGAAATGCGTGGACCAGCTGAAAGCAGCAGGCCAAGGTGAGAAGTCTGTAAGTGTGCTTTTCCTTGCAAAAAAGTAGGTCACTTTCATTAACACACATCTCCTGGAAACTGAGCCCTCCCGCTCCGGGTTGGTGACTGGCTGTGCCCCCTTCTTGTCCAAGAAGAGTCCGTGTCTGAGAAGCATCTACAGGCTGTATTTTCCTGCTAGCAATAGTCATGACCACGGCCCCCAGGGGTTTCCTCTGGGCAGGCAGTGGGCTGCAAGTTTTCTGTTGCTGCCTCACTGAATCCACAAGCAGGAGGCAGGCTGTAGGCTTTCTCCTGTTGCACAGACAAGGAGGAAGTGAGCCTTGGAGGAGCCAGGGCCACATCCAGGGCCACGCAGCTACCAAGAGCCAGTCTGGGTTCAAACCCAGAGCCGTCTGATCACAAATCACTTGCTTGGCCTTGTCGTGCCTCTGTGTCCATTTGTGACACTTGGAGCTCCCCTTTGCCTGGAAACAAACTGAAAATTTAAAGTCCTTGGGGCTCATCTGGAGTCATTTTGGTCAGGCAAAGGGTTACTGGGCTGGGGGAGGTGGCAATCGGAGAGGTGGTGAGCGGGTTCAGTCTTTATTGGCCCCAGAGCCCAGAAGCCTCGCAGTCCAGCCCCCACTCAGACCCCACTGAGGGCTCCAAGGAGAGCTCCAGGGTGGGGGCTTCGCCTCCTCACTGCTGTAAATGCTGCCACCAGACCAGCAGCTGTGCCACACCCAGTGCTCCATCCACACGTGGCAGATGAAGAGAGGGTGAGGCTTGGGAGCCCGAGGCTGAAGGCAGAACTCCTGACCCCGCTGTGAAACTCTTTCTCAACTTTCTCAACCAGCCTCTCATCTCGCTGTTCTAAGGGAGGTCATCTACACCCAGCCCCATCCCACCTCTTGCTTTCGCTCATGATGTCCTTCCTACCAGGCAAGCACCATTCCCCTCTCCAAGGTCCAGCTCACATTTCTCCCTCTTGCACAAAACTCCCCACTAGCCAGTGGCTTCCTCGTCCTCTGAACTCCTGGCGTACCTGTCTGAGCTGTGAAAGCCTGTGCCCTCCAGAAGGTCCCCCTCCTGTTCTCCTTCACCGCGCTGCCCCTCCCACTTGCTATTTCAACATCATCATTTTTTTCCGTAAGGAGCTGTTGCATCAAACCTCTCCTATTGTCACATGAGGTAAGAAATCATAAAGACATTACAATTTTGGAATGATGTCTGTCGAATAATATTAGCACTAAGCATATTTCAGTCCCAGCTTCCTCTTTTGTTTTTAAGACTGTGATTTCCAAGTCTAATTTTGATATTCCCATTTAACAGTTGAAGTTTCCTGTGGGCCTTCACCGCCACCTCCCCCGCTGTCATTATGAACTCACGTGAGCCATGACTCCCACTCCTGCTACACAGGTTTGTTTCATATGATGCACTACCTTACAGAGATCCAAACACAGACCAGGTCTTGCCTCTGGACAAACAGACCTATGTCAAAGTAGTGGGATAAAATCACATCTCATTCATGTATTCATTCACTTGACAAATGTTTGCTGAGTATCTGCTAGGCACCAGGCTCTGCCGTGGGGGTAGCAGTGAACTGACATTCTGGAGCAGGGAGCCAGGAATAAGCAGATAGCGCATAATAGGGAGAGAGGTGCTATGGAGAAAAGTAAAGCAGAGTAAGGGGGGGCAGGAGCACCAGGGCTGGGGGTGCAGTGGTGGTGAGGGAAGGCCTTGCTGCAAAGGTGACCTTTGAGAGAGAGCTGAAGGAGTGGAGGGAGCCAATGGTGGGGCTCAGGCAGAGGGATCAGCAAGAGCAAAGGCCCCGGGGTGGGAGCCTGCTGGCAAGCCAGGCCCGCTGGAAGGCAGATGGCCTGGGGAAGTGAACTCCCAGGGGAGAGGATCAGGGAAAGAGTCACAGCCGAGGTCAGGGAAGGGGGCAGATCACGAGGGCCTGGTAGACGACTTTAAATGGCTTTGGGTTTTGCCCAAGTGAGCTGGGGAGCCTTCAGATCTTGACTTGTTTTTGACATGTATTTTAAAGAATTACTCTGGCTGCCGAGTGGAGAACACACTTGGGGGTAGAGTCAAAAGTGGACACAGGAAAACCAGTCTGGAAGTTGTTGGTGGTCTAGCACCCGGATTCCAGGTACATTCTGAAGGACAAGCTGATGGGATCTCCCGACGTCTTGGATGTGGGTGTCAGAGGAAAAAGAGAAGACCAGATGATGCCAGAGTTGATTTTATATGGGAACAATTTTCTTTTCTTTTTTTTTTAAGATTTTATTTTTCCTTTTTCTCCCCAAAGCCCCCCGGTACATAGTTGCGTATTTTTAGTTGTGGGTCCTTCTAATTGTGGTATGTGGGATGCCACCTCAGCATGGCTTGATGAGCGGTGCCATGTCAGCGCCCAGGATTCAAACTAGGGGATCCCCGGGCCTCCGAAGTGGAGAGGGAAAACTTAACCACTTGGCCACGGGTCCTGCCCTGGGAACAATTTTCAAAGTCTCTCGTGCATATTGTTAGAGTCTTTGATAACCCCTGGGGCGTGGGCCGGATTTTTCTTTACAGATGGGGAACCTGAGGCCCAGAGAGAGAGAAGAGGCTTCTCACATGTCACAGGTATTATTTCACAGGCCTATGTCATTGGCTGCTCGTGAGGCATTTTCTCTCTTTTCTTGTTTTATGTTTTGAGACAGCCTCAGAAGGAGGGCTATGCAGAGCAGGAGAGGGGAAGCTGGGCCGAGGTCAACAGGGGATCAGTGCAAAGGCCAGCATGAAAGGAGTGAGCGTACCGAAGGCAGGGCACAGGGAGCTGTGGTTGGAGGCTGTCTCTGCAGCCCCCACCTCGTGCTGCAAATGTCCTTCCCTATCAATAGAATGACCCTGAAGTCAGCCTTGTCTACTCTGTCGGCTCCCATCTGGCGCTAGACTGCAGAGTACGTTCTACTCATTATCACCCAGAGCTCCCCCTCCAGAACCTCCTCATGGGGGGTGTGGCACAATTTGTCCATGACAGACAGAGGTCCCACTGGCATCAGAACAACTGGAGAAACCCAGACCCTTTGAGGTAATTCAGGGAGGGGACAGGATAAACATGACACCTGATGGGGTGCTCCTATGTTGCAAAAAGGCCTAAGACATCTTGTCACCAGGCTCATCAGTCAGAGTCCTGGCCAGAACAGAATCCGGCCTGTGTGGTCCAAGAGACTTCAGTGATGGGGCTATTACAGAGGCCGGGTAGCTCAAGGAAACCCAGAGGCAGCCACAGTGGGGAGCTGTTGCCACCCCTGGACCTGAAGAGGTAAGAAGGAGGAAAAGGTATTCTCAGAGCCCTGAGCCAGCTGGAGCAGTGGAGGAGGGGCTGCCCCACAGGAGCGGTGGTCATGAGGCCACGGCCAGGCCCAGAGCAGGGGCCCAACAGAGAAGACTTGCTCTGGCTTTTCCTCCCCCACGCAGATCTCTGCTGGTGCCTTCTGTCAGCCAACCCAACCAGCATCCAAAAGGCAACGGAACCCCTAGCAATGAGTCCTCAGAACCAGCATCCTGGTACAGGGCAGGGAAGAGAACGGATGAGGGGAGAGGCAAAGAGAAAATAACTGGCTCACCCAGAGATGCCTTAACTCTGGGGAATGTGTCCTTAAAAACCACATCAATGGTTCATCAGCACTTTCTATAGAACCGTGCTTAAGATGCAGCTGGAGAAAATCAAGTTCTCTGGAAAGAACATCCCGGTGCGAATCGTGATTAGGTACCAAAAACTGGAGACTGTGAAAGCCAGACTCTCAAGGGCTTTCCAAAACAGACTTAAATAATCATTGACTTCAGATGTCAGAGATCTTCCAGAAAGCAGAGGGATAGACGTAAGACCCTTGAAGTCATTTCTAGTCCAAGGATTAACATAAATGATGCAGTATTTTCCAAAACAGCCTGTATAATTTTGATAGAATGGGAATATAAATCCTTTTCCAGGCTAATTATATACTAGCATAAAAACTCAGGCTACTACTATGTAACTCTTTTTAGGGGCAACACATCTTGATAATTGGGATGGTGTAGATGGGTCCTAAAATCCTCATAAATTCTAAATAATTAGAATGCTTTGAAACCAAAAGGAATTCATTGTAAACTGTGACTAAACACAAAGACGTCTTAATGTAAAATACTATTTTTTTAAGTGAATACTTTTTGCATTCCTCTTTTTTCCCAACCAAAATCTGGGTCTCCAGAGGAGACCAGCTGGCCCTTTTGATTTGAGCAGAATTTGCAACTGATTATAAAGTCAAAGATCAGTGCTTACCAAAAATCAAATCTGGAAATCTTTTTATTTTCCTGAGCCGTGTAGGCAGCTTTTCTGATATCGTACACTCTCTCGTGTTGGCATTTTGGAGGCATTCTGCATCTGAAGCATCCTATGATCCCCTTTCCCTCCCAACACACAGGCAAGGTTGGTTGATTGGCATTTCCCCATCAGTCTTTCCTAGTTCCTCAGTGGGACGAAGGCTGGACCAAAGCTCTGAATTCAGGACATCTACTCAGAAAGGGAGGAGACAGGAGTGTGTACCTGCTGCGGGGCCTGGAGACTTCACCAGGATGCCCCATCTTCAGCTCCCTGTCTCCTCTGCCTTCTCTCCATGGCTAGCTCATGGTGTTTCTGTCTTTTTGCCCATTTTTTTCCTTTCTTCTCTGATAGGGATTTTTAAGAAGAATTTTAAATGCCCCCTTCTAAGGAGGGGGATTTAGGGTTGTCAGGTCAGGATTCTTTGTTTTGTAGAATCCAGGAAATAGGTGAACAGGAAAAACTAAAAATTAGATTTGGATGAATAGAAAATCAGAGTGGTCAGACTGACCTGCAGAATAGAGTCTGAGAAAGAGGGAGGGGGAGGAGGAGAAGGTTAGGAAAGGGAGACGGAGGGAGGGAGAGAAGGAGAGGAAGAGAGAGGACGAGACCAGATCCCACAGGGTCTTAGCTGAAAGAGGAGGTTGGAGGATCGGAGAGAGAGAAATAAAGAAGATTTGAAGGAATTTAACAGGATTTTTTCAATTATTTTCAACTGTTGACCTGGTATTTATTTGCATGCAACCTGTCCCCTGGCAGGATCACATGGAGCTCTGGGTTCACATGGATTTCATTTCCTTTCTATGTCAGAGGAAGTGAGGGCAGCCCCCGTCCTTTCCAACCTGTTGCATTCTTTCTCCTCCCCCACCTCCTCCAAAGCTTTGCTGTCATCATCCATCTCCTATCCTCACTCTCTCCCTCTTCACTGAGTCCTTCCCCTCTGCCCATAAACGTGCCCAGATCACTCACCCTTGAGAAATCTCATTCTGAGAGGGTGACCTGACTAGGTTTCTGTCCTGTAACTCTCCTTCCCTTTTCTTGGATTCCTTTTCACCTCATCCAAGATGAGGCTGCCTGATCCTCTCTCCATAACCTCTTCCTGCCATGGGCCACTCCTCAGGGCCTTGAGAATCAACAGCGGGACCCTGACCTCTTCCTCTCCCTCACTCTCCCAGAAGCCCGGTACCTGAGAGTTACTGTAAATATTCAACAAGAATATGGTTACCCTTCGACCTTGTTCCCAAGACAGACACAGATGAAAAGAAGTTAATCCACGTATAATTATAAGCTTGTTAATTTGCTTTTTTCTTGTTGGACCTGAGATTGTGACTCAAGGGCCATAAGGATTTATGAGCTTGTTTTGTAGAAGAAAAATAATGCCTTTGAGGAAGTTATGACCACCAGACAACCAGCCCCCAGCTGCTGTTGACGCCAAGAAGTCTGGTTGCCCAAGGGCTTATCTGGAGTGAAAGAAACACAAATTTCCCTTTGTTTCTCCAAAACTCCTCCTCCCAAGCCCCTCAGCTCTAGAAAGACCTCCTGCTTTCTTCTTTCATTAAGGTGGATTTAAGAGAACCTATCCTCCTGCCTTCTCATTTTAGCCAATTCAAATAAATCTTTCTCTACCTCCAAGCACTGGTGTCTCAGTGATTGGCTTGCTGCACATCCAGCACATGAACTTGAGATTTAGAGGTCTGGTATCATCCTTGCATCCTAGAGTCTAGCACCTTCCTCTTCCTCCCAACTCCTCAGCCCTTTCTGCCACTGCTTCTGCCCTCTCCATCCCAGTTCCCTCTCTCCTTCCACTAGGCCAGCCCCATGCCACTCCAAACACAGATCACAGCCACACTTCTCAAGAGAAAGGTCTGCACTCCAGGCCTCCATTTCTCCCCACACCCCCAAACCCTTCACAGCCTGCCCTCTGACAGCTGCCTTTGATGCTCCAGCAACATTGCTCTCCTCCAACTCACCCTGGGCCCCCCAACTGTCAGACCCACCACCTTACTCAGTCTTCTCTTTTTGGTTCTGCTTGACACTTTTAATTCCGCTCAACACTCCTACTTCTTGGAACTCTTTCCTACCATGCTTTCCTTGAAACCATATCTCCTACCTCTCCAGCTGATCTTCTCTTTGGAAGCCCTCTTTTATTTCTCTTTTCTCCTAATTATGAATACATTCTGAGTCTCCGCACCCATCCTTCTGTTCTCTCTCCACATTGCCACGAAGTAGGACACCCTTTATAGGGTTCTTGTGAAGATTAAATAAGAGAGAATGTAGGCAACACACCTAGCACATAACTTTCAGTCTTCTAAAAAAAAAAGGCATTGTTCACTGACAATGCATGCACTCCTCCAGCCAATAGGTAGCGCTGCATTCAATTACTGTCAGTCTCCTGGAAATTTAAAAGGAAAAAATCCATATCTATATATAAATGTATATGATTAAGTAGTTGTGATTTCCACCTTATCTTTCTTCCTTTCCTTTTATCATGCCATTCCTTTTAGTTCTATGTAGCAAGAGAAAGGACACAAAAGGAATTCCAAACCTATGTAAAGGCTTGTGCTATCAAATTGAACCAAAGGATCTCATTCATTCATTTATTCAATAATATTAGCAAGGGACACTTCCTGAGTGTTTACTCTCTGCCAGTCTCTATGCTAAGAACTTTAGATGATTATCTCATGCAATCTGTATAATTACTCTGTGGAATAATGGCTAATATTATTGCTATTTCATAAGTAAGAAATTTTCAAGAAACATTTAGTGTGCCAAACCCTACGTTAAGTGGGAAGGAACAGAAATAAATAAAATATTGTCCTGGCATCAAGGACTTAGGATTGTGGAGGCAGAGACAGGTGCACAAACAAAAACACACAATAAAGTATTATGGGAGCCACCCTGAGCAGCTGTTAGGATCCCGTTGGGCACAAAGGCGGGAACACGCCCTTCCCTTTAGCGTTACTGAGCTGGCAGGGAGCCCTGGGGCTTTCCAAAGAGTTGAAAGAAATGGACCTAGACCAGCATCTCAACACACTCCTTTTTTTTTTTTTAACCAAAGCTCTCAGCCAACCCCCTTTTTCCCAGTCACATCTGCTTGGAAGTTCCCCCTGCATCACCATTACCGTCTATCCCCAGGCCCTCAGGTTTGCTCACCCCTCCCTCCCCAGAAAGAGAAACCCAATACTTTCTGGTATAACCATGTATTGATGTAAAAAGTACACTCTCTTAACAGAAGTTCCCCAAACCGTCTTAGGAAAGCCAGCCTGGGAAAATAGCAGGATCCACTTCCTGAGGGCAGAGCAGGGAGGTCACAAGGTAGGAACCCAAAAGTAATGGTTAGAAATGAGAGGCTAAAAGGAATTTGTTGTGCTCCTGAGAGAAAAAAGTAAAGAGAAATGAGACAGAGAGAAGCCAGAGTTACTGAGAGTGGCCCTCGAGATGAAGGTCACAGAAACAGATGGCTCATGCTGTTGGCCAAAGAAAATTCCTAAGAATGATGACGCCTGGTGGCCAGTTGTAAGTTGTCAAACCTTTCTTCACATCCCCACCACCATCCCTCGCCCAACACACAAAACACACACCCTTCCCCACACACACCCGCACAATTAGAGAAGTGTACCACACTTAGTCGTACCTTGATGCCTTTTGGTAGGAAACAAAAGGCTGAGCTTTGTGTGGGGGCGAATGCCCTGTGTCATGGAGACAGGGGGCTGGATGCAGGAGAAGACGCAAATCTCGTAGAACCTGAAGTGCATACAGTTTAGTGGGATTCCCTTAAAGAAAAAGAATATATAGATATCAAGCTCTTGCAGATTTTACTAAAACACATGACCATGTGAACACTTTACTGGGCCTCCCATGAGTGAGTGGCCCTGGAGTTGAAGCTTCATTAGCTTTCTTACAAATCTCCCTCTGGGCAGATGTGACCCAGGAAAGCCAGACTCCACTTGGAAATCCTCATAGATCTTGGAGGGGGCTTTGGACTCTGGCCATGCAATGGGGAAGTTTGAGTCAAGCTGACCTAGATCTTAGGGACTTGCTAAATAGACTGACAGCTGGGTTATAATCACCTTCCTAATCTCAAAAACGAAGTAAAATCCCAGAGAAGAGACCACAGTGAAGGAGGTGCCACATGCAGCTGCGGTCAGATCCTGGAAGGGCGAGTCTGAGAAAACTCGTGTTTGTGGAAGGAACAGGAGGAAGGATGACCACCAGCCTGCAGGGTGATATGAGCCGGCTCTTTAACAGCTCTTAAAGCCTTATTAGAAAATTGCCGTGGAGAGATCCCCTGCCCTCTCCTCCCTCCAGGGTACATGGTAAGATCCTTCCTGCACTCTGATTACCCTCGTTTTGGAACTCGGAAAGAAGCTAATCAGAGGACTAACACTGTACAAGCTACTTCAAGTGCAATTTAGAATTCAGCATGATGAAGGGAGTCATCAGGTATGTGATTATAAGGGAACGTTCCAAAGTAATTAAGGTGTGAAGGTACCGGGCTCTCTTTTAGGGATGGGTGAACGGACCGGGATGGTCAGAAGAAAGAAGGGCACAGCTCACCACCACGCTGGACAGCTCCCACCCATGCACACCAACTAACAAGGACCGCCAATGTCAGTGCGCTCCCGGGTGCCCGCAGTGTCTGCTATAATCCTCACAACAACCCTATGAGACGGGTATGTTAGTTTCCTGTGTCTGCTGTAACAAGTCACCACAATTGAATGGCTTAAAATGACACACATTTATTTTCTTATCGTCCTGTAGGTCAGGAGCCAGGAATGGGTCTCACTGGGCTTCAATCGAGGTGTCGGCAGGGCTGCGTTCCTTCTGGAGGCTCCAGGGGAGAATCCATTTCCTCGCCTTTTCCAGCTCCTAGGTGCTGCCTGCATTCCGTGGCTCATGGCCCCCTTCTGTCTTCAAAGCCAGCAATGCCAGTCGAGTCTTTCTCACCCCACAGCTCTGTGACATTGACTCCCCCGCCTCCCTCTTCCACATTTAAGGACCCTTGTGATAACATCAGACCCACCTGGATAATTATGAATCATCCCTTTATTTTAAAGGCAGCTGATTACTTCCCCTTTGCCATAGAATGCAATACATTCATACATTCCGGGGTTTAGGAGATTAGAATGTTCACATTTTGGGGGCCATTATTCTGCCTACCATGGTAGGTAATATTATTATCTCCTATTTTCCAGGTGAGAAAAAATGAGACGCAAAGAGGTTGTGTGACTTGCCCAAGGCCACACAGCTGATGAGCAGCGGAGTTGGGATTCACCCAGGCCATCTGATGCCAGACCCTGTATTCTCAACCTTCGAACTGTACTCCTTCCATGTGTTCCTTGTTCTTTCATTCAACGCTTTAGGGAAGGCTGTGTTGATGGAAAAGGAAGGATTTAGGGTAAGGCAAAGGCAGCAAAAGGCCCACAGGAAAAAACCCAATGGCAAGGAGGCCAGGATTCCGGGTGGTATGGACATGCAGGGGTGGGAGAGGCATGCTGTGTACCCTGACCAAATGGGTGACCATCTCCCTGTGTTAGGTCGCAGGAGACCTGGGTTCAAACCTCAGCGCTGCGGCTTGTATCTGTGTGCCCTCCAGCCAGTTGCTTGATCTCTGGGTTTCCTCATCCGCGAAATGATAATAACAGAACCCACCTTGTAGGTTTATTTTGTTAACTAAAACAGCAGAAATGAAACTCCCGCTGTGCCTGGAGCGCAGGCAGTGTTCCATAAACACTGCTTCACTCCCCCTCTCTCCCTGCCCCTCCCCAAGGAAACTTTACTTTCTCACATGTAAGTATTAACAGAGAAAATGGGGGCTGAGATTTCTGCATTCTAAGGAAGCAGATCTGGGGAAGCTGAAAAGAAACAGATAGGATGACAAGGAGCTCTGTCTTAAGTAGTCCCCGTTAATTTAATTAGGGAAAAATGGCTCTGTGGCTAAAACAAATTTTAAAAACACTAACATCGTCCTTTTCTTTCATCTTCCTTCCTCCTTTTCTTCTTCCCTTCCTTCCTTCTCCCCTTCCTTCTTTGCGTTTTCAGAAAAGGTTGAAAGAGAGGAAGAAAAGAAATAAAATGCCCAGTAGGGTTAGAATTCTTTGATTGCAAGCAACAGAATCTGACTCTGACTAACTTAAATGAAAGCTGGAATTTGGTGGAAGGACATGGAGTGACAGAGAACTGAAGACAAAGCTGACATCTGGATCTCAGAAGACAGGAGCAGGGCAGCTGTGGGGATCTAGGCAGCGGGAAAGAACGGAGAGTCTCTTCAGAGCAAGAGTGTCCTGGGTAGAGCCCTTCCCGCCTGCTCCAAGCTTGGCACTGTGTCCACTATCTATCTTCCTGGGAAGCAGATTTACTGGCCTCATCTGGGCCCCTTGCCAGCCCCTTGTCCCAGCAGGCAGGGAGCCTTGACTTACTGTCCCTCAAGAGCATCTCCAGAGGGCAAGATGGGTTCCCCAAAAGAGAACCTGACAGGAGAAAGGGGAATGGATGCCAGCAAGCAAACGACAGGTTGCAGCATACCCCTAAGTCCCCTTTTACTATATTTGTAAATGTATCTTTCACCCCGGGCCCCCTCTTCCAAGGTACTCTTTCACTTCTTCATTCATTCTGTTTATACTGCTACTGCCATAAAAAACAGGAAAAAGAAAAGCTTCATGCTTCTTGGTGCTTGGGGAGAGAGAAACACTTTCTACATGTTTTATTATGGGGCCAACCGAGTTTGGTCAATACGGAGCCCTGAGCATAGTGGCCTCTTGCTGTGTCAGCATCAGTGTGAAGAAAAAGAACCAGCAGGTAATGAAAGAGCAACCTGGTGCAAGCCCATATTTGACAGCTGAGGCCCAGGTCTGAGAGGCTCAGCAACCTGCTCAAGGTCACATGGCAATTTAGAGGCAAGATGACTAACTCCTGCCATTACACAGCCCAGCCCTTCAGAGTTCCAGCGCCTCATCAAGAGGGGAGCCTTCTTTAATCTGTCGGGCACAGCACTGCCCCATCATGGACAAGGGCGGGTTTCATGGTGCCGAAACCCAGCGCCCTGGGCTGGACTCCTGGGCGATGGGGAGCACGTGCTGGCTGCGCTTGAAGTGTGCGCCTGGGAGAGGGAGAGCCGGCCGTGCTGGGCAGTCCCAAGGCAGATGCGGCTCCCTTGACAGTCAGTGCCCCTGAGGGCTTAAAAAGGAAAGAAAGAAAAAGAAAAGAGAACCCCTCCAATCTCTGATCTTATAGAACAAGGCAAATGTCTCATTTTGACAGAATCAAAACCAAATCTGTCTTACCCAGAGACCAAAGGAGGAGACAATGTTCAATAGATTCTTTTCCTCCTTAAACTTTTGGATCTCATTTGAAAGGAAAAGGATTCCTTTCTTTAACAAAGAGAGACCAATGAAATGAGAGTCCCGCCAGGTGTGGAGAATTCAGAAGCGGGGTTTGTCCCCATGTACCCGGAACCCAAGGGAGGGTAGGCTATTTCTGGGTGCAGCTGACAGGTCATTTGAGCAAGGGGTGCAGAACTGGAAGAGGGGGTCGGTTTGCAGAAGAACTAGGGGCTCTCCTGCTGTCCAGTGACTTCCAAATCGCATCCTTCAGTTTGGAGGGCAGAGCAGAGTGAGCAGCTCTAATCAAGCTAGGCTTTTGCTGAGACGCCAAGACCTACTTCCAAATGCTTGGCCTAATTGTCTGTTCTAAAGGAGATGAAATCTAAACCCAAACACTTCATTCTACTTTTATTACATTTCTATGCTGTCCTTGCACTCAGGCTTTTCCTCATGATTAGGCTACTTGAGTCAAAAACAAAACAAAATAAAATAGAATAACCCAAGACCAACCAGCAAAATGGAGCAAAACCAATCTCATACTTCACATAACATAACAATAACAAGATTCATAAAATGTCTTGTTCCTTTTTAAACCCAGACACACATTGCTTTGATATCACGTATACCTTATTTTGTCTTTCCGTTACATTTAGCCATCAATGGGTGAGAAGTTTTCAGAGTACTGCTCAAATGTCATCTTATCCAAGAGACTGGCCAAGAGAATGCAGCTGAGTACCCTGCATATATGAGGTGTCCAGTAAGGTTTTGTTGAATGAATGAATGACAAACTCTTTCACTAGGATATACCCAGGGCCAATCCTGCTGATGCCCAAGGAGCAAGAGGGTCATTCCACAACATTCCTTGGCTGCCCTCTGAAGTGGATACAGGAGGCACAGTGTGGGAGGGGATAAAGGAAACAGTACCCCGGGTCACCACCCTTGAGGACTTGACTATGTAATTTGGGAGGAAAAAGATATACCAGGAAGTTAAATAAGCTAGTGAACTGGTAACAGAATCAGAGCAACATGGAGGCAGATGGGGCAGTCCACCTGCAGGTGATTTCATTTGTCCACCGGAAGCGTTCTGAGTGCTGACGAGAGCTCGCCACTACGCTGAGTGGGGGTGTGGCAAAGCCAGAGGGCCCCTCCCACCCCACCCTCCCAGAGCCTTGAGTCTGGTGGGGTGAGGAACGCCTCAAGACAGACAATATGGTTCAGACTTTAAAAGTCTGGTTTAAAGTTGTTTAATTAGCTTAAAATTAAGGTAGAAATTTGACCAATAATTAAGGATCGAAAAATCTATTTTAATTTAATGAAATTTATCTTATGGAATCAACTTTTAGAGCTGAGGCAGAGCTTAGAGACCATCTAGCACGCCGCATACCTCCTTTATCATCAGATGCGGAAACTGAGGCTCAGATTAGCCAATGAATAGTTTTCCACATAAGAAAGAGGGCCCCATCCCTAGGGTGAGGTATTCACAGTCTCTACATGGTCACGTGTGGTGGGAAAAGCACACAACATGATAGCTATTTTGTGGTTATGGAACTTTACTTACTTCTTAAATTTCATATGTCATCTGAGCAGGATGTGAGATTTGTGCATTTATCACAATGAGAGTGTGTGCCTGACTCAGTCCTCTCCAAAAGCAGCACGGTCATGGGAGATAAGGAGGGACCCAGACACTGCACAGACGGGAGGAGACTAAGGGGACCCAATGACTGAATGCGCCATGATAGATGTCTCACAGGTATGTAAGAGGTTAACAGCAGGGGGACCTGGGCGAAGGGCATACGGGATTTTTCTGTACTATCTTTGCAGCTCTTCCGTAATTCTAAAATTATTCGAAAATAAAAAGTATTTGTTAAAAGGGGAGCATGGTGTGGTAGATTGTATTTTCTAAAAATGGTTGCAGCAATAGTCCTGGTTCCACATACTCTTTCAAAAGTTTGTCTCTTCTTCATCAAGAGGTGGAGCCTAGGTTCTCTCCTTTGAACGGGGGCACATTGCTTAACCTCTCCGTGTCTCAGTTGCCTCTGTAAAATGGGAAAAATACTAGTATTGTTTTTACTCTGAAGTGAGACAACACACGCAAAGCACTTAGACAGTGCTTGGAAATGTTGGATGTCAATATTGTTGCAGGGCACAAGTTAGGAACCCAGTTATCAGAACTGGGACACAAGGTCAGAGCTGAACTGGCACCCGGAGTAAATTAATACTGAATCCCTGGAGTTTCTTAAACTCCTCCTGCTTCAGAGGGGAATCCTTCCTGGGGGTGGAGGTGCCAAGTTTGCAGGTGGGCTCTGCTGGGGATGGGATGGAGAAGATGAACTTCAGAGACCAGGAATGGACCAGAATGTGCAGAGCATTTGTTCAGGGAAGGAGGAAATCCCCACAGTCTGGGGTGATCAGGGATGATGTCAGGAGTGGATGAACTGTAGTTGCACCTTGAAGGTTGGCTCAGGTGCCGGTGAGCAGAAAGGCAGGGAAGGGTGGCAGAGGTGGAGCCAGGGCTTTCCTAGGCATGCTCTCAGGAGCTGCCTGAAAACAGATAGGTGTTCGTGCTGATGACCTCCAGGAGATACAGTCAGAAAAGTAAGTTGGGGCCAGGGTTTGACTGGCCTTGAATGACATGATCAGGAGTTTGGACCATGGAACATCCTATGTAGAAGCCACATTTCAGGAAGTTAATCTGACCAAGTCTGAAGTGGTTTGGAGGGAGAAGAGAATAGAGATAGGGAGACCAGATGGAGATGGGAATTGGCAGGAAGCCGAGTGGGGGCTGAGTGGTGTGGTGACTAATTCTCTACCTTGGCTTTTCAAGCTAAGGACAGTCTTGAGACAGGCAGGGGAGTGGCGTTAGCTTGGGCACAATTTTAACGTTATTTGCCTTGAGTTATCCTTCTTCTTCAATTTTTACCCCTGTGGAGTGACGGAAAAGAAGCTGTACAATTCATCATTTTAAGACTAATAGACTCTAGCCATGAACTCAAAGGTTCCTGCTAGCCTTGCATGCACTCCCCAGTCAAGCCCTCTCTTTCCAAGGTCACACAATCCATCAAATGGCACAGGATAAAGCTTATATCCAGGACTTGGACCACTTAGGGCCCTACATAAATGTGCTGATGGTTATTGGTCTAGAGATGGTTCTGGGACCCTAGCAGGGCCAATCAGTGTCCTCTTCTAGGATTGTAAGGACTCTACGAGAGAGAGCCCCCTCATGGTGACTATAATATATGGCCACAAATTCTTTGATACCCCTGCCTTAACATTGTAGCCCATGGCTTTCCCCTTAAATCTGGGCAGGATTTTAACTGCTTTGACCATGGAACATGTAAGTGATGCCATTTAACATTCAAGGCTCCAGCCTAAAAGATTATGTGGCTTCTGCCTCGTTTGCTGAAACTCTTGCTTTTAGAGCCCTGAGCCACTACACTGGAGAGTTGTGAGGGGACAGAGAGAATGAACCCTTACTCATTTGAGTCATCCCAACCCAGGTGCCAGACATGGAGTGAAAAAGCGCTTTTGTAATACCAGCCCCCAGCCATTTGAGACTTACTAGCTGTTATGGACTGAATGTTTGTATCCCTCTAAAATTCGTATGTTGAAGCCCTAATCCCTAATGTGATGGATTTGGGAGATGGGGCCTTTGTGAGGTAATTAGGGTTAGATGAGGTCATGAGGGTGGTGGCCTCATGATGGGATTAGTGCCCTTACAAGAAGAGACACCAGAGAGCAGTCCACAAGCAATCACTAAGGAAAGACCATGTAAGCACACAGCAAGAATGCAGTTATCTGCAAGCCAGGAAGAGAGGCTGTACCAGAACCTGACCATGCTGGTACCCTGTTCTCAGACTTCCAGCCTCCAGAACTGTGAGAGAATAAATTCCTGTTGTTGAAGTCACCCAGACTATGGTATTTTGTTATGGCGGCCTGAGCTGACTAAGACCCCAGCTGAGACCCCAGACGTTGTGGAGCAGAGACCAGGCACCCTGGCTGTGCCCTGTCTGAATTCTTGACCCATAGAGTCCATAAGCATAATAAAGGGTTGCTATTTTATGCCACTAAGTTTTGGGGTGATTTTTTATACAGCAGTAACTGGTTAGATGGTTCCTATTAACTGGGACACCTTCCTTCCAGAGCCTAGGTACTGAGGACCGTACAAGCCTTTAGTGGCCAAAGGTTCTATCTGCTGGCAAGTGGAGAGAGAGAAAGAGCCAGCCTGAGAAATACGCCAGCCCAGAGCTGGCAATGAAGAGGAGGAGAGAAAGACCCAGCCCTCCTTGATGATACAGTTCACACTCCTAGATCAAGCTGGGTCTAATCTCCTCTTCAACTTTTCAGTTATGAGAGCCAGTAAATGCCTTTTTAAAAAATAAAGTCTTAAACCAGTTTCTTTTGGTTTATGTTCCCTGCAATTATAACTAGAATAAATAGAGGGATAAAAAGAATAAAAAAGAAGAAGAGAGAAATAGGGGATGGTGGGAAGGGTACAGGACCAGAGCTGTTCTGTTTTCCATTTAAATGTAAGTCATGTCTGAAGCAGACACTATAGGTTGCCCACTTAACATCCGTCCTCTTCCCCCTCCCTTGTTAACAGGCACCATCTTCCCTCTCCAATGACTCAGAGGAAGATGACTAAGAGTTAAATCCAGATTGGCTCTAAACTCATCAAGGTAGTTCCACATCCCTGACCAATGATTGGCTCAGGAATGGGCATGTGACCAAATTCCTCCAATGAGATGAGAGGAGAGGTCTCTGGGAGAAGCCTCTAGGAAAGTCTTCCTCCTCTCAAAAAGGAGACTGCAAGAGAGATGGGCCCTCTGGCCTCTGAACACTATGGATTGGGATGTGACACCTGGAATGGCCACAGCCACCTTATGACCACAAGGTGCTACTAAGCAGGACAGCTAGGAGAGAAGGAACCTGGGCATCTGATGACACTGAGCTGCTGATGGTACTTTGCCTAAGGTGCACCCTCTTCTGCTTCTTGTTATGTGAAATAACAAATGAAAAGCCAGTTTGAACTGGGGTTTTCTGCTACTTGTAGGATATTGCAGAGCCTGAAAGAGACCAACTCACCACCACCTTATTTTACTGAGGAAGGAACTAAGGCCTAGGGAGACAGCTATGTATCCAGGTCTCAAACCCTAACTGATGGTAGCAGGAGACAAGAGACTTAACTCCCTTCTCCTAATACAGCTTCATCCTATCATACAGGTTCTAGAACCTTCAGTCATTGCCCTGCCCCCATCAGCCCGGAGCCTTCTGTAGTCAGATGTGTCTACAGAAGCTCATCTGATTTGAATCCAGCAGGCAATATTCCACCTAATTAAGCAATTATGAGCAGGAAGGCTTCATCTCCGGATCCTACCAGTGTTTCTTGATGAGTCTTTATAAACCCTCACCGGTTGTTGTGATGGATGCCAGGGGCTGCTGAGACCTCTGGAAGCAGGGTCCTGCTGGGCCACCGTGGGGGTAGTGGCAGTGTCTGTTTACAGAATCCAAAGTCTGCATTTGGATAATTACCTCCATGTGACTGTCAGATTAATGTCACCTGGGCCAGAAGGTCTGTTGATTTTTGCTTAAGGGAAGAAAAACAAGACTCTTTGGAGATGCTCAACGACTGTGAACTTGGAAAAAGCCTGACTCTTAAAAGTTAATGAAGCAGTGTGATGAGGCCAGGGCATGGTCAGCAGCAGGCTGAACAAGTGTGCTTGTGGCTGAGGCAGAGAGGAGCCTGAAAGAAAATATGTTGATTTTCCTGCTTTCCTCACACAAACACACATATCCACCCCCCCACACACACATACAAGAGTGTGCAAATTCACAGCAACAGCCTTCTGATATGATATCCTCTGTCACAGGTGACCACTGTCAGGAAAAGTTCAAGTGGGAAAATTCAGGAAGAACGTAGCTTGGGAAAAGCCAGGTCCAAATAGAAGCCACTTTCATCCTGGACACGGAGCCACTGCTGCTGTTACCAAGGGTCAGTCTTGGAGCTAAAATTCACGGACAGTAATGTTTCAGCATCAAGGCAAATATCCTTCTCTCAGAAGAACTCTCAAAGAGACTAGGGCTGGTGGTAAAGGTGCCCCCTGCCACCTGCCTACCATTCAGCCTGACAGAGTAATGCTGATCTGTGGATGGGAGGCACCCCCAGCAGATGCTCCAGAACAGCATTTTCCCTCGAGGCCGAAGGAGGGGGTGAGGTCCTCAGGCAGGTGCTCTGTGGGCAGGTCTCGAGGGTTGTGTACTTTTGAGGCTCAGGGGCCTGTTTCCCTGAGTGACCCTGTGGAGTGAGTGGTGAGTATTGGGGAGCAGGGAGAGGGCAGCGAGTGTGACTGGTCCTACACAAGTGGGATTATGTGTGTGTGTGCACATGTGCAAACTTGCACATAGGCATTTGCAGGGATTTGTGTATCTCTGAATATGGTGAATCCCTGATGCTCTGTGGGGAGAGCACTGGACCAGGAGTGTAGAGTCAGGCTAACAGAGATATGATGTGAGCTAGATATGTAACTTAAAATTTTCTGGTATCTACATTAGAAAAAAATGAAATTAACTTCAAAAATATATTTTATTTAACCCGGAGTATCCATAATTATCATTTCAACATATAGTCAATATAAAATTATATAAATGAGATATTTTACATTCTTTTTTACTCTTACGAAGTCTTCAAAATCTGGTGTATATTTTACCCTTACAGCAACATCTCAGTTTGGACCAGCCACACATCAAGTGTTCAGGAGTCACGTGTTGCTCGTGGCTGCCGTACTGGACAGTGCAGGGCTAGAGGCTTGAATCTGAATCCCTGCTTGGTTTCTTTCCAGCTTTGTGGCCGCGAGAAAATTATTAAAAATTATTAAAAGAAATTCTCAAAGTCACTGTCTGTATAAAGCTGCTAATAACAGCCCATCTCACAGCAGTCATTCAGTTAGTGTCCTGCGTGTTGCTGGGTACCTGGGGCCTAATCAATGCTGCTGGGCTGGCTTGTACAGTGATGTGTTGGAGCTGGCTCATACTGGTTCACAAGAGCCAATTGTTAAATATTCAGGAATTTTGTAACCTAGTGTTAAACCGTTGTTCTCTTGAAATCGGCCATAGTGGGAGAACATTTACACCATGGAAATGGGCACATGCTTATGAATCAGCCCTGCCACTCCAGAGAGCTGACTGTTAGACGTTTGCCTGCACACCACTGAACTTGGGTCTATTTGTATGTGATTGCAGGGGTGGTTGTAGACCAGAGGGTGCTTCCCTGGCTGGTTTTCCCTCGCTGAGACCCCATCATCTCCCTTTAGGTGCCCCCATCTTGTGGCAGCCCCTTCCAAATTATTTTTTCCCACTTTGAGATGCAGCATTGAGTACTGGTTAAGCCAGCAGAGTCCGGAGCACACCCTGGTTCCATTTACTAATTTTGTAACCCTGGACAGGTTAACCTCTCTGTGCCTTAGTTTCCTCATCTGTAAAAATAATACCAGCGGAGAAAGAGGGTTACTCTTGTTGAGGAGTGAACATCATCCATGGAAAGTAACAGAATGTGCCTGCCACATAGTGAGTGCTCAATCAGTGTCACCTGCTCTTTGATGGCGATGACGACTGTCTGTAGCTCCACCTGGCCTGCAGGCTCCAACTGTTGGTCACTGTTGAACATTCCTGGAGGGGCAGTGCTTAGGGCAGGCGGGGGCATCCCGAAGAGGAGCTGCTGAGAGGGTAGGGCAGGTCACGCATTGGGCCTGGGGTTATCTTTCCTTTCATTCTCCCTCCGTCCTCTCTCTTTCTTATCCAGCCACAAGAATTGACCACCTACTGTGTGTATTCAGTGGGGAGGGGTGGGTACACAAAATTGAGAACCAGCTGACCCCTGGCCCTGCCCCCAAGGAGCTTACAAAGGCTCTTTGGAGTCTTCCATAATTTTTAAGAGTGGAAAAGTGTTCTGAGACCGAAAAGTGTGCGAACTGTTGGACTGTGGAGTAATGGAAAGACCACTAAACATGAGGGTGAGAGGGCTCGGTCCAGGTTCTAGCTCCATCGCATATAATTGTGCTTCTAGTCCCTTCAGTTCTTCTGGCCTCAGCCTCTTCGTCTGTTAAATGGGAGTGCTGATGTGGATCTCTACCCTTGCCACCTCCAGGGTGCTGTAAAAGTGTGTTTGAAGACTCAAAGGCCCAGATACAAACAGGCAACCTCAGAATCACTGTGTGCTTTTGGTGGGGATGGTGGGGAGGGGAGAAGGGGGTTGCTGCAGGCACTAGTTGGGTCCTGGGGGACTCTGTTCTGAAGCTTACATTTCACGGTTGGGGGGATCTGATTGACCACCCCCCCCACCCCCCCACGAAGTGAAGAGAAGCCCAGAGAGTGCCCAACATGCTGCCCCAAGCCCTGTCACCTGGCTTCCTGGAACACCAGGGATTGTCTAGGGTAATTTTCAAATCAATGCATGAAAAGAAAAACCAGCACATCTAGATGACTCTGGAAACATTATTGGAAAATGCAGTCAGTGAAGGGATTTGGAGCTTGAAATTTCTGGATCTCTACCACCCTTCTTTGGCTGGACTTGACAGCCTTAAGTGTGTCACCTACCTGGACCAGTCTTGAGATGGAGGGCTGTAAGGCTCCAGACCTGCCCAAAGGGGACGTCGCTGCTTGCCCTGCCCCGCTCTGCTCCTGATCTTCCTTCTGTCAGTCCTGTCCTCCTCCAGGCTCCAAGGCTTTTTCCCTACCCAAAAGATGCTGTCTAGATTGTCCCTATCCATAAGAACCCATAGGTTGTCTCCCACAAGAACCTCTGCCTCATACCGCATTCCTCTGGGGATGCCAGCCCTAACCTTGGCCACTGACTAGGTGGGATGAGGAGACCCCACAAGAACTGAAGAGCTTTTCCCAAAGAAGGACCTTAAAGATTCCTGGGATGTTTAAATACATCAATATTAACAGAGACTTTTTAAGTGGAAGAAAATGCCAAAATCAGAGCTGGTTAAAATGCTGAAAAACACTCTATGTCAAACTCAGAAACCAGCAGGTAAAGAGATAGATTCTCCTTAGCAACACTCTGGCCAGTTAACTCTACTCCCTGTGTCCCCTGCACAAAGCAGGATGCCTTCCCAGAGTCTCTCCCTTGCCCCTGCCCCTTATGGAAGACAATTCACTTCTGAGCAGAGGTCTTCAAATGACATCCTGTCACTTTTTCTATCTAGTTCAGTACCATTTCTGACAATGACTTTCAAAATGGAAATTATTTTTTAAATGTAAGTTTCTTACTTAGAAAAGTAAAGCTTCATTTAAGAAAAAGTTTAAAATAGGGAAAAGAAAAAAAATCACTTCTATCCCCCACACCCTCACCCTGACACAACCACTACCAGCATATTGGTGATTTCCCCTGTGGTCTCTGTCCCTATAAATATATTTTGTTCTAACATTGTGATGCTTGTCTTGGCTGGGTTCCCCAAAAAGGAGAGTGTGAGACAAGGTTTCTGTGCAAGTATTTCATTGAGGAATATGATTCTAGGGAGCAGGAATGAGGAATGGGGGAGCAAAGCAGGCAAGAATGTATTATGGAATTGGCCACAACTGAGTGCACCTGGGTGCTGGATCCAAAACCATCTGAAGAGCCATATGAAGACCTTTCAAGGGTTGAGGGAGAAAGGGAGAAGCATTTTTCCACTGGCTCCCAGCCCTCCATTGGTCAAAGTCTTTTCCCAAGGGGTAACTCCCCACTCTTCTGGGCTGCCCTTGCATAGGCGCTGAATGGGTTTCCTCTTGGTTCCGGGCAGTGGCATTAACTGAGAAGCCCCAGGGTGAGAGGCCAAGAAGCATGGTTGCATCTGTAAGAAGCTGGCTGGAGTTGACCCAGAACTGGTCACCATGGCATTGGCTAGACTGAGAGACAGGTGGGGCCAAGCGGATCTAGAAAGGTGTCCCATACAGTCTTTGTGACGCACATGTAATTTTATCCTTGCTTTTTCCACTGAACATTATACATTTTCCATATTGATCAATAATTCTCATAATTTTTAATGGCTGCTTATTAATTTTCCAAGTAGAGGGAAGCAAGCATATTTTGAATATAACTGATTTCTACACATTTTGTTATTTGCAAAATAGTGACAAGCCAGCCCACTGAGGTGACCTGTGAAAGGTTACTTTTATACCTTTGCGGCTTGGAGGGAGGTGCCGTTCCTCAACTCAGGTGGGCAGTGGGAGGGCATTCATCTCCTTACTAAACACTTCTGCTTCTACTTCACATACTGTTGGGAAACATTGATGACGGGAAGTCAGGCAGAAAAAACCCTACTGGTTCAGGATTCTAAATAAAAATCTATCCCTTTTCTTCCTCCTCAGTAGCAATAACTTTGGGTAAAGATGGGTTTAGGGGCTGGCCCGTGGCTGAGTAGTTAGGTTCCCATGCCCTGCTTTGGCGGCCCGAGGTTCCGCTGGTTCGGATCCTGGGTGCAGACACGGTACCGTTCATCAGGCCACGCTGAGGCAGTGTCCCACAGAGCACAACCAGAAGGACCTACAACCAGAATATACAACTATGTACTGGGGGGCTCTGGGGAGAAGAAGAAGAAAAAAAAACAACAAAAAAAGAAGATTGGCAACAGATGTTAGGTCAGGTGCCAATCTTTAAAAAAAAAAAAGATGGATTTTGGACTCCATCTGTCTCTTTGCACTCATCCATTCAACAAATATTTATTGAGTACCTGCTATATATCAGGTATGGCACCAGGCAGTAGGGACCCAGAGATAAAGGACCAGCTCAGTCCTCAGGGCATCCAGGTGATGCAGGCATGTAAACAATCAAATATCCTCACGACAACCCTATGATGGTAAGCCCTCGGTGCAGGAAGGAAAGAGTAGTTTTGACATTCATTCATTCACTGATTGTATTCATTATTTGTTGCTGGGTAACAAACTGCCCCAATACTTAGCTACCTAAAACAACAATAAATGTTATCAACAGTTTTGGTGGGTCAGGAATTTAGGAGCAGCTTAGCCAGGTTGTTTGCTCTCAAGATCTCTCATGATGTTGAAGTCAAGATGCCAGCCAGAGCTGCAGTCATCTGAAGGCTTGGCTGGGACCCAAGGATCTGCTTCCAAAATGGCTCCCTCATGTGGTTGTTAGCAGGAGGTTTTAGTTTCTCACCCTGTAAACCTGGACTGCTAGAGTGTCCGTGACATGGCAGCTGGCTGCCCCAGAGCAAGTGATCCTAGAAAAGGAGGTGGAAGCCACAGTGTCTTTTATGACCCGGCCTCAGAAATCACACACGATCACTTCTACCATATTATATTGGTCCCACAGGAAACGTTATTTACTATAGTAGGGGGCTCCCTAAGGGGTCAATATCAGGAAGTGGGAATCACTGCCAGGAGTCTGGCACTGTGCTCAGAACTGGGATACCAACGTGGTTGTGAATAATTGAGTTTAGGGACCAATTCTTTGTCAGTTTTGTATCTCCAGTGCCCGGAACACAGAAAGTCTCAGGAAATGCTTATTTGTCAAAAGGAAGAAAAATGGAGTGGTCAGGAGCTGGACTTCTGGAGCCGTTACTGAAAGTTTGATCTCTGAACCTGGTGCCAATCCAAACAACAAGAACAGAGTCCTGGGTGAAAAGGAAAAAACAGCTTTATGTTCTTTGCCAGGTGGAGGGAGCAAGCAATGCCATCGTGCCTTAAGAATTGCTGGCTCCTCCTTAAGAAATGGGTAAAGGGTTTCAAAGGGTTGCTTCTTTAGGGAGTAGGGAGCCTGTGACCTTGCTGGTCAGGACTTTCCCACCCGTCTTGGGCTGGTTGTAGGGAGGAGGAGCCTGTGAGATAAGGGAATCTGCCTTTGGTGTCCTTGGTTGTCTGTCTCCACAGTGGATGGTGGATTCTAGTGCCAGGAAGCCGAGGAGCTGGGACCTGGGAAGCTTCATTTTCTTGATACTCTCTGGACATCAGTTTCCCTGTAATAAACTTCAAGGACCCGCGATTAGCCAAAACATTAGTGTGAGCCCAGCATGATGCCATCTGGGCTTTAACAATTTGTAACTTCTATTTGGTTGTAAAGCTCAGGGAGTCAAAGGTTAAAGAAACAGATGTTTACATATGAATGTAAGTAAAGAAGCAGGGAAAGAGGATGTGTGCTTTTGGTTTTAAGCCCATATATGCTGGGTTCAATGTAGGGGAAGTGATACCAGGGCCAGTATTAATTAAAAGCCTGTAACAGAGCCAGTCTGCCTAGGCTCAAATCCAAGTTCCTCCCCACCCTGATGATTTGCCAACGAATCTTGTTTAACGAGAGTTGGTTTACGTTGCTAACCATGGAGAATCCTAATTGAGACACTCGTTAGTTTTCCCCCTAATCTCCTGTTATAGTTGAGACGCCAATCCCCGATTCCCACATGGCGTTTACTTGTCCTGTCTCCTCAGCCTCCTTTAACCTGGGACGGTTTCTCAGTCTTGCCTTGTCTTTTATGCCCTTGCCGCTTCTGAAGAGGGCTGGTCAGGCACTTGGTAGCACGTCCCTCAATTTGGGTTGGTCTGAGGTTTTCTCATGATTAGATTGAGGTAATGCTTTTGGACAAGAATGCCGGAAGTGACACTGTGAATCACATCAGGGATACGTGATACCAACACGTCTTGTTCCCTGTGATGTTGACTTTGATCACTTGCTTAAGGTGGTGGGTGTCTGCTCAGTTTCTATTTTTCCCTTGTAATTAATAACTATCTTGTGGGGAGATACTTTGAGACTATGCAAATGCCCTGTTTTTCATTCGTTTGCCTACTAATTTTAGCCTCCATTGATGATGCTTTTGGACAATAATTATTACTGTGCTATTTGCCTATTGCTGATCTCCTATTCTATTATTCCTTCTACATTTATTAATTGGAATTCTACTGTAAAGAACTGTCCCTTCTCCTCCTTATTTAGTTATTCAAGTATTTATTTGTAATGGTATGGAGTCCTTGATTTTTTTTCCTATGGGTTATAATCCATTACTATAATTATTTGTTGCTCAAATTATCTCAGATTTGGCCATTGGGAACTCTCTCAAATTGACTCTTGTGTGAATTTCTTTGTAATTTTCATTTTTTATTATAAAAGTAATATATGCATGAGGCCAGCCCTGTGGCCTAGTGGTTATGTTCAGCACATTCCACTTCAGCAGCCTGGGCTCATGGGCTCAGATCCCAGGCATGGACCTACACCACTTGTCAGCCACGCTGTGGTGGCGACCCAAAAACAAAATAGAGGAAGATTGGCACAGATGTCAGCTCAGGGCAAATCTTCCTCAGCAAAAAAAAAAAAAAAGTAATATATGCCTGGGTAGAGGGTACATGGGATCTCTCTACTATTTTTTAAACTTCCTATAAATCTATAATTATTTCAAAAAGAAAGTTTAAAAAGGTAATATATTCACATTTTTAAAAATCTTCAGGAAATACAGAAAAACATAAAAATCTTTATCTCATCTCTTAATCTCTGTCTGTATTCTGGTATATTCCTCTCCAGACTTCTTTCTTATCATTTTAAATGGCATCGTAACCCAACTGAGCAACTCTGAGAACCAATGTTCTAGTTTTGTAATGGAGAGAATGCAGGCCAGGGAGACAGGGTCAATAACCCGGTAACACCACCAGCCCTGACTTCCACGACTTTGCCACATATTCCCGGGCCCTCCTGGTGCTTGGTCTCATCTAATCCCTCCCCCAGCCTTGTGCGGGTGTGGGCAGTACTGATCACACAGGGTATTGGAGGGTGTTGATCTAATGTGTTAGGGAGAAAAAGATACCAGGGTTAGTTAACAGAAACAGGAGGAGTTAAAGCTGGTAAATTCGGGAAAATGTGCACAGGTCAAGCCGACTTTGCAGAGAGAGAGAGATTATTAGAGGGAGAGAAAAGAGGAGATAAACAGAAAAATGTTGAATTTTTACATTCTTGCTTGGAAACAGAGAGCAGCCAAGAACTCAGTGGGTGTTTAACCAACCAGACTTAAGGTTTTGGTCAAAGATGGACTTCTTGCCTCCACTCTGGGTTGCCCTGACAACTTCCTCCTTCTGGTATTGACATTTTTGTGAGTAAGAAGGAAAAACAGGCAAATGAAGAAAACAGTCATTAGAGGCGAACCAGCTGGGGTCTGGCCTGCTTCGTTTCGTGGGGAGGTCTGGGGAAGAGCCAGGAGGGGCAGAGGGCTCGTGGGCTGGTGCCGCAGACAGAGGCATGAGGACTAGAGGGAGAGATGGGGTTTCCTGTACAGTGGTGGACTTGAGCCAATGTGCTAGAGACACCCAAGATTTCACTCAGAAATTCTAGTGAAGCCACTCAGTGCAAATTAAATCTCAATGGTTGCATATCCTCATTGCCTCCCCTGTTCTTTTTGAATTAGTCAAGGATGCTTAGAAGGAAACTCCAGAACCCCAGGCTCAGGAAATGGCAGCCACTCACTCTTCCAGCAGAGCTAAGAGTCACCACATCAGTCTGGGCCTTAACCCCTTCTCCCCTTTTCCATCTCCCAGAACGGTTGGGACCATCAGAGGAGGGAGTAAGAATGGAAGAGGGAGTCAACAGTAGTTACTACTCTCTTCTCTTTCCAGACAGGGAAACTGAGGCTAAGACATAAAGTCACAAAGCTAGGAAGTGTCCAGGATTTAAAACCAGGGCTGATCAAGTCAACGTATTTGCTTGGTAATTACCTCACTCTATGATATAAAGCAGTGGTTCTTCAACTGTAGCGTGAGTCAGAGCCCCTGGAGGGCTTGTTAAAACACAGATTCCTGGTCCCCACCCCAGAGCTTCTGATTTGGTAGATCTGGTGTATGGCTAGAAAATTTGCATTTCTAACAAGTTTCCAGATGGTACTGATGCTGCTGGTCCGGGGACCACACTTTGAGAAGTGCTTACATAACACAAGTCATTTAGCCCTTGGACCTGAAGTATAATCTTTGTAAAACAAGGAGTGGGACAAGATTTGCAGTTTTAAATTGTGTTCTGAGGACCCTACCTGTTTTCAGAGGTGCATTAGCCATGGGGCAGGGATAAGGAGGTTGAGGGAATTCAGGTCGCCATCCTTACTTCAAGCGAAGTAGCTCCCCTTGGATCTCTTTACATATTAGGGTTCCACATGAGATTTTATCGGAAAAGAGGTTTCTGCCATTGAACATAAAACCCAGAGTTATAAACTACTGAACTAAAAGATGTTAAAATACCATTTGTTCCTGTTATTCATTGCTGTGGCTTAAAACAACTATTTTAGTTTATGATTTTGTGGGTCAGGAATCGGGGCAGATCTACTCCTCGCAGTGTCCACTAAGTTTCCTCAGTGCTACTCAGCCGGCATCCAGGCTGGTCTGGAGGGTCCAAGATGCCTTCACTCACACATCTGGAGCCTGATGGGTGATGGAAAAGCTGGGCTCAGTAGCAACTGTTGACTAGAACATTGACGCATTACCTCTCCAGCATGTTGGTCTCGGAGCCGTTGAACTTCATGGCTGCTCAGGGCCCAGAGCCAGTGTTCCAAGAGACAGAGAGTCGGAAGCACCGGGCTCTTAAGGCCCGTGCCTGGGAACTGGCACAATGTCGCTTTGCCATCTGCCATTTGTCAACATAATCAACAGAGCTCCCCGTTCCCAGATTCAAGGGGAGGTTACATACACCCGACTTCTCAGTGAATGGAATGTTCTGTGGCTATCTTTGAACTCAGAAGCCTCATCCACACCTGAACCTTATTTCACCGATAAGATCCTAATCCTCTGTCCAGATGTGGTAAGGGGATGAGATTTTGGGGGTGAGTGTATTTTGCATGTGGGAGAAATGGAAAGAACCTGAGGCCAGAGGGTGGGTTGTAATACCTCCTAGAACACCTACTTTTAAAGTCCAGTCATCTTGCTGGAGGAAACCCAGGCAGCCTCATGGAGAAGCCCATAGAGAGACAAACCAGGCCCCCTACCTCTACCCTAGCAGCCTGGCTGAGCTCCCAACCCACAGCCGGCACTAACAGGCCAGCCATGTGAGTGAGCCAGCTAGGAAAATTTGGTCCTTCAACTCCAGCCGAGCTCCCTGGCTGATACCATGTGGTGACATGACATCAAATAGGGCACTGTGATGGTTAAGGTTTTGTGTCAACTTAGCTGGGCCACAGCACCCAGATAGTTGGTCAAACATTATTCTGGATGTTTCTGTGAAAGTGTTTTTTGGGTAAGATTAGCATTTAAATAAGTGGACTTTGAATAAATTAGATTACTCTCCATAATGTAGGTGGGCCTCATCCAATCAGCTGAAGGCCTGAATAAAACATAGACTGACCTCCCCTGCCCAAGAAGGAATTCTGCCAACAGGCCTTGAGGGCTTTGGACTCAAAACTGCAACTCTGAGCTCCATGGAACACTAGTTTTTGATGAATGTTAATAAGTCCTCAGCTGTTAAAAATAATGGTTCCATGGTCAATTATGTTTGGGGAAACCCTCTGTCAAACAATACTTCAAAAAATCTCTGTGTTGGGCCTGCCCCGTGGTATAGTGTTTAAGTCTGGCACACTCTGCTTTTGTGGCCCGGGTTCACAGGTTCAGATCCCAGGTGTGGACCTACACCACTCATCAGTCATGTTGTAGCAGCAAACCACATATAAACTAGAGGAAGATTGGCACAGCTGTTAGCTCAGGGCTAATCTTCCTCAGCGAAAAAAAAAAAAGGTGCCAGCAATGCTGAGCCCTTAAAAAAAAATCTCTATGTTGCACAACTCATAATTTGGCCACAGCTCTCTTTCTGTATAGCACATTTGGAGCCTTGGAGAAGGCTGATCTGGGCTTATTGTGAGCTTCCTGACAATGAATCTTTATTCTGTTTCAAAAGTGTGTCACCCTCATCGGTCTCCACTCTTTAGAGGGTCTCATTTATAGAAGAATAGAGGTCCCCTTCTTGGTAAAGGGAAAGCGATGCATCACTTTGTTCTCTTCCATCAGAGTAGCACTGCAGGTCCATGAGTGGAGACTTTTCAGCCTGAGAGCTGGCGCTCCATCACAGCCCTCCCGAGCTCTTGAGGCTTCCTCCTTCTTGAGGAAGTTTGGACCACTCTATCAGATATTCTAGAGCAGAACCAATGAATTATTTACATGCTTTCTGCTGGCAAAGATGCTAATGAGATGCTACTACATACTTTAGTGTAATTTCAGTGCTATTCCTGGAGACTTCTTTTTGCTCAAGGCCACTGCCTCTGCCCCCCTGCTGGCCGTGGTGTGGGGTGCATTCGGGGTGGCAAAGAAGCCAAAGAACTGAAGACCTTCCAGCCAGTAATTCATGACTATGGGGGCCAGAGGATTCCAGAGGACTCCAGAGACTGCTTTTCTGATCACAGGCTACCAATGTTCCCAGATCCAGTTTTGGGGACTTGAAGAATGAACGTCCAGAAGGCTGTTTTCCAATCACACAAGCAGGACAGCACTCAAATCACCTCCTCCAGGATGCCTGATTTATCCCTACCCATTGTGCCCTCTCCTTTCTCTCCAGGCTAAGATGTGTCCCTCCTCTGTGTCCCGCAGTCCCTGTGCTTACCACCATCATCGATTATGGGAGGATTCAATTGTCTGTCTCCACCATCAGACCCTCAGCTCCTGAGAACGTGCATTCAGTATCTTTCTTCTCATTATCTCCAGATAGAAGATGGTGCTCAGTACACACAGGATGTTCAGACATTGTTTGATGGATTGAGTTGAATTGTTCATATGTGGTTAGTTCAATTCAGAAGGAAACTTGGTTATTTTGATACGGATTAGTTTTTGCCTCTGGATCTGCTAAGCAAATTTAATATGTAAACAAGACTCAGGTGAAGAGATGTTATGCACTCTTTAAAAAAAAAGTCTTTTCCAAGCTCTTTGGCAGCCTCCATTTGGTGAACATTTGGTTGATTTTAAATGACGTAAATGTATTTATTCAAGTAAGTTCAATAGGACCAAACTCTATTTAGCAAAATTCTAACTCTTGTTGTCTTTTACTTATGGCCTTAGATGTAATCCACTTTCATTTCATTTCATTTCTTTCTTTCCTTCCTTCCTTCCATCCACCTGTCTGTCCATCCTTCCTTCCTTTTTATTAAGGTTTCATTATTCAAGCTTGCCACTCATTAAGATGGGCCTTTGCCCCCAAAATGAACAGAACAAGTAAGTATTGGGAAGTAAATCGGTGGTCATGCATCTTGTCTATTTCTGCATTGCTTTCATGCTGCAATCGACTCTGTCACACCAGAGCTATCAGTTAGCTCTTTGCTACTCACAGCGTAGTCCATGGGCTTCCAGCATCAGCATCTCCCAGAAGCCTGTTAGAAATGCAGAATCTCAGGCTCTTCCCAGACCTTCTGATCCTTGAGGGATTCATATACACATACATGTTTGTGTAGCAGAGGTTTAACTAACCTGCTCAATGTCCCTGTCCCATACCTTGTAGATGATGTGGGGACTGAACCAGAAGAAAAGTATTGAATACACACTTCTTTGCAATTTATCAACATGAAGCAGCCTGCGCCTTCACTGGATCTACACACTGCCCAGGTTTCCTGCTCTATCCGCAGCTCCTGGAACGGGCAGTCCCACATACAATACTAAGGCTGCCGTTACATTATGCCAGGCACTGTACCAACTGCTTTACATGTGTTCTCTCGCTTAATCCTTACAACAAATCTGTGAGGTGGTACCACCCCATCCTCTTACAGATGAGGAGCCTGAGGACTAGAAAGGTGAAACAGCTTGCTTGCTGCCACCCAGCTTAACACAGTACATATCCTGTAACAAGGGTTCTATAATTGAAGGCTGTTAGCATCCTCCTCCTCTTTCTAGGGACAGAGTGGTCCAGATTTAAATGGCTACAGAACAGTCCAGTTGACTGATAAACTGCATTGTGGCGGTCATCTTCTGTTTTCAACCCTTTGTGGACTCTAGAACGGCATTTCCCTCCCCTGGGCTGAGGGCCAGGGACAATATCTCATCATTTGCTCCATCCCAAAGCTAATCCCTCTTCCTCTGCCACAGTCTTCTCCCCTCCTTCTACTTCTTCTCGTTCTCAGTCTTCTTCTCCTTCTCCTCCTCTTCCTCCCCCTTCCTCCTTCTCTTTCTCTTTCTTGTCTTCCTCCTCCTTCTATTCCTTCTCTTTTTTCCTCTTCCTTTTCCCCTACTTAGTTAAGCACTTGAACTCAGCTCAGCTCCTCTTTCTTCCTTCTGTGTCCCTCGCTCCTTTCACCATGGGCTCCAGGAAGAGAGTTTAGATGATGGTGACGGTGATGTGATGACAGTGGCGATGGTGGTGGTAAGGGTCATGATGACGGTAGTGGTGATGGCGATGGTGCATTTGTTGTTGTTACTGTTTTTCCGGCCAGGATTTTCAGTCCCTTCTCATCCTTTATTCTTCTCATCTTCTACCTGGTGGGAAGCAGGTCATTCAGCATAAGAACATGAAGTTCTGCTATGGAAGACAATCACTATTAGGAAGAGAAAGGCTGGTTTGTCTTGTAGATTTAGAAACTCTTTATGGGATGGAGAAGAACATGAAGGGTAAGAAAGACTCCAGAGAACGAGGAAGGAGAGAAGAAGGGGGAGACTAGAAAGAAGTGGTTCCAGGGTGCTCCTCAGACGCGTATTCTGCTTGTTCTGAAAGGTGATGAGAGAAAAAGTACAGATATGTTTCACACCATCCTCTCTGCTTGGGGTGTGTCTGTGATCAGCCACTGGGAAGCCACTCTTAGGTGAAAGACATGCTGGCAAGTCCTTCCAGCCACTGCAGGACACTGAGAGGCAGTTACATTATCGTTACCGTTAATATCAGCCCACCAGTTCCTAAGCTCCCTCCAGTGTCTGGCACTTGCTAAATTCTTCCCATACATGATCCCTACACCTCACAAATCGGGCAGAATAGGAAACTGAGGCCTGTGCTCTCTCTATTTGTCTGCTGTATAATTTGGGCTGGAAAACACTAAACTAGATCTTTGGGAGTAACACGATTTTCTGTCCTTCGTATATAAAACTATACTGCTGATCAAGGATCAGAGGAGCATGATCATTGACTTAATTAATTTATTGTCTACTTGAGAAGAGAAGATACATGCACATAAATTCAAGGGCTAATTAACTCTACAAGAATACAAGAGATGCCAAAAGGTGGTATGACTAAATGTCAAATTAAGGGCAGAGATGTAGGAACTATAATTTCTTATTAACATTTATCAGATATCACCAAAAGAGGGGCAAGATGTGTTTCATACATTTGCAAATAAATATGTTACCCATAGCTCACTCTTAGACTAGCAATAACAAATCCTGAATATCTTTAGGTCAAATGTAACTCAACACCATTTTATACATTATTTCTTCAAATAGGATTATCTTTTTCTAGAAGCAATCACAAGGCCTAAGGAGATTTGTAGCAATGGAAAGGATTATTTTTCTCCCCTGTAATGACAGATTAAAAGCTTAATCCCAAAGTCGGTCTCTATGTCCAAGTATAATTGTGGTGTGAGTCACTCTAAGTGATTTTTTTCATACACGCTCAAGAGCTATGTCATTTTTGGGGAAAAAAACCTCAAAATTTTAAAAGTCAGCAGAAGAGGTTACGTTCAGCAAACTTTGTACCCTGGAAGGGATGCCAAAAATGGGTACTTTTTAATACCAGGCTTCTAGGAAAAGACTGATTTTACTCCAGGCCACTCAAAGCCAAGATTGCTTTGTGACACCTTTCAGAAGGGCATCTCCTCCCATTCTTTGTGGCTGGCCTTGGACACTGGCTTTGCAGAGATCCTCATGAGTCTTTTGGCCTATCAGTGCTACACTCAACTTTCTGGTCAGCAAGAACTGTTAAAGAAAAACTATCCACGGGCTGGCCTGGTGGCACAGCGGTAAAGTTTGCACGTTCCACTTTGGCGGCCTGGGGTATGCTGGTTCAGATCCTGGGTGCAGACATGGCACTGCTTGGCAAGCCATGCTGTGGTAGGCATCCCATGTATAAAGCAGAGGAAGACTGGCAGCAGTTAGCTCAGGGCTAATCTTCCTCAAAAAAAAAAAAAAGAAAGAAAGAAAAAACTATCCATGACACTTATGGTTAAAAGGGCGAGGCAGATGTTATTCAGGGGGACTTTTGTGATGGGTATAGGGACTCCTGCAATGGGGTTTTGCAGTAGGGGAGAGAGATTAGGCTCAGCTCTGAATATAACAAAGAAGAGTGGGAATTTATAGCTAAGTAGCAGAGTGGGAGTCAGTGGATGGGAAATTACTTAGAGGAAACATCAGGAATAAGGGGATCCTAAACCAGCCTAACAAGGTTCTTCCTGAGGCAGGTCGGGGGATCAGATACCACCTGAGGGGTGGTGAAGGATGAGGAACTCAATCTGATATCAAGGGTAATCAGGTTTCAGGGAGGGTGGAGCCTGACTAAACTGACTTAGCAGGATTCTTGCTACAGTTGGGCCATGCAAAGATGGAGAGGTCCAAAAGTTGAGAAGAGGATTCAGAGGAACCTGACTAAAGTTTGGTCAAGGACACTCTTTGTTAGAACTAAAGTGAACGACTGGTCTGCCTGTTTCCCAAGAAGGAAAGGCTACAGCTAATGGGAAACTGACTTCTTGTCAGTGCTTCCAAGAGAATAACTTAAAACTTTCTTGAGGTTCACAAGACTAAACTCTTGAAACAAGGCCTGTTTGGACATCACGCGGTTGAAGTGCTGCTCTAAAGAAGGTGAGGCTCAGTTTGAGGAAAACTAGGGCCGATGACCTTAGAACAAGGACCAAGGCACCCTTTTCATCTTTCCTTTGTGTCAGGCGGAGGAGGTTGACTACATGGGATGATGGCTTTTTGACAGACTTGTTGCTTTTTCATCAACAGATCTTTAACTCACATCAAGTGAGGATGCGCAGCAAGTAGTAAGGGAGCCATATTGTAGAAAAGAAACCATATCTTAACTTTAAATGACCTCTGATTAACTAGCCCAGACAGGCTCTAGGTTTTATAGCCCCTCCCGGTTGTGACAAGATGATAACTTTGCTCTTTTGAGTTCCTTAGGAATGTGATGACCCCCAGGCAGAGAGTCTATACTGATAGCCATCATCAGTGACAACTGAAAGACCAGCATTGCTCCTGTCTCTGATGCATATCCAGTAAACAAAGGACTATCCGGAACTAGGACCAGATGTCTGCCCCCGCCCAGAGACCAGACCTCTATATAATTGGCCTGTAGTCTTTGTTCTGTAAGAGAGTTCTTTCTGCCATTAGTCAGCCATCTTCCCTCTTGCTAGCAAGCTATAATAAAGAAACCCTGTCTCTCTACCACCTTGCCTCCTGACTATTGGCACGTCTTGCCCTGAGCAGAGGACCACCCCCAACCTTGGGCGGTAACAATTGTATACCTTGAAAGTAGTAGAGCTGGGCTTCAAAGCCAGGCTGCCTCCACCCAGAGCATGTGCTCTTGATGACTAGCCTGTGATGTCAGAGAGCCTGGCTCCCTCCTGCTTGCTTTACACATGCAGTCGTTTCTCGTTGTTCATGGTAGTTTTACTCTACAAAGTCACCGTGAACAATAAAGTAGGAAATACTGAAGCATTGCTGCTGGGGAAAATACAAGGTTAGGTTCCCGAGAGCCTCTGGTCATAACATTTTTGTTAACCAATCAATGTCTTTTATGTGGGTTTCTGTCGAAAGCCACCTTATTTCATACATATTGTTGATTCATTAACATTGAACTCACAGCCCACAGGCCTAGAACCCATGCCTGTAGGAAGCTCATCTAACAGATGTAGTCTCTCCGTGAGACACATCACAGCTTTATTGTGCTTGGAAACACAAGACAGAACTTCGGCACTATCCTCGGGAGCCATTTTAAACAGTGAAATCACCAAGAAAAAGCACAAAGATATAAAAAACATGGCACCAAGTATATTGGGGAAAGGACCCTGTTTGTAGTGTGAGAGCTGAAGCAAGGTGACAGAGCACTGCTTTGTTCACTCTCAGCTCGGAACGTGCATGTCATCCTCTGCGTATGTCAGTGAATGACCACAAAAGCACTGTTGAGTATTGATTTTAGGGTTACACGATTTTAGGGTTACATTGATTTTAGGGTTATTGATTTAGGGTTAAATTTTAGCGAGTAGGTGAATTCACAAACACAGAATTTGAATCATGAGAATGGACTGCACTTTCCCATTAAAAAGATTGCATTTAAAAGACATATGCTGAGTACCTACTTTGTATCGTCCACAGTGGCAATTAGATGAATAGGACATGACAGAGTACAGGCTATTGTGACAGTGCAGGTGGGACGGGAGGAGAGCCGGAATGGGGAATTGTAATAGGTGCTGGGCAAGAGCAGAAGACAGTAAAACTACTTGAGAGAATAGGTAACAAAACTTGGAGGGACCAGCCCCTTGGCCAAGTAGTTAAGTTTGTGCACTCCGCTTCGGTGGTCCAGGGTTTCGCCAGTTTGAATCCTGGGCGCGGACATGGCACTGCTCATCAAGCAATGCTGAGGTGGCATCCTAAATGCCACAACTAGAAGAACCCACAACTGAAAATACACAGCTATGTACGGGGGGGCTTTGGGAGAAAAAGGAAAAATTTAAAAATCTTGAAAAAACAAAACCAAAAAAACTTGGGGACCCGTTCCATGTGGAGAGAGCGAGAAGGACAGACTCCCTGTCAGCTGGGTAGGCGGGTATAGTGGGGTACTTTCTGTTATGAGAAACAGGAAACTCCTGTTGAACTGGCTTGACCAATTAAGAGTTCTCAGGCAAGGCTTGATCTGGCAGATCCTTTCATGGCACCGGGACCCAACTCCTCTCTCGGCTTCTTGCCTCCAGTCTTAGCAGGCTCTCCCATCGTGGTCCTGCGATGGCTGAGGCAGCTTCTAAGGTTTTTATTCCCACACAGCAGGAAAGAGAATCTGGTTCTAGTGTTCTAAGAAGTCCTGTGCTTCCCTCTGATAGCTCTGGCTTAGGCCATGTGCCTGTCTGAGCTGTATTCATGGGCAGGGGATGGAATGAGCAGATTGGATTAAGCCAGACCTCAGACCTGGGGAGTGAGGGGTCAAGTCCACAGGACTAAATGGCTCAGAACTGGGGCAAGGAGTGGTTTCCTAAAGGAAAGTCCAGGAGCAGTGACCAGAAAAGAGGGTGGAATAGGCGCTGCTGGGAAACATCCCAGGTGGTAAGCCTGTGAGCACCTTAAGTGATTTGATTATGACAGCTGAGGCATTTTTACTGAAAAACAATCCATATAGTAGCAAGAATCTTGGAGTTTGCTTTCATCTCCATAATAGCAGACTGAAAGCTGTTCCTAGAAGATCTGAATCAATGTCTGAAACATGACATCTCAGGGAAGAATTTACATAGTGGCCCAGTGATTTATTTTTGGAAAGATCACCAAAGCGTGGAAATAAATGTCAAGTTGGAATTATTTATTACTCTCACACTTCTGGGTCATTTCTAGTGAGTCTGCCTCACCAAGCGAGGGAAGCAGAGAGGAATAGTCTTGTTTTTACACTAAGGGGAAGAAATAGTCAAAGAAACGGAGACTCCTATTCCTGCAAATTCTGGACACGCAGATGGAGTGCAGAGCAAGATGTGAGAGGTCAGGAAAATGAACAGAGGGTAGAGAGGTGAAGCTGCATTGATTCAGATAAAATTCAAAGACGTTAAGGGAGTCTGCAAACAACTCAGCAAATTGGTCATTACAATTTTTTAAATAGGGCTCAAATTGATCCAGAATGCTTAAACCTTGGCAGGTTCCAACAGAGGAGGTGAGGCAAGGTGAGGCGGGAAGGGGGCAAGGAGTGGTATGATAGCGACCAGAAAGAGGCAACCTGAAAGGATGGTTGGGAAGAGAGAAACACTGAAAGAGAGAGAGAGAAGTGGGGGGAGAGGGAGGGAGAAGAGGAAGGAAGGGGAGAGAAACGTGGAGGACCAGACTCCCAAATATTGAAGGCATACAGATGGGAGGGGAGGCAGGGGCACCCAGGCAGAGAGAACTAAAGAAGTAATTTGAATATGAGAGTCTCCCTGATGTCAAGGAGCCTATATCTTCATCATTGTATGCCCATTTCCTGATATAAGGCCTGGCTCTGACAGTGTTTGCCGCTCTGGCTGAATGAAAACCTCTGGAGGAGGTGCCCAGAGAAGGCCAACAGGAAGCTGGAAAGGGAGATGCGGGGTGGGAGATGTGCCACGGTTCAGGCTGAAGAGCAAATGCCGTTAAAGGAAACTTGAGTAAGTATGTTGGAAGGAAGGTAAAATTTGCAAGTGTCCATGCCATCATAGCGTCTCGCAATATGGAAAAAAGGGAAGTGTAATTTCTGAAACAGGATTGAGCCTAGAGTTAAGAAACAACAGTATTTTTCATTTTTTTTTTATTTTTTTATTTTTTTCCTTTTTCTCCCCAAAGCCCCCCGGTACATAGTTGTACATTCTTTGTTGTGAGTCCTTCTAGTTGTGGCATGTGGGACGCTGCCTCAGCGTGGTTTGATGAGCAGTGCCATGTCCGCGCCCAGGATTCGAACCAACGAAACACTGGGCCGCCTGCAGCGGAGTGCACGAACTTAACCACTCGGCCACGGGGCCAGCCCCGGTATTTTTCATTTTTTAATCACAAAAGCAGTCCATGTGTGTTGTAGTAAACCTCAGTGTTTTAATACAAAGTAAAATGTGAACATCCACCTCAATAGCTCAGCATCCTGCCCTCTCACCTTCTCAGAGACTTCTCTCCCACAGTTATTCCTTCCATTTCCTACAGTGTTCATTTCTCCTCTGACTTTATCATCTCCATCCTCTTACAAACATGTTCGTGCATTTCCTATTCCCTGAAAAAAATGCACCAAGAAGGGCTCAACCTTCATTTCTGTGGTATTCCTGCCAAAAAATACAAACCCTGAATAAAATCAGGAGGCACATTCTACAAAATACTTGACCAGTACTCTTCAGAAGTGTCAAGGTTGTGAAAGGCAGATAAAGGTAGAGGAACTGTCCCAGATTGGAGGAGAGCAAGCAGAATGAGGCCTCAATGCAGAGTGTACCCTGGACTGGATCCTAGACCAGATAACAGAAGGAATCTCTCTTTTTTTTTTTTTTATTGAGTTAATGATAGGTTACAATCTTGTGAAATTTCAGTTGTACATTAATGTTTGTCAGTCATGTTGTAGGTGCACCACTTCACCCTTTGTGCCCACCCCCCACCCCACCTTTCCCCTGGTAGCCACTAAACTGTTCTTGGTCCATAGTTTTAAATTCCTCATATGAGTGGAGTCATACACAGATTATCTTTCTCTTGCTGGCTTATTTCACTTAACATAATTCTCTCAAGGTCCATCCATGTTATTGCAAATGGAATGATTTTGTTCTGTTTTGCAGCTGAGTAGTATTCCATTGTATATATGTACCACTTCTTCTTTATCCATTCATCTGTTGATGGGCACTTAGGTTGCTTCCACATCTTGGCTATTGTAAACAGTGCTGCAATAAAGATTGGGGTGCACAGGACTTTTGGGATTGCTGACTTCAGGCTCTTTGGATAAATACCCAGTAGTGGGATGGCTGGATCGTATGGTAGTTCTATTTTTAATTTTTTGAGGAATCTCCATACTGTTTTCCATAGTGGCTGCACCAGTTTGCATTCCCACCAGCAGTGTATGAGGGTTCCTTTTTCTCTGCAACCTCTCCAACATTTGTTGCTATTAGTTTTAGATATTTTTGTCATTCTAACAGGTGTAAGGTGATATCTTAGTGTAGTTTTGATTTGCATTTCCCTGATGATCAGTGATGATGAGCATCTTTTCATGTGCCTATTGGCTATCAGTATATCTTCTTTGGAAATGTCTGTTCATGTCTCCAGCCCATTTTTTGATTGGGTTGTTTGATGTTTTGTGGTTGAGTTGCAAGAGTTCTTTATATATTATGGATATTAAGCCTTTGTCAGATATATGACTTGCAAATATTTTTTCCCAGTTAGTGGGTTGTTTTTTTGTTAGAAGGAAGCTCTCTTAATGTGGTAAAAAAGTGTATTCGTTATCTGTGGCTGAGAAAAAATTATTCCAAAATGTAGCAGCTTAAAACTACAAACATTTACCATTTCAAGTGGCTTCTGAGAGTGACAGCTGAGCATTCTACCTCAGGATCTCTCATGAGGTTTCAGTTAAGCTGTTGGCTGGGACCACAGTCTTTGAAGACTTGACTGGACTGGAGGAACTGCTTCTAAGCCCACCGACCTGGCTGTGGGCAGATGACTTCAGTTCCTTACCATGTAGCCCTCTCCATAGGCTTGCTCATGACATAGCTTCCCCCTTAGTGAGTGGTGATATAACACCCACCCCACCTCCCCACACACAGATACACAGACACACAGAGACCAAGATAGGAGCTGCAATATTTTCTATAATCTACTGTAGAAAGTCACATACCCTTACTGCTGCTGTATGCTATTGGTCATAGTAACCAGCTCTGGTACAGCGTGGGAGGGAACCCACACAAGGATGTGAATACCAGGAATTGGGGTTATTGGATACCATCTTGGATGTGGGATATCACAAAGATTATTTACCCAAAAATTTAAAGCAAGCATCACACTTAAAGGTAGAACATTAGAAGTAACTCCATACAAGTGAGAGACCAATGGCATAAGATGAGGATGCCCACTCTCACAGCCATTATCAACACTTGTTCAAGTGTGAAGGAAGGTTCTCCTTCTCTGTGAGGACTGTGTGTCTCCAGCATTGTTTGACCCTGACCTGCTCTTCAAGAGCAGTCCTGGCCAAAGAGGACAAATAATGTCTGGGTGTGACTCAAGAAAGTGAGGCTCCTTTGACAAGAGGGTACCATGTAAAGAATATTTCTGAAGATCCATAAATTAGAAAGTTAATAACATATAACACCCTATAAGGCATAAAATCAACCAATGGTGTGGGCATCCAATCTCTTTATTTAACAAAAAACCTTCTTAATCTTTTTGTACATAGAAAGTCATAGAAGACGAATTAGTTTTCTAGGGCGGCTGTAACAAATTACCACAATCTTGGTGGCTTAAAACAGTACACATTTATTCTCTTATAGTTCTAGATGTCAGAAATCCAAAATCAGTTTCATTGGGCCAAGGTCAAGGTGTTCACAGGGATGCGCTCTCTCTGAAGGTTCTAGGAGGGGGTCTGTTTTCTTTTCTTTCTTTTTTTATTATGGTAAAATATTCATCAAAGTTATCATTTTAACCATTTTTAAGTGTACATTTCAGTGGCTTTAAGTACATTCATGTTGTTGTGCAACCATCACCACCATCCATCTCCAGGATTTTTGCATCTTCCCAGACTGAAATTTTGTACCCATAAACAATGTCTCCATTTCCCTACATCCAGCAGCTGGCAAACACCATTCTATTTTCTGTTTCTAGGAATCTGGCTACTCTAGGTGCCTCATACGAAAGGACTGATATAATACTTGTCCCTTTGTAACTGGCTTATTTCACTGAGCATAAAGTCTTCAAGGTTCATCTATGTTGGAGAATGTGTCAAAATTTCCTTCCCTTTTAAGGCTGAATAATATTCCATTGTATGTATATTCCACATTTTGTTTATCCATTCATCCCTTGATGGACACTTGGGTTACTTCCACCTTTTGGCTACTGGGAATAAGGCCTGTCTGAACACAGGTATACAGGTGTCTCTTTAAGACCTTGCTTTCAGTTCTTTTGGGGTATATGCCCAGAAGTAGAATTGCTGGATCATATGGGAGAATCTATATTCTAGTCTTTTTCATATTCTAGAGTTGCACTCCTTGCCATCCATCTTCTAAACAAGCAGGGTAGCATCTTGTTTCAGTGGTCACATTGCCTCTCTGTCTCCAATTTCCCTCTGCCTCTCTCTTTGAGGACACTTGTGATTGCATTTAGGACCCACAAGGATAATCCAGGATAATCTTTTCATCTCAAGATTCTTAATTTAATCACAACTGCAAAGTCTCTTTTGCCATATAAGGTGGCATTCACAGGTCCCAGGGATGAGGACCTGGATATCTTTCGCAGCCATTATTCAGCCTAACACACAAGCTAACAGAAGAGGAACACAGAAACCTATCAGGAGGAGAAAGGCCCAAAGAACCCCACTATGCTGAGATCATTGCAGGAAATAGTTTGGGACATATTTTTCTACATTTCTTTGCACGCATAGATGAACAAATGTATTTCTTTTATTTCCCTTCCTTTCTAAAAAAAAAAAAGGGATAACTTTCTACACAGCCCAGCAACTTGTCTCTTTTAATAATGTATCTTTGCAGCAAGCTCTTTAAGAGTGAAAGGGATTTACTTTCATGCTACTGTCTTCTTTGATGTAAAAATAGCAACTTTCCAGTAAAGCAAATGACTTTTAGAAAAATTCCATTTGAAATAATCTCCTAGAAATGTCACTGTTAGCTTTAATTCATAAGAGGAAAGAGAGAGTTTGAACCAAAATAAGGGTAGAGTCTACTTAGAATTTAGTATTTTGGGTAAGTTAGAGAAAGAGCACTCAAGTTATACATGAATACAGCATGACGGACCTAAAGGTTAAATTACTTTGTGTGGCATGTTAACAGGAGAGTCAATGCTTCCACAGTCTCACTTTAAACCAAGCATCTGGTTTTGAGGTAGAGACATCAGGAGACCTGGACTGAAATCCTGGCTTTGCCGTCAACTAGCTGTGTGACCTTAGGCAAGCTGTATCCAGTCTCTGGGCCTCAGCATCCTCATCTTTGAAGTGAGAGGATTGGACTGGAAGTTGTCTAAGCTCCTACTGGTCTTCCATCCTGCAATCTGGGAAGGGTATTATTCTAGCAGGCTAGAGACCCAGTTTTGTATACCAAACCTTCTACTAACTTGCTATGACCTTGAGCTAGACAGTCAGCTCCACTGGGCCTCGGTTTATTCATCTGTAAAATGAGCAGGCTGGACTCAGTGTTCTCAAGATCCTTTCCAATTCTCACATTCTAAGATATGAGCCTCAAACTTCAGTGTGCCTAAGAATTCCCTGGGGATCTTGTTAAAACGCAGAGTCTGATTCAGCAGGTCTGGGTGGGGCCTGAGAGTTCCCAGGTGAGGCTGATGGCTGCTCTGGAGACTACACTTTGAGTAACAAAGCATTTGGATCTTGAACTGTCCCGAAACTTTGTTAAAAATTTAGAAAGTGGCAAAAGATATGACTGTGTGTCCCTTGGGTGGAGCGCTGGTCTGGGGATTATCTCGTGCACTAGGGGTGCGCACCTTTGCTTGTCTTCTGTTCAGCTCTGTAAAGTAGAAATTAAGGTGCAGATTATGGATAGTAATGGGATGAATTTTGTTTGATAAAAGTACAGTTGATTTCAGCTCCGTAGAAAAAGATGGCTCCCAAATATTATTTTTTCTTGTCCTATACGTATCAACCAGTTCTGCACAATTAGCAAATTCGCTTCAGCCTTCCTGATTGCCCACATATATGTGTTCTTCAAAATCTCCTTTAAACAGGTTTTACCTTTTTAAAAATGATACGTTAACACCACTGGTCCTTCGCAATTCATTCATTGATTCATTGATTCATTTATTTATTTATAGCAAGAAACACGTGCCAGGATGCGGAAGGTTACAGGGTGGGAAATGCAAACTCTCTAGGATAGTGGGCGGTCAGGCATCGTGATTTCCTGACTCCCAGCCCACGTATCAGGTGAGGAGAGGACACTTTACCTCCAGTCTTGGACAGGTGATTCCCCTCCAAGGTTAGAAGATGACGGAATATGGTGGAAGAAGATGCTTTAACCATCACGCGGTCCAATAAGGATCAAGAGGTTGGGAGACCTGCCCAAGCCCAGGAGGGGACTGTAGCTACACTGGGATCCAAAGCCTGACCTCAGGCCTCCTTCAGCGCTCTTTACACCATTTGCCGTCCAGTTTATTCTGGGGCCATTCAACTGAGGGCTCGCTCACATCAACTGCAACTGTAAGCATCTGACCCCCAAAGTGTCTAGAGTTTTCGTGACGCCAGACACGAACAAGAGGACGGATCCGAAGGGCGGAGCTTGGGGCGGAATCCGGGCCCGCGGCGCCGACGCCCTCGCCCCACGGGCTGCCGGGAGTCCGCGCGTCCTGGCCCCGTTCCGCCTGCCCCGGCTCCGCCCCGGCTTGTCTGTGTCCGCGGCGGCCGCTATCAATAAAGTTGTTGTTCTGCCAACATGGCGGCGCCCATGGTGACTGGCGGGGCCGTGTTCGCCTAAAGTGGGAACTAACGCGTAAGGCGCCTCAGGCCAGAGCCTGTGAGCAGGTAAACTCCTGAGCCGGGCTCATCGGGATGAGAGACGAGGCCCGACCTCCTCTCTCCCTGGACTGGGAGGTTCCCACTTGCTGGAGGCAGGAAGGGAAGGTGCGGGCTGGGTTAGGTGGTCCCGGAGCCGTGCAATTTCTGAACTGGAAAAGTCTCTGAGATCTGGGTTCTGACTCTTTGAGCCACCGGGTACTTTCCTGGAAAATGCACATGTACATATAGTTTTGTACTCAAGTTCCCGTCCGCTCTGCTCCTCTACCCCAATTTGTCCCTGGATCTTTGCTCCCTGGGCTGGGGGTTTGGACCCAGTTAAAGGTCATCAGTGCACCTCAGTGGCCCACAGGTCATTACCACAGCGTGTTAGGGCTCGAAGCTCCTCAGAGATCATCTGGGTTTACCCCTTCATCTTAAGGAGAAACCGAGGTTCCAGATAGGAAATAATTTGCCTGAGGTCACACAGGAAATTAGTAGTTGCAAAAGTCAAGATCTGTATATTTTTGTCACAAAGCTTTATTTCTTTAAAATTGCTTTTCCCGGGTACATTCTCGAACACTTTCTTTTGGGTGCACACAAGTGCCCTCATTTGCTTCTCCCATATGTTCTGTTTCTTCCCCCGTCTTCTATTCTTTTCCTAGGTTTCCCTGTCTGTATATGATTGTCATTTTGGGTCCTGTTCTCAGGCCCCTCCCTCTGTGGTCACACATCACTACCCCCACTGTTCTCAAAAAACTTAACCTTAAGCTCTAAGTGAGGTTGCGGTCGGGGCTGACTCTAAAGAGGAGTGGAGTAGTGGGGATTGATCATTTGGAAGGATGTGGAAGAAGAAACAAGATTCCAAACATTTAGGCAAGGAACTAGATGAGACAGAACTAAGGAGAAAAGGGCCAAGTAGATCATAAATAGAAGACATGAGCGAAACCTTTCCCATTCCTCGTATGGGCATAGTCTTCTAATAGAATGGTTGCTTCTTATTGTCAGGAAGAGGCAGTGCCCTTCAGGGCTTTTTGATGGTGAAGTGGTCCAAAGCAGGGCCTGGGAAGTAAAGGAAGGGAACAGGGCTGAGCTCCAGGAAGTACTGTAATAAATCATAGCCCTGAGTACACTGTATGCTGAGTCTTGGGGACCCCCTAACACAAAGGGTATGAACTTTTCTTAAAGTCTTGACACGTATTATCAGGTTACTCTCCAGAGAGGTGGAGTCAATTTACATTCCCACCAGCAGTATACAAAATGCACATTCCTTTTCATTGCATGTTTTTTTGCCAATCTGGTAAGCAAAATATTTTATTGTTGTTTTAATCTGCGTGTCTTTGATTAGTTGTAAAGTCGATCTTTTTCATGTATTTATTAGCCATTTGTATTTCCTCTTCCCCTTTGCCCGTTTTAAAATTAGGTTTTTGTGTGTGTGTGAGGGAGATTGTCCCTGAGCTAACATCTATGGCAATCTTCCTCTACTTTGTATGTGGGATGCCGCCACAGCATGGCTGATGAATGGAGTAGGTCTGCACCTGGGATCCACACCTGCAAACCCTGGGCCACTGAAGTGGTACATGTGGAACTTCAACCACTTGGCCAGGGGGCCCACCCCCAAATTAGGTTTTTAATGTTTCTCTTCTCATGTGAACTATTTATATAGTAGGATAACCTTTTGTTGTTGCAGTAATTTCCTCTCAGCTTATGGTTTGCTTTCTAATTTTGTTCACGGTGTTTCTGATATACAGATATTTTATATTTTAGAGAGATTTATTAATATTTTCCTTTATGAATTCTTCCATTGCTTTTGTGCTCAGGACAGAACATCCTACACCTTGGAAAGAATTATTAAATACTCATGTATAATTTTGTCTTGTTTTAAGGTATTTTTTAAAAATTCTGTAATCTATATGGGATTTACTCTGGTTTATGGTTTGAAGTAGGGCTCTAATTTGAATTTTTTCCTCATTCATTGACTAATCTATCACTTTCTAATCTACTTGTGCTTTTTACTTTTTGAACTTTAAGTTCTTTTAGAAACTCTGATCTGTTTCAGGATTCTGTAGTCTATATCATTGGTTTATGTAACGAGAAGGTTATTAGTGAGCCAGGTATTATGTAAACATTTTTACAGGGCTTATTCTTGTTGTGTAGACAGGGGTTGTTATGTGTTGTTTATGATTCGGTATATAGTATAAGTAAGTTATAGAAACAAGGTTAGAGTTTTAAGTGAAAGAATGACCTGGTTTCATATTGCTCATATTGGTGATCTGCCTGCACTCTGATATTTCATTTGTCACAACGGCTAACCAGCATTGAAACCAAAAACTTGTGAGAGTACAGTTCAGGTCAGTTTGTAATTTTATGATTTTGTTGTTTTCCATTGTTTCTATTCGAGAGGATAGTCCAAAACACTCTCCTATGGGTTCTTAGGGAATGCAGTCTAGGAGGGAAATGGCGGGCATCTGTCTGTGTGCCCTCTGCTAAACTGGCATTCTTTGGCTTGCAAAGATGTAGAAATGCTGACTTAGCAAGAGAACCATAAAATCCAGGACTCCCATGAATAGTACTAATTATGTAGAAACTCAACACCTAAAAATAAGTGCGATTGCTTTAATTATACCAAGTGTCTGTATATTCGGTTGGTCATAGGAAATTGTTAATATTCAACCAACTTCATACAGTTCACTCTAATATCTGTAGTCACATGTACACGCTTTAAAATAGCTAAGCCCAACGTATAGGGAGGGTTTTTTTAAGAAGCAAGAGGTGTTAAATCAGTGAGAACTGGTGTGTCAAGAACTTTAGCAGACCAACTTGTAAAATGCCAGCACTGTGATGCCATTTTGTGTGAGTGTCAAACTCACTTGTATAAGCTGAGAATGAACCTTCTTGGCAACATTTGTGACCCAGTACCTTTGTGACACAGGCCAAACCCTCGTAGATATGGAAAAAATTTTGAGAGAATCAAAAAATTAACATCAGCTTTGAGTGCCAGGTTCTTCCTTTATTTCTCTCTTAGTTTTGAAAGATCTATTTTCATCTGTTTTTTCACCATAGCACTTCTCGAAAGCTTTTTGCAAGAAGGCAGAAAATTTAGGCTATTTAGTTATAAATCCTAAATATTTGATGAACTATCATCTTAATCCCCCCCCCTTTTTTTTTTTGAGGGGGATTAGCCCTGAGCTAATATCTGCCACCAATCCTCCTCTTTTTTGCTGAGGAGGACTAGCCCTGAGCTAACATCCTTGGCTATCTTCCTCTACTTTATATGTGGGACACCTGCCACAGCATGGCTTGACAAGTGGTGTGTAGGTCTGCACTGGGGCTCCAAACCGGCAAACCCTGGGCCGCGGAAGCAGAACGTGTGAACTTAATCACTGTGCCACTGGGCTGGCCCCTCACCTCAACCTTTTAAACAGTGATAAAACATGAAACTTCTTCCATGAGATCATTTCTGGAGTTCACTTTTGGAGGAAACCAATGAAACATTCTAGTTGAATTTTAAATTGCAGCTGGGTATCCTGGTGGGCCCCATCCTATGGCTTGTATTCCAAAAAACCATAGCACTCACCGCTATGACACATATTATATGTTTGTTTGTTTGTTTCTTATCTGCTTTTCCCTCCTAGTATGTAAGTGCCATGGAAGAAGGGACTATGTTTATGTTCACTGCTGTATCCCCAGTGCCTAGAACAGTGTTGGACCTAGTGGCACTCAATAAATATTTGGTAAATGAATGAAGAACAAAATGAATAAACAGTTTCTAAATAATAGTTATTACCTGGCTCAGCCTACTGAGTATATTTAACTCATAATATGTATGAAAAATACTAATAATAGCTCAGAGGCTCTGGTTCTCCTGGGAGGCCCGTGTTTGGATCCCTTCTGATATTTGAGCCTAAGGCCAAGCCAAGATGTGCTGGAGCTCTTCTGGAGCCTGGTCGATGGGAAGTGAAGCCTGCTGACACACCCTGGGCTGTCCTAAAGGGGAGGGGGGGGTCACTCCACTGCCTCCCTTGCAGCCTGTGAGGTTGTGGCAGGAGCTGGCGCAGGTGGTGGTCTCCGTCTGTTCTTTTTTTTTCCCTAAAGATTGGCACATGCCCTAACATCTGTTGCCAATCTTCATTTTTCTTTTTTTTCTTCTCCCCAAAGCCCCCTGGTACGTGGTTGTATATTCTAGTTGTGAGTGCCTCTGGTTATGCTATGTGGGATGCTGCCTCAATATGACATGATGAGTGGTGCCATGTCCGCACCCAGGATCCAAACCAACAAAACCCTGGGCCGCGGAAGCGGAGCCTGCAAACAGCCATTCAGCCACTGGCCACCCCAGTCTCTGTCTGTTCTTACAGGGTTTTTGTATCTTTGGTGTTTGAGGGCACTGACCACCTTTATATTTCCATTAGAAAGTTGTGTTTAGCTCAATTGAAATTCTAAAGAATTCTCCTCAGGGAAAGAAATCATGAAAAGAGTAAGAGGAAAGCAAGTAAGGGCAGGGAACACTGGGCTGTGCTGAATGGAAGGATGAGCTCAGGAGAGGGTTCTGGGCAGCTCACGAGTGTGCTCTCTGCTCTCCTTTTCAGGACCTTCCCACCTTCTGAAGAATGGCTTCTCCTTGGCAGAGACTGGGTTTTTATGCCTCTCTTCTGAAAAGGCAGCTAAATGGTGGGCCAGATGTCATCAACTGGGGAAAGAGAGTGATTCCAAGGCATACCAGAGGTATTTACAGTGCCACGGGAAAGTGGACGAAAGAGTATACGTTGCAGACAAGAAAGGATGTCGAGAAATGGTGGCATCAACGAATAAAAGAACAGGCCTCCAAAATTTCAGAAACCGATGTGAGTATTTTGGGAGATTCTGAGAGGGTACAGAAGAGGGGCCACGGACTAGGACTTTGGGGTCGGACTGCCTGAGTTCAAATAAATTATTAAGTATGTGACCTTGATCCAGATGACTGAATCTCTTTGTGCTTCAGTTTTCTGATCTGTAATGGGCAGTGATAATAATAGTGCGTGCCTGCTTCCTAGGATGCTCGTGAGGGGTAAGTGAGATGAGACAAGGTTAGTGCTTCGAAGAGTTTCAGTACGGTGCATGTACACACAAGGTGCATGCAGACAGCACCACGCTGGGCATTCTGGAGCAGCGCTTACCGGGGAAGCTCATTAGGGTAGGAGCCATAGCAGGTGTTGGGTCCTTCGTGGTCCATTACATGGTGGGGTAGCACACAGGGATCTGGCAGGGTCAGATGCGAGACTCCTGAGAGGCACCTGGGCCACTCAGCTATGGAACTTTTAAGCTCCCTATTTTGAGTAGCACCTGCCCCTCCCCTGGCATGACCTTGTCCTCTAGCCCTGTTCTGCTACCTTAGCATCATGGTTAGGGAGGTCCCAGCCCTTCCCTGATATGATCTGGGGCTAGGATCCAACCTTGCAGTAGCAGCTATGTGAGTTAATGGACTGTTGGCTTCTGGTCCGTGTGCACCAGCTCAGTACTGTCCCTGCATTGGATTAGGTACTTGGCTGTCGCCGGTTTCCATGGCATGCTCTGCTGGAGACTGGCTCCTTCTCTGGGAGGCCAGCCTGCTGAGCATCAGTCTTGGGTGCATTAAGCCTCACCTCTCAATATTGGTCAAAATGACAAATGGAATATGTGATTTGTTTACATGAAATGTTGAATCTGATCAGAGCAAAGCACTATGAGACAGAGTTTTACTGTTAAATTCTGACCATCCCTTTGTAATAGTTACCAGTCGCATAATACAGCCCCTCTATATTTAATAGAAGAAATTAGGCCAGAGGCAAGCACTTGAGTAAATGTATCTGTGCAAGACTGCACTCACTGGAATTGCCTTTCCCCCATCTCCTGATTCTCATCTTATCAGACTCGTTCTTTCTATGAGATTGGTCCTTATGAAGAGTGGGGGAGCGGAGGAGCTATTTGTGTTAAACTGGAGATGGTTTTGCCATTGGTTAGAAGCGAAATCTGGTATTGAGAGAGAGGTAGTGTATAACAAGTGAAATGACAAAAAGGAGGGTTTGAATGTACTGCAGTGCAATGAAAGCTTGGGTCTTACCTCATCAGGAAATGAAAGGCCCGTGTGTCAACCTGACCGAACTAATGTAACTAAATGTATTTTGGAAACAAACTCTCGGGAGCTGTTTAATTCTAAATGAGGAGCATAAAGTTAGCTTTTTATTCTTTGGGTTTAGATTATAATTTAGTGACTTATAAACATTTTGAAGTGGCTTCTTGATTTTGTGACATCTCATTCTTAAGCATATGATTTTTTAAAAAAATTAAATGGATCAAAATAAACCAAATTTCAATAATTGGGGAAACACAGTCAGGGATATACTGGGTGAGCCCCTCGTGGTGCTCTGTCAGGGTTTGAATCAGGTGATGGTAAAGTGGAGGGAGCCCTTGACGAGGAGTCTGGAGCCTGGGCAGTAATACCGGCTCTGCCCCCAAAGTCAATGTGATCTTGGCCACATCATTTAGCCCCTTTGATCCTCAGATTCCTTGCATTGTTTATCTCACAGAATGGTTTTAAAAACCAAATGAGAAAATGTGGCTGAACTCATTTTACAAACTGAAGTGTTATATAAATAAAAGATACAAGAGGATAAAAATATGTGGTATGTCTTTGTCAAGAACTGAGAGTGTGACTGGATGCTGATTGATTTTGAAGCATTTATAATTGACCTCACTCTGGTGAGGTGAAATCCACACTGATGAGATGCTAGAAGTTGAATATCTTGCCATCTTCATCATAGTCATCATTATAAAAAGAACTTCCATTTAATGAGCATTTTACAATATGTCAGGCACCGTCTTTCCATTTATTGTCTCACTTAATCCTGAAACAACCCTGAGGGTAGCTATTATTATCCTCATTTTTGGAGTAAGAAAACTGAGGCTGAGAAAGGGGTTTGGGAATTTGTTGAGATGCACAACTAACCTGTGACAGAGCCAGGATTCAAACTCAGACACACTTGCTTCCTGAGGTCCTGCTTTCACCTTCTTTTGGCTCAAATCAATGTATAGATTGTAAACTAGCCCAGAAAAGCAGAGGAATTCGCCGAAGGTCTCAAAGCTAGTGGCAAGGCTAGGACCAGAGTTAAGGTCTGGGCTTCTCCTGTCTGCCATCCTCTGGACTCGGCGGCAGCTTTGGAGCATCATCTATAAAGAGGCAGAAGTTAGCTTTCTCCTGACACCAGAAGCTGACAAAAATAATAGGACTCACTTATAAAAACCATCCTTTTCCCATTGCTTATGATCTTAATTTCTTTTAAAGGCTTAAATCCTTGCACTTTTATATAATTATGAAAATTTCCCTTTCAATCAGATTCCTGCTCAATTATAAGAAACACCCATAATTCCTTCTCTCCTTCCCCCTGCAAGAGGATAGAACTTATTTCATTGTGACAGAGGAAGATAGCTTAATTCACACAGAAAAGCAAAAGGCAGGGGCAGGCAGTCAGCTGAATACTTTTCTGCAATAAACAAAAATATTCATGAATATTTATGACTTTTGCTAGCAATACATTTTTATACATCTATAAAACTCACTTTTGGAGTTTGGCTTAGCTGGTATATAATGAATCACTTGATTTTGCTATAAATTTAATCTTTGTTGGACAGACATACAAAAAGGAGAGCTAATGAAGAAGCTATATGTGGAAAATGTTTGGGGCAAGAAGGATTGTTAAAAATAATATTAAAAAATATATCACTGTAATAAAAACAAGGTGATTATAATAAAATAAAAATAGGTTTAATGTAAAAAGTTTAAAATGAAAAACTAGAAATAGTTTATATCAGGGATTTGATAGTTTTTTTCAGATGCCAAAGAACTCTGTAACAGCTGTTTTTGCAGGTCCCTAAAATCCTCAAAGAAAAGGCAGTCGGCCTGATCTGGAAGGAGTAGGGCTGAGCGCAGTGGACAGTTTGCTTGCCTCTGATTCTTTACTAAGTAACAGAATGAGATCTCACCCCTCCTCTGAGGGACTTGTGTACAAGCTGAGAGGATTATCTGTCACTTTCCTTCTTAAAGACAGTAAGTGCTGAGTTCCCACCCACTCCTGACTCTCAGGTCTTCTCTCATGCTCCCAAGGTTTTCCTTAAGCGTTCTGGATCCTTTGTTTCCAATTGAAGTGCACGACCAGTGTGCTGCTCTCCATCCGTATATGTAAATCCACAGCAGTTGTCCCTTCAGCATTTCAAGGTGATTTTTGAGTTGATGTGTTATCCAGACTCCTTATTTGTCCTCTTTTCCCTTTTCTTCCTTCAGGCAACGTTACTTCTCACTCATTGGTAATTTCTAGAGGATGAGCAGGACAGAGAAATGTTCCCCTCTAGTCTAGCTGGATGGTAGTGGCTCTGTTCAAGGTTTAACTTCTTTGCTGAAGAAAGTTTAAAGCAAGGGGTCAAATGAGATTTGGAAAGAATCTGATTTCTGGTTTCCTTCACAGTTGGCTGTATCCATTCTCAGTCTTGGAAATACTTAGCAAAAAATATACCCCGACACACAAATACACAGAAGGACGGTTTTGAATATTCTGCTTTACATTTGTTTTATTTACTTTTGGGGAAGCAAAGCCTTCAAGAACTCTAGTAGAGCTCTAGGAAGGGAGTAAGCACAGGAAGAGAAAAACAGAAGGCAGAAATAAAGGAAATAATGGTAATATCAGATGGTCCCAACCCTCAGTGACCAAACGGAAGCAGTTCCCTGTTGCTCCTCCTTTCTCAGAGGACCCCCCCTTGGGGGGATTTAAGGCGGGCCAGGGGGAACACTCCCATCACCAGGACAGGATTTGTGAAGTTTGCTGGGAAAAATGCCCTTGAGTAATAAGTGCTCTGCAGAGGCCAGTTGTCAGGCTTTCAGAGCACAGAGGCCAGCAAACATTTATCCGATGGTTAGTAAACTCCTGCTGGGGGTGGCCGGGGTCAGGGCGCTGGGCAGAAAGATGATTAAAACATAGTCCTTACCCTTGAACAACAGGTCTCCAGTAAGGAATCAATTAAACGGCTACCACCTTTGCTTTGGACCCTTATCCCCTCATGTGCCCAAACTCATGGAAGCATTCATGGTTGTTGTTTTTTTTTAATTTTATTGAGGTTATAATAGTTTATAACATTGTGAAATTTCAGTTGTACATTATTATTTGTCAGTCACCATATGTATGTGCCCCCTTACCCCTTTTGCCCACCCCCAACCCCCTTCCCCCCTGGTAACCACTAATCTGTTCTCTTTGTCCATGTGTTTGTTTATCTTCCATGTATGAGTGAAATCACATGGTGTTTGTCTTTCTCTGTCTGGCTTATTTCACTTAACATAATACCCTCAAGTTTCTTCCATGTTGTTGCAAATGGGATGATTTTTGTCTTTTTTATGGCTGAGTAGTATTCCACTGCGTATATATATCTAATTTTCTTTATCCAGTCATCGGTTGATGGGCACTTGCGTTGCTTCCACGTCTTGGCTGTTGTGAATAATGCTGCAATGAACATAGGGGTGTATAAGTCTCTTTGAATTGTTGATTTCAAGTTCTTTGGATAAATACCCAGTAATGGGATGGCTGGATTGTGTGGTATTATTTTTAATTTTTTAGAAATCTCCATACTGTTTTCCATAGTGGCTGCACCAGTTCATCATTCACCATCTTACTGGTGGGAGAACGAAGGTGCCCAAAGTCAGCGTTCCAATAAGGACTGCCTGCCCTGTGTTCATTCTGTTCGGATGCATGTACTGTTTTCCTGTGTTTTTCATGATGAAGCCGCGTCTTTGGAAGCTGGAGAGTTATGTAATCCTGGCCCGTGGCTGCCTATAGATCACTCCTGGGAAACAACAGCCTTCTCCCTTCATTGGCTAAGATTTTCTCATTACCTTCCCATTTCAACTTTTTCTATTGAAAGATAAGCTCACAATGAAACGGAGAAACCCAGGACCCAAACCGATGCCTTAGAATCCTGCCCTTCCTGCTAAATCCAAGTCTGAATGCAGCCTCAGGGAGTTTAGGCTGGGGCTCCATTTTTAGAGATGTCACATCTCTCTGATTCGCTATTGTTTCCTGGAATTATATGGATATGTGTTAGAGCTACATTTAGAAAAGCATACAGTTCTTTAAGACCTAGATAGCAGCTGTCTTAAAAGAGCAGCTTTTAAAAAAGAAAAAAGAAGATTAAAAATATATATGGGTAATTAGCACTTAGAGGTTGTTCGGCATTATTTTGGACATTCTTTACCTTAAACGAGGGCTATGCATTTTGGTTTTTGACACTTTTGTCAATTTACATTATGGGAACAGTTTTTTTAAAAGGAAACTTTTGAAAAGGTTAAATTATTACCTTAAGTAAAGTGCCAAAATATTATGTACATGCAGGGTTCCCAGTAAATGCTTAATAAATACTTATTGTCATTCTTTCCTAGAAATCAAAGCCCAAATTTTACGTGCTTTCCATGTTCCCATATCCTTCTGGCAAGCTGCACATGGGCCATGTGCGTGTGTACACCATCAGCGACACCATTGCACGGTTCCAGAAGATGAGAGGGATGCAGGTAAGGAAAGAAGCCTGCCTGAACTGCCCTCTTCTGCCCAACTCAGGACAACAAGAATGTGGTAATATGTGTTCAAGATGAATGAAGAAAACCAATTTTAGTTAAGATTAGGATAGCTTTGAAGATAAACATGGAAAGCTCAGTGTTTCCTTTAATGAACTGGAAGACATAACAATGCATCTTGATTAACTGGGGGCAGCCATGTGCTGGGTGTTGTGCTACGGATGGATATGGGGTGGGAGTGGGGTGAAAGGTAGCTACAGTTGTGGGTAACACGTGCTATCTCCCCAGGAGGGGCTCACAGTCTGGGGGTGGGGGTGAAACCTAAATAGATAATCATTGTATAGGGGGATGAATCCAATAGTGTGAATAGGGATCAAAGCCTAGGAGGTGGTGCCACAAGAGATTTTTCTCTTTGTATTTATAATATTTTCTATATTCTCTAATGAGTATGTATTTATTTCATAACAGAAAAAGTAAAATTTTTTCAAGAAAAAATATTTGGGGAGTAACAACCCTCAGGGAGTTGAGAAAGGCGCCAGTGAAGGGGGAATATCTGACATGGGTCTTGAAGGACAAAGTGAGTTTTCCTGGGATAGGAGGAGAAAGACCCTTCCGTGGCTGATGCGAGTCACTCCCCTTTACCCCACTGCCAATTACACCAGAGCCTGCTCTTCACACGTCATCTGTGAGGTGAGGTGGGAATAATCATGGTACCTTCTTTAATCACTTACCGAGAGAGGCAGGGTCGAAGAGGGGCTGAGTGCATGGGCCATTGAACCAGATAGCCAGGATTCAAATGCCAGCTCTTAACGCTTAATAGCTGTGTGACCTTTGACTAGTTACTTAATTAACCTCTCTAAAACCTAGTATTCTGTCATCTGTAAAATGGGGATAAAATAGTACCTGCCGTTTGGCCTGTTACAAGGATTCAAAGAGAATGACTATGAAACACTTAGCATATACCTGGCACATGGTGCAGAACCAGTAAATATTAGCACTGCTAACGGAAGCTGGACCCTGCTCACACCAGCCCCAGAAAGCCCACTGTGCGGATGTCTGCCCAACTTCGTGTTTATTAGTCACCTTAGTAGCTTGAAATCTGCCATAGTAGGAGTATTTACACTATGGAAATCAGCAAACCCTACAAATCAGGGCTTTTTCTTCTAGAGAGCCAATTGTTAAACATACACTGGCGCTCCTACTGGCTATTGCTATTGTTAACCTGTCAGAGCCTGAACAAATGATAGGAGCTACTTCCAAGTTCTTTATAAAGGTTTTCTTTTAGAAAGGTAAGTGCATTTGTTGTCACAATTGGCTTGAAAATTTACGCTGAACTGACATTGGCAGCAAGAAGTACTCCTAAGGAAGTCAAGTTATAACGTCTCTTTGTCACTTGAAGAGTTAATAACTTTATACTATCAAGTTCAGAGATTTGTGCTCTACTTGAAGATGGCCAGAGGTGTTTGTCTCCTTGGTTTATGCCAGATGTTATTTTTTCCCAGACACTGCTTTCCATCATTTCTGCTATGTTTATTAGAAAGAGGCGGTGCAGAATAAATTGGCTCTTTGCCTGAAGTATAATTCTTCATCTAACTTTGGTTCTTCAACTAGATGTATCTTATTTTTTTACTAGTGCTAACTTATTTTGGACAATTAGTGAGTGTTGGCAAATCACCGAAGATTAAGCTTTTACAGCAAAACTGTACATTTATAATAATGTGCAGGGAAGCCTTGTAGCAGCTGGTTGGTTGAGGGGGTGTAGGTGGGGTTCTAATTCCCTTGGATGGATGAGATGTTACACCGAAAGCTCAAGGCAGAGCCCCAGGCCCAGAGGTACTGGGACCCTTGTAGGCAGCTCAGACCCAAAAGACAAGATGGAGTCCCCTAGTGTAACTGCAGCCCAAGGGCAGGCTGGATCCGGGAATGGGACAGCCTAGGTTTGAACTCCATTCTACCACTTTCTCACTGAGTGATCATGCACACGTCATTTAATGTCTCTGAATCCCACTTTCCTCATCTTTAAAACAGAGATAAGATAACAATAATTCTTCCCTCATAAGGTTCTTGTGTGGGTTAAATGAGATAGGACATGTGTCTGGCACATAATAATCCCTTAATAAGCGGTAGCCATGATTCTTATTTGATCTGATCTGATTTACTCTGGGAAGTCGTTCACCACAATTCAATAAATGCAATGAGTCCCTGTGCTCTTCTTCCTGGGGCACGCTGCATAGAGTTGCCTTCTGAGAAGCAACTTGACTGCAAAACATTGCCTGTGGTTTGTATTATCTAGCCTATGACTTGAGTGGTGTCTGAAACACTGTTATTTGGCTTGTGGTATCTGAGTCTGTGTGATCACCCAGTGCCTAGGATTCTCTTAGTTCCTCAGTTTCAGTTGCTCTGTTTAAGATGATAAGCTACCTTTTCGGGGTATCCTCCAGGTTCTCCTCAAATTAATTTGTTAATTTTCATAGCCCATCTTTAACTCACATCATCCCACATACAACTACCAAATTTGGTGAAAACTTATTCTGCCGTTTTTAAGTGATATGGCAAAGGAGAAACAGAAATCTCGGAGTAATTGTCAGCGGTGTGAAAGCCTGTTGAGCTTCCTGTTGTTTTAAAATCCTTCCTTCCTTCCCAATGTCAGGACTAGTCCCAGAGGTAGAGCAGCACTGAATTCAGGTCAAGTTCAATGATGCTCACTCTCAGCAGGGAAGGAATATCTAATCTGGAATAACAGGGTCTGATGTATGTGTTGATTAATTCATTCAATACGTAGTCAATGAGCACCGGCTTTATTCTAAACCCTGGGCTTTCTACTGTATTAAATAGAAATATTGGAGTCTTAGGTTCAAAATCAGTCCGTGGCCTAAGAAAAATTCAGCAAGGTTGGCCTTTTTCTATAACTTGGTTTTTTTTTTTTTTTTTTGAGGAATATTAGCCCTGAGCTAGCATCTGCTGCCAATCTTCCTCTTTTTGCTGAGGAAGACTGGCCCTGAGCTAACATCCATGCCCATATTCTTCTACAAAACTGGCCCTGAGCTAACATCAGTGCTCATCTTCCTCTATTTTATATGTAGCATGCCTGCCACAGCATAGCTTGCCAAGCAGTGTGAAAGTCTGCACCGGGATCTGAACCGGTGAAACCCAGGCTGCTGAAGTGGAACGTGCAAACTTAATGGCTGTGCCACTGGGCTGGCCCTTCTATAACTTGTTCATTTGTTGATTGATTTGCTTTGTTCTTGAATGGAGATACGTGAAGTAATTCTAAGGGACACTAAAAATAGCCTTATAAGAAGTAAAAAGTGGAGAGACCCATGAACCAAGCCTTCTCTCTTCAAGGCCACCATTGACCTCCATGGATGTGTCTCTGTCCTCATCTTTCTCAGCCTCAGCAACATGTAATACAGTAGACCATTTTCTTCTCCCGGAAACACTGTACCATCTTGGCAAGAGACTCCACTCTCCAGGTTTTTCTCCTGCATCTTGGCTTCTTTCTCCCAATGTACTCCACAGGTTTTTCCTGCTCTACTCCATCTTTGTATACTCTTTATCAGGTTGAGAAAGTTCCCCTTTATTCCTAGTTTGCTGAGAATTTTGTCATGATTGGGTGTTGGTTTTTGTCAGATACCTTTTTGGCACCAATTATGAAGATGATATATGGTTTTCTGCTTAAATCTGTTAATGTGGTGTATTATGATGATTGATTATTTTAAAAAATATTAAACCAACCTTGCATTCCTGGGACAAATTTCATTTGGTCGTGATGTTTTGGGGTTTTTAAAATTTATATGTTGCTATATTCAATTTGCTGATATCCCTATGTGCATGAGGGCTATTGATCTGTAATTTTCTTTTCTTGTAATATTTTTGTCTAGTTTTGATATCAGAGTTATGCTGGCCTCATAAAACAAGCTAGGAAGTGTTCCATTCTTCCTATTTTCTGAAAGCATTGTGTATTATTGGTATTATTTCCTCCTTAAATGTTTGATAGCATTCACCAGTGATGGTGTCTAGGCCTAGAGTTTTCTTTGTGGGAAGTTTTAAAATTACAAATATTGTTTCAATAGTAGATAGAGGGCTATTCAGATCTTCTGTTTCTTTCTGTGTCAGTTTTAAGAAGTTGTGTTGTACAATGAGTTTGTTAAACCCCAGCTCAGATTCTGTTCCACACTGCCTTCTCTTTTTTTCTCTATCCACTTTTGCTAGGTAGTCTCATCTATCATCATTAGTTTAAATATGATACTTTAAAAAATTATAAACATTTTCAACACAGCTGTACAGAGAACATTATCACAAATACTCAGACCTGCCATCCTGATGTAATAGATATCACCATTTAATCATATTAGCCTCAGCTCTTTTTTTAAATGTTACAGATACACTTGTGCCTCTCCACAATCAGATTCCAATCCTTCAATTCAAAGTAACCCAAAGTTAGTGTATATTCTTTGTCCTCATGTTTTCATACTTTTACTGTAGATGTTGTTCAAGGAGACATATATGCACTTATATCTAGTATTGTGTGTTTTTAATTTTATATAAAAGATATCTTAATAGTCTGCATATTTTCTTGCTCAATAGTTTATTTCAAGATTTATCCTATATCTCTATAGAGTTAGTTCATCTGTTATATGTGCTGTGTAATTATGGCTATTTAATTATCCATTTTCATATTGATGGAGTTATATGTTGTTTCTGAATTTTTGCTCCAGTGAACATTCTTGTACCTGACTTGTTAGCCTGTGAGAGAAGTGGCATTGCTGGCTCATAGAGTGTGCACAACTTTAGCATTTCTGCATCTTGCCAAATCACTTTCCAAAGTGTTGGTGGTCAGTTTATATTCCTACCAGCAATGAATGACCTTTCATACTGCTCTACATCCTTGACAACACTTAGTAATGTTAGATTTTTTAATCTTGGCTAATTTCGTATACAGAAGATGGTATCTAACTGTTTTTAATTTACATTTTCCTGATTACTGTCTTAATGAGGCTGAGATATTTTCATATATTTATTGTCTGTTTAAGTTTCCTATTCTCTGATTGGCTCGATCACATTATTTACCAATTACTCTTGGGTCATTTGTCTTTTTCATATTGCTCTGTAGGGGTTCTCTCTGTAGTCTGGATTAATGATTCTTTGTTGGTTAAATGCAATACAAATATCTTCTCCCATTCTGTGGTTTTTCTTACATTTTGTGAGGCTGTAATTTGGTTTGAGAATGGGTGAGAATGATGACTTAGAAAGTTCAAGGTTGCTTTTACTTGGGTTTCCTCCCAAAGCAACAAATAAGTTGTGCAAAGGAGAGAAAAGAGACAAGAGTGTAGAGAGATCATTGAGTCCCCCCTGCTCTTGTTGTAGTTCATGGAGATGTGCCTGAAAGCCATGGCCATTACAGTTCTCCGGGGAAAGCTAAAGTCACCAATAGCTGACCCGACCGTGGACATACACACAGATTAGATGTGGACTTTATAAGTGGAGAGGTAGGTGGTTCCGGGGTGATGAGTTGACTAGGAATTGGGGCCTTTATTGGCGTCGTCAACAGCGATGGTGATACCTGCCCTAGCCACCTCCCAGATTTGTGGCAAGCTTCATGTGAGGTGATCAATGAGAAAACTCTTTAAAAACAATAATGCCATTTCCCAGTGTAACCCAATTAACAGTAGCGATAATAAGGTAGTCCTCAGTTTGGATGTTTAAGCAGGGGCCATTTGAAGCCAGAGATAAATTGTTTTCTTTCAGGAATCAGAAAAGGCTGCACTGTCAATCCGTGTCTTCTTAAACTCGCACAATGTCTGATGACGTATTTAAAGCTTAGCACCATATGGGGTGGTTTTGTTGTGTTTTCATGTGTTATATGCACAGGTGGTTGGAAAATAAAATTATGCACCTCCCACCTCGGCTGGCACCTTCTGGGCCAGAAGCCAGGCGATTAAAGCATCAAGGTGCTGAGACCCCCTCACAGAGTTTGGCTTGGACTAATTTGTCTCAGGCCACAGGCCACCAGGCGCTGTCCAAGTAGAGTTTTTGCTATTCACTGCGGAGGAGGAAGGAAATTGAGGCTGTGTGTCCAGCAGCTGCACGATCATAATGTAATTACCCACAAATATCAGGATGCGGGGGGAGTTCTTAGCAAGTGACCCATAATGTACGTTTCATCAGTTTTCAGTTTGCCAGTTAGTCAACAAGTGCTGATGAAGTGCCCAGAGAGTACAAAGCGTGGCGTTTAGTTTTCAAATTTTAAAATCTCTGTAGCATCTGAAAGTAGAGAGTGGATTTCCAGGGCTCGTCCTCTCAGATGTAATTTAAGGGGAGAATGAATTCCTGGTCCAGTGTCTTCATTGGAAACTGGCTGAATTCTCTGCCTGTCACGTCCCTCCACGTTCCCAGAGGAGCTCTTCCGCTTTGGGCCTACGTGCTTTCATTCGGATTCTTTACTCTGAAGTATTTGTTTGCTTTTGATCCCCAATCTGTATTAATGGTGGGTTATTACAGTTACTAAACAAAATTAAATGTTGTGTTTCTCATTTCTTGGAAATAAAGTGTTGAATCTACTCCAGAGAAACCATGGCATTCTCTGAAAATAGCAATTTTTTGAGAAGCAGTAACCATGGTTGCTCTCATTTAGAAGCTGAATTGGTTTCAAATATAAAGTTTTATTTTATGATGAAAGGGAGAGGAGGCTGGTCCTTCCTAGGGAACTGGTTGGCTCTTTCATAGTAACGGTTGTGCTTCTTCTCTCTCCATTGGGAAGGCAGACGACCAGCTGCCCCAGCTTCCTTCCCTTCTACCTCTAAAGTCTTCTTAACTCTACTTGATCTTGCTTCGTACATCGGAGGAAGAACTGTATCTTTGCCTGGTCTTTTTTTTCCTTCTTAAAAAACGTATTTTTAAATTGTACATAAAATTCCATATTCGTCCTTTTGAAAAAAGGAAATGCAACGTAGGTAAGGCTGCAGTCCCCTTTACCACCTCCTCCCCCACTAGGCCCTTCTGGGCAGGATCCCTGGCATTTTCCAGGGTAGATTCCTCCAGAGTCTCATCTGTACATTGCCATATGTAACTGTGCTCTCTCTTGTACCAAATCGGCTTGTTATCCATCCTGCCTGCCAACCCTGAGACACCTGCGGCTCTGCCTGGAGGGAGGCCCTATTAGGGTGAGCTGTGGGGATGTGACCACGTCCACACCAGAGGCTGGCCTAACCCTAGTTCCTGGGCCTCACCTCCTGGCCAGCTCTGTCTGCCTCGCCAGGGCTCTGATCCCTGTGTTTACCTCTCGTCAGTAGCTGGCCCTGACTCCCATTTGATATCTCAAATGGTGGTAGGTTTTGCAGGCCTGCTAATGTTCCTGTGCTGGTCCCTGGCCAGTTTGCTGTCAACTCCGTCCCCTGCTTTGCTTTGGATGGCAGAGGGCAGACCTCTGCAGGCCACATTTCTCAAGCTCTGGTGTCAGCTAGCCTCTGGCTGGTGTCGGACGATAGAAATTCCGGCAAGACTGGAGAGCAGGAGGAGAGGAGAAGCCAGGGAGTGCCTCTCTCTCTGCCCTGGTTGGCGTCGTCTTCGTTAATACTGTTTCAGCTTCTGCAGCTGTCCTCGGCCTCTGGGGTCTGTTAACTCTGCTTCCTCCCTTCGTTCTTTCAGTCTAGAGGTGCTGGGGCTGTCCCGCTCTTCTGAATTCAGGGGTTGTCTCGCTGTCCTCTTGGCTTCTCACTCATTTTAAATGCTTAAGAGTATTTGTTAGAAGAACAGCTGGGAATGATGGTTTTTCACACTCTGGAAGTTTATTTTATGGATTTCCAAGTTCTAGCTACTAGGACTTTTTCTTGATTCCTTTTCTGCAGAAAGCACTCATTTCTAAGAAGAGGCTAACTCCTAGGGAATTGAGTGGGATCAGGTGGCCTGAGCACCTGATATTGGGGTTTTTTAAGGGTAAATTGCCTGGTTGGCACATGTGAGCTGTAGGTATAGTTGCTTATGGAACTGTGGAAGGATTAAACCAAGTTATGGTGATAGAAAGAAAGGAATAGGAATTTTAGGACTAAAAAGGATAGTTCAGAGTTCTTCCAGTGAGTATTTTGGATAGTCTTGGTCACAGAGAAATCACAGGTAAGAAAGTAGGCATCATATACCTGGAGTGGAGGTATTTGATCTGGACGATGTAAGAGGCCAAGAGGTGAACGAGGCTGGCAGAGGAAGCACCTGGCGTGGTATCTTTTACATGAATAGGCTATAACAGTTTGACAGCAAATGCAGTCTGCTGCCTGGGGGAAAGGGACAAGCTTTGCTATTGTGTAATCCTGTTGTAGTCTTCGCTTTGTTCCCCCTTGACACCAGTGAATCATCTTATAGCACAAAAGTGAGTTCTGCACTTGGTCACTGGGTCTCTGGGAAACCCTGTGTAGAGAAGTGATGGGACCCTCTGCTGTTTCACGGGAGCATTTACTCCAGCGATCCAGACCACGAGTGAAAGAACTATCCTGAGTTCAAGATGCAAAAAGGCCTTCCCACAGGCTGTATGCTGGGGCAGACATTGGGTTTTTGTTAATTTTTGGTAGGAATATGAAATATTAAGAAGCTTTAAGATTTTTCAACTTTATTTTCATGGACAGCTTGGGTAACATGTGAGCTAAGAATATCTTTTCATGTTAATTTCATCTGAAAACAAAAATAGAACCGAATAAGTATATTACGTAAATCCAGACTGGTTTTTTTTGCGACTGTCTCTGTATTGGCTTTATTTAAAAATATGGACGGTACCTAACAGAATGTTAATAGGCAGAAACATTGAACTTGTGCCATTTTGGCAGTTCCAACAAAGAAACCAAGTGGTAATTAAGTTTTCCCTTTTCTGGTGGAACAGTTACACAACAGTTACATTATTCTGCCATTGGAGCAGCCCTAGGAGGCGTGAAGCACAGCTGGAAGCTGCACCCCATGTTGTCCATGGAAGTACCACAGAACTTTCTAGCAATCCAGCACAAATCCACAACATAGGGTTGTTGTGGGTTTTTTTGGCTTTTGAAAATTAAAAAGAAAAAGAAAAACTGTGAAGCTTAATAGTTAATATAGGGGAATGTTTTTCATCTATGGATTAAGCAATACTGAAGAGAAAGCAGTATCCTAAAGGGTGTTTGTTTTAATCAGGATTCTTGGCTACCAGGGACTGAAACCCAGCGCAGATCAGCTTAAGCAAAAAAGTAGGTTTTGTTTGTTTTATAGATCTTAGCGTAACTCACAGAATCAGAGGAAATATAGGAACCAGGGTCTCTGGGATTTGGACCAGGTCCTTGAAGCAGGTCAGTATCCCCAGTCTCTGTCCACCTCCCATTTCTGCTTCTCTCTATGTTCCAGCTTTATTTTCTCAGACGTCTCCACCAGGTAGAAGGCAGGGCTGCCTGGAGTCCTGGTCTCATATCCTTGTTTCTCCTGACGAAGGAGAAAAGAGAGAAGAGAATGTGCTGTCGTCATCCCAGTCCATGTTGCACTGCCCCCTCGACCCCCAGACTCCCACCAGCTCCAGACAACAGACAGGCCTGGAGAAGGATTCAGGCACGTGCCTCCCTCTTAGCCAGAGGGATAGGTCTTGCGACTGGCGGTCTGCAGCAGGACTGTATGAAGTTGGAGGAAGAGCAGTTTCCCAAAAGAAGGGGAGGATGCTGTTTAGAAGGATGAAACACTTTGGGTCTGCCACATTTAGCAAGAGGAAAAGAGACCTCAGGTCCAAAATATCAACTGGCTTTGGTTATGTCTAGTCAGGTTCCTAAAACTACATAGAATAGATATTCCCAGGGAATGTTAGAATTTTTTGAAAAGACACACACACACACACATGTCTTACATATTTTGTATAGATGTCCGTGATATGTTAAATGAAAACAAAAAGCAGGTCATAAAATAGTATATAACAGGTTCTATTTCCATAAAATAAACCAGCCCTATATATGTGTTCATATGTTTGTATATCTGTGTTTGAGTGAGGAGAAAGGTATGGAAGGATACAAAGGCTGGTGTTGGTGGTTACATCAAGGAGTTGAGAGTAGGGATTGGCGGGGGGCGGGGAGAATCAGCTTTACCTTTATATATAATGTATTGTATCATTTCACTTGTTAAAATCTGCTTGTGTTGTGTTCGTAATTTGAGAAACATCCAATAAAGGAAAAAGAAGAGGAGCCTATTCAGGCTGACCTCAGGCGGGGTGTGGGTGCAGGGCCTGAAGGTAGAGAGCTTGGGAGTCCTGTCTTCTTAGGCTGGAAATCCAGGGCTTCCCAGATCTCCCAGATTCCCAAGCCTGGGAAGCACAGCAGAGGACGTGGCAAACCAGCCTGTCTTGGAACAACAGCAAGCTGGAGAGATCCACAGTACTGTTTGTTCACCAAGCCTATATCCCTTCCAGAAAGCAGATCTGAGTGGGTCAGACCCACTACCACCCCTAATATGGCAAAATCTACCAGGCAGTGTGCTTGCCCAGGGCAGTCAGAGGCAGGGCCCTCCTGCCCAGCGCGCCCGTGGCTGCCGTGGCTCAGGGACGGCCCCTGGCCGAAGCAGCTGTGGCAAGAACAGCTGGGCTGCTTGAAGTGAAGCACCTGATGTGAGCTTGACTTATGTGGGAAGGAAGAACTGCTGGGCCCCTTTTATGGAAAAGAGGGCCAAGTAGCTGGCTGGCCTGTTAAGTCTCATGGTCTGTTCAGTTTGGTTAAGGACTTCCCGTGCCTGCTACAGAGTCTTGTCATAAGTAACCCACCCCTAGCAATGTACGTGGATGAGGACATGTGTGAGGTCAAGGTGTCCCCCTACCTGTTATCAGAGAGCCGCCATAATAAATGCGGTTGAAGAGACGTGGGCTGAAATCTTGATAAGGGAACTGATGATGTGCGATGTCGTGAGGTGCTGAAGATCAAGCAGATGACAGCAGCTCCACAGCAGCCAGCACTGCTATTTATTGGCTGCCTGTACTGTGCTGGGCACCATGCTGGGCGCACCACAGGCATCCTGGCGCTTGATTCTCAACAATCCATGGTGGCTGCTCTCAGTCACGATTAATAGCTGAGACTCAGAGTAAGTAATGTACTCAGGTCCCACTGTCAGTGAATGGCGGGCTTGGGTTTAGGACGTTTCCTCTCAAACCGCACAGCCTCCTGAAGAGTAAGCCTTTGTTAGCATTTCCCACTCACTAGCCTAAGGAGTCAGAGTGGTTCTGATTTTAGATGCAAGGTCTTTGTTCTTGAGATGGAATTTTTCCATCAGACTACTAAAATCCAATAAGAAAATATGGAAGGGTGCCTTTAAGACAAGTGGCTCCAAGCACTGGGAGGGGCATGCCTGTTATCTTACTGCTACCTTACTGGCTTAAGGTAGTTGCTTCTGGTGTGACCTAGCTAGGCTGCTAACTCTTGCTGGCCACAGTTGCTTATTCTGTCAAATTAAGGGGGTGGAGGAGGAGGACGTATATCAAAAGCCTCTTTGAGCTCTAAAATCTTAGGATTCCCTGTTCTTCAGAGAATGGAAATATCTATCAGATGATTTGAAATGGCTGTTGAACACTTGAAAGGTGGCTAGTGCAACTGAGGAACTGAATTTTTAATTTTAATTAAAGTTTAAATTTATATAACCATATGTGGCTAGTGGCTACTGTATTGGACAGCACAGCTCCTTAATTGGAAAATACTAACATGAGGTGAGCATTTTAAATGCCTATACATTTTTATATACACATATTTTTAAAATTGAAAGAAACTTTTTATAATTTCAGAAAAACAGCTCGGGTTCATTACAGACAATATAGACAAGAAAAAGAAGAAAGTAAAAGGTAGTCCAAAACCACCTACTCAGAGATAACTGCTGTTGGCACCTTAGTGTCTAACCTTCTGAATTTTCATCTATGCTTATGTCATAGGTAGCCAGCTGGCTTTCAAAAGCGTAGTATAGAATCATCCAGAAAGGGATAAGACATGTTAGTAGGGGAGAATGCCTGTTTGTTGCCCAGAAGAGAGTACTGAGACAGGTTTTAGCAATCTGCCGGGGCTGATGTTTCTCTTCTGGGTGCTAGGTCATCAACCCCATGGGCTGGGATGCTTTTGGACTGCCTGCCGAAAATGCTGCCATTGAGAGGAATCTTCATCCAGAAAGTTGGACGCAAAGGTATGTATTTATAGGCATATTCAAGCACTAATATAAAGAAACTTAAAAAAATTTTTTAAATCTGTGCATGAGAAATAGAAAGCAAAGCAAACAAAACATTGCAGGCTGCCAAGCGATAAGGAGAATTGTATCTATTGATGTTTGTCTTTTAGTGTGCTGTGTTCTTTTTTTAAAGATTTTATTTTTCCTTTTTCTCCCCAAAGCCCCCCAGTACACAGTTGTGTATTTTTAGTTGTAGGTCCTTCTAGTTGTGGCATGTGGGATGCCGCCTCAGCATGGCCCGATGAGCGGTGCCGTGGCCATGCCCAAAATCCGAACCGGAGAAACCCTGGGCTGCTGCAGTGGAGCACTCGAACTTAACCACTCAGCCAGGGGCCACCCCCTAGTGTGCTGTATTGTTATCTAAGAAATCTCAAAGAGGGTTTTGGGTATCGATTCATGTGTTCATTTTGATGCTTTGTTATTTACAAAGTTATTCTTCCATTGAGTATTTGCATTTGGAAGGGAGAAGGAGGAGAGGGTTGCATTTGTTAAATTTCTACAGTACCTCTCATCTTCTTGATGATATTTTGAGCTATATCCAAATTCCACATTATAATTTTCTCTGAAGACTCTGTTAATGTTTTGCCTTCACTATTTGGAAGCGAGAAGAACTTAGACATTCAACACAAAAATATATGGCCAGTTTTTTCTGGGTGTGCTTTCCTCCGAGGGGGAAGCACTCTCAGTCCCACCTGTGCCTCAGGCTTCCATGTACAGTCAGGCGCCGTATAACAATGTTTCAGTCAACAACAGACTGCATATACGATGGTGGTCCCATAAGATTAGTACCATATAGCCTAGGTGTGTAGTAGGCTATACCACCTAGGTTTGTGTAAGTATACTCTATGGTGTTCACACGACAAAATCGCCAAATAGACGCCTTTCTCAAAACGCATCCCCGTTGTTAAGTAACGCGTGACTGTACTTATGGGCCAGCAGTGCCCATCCCTCTCCCTCCTGATGAAGTCTTGAGGCCCTCATATCAGAACCCAGCAGAATGTTCTGGGCTCACTCCATCAGCCCCTTTCACAAAGGTCTGGGGCCTTTCCTTACCTCACCCCTCAGACATGTAGAAGGGCAGTTCCAGGCCTGTCCCCTTTGTCCTTCAGCTCCCTTTGCTTTATCTTGGCCAACGCTACATTGTATAAACATCTACTGTACCATCCACTTCTCTTTTTTCTTCCTAACCCCTAGTTTCTACTTTTTCAGTTATGGTTAATTCTAGGTTAATGGGAGTGATGAAAAAAGGAGGAAATGATGATCAAATAAAATGGATCAAATATGGCATAAATTTGATGTAAGCTAGACCAGAGATTGGCAAATTATGGCCCATGGCTAAATTTGGCCCTGTTTGATTCTGTAAATAAAGTTTTATTGGAACACAGGCACACCCATTTGTTTACATATTGTCCATGACTGCTTTTGTGATAGAGTGGCTGCTTTCATGATACAGAGTTGAGTAATTGTGACAGAAACCATATGGCTCACCAAGCTGAAAACATTTACCATCTGGCCCTTTACAGAAAAAGTTTGCCAACCTCTCCACTGGAGAATAGCAGTTAAGAGGATAGCCCCTGAATCAGACCACCGAGGTGCAAATCCTGCCTTTCCTTCTTGCCAGCTTATCACCTTGAGCAAATTACTTGATGTCTCTGTGCCTCAGTTTATTTATCTGTAAAAGAGGGGTAGTCGTAGGTCCTGCTTCATGTGAATGGTTAAAGATTAAGCACTGTCTTAGTCAGCTGCTATAAAAAAATACCCTAGTCTGGTTGGCTTATGTACAACAGAAATTTATTTCTCGCGGTTCTAGAGGCTGGGGAGTCTCAGATCGAAGCGCCTGCAGATTTGGTGTCTGGTGAGGACCTGCTTCCTGGTTCATAGATGGCCATCTTCTCTCTGTGTCCTCACATGCCAGCAGGGGCAGGGGAGCCCTCCGGGGTCTCTTTTATAAAGGCACTAATCCCATCCATGAAGGCTCTGCCCTGTTGACCTTGTCACTTCCCAAAGGCCCCACTTCCAAATACCATCACATTGGAGATTAGGTTTCAGCATATGAATTTTGAGGGGACACAAACGTTCAGACTATAGAAAGCACTTTTCTGCAAAATGCTTAGCACAAGGCCTGGAATAAAATAAGCTATTGTTAGCTATTCAGAGATTACCTAGAGAATTTTTTCATGGCTTTTCGTATTTTCAGTCTGCTTCAACTGAGAGGATGCAGTAGAAATGAATTAGTCCTTTTTCTTTAATGAAAAGAGAAGAAAAAAGGCTGTATTTCCTTATTTCATATTATATTGAAGTTGATTAATTCACTTCTCTCCCTTTTTCCCAATTGTTGTACAGTTTTAGATTTTACGTTTTGATTGACAAAGCAGATTTCTTTTGGATTTCTACAATTTGTGTGTTAAGGTCTTTTCTCTTCAGTTGACTTTAAACTTGTCAATGCTTGGCTTAAATTTGTGCGAAATACAGATATGTGGTTGGGCCTGGAGTGCACATATCAAATGGGCTGCCTATCTGAATGGCCAGAGGAATGGCCACGCCTCAGGGCTGGTGTGGTTTCTAGTAGATTCTGTATTAGTCCCTAGAATAGGTGTCTTCTAATATGCTGATATTTTCGTTGATTCTTAGTGATTAATTTTTTTTGCCAGGACAAAACAACACTTAAAGCCCTTTTGAATAATCTAGACTTTTACAGTTTCCCTTCACATTCTCAAAGTGTCGTTTGTTTATGGCTTTTCCCTCCTCTAAAAACCAAACTCTCTTCCCTTTGTTTCACAGTAATATTAAACACATGAGGAAACAGCTTGATCGACTGGGCCTGTGCTTCAGCTGGGATAGGGTGAGTCTGCCTTTTTCCTGGAAGGTCTTCATTTTAATGAAGGTCCTGATTGCACACTTACTCCACGTTCCTTCTCTTGGGTTGGGATAAGGGAAGGGAGGGAGGCAGAAAACAGGAGGGCAGGATGAGCATTCCAGAAACAATTTGCCTGAAAATGAGTAATTTTCTGTGGGATTAAGCTAAAAGAGTGAACTTCTTATTTAACTTCACAGTTGGCAATGATTTATGTGTGGACAAAGCTTTGCACAAGGATTTCTCCTGTTCTCAGCAATAGTTTAAAAAGAAAGACTGTTGGAATCTATCTAAAAGTGATTAAATGTCAACCCATTGGTCCGTTTAGGTAATTAGGTGTTAAGTTGATTGACCATTTATTTACCTTTTGTTCCAAGTATGAAGTTGACAGCCCATAATGAGTTTTCACAGATAGCCATTCGTATAAAATGCTTTCAAACTGTATTAAACCAGTGGAGAATTCCAGACCTGGGAAGAGTTCACTGAAGACCACCTGGATGTTAGGAACACTCATGCTAAATATGAACTGAGCCCTTCAAAGCTCTAGCCAAAGGCCCACTCCTTAGACATTGATGAGTGATCTGTTAGGTAAGATAGACGACTCCTGCTTGTCCCCTCCACGAAGGGCCCTTCCAATGTCATAAGCCCTCTTGGCATCCCGTTTACTCCACAGAATGATTGAAGTTTTCATTGCTGGGCCTGTCAAGTTCAAATTCACATCGTTTTACTCATGAAAAGCAACTGGAACAAATCCAAATGAGATTTCCTTCTCCTCCTCCCCCAACCGTTTCGTAAATGATTGAGATTTGATGAGTACAGTGAAAAAGTGCAAAAGGCAAACACATTTGAACAGTCCTTGATTTTTTTCTTTTTTTTGGTATCTCCTTTAGGTAAGATCATGAGCTGAATCAAGTTCTAATTGCACCACTGATGCCATTTTTACCACTGACTTGCAAGGTCGCCAGTGTTTCATTTGGTGGAGGTGTGAAAAGTCCTGGCACCTGGGGCAAGGGGCAGTAAGGAATTGCTGATAGAGAATGAAATGCTGTCTAATGCAGAGAGAACTAAGTAATGCCCAGAGCTCTCTAGAGATGAAATGACAGATTCCTTGAGGGCAAAGATGGACTTGTTAACCCTCTAGGATGATAACTAGCCTAGTCCTGCACAGGAACGTCAACCATCAATGGTTCAAAAAATTAATGGATTATTTTCCTGATCATCATAGAAGATTAGAAAGTACCAAAAAGTGTAAAGAAGAGCATAAGTCAGTGTGGCTGATTTAACATCCTTATATGGTTCCTTGCCGTCTTTTATTTTGGAATCATAAATATCTATGTAATTTACTTTTCTAAAACTCAATTCATATACGTATTTCTTAATCTTGCTTTTTTTAACCCACTATTCATGAAAATTTTCCCATTTTATTAAGTATTCTTTGAAAAAGTGACTTTTGATGGCTGTATAGTTTTCCATCTTATGAATATATCATTACTTATGTATCCTTTCCCTTACTATCATACATTTAGATAGGTTTATCTGAGGTCTTTCTATTATAAACACGGGTTCTCAATCCCTCCTGTGCAGATCTGGAGTTCAGAAACTCTAAAAACTGAAAGCTTTTTCATAACTCACTTGACTGTGAAACCTGACCTGAACTGATGTTTATCTCCCTAGGAATGAATATCATATATTTCACTATAGGAATCGTAGTATAATTGACTACCAGGTACTCTCCCAGACCTAGCTGAGTGAATACACTATTATCTTTTAGTATCCAAAAATGTCAATTCTGAATCACATTCGACTGCAGGCATTTGAGATAAAGGATTTTGAACCTACAGTGCAATGTTGTAGATAAATGTCACAGTGTTGCTACCACTGTCTAATAGTTACTGAGCACTTACTGTGGGCCAGGCACCCATAATTATCTCTTTGGATCCCTAGATCCAAATGTAAGTACTTTTATTGACATCATTTTATTGCTGGTTACCCAAGTGGCAGGGCTGGGCTAATCCACTGGCCAGTTTGACTGCTATGTTTATCCCCCATACCTGGGGCAGAAATCTTGGTACACATATTTTATTATTTAATATGAATTCTTAAAAGAAGCCATGAACAAGTTTAAGGCTTATGGTACTTAAAGGATACTTAAAGGTATAACTTGGCTTATGGTCCTTAAAGGTGTAAAGACTATGCAAATCCTCACTCCCAAGTTGTTACATGGGTGTTTTCACCTGTGTTTCTTTCCTCATTGGTGATAGTGAGCTTGTTTCATGTGTTTAATGACTGACTGAATTGGGTGGGTGTGTGTGAATGACCTAAATCATTTAGTCTTTTGCTCATTTAGGTAGGGAGTGCTTGTCCTTTTCTTAATGATTTTTATTTTGTTACAAATACTTTTCCTCGATTCGTCATTTGCTTTTCATTTTGTGGATAGTGGGATTATGGTCAGCACACAGAGTACTTGGAAAGATCTGCTGTGAGATAGATGAATGCATTCATATTTTCTTCCCAGTCTTTTATGGTTTAATTTTTACATTTAGCTCAGCTGGAATTATTTTACTGTATAAGATAAGGAGTTACTACTTTTTCTAAATAACCAATTGTCGCTGGCTTTTATTTTTAAACAGTCCTTTCCTCATTGATTGAAAAGGCTACCTAACTATAACCTAGTTCTTTTATACTATTATGCCTAAGTTCTGTTTCTGTCCATTTCATCCATTTACAATACCATTATTAAACTATTTTTAATTACTATTGCTTTATAATTGGTTTAAAACCTGGTAATGGAGCTTTCCTCTTATTGTCTCATGTTAAGCATGCCATCCCTACTATCTTGTGTTTCTGTTTTTTTGATATATTTTGCCCATTTTCTTAAACTTTTAGCCTTTATTTGTTGAATTCTTTTGGTATATCACTTGTGGATGCAGTTAATTAAAAAATTTAAAAGATGGGCAAATCACTGGGGGGAGGGGGGTTTATTTTTTTTCTTAAGGATTGGCACCTGAGCTAACATCTATTGCCAATCTTCTTCTTTTTCTTTTTTTTCTTCTTCTTCTCCCCAAAGCCTCTCAAGTACATAGTTGTATATTCTAGTCGTAGTTCCCTCTAGTCGTGCTGTGTGGGACGCCACCTCGGCATGGCCTGATGAACGGTGCCATGTCCGCGCCCAGGATCTGGACTGGTGAAACCCCAGGCCACTGAACAGAGTGGGCGAACTTAACCACTGGGCCATGGGGCCAGCCCCTAGACTTTTTAAAACATAGTTTTAGCTGTCCTTTTCTTCCATGGTGTCTTGCATTTTGAATTTTGCTTTCTTTAAGCCTCTAGAGGCTTAAAAAAATATCAATTCTATTTTTTATTCTGCTAAAAGATAGCTTTAAGAGTTTTAAAAAAACGTATTTAGTATCAACATAAAAAATTATATATTTTTTGTTCCCCATGTAAAATAAGGAAGTTAGCAGACAGTTACACTTCCCACTTTCTAAACCTATTTTTCAGAGGTGTTTTTTTAATATACATGTATATATGTATACGTGTATATATATTATGAGATTTTAGGCCTAGTTTATTTGTATATTGTAATTTTTCTGATCATGTATCATTTCTTCAACAGCTTCTAGTTTTAAAATCACATTCCTAACAATTGTGTAAGTTGATGCTCCTTAACTAGTTTCACTGCTCATCAGTAGACCTTTTAGAACATGACTGCCAGTTTTTAAAATTTTGATTTGTGAAAATTTTAAATCATGCTTTTTCTGACATCATACATTATTTTCATAATTGAAAATGACTTTCCATTGCTTTCACCTGTGAACAGCAATTTACTGAGGTTTGGAATTCTTTTTGCTTTCAAATCTCTGTAGTAGACTTGATCCCTGATCTATGTCTCTCTCTTTTTTTAAATGATTATAGACTCACAGGAAGTCACCAAGATAGTATAGAGAGATCCTATGTGCCCTTCACCCAGCTTCCCCCAATGATAACATTTTATATAACTACAATGTAATATGAACACCAGGAAATTGATGCTGGTGCAGTACTATTAGCTACAGTACAAATCTTGTTCAAATTTTTACCAGTTTTCACATGCAGTTACGTGTGTATGTGTGTGTGTGTGTGTGTGTGTAGTAATAGTAGGTCTTTGCAACTTAATCACATGTATAGATTTATGCAACCACCACTACCTGATCTGTTAGTCTTTAGTGGAGAAGTCTGAGACCAGCCCAAATTGTCTTTGTACGTATAGTAATAATCTTTATACTCCCATTTTGATGCTTGTGGATTCTTTCTGTCTCTGCCCTTGCCATTTAAAATTTTCATCAGAGTGTATCTCAGTGTCACTCCTTTCCCTTTAATTTTGCCTGGTGCTTAGTGACCACTCTGATCCACACTTGTGGGTCTTTCCTTGTGGCAGTTTTTAGGCTCTCTCTCAAGAACACTGCCCATTGGCGTGTGCTCTCTTCACTGTCCTCCATTGTTGTCAGCGCCTCCCTCGTGATTTTGGTCTCTTTGTTCTTCTCTGCCTTTTGGAAGAACTTCTCATGTTTGCTTTCCACATCACTGATTCCGTTTCTGTTGAATCACTGCTGCTTTGTATGGTTTCTAATGCAGATGTTAATTTCGCTATTGTATTTTTAGATTTATTCTTATTTTTCCTTATCTCATTCAGTTCCCATTTTCTTTCTCAAGCCTCTTGGCTAGATGCTTTTCTTCCTTTTTCTTTTGCTATTTTATCTCATCTTCACAGACCATATATGTTCAGAAATTTTCTTGAGAATACAAAGAGATGCTCTTGAAAAATTATTTTTGCTTCCTGTGATAAACCTTTTTACAAGTTTGGAATTCTCTGTTCACCTTATTTGTTTAAGAACCTTTTCATAGACACTATGTGGATTTTTTCCCCTGATTCCTGGGTGAGGTAGACTAGTATATCAATGTAGAGATATATTAGCCCGAGGGGAATGGAGTGGAAGCTCGTAGTCTCCGCGTCATTTCTTTATTTCTGAGTTTGGGGAATCCACCGCTCCTGGTCATCTTTCTCTTTGGTCTGATCTTTACCCAGGTGTGAGGTGTAGCATCACAGACATCCCTGACCGTGACTGCTTGAAGTGCTGCTGAGCCCCCACAGCCAGACATGTCCAGTTTGTGGGCTTTCCATCTGTCCCGTAGCCCACTGTCCCCACTGGACCTTGCCGTTTTGAGTAAGGGGTGCTAGAGCCCTGCTTCTCAAGAACTCAGCCTGTTCTTAAGAAGGGGAGATGCGGCTTGGCTTACGATATTTTTCTTCTATCTGGTCCCATCTGCCAAAATTCCTTGACATTTCTGGCATGGCAGTGGCACCTTCTGTTGTTTCCAGTACTGGCACAGTCCCCTCGACCCCCATCTTGATGTTCTGTTGGTCATTTTAGTGGGAGTAATGGAAACAGGTTTAGATGTGTGTGTTCTCAATACCCTCTTGCCCAGGAGCCCACCACTGCTTTTTACTAAACTTTTACAATCTGTTTTGTTTGTTCATACAGAGCAGCAGCAAAGTGAGGAGGCAGAGAAGTCGGTTATTTAATTGATTAGGCGAATCTTTCCTTTGCAGGGAACATTCCTAAGGTCTCGTAAAAGCTGGAGAAGTCAGCAGATGGCTAGCTGACAATTAACAGAATATTTAAAAAACAGATTGGCTCAGAAATGTTATCTTCCTCCCCCAGATGGAGAAAACCAACTTCAAAACCTGGGTCATGACCTCATTCTTCCTACCTCTCCCTGAATGGGAATCCCTGTAGGAATGGTCCAGCTCTGGAGCTGCATTCTTGTCTTTCTTACATAAAGGCTTAATTCTCTGAATAAAAAAAAAAAAAAAAATGCATGCATTTCTGGAATTAATGCATTTCTGGTGAGCCAAAATGATAACACAGTGAAACTGTGTTTCACTTTTTCAAATGTTGTTCCCAAAACAGCTTGTATCGTCTTAAGGAGAAGGAAAGTAAGAAACCAAAAGCGGAATTGTCATAGCTGAACATCTACTAAGGGAAGAGTAAAGAGGAAATGCAATTTCAGACTGTGCCATGAGGTAGATGTGTTTCTTTGTGGAGAACTGGCAGCATTTCTGAGGAGCAGGTGTGGACCCCATTCTAGTCCTTTGGGTTCAGGTTATGGTCTTGGTGATCATGAATTGGTCCTAGGGGATGGCCCTGTGACTTCCTTATGACAAATGACAGAATGAGCTGCTAAGTTGCTTAGTATGGCCCATTGAGGCAAGTGTGTCTCCGACTTCGATCTCTGCCTTCTCACTAGTGCTCTGGTGCCTGAGTTGGTTCTGGACCAGGCCTTGGCTATGAATCTTTTTTTTTTTTTCTTTCTTTTTCTTTTTTGAGGAAGATTAGCCCTGAGCTAACTATTGCCAATCCTCCTCTTTTTGCTGAGGAAGACTGGCCCTGAGCCAACATCCGTGCCCATCTTCCTCCACGTTATACATGGGACACCTTTGGCTTTTGCCAAGCGGTGCCATGTCCGCACCTGGGATCTGAACCGGTGAACTCCAGGCCACCGAGAAGCGGAACATGTGAACTTAACTGCTGTGCCACCGGGCCGGCCCCCTTGGCTATGAATCTTGATCGAAGTAGACTGTGGGGCCTGATTTTTATCAGGAATCATCTGGATAATTGTTTGGGGAACAGTCCCTAGGAGTTTGCTTCAAGATCATACATATATAACCAGGAAAATAAAAATCCAAACCAGAAAGGATTTAAGGTAACGCCTGTGGAATCCTCCAGAGGAGGGCTGTGTTATTTGTTATGGTGCTTGCTGAGCAATCCCCAAGCACTCATACTCCAGTGTAAAATCAAAACAAAACAGAAACGTATTCCAGGACTGGGCATAAACGATGTTTGGATAAACTTTTCTTGTTCTCCCTTACTGGGATAATCAAGAGTTGACTCTTTGCTGAGTTTCTTTATTATGGAAATGTTATGAGTTTTTATTTGTACTCATTTTCATTGGAGTTTAAATTCTGTGTCTGATTTCCTTCTCGTGTTTCTACGCTCAGTCTTCTGTACCTGTTGGTGCCCAGTAGTGAGACTGACGGCTTTGTCCATCGGTCCCATTTGGCCCAGGCAAACCCAGGAATTACTGCCCCCTAAGACAGTCATCCATCGAGGCAAACTCAAACGTGTCCTCCCGTCTTCCCCAAAGGCAGCGTGGGCTGAGAGGGATGTGGAGTGTGGCGATCTTGGAGCAGCGGAAGAGGCACATCCCAACTCTGCTCCATCAGAATCTTTACCAGGACAGGCTTTTGGTGACTTTGAGCTTTTTCAAGCTTTATCCATCAGTGCTGCATAGCCTGCGTAACGTGGGGGGCCGCTGAGGTGTTCATGGCATCTCCACCACGTGCACAGATCTCTTTGCTTCTGTTTCTCTCACTCTCTCTCCGTCTTTCTTCCCTTTCACTGTCCTCTTTCCATTCTCTTGTTTTCTCTCGTCCCTTTCGCTTGACTTACCTGCTTTCCTTTTCTTCTCTTTCTCCCGTCGTCTTTTTCTTCTGTCTCTCTCTTTTTTTGTGTGTGTGATTTTTTATTATGGAAAATTTCCAACTTATACTAAAGAAGTGAGAATAGTGTAGGGAACCCCCAAACACTCATCATCCAGCTTCAATGGTTGCGATCTGATTTCATCTACACCCTTCTACTCTGAATTTTTTTGCAGCAAGCCCCAGACATCGTATAACTTCATCTGTAAAGAGTTCAGTATATGTTGCTAAAAGATAAAGGCTCACTCCTTCCTTCTTCATGATTCTCTTATCACACCTAAAACAGTTAACGATAATACAGTAACATCATGGGATACCAGTCATTTTGCAGATTTCCCTGGTTGTCTTGTATTTCTTTATACTGTGGGTTTGTTTCCCTGCACTTCTGCTGGTCGTTGTTTAGCCTTTTCTTCCCCACCCCATGTCATTATCATGGTTTGGGAGCAGTATCCTTGCCATCCAAAACACACAAGCTCTTTGGCCCATATCTGCATGAGTTTATTTTCAAGGAAAGCATGATTTGTATGATTACAAAGTGCAAATTATTACTGTTTCAAGGCCCTTACTACCTTGGCATTTTATTTACATAGAGGACCAGACGTTTGATAGGAAGGATTAAACTCCAAGAAATAATGCAGGCTCCAGGATAACAGAAAGATATATTTTTAATGTTTTTTCTTTTAAAATAATTTAAAGAATAACTTAAAACTAAAAGAACTTAGGGACAAGTGAGTGCCTGGAAACCTGGTTGGGAAGATTCCCGTTGTGAAGGCTCAGAGCTGTGGTTGCCTTGACAACATGTAACAGGCACTCAAGGTGTTTGACTTTCCAAGTCCTCTTTCAAATCCTTACAGAGGTGAAGCAGTTTGTCTGTCAGATCTCTGGCTTTGGATTACTTGTTCTTCCTCAGAGTCAGAAAATTGACCTTTTTCCAGAGGTTTTCCTTTGGTTGGGAGGGAAAAGGTGATACCTTTGTTTTAGCTGAAATGAATTGACGGTTTATCTTTTAGCGCTCACCTGTTTACAGGAAGGCTGGTACTGGTACGTAAGGTTTGTGTTCAAAACTGTAGTCGTCTTGAGGTTGAGAAGCACATTTCATCATGAATACGTAACACACATGCAGCTGACCGCATGCAGAGCTGTGCCAGCTCAGTTCTTACCAGCCTAAAACATATGCGGTCAGTTTTTCCTTGCCTCAGCCAGGATAGCCTTCTTGGACTCTTCAGCCCCAACTAAAGACTTTTCCGCTGCTCAGTAAATGTGGCCATTCAAGGAAGCATTTTGTTTTATCCGAAGTCCTTACTGGTGGTCGTGATCCCAGTCAGGTTATCCCTATCAAGGGTGGACACTCTGGCTAATGGGAATAGAATTTCCTGATTCAATGCTTGTTAAGTGCTTTTAGGAGATGGGATCTTGGATGTACATCTCAGAGGACTGGGTTTTAGGGGTGAGTCTTGCCATTCACACATAATGAGCATGATCTGTTGCCCCTCTGAGCCCCAGCTTCTCTCCAAGGGAATGTTTCTTATGGTTATCAAAGAGATTAATCACTCTTTAAATGCCTTAGAAAATAATATTACAAAACCTCCCTCTCCACAGCTGAATCAGGCCTCCAGGTCGGTCTCACTCATCAGCCAGGTGCAACCTTTGGTGGAATGGGCGCCTGTAGTTGTCTGGATACCATGGGCTTTAAGTGTGTTGGGAAGCAATATCTGAAAGGTCTTGAAGATGAAGTTGTTACTCCATGAAAATAACAAGGATTACTTATGTGTGTACTTATACCAATGGTTCTTTCTTAAACTCTGCGAGCATCAGAATCACCAAGAGGGCTTGTTAAAGCACAAATTTCTGGGCCCTACCCCCAGAATTTGTGATTCAGTAGGTCTGTGATTTTGTTTTTCTGTTTGGAAAAATGATCCCAAACCTTATTAGGTAGGAATCAAAATACAGGCTGAGCATCAATTCTTTCTGACATAAGGTAAAGCATAAATGAATAATAAAAATGAATTTTTAAAAAATAGGCAATATTTTTGCAAATACAAGAATAATTTTCATAACTTCTTTAATTGTGACATATTAGATATGTACAGACTAGAGCATAAAACATGTATGTGTGGCTTAATACATTATGGTAGTGTTTAGCCACCACCTAGATTAAGAAAGAAAACTTTGCCAGAAGCTCTCTGTCAGCCCTTTTTCAATCACGACTCCATTTCTCCCCACTGCAGGTAACCACTGTTCTGCATTTATGATCATTACTGCCTTGTTTTCAATATAGTTTTACCACCTACACATGGCTTTTAAAGTTACATAAATGGAATCACATAGTATGTGTTCTTTTGTGTCTAGCTTCTTTAGCTCAACATTTTTTCTGCATTTTATTATACAATTTTTTCAAACATTTGGAAAGGTTGAAAGAATAGTACAATGAACATTCATTTACCTCCCACCTAGATTCAACAGTCATTGACATTTTGCCTTATTTGCTTCATAACTTACAGACATGGTGGCATTTTGCCCCTAAATACTTCGTCATTCCTGTCTGAAGACTTAAGACATCCTCCTACATAAGCACAATATCATTTTGACAACTAAGAAAATTAACAGTAATTCCATAATATTATCTAATATCCAACCCATATGTGAATTTCACAGTTGTCCAAAGAATGTCTTTTATAGCTGTTTTTATCCTAGACAAGTCCCCTGTGTTAGTGTCCTATTGCTACCACACCAAATTACTGCAAACTTAGCATCCTAAAGCAACGCAAACTTCTTATCTCACAGTTTCAGTAGGTCAGAAATTCAGGTGGGCTTGACAGAGTCCTCTGCTTAGGATCTTTTTACCTTGATAAAGTTTTGAGATCTATTGGCTTCTGTCACATGGATTTCCAGCTCTCTCCCCAGGTTTGGGAAGTTCTCAGCTATTATTTCTTTGAACAAGCTTTCTGCCCTATTCTCCTTCTCTTCGCCCTCTGGGATACCTATAATCATTATGTTGCATTTCCTAATTGAGTTGGATATTTCTTGGAGAGTTTCTTCATTTCTTTTTAGTCTTAGTTCTCTCTCCTCCTCTATCTGAAGCATTTCTATATTCCTATCCTCCAGACTGCTAATTCTGTCCTCCATATTATCAGCCCTGCTGTTCAGGGAGTCCAGATTTCTCTTTATCTCATCCATTGTGTTTTTCATCTCCAACATTTCTGATTGGTTCTTCTTTATAGTTTCAAGCTCTTTTGTAACGTAGCTCCTGAGCTTGAGTTGTCTATCTGTATTCTCTTTTAACTTCTTGGGGTTTTTAAGGATAGCTATTTTGAATTCTTTGTCATTTAGGGTATAGATTTCTGTGTCTTCAAGATTGTTTTCTGGGTACTTGTCATTTTCCCTCTGTTCTGGAGATTTAATGTATTTCTTCATACTGCGTGATGGCGTGGATTTGTGCCTCCGCATAGAGATAGAATTTGGTTACTGCTTCCACTTGCTGCCACTAGGGGGAGGTGGCAGAAACTGTGTAATCTGCGCCCACCAGGATCCCCATCAGCTGTTCCTCACTGAGCCTGGGCCACTCCTTGATATCACAGTGGCCCTGTGGGGTCTCCTGTCAACTGTGGGAACAATCACACAGGGGTTCCAAGTTGCTGCAGTCTGCTCCCACAGACCTGCCTAGACACGCTCCCTGCTTAGGGTCTGCAGCAGTGTTATGGGCTTTCAAGGCAGCCAGGAGTTTGTTCACCCAGACTTGCAGCTCTGCTGCTGTCTGGTCCTAGGTTGTACCAGCTGTTGTGCTTGTTGTTGGGGCCTCCCCACTGAGTCTGAGCCTGTGCCACCCCCTGGGACCATGGTGGGATTGTGGACTCTCCCGTTGGTCAAGAGCATGGTCACACAGGGGCTCAGGGCTACTGTTGCCTGCTTCTACAGTCCCAGCAGTCATCCTGCCCCTTTGGGGCTGCTGTGATACTGTGGACATTTGTGGTAGCCAGGGGCACTTTTGCCCGGGCAGCAGATATGCTGCTGTCTGTTCCTAGGTCGCACCAGCCTTTGAGCTTGGTCAGGGGGGCCTCCCCACTGGGATGGAGCCCAAGTCTCTCCCTGAGGCCACAGTAGGACTGTGGACTTTCCCACCGGACCTAGGAGTGATCACACTAGGGCCCAGGTTGTCCCCACCCGCCCCTGTAGTCTTGCTGGATCCCACTTGCCCCTTTGGGGCCGCAGCAGAGCTATGGGCATTTAAGGCAGCCAGCAGTTTGTTTGCCTGGACTCAGAGCTGTGCCGCATCTGCTTCTAGGTCACACCAGCCTTTGTGCTTGGTGGGCAGGGCCTCTCCACTATGGCCAAGCTGAGTCTCTCCCTGGGGCCCCCGTGGGACTGTGGATTTTCCCACTGGACCCAGGAGTGATCACGCTGGGGCTCAGGATTCTCACCACCTGCTCCACGGCCCCTCTGGATCTCACTTGCCCCCTCAGGGCTGCAGCAGAGCTATGGGCATTTAAGGCAGCTGGGGCTTCACTTGCTTAGCCACGCCGTGTCTGCTTCTAGGTCGCACTAGCCTTTGCACTTGGTGGGCGGCCTCCCTACCAGCTCTGAGTCCAAGTCACTCCCTGAGGCCACAGTGGGACTGTGGATTTTCCCACTGGTCCAAAGAGCAACCATGGGAGGCTCAGGGCTACAGTCACCTGTTTCCATAGTCGTGCTGATGCACACGCCCACCCTCAGGGCTGCAGCTGTGCTATGAGCTCAGGAAGAGAGTTACTCACAGGTACTGGGCTGTCTGGGGGCCAGAGAGTTCTCACCTATCTCTGCCTCCTCCCCAGGGATAGTCCATCCACCTTCTGATGTATAGCAGCATGGGTCTCTCAGGCGTCCTGAGGTACTGTGTGAGTATCCTCCACTGATCAGTGAACGTCTATTTAGTTGTAGTTCAAAGCGGGAGAGATGAAGAAAACCTCTCACTCCGCCATGTTGCTGACATCCTCTGCTTAGGGTCTTACAAGGCCAAAATCAAGGTGTTGGCAGAGCTGTGTTCCTTACTGGATGCTTTACAGAAGAGTCCACTTCCTACCTCATTCAGGGTGTTGGCTGAATTCAGTTCCTTGTTGGTTGTAGAACTAGGTCTTTTTTTCCTTTTTTTGCTATTATTACAATGCTACTATGAACATTCCTGTCTGAATCCTTGTACCCAGAGCACTGATTTCTGTCCGCTTATACCTAGAAGTAGAATTACTGGGTCATTGGCTGTATGTATGGTCAGGCTTTGTAGCTCTTGCTGATTTTCCAAAGTGGTTGTACCAATTTACATTTCTGCTCAAGAGTGTATTAACATTTCCTTTCTTCCACATTTTCACAACAGTTGGTATTATCAGACTTTTTAAATTTAGCTAATCTGGTGGCTCTCTCACTATGATTTTAAGTTCCTTGATTACTTATAGAGTTGATCACCTTTTTGTATCTTTATTGGCTATTTGGATGTCCTTGTTTTGGGAAATGCTTTTTTCCTAATGGGTTATCTTCCTTTTCTTGTTGATTTGCAGGAGTTCTTTATGTATTCTAGATAGAATCCCTTTGTCAATTACATGTGTTGCAAATACCTTTCCCAGTTTGTGTCTTCCATTTTTAATCTTTTAAAGATGACTTTTGTATGTTCATTTCATTGTAACCAAATTTATTAATCATTTCCTTTATGGTTAGTGTTCCTTGTGTCCTGTTTATAAAATATTTCTTTATAAGTAATTCCATAAGGAAATTCTCCTGCATTATTTTCTAAAACTTTATTGTTTCTCCTTTCTCATTTGGATCTCCAATTTACCTAGAAATGATTTTTTTGTGAGTAGTATGAGCTAGGGATCCAATTTCATATATCCCATGTGAAGGAAAGAGTTGCTTTAGGTATTTTTGTTTAACTTGGAGAGATGACAGGCCTTTACCCAGAGGTTACCCCAAAACCTCTCGACTGCCTTACGTTTGTTCTTTGTCTAGCCTTGTTTCTCCTTTTCTGAAAGCCACAATTTAAAGCATTTTGCTGATATTTTTGGTTTTTAATTTACTAAATTAAATTCCACTGACATCTGTTTTCAGGTTTATGAAACTCTTTGGAAATGAGGGGGTTTATCAAATGAATTGTTTGGTTTGTCATTTTAGGTTTGTAAATTGACAAATAGCCTGTGATGGTGTTTGTAAATAGTAGTGCTTAGAGCAGGGGTGGAAAACAGGCCAGGGCAAGAGAGTGACGTGAGGCTAACTGGCACTTTTAATGAGGTGTTTTCTGTATTATACTGAAAGTTCTGGGGATGGCGTTTCCTCTGGAGTTTCACACTTAGCTTTCAGATATCTTTCCTATAAGAGAAATTCACTTAAGATGTCCAGTCACTTTGAAGGATAAGCCATCCCAGAATGAGAGTTATTCATAGTATCTAATAGCCCTAAATTAACTTTTCAAATAATCTTTCAAACTTACTGTCAAAACATATCCTGTGTTTGAGGAATTCTATGCAGAAATGAATTTCAGGTGAGCCTAGGAAAATATAAAACTTTTCTTCCACGAAGATCCTAGAAGGTCCAAGGGAAATTGGCAAATGGCCAAAGGACAGTGCCAGCTAAACAAATTTGCAAGGAAAAAAGAAATAAAAGGTAGGAAGATTGAGGAATTAGACTCCACCTCTTAATGTGAAGAGCAGCATGCATATATAGACAGGGAAGGACTTGCTGGTGGCTGTCTTTGGAGATTATCAACCATGGAAGAAATGGATGGAATCAATGAGGGAGAGTATAGAGAGAACAGAGGGCCCAGGATGTCCTTGATTTGGAGGGTCAAGAGACAAGGAGGAGCCAAGAGAAAGTCCCAGGGTTGGAGGAGAATTGCAATAGTATAGTACCACAGATACCAGGGGAAGAGTGAGTTTCCATGAAGAAAGATTAAGAGTAGCCCCTGGAAAAAAGGGAGAAATGGGGCCCAGAAAGCCACTGATGGTCAAGTTGATTATAAAAACAAGCTTTGGGGGAATGGATTCTAGGAAGATGGCAGAGTAGGTAGCACCAGGAATCTGTCTCCTCACCTGGACAATGATTGCACTGGCAAAATCTGTCTGATGTAACTATTTTGGAACTCTGGAGTCTGTTGAAGTCTTGCAACTTCCAGGGGAAGGATTAGATGGTAAATCGCAGTTAATTTTGGTCAGTTTCAGCTCTTAGCCTAGCAGTGGCTACCAATCCCTCACCTCCCAGGCTGCTGGCAAGCAGCTGTGCATGTGTTTCTGGAATAGCTTGCAAGCAATTTGAGGGAGCCAGGGTGAGCAATAAGGACCTTCCAAATATCAGGGATCTATGTTCTTATTGCCACTCTGATCACAAAGGTGCAGAAACAAGAGCAGGCACCCATTGTTGAACATGCTTTCTCCTCCTGGACTTTTGCAAACCCCTACACTTCATCTGAAGAGACTTCTAGGGGATTTGAAGGGCTAGTGCCCTTCCCTCCACTTCATTTTTCTGTTTTTCTTCTTTTGGGAACCAGACATTAAAGACTAGGACATTCAAAAGCAAGCCCATACGTAGGGGCAATTAGAAAGTCACTGTGGATGCCCAGGGAAAGGTGCAGAATCAGAAAACACACCTCAGCCTGATTGTTGGCACACAGACAGCCTTCAACAACAAATCAAAATAAAACAAAAACAAATAAACAATTCTTCAGAATGGAGGAGAATCTGATTTCCTGAGTTACTGCATTATTACATTCAAATGCCCTTTTTTTTTTTTTTTTGGTGAAGATTAGCCTTGAGCTAACATCTGCCACCAATCCTCCTCTTTTTGCTGAGGAAGATTGGCCCTAAGCTAACGTCTGAGCCCATCTGCCTCTATTTTTTATGTAGGATGCCTACCACAGCATGGCTTGATAAGCACTGTGTGGGTCCATGCCCTGGATCCGAGCCAGCAAGCCCTGGGCTCCTGAAGTGGAGTGTGCAAACTTAACTGCTATGCCACCAGGCTGGCCCCTGAAATATCCAATTTTTAATAAAAATATCACAAGACAGGCAATGCAACAGGAAATTATGACCCATTCAAAGGGAAAAAGTAAAGCAAGAGAAACTATCCCAGAGAAAAACTAGATGGCAGATTTGCTAGACAAAGATTTTAAAACAGCTGTCTTAAAGATACTCAAAGAACTAAAGGAAGATATAGAGAAAGTCGAGAAAATAATGTGTGAACAAAGTGGAAATATCAATATAGAAGTAGAAAACCTAAGAAACCAAATAGAAATTCTAGAGTTGAAAAGTACAGTAACTGAAATGAAAAATTCACTAAAGTGATTCAGAAGCAAATTTGAACAGTCAGAACAAAGAATCAGTGAACTTAAAAATAGGAAAATTGAAATTATCAAGTCTGAGGAACAGAAAGAAAAAAGATGAATAGAAGCGAACAAAGCCTAGGGACCCATGGGACCTTATTGTATAAACTAAGATACACATTGTGGGAGTATGTGGGAGTATACACAATAGGAGAAAAGAGAAAGAAAGGGACAGAGAGAATATTTGAAAACATAATGGCCAAAACTTTCAATGTTTGATAAAAAACATGAATATAAACATCCAAGAAGCTCAAGGAATTCCATGTAGGATGAACTCAAAGAGACCCACAATGACACACATTATAATCAGTCAAATGCCAGAAACTAAGAGGAAATCTTGAAAATAGCTAGAGAAAATTGATTTCTCACATGAAAGGGATCCTCAATAAGAATGTGAGCAAATTTCTCCTCAGAAACTTTGCAGGTCTGATACATTCTAAGTGCTGAAAGAAAAAAAACTGTTGACCGAGAATCCTATATCTGGCAAAACTATCCTTCAAAAGTGAGGGAGAGATTAAGACATTCCCAGATAAATAAAAGCTGAGAGAGAACTGCCCTGCAAGAAATGCTAAAAGGAGTCTTGCAGGTTGGAATGAAAGGACACTCAACAGTAACTCAGATCTGTATGAAGAAATAAAGATCTCAGTAAACGTAAATACATGGGCAATTATAAAAGTTAGTATTATTATAAAAGTAATATGTAACTCCACTTTTTGTTTACTACTTGATTTGAGACTAATACATTTTTAGAAAAACAATTATTAGCCTAAAAGCTATTGTAATAACTTTTGTTTATAATTTCTCATTTTGTCTTCTACATAATTTAAGAGACTAACACATAAAAAATAATTATTACTTTATGTTTTGAGACACAATATAAAAAGATGTAATTTTGTGGAATCAATAATTGAAAGGGGTAGGGATGGAGCTGTATAGGAGCAGAGTTGTATGTTACTGAAGTTCAGCTGGTGTAAATTAAAATTCAAGTTATAACTTGAGGATGTTAAGTGTAATCCTTACAGTAACCACAAAGAAAATAGTTGTAGAGTATGCACAAAAAGAAACGAGAGGGAATAAAATGCTTCACTACAAAAAGTCAGCAAAACACAAAAGAAAACAGTAATACAAGAAGTGAAGAATGAAAAAGCTGTGAGGTATATAAAAAACCAATAGCAAAACATAAAAGCAAATCTCTCCTATCAGCTATTACTTTAAATGTAAATGGATTAAACTCTCTAATCAAAGGACAGAGAGACAGTGGCAGAATGGATAAAAAAAATCGTGAACCAACTATTTGCTGTCTATAAGAGATTCACTTTAGATCCAAAGAAACAAGTGGAATTGATTGAAAGTGAAAGGATGAAAAAAAATATTTCTTGCAAATAGTGACCAAAAGAGAGTAGACAAAATAGACTTTAAAGCAAAAAGTTTACAAGAGACAAAGAAGGACATTATATATTAATAAAAAGTTTAATACAGCAGGAAGAGATAACAACTATTATCATTTATGCACCTAATAACATACCATCAAAATATATGAAGCAAAAATTGACAGACTTGAAGGGAGAAATAGACGATGCCAAAATAATAGTTGGAGAATTCATTACTCCACTCTCAATAATGGATACAACAACCAGACAGAGGATAAATAAGGAAACAGAATACTTGAACGATACAGTAAAGTAACTAGCTCTGACAGACATATACAGAACACTCTACCCAACAGCAATAAGATACACATTCTTCTCAAGTACACATGGGACATTCTCTAGGATAGACCCTATGTTAGGCCACAAATTAAGTCTCAGTAGATTTTTAAAAGATAGCTATCATGCAAGGTATTTTCTCCAACCACAATGGGATGAAGAGAAAATTAATACATTCTTAAACAATCAATGAATCTAATAAGCTATTGGGAAATCAGAAGATACTTAGAGACAAAGGGAGGAGAAAATACCATGTATCAAAACTTATGGGACATAGCAAAAGCAGTGCTAAGGAGGAACTATACAGCTATAAATGCTTACACTAAAAACCAAGAAAGTTCTCAAATCAACAACCTAACCTCACAACTCAAGGAAGTATAAAAGGGAGAACAGACTAAATCCAAAGCTAGCAGAAGGAAGGAAATAGTGAAGATTAGAGCAGAGATAAATGAAATAGAGAATGGAAAAACAATAGAGAAAAGCAACAAACCAAAAGTTGGGTCTTTGAAAAGATCAATAAAATTGACAAACCTTTGGCTAGATTGACGAAGAACAGAAGAAAACTCCAATCACTAAAATAAGAAATGAAAGTAGGGATGTCACTACTGATTCCATAGAAATAAAAAGGAATAGAGGAGAGTACTATGAACACTTGTACCACAACAAATTAGATAACCTAGATGAAATGGACATTTCTGGAAACATACAATGTACCCATACTGGCTCATGAAGAAATAAAAAATTTGAATAGACCTATAACTAATAAGGAGACTGAATAAGTAATCAAAAACCTCCAACAAAGGAAAGCCCAGGGACAGATGGCTTCACTGGTGAATTCTACCAAACGTTTAAAGAAGAACTAACACCAGTCATTCTCAAACTTTTCCAAAAAAATTGAAGAGGAGGGAACACTTACTAACTTATTCTTGAAACAATTTTGAAAAAGAACAAAGTTTGAGAATTCACACTTCCTGATTTCAAAACTTACTACAAAGCTACAGTAATCAAAACAGTGTGGTACTGGCACAAAGACAGACACATACACAAATGGCATAAAATAGCAATCCCGGAAATGCACCCTCACATATACAGTCAAATGATTTTCAACAAGGGTGCCAAGTCCATTCAATAGGGAAAAGACAATCTTTTCACCAAGTGGTGCTGGGAAAATTGGAAATCCTTATGCAAAAGAATGAAGTTGGACTTACCTAACACCATATGCAAAAATTAACTCAAAATGGATCGTACCTAAGCTTAAGAGCTAAAAGTATAAAACTCTTAGAAGAAAACCTAGGGAAAAGCTTCAGGACATTGGATTTGATGATGATTTCTTAGATATGATACCAAAGGCACAGGAAACAAAAGAAAAAATAGACTAATTGGACTTCATGAAAGTTGTGTGTCAGAGAACACTGTTAACAGTGAAACGGTAGCCCACAGAACAGGAAAAAAAATATTTGCAAATCATCTGATAAGTGATTAATATTCAGAAGAGAACTCCTAAAACTCAACAACCAAAAATTTTAAAAAAACCTCGTTCAAAAATTAGCAAAAGAGTTTAACAGACATTTCTTCAAATAAGATGTGCGAATGACCAATACACACATGAAAAGATGCTCAATATCACTAGTTATTAGAGGAATGCAAATCAAAACTACAATGAGAAACCACCTCACACCCGTTAGGATGGCTACTGTAAAATAAAACAGAAAACAGCAAGTATTGATGAGGATGTGGAGAAATTAGAACATTGTGCATTGTTGGTGGGGGTGTAAAATGGTATAGCCACTGTGGAAAACAGTACAGCAGTTCCTCAAAAAATTAAAAATAGGTTTATTATGTGATCCAGCAATTCCACGTCTGGATATATACTCAAAGAATAGAAAGCAGGGTTTCAAAGAGATATCTCTACATCCATGTTCATAGCAGCATTATTCACAGTAGCCAAAATGTGGAAGCAACCCAAGTGTTCATCAACAGGTGACCTGGATAAGCAAAATGTGGTATATACGTACAATGCAATATTATTCAGTCTCAAAAAGGAAAGAAATTCTGACGTATGATATAAAATACATCCTTAAGGGTGAACCTTAAGGACATTATTCTAAGTGAAATAAGCCAGTCACAAAAAGACGAATACAGTATGATTCCATTTATATAAGGTACCTAGAGTAGTCATAATCTTGGAGACAGTAAGTAGACTGGTCATTGCAGGGGCTTAGGATCGGGGCGTGGATAAGGAGTTACTGTTTAGTGTGTATAGAGTTTCCATTTTGCAAGATGAAAAGTGTTCTGGAGGTGGATGGTGGTAATGGTTGCACAGCAATGTGAATGTATTTGCTGCCACTGAACTGTACGCTTAACAATGGTTAACATGGTAAATTTTATATACATTTTACCACAATTTGAAAAATTGGAGGGGAAAAAAAGCATTCAGGTGTGAAAATAAAAGGTGGAAAACTTTTCTCAGTGCAGGAAGGACTGCTTTTAAAAATTGCTCAAGGACATGCTAAGATTTCAAAGTGCAGCACTAATTTACTGTTGCCCAGCTAACTGGACACTCCAGTTAAGTACGCCTTATGGTTTAAAGGACCCCTTTTTCTGCTTTTCCTTCTTCATATTCCTGTTGCCCTCCTGTCATTCTTACATTGTGTGTTTTTCACTTGCTTTGGCTTTTACACTTCCTTTTTCTTTCTAACGAAAATAGTCATCTGTTTATTTCTTTTTAATTTTTATCCGCTTTTTTCTGTTACAGCAATATCATTTGTTTTATATTTATTTCATATTCAACAGTGTTGCTAAGCACTTATTAATTCTAATGTTTTTATAGATTTGATAATTTTCTTAAGTCCAGAATTGTCTTCCACTTAATTAACATAGAATGAATCCCCATTTATTTAATTCTTCTTAAATTTCTTTTATTAGCGTTTTGTACTTTTCAGCTTACACATCCTGCACGTTTTGTTAGATGTATACCTTAGTATTTAATTTGTTTTGAGTGAATGTAAATAGTATTGTATTTTTCCTTTTGGTTTTTGTGTATTCATTCCTAGTTTATTGAAGCAGAATTGAGTTTTGTGTGTTGATCTTGTATTCTGTGACGTATTAGTTCTAGGAGGCTTTTTTGTAGATTATCTGTGCAAACCATCATGTTATCTGCAAATATGGACATTTTTATTTCTTCCTTTTTGTCTGTATTCCATTAATTTCTTTTTCTTTCTTTATTGCGCTGGAGAAAACTTCCAATGCTATGTTGAACAGCAGAGGTGAGAGTGGACATCTTTTGTCTTGTTTCTGATCTTAGGAGGAAAGCATTCAGTCTTTCACCGTTATAAATGATATCAACAGTAGGTTTTTCATGAGTGTTCTTTATCAAGTTGTAGTATTTTCCTCTATTTTTAGTTTCCTGAGAATTTTTATCATGAAGGGGTGCTGAATTTTGTCAGATGCCTTTTCTGCATCAAATGATAATTGTGATTTTTCTTCTTTAGCCTGGTAATATGGTGGATTACATTGATTGATTTTTTTAATATTGAATCAGCCTTTCATCTCCAGAATAAACCCCGCTTGGTCTGGTGAATAATTCTTTCTATGTATGGCTTAATTCTATTTGCTAATATTTTATTAGGAACTTTTACATCTATATTCACAAGAGATAATGTTCTACAGTTTTCTTGTGATTGTCTGGTTTTGGTGTCAGGGTAACACTGGCTTCAGGGAATGAGTTTGGAATGGTTCTCTCCTATTTTCTGGAAGAGACTATGTAGAATTATTGTTGATTCTTTAAACATTTCGTAGACTTCTCCTGTGGAAACATGTCAGCCTGGGGTTGGTTGGTTTGTTTGTTTGTTTGTTTTGAGGAGGTATTTAATTATATATTGGGTGAGTGGTAGTAGTCTGTGCTTTTTGAGGAAGTGGTCCATTTCATCTAAGTTGTCAAATTCATGTACGTATAGTTGTTTGTAGTGTTCTGTTATTATCCTTTTGATGTCTGCTGTGTCTATAATGATATCCTTATTTTGTTCCCAGTATTAGTAATTTGTTTCTTCTCTTTTTCTTTGTCAGTTTTCTTTGTTCATTTTATTGATCTTTTCAAAGAACCAAATTTTTGTTTCATTCATTTTTCTCTATTTTTTTCTGTTTTCAGTTTCATTGATGCACGCTTTTATTATATTCTTCCTTATGCTTCCGAGTGTATTTTGCTCTTATTTTTCTAGTTTCTTGAAGAGAGAGCTTAGATTATTGATTTGAGACTTTTCCTCAGTTCTGATGTCTAAAGCAGTGTCCCTTAAAATTGCATCTATTGTATTTTAATTTTCATTCAGTTAAATGTATTTTAAAATTTCTCTTGAAACTTCCGCTTTGACTTATGGTTTGTTTAGAAGTGTGTTGCTTGGTTCCAAATATTTGGAGATTTTCCTGTTTAATTTCTGTTCCTGAATTCTTGTTTGATTTCATTGTGATCAGAGAATTTTTCTGTGTGATTTTCTAGAGGAAAAACACACTTCTGTGTGTCTTCTGTACTCTTAATGCTCTACTGCAGTACTGTTTTACTTCTGACACCGGGCGTGTGGGTTTTCCACACGTCAAGCAATTCTGCAACACTAGCTGTGTGTCCTATAATTTAGCTCAATTCTGACACGGTCTATCTGGAGATGGCTAAAAATCCGAGATTCCCACAACCCCTCCTTGGGTTTGATTTATTTGCTGGAGCAACTCACAGAACTCAGGAAAACAGTTTACCTACTAGATTACTAGTTAATGACAAAAGACATCAAAGGAGATGAAGAAATATGTAGAGTGAGATCCAGAAGGGTCCCTAGCACAGAAACTTCTGTCCCAGTGGAACTGGAGTGGGCTACTCTCTCTCGGCATATTTACTACACCAGAAACTCATGTAATCTTACTGAAGAGTTTTTATAGAGTTTAAATCTCCATTCCCCAGTCCCCTCACCTTTCCCCTTACCAGAGGTTGGTGGGTATGGTTGTAAATTCCAGCCTTCTTTCTGGTGACCAGTCCCATCCTGAGGCTATCTAGGGGCCCCACCCTAAGTTACCTCATTAGCATAAACTTGTTGTTAGTGCTCTTGAGTCAATTCTGACTCCTGGCAACACTGTGTACAGCAGAGTGGAACCCTGCCCAATCTTTTTGTGCCATCCTCTCACCTTCTGGCAGTATATCAAACAATGCTGGGGCTGGCCCCGTGGCCGAGTGGTTAAGTTCACGCGCTCCGCTGCAGGCAGCCAAGTGTTTCGTTGGTTCGAATCCTGGGCGCTTACATGGCACTGCTCATCAAACCATGCTGAGGCAGCGTCCCACATGCCACAGCTAGAAGGACCCACAATGAACAATATACAACTATGTACCAGGGGGCTTTGGGGAGAAAAAGGAAAAATAAAAAAAATCTGAAAAAAAAACCCAAAACAAAACAATGCTTTGTTGCTATTCATAGGGTTTTCATGGCCAGTTTTTTTGGAAGTGGATGACCAGGTCATTCTTGCTAGTCTGTCTTAGTCTGGAAGCTCCACTGAAACCTGTCCACTATGGGTGACCCTGCTGATATTTGAAATACCCATGACATAGCTTTCAGCATCACAGCAACATGCAGCCACCACAGTATGACAACCAAGAGATGGGTGATGTGGTTCCCTGACCAGGAAATGAACCCAGACTCTGGCGGTGAGAGTGCTGAATTTTAGCCATTAGACCACAAGGGCTGGCTAGCATAATATCAGGTGTGCTCAAAAGCGGTCCTTATGAATGACAAAAGATACTCCTTTCACTCAGGAAATTATAAAGGTTTTTGGAGCTTTGTGCCAGGAAAAGGGATAAAGACCAAATATATTTCCTATTATATCACAGATTTCAATTCTTGAGGTTTGTTTTATGGCCTGGGATATGATCTGTCATGGTATTTGTCTTGAGAAAAATGTGTATTCTGCTATTTTTTGGGTGTAGTGGTCTATAAATGTCAGTTAAAGTCTGTTGGATGATGTTGAGTTCTATTTCCTGTTTAGTTCTATCAGTTATTTTGAGGGAGGTGTTAAAGTCTTCAGCTGTAATTGTGGATTTTTCCATTCTTTCAGTTTTATCAGTTCTTGCTTCACATGTTTTACAGTTCTGCTGTTTGGTGCATTTACATTTAGGATTGCTATGTCTTCTTGATTTCCCTTTTACCATTATGTAATGTCCTTCTCTGTCACTGGTAATTTTCTTTGCTCTGAATTCTACTTCATAATATTTTACTTTGAAGTACCTGAACTATACATGAAGTATATTTTACTTTGAAGTATGTATAAAGTGTACTGATAATATAGCCACTCCCCTTAGTCTACTTTATCTTACATTAATATAGCCTCTCTTCCTTTCTTTTTAGTAATTTTTGCATGGTTTATCTTTTTTCATCCTTTTACTTTTGTCCTACCTATATCATTATATTGGAAGTGTATTTCTTTTAAACAGAATATAGTTGATTCATTTTGTGTGTGTGTGAGGAAGATTGTTCCTGAGCTAACCTCTGTGCCAATCCTCCTCTATTTTGTACGTGGGACGCCACCAAAGCATGGCTTGGGGAGTGGTAAATAGGTCCACACGCAGGATCCGAACCTGTGAATCCCAGGCTGCCTGAAGTGGAGTGCACGATCTTAACCAGTACGCCACCAGGCTGGCCCCTGATTCATGTTTTTTAATTCATTTTGCCAAGCTCTGTCTTTTAATTCATGTATTTATATCATTTACATTTAATGTAATTATTGATATGTTAAAGCTTAATTCTGCCATTTTATTTATTTATTTTCTGGTTTCTTCTGTTTTCTTTTTTTGCCTTTCTGTGAATTAATTGAACTTTTTTTAGAGTTCCTTTTACATTTATCTATTGTATTTTTTTAGTGTATCTCATTGTGTAGCTTTTTTAGTTGTAGCTTTAGGTATTACATGCATAATATATCACAGTCTACTGATATGGTCATTTTAGGAGTTTGCATGAAGTATAGAAACCTTAATTTACTCCTTCCCATTTATAATATATTCAGAAAACTCAAGAGGAAGAAATTCTATTCTATTTACCCATATTTTTGCTTCTTTCTTTGTTCTTTCTTCATTCCTGATATTTCAAGATTCCCTCTTGTGTCATTTTCTTTCTGCAGAGAACTTCCTTTAGCCATTCTTTTAGGGTAGGTTTGCTCTTGACAAATTCTCTTTGGTTTTTCTTCATCTGAGAATGTTTTGATTTCCCTTTCATTATCGAAGGATCATTTCACTGGATATACAATCCTAGGTTGCCAGTTCTTTTCTTTTCAGCACTTCAAAAATTTTGTGCCACTTCTTTCTGGCCCCTGTGGTTTCAGATGAGAAAAATTGACTATCTTTTAATTGTTTTCTCCGTATAGCTAATGCATTGTCTCTCTCTGGCTGCTTTCAAGATAGTTTTCCTTTTTTTTGGGGGGGGGGGGTTCTCCATTATTTTTATTTTTTAATTGAGTTAATGAAAGGTTACAATCTTGTGAAATTTCAGTTGTACATTATTGTTTGTCAGTCATGTTGTAGGTGCACCACTTCACCCTTTGTGCCCACCCCCCACCCCACCTTTCCCCTGGTAGCCACTAATCTGTTCTCTTTGTCTACATTTTTAAATTCCTCATATGAGTGGAGTCATACAGAGATTGCCCTTCTCTGTCTGGCTTATTTCACTTAACATAATTCCCTCAAGGTCCATCCATGTTGTCACAAATGGGATGATTTTGTTCTGTTTTACGGCTGAGTAGTATTCCATTGTATGTATATACCACATCTTCTTTATCCAATCATCTGTTGATGGGCACTTAGGTTGCTTCCTCGTCTTGGCTATTGTAAATAATGCTGCAATAAACATTGGGGTGCATAGGTCTTTTGGAATTGCTGACTTCAAGCTCTTGGGTAGATCCCCAGTAGTGGGATAGCTGGGTCGTATGGTAGTTCTATTTTTAATTTTTTCAGGAATCTCCATACTGTTTTCCATAGTGGCTGCACCAGTTTGCATTCCCACCAGCAGTTCTCAAGATAGTTTTTCTTTGTCTTTAGTTTTCACAAGTTTGATTATGAGATGTTTTGGAGTAGATTTCTTTGGGTTTATCTTGTTTGCAGTTCACTAAGCTTCTTGAATATGGAGGGTTATGTTGTTTTTCTGAATTTGAGAAAATTTCAGCCATTATTTCTTCAAATACTTTTTCATTTCCACTTTTTCTTGTCTCCTCATGAGACTCCAATGACATGAATGTTAGATCTTTTGTTATGGTCTCACTGGTTTCTGAGGCTCTGTTCATTTTTTTCCAGTCTATTTTCTCTCTTTTGTTCAGATTGGATAAGTTGTATTGTTCTGTCTTCAAGTTCACTGATTCTTTCCTCTGTCCCCTCCATTCTGCTAGTGAACCCATCCATTGATCTTTTTATTTCAGTTATTTTATTTTCTGCTTGTAAAATTTCCATTTGTTTCTTCTTTATAGCTTCTCTTTCTTCGTAGAGACTTGCTGTTTTTTTCATGTGTTTATATTTTTTTGTTGAAGCATTTTTATAATGGCTGCTTTAAAATCCTTGTCAGATCATTTGACATTCTGGTCATCGTAGTGTTGGTGTGTGCTGATTATCTTTTCTCATTCTGTTTGAGATCTTCCTGGTTCTTGATACGGCTAATGATTTTCTTTTGAAACCTAGACATTTGGGGGATTCTATTAAGACTCTGGATCTTATTTAAACCTCATATTGTAGGCCTCTTCTGATACTGCTCCAGCGGATAAAAAGGGACACTGCCTCTTTACTTTTAGGTGGACGTGGAAGTCTAGGATCTTCGTGTGGCCATCATTGACACCCTGGGGAGGGAGGGCTGTCTTGTTACTACTGGGAAGGGGTAGGAGTACAGGCTCCCACTAGGCTTCCAGTGATATCACCCTGACTGGGAAAGGTCACCTTGTTGCTGTCTCCATGTGGACCCCACTGACACCATGGAGGGGGTGGCCCTGTTACCACGGAGCAGGGATGAACTTCCTGACTCTCCATTAGAACTCCTCTGACATTATTTTATTAGGGAGAGGGAAGGGCACCATCAGTACTGCTGGTTGAGGCAGAAGTCCAGACTGCCTCTGTGATCTCCACTGACACCACCAAGGGGGGTTGTTCATTAACACTCAATAGGGGTATAATTCCCAGCTCTCCACTCAACTTCCTCTGATACTGCCCTGGCAGAGAGATTGGGATGCCCTGTTATAGGCTCCCAAGGTTGTAAGTCTAGGCTCTCCACTAAGCCTTTGCTGCTGGGGGTATGGCTGTCATTTTTTCTGTGGTGTCGGCTGGAGTAGAGCAGTTGTCTAAATTTTCTCTCTTGCTTGTCTGTCCCTTTCCTGGTACTCTGGTTAGAGAGAGCATGCTTTTCTCTTTTTTTTGGTACCTGCACTGCTTGGCATTTCTGGGTTACTGGCTTCATTAGCTTCAATTTGTGGACTTATGAGGCATGAAGAAAATCCAGGAACTCACCACTGTGTTATTCCTCAGGTGCTGAGGTTCCTAACCAGTCTGCCTTGACGTCTCCAGTTTTCAGAACCTTATATATGTTTTATACGTATAACGTCCAGAGTTTTTAATTGTACTTAGTGGAAACAATAGGGAAAAGTACATCTATTCCATCTTCCCAGAAGAAGATATCATGTATAGCTTTTAAAATCCCCCCACCTCCCGTGAGATTCTAATTGGTGCTTCCTTGCCCCAGTCCTACCCTTAAAGGCCACTGGACTAAAAGATCTTCAAAATAATTTTCTATACTTTTTTCTAAGTTTATAGTTTTATTTCTTGGTCTGTATCACATATGAAATCTTTCAAGCTGTGACAGCTTTCTACTACTCATTGTTTATGGAGCTTGCAGGCAACAGAACAGCTCATTTTGGGCACTGCTGTCACTGTTTTGTATCCATTCGGTTGACGAGTTGGTATTTCCTCTTCCTCTGGATCCATGCCCATGTCTAACAAATAGCCTTCATATTATTCAGGAAACTTAGATAACTCACATCTCAAAAATATCTTTCAGATGACTCTGTCCCATTGATCCTGAAATTTTCAAATATGTTATGGATAAAATTAATATTCTTTTCTCTCCAGAACGATGGAACAATTATAGAGAGCTGGTTTGGCTTGGATAGTTGAAATACTGGCATCTGCCCAATTAGAGTGATAACAAATTACAACTCAAACCCATTAATCTCATGTGCAGTTTAATGGAGGGTTTTCTGTTCCCAACTGTCTAGTTTAAAAAGCTGTCTGTATTGTTAGACTGCCTTGATGAAATTCTTGTCAGCTGGCAAAGAACAATTACCAAGAAATTAAGCAAATTATTGCTTCTTGTTTGATTATAGATAGTTCTCAGAACCTTGTGTAGCTTGTATCAGGAGACAGCTTTCAGATTTCCATAAAAACAACAGTGCTCAAAAAATAATGATCATGAAAATAGCAAAAAAAGGAGCTCACTGATCAAGCTGATTTCAGTTCAGAAAGACAGGATGAGTTGTCTTTAAAACTGCAAAGACCGTGATTTCCCTTGCATTAATTCTCTAAATTGGCTTCAAGAGCACGTAGAACATGAACCTTTCAAATTACTTGAGAATTTAGCTGTAGCTCTAGATTTGAAAAACAAGACCTTTAAGAATAAAATGCATGCTCTATAAAAGCACAATGTCTAGCATTTGTCATTTTCAATTTTCAATAAATGCTCATTTTCAGTCTAAAGTTAGTCCTGAGATGAAAGAACATAATTACATAAAAGTGAGTTCTTAGACAAATGTTAGGTTCATGATTAATTAATTATCCTGATATTAATACCTGTTCCCTCAACTCTGCAAAAAGGAGGAAAACAGGGAAGATAAAGGAGACCAGAAGCAGAAGCTTGGCAAAGATAGAATTTAACAGATGGTTGAAAGAAAAGGAATGAGAGGGTGAGGCCGAAAGGAAGCAGCCAGTGAGGCTGAGGAAGCCTGGGCAGTGAGAATAACAGTTTAGGAAGGAGGAAGAGGTGGCCATGTGGTCTAGGATGGGGACTCCTGGCTGCGTCTGTAGATGACAAAGAGTTATTGGGAAACATGCAAATGGGATGGAATAAAGCAGAACCTGGAGAGGTGGGAGGGATGGGTCTAGGACCTGGAAAGCCTGTGGGAGTTAAGATGGGTAGTGGATTGCCTCTCTCTTTTTTTAATTTTTAAAATTTTTTTTTGTTGCAGTAACATTGGATTATAACATTATATAACTTTCAGATGTACATTGCAATATATTTCAAATTCTATGTAGATTGCATCATGTTCACCACCCAAGACTAATTATAGTCCATCACCACACACGTGTGCCTAATCACACCTTTGGCTCTCCTCCCTTCCCCTCTGGTAACCACCAATCCAACCTCTGTTGCTATGTGTTTCTTTGTCCTTGTTTTTATCTTCTACTTATGAGTGAGATCATATGGTATTTGACTTTCTCCCTCTGACTTATTTCACTTAGCATAATACCCTCAAGTTCCATCTATGTTGTCACAAGTGGCTGGATTTCATCATTTCTTTTGGCCGAGTAGTATTTCATTGTGTATATACCACATCTTTATCTCTTCGTCCCTTGATGGGTACCTAGGTTACGTCCAAGTCTTGGCTATTGCGAATAATGCTGCAATGAACATAGGGGTGGATGTATCTTTATGCTTTAGTGTTTTCAAGTTCTTTGGATAAATATCCAGCAGTGGAATAGCTGGATCATATGGTAGATCTATTCTTAATTTTCTGAGGATACTCCATACTGCTTTCCATAGTGGCTGCACCAGTTTGCACTCCCACCAGCAGTGTATGAGGGTTCCCTTCTCTCCACATCCTCTCCAACACTTGTTGTTTCCTGTCTTGTTAATTATAGCCCTTCTGACCGGAGTGAGGTGATACCTCATTGTAGTTTTGATTTGCATTTCCCTGATAGTTAATGATGTTGAACATCTTTTCATGTGCCTGTTGGCCATCCATATATCTTCTTTGGAGAACTCTGTTCAGATCTTTTGCCTGTTTTTCAATTGGGTTGTTGGTTTTTTTGTTCTTGTGATGTATGAGCTCTTTGTATATTTTGGATATTAACCCCTTATCTGATATATGGTTTGCAAATATCTTCTCCCAGTTGTTAGATTGTTTTTTTGTTTTGTCGATGGTTTCCTTTGCTGTGCAGAAGCTTTTTAGTTTGATGTAGAACCATTGGTTTATTTTTTCTTTTGTTTTCCTTGCCCAGTCAGATATAGTACTTGAAAATATGCTCCTAAGACCAACGTCAAAGAGCGTGCTGCCTATGTTTTCTTCTAGAAGTTTCATGGTTTCAGGTCTTACATTCAAGTCTTTAATCCATTTTGAGTTGATTTTTGTGCATGGTGTAAGATAATGGTCTACTTTCATTCTTTTCCATGTGGCTGTTCAGTTCTCCCAACACCGCTTATTGAAGAGACTCTCCTTTCTCCATTGTATGCTCTTGGCTCTCTTGTTGAAAATTAGCTGTCTGTGTATGTGTGGGCTTATTTCTGGGCTCTCTTGTTCTGTTCCATTGATCTGTGTGTCTGTTTTTGTCCCAGTACCATGCTGATTTGGTTACTATAGCTTTGTAGTATATTTTGAAATCAGGGGGTGTGATACCTCCAGCTTTGTTCTTTTTCCTCAGGATACCTTTGGCTATTCGGGGTCTCTTGTTGTTGCATATAAATTTTAGGATTCTTTGTTCTATTTCTGTGAAAAAATGTTGTTGAAACTTTGATCAGGATTTCATTGAATCTATAGATTGCTTTAGGAAGTATGGAAATTTTAACCATGTTAATTCTTCCAATCTAAGAGCACGGAATATCTTTCCATTTCTTTGTGTCTTCTTCAGTTTCTTTTGACAATGTTTTATAGTTTTCCGTGTACAGGTCTTTCACCTCTTTGATTAAGTTTATTCCTAGGTATTTTATTCTTTTTGTTGCAATTGTAAATGCGATTGTATTCTTAATTTCTCTTTCTCCTACTTTGTTGTTAGTGTATAGAAATGCAATCGATTTTTGTATGTTGATTTTGTATCCTGCGACTTGGCTGTATTCATTTATTATTTATAAAAGTTTTTTAGTAGATTCTTTAGGGTTTTCTATATATAAAATCATGTCATCTGCAAATAGTGACAGTTTCGCTTCTTTTTCAATTTGGATCCCTTTTATTTCTTTTTCTTGCCTGATTGCTCTGACTAGGATTTCCAATACTATGTTAAATGAGAGTGGTGAAAGTAGGCATCCTTGTCTGGTTCCTGTTCTTAGAGGAATAGCTTTCAGTTTTTCTCCATTGAGAATGATATTAGCTGTGGGTTTGTCATGTATGACATTTATTTTGTTGAGATATTTTCCTTCTATACTCATTTTATTTAGAGTTTTTGTCATAAATGGATGCTGTATCTTGTCAAATGCTTTTTCTGCGCCTATTGAGATGATCATGTGATTTTTATTCTTCATTTTGTTAATGTGGTGTATCACAATTGATTTGTGGATATTGAACCACTCCCTATATCCCTGGAATAAAACCCACTTGATCATAATGTATGATCTTTTTAATGTATTATTGTATTCGATTTGCTAGTATTTTGTTGAGGATTTTTCCATCGATGTTCATCAGTGATATTGGCCTGTAATTTTCTTTTTTTGTGTTGTCCTTGTCTGGTTTTGGTGTCAGGATAATGTTGGCTTTGTAGAAGGAGTTAGGAAGCCTCCCCTCCTCTTCAATTTTTTGCAAGAGTTTGAGAAGGATAGGTATTAAGTCTTCTTTGAATGTTTGGTAGAATTCACCAGGGAAGCCATCTGGTCCTTGATTTTTATTTTTTGGGAGGTTTTTAATTACTTTTTCGATCTCCTTACTGGTGATAGGTCTATTCAAATTCTCTACTTCTTCTTGATCCAGTTTTGGAAGGTTGTATGAGTCTAAGAATTTATCTATTTCTTCTAGATTATCCAATTTGTTGGCATATAGTTTTTCATAGTATTCTCTTAAAATCTTTTGTATTTCTGAGGTGTCCATTGTAATTTCTCCTCTTATGTTTCTGATTTTATTTATTTCAGCCTTCTCTTTTTTTCTTGGTGAGTCTACCTAAAGGTTGGTCAATTTTGTTTATCTTTTCAAAGAACCAGCTCTTGGTTTCTTTAATTTTTTCTACGTTTTTAGTCTCTATTTCATTTATTTCTGCTCTTTTATTAATTCCTTCCTTCTGCTGATTTTGGGCTTTGTTTGTTTTTATTTTTCCAGCTCCTTTAAATGCATTGTTAGATTGTTTATTTGGGATTTTTCTTGTTTGTTGAGGTAGGCCTTAATTGCTATAAACTTTCCTCTTAGAACCACTTTTGCTATATCCCATAGATTTTGGCATGTTGTGTTTTCATTTGTCTCCAGGTATTTTTTTTAAGATTTTATTTTTTTCCTTTTTCTCCCCAAAGCCCCTCAGTACATAGTTGTATATTCTTTGTTGTGGGTCCTTCTAGTTGTGGCATGTGGGATGCTGCCTGAGCATAGTTTGATGAGCAGTGCCATATGTCCGTGCCTAGGATTCGAACCAACGAAACACTGGGCCGCCTGCAGCAGAGCGCGCAAACTTAACCACTTGGCCACGGGGCCAGCCCCTGTCTCCAGGTATTTTTTGATTTCTCCTTTGATTCCTTCATTGACTCAATTGTTGTTCAGTAGCATTTTGTTTAATCTCCACGTTTTTGTGCCTTCTCTGATTTTCTTCCTGTAGTTGATCTCTAGTTTCATACCTTTGAGGTCAGAAAAGATACTTGGTATTATTTTGATCTTCTTGAATTTATTGAGACTTGTTTTGTGGCCTAATATGTGATCAGTCCTGGAGAATGTTCCATGTGCATTTTAAAAGAATGTGTATTCTGCAGTTTTTGGATGGAATGTTCTGTATATATCTACTAAGTCCATCTGATCTAATGTGGCGTTTAAAGCCAATGTTTCCTTATTGATCTTCTGTTTGGATGATCTATCCATTGGTGTAAGTGGAGTGTTAAAGTCCCCTACTGTTATTGTGTTACTGTTTATTTTTCCTTTTATGTCTGTTAATAATTGCTTTATATATTTAGGTGCTCCTATGTTGGGTGCATAGATATTTACAAGCATTATATCCTCTTGTTGGATTTTTCTCTTTATCATTGTGTAGCGCCCTTCTTTGTCTCTTGTTAAAGTCTATTTTGTCTGATATAAGTATTGCTACCCCAGCTTTCGTTTCATTGCTATTTGCATGGAGTCTTTTTCCATCCCTTCACTTCCAGTTTGTGAGTGTCTGTAGGTCTGAAGTGTGTCTCTTTTCTGCAGCATATATATGGGTCCTGTTTTTTTAATCTAGTCGGCCACCCTTTGTCTTTTGATTGGAGCATTTAGTCTGTTAATATTTAAAGTAGCTATTGGTAAATATGTATTTATTGCCACAAAGATGGCTTTTTTCTCCCCAGAAGGAATTTCTCCCTCTTCCGCCTCAGTCATGACTGTCCCTTGTTGTGGGGATTCCTTTTATCCAGTTTAAAGTTTTCTCTCCAGGGTAATTTTTCCAAGAATAGTTGTAACCTAGATGTGTTTGTGGGAGGAGGTGAGTTCAGAGTCTGCCTATGCCACCATCTTGACAAGATCTCCCAAAATCTGAATTGCCTCTCTTTTCCCTCAGGGACAAATGGGAATGAATGAGATAGGGGTAGGGATGACAATTTAGATAAACTTTGCTTAAGAGAGGAGAAAGCATGAAAAGGCCATTATAGATGGCCTTAATCTTCTCAGTAATGGAGGAGAGGTCATCTTCATGCTACCTAATTCAGTGCTAATGCATAGTTGGTACTCAATAAACGTCTGGAATGATTCAGTGAGTGAATGAGTGAATGAACAAATAGCCTTGAGTTGGGTGGAAAATCCATTCTTTCCCTCCCCTGCACCTCCATTTTCCCTCTGTCACCCTAGCTGATTAGTGAGTCTTTTAGCATAAGGGCTGGGTAGAGACCCTTAGTGAATATTTCCTCTTTGGTGAATTAAATGAAGAGAAACATAAAATTCTGAATCAACATTATGCCAGGGAAGTGAGAAACTGGTCTCACATGTGTGTCCTTTTGAAAAGTCATCATTTGTTTTTGATGTTGTGGAAGTTGCTAACAGAGATATATGTGATTCTTCTTGACTTGCCTTTGGAGATTTGGAGGTTCTGCACATAGGTTTCTTAAAGCATTCTACACAATACAAACCAGGGCAACATTTCTCATGTGAACCCATGTTTGACATTTAGTATGAATAAGCCAGATTATGATTCCAAGAACAAAAACATTCTACTTTTTTAGAAAGCCTATTATATTTAAGAAAATTAGGAAGGGCACTGTCTCAAGGCTTTCATTTGTTTTTTAAATATAGTGACACTTGACCACATGATTTTGATATATTTGTTGCTTTAATGAAGATTTATTGAGCACTTGCTGTGCACCCATACTAGGCCAGATAGTTTTGGAAAGGCAAGCTAACCCTCTTCAGATGCCTGATCCTCACAACAGTTACAGCCTCCCAGTTTCCACATGAGGACAGTGAGGCCCGGAGAGATGAGTCATTTGTCCAGGGTCACCATCAAGTCCATGGCAGAGCCAGTGCTCGACCTCAGTCTTTGGCCTACCAGCCCTCTGCTCCTTCCATCTGTTGCCCTCCACCTGCCCTCAGGAGCTGACAGCCTCTTTAGGAAGGTGAACAAAACTTGGATACTCAAATAAAAGGGCCAAAAAGTCTGTGTTAGGTCCTAAAGGTACTTGGTTTTTAAGACTCAGTTGGGTGGAGCATGGAGCATTAGGTCTCCCTGTCGTTTCCCTGTGGCCTGGGCAGCAGACTGATTCTACCCCCACACTGTGGGGAAGGGAGCCTTGTAATTGGATCCCCTCGGGGCCCCTGGCATTACCATCCTCTTCTCATCTGTGTGGTCAGCATTTGCCAAGTACATTACCTACATTTGCTCATTTAGTCCTCGTATCTATCCCAGGATTTGGTCCAATTATTGGCCCATTTTATGAGTATATTAGTTATCTATTGCTATATAACAAATTGTCTCAAAACTTAGTAGTTTAAAACAATACACTCTTATTAAATATTTCACAGTTTCTGTGGAGTAGGAATCTAGGCACGGCTTGGTTGGGTCCTCTGGCGTAGAGTCCCTTCTAAGGCTGCCATCAAGACCAAGGCTGAGGTCCCATCTGAAAGCCTGACTTGGGTAGGATCTGCTTCCAAGTTCACTCATGTGGTTTTTAGCTGCTGGACTGGGGACCGGTTCTTGCTGGCTGTTGGCCAGAGGCCTCCCTCAGTTCCTTACCACCTGGGCCTCTCCATTGGGCAGCGCCCAGCATGGCAACTGGCTTTCTTTGGATCAAGAGAGACAGTGAGAAAGAGAGGGAAAGAGAATGCCCAAGACAGAAACCACAGTCTCTTTAAACCTCATCCTGAAGTGACATCTCATCACCTGCTGTATTCTGTTTGTTAGAAGCAAGTGTCTGGGCCCAGCCCACACTCGAAGGAAGATTTCCTAAGGTCATGAAAACCAGCAGGCAAGGATAGTTGAGGACCATCTTAGAGGCTGCCTGCCACAACTAATGAGGAAGATGAGGCACAGATATGGTCAAGTCACTTGCCTAGTGTCACACAACCCCTAGGTGGGGTCTGAGCTCTAATGTACTAACTTTGGGACCCCTGTCTGTCGTCTCCTCCCCCCGCCGTACTCTTGCTTATTACTCACAGGCAAAGGTGTCCACCTGGCTTCTTTCACTCTTGTAATACCAACTAGGAAGATGGGTAGGCCAGCCTGGGCCTCTTACCCAGGGATGTGGACAGGGACCCCTCCACTCCCATTATATTCGCCTGTGGTTCTGCACTTAGGCCAGATCTTTCCCTTTAGAGTCTGGGTCATCAGAACTGGTTTTATGGATATACACTAAGGTTGTCCAGGGGCCTTGGAGCTGGCCTTGTGGATGTGCTTCCATGGTAACCCCAGGACATTTGTTTGTCTGTAGACCACTCTCTCTGATTCCTTTAAACTCCACTGTGGGGAGTGGTCTCAAGGTGTATATTGCAAGTATATTGGAAGACTTCTCACCAGGACAAGGGTCTACCACTGTAGACTCAATTCTTTGGTTTTCTTCTTCCTTTGAATCTAAACTGGTTTTCAAGAACTGTAAAACTGTAGGCTAATTCCCAGGGTTCACTGTACAAAATCAGTGAAGTTTAGAAAACTGTTTATAATTTTTAAAAAAGTCACCCATGGTCAGTGTCATCCTGAGGCAATCCAGAGTTTGTTTATATGTTGTCATTTTTTCTAGTATTCTGTTCATTTTTTATTATATAATTGAAACCATAAAATATACTCAATTTTGTATTAAATATTATATTCCCATGTCATTAAATATTATATGTAATATTTATCTAAGTCAAGGATATAATAGTTAAACTATTTCATTTGTTCTAGTTTTAGTGCAAATTGTACAAATAGTGAAATAGAAAGACAACTATGTAAACTACATAAACATTCATAATACAAGTTTAACTATATGTGGTATGTATCTAGTTCATACGGCTTTCCCTGCTTCCAACAAATCCAGCATGAAAGTCTTACCAAAGCTGAGGTGACAGTGAGGGGAAGAACTCGTTTGCAGTGGTACAGATGCTGAGTCATTCAGACCCATGTTGGGATCCTAATTTTGCCTCCTACTAGCCATGTGACCTTAAACAAGTTACTATGAGTCCCAATTCTCTGATCGGTACAATGATTATTTATTCATTCAACAGTCCTTTATTAAACATCCATTGTACCAGGTGCTGTTCCAGGCACTCGCAGTACATCAGTGGGAGTCAGACAAAAACCCTTTCTTTCCTGGAGGAACCTTACAGTTTACTGCAGGGTGGGGGGAGGAGGGAAGACAAAGACAGGCGATAAGCATAATAAATAAGTAATAATACAGGATGGTAGGAGGTCATAAGTGCTGGGGAAAGAAAAAAGGTAGAGCCGAGTAAAGGGGGCAGGAGGGCCGGGGTGAATTGTGATTTTAAATGGGGAGGGAGGTCAAGCCACATTTGATAACCATAGTAACTGACTCCTGGGAATGTTGTAGGAACTAAATGAGATGCTTCTGAACTGCCAAAACTGGACCCAGTGCTTGGTCAGCCCCTGGTAAATGTTTGCTATTATTGTTATTATTACTGCTACTGTTGTTCCTAAAAGAACGTTCACATGGTATTCTGTTATCTCGGAGTGCTCCCGCCCATTCCTTCTGCTTCATTTACCCAGACCTCCTTGGAGCACGTGTTTGAGTCGGTTGGGGCAGACTGGGCACAGCGAGGCTGTACTTCCCAAGGTGCTTTTTCTCTGCCCAATGCCCCTCTGGAGAGATCTGGGTTCCAGTTTTGCTTCTGCCACCCAAGAATTGGGCAGCTTTGGTTGGGCCCCTCCCTCCTGAGGTGCAGTTTTCTCCTGTGTAGAGCAGCATCCACAGAGCCCCTGAGGGAGTGAGACCGTGGAGGGACGAGCAGTTTGGGAGCATAGAGCTGGATACAAATGTGGCCTGTTATTTGCTAATTAAGACTCAAAGCCAGAGCTGTGCTGAGTGGTCTGCCTTCACTCTCAGTGCCCTGCTCCTGCCTGGGGATCCTTTAAGAGCATCTAAGTGAGGAACTAGCCATCTGCCACACGGCCTCTGCCCCTGAAGCCCCAGGGGAAGGCCAGGCCACTCTTTGTTGGCTTTCTGCAGCTTTCCCTTCAAGAACCATTTCTCCTCTGGGGAGAGAAATGAGCTGTCAGTAGGTTTGGCGTTTTTAAACAGCTGATCACTGAACATAGGTAGTTACCAAATCAAGTTTCTGTATCTGTTGCCATGAAGGTGGGTTTAAAGTGGTTACTTCCTAATTGCTGCTTCTTATGCTTGTTTTGTGAAAATGTAGGGAGTGAGGACTGTCAGAGAATCTGTGCTGGGGCAGGGCTGAGGCGTGCTGGGAGGATTTGGATCCCGGCAGGCTTGTTGAGATATTCCTCTTAGCACAGTGTACTGGGGACCTTCTTAGAAATCTCATATGGACTAACTGTCGAAGCCTGGCTCGTTAAGTTCTGTGAAGACACAAGGGCAGGATAGGACCCCGTCTCTCCTGTGGTATTTGGGAGGAACCCCTTTGTAGTGGTTCTCAACCCTGGCTACCCGTGAAATTCCTGGGGGTGGGTGAGACCTAGGCATCGGTAACTTTTAAAGCTTCATTTCAAGGTGCAACCAAGTTTGAGAGTCAGTGCTAAGTTTAGAGGACTTAGTGTGGGCGTGGTCATAATTGTCCTATTCCAGTAGATTTTCTCATGAGCCTCCCTGTTCCTTCTTCCAACACAGCAGGTGCAGAGCTGTGGACTGGAACCTAGAACCATCACCAGCAAGGAACATCTGATGCAGTCTGCAAGGTTTTTTTAACTAAGCTGCACAGTATGAATCCTGAGGCTGGTTTCTCTGGCCTTTGAGCTGTGCTATGCTTTCAGAACCCCTCCCCTTTAGAATCAGAGAACCTGGGAGGGAATAAAAGACAAGGTCATTACCATACATTGCTTTTTGATCTGTGGAATGAAGAGCAGATGACAAAAATGCATGTTACACAAGAGGTATGTGAGTACCTCTGTCTTCTGTCTCCAAGATTCATTGTCTGACAGCAGGTGACTCACCGTGAGACTGGGGGACGGGGAGGCAACGCCTTGTCGCTGCAAACTGTGATGCAGGGCGGGTACTCACCTTTCTCACTGTGTTTATTTTCCAATGTACAGGGCTGCCGAATGACCGACTTGATAAACATGTTGCCTCAGGTTTTTGTTTTAGTTTGTTAAATCCTGATAGCTAACCTAAATATTGTGAGGTTGCAATGCAAATTAAATGCATAATGGCTTTGAGTGACGTTAGCCGTTTTGTGATCTGGGACCAATCACTGTTAGAGATGCAAGGGGACCAAGAAACAAAGACCTCACTAAATCCTGCCAGAGCAGAAGTGAGAAGTGACCTAGCTGGCCCTCCCTATGGTGGGTTGCCACCAGAGGTGACTGGGAGCAGCTTTGTGTGGATTCTTCCATCTGGGTCGTGTGTTTTGGTCTTTCCCTCATAAACACCATCTCTTTTAGTCAGAAAGCCAATATTTGGTAAGAAATAGTAATAGTAAGTTATTTTTACCTCAGTCCTTTCCTCTCCCTTTCACCTTGTCCCAGTAGCCTAACAAGGGTATCAACCCACCTCTTTGAGTGGTGCGATAATGAAGCCAGCCTCACTCCTCCCAGAACACTCTCTGAGTCAAGCCAAGGGAACAGCACCACTCATCCCTCCTGTGTGCCCAGCGTGTGCTTTATGTACAGTACTGTGTTTGTTCTCACAACTGGCCTCTCAGGTGGGTTTCATTACCCGTTTTCTAGATAGGGACACTTGGCTGTGGCCAAGAAGCTATTGATGATGCGAGGAGCTGAACCGAAGTCAAATGGCTCCAGAGTGGAATGTCTTTCTTTTAGATCACTCTCTCTCTCACTCTTTTCCTGGAGCAAGGAGAGATAGCCTGAGGAGACCTCAGTGAAGTAGGTACACAGAAGGTAACCAACTGCCGTGACTCATCCTTCACAAACCAAATGCCATTTTATATCAGGGACAGTAAAGTAGGCCTCTGTGGCTCAGCCTTCTTGGATTTCGTCATTGCCGAATCACTGTGCTACAGGAACTCCTGGCAAGGCTGGCTTAGTTATTAATTTGTGCAGTCACTGAGGCGTGGGTGGCAGGCCCCAAAGGATAGTGTTTGAGCCTCACTTGTATTCTGAGAGAGCTTACCTTCTGTGCCGGGCTCTGTGTTTGACAGTGAATATGCAAAATATTTTCAATGCTAAAAACCAGGTATTGTAGAATGTAAAACTTCAGTGTGGAGGAATGACTCTAGTTGAGATCCCAATGCATAAATTTGGTCTCTTGTCAGCTGGATTGCTCTTTCTCAAGCTCAGGGGCATATAAAAGTTGACACTTTTATATAGACCTATGTGGAGTGTAGCCGAATTGCAGTTGCTTTTGGAGCTATAACTTTGAATTGCCTGACTTTTTGTTTTAAAAACAAAGGTGCATCAACATAGATGTTGGCTTATTTGGAAAGCAGGGCAAAGGAAAGCACAGGAATGAAAAAGGATTTAGGAACAGTAAACAGCCTTCCTTGACTTCTCTGGTGGTCTCACGATGAAATCTTAACAAGTTGGTGCTGTCCCACAGCTTGTGGGCAGGTGTGGGCAACACGAATCCCCATCCCACAGACGGAGGACTCCCCCTTCTGCAGGATCCCAACAGATGATCTTTAAACTCTTACTTGTTCCACAAGTCTTATGGGAGGGGATAAGCTGATGTTGTATCAAGAAAAACTGTGCCTCTCTAACTTCGAAATAGGACATGTATTACCTGAGATTTTCCAAGTCAGACAACTACTTGGAAGCATATTAAAGGGTTTAAAATGTAGATAGTAAAATCAATCACTCATTCCCAGTGAGGAGCATTATGCGTGCATCACAGAGTTTCAGAATTGTATCTGCCTATACCCCTGGACTTGACAGGTCTCTCTGGTGGTTGGTCTCAGAGTTGATAGAAGGGCCCGTGGTTGCATCGTGCAGCATTCCCGTCTGCCCTGCAAGACGTGCTCAACAGAGATGGAGTCACACTTGCTGGAGAAGGAGACCTAAGTTAACTTACTCGTGTTTCTACTTCTCCCAATGATGTTTTATTGCGTTTTATGGAATGCCCACCAGAGAGTTGCTTGGTTCACTGTTCCTTAATCTTTTAGTTTAGTTGATCTCAAACTAAAAAGGTTGAAACCCTTAGAGTAGTGTTTCTCCCCTGGCACTATTGACATTTGGAGCTGGGTAATATTTTGTTCTAGGGGCTGTCTTGTACACTATCGGGTTTTTAACAGCATCCCTGGCCTCTATCCACTAGATGCCAGTAGCACCCCACCACCACCACAGTTGTGACAAACAAAAATGTCTCCAGGCCTCCCTTGGGAACACAACTTCTTTAGGAGAAGGAAGGAATAGCTGTTGACATCTTTTTGGATGTTGAAACCCCCAAAGACCCTTGTCTGTGGGGCTGGGTTTTGAGTAAGTAGTTCCCAAAACATGGAAAAGGAGTCTTGATTTCTAGCCAGTTGACAAAAGGTAGAGCTTTTAAGCAGTTTAATTTCAGAAAGATGTCTTTGATTATTTTTGCTGAGATGAGGCATTAGAAGACTAGAAATAGCTGTTTTGGTTTCAGGGCTTTTTTAAATCAGCAAACCAGGAGAGGCTCCAGAAGGGTTCTGTAACTTTTTCAGGAAATGCATTTCTGAGCGGAGTCTATCCCTGACCATGTTTATGGTTCTTGTGAGACTGGACTCCTGGGGAGCCTTGCGAGTGCCTGCTCTGTCCTTTCTTCATTGAGTGGACGGCACTGAGGGTCCCGGCTGGGCCCTGTGTGCAGCAGATGGGAATAAGTGGGCAGGAGCACAGTTCCTGTCCTCAGAGCGCTCCCAGCCTCCTCTGGGCAGGTAGCTCAAGCACTTCAGTGTGAGGGGACGCTGGGAGTGCAGTAAACATGCATTAACATAAAACTGTCCGGAGTGGAATAATGGTCCTGGAGCCAGGGTTTTCAAGCTGTACTCTTAGCAGCTGATGTTACTTTTCCTTCAAACGAGATATGCAAAAACCCAATATAAATAAAAGAGGTCAGACCCAAGTTTGAAGTCAGGGTGAAAGAAGGGGGCCTGGAATGCCCCTACCTCGTCACCTCACCTCACTTCCAAAGAGGAGGCACTTGGCCTTACACGTCTGACTGAAAGTAGGCTAATGCTTGGTTGGATAACAATCTTTTTTTTTCCTGACTGGATCTATCATCTTTTTTCTATTTGAGGTAAAAGTGATTTTCAAAACCATAAACCTGGATGAAGATACTGATGCTGTTCCATTGCTGTGTAATTTTTACTGTCAATCTCTGGAGGCGGATTCAGGGGCTGAGAAAGTACATACATACACATGTACGGATATGCATACATATATTCATCAGAAGCATTTTGAATTTTATTATGAAAAACAAATACACAGAAAAATAGAGAAAAGAGAACTCTCATCCTCTAAATTTAACAGTCATTATTTTGTCATGTTTGTTTCACATTTCTTTAAACCTCTAATGGATAAGAGTTTAAAAGCACAGCCACAGCAACAAGGTCTGGGAATATTTTTACCACATTCCCCCTTACCTCTATCCCCAGCCTCTATCCCAGTTCATCTGTGGACAAAGGTAATTTAAATTGAATTTGTGAAACTTACATGAGGGATACAAATTTGATTCAACATGCATATATTCCTGTATCTATTTAGTTTATTATTCATTCAACAACAATTTTGGGATGCCTCGACCTGAGCATACAATGATGAGCTAAACAAAACAGACCAAACATAGCTCCTGCCCTGGGTTTTGTTAGAAAATGGAAGTTTTTAAGTTGCTTGTCCGGAAAACTGAGGAAAGTGAATTCTGTGTCATGCCTGCAAGGAGTGTAGCCTGCACGGAGGAAAAGATGGTGGGATGAGGATGAATTTGGGGGTTTGGGGAACAATCCCGCCCGTAGCGTGCTGATCTGATTCTTGGGTTGGCAAAGGGCTTTGTGCATGACACCCCTGCAGACTTGGTGTCTGTGGAGCCTCGGGAGCTGGTACAGGCTGTGTTATGTGCGTGGCTCAGAAATCACGGCTCTGGCGTCGCATGGGGCCTGGCTGGCAGGGGACAGTGCTACAGTATGGGCAAACCTGTTAGACTGGCTGGTTATTCACAACCTGCCTTGTAGGGGGGAGTGGAGCCAGTGATTAGAGTTATTTGTTTTCTAATAGTTATTACTCTGCCAGTTTTACAAAACATCACATAAAAGGACCCAGGAATCTTACATGAGAAAAATAGCGCATTGGAGGCACCAGAAATTTACCTGATACCTTGCTCAGTTCCTGCCACACTTGCCCTCCCATCCTAGGTTTTAAGCTCTCTCCTCATTTGTTCATCTGAAGAAAGACTGACTTGTTTGCACTTTTGATAGAAGTACAGTAGTTCCCCTTATCTGCGGGGCATAGGTCCCAAGACGCCCAGTGCATGCCTGAAACCGCAGATAGTACCCAATCCTATGGATACTACAGTTTTTCCTATACATACATACTTACGATAAAGTTTATGAGTTAGGCACAGTAAGAGATTTAACAACAATAACCAATAATAAAATAGGACAATTATAACAATATACTGTAATAAAAGTTATGTAAATCTTAGCAACCTCAGCATATGATTTTTTCTCTTTCCTTATTAAGTGGAGAACTTTCACTTATTCACTTAAGGGAAGCACTTTACAGTTTCTCTTTGACGTATCCTAATTGCCGGGGTCACTACTCTTGCACTTTGGGGCCATTATTAAGTGAAATAAGAGTGATTTGAACATAAGCACTGTGCTACCGTGACAGCCGATCTGATAACCAAGAAGGCTGCTAAGTGACTGATGGGCGGGGAGCATGTGCAGCATGGAGGCCCTGGACAAAGGGGTGACTCACGTCGTGGGCGGGAGGGGGAGGGACAGCGCGAGATTTCATCACACTACTCAGAGCGGCGTGCAATTTAAAGCTTGTGAATTGTTTATTTCTGGAATTTTCTATTTAATATTTTCAGACCGTGATTGACCGAGAGTAACGGAAACCGTGGAAAGCGAAACCGCGGAAAGCGAAACCGCAGATAAGGGGGGACTATTGTATGCTTTCTATCAGTAGTCCATTACTAATGGAACCGTTTGGAATGTCCCCTGCCCTACATCCATTTCTATGTTAGCTATTTTTTGAAGTTAATGAAGAGCACTAGGAAAGAAATAATGTGACAGGGTAGTTAGAGGTTTTTATGCTCACTTGACTTAATCAACTGCAAACCTTATAGGTTGGTTAATCAATAACCTTTTTTAAAGGTTGGTTAATCAATAAACTGCTTTTAAAGATTCTGTAGCAAATGTGTTTTCAGGACAGAAAATAAATTTCGGGAACCTTCAATTTAGGCTTAGAAATACAAGCCAGGTGATTTCTCACTAAGTTTAATATTTGATAATGTTTTTAATGGGTCTTCCTAAGTAGACAACAGCCTGATTCACTTAATGGAATAAATGGAATATAATGAGTCCAAAGGAGCTACCAGGCCCCAGTTATATGTAGAAACACAGGGTTTATTTTCAAATGTGGATCGTACTGAAGCAAGCAAACGTTCCTCTTGAATTCTGTGATTGCTTTCAAAATGAACTACATTCATGAATTAGCTTTATGGCCCCCCAAATATGTTTGTGCTGACAAAAACGGTAATACCCAGTTTCATAGAGTCTAATTAACCTGTTACTTGCAGGGATGGGGAGGGGCGTGTACAGAAGACTGCAAGTTGAATTCCCTATCATTGAACATGCCCTGGGACGGGTGGCTGTGGCATTTCGATAGCATCTCTCTTTTCGGAATAAATTGCTTCTTACGAATTGGTAAAACTATTATAGGCTGGTAAATATTTTTTCAGTATGATTCCTTTTTAATTGAAGGGCAAGGCTGATGCATGCATTGGGGGAGGGGAAAGTTTACAATGGTCTATACATGATGTTTTTCCTTCTTTGGCAGGAAATAACTACATGTTTACCAGATTACTACAAATGGACTCAGTACCTCTTTATTAAACTCTATGAAGCTGGACTGGCCTATCAAAAGGAGGTAAATTAAATTTAGATGCACTATAAAAATTTTGTAAATCCTCTCCATCTTCTTAGAACACATTGTTGTTAAATAAGAAACAAACCCTGTATGCACAGTAACAGTGAAAATGAACACTCCCTCACGTTCATGAAGTCACTCCCAACAGACCCAGAAAGCAGCGACTGCCTGGCTCAGTTTGTGCCTCCAGGACAGGGCTCGGGCCTCTTTCACCCTTGACTTCCAGCACGTAACACAGTGTCCGGTGTGTGTAATGACATCAAAGAGGGGCCACGGGAGGAATGCAGGCTTCTCAAATCCTAGCTCGGCTACCTCTCTGTCAACTTAAATAGCAACTTTGTCTGTTATTTTACCCTCAAAATGAGTTTATTTGGGAATAGCCAAAAGAATTGCAATTAGGGATGTACATGCTGTGGTGAACCATAGGCAAATCCAGAAAACAAAGGAGGGGAGCTGCTTTTATAGAGAAAAAGGGGGAATAGGGAGAAGCTATTCTAAACAAAAATTCATTGGAGGAAACTAACAGTTTAAGGTGGCAATGGCTTATCATTGGGTGGGCTGTTGCTGGGTGGGGAGAGAAATCTTCCTTTGGTTGCAAAGTAGGTTTACTTCCCATCAAAGATGCAAGCGTAGGTCTCTTCCTGTTTCGCGTAATTGGCAATGGATGAAAAGGCCTGAGAGCTCCCCCTACAGGCCTTTCCGACTCCAGTTTAGTTAAGATTTCTTTTATAAATTTCCACATCTCCTAGCTGGGTAACTTAACCCCCAGGAATCATGGTTTCTCATCTGCTAAGTGGGGTGGTAACATCCTCCCTGCAGGGAAGAGAGAGGTGATATTTAAAGAGCAACTGTCACAGTGCCCACACATAGTGGTCTCTCAAGAAATGGAGTACTTGTTATGGCAGGAGCCCAGTCATAGTAGGTAAGCCTTAGATGGTGGGAGATGAGGAAGAGAGTATCATAGTGTGATCTAGACCTGCACTGTCCAGTACAGTACCACTGGCAACATGTGCTTGTTGATATTTAAATTTAAAGTAATTAAAATTAAATAATATTAAAAATTCAGGTTCTCAGTCACACTAGCCACATTCAGGTGCTGGCAAGCTAGTACTGTACAGCACACATACAGAACATTCCCATCATTACAGAATGTTGTACAGTGCTGGTCTGGAAAATTCAGAGGTAACAAGTAGAAATCCATTGTACCTTTATGCTTGAGACGTTCTCCTTGACGAGAGGGATTTCACAACAAAGAATTACATTTACTTTTCCGTGGGCCACATCACACTGCTTGGTCTTGCAGTGAATAGTACTTACGTGATCGTCACATTTTAAGTTAAAAAATGTTTTGAGGGGCTGGCCCCATGGCTGAGTGGTTGGGTTCGCGTGCTCCACTGCAGGCGGCCCAGTGTTTCGTTGGTTCGAATCCTGGGCGCGGACATGGCACTGCTCATCAGCCCACGCTGAGGCGGCATCCCACATGCCACAACTAGAAAGGACCCACAACGAAGAATATACAACTATGTACCGGGGGGCTTTGGGGAGAAAAAGGGAAAAAAATAAATAAATAAAATCTTTAAAAAAAAAAAATGTTTTGAATCAATACAGACACAAATGCAAAAGGCTCAATCTGGAATTTCAGAATAAAACCAAAATGTCTTAAACCTTGACAGCATAAAAATAGTATAGCTAACAAAAGTTAGGTGGTGAAATTGGGGAAGAGGAGTAAAAGCAAGTGTGAGATGAACCTTTCATCTTTCATAACAAGGAGGCATAAATGAAGAATGTCACTCTTTTTTTTTTTTTTTCAGTTAGAAAGGTAGCTATTAAAGCTAAAGTTAACAAAGATAGCAGAAACTAGGAGAGGGGCTGGGGGTGAGAGGTAAGCTGTATGACCGTGCTGAATATCTCATATTATGTGGCAGAGGGTCAGCAGAACTGTCTAAAGATAATGTACAAAAATTGAAGTATAATTTTATTACCTGAAGTTATACTGGTAAATACCAGAGGAACTAATGAACAGAACCTGCTAAAAGTGGAGAAGCGTTTTAATTACCATTTCAGATAATTATAAATATTCTTCTTTGATAGTGTGCCGAAACTCAACAAGCGGTGGTTTCTTAAAGGCAGCTGCGGTGTTGAATCTGCAACGTCCATGAACTTTTTGTACTCCGTTACATTCAAGTGTGTTGCTCTATCTTGCACTTTGAATGGGTTTTTCACCCACACATTATCATTGTCATGAAAATAATTTTGGCCTTGCAAGGGCCTCAGGGACCCCAGAGGATTATGGACCACACTTTGAGAACCACTGTACAAAGTCTGTAGCCCGCTCCCCTGCAGGTGAACCACAGGAAAGAGGAAAGAGTGCTTTGGAAAGTGTGAGCAGTTGTGTTAGATTATCCACTGTTACCTCGGCTGCTTGGTTACTGCTTATTGTTTGATGTGCATGGGGTATGAAATGATGGGACACGTTAATGTCATCGTGTAGACGTTTCTCACATGGAACCCTTATGTGTGCTGTGTAATAGTCCTTTATAGGACACTCTTTCTTTTGTATATATGTATTATATATTTAAGTTGAATTTTTGAGTGTATTGAATATTTACTGTACTAGTCCTCTATAGGACACTTGCTTTTCTGTCTCTACACTTGGGGTTTGTTCACACTGCCTCAATTCTCCAGCACATTAAATCCAAATAGGAGACTTAACCTCATCACTTTTGCATTGGATCCCAAGTTGGTCATATGTAGCATCTTAGGAGCTGAGTGACTTATCTAAAGATGGAAGGGATTCCAGGGGAGGGTCCCATTGCACAAGCACAGCCATCCTGCTGACTCCAGATGTCCCTCCTCAGTTGTTTGTTTCCACATCAGTGCAGCACTCCTTCCCCGCGGCATGCATGCCCCTGGGGGGTATAGGCCAGTTTCCCCTCTGACTTTTCTCTCATGGGAACAACCTGTATTAGTTTACTGTTGCTGCTGCTGTAACAAATTGTCACCAACTTGGTCACTTAACAGAAATTTATTGTCTTATAGTTCTGGAGGGCAGAAGTCCTTGAAATGAGTCTCACTGGGGTAAAATCAAAATGTTGGCACAGCTGCTTTCCTTCTGGAGGCTCTTGAGGACAATCTGTTTCCTTGTCTTTTCTAGCTTCTGGGGGCTGCCCGTATTCCTTGACTTTTGACCCACCTCCATCTTCAAAGCCAGAGCATAGCGTCTTGAAATCTCTCTGACCCATGCTTCCATCATCACATCTCCTTCTTTGACTCTTCTGCCTCCCCCTTTCTCATATAAGAATCTTTGGCATTACATTGGGCCCACCTGGATAATCCAGGTTAATCTCCCCATCTCAAAAGTCTTCACTTAATCATAGCTTCAAGACCCTTTTGCCATGTAGGTAACATATTCACTGGTTCTGGGTGACATGGGCATCCAGGTTCCAAGTGACATAGGACGTGGACATCTTTGGGATATGATTGTTCTGCCTACCACAATCCTCTTCTCCCTACTTCATGGGTTTGTTGTGAAGATTAACCAGGTGAATGCTTGGAATGGGGCCTGGCACAGAGCAGGTGCTCAATAAATGCTCACTGAGTGTGCCTGCAAAGTTACCTCGAGTCATTATGGTATTTAGATTGGAAAAATAGAGTAAAAAAATCCTGTAGCTTCTTAGCTAATTCTAAGGCAGCCCGTACGTGGACCAGTATTAAGAAAGAATAATTTAGATTATTTTATGGATTTTTATTTTAAAAGATAGGGGTTTTTTTGTTGTTGACTTAAAATATTTTTGGTCTACTAATTTTTTTAAGTCACCATTAAAATATCATGATCTTAAGAAAAATTGTAAACAGAGTATAAAAATGGGCACTTGGTACATTGTTTGAAGATCAGAGTTAGCCTTAATCCAAGGCATTTTTTTCCAGGTGCATCTCCTCTTATTGAGTAGCTGTTTTCAAATTGGCTTTAAAACATAAAACATATTGATGTCAGTTAACATTCTATTTCTAGGGTTTATTTCAAAATATAAATTTTTGAAATTAACTTTAGACAGTTCATTGACTTTAGAAAGACTACACATAACATTCTTTGTAAAGCATGTTTAACCAAAAATCACTTAGATTATTAGTACTTTTCCTCTCACAGCATTGTTATAACTTTTTATTTTTTAATTAAAAAAAGATAGCCTTGACCCTTAAATTCAGTTCTGCTACAAGCTGTATAAATGAACATTTAGGGAAAGTATTTTTAGCAGCATTACTAAACATAACTAAAGTGTTTAAGTCTTTTGTTTTAACAAGCACTGTCCATCAAAATGTTCATTTCACCCCTCTAGTTAAAAAAAAAACAAAACATTATTCCATGGATGTAGTTGTTAGAAGAATGTTGCTGTATTATGCTTGGACATCCTAGAGAACTATGGAGAGCCACCCAGTCTGTGAGTTTGTCTTTGGCTGTCTCCATGATTTCAGTGGCAGTTGGTGATGGTGCTAATTAATTCATCCACCTAAGCTAGGTTTGCAGTGTGGCCTCGTCTTCAGGCAGCATGCTGAAGGGAACACTGTGCACCAACAGGCAGCCTCTCCCACTCTGCCCCGTCATGGCTTTGGAAGGTGGTGGCAGTAACAAATAAACAGTAGCCTTGGGAACACTTCCCCCTCCCCGACTCAGTCCAAATTCAGGCCCATTCTGGATGGAATAGAGCAAGATTGATTTTGAGAGTTAGATCTTTTAATAAGACCTATGTGGTGTTCCTTAATTAAGCACTGTTTTGTCAAGAAAAAAGCTAGTAGACCTTGAGAAAATCAATACCCCAAAACATATACTTTACCAGCCTTCTGGAACCCTCCTGACAGTGTACTCAGAAAAGGTCTTTGGTGGTATAAAAGCAGAACTTGTGGAGAAAGAAGCAAGGAGAATGATGGAGAATAGCCAGGGGCCTGGGGACTGAGGAGTGGTGCATTGGTCAAGAGACAAAAGCATGCTAATAGAGCCTGTGATCTGGAAGGGACTGGCACCCCGTGTAGAGGTGAGGCCCAAGGAGGCAAGGAGAAGGAGGATCCACGGGAAGAGGAGGAGGAGATGAGAAAGAATGAGGTTTGGAACAGGAGGCACACTGGGACAGTGGATACCACAGCTGCTCTGTCACAGAGAGGAGAGCTAATAAACATGTATTCAGGATGCTGTTGCCCTGAGAATCCCCAAAGCAACCCATAGTCACCCACACCTCCAGGGACCCAATGACCAAGAAGGGGGTAGGGAGGCAAAATTGATGGAGCACCCTCCGTCATTGTGCAAAACTGACCCTTGTGAGTATGGCTGATTCGGGCTCATAATTGTGTTATGGTGTGCTTTCTAAAGGCTTCCCACAAATCACTCAAATACAAAAATATTAATCCTAGTGTTCACCCTTGATCAACTGGGGAAATCTCTTATTTGAAATGGCTCCTTCTGTGATGTTGCCAGATAACTTTTGTGAGAGAAGCAGTGGGCAAAATCTACTAGAGTTCACTGTGTTTGCAGGTATTTTAATGATTTCAATATTAATTTAAGGTTGACTTCAAAACACAGATAAAGGCTTTATTTTACAAATAAGGCTAGTTAACTATAAAGGAGCACGATGTTGGCTTCAGTAGGTGATAGAGAACATAAATATCAGCCAGGGAAACAGCTATAGCCAGTGAAGTGCCAGAAACATATTCTATGTAGCAAGATTATGCTTGCTTAAAAATCAGGGCATCCATCAAAGTAAACGTTCAAAATGTGAAAATCTGGGAATGCTGGATAGAAGACCCTGGCTTCAAAGGAAACTATATGATAGAGATGAGCTATATCTAAGACATGAGACCCAAGAAAAGGGATTTAGAATGCAACTCCAGGGCTTCAAAAGGCTGCATGTGCTGTACCCCCTGGCCCCCATTTTGCCCACCCCTGGGTTAGCCACCTGTGGGAAGGCTGAGCCTGAACCCTGCAACTCTGTGGTTGAGGTGGATCGTGGTCCCGGGAAGAAACGAGAATGGGTTCTCACAGCTGATGCATCTTCGATTTGAGATGCTGTCTCCTTTGGTGTTTTTCCTCTTTCCCCAAGACTTTCTTTGGGGAAAAAATTGCTTTTGTGTTTTGCTTTTATTTGTCTTTCCTTCGACACCAGAGTTTTACTATAACATGTAAACCTCTTAGGAGCACATCTCCCTCATTGCGTTTTGTAACCTAGAGCCTGAGAGATGCCAGACCGTCGGAAATGTTGATAAGGAAATAGAGTCCTGTTTGTTTTTGCAACCTGCAGTACCCTCTGCCGTACCCTCTGAGCTTCGCAGTGGGCAGGAGGCAGAGGTGGGGGCAGAGAAGGCTTTTTTCCTCCCTTTCTTTTATATTTTATACAGTTTTAGTTGTGCATGGGTCTTGGGTGGGGGGGGGTGCTGCCTCTTGTATGAGCTATCCATGTTACTACACAATACTTCGCCCTTCCTTTTTGCTTTTTATTTTAAGTGGTACCCCTCCCCAGCCACTAATATGGGCAATGATAATAGATAAGTAAATCAGCCTTGGTTTATTAACCTAAAGTTTTTAGCTCTAAGATACTTCTGTGCTATATATTTGGTTTCTATATATTTATGGATTCAAAGCATTTGGGGCCTCTAGAATGGCGGTGGGGGGTGGGATCATTGAATGCATGTCTTTCCCACTCTGACTTCAGGCTTCACAGGCGTTCATTTTTCAGTGGATGTACGACTTTTTAGTTGTAACATCACAACCCACAGATGGGTTAGCCTCTCCTCCACTCTTACTTTTTATGTCAGTTTTAGATGTCTCTAGAGTATTCAGGATCCCAAGAAGAAACAGAGGGCACACCCAAAAGGAGTCATTGAAGAAGACGAAATAAAGGGATTAGGCACAGAGTTTAGGGGAACCTCCAAGGGATGGTTAAGCACCTGGCGCTGACAACAGAAGGCAGCCTTTGCCACCCCAGGCTGAAGGGGCAACGTCGGGGAGCAGTCACTAGAACTGGGAGAGCAGTAGCCGTAGCACTAGGAGAGGCCTGCCCACTGGGGGCGCTGGCCTTCGGTAGAGGCATGTGGCCACTGCCAGCCAAAGCCCAGCCGGCAGAAAGCCAAAGTGCCTCTCATTGGTTGAACCCAGCCAGAGGGCAAGGGTCCAAGTTAGTACAGGCACAGAGGTCAGCTTCCGGGGGCACAAAACAGGGTGGAAAAAAGGATTTGGAGGGACACATGGACAATATTCATCACAATCTCTTATTAGAATTGATTATTAAAATTTTTAAAAATAATGTGTATTAAGTCAGGATTGTTTAGTGCCTGGATGCATCTCTCTGTACTCATTACCTTCTTTGTACTAAGTGGTACCTAAATGTCATAAAGGAGTGAATGCAGATGGCAAAGGTATTTATTTTACATGAAGACAGAAATGAATAGAACTCCAAGGAGAGAGAAACTTTATAATGGTTAAGACTACAGTTTCTATCATTCAAACAGATCCACGGAGATAGGTCTCAGAATACTGGGGACAGATGTTGACGGGAAGAAGGCACAACAGAATTTCCTGGCATCCTGGGAATGCTTTACATCCTGGCGTGAGTGATGGTAGAAACTCATTGAGATCTATCCACATTACTCTGTGTATGTTACACCTTAATATAAACAGAAGTTTTAAAAAATTGCAAAAAATTTTTTACGCTTCCTAGAGACCTGAGTTCCTATCCTGTCTCTGTCACTTACTGACTCTGTGACCTTAGGCAAGTTATTTAATCTCTCTGTTCCTCAGTTTCCTTCTCTGCAATATGGGGATAATGTTGTTGCCTCAAAAGGTTGTCATGGAGATTATAAGAGCCAACCTTAGTAAGGCACTTAGTGTAATATCTAGCACATGGTGATTAAATGTTAGCTGTTTATAGTAAAATAAATATATTTGTTTCCCCTAAGATAACCCAGTTCTGCCAAATTCTAGGTACTATTTTTTCTTCTTTTCCTCTGTTGACTAAAATGTCCAATCCTGCAAGTTCATCCCTTCATACAAGAAGACACCAAACTTGAGTTAGACGTGTGCTTAAAGGCTTCCTTTCCAAGCCTGTTCTGATAAGATGAAAGCACAGAGGCAGTTGACATGTTCTCTTTTTACAGCTTTCTAGTGGTTTCTTTGCCAAGCAGTAGTCCCAGGAAATGCCCTCCAGTCTCAGAGCAGAGATATTGTATTTGCAGACCCTCTCACGTGTAAGGAAACTTAAAGTGATCCTATCAAGTGTACTCACCAGATTGCATCATTTTGTTTCCTGAATTATAACAGGCCTTGGTTAACTGGGACCCAGTGGATCAGACAGTGCTTGCCAATGAGCAGGTGGATGAACATGGCTGTTCTTGGCGTTCTGGAGCAAAGGTGGAACAGAAGTACCTCAGACAATGGTTTATTAAGACAACTGCTTATGCAAAGGTGAGTGTCAGCCAGGTGGCTCCCCACTAATGCCATACTTGTTGGCAGGCAACACTGAGGCACTGAGGTCTTTCGAGTATTGGAGGGCCTCACTGTTGGGACTGCCCCTAGGAAGGGCTCTTGGTTCCATGGGCGTGCAGACAGGAAGCATATGAGCCTCAGCTCACTCACTTAGAGGGCGCTGGTTTTGCGTCTCTCAGTTGTAAGTCAAGAATGGCACCTGGAGGTCATCGTAAGCCATTGTTTGCTGACCTTCCAATGCACTCCATCATTGTACTGCTGTAGAGGCCAAAAAACATTCATTTTTATCTGCAATTATATCAGTAATAAAGCTAGGGAAAAAAAGTATCTTCATCTCTGTGGTTCTTATAAGACCTCCAGAAAGATAGAATGACGTTTCAGAGAGTCCAGAGAAGCCCATCTAAAGAGAATGAAGAGGTGGCAGTTCTCCGTGAGGGAAGGCCAGAGTGAAAATGAGCTAAGCCAGGAACCAAAGTTCTGGATTTTAACTCTTATTGTGTCCCTAATTAACAGTGTAAACCGGTGCCAGTCGCTGGGCCTGAGTTTCCTCATCAGTAAAAGGAGAGGGTGGGACCAAGTGGTCCTTAAGGTGCCTTCTGGCTCTTTAAGTGTTCCAGGATTCAAGGCAAAGCCAACCCTTGAAAGAGAGGGCTTGCTTATTAAATCACCAGCAGACTGAGCAAAATAACCCATTCTGGGTATGCCAGAAAAACTCTGTGCAACATATTCTTTGAGCTTGCCAAGTTTCAGGATATGGAATTGAGGGATCTCTCCCTGAAACTCCAGCGAAGAGTGATTAGAACAAATCAGGGACACTTCACATGGTAATTTGATCATCTCTGTATTCTTTAGCATAAGAATGGACAGAAAAAGGATCTGAAAAAGTAGAGGCATCATGAAGGGCTACTGACATTGTTCCATGGTAGTTTTTTCCTGTGATAGTTTCCATGAGAATGATAGTTGTACCCTTTCCTAGTAGCCCCTTGGTCGCTCTGTCAGAGGTAGGGGACTGGACTGAAATGACTGTGGGTCAGATCCAATAATGCACTTCTTATATGCAGAGAGAGCACAAAGTTATAAATAACTTCCCATCACTACAATTACATTTGCTGAATTAGAACTGCAGTACACAACTCACAATACCAGTGCCATATGGATATATGACCTCCAGTTTTCTCACTCAGAAGACAAATGAGGCTGTTTTCCCATTATCATTTATTCAGAATGTAGCAGAGAACAGCATATGGATTTGGAAAACTGCTCATTAGAACTTGTTAACACAGTGCCTTGCTCCTTTTAAGCACATAATAATGTTGAGAGACTGAGTGAGAAGAACAAAGCTGAGGACATTGCTTTCTCTAACATCCCAGGCAGTAGGAGCCCCTATCTGCTGACAGTTGGGGTCCACTGTATTACCGGGAGGGATACCAGGTCACCTGTCAGGGACCTGTCAGATGACTCTGTAATAGGCATTATTGGAAAGGCCACCTAATTAGCTATTTTGTTTTGACCTCTGCCTATAGTTGGAAATGTAATAACCTAACTGAGGGGCATTATTCTTTAAATTGTCAGCCGTGAATTTTCAACTGTTCAGCAGAAATGGTTAGTTACCATGGTGACTTGCCTGGTTCTTGCTGAACTCCTGTGCAGATTTATTGAAAAAGCTATCTTTGGAGGTCAGCGTTTGGTTTGCCCTGAAAATCAGAAGAGGGAGTATCATGGGAATGGTAGAGAGAGGCAGAAATCTATGTTCACTGCAGGTCCTTGGCTGAGGACTGCACATGCACAGATCAAGACTCCATAAGGCCTAATAGAAAATGATTGCTATGGGACTGAGAGCAGAACAGAGATACCAGGGTGCTGCCCCATGCTAGGAGACCTTGGAGTTATGTTCCAGCCAAAGGTAGGTGGTTGAAACCCCCAAAAGGCCATATATTAGAAATATGGATGACACCCTAGGACTGAGCAGAAAATCAAAATAGATTCACCTTAATAAGAAATAAAAGCAAGCCTGACAGTTTCAAAAGGAACTTTCATAACAAAACTTAACGCCTTTAAAGGGAGACATCATAATCCAGACTCCCTGCAAGGTTGAGTTCATCTGTAATGTCCAGCATATGATAAAAAATTACTAGACTTGCAAAGAAGCTGGAAATTGTGACCCATAATCAAGAAAAAAAAAAAAAGGCAGCCCAATAAAAATATATCCTGAGATGATCCAAATGTTGGAATTAGGAGATAAGCCAGAGGCATCTATTATATAAATGGCCTGGGACTTAAAGGAAAAGATGGTCTTAATGAATGAAACTGAGAGAGCCCAAGGGAGAGACTCAAGATAGGGCTAGAGAGGTGGTTGGGGGCCAGATCAGGCAAGGCCTTTTAGGTCTTAGGGAATTTGGGCTTTATCTTGGGGGCCATGGGAAACCGTTAAAGGATTCTAAGGCAAGGAATGACATGGTCAGATTTGTGTTTTTATAAATTTGCTGTGGGAAGGGCAAGTGTGGATGCAGAGACTATTGCAATAGTCCAGGCATGCATAACTTAGACTTAAGTGGGATTAGTGGAGAGGAATGGGTAGGTTAGAAAAATATTCAGATGGTGAAGTCTGTAGAATTTGGTAATATATCGAATGAGGAGATGTATGAGATGGTGTCATAAAGAAAGACCTTGATTTGGACAGTAAATGAATAGTTCAGCTACCTACTGGGATAGGGAGTCCTGGAAGAGACATAGCCTGACCCTTTTGAGTTTGCAGTGGCCGTGAGACATTTGAGTAGAGATGTAAAATTATAGGTGCTTGGATAAATGGGTCCAGAACTTCAAAGATCAAGTGAGATAGGACATCTACTTTAAAGTCTGGTATGATAGAAATAGTCTTGAATTAGTGTAGAGGTCCTGCTATATTGATAAGGATGAGAAATTGAATCAATTATTAATGCTTTCAGCTGCAAGTAAGTGAAAACCCAAGTTATGATGGCTTAAACAAATGGGAGGTTACTTTTCCCACATAAGAAGTCCCAGTTGCTGGGACTGAACTGGGATAGGGCTCTGAGTTGGCATCTCAGTGGTTCTCTTGGCTTTTCCTTCCTGCTTGTCACCTCATGGTTGCTGCATGGCTGGTACAGCTCCAGATATCATCCTTCCGTTCATACAGAAAGAAGCAGAAGGAATAGTGCAAGTGACTGTTCCTTTTGTCTGGAAAAGCAAGAACTTTCCCAGAAACCCCAAGCAAAATTCCACTGCTGTTCTGTTAGCCCCAGTTGTGCCATGTGGCCACCTCTGGCTTCAAGGGAGGCTAGGAAAGCAAATTTGAGCTTTTCACCTTCCATAGTCAAGGTGGTTGGGGGAAGGGGGTGGGGAATGGGTGCTGGGATGGCCAGTGAGCTGTGCCACAGTTATCCTTAGAGCTTTGTGTTTGTGTCCAGCTTTGCAGCTCTGAGGGCTGCCTTTGGGAGGGACAGCTGGTGGTCTGCTCCGGAGCATGCCTGAGGAGGAGCCCTGCTTTCATTCACTTAACTTCCAAATTATAGAGACGATGCCTGATGTGAAAAATCACAGGGAGGCCTGAAATATGAAAGTCCTTTATCAAGGCTGTTTGTGACGTATTTGTTTTTTCTCCCCTCGCTCCTCACCCAGTTCCTAGGATTGTTTGCTTTGTGAAACATTAAAAGTGGTTTCAGCCCCTTGTTCTGTGAAAAAGAAAACCTGCAGTAGGAGGATCTGAGGAACATGAATCACTCTTGGCAGAGCCGTGTGGGAGTATCTTGTGGGCAGCACGGCGAGGTGAGGGCAAGGGGAGGGGCTGCACTGGGGACGCACAGACAGAACGCAAAAGGGATTCAGCGTCTGATGGAAGGAACGCCGCGGTTCCTGACGGCAGGTGACAACTGGAAGGAGAGACAGAGAGACAGCTTCCCGTTTGAACTTTTCTAGTAGATTTGTGGTTTCGATTTCTGCGGCTGCCTCGTTGCAGCCCTCAGCCACAGGGGCACTCTGTCCCTGCTCTTCTTTGGCGTTATGGTGCTCAGTCAACCCCCAGGCCAAAGTGGTGGTTGTATTTTCTAAGTTCTCAGGAGTTACCCGGCAACTGCTGGACTGTGAGCAAAGTCTGTGTTCACCTTCCATTTCCTGCCTGCTTGCCCCTGATCTGATCAGTGCTCGGGCCTCTACTTACCCCATCTTATTTAACTCTCACCTTATCCTTTGAGGGTGGGTACTCTTGTTATTCCTATTTTACTGAAGAAGAAACTGAGGCTCACACTGGTAATAAGTAGCAGCACTAAGATTCAAATTCGAGTGCTTGAGCTCTTAACCAGCAGTCTATACTGCTTCTCAGGTAGTCTGAATTCACTCATTCTTTCCCCACATGTTATTGAGTGCCTGGCCAGACTGTGGGCTAGGTACTAAGAATACAGATGAGAAAAGCTGAGGGCCCTGCTATTAAGGAGCTTGGAGGCTAGTGCAGGAGACAGTGGCAGACATGAGTGGTCACAGCCCAGTGGGATTGCAGTCACGCTGCAGGAGAGTGCAGGGGAGGTGAAGGGGAGGAGGCCCAGGTCTGCCCTATGGTCCCAGGAGGTATCACTGAAGAGGTGATGAAAGATAGGAAGCGCAGAATGTCATGCAGGAAACTTCACGCTTCATAAGTATTTCCACGTAGAATTTCTGCTGATGAGAAGCAGCGGGGCAACAGTAAGCCCTTATGCAAGCCAGAGGCATGGGCGGTAACAAGCCCCCCATTGCCCTGCCTCGTTGTGCGTCTCCTCCCCTGATTTCACCTCTGAGCTTACGGGTAAAGTAGAGGTGCCTTCACCAGAACACACTGGTCTTGTTTGAGCCTGCAAAGAGTGAAAATATGGGGTTGGAGAGGCAAGATCAGGGACAGGAAGGGAGGTTTATGACAAGAGCTCTTTGGGGAGGTGGAGGAGGAGGCTGGAGCAGAAAGACAGCCACAGAGGAGCAGTGGTGCAAGGATCCAGTCCCCAGTAGGTGCCCCTGGGTGCTTAAGAGTCCCTGCATTGTGGAATGTGCACTCTTGGGCACCCTCATCTCAATCCTGAGGCCTTGAGTTACTTGTGAAAGCATGTTGGTGTCTCCTAGAAATTGGGCCTGTTGCCTGGCTTTTTGCTCCTACCCTCAGATCCTCTCTCAGCCCCAGAACAGAGGCTGGCTCACAGGTAGTACCAGGAAATGCCTCTCCGGAACAACAACCAAGTCAGCCCTGCGCGGTGCAGGAAGCTTTGCAAAGGGATTGGTGGGTGAGGTTTGACGGCTTGGCCCCATCCTGCTGCTGGCCCCCAAGAAAGACCCTTGGCCCCAGTGCCTCCTCCTGTGTTTGCATCCTGGGCCTTCACGTGGTGGCTGTGCACACCCACCCAAATTAGATGTTGGCTGAGGAGGCAAAGCTTCTGAGAACCAAGAGGAGCAAGTGAGAGACGTTTAACGAGCTGTCAGCTTCTCTGCAGGGCTGTTGGGATAAAAAGCTGTGAGGACACAGACCAGGACCAGATTTAATGATGAGAGTGCTTGGGTTTGCCTACTGTGAGGGTTTTCTCTGAAAAGCCCTGTGGCTTTAAAGCTGTCATTGCATTCGTCCCCACCATGCCCCGCTGTGGTTAGTCAGGGCTGAGGGTGGCCTTGTCCTTCTCCCCTTTTAAAAATATGTTATTAGCTTCTGAGTGGTAGGAGTGGCAGACTCCATACAGGCTCTGGACCCTGGGATTGAGAGCAATGCCAGACATACCCTCAGAGGAACCAAGCGAGCCATATTCCTTCTGGAACTCTCCCCCACACCCCCCTGTCTCTTCTTTTGGAAACAAGGGACTGCTCCTGTCCCTGGGATCTAGTTTGACTCCTTGTCTCACAAGCTAATTAATTGTTAAATTCTCCTCCTTCTTACGTAATATCTCTTACTTCTTTCTGTTCTCTATGTTCCCTGCCTCTACAGAATCTTTTCTCTCCTAAGCTATGAATTGATCTCAGTTCTCCGCCTTCTGTCCTATCCTCTCAGCCCTCCTCAGGGTGATTAACCATCCGCTGGTGCCAAGGGGCAGAGGTGGGAGTTGTTACAAGGAGGCCTTTCTGGAGGTGGGAGGGGGCAGCAGCAGAAGGAAAGTAGGCGACGTGAGGCTGACATTTCCCCGGCACTTCCCAGGCCAGCCAGAGGCTGCCTGGAGTGGACCAGGAGACTTGTGTCCCCACCACTGCCACAGCCGAGGGAGCAGGCGCTTCATTGCCAGCTGGGGGTGAAGGCAACACTGCCGGGAGGAGGCAGCTGGCTGGCTCTGAGCAGGCCATAGAGGGGACTTCTGTCTGGAAAAGTTCACCAGAGTTGGTGCAGGGCTGGGTCCCAGCTCTGGATTTGGGAACCCATGGTGTTTCTAGATGATACAGGCAGTTAGATTTCCTTTCCCTAAATGCAGTGTCTTCCTGCCTGTCTCCGGGATGTCCCCCACCAATGCCTAATCGCATCTGTATGTGGCTATTAGGTCACTTCTCTATAACCGCCTTGTTTCCCTCACCCCTGAGTTCTTTCCCACCCTGCCATCCCTCCCGTCAGGGACTGAAGACAGCTGTGCCTGCGCACCCACTCCCGAGCGGGAGGATGAAAGTGAACTTGTGAAGGGAACGCACGGTCTCCAGGTCGGCACACACGTGCTGCAAACAGGAAGGTTTCCTTTGTCTTTTGTTTTTATTTTCAAGAAAAGAGGACTGACTGCAAAGGGAAAATGGGAGAAATAAATTAATAATATACTTCTTATGCTATATTGAAAAGAAAATAAATTGTCAATTTGATTGGGAAAGAATGAAGACAGAACTGAATATTGTGTCTTGCCCTTAAACCCTGAGTAGGCTTTCCAGGCTCCTGGCCAGGCCCTTTTGGAGTGTGAAGGCCTCCTTCCTTCTCGAGGCGTGAGCCTGGGCTCCCCGGGAGGAAGGAGATTTCTTAGCCCCTTGTAGGGGAGGCCCTGGGTGGGCTGGGGAGGGCTATGAGTATCACCATGAACCTCTTTAGCTTAGGGGGTCATTTGAATTTTAAAGCTGGAAGGAACTTGAGAGAACATTGCACAGCTTCCCCCACATTTGGCTGAGAGAGTTTCTCGTGCTTTTAAATCTCTGCCCTGATCTGAAAAACATAGAAGCAAACAAAAAAACCCCTCATGCTTGCCTTTACTGCTGCTTGAAATTACAAAATCAATATGATGTCTAAAAACGAATTAAAATAAAAGGGTAAGGTGTTGCTTTATTTTAAGCAACCCACACCCTGCCCTCCTCCTGCTCCTCAGGGGGCTGATTGCCAGCTGAGGTCTCCTTGAAAATGACTGACCCAGCCCATTCCTCATCTTATAACTGAGGCCCCCAAGCCCAGGAAAGCCAGCACCCAGCTTGGGTCTGCTCAGTCCCAGGCCTGTGTTCTTTCCACCTGCCCTTGAGCACTAGTTCTCAAGCAACCAAGCATTTCCAAGAACCACTTGCAGACGGCAGACAGTTGGCAGGTGTATGTTGCAGGAAGGCAGGGCATTAGCAAGTTAGGAAATGGAATAGGTCCAGGGAGAGGGCACAAATGGCCAGGTAATGGAAAGTACGGTAATTAGAGGTTTTCTAGTTGGAATTGTCTCGTTGGCCTCAGAGCTGGAGCAGTGTCAGGCTTTGCGTCATTCTTCTCTGCTCCAGCGCCCTGTCCTTACTCCAGGGCCTTCTGAGCCCAGCTGCCTGGAGAAGAGTGAGACTGATCCAGTGGCTGCCACTGCATTAAGGAGGCAAACCGTCATTAACAGATACAGACATAGCCCGTTACATTGTTTTGTTGTTTTTCAAAAAAAGGATCCTCTTATGGAAAGGGAGAATTTTCCACAGCATCTTCTCATTTCTTTATATATTTTGCTTACTGTTCCAGCATGGCTAATTCTGAGGGTCAGATTTGCTTAAAATAGAGATTTGATCCCTCCTAGAGCTATATAAGTTGTGAACTCTGGTAAAATGCAAACTCTAGTATTTTAAAAAGAGCATATAAACAGTATGATCTTAACTGTGTAAAAAAAAAAGTGTACACAAGTACGCACACTCATACTATATTTTATCAGTTCTTACGCACGATATTTTAAATTTCATGCTCCACTAAGAAAGAAAAATGCTGTCAATCAAAGATACCATTGATTGTAAGACATGTCTTGGTTTCAGAGTTTGTGGGGAAATGTGCATCTTAGAATCAATGGAAGATGAGATGTAAGTAGGATGGAAGGATATAGAACAAAATATTAATAGTGATCTCCTTCAGTGCTTAAATTGATTGTGGGTAATTGTTATTTTTATTCATCCTTTTCTCTCTTTTCCAAATTTTCCATAATGATAATTATCATTTTGATTATCATAAAACAGCCTGACAGCAGGGTTATGTCAGCATTTATTTACACATCTTCTTTAGACCTGAGTGTCTTGGAAAGGGATAGTCTTATGTTCTTGCAAGTTTTTAATTTATAGGCAGCCTTCCAACTCGAAGGTAATTGAGCAGAACGTCCCCTGGGACTGCTGTCCCCATTTTGTTTTTCTTGATTAGACCAATAAAAGCTTGAATCTTGCTGCCAAGACTCTTCTTTCCTGGAACAAAACCTCCTTTTCAGGCAAGGCCGGCCCAGTGCTGCAGATTGGGCTGAGTACCCAAGATGTAGCCATTTAATTACTCTTTCCCCTCCTGTGGGGAGCAGTTATGGCCTCTCTTTTGTCCTGTTGACCTAGGGGCACTGAGGTCACGAGGGTGGGCTCTGGGAATCAGAACCCATCTCATCAGACAGGTGACTCTGTCCTTTGGAGAGTTTGTCCTCTGGTATCTGCATTCTTAGGAGCGTGGTGGTGACATTTCAGAAACTGTAGTCACCATCTCTTGGATTAGTAGAATTAGAACCATTCTGCTGCTGAAAATGTGGATTACCTGGGTCAGAAGAGGAAGAAAAGACTGGTACTTGTGGCCTGAGTTAATATATGGATATGAATAAGAAGAGATCAGCCAAATTGGCTGCTACCACAGCATCCTGCTTTCCTTCATCACATCCTCTCCCACAAAGCATGCACTGGGGCCGTCCCTGAAGCTTGTACTCGGAAACACTCCGTTTTTTCCAGCTGTTTGGGAGCTATTTAATAGCACTTGGTTTGTCCTTCTCTTTCACATGGCTCTTGAGATGTGCATCTGATGTATGTGTGGGCTGTTTGGTGCATGGGCTGCTTGGTGCCTCTTTTCCTTTTGCCCCTGCAGTCCTGTGAATCCACACCTTGCTGGCAAGTCATACACCCTTAGCACGATGCCTTGCTCAGACCTGATTATTTCCTGTCTGAGTTAACAGCACCTTCACAAGAATCAAAACTCTTGGATAGCACAACCGTATTTGTAAATAAATGTTTTGCATTGAGATGGCACAACAAGTGGATTTTGCTAGAAATACACATCACATTTCAGAAGAGAGGGTCTGTCAGAGGGAGGTAAACATCATGTCAAATGAGCTTTTTAAATGTATAAATCTTCATGCATAACTTCATGCCAGAGTCAAAGCAGGAGTGGCAGACTAGGGTGTGAGAGAGTTTATTCCTCTAGAGTATTCTAGGGGGGACATTAGATTTTTTTAAACATCTTATGCTGTCAGGATTGATTTTCCTTTTTTACAACTCAAATATATGCTGTGTCTTTGGAGTGATTGCGTTGAAATGATTCCAAACACAAAAAGAATTAAAAAATCTTGGCAACAAGAATAAGTTTTAGAAAAAATATATACAAATTATAATTCAAAATAATTGCTAATCAAATCATACTTATTCAGAAGTAGGTTAAATGTTAAGCTTTTAAAAAGTGTCCATTTTAATTAAATCTCATTAAATCTTGTCTCTTCCATTCTGTCTCAAATCTATGTCCAGCTCTCAAGGTTTCTCAACTCTTTCTTTAGTAGCTAATAAATCCACTTGTTTTAAAAGGTCTGTATTTCTCAGTTTGCCTAAAGTTTTTTTTTACCAAAGTCTTCTAAAATGTATCATGTTTCTAAAACCACTTCTAGAATCCTTATTTGTGGTCCTCTTGCACCTGTTCTTAATGCTTTAGCTCACGTACTGTCCTCTCTTGGGAAGTTTCGATTTATTCCTGGCATTATTTCTGCTTCTTTGAAGAGAGAGTCAGATTAGCCATGTTATATCAAATCCTTTTTATCCCCAGCTTTTTAGTTTTAATCTTTCTCTTTCTTATTCCTGATTACATTTTGTATTACTAAAGCCTTTTTGACTGGCTGTTTGCTTCAGCCCATCTCCTAATGGCTCATGTTCTTAAACACCGACTCATGTTCAGACTCATTGATGGATAGTTCTGTTTCAACTTCTTAAAGCATCTTCATTCAGATGGAGTACCTATAAAGCAACAGTGACTGTCTTTTCAGATCTGTCCTACCCAAAATGATTACAAGGTCCCTTCATAAACCACAGTAGTTCTATATATGCTAAATAATAACCACAGGGAAACTTTACAATTTGACTTCAGATGAATATTAAATACAGTAATTATTTGTAAAAATTGAATGAGAAGCCCATTCACATTATTAATTTCTAGGTTTTGCATATGGAAGAATTTGTCTTTTGTTTAATTTACATAAAGATACCTGAAAACTAAACACAGTGGTCCCAGAACAATTAGAAGATCTGGATAATTCATTATTTGGGATCTGCTGTTGACTTGGTTGAGTTAGCCGTTTTTTCATTTATTAAATGGGGGAAGTTGAATAAATTAATGGTTTCCAAATTGTGCCCAAGTGTTTGGAGTTGATGGAGAGGGCTAAGAAGAGAAAGCAGGACATCTCCTAGAATAATTTAGCTTTCAGCTCTTGTGTATTGGGTTCCCTCAGATTTCATTTGAAAGGGGGTTTTGTTAGCACTTTAAAAGAGTCTCAAAACCTACTATTTCCTCAGGTTTTAGGATTCTGTGAACCTGTAAGATTCCTGTAAATTGAGGTTTGCCAGGGTGGGGAAGGGAGGCACTGCCAACTGTTTACCAAAGGTAAGGACGTGAGATGAATACTGTCCTCTATCACTGTAATTGCAGTACCAGAAAAAGGAGGAAGGATAAAATCTCAGCAAAACCCAAAACAAACAATAGAAACACCTCCTTGGATGGAAGGACTGTTGCACTGTAAATACTCACCACGTCGTTCCTGTCCTGGTGGAGACGTGCTGGGCCAGCCCAGGGATGCGGGAGAGGCTGTTGCAGCTGTCGGGCAGGTGCTCTCTAGAGCCTGGTCATCAGAAATCAGCCATGGATAATGAGTCCATTTTACAGCATGGTCTAAAGAGGGCTTGCTGGGTTGTTCTCAAGGTGTTGATTTCATTTGGTTTGGTTTTTAAATTTCTTTTGGTTTTTAAAAATATCCATAGATTGGTAAGGTTTTAAGCCAGCTGGTCCCCCCCCCCATAATTAACATATCAAAACATTCACATTTCATTCTATTTGAATCTTTTATCCTCACTGAGATCTGAATATTTTAAGCAAAGTACCTCCACAAGAAGTACTCCAGCGTTGACAATTCAACCTAGAAGAAAAACACCACCAGAGGGCTTTATACTAGCAGCTCAGTAACGCAAGGGAAGGGGGGATGTAACCTGCTGTCAGAATTGGACGCTGTCAACTCCGAATTTTCTGTGGCAGGGAAGGGTAGAGTGAGAGATGGACCTCATCTTCACATCATTTAATGTGGGTTTTATCTGATGGAAAAGACATCAGATCCCATGAGACCACATGAAAGTTTGCCTGGGAATTAAATGGAATCTTATTGATGATTGGAGAGAAAGAGCTGTGGGTCATTTTCAAAGTTTATAATACACTATTTACATGTTTTTTGGCATTAAGACCCCCTAAGTTGCTCCATAAATTGAAAAGCTTTCTATAATGCATAATTTTATCAGAGTATTCATAGTTTATTAACATATTAATATAGTCAAGATTTTGCACTTTGGCTACAATGATATCGTGAGAGTACAGTTTCAGCTAATACAGATGTACATCAGGATGTTTAAACTCTTTTAATCTATTGATATTAGTTAGGAAACTTGGTTGCAAACAACATAAAGTTACTCTGGTTAACTTAAGCCAAAAAGGAATTGATCAGAAGATCAGGTTACTCAGAGTTGGAGGGGAAGGCTAGAGACCCAGGCTTAGGCAGGAATCAGGAGAACAAGGACACAGCTAAGATCTTGCCCTAGGAATGGTCTGGGTAAGCCATTTGCTTCCATTGGTACCAGCATCTCCAGCCTCTCATTCGGGTGTGGCATTTAAACCAGTTGACCCTGTGCCTCTGGGTCACCCCTCAGTGTTCCAAGACTGCACTGAGCCTATGAGTGGTTACACAGTTTAGCTTCTACAGGGGAAGAGAGTCAGATGGGGAAAGTACCTCCTTTCAAGCTTCCATAGTTGGTGGTGCAATTCCCCCCAAGAAAGAAGAGACTTCAGGTGCTGAGCAACCTATACAATAGAAGCTGACTATGCCATTGGGGAGAAAAGTTATCAGGAAGGTGCATTGTAGTTAAATGAAGGCTAAGTAATGAACTAAGAGACGTGAGTTTGGGGCCTGGCTCCAGTTAGCTAAGTGGTGTTGGGCAGATGGCTAAACCTCTCACGGCCTCTGTGTCCTCATCTATAAAGAGAGGGAATTTTGATGACAACCTCAGCCCTGTGATTCTGTAAGCAGAGTCCTCCTTCCAAGAATAAATTAAAAATATAAATAAGATAATAGAAGCAAGCAGAGCTCTAATAAGTGCCTCTTCTAAGTTAGAGAATAATAAGCAAAAACTATCTGAGCTATGGATTTGGAAAAGCTGAATTTAACTACTGTTGCAAAGTAGTAATTGCATAGTAGCGTATAGAAATGAATGTGAACTGAGGAGTCAGATAACACCTTGCGTCAAGTGCTTTCTCAGTTCCACCCCATAGTTGTGGGGTGACTTAGGGAAAACTTCTTAGACTTGTTTCCTCATCTGCAAGGTGGAGATGCTACTACTTGACTTGTGCTGTTGTGAAGATTAAAGGAGGCAGCATCCATAACAGTGCCTGGCATGCAGGAAGTGTTCTACAGTAGGTGTGCCCTCCCTTCCTAGACGCTGGGTCTCTGGCTCTGCGGTACTGCTCTATGGTTCTCTTCCCTGAGCAGAGGGAAGTAAATGGGATTTAATGAGCATTTGCCCAGTATAAGGCACAATTCTAGGCTCCAGGCCTGGTGGGCTATAAAGAAAAACCAGAGTTTGCAGTTGAGTCTGAGAGATCACAGGCCAGCCTTTGCCTATGCCATCCTCTCTGGGAGCATTGTGGGATTAAGAGTTGTGACCTATGCAATACCAAACTTAGCAGTAAGTTTTTGTTTTGTTTTTACATTTTTATTGTAAAATTAAATGCAGGTAACCATATAAAACAAATATATAGGTTGTTGAATTCTTTTAAAGCAGTTGCTCTTATAGGTTAAGATATTCAATTTTGCCAGCACTCCAGAGCCTTCCATATGCCCCTTCCCATAATAAACTGCCTCCCTTGCCCCCAAAGTAGCCACTCTCCTGATTTTTAGAATAATTACTTCCTTACATTTGTCTATAGTTTTATCACCTAAACATGCCTCCCTAGACACTGTGGTTTATCCTTACCCTCACTTTTTTTAATTTGATAATGGCTTTTAAGTGTCTTAACCTACAGATTTCCCTCTTCATCCCTTTCTTTTTCTTACAATTTACCTGTTGAAATACCTGGGCTGTTTGGCCCATGGAGTTTCCTGGGTTTTGCTGACTGAACCCTCATAGGACAGTCCACCATGTTCCTGTGTCCTCTGGATTTCCTGGCGCCTTTTATTACACCAAACACAATGTCTCCTATGTAGGAGCTCATTTTGTAATTTTGTACAAATTTTGTGGCCATTTTGTAATTGAAGTTGACAGGTAAATGGAAACTTTGGCACGTGATTCATTCATAATTAAGATCCCACCCCCCATTTTCCAATTTCCAAGCGGCTAATTTCTTTGAAAAAACTTACTTCTAGGAAATCCTTATTTTAAATGAAGTATGTACATTGCAATTCTTACCATCTGAGTCATTTTTCTCTCTTATGCATCTTTAAGAGAGTGTACTAAAGCTCAAATCCAAGAACTCCCATTAACCTCTGAGTCATGCTAAAATTAGTTGTTCAACTTTTCAAGTCTGTGCTGACAGTAACAGAAACTTCTTCGTGTTTCTAGTATTTGTTTTCCAGCATTCTTAAACTGTTATGTGCATATATAGCTCGGCAAATTCATGTTGCATTTATGTCAGCCAGGAAGGGAAAGTGTGCAGAAACTGTTGTTTATCTGAATGAGTTGGGAACAAGCTCTTTCGATCAAGTTAGTATTCTAGTTAGCTGAGTTTCATCTGTACCCTTTATGTATGTGGTTAGTTTCCAAAGAATTAGTATCCAACTACATATATGTAAACTACATCTGGAATATAATTTAACTTTTCTTTGATGAGTCAAGATCTCATACTGACTACAGTCACCACCATGAGTGATTTGTAAACCCCTCAGAAGTCACATTTAAAAGTAAATCTGGTATCACCTTTTTTTTTTGCCTTTTGTAACTTTCTCTTAAAGTAGAAAGCTTGCAGACTTACAATCATGGGATTGAGCCATCTTGAGATCCCTTGAGGGAGGGAAAGAAAGGGACACCAGTGAAACTGAAAGACTGTCAAGGGGCCCACTGCTGGATGTCTGCTCTGGGAGGACGAGGCCACCTGTCCACAGTCAGCAGTGTGACCCCTGGAACAGGTCTACTGAAACCAGAGCCTTGACTGTTCCAGATTTTAGAGGCGGGCTTCCTCTTCATTACCAGCAGGGAAGAAGAGGTGGGAAAAGGGTTGTTCTATATGTTACCTGGGCAAGAGGCCTGGTTCTCATTTATTCACTTTTTTTACGTATTCAAAGTGGCTACTATATATCAGGAACTATAAGTGCTGAGTTTACAGTGGTGAAAAAAACTGAGCCTGATCCTTGCTCTCAGAGGATGAGCCAGACCATCAACAAGCAAGCAAGCGGATCTAAGAGGAGATGAACAATTCTAGATAGGGTGAAGAGCAAGGAGGAGAATGACAGGAGCCCCTGCTGTAGACCAGGGGGCAAGGGCAGGCCTCTCAGGTGGTGACATTTAGGCTGAGATTCGGCAGCTGCCATAGAGAAGCTGAGGAAATGGTGTTCCAAGGCAAGACCATAGCACGTGCCAAGGCCATGAGGCAGGCTTGGTATTTTTGAGAAACTGACAGCAAGCTGCTTTAGTTGAAGCTTAATGAACAATCACCTTTTCAAAAGTCGTTTTTCACCCAGGCAAATACAGACACATAATGGTCCTGTTGGGCAAGTGTATCTGTAACCATAAAGTATTTATATTTCCTATGGAAAGCCTTGTCACAGTCAAAAGAAACTGGAACATATGTGTGGCATTAGCACATGTTGATCTGCTCCTTATTTTACTTAAAACTGCAATCCTAGATTCCCTTGATCCTACCCTGGGAGGTTTGGCAAGCACACCCAGCAGAATATCGTTTCATCAACATCATAAAGTGTTTTAAGCAAAACTCATGTTGAATTATCAAAACTTAAATTTTTTTGAATCTTTTTTACCAGCTATTTGGTTTTCATGCATCTCCTTTTCAAGTGACCAGGTAGACTTTAAAATACCTAAAGTTTCTATTTGTTTACATTTCCTCATAAAAAGCGTTTTCATCTTTCTTGAGTTAACAGTCCAGAAATGGGAGAACGCTAGGATCACTTTGTTGACCATGACCTATGAACGCCAGCAGGGTCGTCGGGTCTCTGCGTTGAGGATTGTGCTGAGTGTCCTGTCGCCAGGTTCGCTGGTAGCAGAAAGGGAGAGGGCCTACCTTTGTTAAGCCTTAGTGTGATGCTCTGTTAAAGGGACAACTTGAAACCCCCACCAAGGCTTTCCAGTGCTCCCTTCTTCCAGTGTGCACACACGTCTGATTCTGTTTTAATGTAAGTGTAGTGCTGGTCCCTCATTCCTTTGCTCATTGCTCAAGATCGACAGCCCTGCTGTGGGAAGGCTCACCCTGTTATTGACCAGGCGGTAGCCCCGTACCTTGCATTGCTGCGGCAGTTCATTGCACCTGACTGTCGGCAGCCGCTGTGGCGCTTGGACACCACACACGATACAATTTTCTCCTCTGTCAGTTTTCCTATCCTCACTGGCCCCCATCTCTCCGTTACCTCACTGCCCTACTTCTGCTCTCAAATTCTGCTACTTTTTCCTGGCTTGCTTTTCTTTTCGGAGCTTCTCTTTCCTCACTCACCTGCCCTCTGTGACTTTCCTTCTCCTTGCCTGTGGTCCACCCACCGCCTCTTCTGTATCTCGCCCTATTTTCCACTCTGCTCCTCTTCTTCCCTACCTTCCCACTATTAACCTTTTCCCTTGACTCATCTCCACAACCCGTGTCCCAGCTCCTTTGATGCTAATTGCATTTGACATTGAATTTTGATCAGTTAACGACTAATAGCAGCAGACTTCATTCGTGCATTGTTTAACCTTCATGTTAGGGCCTCGGGTACATCCTGCTTTGGGGATGCCCAGGCCCCTAGTGCCTGGGTGACGTCCTGGTGTGCAGGAGTGGGTGATTAATACATTCTGGTGAAATAAACAAATGAACGAACACATTGTTGGTCAGCTCGATGGTGTCCATTATCCACAATTTCTGCCTCAGAAGAAATTTCTGAATCTCAAAAGCTTCCAGACTCTCCTAGATAGATGAGAATGGACAGCTAGCTAGATGACAGGTATGGAAGATGCTCTGTGTTGTTTGTCACACAGTAGAGTAAGAATCTCTGCGCTGTAGGGGAGAGAATTCTGTTAGTAAGTCTGGGGTCTGGTCCTGGCTTGTCTGTTCTTGCAGCCTTGCATGAGAGAGCGATAACCTCTCTCAACATGAGTTCACTGATCTGACAGTGAGCCACCTTACCAGAGTGTGTGAGGAGAGCACTTTATGAGTTACGAAACACCAGACAAATAGAGCATCATTCTGTTGCCTGAATTAGCCATAATACAATTAGTAATTTAAAATTGGAACCTCCACATTACAAATATATGATTTACTTTTAAATCCATCTGTTGAAGGAATGTGTCTCATCCTCAAGTGATAAGGGCTGGCATGTGCTTGAGACCAAAGAGAATAATTTATTAAAAAGCTTCCCTTCTATAGGAATTTAGGATTAAAAGTAGACAAATAACAAGGAAAATAACTGTGCGCTTCTAATAGCAAATGTTTACACAAAGCAATGTGACGGTAGCGCATCTGTGTCTGACATTTGCTGTGCTCCTCTGATTGGCAAGTGAACGAGAAGACGGCTGAATTCTGAGCCTCCTTCAGTGTCCCCACTTGTCCTACCTTAGCAAGCCCCAACTGTCTGCTTTCTCTTAAATAAGCTTCGTGCATCTACCTCTCCGTTCTCCTTTTGTTCCTACAGGCCATGCAGGATGCGTTGGCAGACCTTCCGGAATGGTATGGAATAAAAGGCATGCAGGCCCACTGGATCGGGGACTGTGTGGGCTGCCATCTGGACTTCACATTAAAGGTGATGGAGCAATGACATTTCTAGCAATTAATGCTCACAAAGCCCCTTCTGCATTTTTAGAACTCCTTGAATAGACCATCAACTTGGGACTCTACAACAATGCTGTCCAGTAGAAAGATATTGTAAGTTACATACGTAATTTCAAATTTTCTAGTAGCCACATTTTTTAAAAGTGCAAAGAAACAGGTGAAATTAATTTTAATAACGTTTTATTTAATCCATCCTATCCAAAATATTAGCATTTTAAGATGCGATCAATAAAAAGTATTTAGGTAATAGTTTACATTCTTGTTTTAGTATGAAGTCTTTGAAATCTGTTATATTTTGTGGTTTCGGCACACACTAGCCACATTTCAAGTGCTCTATTGCTGCTGGCTACCATATTGGACAGAGCAGATAAAGACGATCTTCTGGGGGTCCACGAACTCCTTGAAGTTCTGGGCAGAGTGTTTGTGTGGGCATTTTCCCGAGCAGTGGGTCCATAACTCTCGTTGTGTTCTCAGGGGGTTCATGTCACAAATCAGGTTAAAAGCCACTGGAGCCGAGGCTAACTGTGACACCGTTTCAGAACAAGGCAGACGTAACGCTGTGGAGGACTATGTGCTGACCCAGGGTTCAAAAGAGGTGACCTGCTGCAGAAACTGCTGAAAGGTCGCTACTGCGGACCCACCTGCTCTAGAAGTTGCCCCTCAAACTCAACTCTTTGTCTCTACTGACTAGACAGTTGTTCTATTGTGATTGCCTACCTGGGTCTTCTTTATTATCCTTCTGATTTCTCCTTCTCTAATCAAGACTTCTGCATCCTATTCATGTAGCTCCAAATCCTTCCCTCACCTTAATCTCAGTTGTAACCTTTAGGAGGAGGAAACAGCAGCCAAGAGACAAAGTTGACCTACCTTTCTAGACCTTTTCCTACTGACAGCCATATCTGGTGTCTACTGAGCACCTGCCGCTTGTCACTGAGCTCATGATTCCCTGTGCCATCTCCTCACAAAAGTGATCCACCTCACCCCAACTGCAGACGTGGGAAGCCCCACAACTGCACATGTGGGAAGCCCCCCAACTGCACACGGGGGAAGCCCCCCAACTGCACACGGGGGAAGCACCCCTACTGCACACGTGGGAAGCACCCCAACTGCACACGGGGGAAGCACCCCAACTGCACACGGGGGAAGCACCCCAACTACGCACTTCGGAATCACCCCAACTGCACACGTGGGAAGCACCCCAACTACACACTTCGGAAGCACCCCAACTGCACACGTGGGAAGCCCCCCATAAGGGAGTATGCACTTTGAGAACCTTGGAAAACAGATCCCAAACTGAGCTTTCCTCCTCCCAATTTTCCGAGGAGGTGGTGAGATTTCTGAAATTCAGTCCAGCTGTGCCTTTTGTTCAGACTCTCCAGGCCATCTCTTTTGGGGTCCTGTGCATTAGACTGCGTCTGGTCCCCATGTCGAAGGCCTTTTGCTTCTCAACCAGGGTGAAGGATGTGGTTCTCTGAGTCACTCGGCTGCTGTACCTGGAGTGTCTTCTACGTTCTCTCCCTTGCCCAAGATTTTATTATGAAAGTGTTTTTATCTTCATTCCTGGACCCACCTGAGAGTGAGATGTCCCAGGGGAAGGAATGGTCTCAGTCCTGTAGGTGCAGGGCCGTGTGGCTGTGCTCTGTGGCCCCAAGTCTGGCTCCATAGGTGACACCTGATTGTCACTCAGGCCATAGTGTGGACTGTTTTTTAGCTCTTGGTCCTGAGTGCCTCACACATCATTGGCCCTCTGAATGCGTTTGATGAATGTGTGAAGAAGGGGGCATCTGTCTTCTCTGTGTCCTCTGTGTCTGTCACATAATTGGCACTCAGTTGATGGCTAACATATGTCTCTTCCTTGAAAGGCGTTTAACCAGCCCTAGGAATACTCAATCGTGAGCTCAGCCCAGGCTGTCCTTTCTTACCTCTTCAAAATGGTATTAGCCTCAATGACTGTTTTTCTGGTTGGAAAAGTGGATGCCATTTTTTTTTCCTGAGGAAGATTCACCCTGAGCTAACATCTGTGCCAATCTTCTATTTTTTTAGGTATGAGTCGCCAACAAGTGGTGTAGGTCCATGCCCGGGAACTATACCCGGGCTGCCGCAGCAGAGCACACCAAACTTAACCACTAGGCCACGGGGCCAGCCACAAGATGCCATTGTTTTCTACTATCCCTTAAATCCTTAAGGAAAGTATAGGCCTTTTCTCAGGACAGAAACACTATAACGTTGACAGTTGTTTTTGATATGTGAACAAAAGAGCCAGGAAAACAGGGAAGGCATCTTTCTGATCATGCTTTGACCACCTTTGATTCGGGCCACCAAGCATGCCTGCCCTGGGCCCTAGGGAGGGCTTCCCAAAGAGGAACTCCAGTCCTCTTCTCCCGTCCTTCTCTGCCCCTGCCGGGACGTCCCTGGGGCTGTGGTCAGAAGCTGTCCCCACTGTTTGGGATTGAGGAGAGGAGGAAGAAGGGAGTATGGCTGGGAGCACAACAGCCCAGAGGGACAACTGAGAGATGAAATGACCCTGCTTTCCCCCTGCCAGGTTGATGGGCAAGTCACGGGGGAAAAGCTGACTGCCTACACAGCCACCCCAGAGGCCATTTACGGCACTTCCCATGTCGCCATCTCTCCCAGCCACCGACTCCTCCACGGGCACAGCTCTCTGAAGGATGCCTTTCGGAAGGCACTTGTCCCCGGCAGAGGTGAGCTGGCAAGTGAAGGCTAAGACAGGAGGATTATGCCTCAAGTCTGGACAGCACTTCACAGAGTTTGTGTTCCTTTCATGTATGTCATCTCATGCGATTTGTTCTTCACCTTGGCCTGACTTTTTTTTTTTTTAAACATGAGGATTAAAAAGAGTTTTGAAAATGTTGTTACCCCTGGTTTCACTTTGAGTTACTAGTTTATCTGCTTCTTGAGTTTCTGACTGAAAGCTCAACTCTTTTCCTTTAAATATATTCTGTATTTGAAGCTCTTTTCTAATAGGAGTAGAATCTTCTGCTTAATTTATAATTCCATCATCAAATAAAACTATGCTGACAGGGATGGGAAGGAAGCCAGTGAGAACTGGAGGAAACATTTTCGACAACTTAAATTTTATTATTTTTAAAGAATTCACACAGTAATCTGAGCAAATGAACAGAGTCCTGCTCAATACGGGTCTTGAATGGATGGATCAAGCTGACCTGGAATTGGCATAGCGACTGTTATTGGTCATGGGGATTTGGGGAGTACCTGTGCATTAGTCAGGATTCTGTGGTTGCAAGCAACAGAATCCATCTCTGGCTAACCCGGAGGAAAAGGGGGACATGTTGGAAGGCTGTGGGAAGCATTCTGACTTTAAGAACAGCTGAAGAACCAGTCTGGTAGAGGACTTGGACCAGGCAGCCATAGAGGTTTTGGCCGCAGGAACTAACAGGCAGTCTCTTGAGTGCCACTGACAGCAAATCTACCCTCACCTCACCCTCAGTGCTCAGAGCACTTGGTTTGAGATTCCTGTGGCAGGGAAAGGTATCTGACCGACATAACTGCGGCCCCTGACCTTTTTCTTGGCCAAGGGAAGGCTAGGCACCTTCCCTGATAGACCACCAAGACTGTAACCAGTGAGGAAGGGGTAGCTCTCCAAAACAAACTCAGCAGCTCCTGCTAGAAGAAGAGGATATGGCTCCTGGGCAGGCGAAAGGAAGTCCCCTATCGATTAGAAGTAGGTCTCAGAGAAATGTAAACATTTCTATAAAAATCTCATCCCCATTCTCTTTTCATAGCCTATAAACTTCAACCCAAAGCACACAGTCTGAATTATTAGGGTCTCTTTGAATTATTTGACTAACAAAAATGTTTTGGATGGTGATGTAACATTTTTGAAAAATTGCTATTCTTAAAATAATCAGAATGAAAGATTTCTAGATATAAGATTGGAAAGATAGACAACATCATCCCAACTTACCTCTACTTAAGACTTCTAGTTGTTTACTTACAGCATTACAGCCAAGGTTCAAATCGGTGAATGCTTCCTAAGAGCCTGCTGCTTGCTCAGCACTCAGGGATGCGTAGATGACTGTTGACAGTCCCGCCCTCTGGGGGTCCTGACAGGGAGCCGATGCATGTGTAATTCACTCTAGCACAAGACAGACGTCACTTGGTTTCATCTCTTTAGTTGTTATATATTGAAATAGAGAAAAGACTCTTTCGAGTTAAAATTTCAGTGTGTGCTTATAAAGTCCAATGTAGCTCTCTTTCTGTTTTATTTTCTACTTGCTCAGAAGAAAAATTGGATTCCTTTCAACTGTTTACTTTAAAGAGAAAACTCATAGTTTTTACTCTCATGAGCATTTTAGATTTTTTGAGGGCTGATGACTGAATAATGTCTAAAATTGAAAAACTAAAAAATGTAAACATCTAGCCCTTAGATTTTTTCTTATGGTTAATTTGGGGACACAAATGAGGTAATATTGATACAGGATTAATGAGCTAATAAGTTATAAAAGATGGAATTCTTGACTTGAAAGGCACTATCTAAATTCAAAACATTTTCATATGTAAGAAATTACTTTAGCATACGCAAAGAGCAATGTTTTCACGATCATTTGGGTATCGGCACATCTGACTGGGCCTGATCATTTCATTTTGGCACTGAATGGCTCGTTATTTTGTTCTCCCCTCTTTTTAGTAATCTCTGAAATAATTCCAAATGGCACATTACACTTAGCTCTAAATTTTCCAATTCTAATTTTCAGAGTGGAAATATTCTTTTTTCAGATGTCAATTTATTCAGTCTCTAGATTAATTTGCACATCAAGTCTGTGGGTTTTGACACATGGCATTAGTCACGTAAGGCCAGTACAGTGCTTTGAGTGTAATGCAGTTTTCCCAAGAGGTGAATTAAAATTACCATCTGAATATGGATTTATGTCTCCTTTGGCCTTTGAGATTACAGTTTAAACCTGAACATTATATCACTGTTGCCATTTACCATTGCCTACTGGCTCAAATCAGGCAAGCAGCTTGGTTTTTCCTCAAATGTCAGGTTTTTTGTTTTTGTTTTTACTTAATTTTTTTTTTGTTGAGTTCATAATAGTTTACATCATTGTGAAATTTCAGTTGTACATTATTTCTTGTCCGTCAGCATATAAGTGCTCCCCTTCACCCCGCTGTGCCCACTCCCCACCCCCCTTGCCCTGGTAACCACTGAACTCTTCTCTTTGTCTGTGTGTTTGTTTATCTTTCGCATATGAGTGAAATCATATGGTGTTTGTCTTTCTCAGTCTGGCTTATTTCACCTTACATAATACCCTCCAGGTCCATCCATGTTGTTGCAAATGGGACGATTTTGTCTTTTTTTTTATGGCTGAGTAGTACTCCATTGTATGTATATACACCACATCTTCTTTATCCAATCATCGGTCAGTGGACACTTGGATTGTTTCCATGTTTTGGCTATTGTGAATAGTGCTACAACGAACATAGGGGTACATATGTTCCTTTGGATTGTTGATTTCAAGTTGTTTGGGTAGATACCCAGTAGTGGGGTAGCTGGGTCATATGGTAGTTCTATTTTTAATTTTTTGAGGAATCTCCATACTGTTTGCCATAGTGGCTGCGCCAGTTTGCATTCCTACCAGCAGTGTATGAGGGTTCTCTTTTCTCCACACCATCTCCAGCATTTGTTATTTTTAGTCTTAGTGATTATAGCCATTTTAACAGGCACAAGGTGGTATCTTAGTGTAGTTTTGATTTGCATTTCCCTGATGATTAGTGATGTTGAACATCTTTTCATGTGTTTATTGGCCATCTGTATATCTTCTTTGGAAAAATGTTCATATCCTCTGCCCATTTTTTGATCGGGCTCTTTGGTTTTTTGATGTTAGTTGTGTGAGTTCCTTATATATTATAGAGATTAACCCCTTGTTGGGTATACAGTTTGCAAATATGTTCTCCCAACTGGTGGGTTGTCTTTTTGTTTTGATCCTAGTTTCTTTTGCCTTGCAGAAGCTCTTTAGTCTGAGGAAGTCTCACTTGTTTATTTTTTCTTTTGTTTCCCTTGTCTGAGAAGACATGGTTTTCAAAAAGATCCTTTAAGTTCAATGTCAAAGAGTGTACTACCAGTATTATCTTCCAGGAGTTTTATCGTTTCAGGACTTATCATTTTGAGTTTATTTTTGTGTATGGCATGAGATAATGGTCTACTTTCATTCTTTTGCAAGTGATTGGCCAGATTTCCCAGTACCATTTATTGAAGAGACTGTCTTTTCTCCATTGTATGTTCGTGGCACATTTATTGAAGAGTAGCTGTCCGTAGATGTGCAGTTTTGTTTCTGGGCTCTCAGTTCTGTTCCATTGGTCTGTGTGCCTGTTTTTGTACCAGTCCCATGCTGGTTTGATTACTATGGCTTTGTAGTACATTTTGAAGCCAGGGATTGTCCCAATGTCAGGTTTTGAGGGTGACTGGTGTTAAAGCAGTGACCACTGAAAGTCGTGACAGTCTACAGCTGTGACTGAATTTATCACTTGCAAGAGTTTCAATTTTCAAACATGAATTCCTGCAGTTGCTAAGTTGATTTCTGCATATCGGCTCCGAGCTGGCACAAGATGACCAAGGTTCTGATCCCAGATACAACCTATGACTTAAGGAAGACCACTTCACCCTTGTAAGCTTAGCTTCTCAGTAGAGCAGGTGGTGAGGCTGTTGGGCAGGGTGGTTGAGGAGGGCCTTGTGGGTACAGAAGGAGCCCTGAGGGGCTCTGAGGAGAAGGGTGGTCCACGTGGACGGGGTAATGCTCGAGCGGCAGAGTCGGGGCAGGAGAACCAGCCTTCCCCATTAATTAAGAAAAGAGATAGTGAAGACAGCAGAACAGCAGTCGTCAGAGTGGAGGGGCAGGAACAGCTCTGAGAATTACTTGGAAGCAGCAAGGGCCGAGGCTCCTGGGATGACTCCCTGATTACTGGCTTGGCCGACTGGGTTGCTGACATTATTGACTAAATGTACTGTTTTTTCCTCAGCATCCTCTAATTTGGCACAGATTCCTTTAAGAGAGCAAAAAGTAAGATGCTTCCCTTTAGAGTTCTTGAAATCGAGTTTATTTCCATAATCATTGACATTACCTCCTTTTCTCAGCTGACCACCCCTGACTTAAGTCATGTTATGTAAGCTCTGACTTGATAGGAACTAGAAACCATAAAAAGCATTAATAGGGAGATATCAGCAGAGTTCTAGAAGCTGTTCTTTCTTTTCCTGGAGTCTTTTCTTACATTGATAATATTAAAATATTCAAACCCTGGGACTTGGAACCACCCGTTTCAGCTCTGAGTCACCAATGGTCTACACAATGCATTTGTGTCAAAAGGGTAAATGAGGTCTCCTAAAGAGTGGCTTAGAACCCTGCCGTTATCAACCCATTAGAGAGCAAGAGCCCCATCTCCCTGGAAGCTCCAGAACATTAAATAATTAATAGCTCACTATTGTTTGGCCCTGTCTCCATAGTATCAGCACGGGGGGGGGGGGGGGGGGGGGGGGGTGGTGTGAGACAAAAGGCTGAGGAAGAGAATAGCTTGTTCTTTAATCAAAGATGTTAATCGATGTTATATGGAGGGAAAAGTTCCTGTGCTCAGATAACCTGGAATAAAACAAAAATAAACAGGTTTCTTGCTTCTGGACTTGGTAGTGCCTTCGCTGTGCTGACCTGCACTGTGTCTGTCTGAAAGAGGAAGCCAGGCAGCACTTTTCACTCTTCCTTGACCTCAGAACCCTGCTTCACACAGTATTTCTGGGACGGAGTTGCATGGAAAACAGCCTTGCTGAACACTGAACGAAAGCCATTTGTCTGTTTTTCCTGAGGGCGTGAAGGACCTGCCTTCCTTGCAGTGAGGGCTCTGAGGGCAGAGGGCACCTTCGTGCCCAGAATGTTTCCTTTGTAATTACTGAAGTGTCTGCTGTTATCTAACCCTTGTAGGAACTGCTTCAGTCACTTCCGATTTCTCCATGGCCCCCTTGCACGCCTGCTTCACGTCACCAGTACATGACTGACAGAAGACTGGCCCTGGGCAAGAACTTCAGATTTTAGATTTATTTTTTCTTTTGACCAGGGACAGCCTACAAGTTGCTATTGTACATTGATTACAAATATGCTAATATTTAAGTTCAAAGACCATTTTTTTCTAATTGAAAAACTGTCATAACATAACTTTCATGTGGAACAATGGAAAAAATCCAACCCTGTAATGCATACTCTACTTTTTTCCTTTATTTTTCTTATAACAACTTTACTGAGATATAATTCACATATCATAAAATTCATCCATTTAAAGTGTACAATTCAGTGGGTTTTAGTATATCCAGAGTTGAACACCATCACCACAGTCAATTTTAGAACATTTTCATCATCCCCTGAAGAAACCTCATACCCTCTAGCAGTCACCCCTATTCTTCCTGTTTCCCCCAGCCCCAGGCAACCACTAATCTACATTCTGTCTCCATAGATTTGCCTATTCTGAACATTTCATATAAATGGAATCATACGATGTTTGTCCTTTTTGACTGGCTTCTTTTTCTTAGCATAATGTTTTTAAGGTTCATACATGTTATGGCATATGTCAGTATTCCATTCCTTTTTATTTCAGAATAAGATTCCATTGTATGGATAAACCACGTTTTGTTTGTCCATGCGTCAGTTGATGGACATTTTGGTGGTTTCCGCTTTCTGGCTATTATGAATAATGCTGCTATGAACATTGGTAGAGATTTTTGTGTGGACGTGAGTGAGTTTTCATTTCCTTGTGTACATATCTAGGAGTGGAATTGCTGGGTCATGTGGTAACTGTTTTTAGCTGGTTGAGGAACTATCAGACTGTTTTTCAAAGCAGCTGCACTAATTCACATTTCCATCAGCGTTGTGAGAGGGTTACGGCTTCTCCACATCTTCACTAAACACTCGTTATTGTCTGTCTCTTTGATTATAGCCATGCTAGTGGGTGTGAGGTGGTATTTCATTGTGGTTTTGATTTGCATTTACCTGATGGCTAATGATGCCGAGCATCTTTTCAGGTGCTTATTAGCCATTTGTATATCTTCTCGGGAGAAATATCTGTTCAGATCATCTGCCCATTTTTTAATTTAGTTGTCTTTTTGTTGTTGAATTTTAATTTTACACTAGATATAATTCTCTTATCAGATACATGATTTACAAAAATGTTCCCAAATCTGAGTTGTTTTTTCACTTTCTTGATGGTGTTTTTGAAGCATAAAAGTTTTTAATTTTGATGAAGTCCAATTTATCTATTTTTTATTTTGTTGCTTTTGTTTTTGGTGTTATATTTAAGAAACCATGGCCTAAGCAAAGATCACAAAGATTTGCACCTATGTTTTCTTATAAGAGTTTTATAGTTTTAGATCTTACATTTAGATCTTTAATCTATTTTTTAGTTAGTTTTTATATATGGCAAAGATAGGGGCTCAACTTCATTCTTTTGTATGTGGTCATATGTTTTTTTTTAATTCCTGTTCCCACACACACGCATCTTAAAAATTAGATTGCTTCTGTCTTCACTTAATATGATATCAGAAAATGTTTCTTTATTTTTATTCAGGCTTCGCAATTGTTTTTAATCCATACATCATATTCTCTCAATTCAGTGTACGGTAGTATCCTAAATCTTCCCTATCATGTTGACCATTTGGCCTTTTTCATGTTTGGACCTATAAACATTTATGTCCACATAGCTCTTGACTCTATGGAATTACGTCCTTAGGATACATTCCCAAGAGTGGGATATTTTTAGTCAAAGGTTATGAACATTTTTCTAGTTCTTGTTACCTGTTGCTTTTCTTGGTTCCTGAAAGGACTTTCTCAGTTTACAGCGCTGTAGCCAATGATATATGCAGCTTTGCAAACAGTGATGTTACCTTTCTAAAAGTTTTTTGCTAACTTATCAGGTGAAAAATAATATTTCAGGATTACTTTAATTTCCATATCTCTTTTTAAAAATTAATGTGTTTTTTTAAATCCAATATATGTATATTATGTGGAAAGTCAAACACTACTAACAACAACAACAACAGTAACAATAGCCTCCTTACCTAGCTGCTTTTAATTTTGGAGTCTATGTTACTTAGAATATCAGTTTGGTGGCTATGACAGAGTCATGGAAAACCAGTGACTTAAAAGATAGAAGTTTACTTCTTGCCCACATGGGACTCTGAGTGGGTATGACAAGTCTACTTTGTGAGGTGGCCGGGGCCAAGGCTCTTTCTGTCTTCCTGCTCTGCCCTCCTAGGATCTTGCCCTTATCTGTGTGTTCTAAGGTGTTCTGCACTTCAGCTGCATTGCAGTAAGTAAGCAGGGAGGAGAGAAGGGCATGCTTCTTCCCTTTGAGAGCATCCCCCAGAAGTTGCTTCTGCACATCCCCCACGGCCACAGCTAGTGCAAGGGAGGGGAGCACTGCTGCCGTGAGCTCTGCAGCCATGTGTCCAACTAAACCTTCTACTGCTGGACCAGGAGAGACAGAGATGGGGTCAACTGGCAGTCTGGGCCACAGGCTGTTTCTCTGGTACAGACCGCCATGTGTCTGTCTAATAGGCCTGCACTGCTCTCTCTCGATTCACCAGTTCTAGACATCACCTAGTGACTTTCACTCCACCAGCCCTCCCCTTCCATCCTCCTAATAACATGCAGAATGCACAAATGTACACCTCTTCTTTGAGAAGGGACAGTATGGAATCGGAAATACGGGTCCCACTTTGAGAAGTGTTGGCGCTTGAGTGGTTTGGGCAGCAGGTGCCTCTCAGCCGTGGTACCATGGGTGCAGGCTCTGGAGGGCTGTTTGGGCTGCATTTCTGTGCGTCCTGACACCCAAGGTGAAAGAAGATAAGAGCTGGCTTACATGCCTACAGAGCCTGTCTTTACCTCTTTGAAAAATAAATCCTAATTCCTAGGCTTATTTTAACTTTGGGGTTTGTGAAACATATTTTAGATAATTATATAAAGTCTTAACACACGGCAAATATAAATAGTAAGAGTTCCTAAATTATAACTGTTGTTAATTGTTTATGTTGCACTAAGCTCAAGAGAACTCACTCGTGGTTTGCCCCCTCTCTCTTCCCTTCATCCTGTGGGCCTTTATCTGGGTCTTCATGCTTCCAGTCCTGCCTGTATCCAGTGAAGACTCAGGACGTGTGGCTCGTCTGCCTGCTGCAGTAGTTGTAATGAGCTTCGTTTAAGATGACACACTGTTTGGATAATTCCAAGTCAAGTGTTTTATTGTGACCCCGTAAATATTGTTCACAACTGAGCCAAGTATAGTCTTTTTATACTTTCTGTTTTTCCTAAGGTTCATGACGCCCTCATTTTTTTCATTTGCTCTGTGTTCTTTGAATTTCTGACTGAATCTTTCCACACCCTCCCAGAAGCTCTTTAAAACTCCTCTCAATACAGTGTTCTACATATTCCAACATGTCAAATAATCTATTGATTCCCTTTTTATCCTGAAGATGCTTCCTGGGCCCCTCTATCCTGCTCAAATCTGACCTGGTCACTCTTCAGGACTCTGCTGTACATCTGTCATCCTAGGACTTCCCTCTGACTTTGTTCTACCAGTATCCATACCCTCTTTCCTTTGTTGGAGTCTCTGTTTCCTGATCCCATGTCCGTCTCTTTCTTGATTTACCCCTTCCTTTTGCTGGAACACATCCTCCAGTCTCTCCTTAGAAAGGGTATGTGGGAAGGAGCTGTTTTGTCTTTGTATGTCTGGAAGTCTCCTCTATGCTCAGTCATTTTCTACTCTCCTATCCACTTCCATCTTCACATGTTACAGTTTGGAATTTCAGACGTCTCTTGGTTTCATCATAGATAGATTTTTGTGTTTCTCATTCTTTTGTATATTTGAGGTATTTTTCAAAAGGAAAAGGGAGTGGTGGGAACATCTTTACTCCATCGTCTGGAAAGTAAAAACGCCATTTTCACTTCTTTGGTTATGAGCACAGATGAACATTTTCGTGTATTTGTTGAATCTTTTGATTTTCCACTGGTGCGAATTAGCTATTAATACCTTCAAAGAACAAATTCTTTAACAATTAGCACAAAACACAGAAGTTCTAATGCTTATTTTCTCACTTGTCTCCTCTGAGATTCGGATCGTGTTGGCGCCCCAGCTGACTGCCGTCCACAGTGACTTGCTCTCATTTTCAGATTGCCTCACGCCCGTGACGGCTGTGAACATGCTCACCCAGCAGGAGCTCCCTGTTGTTATCTTGGCCAGAGCTGACTTTCAGGGCTCTCTGGATTCAAAAATAGGTAAGTAGCTATTAAGATGTAATCAGGATAATATATTTAATAGGCTTAAAATCAGAATACTAGCCTGTTGCTGTCCACTGGAGGAGCTGACTGTTGATTCCATGATCTGTTTCACCTCTTGATAAAAATGAATGCCCCTTCATTTAACCATCCTTACTTAAGAACTACATTTTGAAAGCTTGCCAAGTATATCACACCTTGCTATTTGCTATTGAGAATAATAAAGAATGTCCAGCCCATGGATCTTGCCAGTAGAGCTAGTTGGTGAGACTTGTACATGTCATGTGGGGAATAAGATAACTCAGATGCCAATCCAATTTCAGAACTCATAGAACCAACAGCAGCTGCTGGGATGGGGGTTCAAAGCACAAATGATCCATGTGGGCTGAGTTTTTGGTGAAGGCTTTGTGGAGGAGGTGAACTTGAGCTATTCGAGAAAGGATTGTGAAACAGCAGCAAAATTGAAGGCTTATTTAGAACTGTAAATTGGATATCCTTGGCAGCCTTACTCATTCCTGAGAGTTCTAAACTATCATTACCTAACAGGAAGTCTGGAAACGAACCAAGGGATGAGAAGCTAATGACAGCCGCATCCTGGATCTGCCCCTAGGATGGACCTGAACGTCTCTCTTTACCAACATTCCTACTGGAGATTCCAGTCAGTCTCCAAAGTGCCAAAACCCTGCGGAGAAAGTTATTTCCACCCTCTCTATTTCCTAGCACACAGGAGAAATAACATTTCTTATCAAAATTTTGTTTTTCCTCGCAATTCTCAGATCTGGGTTTTTTGGGTTTTTCTTTTTTTTGAGGAAGATTAGCCATGAGCTAACATCCACTGCTAATCCTACTCTTTTTGCTGAGGAAGACTGGCCCTGAACTAACACCTGTGCCGATCTTCCTCTACTTTATATGTGGGACACCTGCCACAGCATGGCTTGAGGAGTGGTGCGTAGGTCCGTGCCCGGGATCTGAGCCAGTGAACCCCGGGCCACTGAAGTGGAACACGCTAACTTAACCACTGCGCAACCAGCCCAGCCCTCAGATCTGTTTTTGACAAAGTGATTTGAAAAAACATCAAAACAGAAAACAGATATTAAGCCATTCAAGTCATTCTCTTCTGACACTTTAAACCTAGCAAGTGTGTTGCTTAAAGGAAATAACTCCTTCTATTATTTTTATGTATTCTATAATTTTACTAATTAATACAACCAGCCAAGATAAACAATAAAGGAAGCTCTTGTTCATGTGGCTTTTTTGCTGGTTTTTTTTTTTTTTGGTACTTGAGTCAAAGTACTGACACAATATTGAGAATTCTGAAAGACAAACAGAAAAATCTGATTTTTTTTTTAGGTGTGCATGGAAAATCATTTTTCCTGTTGTCTTGATTTCCCACAGTTATGTAGTTAACATTTTCTAAGTTATGGCTTCTTGCCCTCCAAGAAGAACAGAAACAAACAAACAAGAGATCAAGCGGTATTTTTGCCATCCCACCTGCATGTTGCAAATACTTTGCTCTCTACTGAGCCCCACGTGACCAACACCATGGCCCAGAACATTCTTTATGTAGTCAAATAAATGTTGTGGTCACAATGTCTCCATTCAGACTTGACTTAGTTACTCCAAACCATGCACGTTTAGAATGTAGTAAATGGCTTTTGTCCCTTCTTGACCATGAACACTTTTCAGTGATGTTTATTGCTTGCCATTTGTCCTCACTCTTTAGTATCCTTCAAGTCCACTCTGAACATTTATTTGCTTCATTAGATGCTTTTTGTCAATAATCTCAGCTGGAACACCATGGAATGTTCCATTATACCACAGAGCTTTTCATCTTACTGAAGAGCCACAGAACTTGTCTCCCAAACATGAAATCACCCTTTTAGGGCAGTGTTCCAGAGAGGTTGTTCTCAGAAATCTGACTTAAGCCTTTTGTATACCACCCTTAGTTTTATCTCTCTCATTTGCCACATGATGTGTTGTGTCCACAAGGATGGCAGCAGTTTTGAAAGATGACCCTACAGCGGGAGTTCTCAACCAGGGGCGATTTTGCCACCAGGGGACGTTCGGCAATTTTAGAGACATTTTTGTTTGTCACAACTGGGGGAGTGCTACTGGTAGAGCCCAGGGATGCCGCTCAACATCCTACAGCCCCCACAACAAAGTCCAGAACGTCAGTAGTGCCAAGGTTGAGAAACCCTGACCTGCAGAACCAACAACTGAAAAACCTGTGTTTATGAATAGCTGAAGCCAAACCCGCGGGCCTTGGCCCTCTGGGTGAGTGATTGCCTTATGCTCAACTCCATCTCCTCAAGGGCATATATAGGTTGAAGAATAAATGTCTATTCAGAATGTGCTGTTGCCTCTGGGAACGAAGCACAGTATGAAGAAACACGGTTGCCAGCTTTCAACTTCCTGACTGAGTGGATTTTTCTAGGGTGCTAGGAAATGCTGGAGGAGTCAGCCCTGCTTCTCAGGAGAACGCCAGTGTCCTCTGTCCCTGAGGGAATTCAAAGAAGATGCTTGTGATTTACTATTTTAGTGACCAAAAGCATCCAACATTGTATATTTTAGAATTGTAACTATTTTTAAAAAGGAATTAAGCAAAGGAAAAAGACTTCAATGAAATCCTACCAATATGGTAAACTGGTTGTGTTAGGATAGTGGTTTTCTCTAAGACTGTTCTCCATTTTCCCAATGAATGTGATGTGGTTTTATAACTTCTGTAACTAAAGAAGATAGTTTCCTTTAAGAAGCTAAAGCTGTGTCAGTGCTGTCGGTTGTTTTGTGATTTGGGTGTTTACAAAGATGTTTTCTGTTTCTTCGCTCTGAATAGGAATCCCCAGCACCAGCTCAGAGGACACCATCTTAGCCCAAACCCTGGGCTTATCCTACTCTGAAGTCATTGAAACTTTGCCAGATGGCACAGAGAGACTGAGCAACTCTGCGGAGGTTGGTGCCCTGTGGCATGGGCCTAAGATCTTGCGTCTAAAATCATGACCTTGACCTGAGTTTGATGAGACCTTTTCCTTTGGGTGCAAATTACCACCTGCCATTTCACTCGTCCCCACACCTAACAGTCACGCAACCTCGTTTCTTAATCTATGAAAACAAAATACTAGAAGGTTATCAACTCTAGGTCAAACCCAATCCTACAATAGTATGTCATCGAAGTAACTAAACTTTATTTTGAGAATCTTCTGCTTGAGAAAAGTGACCTCTTCCAGGGAAACATTCCTTAGGAGAGGTGACTGAAATTGGCTGTTCTTGCTAGAGACCTCTGTTCTCCTCAGATTACTGACTTATTTCCACCTAAGGTTTAACTCACTTACAGAAATGAACAGAGAAGTTCTGAGACATGTTTATTTGGTCGTCGTTATCTCTTGCCAGGTGGTAAGTCTTCCAAGATTTGAACCCAGTCTCTATGTTGAACTGGGCCAGAAAGTATGGTTTAAGAGGTAGGGTGAGGCATGGTGGGGAGAAGTGGGAAATGGCTTAGAGCAATGAGTGTCAAACTGAGCACACAGCAGAATCACCTAGCAGCCTTGTTAAACACAGATTGCCTGACCCCCACCCGGAGATGCTGATTCAGTAGTCCTGGGTGGAGCCCAAGAATTTCCAGGTGATGCTGCTACTACTGCCGATCCAGGAACCACATTTTGAAAATCACTGGCTTAGAAACTTGCTACCCAAGCTGAGTCCCTGGGCCACCAGCATTGGCGCCACTTGTTGGAAATGTAGACTCCCGGGCCCTGCCCCAGTCTAGTAAGATTTCCAGGTGATTCATGTGCACATTGAAATTTCTGAGTACTCGTTTAGAGCCCTCTTTCTTAAACTTGGCTGCACTTTGGAAAGACCTGGTAAGTTTTTAGAAATACTGATGCTTGAGTCCCACCCCAGACATTCTGATTTCATGGTAACGAGGTGGGGGGTTATGGACCGAACATCAAGAGTGTTCACAGCTGTGCAGGTGACTCTCAGGTGCGGCAGTCGGGGAACTGCTGGCTTAACATAGTGATTGCCTACCTGGCTGTGTGTCTGAATCACCTGGGAGATGCTTGCTGGCCCCACCCTGGGTGATCCTGATTCAGTTAGATCCAGGTTTTTCAGGTTTGGGACTCCCTGGCTACAGGATGTTATATGTATGTTTATATATATATAAAGAATAAGGGCATGGCCAGTTTTTTTCCTTTATAAGGAGTGACAGCATTTTCTGACCTCATGTTTGTGCCTTCACTTCATAAATTGTATCTCCAGACATGAGTCATGCTTTCAGATGTCAAACCTTAAACCTGGCCCCCTGGATGTGGAGCCACGCCAAGGTTTCTGTAAGGGAACCCCAGATAACCCTCTGCAGGGCAAGAAAGGGGACGCTCAGGGCCAAAATTAGGCTTCTGAAGTTCCCAGAGAAATGCCCCCTCCTTAGTATACGACTGAGCATTAATTATGCTCCCCTGCTTCTTTCAAATAGCTTCAGGTGGTCTGTTGAATCTTCTGGCTCTAGACTGAATATCTAGGATAAAGGCATTCTTTCAACAGATGGAAAGAGAATGGATAGTGAAAGGCTCCTTTCGTCCCTGAGCTCCTGGAATGTAAAGACAGTGATGCACAGGGAAGATAGACTTTCAGGAGAGCTTGTGATCACTGGTACTGTAATGGTATGATAGTGGGAGTGTGGGACATAGAAAATGCCCTCCAGAGTATAACTGGTTCCTTGGCAGAGAGCTCTATACTTCAGAAGACACTTCAGACCCGTAATGAAAAGAGCTGCTTTTGATAAACGTAGCTGTACTTTCTTACTCTTTATGCCTCATGACTGTAAGCTCCTTGAGGGCGGGGGGCAGATTGGATTTATTTTTGTGCCCCCAGTGCCTAGCACAGGCCTGACACATAGTGGGCATGCACTGTGTCTTCACTGAACCAATGCCAGGGTACCCACGATCCAGCCGCACTGGCTCGATTCTTATCATTAACTTGGTTCTCTGAAAAGCATCAGGTGAAAAGAGACTTTCTCTTTTCTAGTGTCGTATCCTGGCCTGCTGTCTATAAAATGGGGGCATTCAAATACACAAGGAGTGGTTCTGGTCCTTCAGGCCTCAGTTTGTTCCCCACTTGCCTGAATTCCTTCTGCTTTAGGATAATATTGAATTTTTCTTTTCTAGATATTTTTCCCCCCAACAGAGGAGTAGTCATTAGAAATATGTATCATGCAGGTCTTTACTGGCAGCTAAATGCTGATATTTTCTCTGTAGGTATGGCAGGGCTCAGGTGATAGAGGGAGTCACAGAACCAGGGCCACTTTACCTATTAGACACAGTGGACACAGTTCCTGGGGCCCACAATACTTTCAGGGGCCCCCAAAAAGGTTTAATTTCTTTTAAAATCAGAAGAGTGAACTCTTAGGGTCAAAAATTATATTCATCTTTAGTCAACACATTAAAATACAACTTTTATTATTATCTTAAGAAGGAAGGGCCCACAAAGGTATCCAGGGCCCACAAAAGTCATAATGTAGCCCCTAGAGACCACGCATAAAAACAGCAGTCCCGGGGGTGGCGTGGGGGTGGTAACTTGTTCCTGAGAGGAAGGAACGGATCTCTCTCCTTTGCCTCTCAGTTCACAGGTATGACCCGGCAGGATGCGTTTCTGGCCCTGACTCAGAAAGCCCGGAGGAAGAGAGTGGGTGGAGACGTGACAAGTGATAAACTGAAGGACTGGCTGATCTCGCGGCAGCGCTACTGGGGCACGCCAATCCCCGTGGTCCACTGCCCGGCCTGCGGCCCCGTGCCGGTGCCTCTGGAGGACTTGCCGGTGACCTTGCCCAGCGTCACGTCTTTCACCGGCAAGGGAGGCTCCCCACTGGCCACAGCTTCGGAGTGGGTGAACTGCTCCTGCCCTAGGTAAGGAACCACGTCCCCCAGCCGTGGCCCAGCCCCCTGCCAGGGTTTCAGACTCCTCCTGCCTCCTGGGGCTCCCTCTGCTCCCTTTTTCCAGGACTTCCACCAGACTGGAAAGAATGCCCTAGGCCTCTCGGGACCTTTGGGAGAAGGGGCTGGGATCTGAGGCCTAGCTGCTGTGATGGGCGCCCTCTCTGCTGCTCTGAGCTGGTGGAAGTGGCAGCGTCAGTTCACACTGCTCCTGGAAACATCTGATCCAGCCCATAGAAAAGCTGCACATTTGCATCATACCTTTGTAGAGGACAACTTTCTTCCATTTTATATTCCAAAGAGCTCCTTGGAGATGAGAGAAATATTTTCTCCTTCCGCCTTACAGTTTTCCCACATGGTGACCGTGGAGACTTTCTCACAAGTAGCAGAACAGTACCCGTGACGAGTGTGCTCAGGGGCTTCATGCTTAATATACTGAAACACACTGTTTCCTTTCTCCTCATCTTGGAGTGGGATTACATTTTTCTGTCAATTCACTGGCATGTCTCAAATGTGATTTTTATGATCTCATAGCAGCTGATTAAACAAGTAAACAACAGCAAGCTCTAGTATCTTCCTTCTGTGGAGAAGCCACTTTTCTCTGCCTTATAGATCATGATGAGGATGTTTTAGAAATAATTTTGTCCTCTGCTAGTCCAGAGCTGAGTTATAAGGTTGGTACCTAGGTAACCACATAGTGCAATGGCAAGGTTCAGGCCGGGCAGACAGATAGACAACAGTGGACTCAAGTCCTGGCCCTGCCCCTTAACCAGCTGTGTGGTCTTGGGAAAGTCATTTAACTTCTCTGAGCTTCGATTCCCTTGTCAGGAACTGAAATAACTCCCTTGAAGGGCCGTGTAGAAGACCAGAAGCAACACATGTAACCCTGCACAGTGGCCCCTCGCAAACATTCAGTGAACGGAAGTGTTACTTCCGTCGTGCCAGGACTTGCTAACGGTCCTCCCAGGTGCTCACTCAGGTGGCGTGGAGATTTGAGATGGGGCTTGTGGGCAGGAACATAGGGAGCTCGTGGCCAAGAGGGACAGCATAGTGGTAAGAACCACAGGCAGCGGAGTCCAACAGATGTGGATTTCTTACTCTTGAGCTGCAAGTCCTTGGGCGGATTTCTTAAGCTCTCTTATTCCACGTTACTCATCTGCAAAATGGGGACATCATCTACCTCATAATCCCCAGGGTTACTGGGGATTAAATGAGAAAATGTCTGTGAAGCCTTTGGCTCAGTGCCTGCCACCCAGTATTAGGATTATTACTGTTGGAGCTAATAATGATAATAATGTCACCGTCACCATCATCTATCCTCCTACTTAGCAAGGAACCTCTCCCATATCATCCAGCGTTTAGTGTCAGCAATAAAACATGTTGATTGTCTTCAAGTCCAATGTGACCATTAAAAAGAAAACCAGCATGGCAGGTTTTAGCCAGATGTTATTCCTTTATCAATTGAGTCCTGCATTTTCTTCCTAACTTGTATACGGGTTCACTAATGGTGAGGAGAAAAAGTAATGTTTATCTTCTAATTATTTCCCAGAATAGTATCTGTGTTCTGGTTGATTGCTCTCCAGATAAAAAGACCTGGCTTTAATGTAGAGATGCACTGTTGAGATCAGTATCTCATAACAAGCCTGGGTGGTCGGTTACAGAATTCCCTCGGGGCTCTCTCTGATAAGCTCCTACCCCAGGGACCCACCACTATTCCTGGTGGGAGGCCTCCTAACTAAAATGCAGGAGGCCCCTGGGAGTCCCAGAGCCCTACCAGATCTGGGGCTGCTGTCTCTCTGCTCAGCCACTTCCATTTAACAAGTAGAAGGTGGGCAGTCGCTGTTTCCTTCAGTAATATTTATAACGCTAGTATGAACTGCTTCACAGATGCAAGATATAAATGCAACCCTTCTTTTATTTAAAAATTAAAAACAGACTCAAGCCCTTGCATGCTAAATTAGCAGGAGATTCATCAGTTCCTCTTGGGGCTCCTCATGCCCCTCCTTGAATTATCCAAGAACCCCCCGAAGACTTATACTGCCAAAAGGGCAGCATTTGGAGGAGTGGATCCCACGTCCATACCTCAAAAGGGAGGCCCTGGAGTCTGAGCTGTGTGGCTTCTCACTGGCACAAAGAGTTCCTGTTAACAGTTGATACAACCCATCCATTGTTCATCCAGGCCTTGAGGGGTCTTCAAGGGGCTGAGCCCCCTCCTAGGCTAGGTTTGACTAAGGGCATTCTTTCTTGGGTTCCTAGAGGTTGTGGCTTTTGACACCCGGTTCTTTCAGTCTCACAGAACATGCTTCAAAACCGGTTCAGCAGTTGGGCCCTTGTGGAACCCTGGTCCTCCCCAGGCAACTCCATCCTGGGACGAGGATTGCTTTTTCTTTTCAGCCCTTTGCACACCGAGTATCCCACTTTATTCATTTTTTTGGACAGTAGAGCTCTCTTCACCCTCTGTAAGGAACCTATCTTTAGGCAGTGGTGTGTTGGTAAATGTGTATTAAATAGCTCTCTGGGGGCCAGCCCCGCGGCCGAGTGGTTAAGTTTGCAAGCTCTGCTTCAGCGGCCCAGTGTTTCGTTGGTTCGGATCCTGGGCGCGGACATGGCACCGCTCGTCAGCCACGCTGAGGCGGCGTCCCACGTGCCACAACTGGAAGGACCCACAACTAAAATATACAACTATGTACAGGGGGGACATGGGGAGAAAAAGCAGAAAAAAAATAGCTCTCTGGAGGGGGGCTTCTGATTTGTAGTGTTTGCTGATTTCTGTGGTATACATACTCCCACTGGGACTAATTTCAGGATACCAACTTGACATCACTTCTCACAGAGGTGGGAAGAGACACTAACAGTTGACTCTCACAAGATGGTATGAGTTGGCACCAGCACACCACTGCCCTTGGGCCTCAAGGGTGATTTATCCTCCTAAGGTCTCACCAGTGGATTTCTGTACCCCTCACCCTAAAGCAGAAATAGAAAAAAAAAACCCAAGTTCATTTTTCAGCACAGCATCTTGATACATTTGGTTTTCAACTTCTCTTCATAAATTGGTTTGCCTCGTAAGCATCATAAAGTAGGCCTTGGCAGAAAGCAATCTTGACATGCCTGAAATAGAAGTTAACGTGCAAAAGAGACACTCACTCTTATCTTCTCCTTTTGGGTTGTTAGATTTTTGCCATGTTAAAGAAGTGGGTAAATAAGGCTTTTAATTGTTGAAGATTGAAATTTTTAATTTTGTAAATTTCTTTAAAACATCATGTACCATACAATACAAAAGAGAGCTTTCTCTGAATTTTCTTGATGTGGCATTGTTCTTGTGACATTTTAAATTCATACTGATTGTCATAGCTTCCTCAAAGGCTGACAGAAAACTGCATTAAAATTTAAAAAGAAGGGGCTGGCCCGGTGGCCAAGAAGTTAAGTTCACACGCTCCGCTTCAGTGGCCCAGGGTTTCACTGGTTCAGATCCTGGGCGTGGACATGGCACCATTCATCAGGCCACTCTGAGGTGGCGTCCCACATAACACAACCAGAAGGACCCACAACTAAAATATACAACTATATACTGGGGGAATTTAGGGAGAAAAAACAGGAAAAAAAAAGAAGATTGGCAACAGTTGTTAGCTCAGGTGCCAATCTTTAAAAAAAATTTTCTTTAAAGAAAACAATTGATGAACTTCATTTATTTCTTAGGTGCAAAGGAGCAGCCAAGAGAGAGACAGACACGATGGATACCTTTGTTGATTCTGCTTGGTACTACTTCAGATACACCGACCCTCAGAATGCTCACAGGTAAGCCCTGCTGCATTCACTGAGCATGCGTCAGTCTGGGTCCTCCAAGAAGCAAACACCATGATGGAATTAGACATGCAAGAGATTCATTGAGGGATATGCGTATGAAGAATGAAGGGGTGAGGGAGCAGGAGTCAGCAGGGGGAGCCCTTAGACCATGATGCTGGTCTAATACTTGTGAAAGGAGAAGGGGAAAGAAAGAGGATTGGGTAGGAAGAGCCTCAGATCGTGGCACAGCTCTGAGAAAGCCCCAGCCAGGCCAGCGGGAATCCCCGAGCAAAGCTTGTCCTTCAGAGAGTCCCAAGTCAGGCAGAAATGCCTCTGCTCTGGTCCCCTGCCTCTGGGAGAGCATGGGCTGGCATGAACGCTGAGCAGATCCAAAGATGCAACAGCTAGAAGCTGTTGGTCAGCTGTGCACCTTGAAACAGGCTCACTCTGGTAAAGGGAGTGTGTTAAATTATTAAATTAGATTCTTCACAGCCAAGTAAATCTCAAGTACAAGGAAAATAAAAACAGAAAAAGGAAGGAATTGCTATTGTAATACCTTCCTTGGCCCTTCGGTGAACTGCATTTATGTGATTGTGAAGATGTAATATTATTTACTTAACTGAAAATAATGCCGTAAGTCTACAGGGAGGTAGGGAGTATGAGGAGCTGAGAAGCCTTACCTCTCACCACATAGTCAGTAGATCATTTTTAAATTTACAAATCAACAAAGAATATAAACATATTTTTTAATAATGTCCAGAGGAAACAGCTAAAAGAATTAAAAGTGACTAAGGGATAGGCCTGGGGAGGGGAGTTGGTGAAGGAAGGTGCTGGAGACTGCTGTTTTAAATCATAACCCTTCTAGTCCTATTTGACTTTTCTGCTCTGTGCATATGTTTCTTTGACCAAAGTGAATGCATGAATAAGGGAGAGAGAGGTGTAGGCAGATAGGTAAGGAGAGGGACTGAGAGAAAGGAAAACTATGCAGACCCAGGAAAGGCACACGCCCCGTGCTTCAGAGGCCTCGCCAGCTTGCTCTTGTCTGTGGGAGAACCGTCATCCTGAACCCCTGCAGTCCACCTAGACAAATGCCCCCTTTTTCTTCCTGGGTTATAAAATATAGTGAGATGGGTGCTCCTGCTCTCCTGCTACTCAAATCCCACCCTGCAGTATTGCAATTCTGTAATTCGGATTCAGGCCATCTAGACATGAGTGGGATCCTGAGTCAACAGTAGCCGGCAGAGGCAGGAAGGAGGCAGGGTGTCTGCTGGGGCTGGGAACCACCAGGGTGGCCCGGCTAACCTACAGAGGGGGCCTTCTGGGTCTTCCTTCTAGAAGGGGCTTTTGGTGCATTCCACTTAGTAACAGCTGGCTTAGAATGGGAGGGGAATCAGGACTCTCTGCCTCTCCGAATGCTTCAAAGGAAAGCCTGCTTACAGATGGTGGAGACTCTAAGTTACAGTGATGGGACCCTTGACTAGAGAGAGACATCTTGAGACCTGCACCGCCCCCCACTTTGGGAATACCACGAACGCATCATTTCCCTCAGAAGATGCTGCCCTCAGTTTCCGCACTGGCTGGAGTTCTCACTAGTGTGGTTTCCGGGCTAGATCACAGATCCGAGCTATAGCTCCTTTCAACATGTCACTCCTTAATTTATCCCAAACTTGTTTTTGGGCCGAGTACCATCCTTAATTTCCCTTTCTTTTCTGTCACCTAGATGAGCAGTTGGATTTCTCAAGGGAACCATTTTTCAGAACGGAAAAGTATTTTTTAAAATTTTACCAGAAGGGCCGGCTGGGTGGCACAACAGTTAAGTTCACACGCTCCACTTTGGTGGCCAGGGGTTCGCCAGGCCGGATCTCAGGCAGGGACCTATGCACCACTTCTCAAGCCATGCTGTGGCAGGCGTCCCACATATAAAAAGTAGAGGAAGATGATGAGCACAGATGTTAGCTCAGGGCCAGTCTTGCTCAAAAAAAAAATTTTTTTTACCAGAGCTCTGGCACAGTGACTGGAGGAGAGAAAACCAAGCTATATTAAGATGAACCTACTTGCCAAGCACCAGGCTGTTACTCCCAGGCTGAGCTGGAGCCAGCCAGGTCCCTGCTGGGGTAAAAAGGTGCTTCGAGGCGTGGGGAATAGAATTCACAGATATCTGAAGCCATGGAGTACAGATTCTCCAAGGGCAAAGGTTTCCTTCACTGGATCACCTCAAGTGAGGGTGTTACTTTGGGATTAAGAGCTCTGTCCTCAGCCAGCACCACCTCCCACCACCACCGCCACGCACACAGGCGTGCACACGCACTTACACACACACACCCTGCACCCTTCGGACACTCCGCCTCGAGTCCCAGCCAGAAAATAGAGGAAAGTGGCATTTCCTTTCCTCCCCGGCATCCATTAGGACTGGGGAGTATGGGGACCCCTTCCTTTTAGGATCTCTGTCAACTAAAGTGTCTGTTAGGTGGGAGAGTCGTTCGGCTGTTTTATCACAGTCACTCTAAATATGCTCATTGCATTCAGGAGGCCATATATAGGCTCTTGCTGACTATCTGTATTTTAAGGCTGCTTTTAAAAAGAAGATTGAATTTCTGTTTTAAAATGAACATTTAGCGTCTGCGTGTTAATCTCCATTGTAAGTGCTACATTGCCCTCTATTGGTAAGAACTCAAGAATCTCAGTTATCTAATTGTAATAAAAATTAAAATAAATCTAGATATTCAAATACACGTTTTACAGAAATACCTTTTTTTGGCTGGTATGTTTTCCTCTTGCCCTCATTTTGTATGAAAATTGCCTTTGTTAAAATATGTCTGAAACAGTTTTTATAAATATCATAAATCAACACTGATCTGACTTTTTTCTCCTTTGTTATATAAGCTTTTCTCTTATTATATTTTAAAAAGAAAACCACTGTTTTTCTCTAACATAATGTATTTCAGGGAATATGCAAATTATAGTTGGTCTGTCTAATTGATTTTAGCAAAGCAGGTTTTTAAAAAATGACAGTTTCTCTTTCTTCCAGCCCTTTTAGCGCAGCTTTGGCCGATTACTGGATGCCTGTGGATTTGTACATTGGCGGGAAAGAACATGCTGTCATGCACTTGTTCTATGCGAGATTCTTTAGTCATTTTTGCCATGATCAAAAAATGGTCAAACACAGGTGAGCATTTACACTGCTTTGCAAAAGAATTCAGTTCCGTGAACACCAACTTAAAGCAGGTGTCAGTTCTTCCGAAGCAAGATAAATATATGTAGCAGAAAAATTCTGTTTTTCCAGTACACTTTTAGAGGTCGTTGTTAGCCTTCACCCTTTGAAGTGCATTTCTCTTGCTTAATCAGTTCTAGCACGTTGGGCTGTGTGCTCACAGAGGATCTTGCCTTCAGCTCTTCTCTGTTTAACTGAGTTAAGTGATTGAGATTCTTACTTGTGAGGCAGAGAAGAGCGAGTGGTTCATATGTTATATGGCTTTTATAGCTTCTCGTGTGAGGTCATGTTTATCATCTGGTCCCTCTGTGTAAGCTCTATTTCTAAGCTTGATTGAATCCTACCTTGATAAATCACTCTGATAAAAGTACATAATGAATTAAAAGCTAGGCAATCACATTGTACATCCATTGATAAATTCTTTTCCTATTGGCCTATCATCTCTTGCCTATTATGTTCAGAAAAATGTGTGTGTGCTTTTTTCCCATGAAATACATCATATAAATAAAGGATGTATTTAGTGTATTATGTAATTTAAAGAATAAAATGATATCCGTGCACCCTCTCTGCAGTTTAAGAAATAGAGCTCAACAGTCCCTTAGAATACCCAGGGTGCCCCTCTCCATCATATCATCCCTCTTCCTACACCACCACCCCTCCCCCAGTTAACCCCTGTCCTGAATCTTGAATTATTCATTTTCCTGCTTTTCTTTATAAGTTCATCGCCTCTGTGTATATTCTGAAACAATGTGTATTGTTTAGTTTTCCTGTGTTTGAACTTTATGTAAGTAGAATGGTATTTTACGTGTTTTCTCTTGGTTTCTTCGCTCATCGCTTTTTGGGATTCATACATGTTGCTGCATGGAGTTGTGCTTCGTTTCGGTTTCACCTCTATATGGTATCCCATTACATGGAATGGAATTTCTAGTCCAGAACTCACTGTGTGTCCACACCACCGTTGATGGTTATTGGACTCCTTCGTGCAGTTATGAGCAGAACTGCAGTGAGCACTCTTGTACACGTTTCCTGGCGTACATGTCAGCATTTCCCTTGAGTGTGTACCTGAGAGCAGAATTGCTGAATCATAGGGTATGCACGTGTTCAGCTTTACTAAGGAACACCAAAGTGTGTTCCGAATTAGCTGTAAAACCTACGCTCGCACTAGCAGAGATGAGGGTTGCTATTGCTCTACGTCATCGTTACAGCATTTGGTACTATCGAACTTTTTAAATTTTGCCAAACTGGTGTTATATAATGGATCACTTTGTGACTTAAATTTGAATTTAAAAACACTGCTTACTTACTGAAGTTTAGCATGTTTTTAATATGTTCATGAATCTCTGTGTTTCCCGTTAAATCCCTGTTTGTGTCCTTCGCCCTTATTTCTTCTGGGTTGTCTTTTATTGATTGTAGGAATTCTTTTAATATTCCGGATGCTAATCCTTTTTCAGCTGTATGTATTGCACGTATTTTTTCCTACCTCTTAGCTTATTTTTATGGTATCTTTTGATGAACAGAAACTGTTAATTTAATGTAGTAAATGTTAATAATCTTTTCCTTTACGGCTATTGCTTTTAGTGTCTCGGTACCATTAACGGAACAGTCCATCCATTTCCCCACTGATCTGTAGTGCCCGCTCCATCATAAATCAAGTTTTCGGGTATATGCAAGGGCCTTTTTATATGCTCTTTAGTCTATCCATTGATCTGTTTGCCTTTTGCTGTGCTAATTATTTACTGGCTTTGTTATTTTAATTTTACAAGTCTTAATATCCAGTAAGAGAAGTCCTCCTACTTTGTTCTTTTTCTTTGGGAGTATTTTGGCTATGATTGGACCTTTGTTCTTCCATATAAATTTCAGATTCAGTTGTCAAATTCCACAGAGGTATCTATTGGGAATTTAATTGGAATTACATGGAATCTAAATATTTACTAATATCTTTTCGCACTCTTCCTTCTTGCATTTCTGACCTTAAATCTGAAATCATTTCCCTTTTATCTGAAATGTACACTTTAGAATATCTCTTATGTCCTTTAGTGAAGGTTCATCCAATGGTTCTTATTTGTCTAAAAATACGTATATTTCTACCTCATTTCTTAGAGTTTGCCAGCTCAAAGACACATTTAAAACAATAACCGTTTTGCATCTTTTCTGGCTTTTTCACTTGTTTTTCATCAGGACAATAGTTCAGGCTCTCTTGTTTGCCAGGAGCATAGTTCCCGGGATTTTTTTTCAGTTGTGTTTTGTTTTTTGTTTTTTTAATAGAACATGTTTTAGAGTAATTTTTAATTGCAGAGAAGGGGAAAACATATCTGATTATCTCTCCAGATAACCTATATTAACAGTAGAAAAATAAAATAATAAAAAAGTAATACATCTAAGATTAAAAGTTTTTAACTGCGCAAAGTGAACATTGAAATTTCCCTCCCTGTACCCCACCCTCCACCCTTCTCCTCAACTTAAGGTTCTTTTGATTTCTTCAGAAAAATATTTTGTGTATCTCCATGTTTCTATTGATATGCTCATTTTAAAATTTTATATATGTGTAATGTTTGTTACATATATGTATATTACATAGAATGTGTGATATAAAATTTACATACAGATATTATATTTATGTATTTTGCTTTTTTGATTTAATAATATTATCTTGGTGATCTTTCCACATCACTGTGCACAAATCTCCCATTTTTAAAATTTATGTATAATGTTCCATCATATGAATATATCATAATTTATTTGTCATCTATTTTTCCCAATTGCTATTACAAAAAAAAATATCTAGTGACTCTCTTTATCTATATTCTTGGCAGGTATTTGGGATCATATCTGTAGGTTCAAGTTCTGACACTGGGAAGTGCTGGGTCAAAGTATATGTGTTTTTAAATTCTTGATAAAAAGTATATTAGTTTTAAAACCTGTGTAACGCAGACTAAAATGCGTTTTCATTAAAATGAAGCACACTGAAAGGTGCCTCGCTTCACACCGCGCGCAGACCTGCTTCCTCATGCAGGCACACACAGATTAGAAGTCTACTGTCAGAAAAGTAATTTAGGATATAAATCAAATGCTTAAAATAATTTTCTTCTCCTTACTCCCAGAGACCTTCATGTGTAACAATAAACCTATCTGCATCAGAAGAACACTAACCACATTAGCAACATTAATCGTCAGGCAGATAAATTAGTGAAAATGTTGGTACCTTGGGTTACAGGATTTACCATTCTGCCTTGCATTTCTTCTCTATGGAAACTTCTTTACCTCACTAGATAATGTTTACCCTTGAGGATGGGAACTGTGTCTTGTTACTGTCACAGTCTCATGGATATTGTACGTTCATTCTCGGAGAATGTTTGTTTAGATACATGAGTTTAATCCCTTGATATAAACACATAAAAGTTCACATCCTTCAAAGGAAAGGTTCTCCTTGGGATAGGGAGAATTGGATAGAGGTTAAGTACAAAGAACAAATACAGCATGAGAAATATTTCCTTCTCATGTAGGTCTAGAAACAAATACCATAAATGATTTCTGGCTCCTTAGTGGGGGGCACATTTCTCTGAAAAATTATTTGTAGAAGTAAGGAATGAGTCAATAAGTGATTCAATGGCTGTTTTAAGATCTAGGACAGGGCCTGGCTACTTTTATGACTTTTCCCCAGGGGTTTAAAACTGTATTTGAGGAGAAAAAGGGTTTGCAGCATTCTGACAAAATTTTTAAAATACGGTTTGGGGTATGACTTGTTTCTATTCAAAGGAATTTCTGATTTGCAAAGTTTCCAGGTACACCTGGAATTTGCTTTACCATCAACTTTAAGTATAAATTGAAATATATCTGTGCAGTGTTTTGGGTTTTTTTTTCATTCTTTACAAGACAGGAAGATTCTATTCCATACCCTCCCTTAAAAAACAGGGAGATTTATTTTTAGTGCTCAAAAGTCTGAGATGTTTGAGGAAGGTGCAGAGAGGCGTCTTATCTCTGTGTCTCGGCTCAGCTGTCAGGATCACTCACGTTAAATCTTATCAGGGCAACAACAGCCGCTGAAAACTCACTCTGAGTGTTACCTCTGTATCAGAGGTGTTTTAGTAAACCAGTCCGCCGCAAATGCAATGAAAATCACCCACTTTCGGTGATGAATAATTCAGAATTCTCCAGTTAGAATTGTTGACTGCCTCCACACAACCTTAGCAAGCCGATTTAGGAGGAAAAATTGAGATCTGTCGACCACATGTGTATTCCTCTTTATTTATTAGCTATTTTTTCTGAAATGTGTATAAATCAGAATTTTGTTTGTATTTCTTTCTTCCCTTTGATTAGTATTGTCATTTCAGGAGAGATTTGAGACTGCAACTATTCCACTTTTGTTTTCATTTCTCAGCCCCTTGCCACTGTCTCGAGTAGTAGATCTGGACTGAGGGTCCAAAGACCTCTGCTCATTGGGCCAGTGATTGGCAGTGTGGACGAGAGACCTAGCCCCTTTGGTTCTCAGGGGCCATGACCACATGTTAGGAATTCCATCACCTTTGAGCACTTTCACTCTGATTCTGGTTAAACTCCTTCAAATATAAACAGGAAAGGTTCATGTGGATTTAGTAACCACTCTTGTTTTCTGAAAGAGTCCTGGCCCTTTCTTTCATCACTTGTATGTTTAGGTTTGCAGTTTGAGCTTTCAGAAGGTCTCCTTACCATTTATAAGAAGCCGGCCTCCAGGTCAGGTGTGCCACCACATGGGACAGCAAGTGCCTTAGTCGTGTGTCTGAAACACCAAGTTAAGATTAAGGCAGAATTAATGTCAGCAGGAAATTTGCAAAAGAAGATATATGAATAATTAAGAAACATACTGTAAAATTTTTCCCTCACGGGCAGTCCAGGAAATACAAGTGAAACCACGTTGAGGTGCTGTTTTCTGTATAGCAGAGCGGCTGGGATGCAAGCACCACTCGTACTGCAGGGGGGCGGTTTGGAGCACCCTTGCTCAGAAGCATTTGGCGATGTATAGTGAGAGCCTTAAAACTGTTCACACTCTTGACACACTAATTGCACTTCCAGAAATCTTTCCTAAGCAAACAATCAGAACTGCAAACTTATGCACCAAAGTGTTCATGTTAAAAACTTGGATACAACTTAAATGCCCCAAAATGTTGAGAAAGGGTCAAGCATGGCCCATCTATATGGAGGACTCTTGTGCAGCTCCTTAAAATTACGTTACGAAGACTGATTAATAACATGGAGAAATGCATCTGAATGAGAAGTGAAAAAAGCAAGATGAAATTGTGGGTAAAGTCTGGTTATCTCTGTGTATATATGTGCGTGCACATACATACACATATACGTGTGTGCAGGAGAGAGTAGAGCAAATTATGCCAGCGTGTTAACAGGAGTTTTCTCTGGATGAAGAGCTTACTGATGATTTTATTATTTTTTTAATGCACTTCTGATTTTTTCCCAGATTTTTTTACAATGATTATGTAACTTTATAAACAGAAAAACAAAGTCATTTACAGTCAACACTCTGAAGCAGGAAAGTGCACTGAGCCTCCCAGTTGGATTCACGGGTGTGGGGTAGGCATCAGCTTTGGCTGGACGTCAGCACTCAGTCGTCAGCACTAGGGTGGAAGCTGCGCACTACAGGGGGAACGTGCCTCGGCTCATCTCCGCTGAACTGAGATAAGGAAGCCTTTTCTCCCTGTAACATGGGAATCTTGTCAGTTTTTGTGGTTGCTCTTTAAAACGACTCAGAGAGACGCTAAATTCCCTGAACTGAAATTCTCCCTGCAGTTTGCGGTCAGCAGAGTGGTGGCCCTCAGAAGCCTCTCCTGGGTTAACAACCGCCTGCTGCCCAGCGAGAGCTCAGCAGGCCCCAGTCCACGGAGCTTTTTCCTGTTTCTCTGATCACACCAGAAACAGAGCTGTCGGGAAAAGGGGAAGGAAGAGAAGAGAAGCTTGACTTGGGTCTCACCGTATTAATGAGGCCTCCTTCTATGCTACTGGCTGGCAGCTAGGAAATAGAAATGGTGACATTTAAGAATGAGCCATGGTGTAATACTTAGAAACTGGCTGCTTATGTGAACGTGATAGTCTAGGCACAGGGCCAAGAAAAAGAGGAAGGTGAATTTAGTCTGAGAAGTCCAAGTTAGAGACTGTTTTCAGAGATCCACAGCTTTCTGTTTCCTTCTTTCCAGATCTACGTAGTAGCCACCTGAGCAGATCAGGAGAGTGGGCAGCAACCTGTCTAGGGCTTCATAAGTAGGGAAATGTTGTCCACAGTGACTCGTTAGCGCTCTGATGAGTCCTGGGATTCTTGTAGCCACATCTTGGTTGGTACATTCCTTCTATGCAGTGATTTTTACAAAGGCACTTAAAATAGCCTATCAATCTATGTTCTGAATTCCCTTGTTTATTGCATACTTAGCAACCTGCCTCACCTCGCTCTCCCTCTCATTTTCTTCCTGCCTTTCTTCTTTCTTTCTTCCTTCTTAGTGGGACAAAGGTGGCCTTCAATGACCAGCAGGTATCAAGTGTTGTAATTTCTGACTCTGTGCGGTCCAGACTATCGCGGAAGCCCTGAAGCTTCCATCACTGTTCCTCATTCTGCTTGCATGTAGCTGTGCTGCAGTGCACGCAGGCGTAATCCACCTCTAGCAGTGGTGCTGAAGGAGTAAGAGGAAAGCTGACTCAGAAAAAAGAGTACAAATCGAGGCCCTGCACAACGCTCCCATCTTTGACAGTCCCCGGGTCAGAAGGGTTTGTAGGTGGGTTAGAGTTGCAGCCTTTTCCCTTTCTTGTAAAGCCCCTGCTGTTCATAGTCCTGTGATGAACGCATAACTCAGTTGCTTTTGCAAGTTTGTTCCCAAGTGCCACTTGTTGAGCGAATGAATGAATGAACAAATGGGAGATACGTTATACCAGTTGTGAATCTTAATAATGAACGTGGCAGTGTGGTGTGATCTCTGCTGCAGCAGGACTGGGTTCCAAGTCCAGCAGGGCCCTTGACGTCCCCTTGACCCCCATTCCCATGCACTGTGCATCTCCATGTCACACCTAGGGCCTCCTCCTTGTGGTGTTGATGGTTATTTATGAGCATGTCTTGGGCCGCCCATTTTTACCATAAACTCTCTGGTTAATTGCAGAGTGCTCTGCACCCAGTTGTTGCTTAAATACAGGTTGAATGAATTAAGAAGTGTGACTCCTCATTTATGTGCAGCTAAACTACACATAAGGGTGGATGTGGCCAGCTTCAGCCAGGAGAGTGAGAACCAGAGGCCGAAAGCCCTGTGGAGCATTCCCTGTGCTCGGGAAGAGTGGAGGGGGACCACTGGGAATGAGGCGCCCTCCCCGCTGTGAAATGCCGCTCTCATTCCCTTGCTCCTGGGACCTTCCTACGAGCTTGAAATCTTTCAGCGAACCTCTCCCTGCAAAAAGGTCCTGGCCCCAACCGGAAGCTATAGCATCTGGTGCCTGCCTTCATCCGCCTCTTTCTTCCTTCTTCTCTTGTCCCCACCTCTGTCGCTGGCAGGTTTATTTCTTCATTCATGGAAATACTTGATTTGCTTCAAACCAGTTAACATTTATATATCATATAATTATATAATTTATATTTATAAGTAATATAATTATACAATATATCTGCTATGAACTAGGCGCTGGGAAGTGTCTTTGAGGATTTTCCTCTTCCTGCTCCTCACAGGAGGAAAGCAGACAGGGAAGCAACTCACCTGAATACACAATAAAATTGAATATCTGGCAGATGCAGCTAAAGGTACACGCTGGACACACCAACAAGGACAGAGCAACTAAGTCCGACCAGGAGGGCCGGTGACACCTTCCCAGTGAGGTGGCATTTGTGTCAAGCCTGGAAGGAAGAGTAGCGTTTTGTCAGATGGGCAATTTGGATAGTACCTCTGGGAACAGTGTGAGTGAGGACATGGAAGCACATATGGGCAACATGTGGAAAGAATGGAGGAAGTTAAAAGGGAGGGAGAGGAGTCCTTGACAGCCACACTGAGGAATTTGGACCTGATTTGGGAGGAGCTGATCTTCAGCTATTGTTAGACTTTCTTTTCTTCCCTCACAGCTCGGAGAATGGTCGGGCATTGGTTTGGTTCAGTGATAGCAAATAAGCTGGCTCCCACTGTGATGTCCCCAATGCCTGGCTCAGCGCTGGACACATAGTAGGCACTTAGCAAGTGCCTCCTGAAGAAATCAATGATAAATTTCACATGGTAACTCTGCTTCCTGGGAATGCGGTACTAAGAAGAATTCTGGGGCTCAGTCTGAGTGAATCAGGAGTGTGCCGTGGATCAGTGATGGCTGGGTGGCGGTAGGCCAGGGCACTGGGGCCGTCGTGCCAAGTCTCGCCATCCCTGCTCTAGAGGGTCCTTCTGAGATGGCCCCTGCAGTGCCTCACCCCTGGGAGAAGACAGCCCAGGTGAGCTTCGGCTATCAAGTGGTGTTGCCGACTTTCCGAAATTCAGACCCGCTCGTTTCACGAGCGGGCCCTGGTTTGGGTGCCCTGCTATCTGAGAGGGAACGCCTGCCAGTTGTGGGGAGAACCTCCCATGTGGACCTCCCCCTGGGGACCCCTCATTCTGGGAGGGTTAGAAGTGGGTTTGAAACAGGCAGAACTAATCTGTAGTGTTGGCGCCAGGCTGGTGGTGACCATGGTGGGGAGACAGTGTCTGGAAGTGGGCAGCAGGGGCTCAGGAGGCTGGTCACGTTCCGGTCATTGACCTGGGTGCTGGTTACACAGGTGTGTTTATGTTGCGAAAATTCGTCAGATTTTACCTCTAGGATTTATATACTTTTCAACATGTGTGCTGTACTTCATTAAAAAGTTTACTTTCAAAAAAAAGACTGTAAAAGCGAGGCCTGAGGAGTGCAGCCTTAGGCAGACTTGCCGAGGGAGGGTCAGATGCTGGCAGGGTGCAGTTCTGTCCCTTCTCAGAAGGTGGCAGCGCTGTTCCTCTTGATAAACTGCGAGCACAGAGCAGGACTCCTGTTTCTTCCCCTGCCATTTCTGGAGGCTTAATGCCACTTGATGCTTTGATCATCCTATTCTTTATCTTTGGGATCCAGATTATTCCCTCCTTTCTTCCATCCCAAAGACTTCTTTTTTTATTTCTCTGAAGAGTTACCAAAGCCATGTACTCACAGTGAGATCCAAGAGGAAAAAACCTCAAACACAGGTTCAGGGACACCGGCACCTAAGACAGTAACAGCAGAGTCATCCTCCTGGCACCGAGCACAGCAGGGAAAGGTTGCGGTCTGTTTCTTTCGTGTCAGGCAGCAGCATGTAGAATTATTTGAGGAAGATTCCAATCTAAAAGATGAACTAATACTCAAAAACCTGCACCCTGAGTATGAGCACAGGTCAGCCCCATGGAGCCCACTGATGCTCAGTGATGCTCCATAGGGGATGCGGGGAGGCGTCCCTTCCTTGTGGAACACTAGCTCAGTTTGCTTTGTGCTTTTAAATGCGTGCATATCTAGTCTCTTCCTTCACCTGCCCAATAAAAAGTAGCCATGTGATTTTCTTCTTTTGTTTTAAAACTGTTGTTGTCTTGTTTATGTATTGAGGTGAAGTCCAGGTCCCACCTCAAATTGGATGGAAAGCAAAACGGCTTCAGGAGCCAGCAACAGCAAACACCTAGTGTCGTCTTCTTCCATCCTACCATCCATCTGTCTGTTCATTCACATTTGTTCAAGCATCCATCCGTGTTTTGAACATTTTTAAAGAGCCTGTCGCCCACTGGGCTCAGTGCTAACTGCTAGGCATAGAGGGAAGAATGAGAGAACAGTCCTTGCCAGGATGGCTGTAGGGCAGGGGATGGACCAGTATTTGTGACGTAATCACAACACAGCCTGGTCACACTCTTCATGATGGGGTGTGCCAGACCCTGCGGGACACAGAGGAGAGCCCGGAGCTCTGTGAACGGGACTGTGTGCAGGGGACAGGGGTGGCCACCAGCAAAGGGAATGCCTGAGTTCAGTGGTGAAGGGTGAGTCCACGTTTCCCCAAGAACCCAGGCTGAGATGGGCATTCCTGCCAGAGGGTACCCAGTCCCGGGGAGCCTGGCACATTCTGGGAACAACCAAGTGTCCATGTGACCTCTGTGAGGAGCAAGTGTGTTTAAGTGAGAAGACACCAAAAGGTAGATGGCGGCTGATGCTAGAGAAAACCGCACTCTCAGTGTCTGGGCCGCAGTTCTCTGAGCTTCCTGAGGAAAATGCGGGCCTGGGTCCCTAGGCTCAAAACTCCAACCTGCCCTGGATAGGGCCTGTGTGGCCTGAGGACACAAGGCTTCTTGTGGCATCTGTGCCAGCGTTCCTGAAAAACGGAACCACAGACACTGTTGCTCCTTCTCCAAGGTGCTTCTCTAGTAAAGTGCAACATAAGATCCAAGTGCATGATTTTTAAATGATTTCTCCTATCTTTCTATGTAAAGGACTCACATTTTCTGGGAATCTTGCTGGGACGTGAACTGTGGCACAAAGAGACATCATTCTGCCGCTTGTGACTTTGCCAGGATGTCTTGGGGGAGGTGGAAGGAAGGCAGTTTTGTGACTCAAAAGAGTTTATTATTAGGATAAATTTTAGAGTGTGAACAATGGTGTGATTACTTATTTTTGTGCACACACATATGTGGAATTTCTTCCAAATTAACATGGTAGTGTGCTGGATGCGCCCTGTAACACTGAATGACACTGAATATTTTTTTCTTTTAGAGATTGGTACCTGAGCTAACATCTGTTGCCAATCTTTTTCTTTTCTTCTTCTTCTCCTCCTCCCTCTCCCCCTCCTCCTTCTCCTCTCTCTCCCCTTCTCTCTCCCCCTCCTCCCCCTCCTCCCCCTCCTCCTCCCTCTCCTCCCCCTCCTCCCCCTCCTCCTCCTCCTCCTCCCACTTCTCCCCCTCCTCCCCCTCCTCCTCCCTCTCCTCCCCCTCCTCCCCCTCCTCCTCCCTCTCTTCCTCCTCCTCCCTCTCCTCCTCCTCCTCCCCCTGCTCCCCCCTCCTCCTTCTCCTCTCTCTCCCTTTCTGTCTCCCCCTCCTCCCCCTCCTTCCCCCTCCCCCTCCCCCTTCTCCTCCTCTCTCCCCCTCCTTCCCCCTCCCCCTCCCCCTTCTCCTCCTCTCTCCCCCTCCTCCCCCTCCTCCTCCCTCTCCTCCACCCTCCTTCCCCCTCCCCCCTTTCTCCTTCTCCTCTCTCTCCCCTTCTCTCTCCCTCTCCTCCCCCTCCTTCCCCCCTCCCCCTCCCCCTCCCCCTTCTCCTCTCTCTCCCTTTCTCTCTCCCCCACCACCTCGCCTCCCAGTGCATAGCTGTATATTCTAGTTGTTGGTCCTTCTGGCTCTGCTATGTGGGATGCCACCTCAGCATGGCTTGATGAGGCATGCCATGTCCACACCCAGAATCCAAACCAGTGAAACCCTAGGCTCCCGAAGCAGAGCACAAGAACTGAACTACTCAGCTATGGGGCCAGCCTGACACTGAATAATTTGAATGAGGTCTCAAGACTATGTGTTACAATTTCATTTGAACATTAAATATATTGTATCTTTTCCACCTCGTAAAATATCCCCCTCTGTCCCCAACCATCCCCAAACACACATGCACACACATGTACACATGCATGCTCATAACAAGATTTTAAAATACAAAGACCAGGAATCCTTTTTTCCTAGCTGACCGTCATGTCTTTCCCAGTCAATCCCTTTGTTCCCCTCCACTCCCCAGAATCCACTAGAAACTTTCCTTTGAACCATCTCTGTCCGCACAGCTGTTATGACAGGAACCACACAGTATACTAATCAGAGGCCTGTCCAGAGGCCTTACTCAGTGTCAGAGTTCATCTAAATGAGACAGCCTCGTATGTGGAATAAGGTCCTGTTAAGTTAGCAAAGCCACCTCCTACCTACACCACTAGAGCCAGGTTTGTGGCCTGTTTTGGCTCTTTGAAGTCACTGGTGTTTTGAACCTCTCAATAAAAGCCCCCCTGTGTAAGTGAACTTGAAGCACCAAAGGATTTGTATGCTGAGAGGGCTGTCGTGCTGCTGGTGACGCTCGTGGGGAACATCACTCAGTCTCCCGCGTGTGGACATTCCCACCGCGGTCTTTGTGAATATGAAATACGTACACGTTATCAGCAGGCGTCTCCACAGATCGCTCTTCGCCGCTGGAATAGCTCTTGCTCCCATGCTTCAAAACTGAGTCAGGTGGATTCTTCAGAATAAACTATTTAAAATCTGAAGTAAAGTAATTTCAGTATGAGGGTCAACCTCTACTTATCCTCCTCAGAAAAAAAGTTCATATTTCACTATTTAGCCAGTAAGCGTGTGACCAAAACTACTTTTTAAAAAATAGACACCATAAATAAATTATAAAACCATCCATCCTATAGAATACTAAATAACTTTAAAAATGAGATAGATCTATATGGACTGTTGTGGAAAAATCCATTCAGATTGTTAAATGAAATACCACAAAGTAATATGTACATTATGATCCCATTTATTTAAATCCAAAGAAAAAAATCTGTTAAACCATGTACCTGTATATACGTGTTTGTATGGAAAAAGCATTAGAAAAAGTCTCCAGACTTTTCCAGGGTTAGTCACCAAACCATTAATAAAAAACGCCTCCTCAGAGAGGAGGAGGCCTAGAAAAAAGGGGGTAATGTTTGAATTTGAACTGAAAGGGTATATTCATATGTAATTTGTATGATTTAAAAAATTTAAAAGGAGGCAGGCCTGGTGGCGTAGCAGTTAAGTTCGCACGTTCCACTTCGGCGGTCCGGAGTTCGCCAGTTCGGATCCCAGGTGTGAACGTGGCACCGCTTGGCAAGCCATGCTGTGGTAGGCGTCCCACATATAAAGTAGAGGAAGATGGGCACGGATGTTAGCTCAGGGCCAGTCTTCCTCAAAAAAAAAAAATTAAAAGCACTGTAAGCAGACACTGTGTGTAAGGTTAAGGAGTCAAGTACCCTCTTGAACAGAGCCCCATTTAGACCTCCGTGTCCTCTTGAGCCCTTCCACACGCTGGACTCAGCAGGTAGCTGATGTTTGTGTGGTTCTTTAAAATTCACAAGTATTTTCCTGTAATCATTTCATTTAATCTTCCCAACGCCCCTTTGAGTCAGATTTTTATTACCTCCGTTTTACGGATGAGCACACCAGTGCTAAGAACAAGTAAGTGACTTGCCTGTGTCCGAGAATTCATTGAGAAGCAGAACTAAGGTGCAAACCCAGGCCTTCCAGATCTGAAGCGTGGTGCTCTTTCCACTTCACCGCCATGGAAAATAGTTAATACCTGCTGATTTGACTTAATTTTCTTGTCTCCTGTTTATAAGGAGCCATTTGTTCAAGTTGGGTGTACAGGCGGCATTGGTCAGCCTACCTGTTTTCAGAAAGGACAATGGACTGAATCCATCAGCTGGTCAGGTTTGTATTGCTCTTTTCTAGATGCTTCGAATCCCAACCCCACCAGTTGTGTTTTCCTGTTATCTTTTCCCAGAGAGCCTTTTCATAAGCTGCTGGCTCAAGGCCTTATCAAGGGGCAGACATTTCGCCTACCGTCTGGACAGTATGTACAGAGAGAGGAAGTAGATCTCACAGGTAAGAATGGCCCATCCAGGGACTCACAGAGAACTAAGGCCAGGCCTGAGAGCCATTGAGCAAGCAAGTATACACTGCAAGGCCCTGGCTGGGGGCAGAATCCAGGAGAGGGACCTGCTGGCCTGTTGGTCTCGAAGCCTCAGCTTGCTCTGGGCCAGCACCCTCTGAAAGCTGGGCTGGGGCTGGGGCTGGCTGTCTGCTCCTCAGCCCCATCCCCATCCAGCTTGTGTCAGTTCAGCTTCTGGCAGGGTTTTCATTTGTATATAACATAGAGGCTACTCAGGTATGACCTCCTCTCCTAGCCTGTGTTTGACAGCCCGTTGCAGGGACAGAGCCCCTGGACCCAAGAGACATTCTTCCAAGACTGGGGTACTCCCAGTCTTTCTCCCCACTGGTCTAGAGGGCATTTCAGAACTCGGGGGCCACCACTGTACTTACTCCCACAGCACCCCAGAGTAGCTGTCTGGCCCTCACCTGGTAGGGACCTCTCCCGGATTCCCTGGACTTCCCTGCTCCCCCAGCTTTCCCAAGCCTTTTCCTTCTGCTCTGTTTTCACTCATCCTCAAAGATACTAGTTCCTCCTGCCGGATGTTTAGGGGGCGTGGTGAGGATGGATCATGTGCACCCGGCATACAAATAAACAGCATGTTAGAAAGTGGGGAGAGGCAAGTCTATGGAGGCAGCTGTGAGAAACCCCCAGCACTCTGGCCATTACATTTTGAAAACCCGGTGCATGACGGGTGAGATGCGGTAAACCCAGCAACCCTTACATGGTGGGCAGACTCCCAAACCAAACACTGGAGAGAAGGTTCCGGTGGAAGCAGTCGGTGGAGTTACCTAATTAACACAGTGATATATCAGGGTTTGGAATGGGCACTCTGGTCTATGGGAGAGCAAGAAGCTGGAGAAGCAGGAATTGGCATTGTTTCTCCAACATAGGCCAGAGGGGAAAGGAGCTAAATCCCGGGGCAAACAAGTTTCGGCTGGTAGTGAAGTACTCTGTGTTGTGGGCAGGGCTGCCATGTATAGCTGAGCAGTTTGTGTACTGCTCAAAGGCACCCAGCCAAGGGGTGAGCAGAGCCCGAAATCCCAGCCACTTGCCAAACTGTACACCTCAGGGCCACGTCTGCCAAAAGAGGGCACCTGTTTCTAACTTCTCAGCTCCTCTGCCCAGAAAGATGCCTTTTTCCTAATTCGCACAATAGGGCTATAGAGGCCTGCTGCAGCCTGGAGAGGGTGTGTGGGGTAGGGAGGCAGTGGTTCCCTGAGCCTCACCACAGCCAGCATAGAACATCTTCCAGGACTTCAGTCTCTCTTTGCTCTGATGTCTGGGGCCAGGCCGTGTCATGGATGTCGTTTCCCTTCCTATGCAGACTGGCACCCTGAGCGAACGTACTTGGACCGGCAAGGGCAGGCCTCCATCTACTTCGTGGGTGTGCCTCTTGTGAAGTCTAGAGTTGGTTTTTAGGTAGATACACCATCCATTGGGAGTTTGGTTGCTGTTGGAGTCAGGGATTATTTGCCTGGAAGAAACAGAAAGCCACCCAAAGGTGGGTTTGGCACAGGGATATAGGGACATCACCCAAACTCCACTGCAGGAGGTACACTCGGGCCTCCCGGCACGGAGGGAGTCACCAGGCCACTCCGGCCTCCTCTTTCTCGAGCCTCTAGTGTCTCTTCCTGCTTCTGTCTGTTCTTCTGCCTGATCCTTCCTCTGCCAGGCTTGAATTCAGCTCCCCCTAATTCGTTTACAGAGTGACCTTGAGGAGCCACAGTGCCAAGTCTTGCCCCATCTCCCTAGGACCTTATAGTTCCAGTGCTCAACAACATCGAAACAGTTTCCATCTCTAGTTCCAATTCCTGAGAAAGAGGCTTGGCCTGATGAGATGTCCTTCCTGGTCCTAGCCACTGGAGCTTGGCAACAAGGTCACCTCATCCAGACATGGCCATTGAAGGCCTCCTCCATCAGCACCATCTGGACCAGTGGTGTGTGGGTGAGGCGGAGACGTGTCAAAGAATGTGGTGTGGCAGGCCAGCACCGCCAAGGGACGCACATTTAGTGTGAGCCCAGTGAGTTAACTCCATGGGCCCCAATAGTGCAAGACCATGTTTTGGTGACTATGGCATGGACGGGGGACCAGGCCTCGAGGTGAAGTGACCTTTCAGGGTACTTTGCTGCTCTGAGACCCTGACTAGTCAGCTGCCAGCTTCCAGAGGAGACCCTGAAGCCATAAACAAAACAGCAATGTGTGCGAGTCTTTCTTATCCTTTTTTACTTTCATTTTTTGTATACAAGTAATTTACTTTTATAAAGGGGGAAATTTCTTCATCATGTTTTGCAGTGGAGAAAAAGCTGGCACAGCCCATTACAACTAGTATATATTGATGAAAGGAAGATTTGTGGTGGGACATGGCCCTCATTTATTTAAAAACAAAAACAGGGGCCAGCCCTGTGGCCAAGTGGTTAAGTTCACGTGCTTAGCTGTGGCGGCCCAGGGTTTCAGGTGGTTGGGATCCTGGGCGCAGACATGGCACTGCTCGTCAGGCCACGTTGAGGCGGCGTCCCACATCCCACAACTAGAAGAACCTGCAACTAAGATATACAACTATGTACCAGGGGGGATTTGGAGAGATAAAGCAGAAAAAAAAAAAAAAAAAGATTGGCGACAGTTGTTAGCTCAGGTGCCAATCTTTAAAAAAAAAAAAGAAAAAGAAAAAAGAAATAAAAACAATTTTTATCATATACTATAGAAGGAGAGAAAGAGGCATATTAAGTGAATTGGTGAGATTCTTCAAATGGACACTCGTAGTTGCTCACCCAGTATTTTCTTATTGAATACAGTGTTATAGAATCAATTCAGAATCCCACATACCATACCTGTGAATTTTTTGGGGTCTAGGTTCTGTTCCTGTTCATGCAGAAACAAAAGAGAAGTTGGAGGTGACGTGGGAGAAGATGAGCAAGTCCAAACACAATGGGGTGGACCCCGAGGAGGTGGTGGAGCAGTACGGCCTCGACACCATCCGGCTCTACCTGCTCTTTGCCGCCCCTCCTGAGAAGGACATCTTGTGGGATGTGAAGAGTAAGTCCCTTCCCCTTACTGGCCTGCCTCCTTTGGGATCCGCCTCGGACGGTGGAGGAATCTGCAGAAGGAGATGTCTGTGCTGGAGACAGTAGTGGAGGAGCCTGGGAATCAGCTCCATGAAGCGAGGAGTAGTTTGTCCAACATCCTGTCCCATTCCTAGACCAGTGTCCTCAGCTGTCGGGGAGCCTCAGAATCATTTGGGGAGCTCCTTGTGATTGCAGACTCGCAGTCTCACCCCTGCCCTGCTGACACAGCCCTCAGCATGGGGCCCAGGAGCCGGCCTTTAACGAGCCTGTGGTGTTCTGATGCGGGTTCTATGAGGACCCCACCTTGAGGACATTTCCTTGTAGACAGACCAGCTTCCATGCTACTCCTGGGCCTACTGTAGTCCTTTCTTGATCTCCCCAGAAAGGTTTTTTCTAGAACAGTGTCATCATCCCTCACCAATCTAGAAAACCCCTCCTGGGGCCTGGTTCTGATGTTACCTGTGACCTCTTCCGTCACCCACAGCAGCCTCCAGAGCCCCCTCAGGGGAGATTTGTCTCTCCAGGGTTGTTTAGATCTAAAATGGCAGGAGGTAAAATAATCTCGGGTACCTGGATATCCTAGACTGACCTGTCCAACAGTCATTCCCTTTTCCTTCATGTGGTCTGCCCCAAGTGGTATTATAGGAAGAAAAAATCAGATGCCTGGGATCACCATTTATCTCAACATGCCATTTCTAATGAGATGCGTGGTCACAGATGCCAGTCCTAGAACCAGCGGCATTCGAATCACTGGGGACTTAGAAAGAGCAGACATTCAGGTGCGGGTGCTGGTTCCCTACCCGTCTCTGAGGGATGGGCTCCAGGAATCTGTTTCTAACAAGCCTTCCAGAAGGTCCTGCTGTGTATCCAGGCTTTAGAATGCCTAGTCTAGAGACAAAGAGTAAAAGGCCTGGACTGGACCCAATTCGGCTAGCCATGTGACCCAGGGTCACCATTTGAAGCTGTTCAGCTTCTCGAGAAGATCAGATTAGCAACTAGGTTTGATGACTGTGTTTGAAATATGTAATACACACACATCCAGTGAGGACAGGGATGTGTTAAAACACCTCATGCTGTACAGCAGTGCGGCTCCAAGTGTGGTCTGCAGACCACTGCTGCTGCGTGTTCCCCATCCACGCGAGATGAGGAACTTGCGCCAGGGTAAGTCACCTGTGTCTCCAAGCACGTTGTTAGTTCCACGGACATTTTTGTCACAGCAAGCTTTCTTAACCGAGGAGGCAGGGCACTGATACATATCCTGGCCCAAGCTTCTAAGCTCGTCGTAGGCCAGTGACAGTTGGCTGGCAGCACGTTGCTTAGCTCTACCACCCGGTGCTCTGCATACCCGAAGCTCTGAGAGATGATGGAGTCAGTCCTGCTCTGAGTTCCCACACACTGGAAGCCAGGGAGGAGCCTTCAGCCTGCCTTTGGAGAAATCCATCAGGGCACCATGAAGTGTCTCTGAAATTCACCAGTGCTCTTCCTTCTTAGGTATAACCAAATCACTCATTCTCACGTGTCTCTCTTTCTCTTTCTCATTTACCAACACTGAACCCAGCTGACGCTCTCCCCGGGGTGCTGAGATGGCAGCAGCGTCTGTGGTCCTTGGCAACCCGATTCATTGAGGCCAGGGCTTCTGGGAAGGTTCCCAGGCCTCAGCTGCTGAACGATGAGGAGAAAGCCGAGGCCAGGAAGCTCTGGGAATACAAGAACTCGGTCATCTCTCAGGTCAGAAACTTTCCGGGGGCCACTGGTTGTTTCTGTAACGGAGCACTCGTGGTCTGTGTGGGCCACCTTGCCTTGGGGTGGGCCACTCTGGGTCTTCTTCCTTACTTATTTGGGTGGCCCCACCTGCCTTGATTAACTATCTTACTACTGTAGACATTTCACCAAGGTGGAGCAACAGTACAAACGTTCTAATGGAAAGAGATGCTCGCAGAACATGACTCCCTCCAATGAGATCTCCCGTTTGTCCATCCCAGATCTCAGGAAGCTGTCCACCTTCCATTGTTTCCATATTTAACACATCCAGGCAGAGAACCAAATTCAGAATCACGCTGATGACGCACCACATTTGTTACGTTAATAGAAACAGAATTTTAGAGCTGAAAGGGGCGTGAAGAGACTCTCCTCTTCATCCTCCTCATTTTACAGATGGGGACAAAAATGAGGCACAGAGAGGTTAAATTTCTTGAGGAAAGTCACACAGCTAGTGAGGAACTGAGCAGAGACTAGCATCCAAGCTCCCTGGCGCTCAGCATAGCAGAGACTTTCCTGCTCAGTTACTTTGTTATACAATATCCATATGAGTTACTGTGGGTTAATCTTTGCAGATAAATGGTTTATTCATGTTGGCTTCTTAGAGAATAGTATATTATTGTCTAAATCATTTCAAAAGATTCTTCAGTGATAACAAATCCCTTTAAATTTTTTTATCCAGAAGTCCACTATAATATAGTGACATTTGCCTTTATAGGAACTTTGTGAAAAAAATGCCATATGTTCCTTCTTTGAAGGAAAGCATTTAGGAAATCTGAAGCCTTTTTTAAATGGGTACCAGATACCCTAAATGTTCCTTAGTCTGATTTTTTTTTTTTTAAGATGTGCTGATTCAAACTTGTAAAGTCTGCCCAGGTCACTTATCTAGACTCTGATAACTGATGCCCTTGAAGGCTTTTCCTCTCTGGGTATAACCTGAAGTGGCCCTGGGTCCAGCATGGTCTCATTTGGTGACACTTCTTCAGCTGTATTTCCGTCCTGTGTGTTCTGATGTGGAGAAAGGGAGCTCACAGAACTGAAGTCAGCGACCTGAGTGATGCTGAAGGATTGTTTTCATACTGCATATTTTCTCTCTGGATTTGGCAAATTCTTCTTTTCTGTCAGATAATAGAATTGGGTTATTTCAACAAGTTGGGAACTCTTGACATCTTAAAGATGTGTTGTTTTTCTATGTTCTTGCCCATGGTCAAAATTGAAAAGCGCACAAACAGGAGAAAGCTGACAAATCATATTAGTGTTCTCATGTGGACTGTATGTTTGAAAGTACAGCTAACCTCATCCCACGTGCTCGTAGTCTCCTTTGGACCAAAGTCAGGGAGCCGTGAGAAGTGGCAGCCTTCACCGCATCTCCTGGGGGCTGTTCTTTGATGTGCGCTCGGCAGCGGGTCCTGCCTGCCTGCTACAGGAGCCAACACCGTCCCAGATAGGGGGAAGAGGGCAGTCTCTAATGGTGGAAACAACACTGACCTTGATTTTAAAAATCCTCGTGCTGATGACACATAGTGATTACAGACAGTCCCTGATTTACAACGGTTCAACTTATGATTTTTCAACTTTAAGATGGTGCAAAAGCGATATGCGTTCAGTAGAAGACATACTTAGAATTTTGAATTTTGATCTTTTGCCTGGCTAGCGATGTGCAGTACAATACTCTCTGGTGAAGCCACAGCTTCCAGTCAGTCATGAGGGTAAACAACTGGTACACTACGACCGTCCTATACCCATCTGACCCTTCTGTTTTTCACTTCCGGTACAGTATTCAATAAACTACATGAGATATTCAACACTTTATTGTAAAATAGCCTTTGTTTGGATGATTTTGCCCAGCTGTTGGCTGATGTAATAATGTCCTGAGCAAGTTTGAGTGAGGCTGGGCTGAGCTTTGATGTTCGGTGGGTTAGGTGTATTAGGTGCATTTTCACCCTCTGATATCTTCAACTTGCAATGGGCTTATTGGGATGTAACCCCATCGTAAGTCATGGAAGATCTGTGCTTGAGATAGTGAAAACATTTATAAATCGCTCTGATTGCATTCATTTCATTTCACATTTTTTGGATAATTCAGTTTTGTTGTGGACTGCTTAAAGGAATTTTGAAGAAAGTGAATAATTCAACATTTACCAATAGGTGACCGCCCATTTCACAGATGACTTCTCGCTGAATTCTGCGATTTCTCATCTGATGGGACTCAGCAGCGCCCTCCTGGTAAGTGGCCTGTCTGCCCTCATTCGCTGGTAGCAGAGGAGGGAAGGTGGCTTCTAACCCTCTGGTGAGGTGGCCTTCAGGGTCCCAGGTGGGGGACAGAGAGCAGCACTGCAGCGTCACCTCCTCAGTGTGGCTCTGTTATCTTAAAGAAGCATTTTTTCCGTAGTCACAGCCTAATTTTATAGCTAGAAGATCCGTAAAGATTGTCTGGTCCAAACCCCCTCCCCACGACCCCCTATATTTTGCAGATGAGGACACCAAGGTTAGATGGCGTGTCCAGTTGATGAGTGATATATTCAGGAGCAGACTTGGGCCTCCTTGTCTTCTAGCTCTGCTCTTTTCTTCATGCTGCCACTCCCTGATTTCCTGAATGATCTGTGATACCCCCTTGGCATCTTTAACATTGTACATCCATTTAATGTAGATGGATCAGATTTGTTCTCACAGAAAACAAAAATCAGCCTTTCAATATAGACTCATCTTCTTGCTACAGGTGACTGTCATTTTTCTTGCCAGGGGAAGGATTTGTCAACAAATGGAGCTTAGGCAAGTGGTCAGCTGTTTGGACAACAAAAAACATGCGTTAAAACTATTAACAAATGCTTTTTATAATGAAAGACTCTCCAAACTTTAAGGACAGTGGAAGAAATTTACAGATTTGACTACATAAAACTTACCATTTTTGGTAGATTAAAACATGCCGTATTAAAAGGTAGATAAAAACTAGGAAAAACATTTATAACAAATATGTCAGGCAACAGGCTTAATGTCTCTAATATATAAAGAGCTCTTACATATTAAAACGAAAATACTTAGCCTAGAAATGATCAAAGGATATGGTGAAAAGTCACAGAAGATGAACTAGAAATAGCCAATAAATTTGCAGAGAAAAAAAATCTGCCTCACTACTTATCGTGAATTGCAAATTTAAAATGAGATGCTATTTTTTCAGCTGTCAAATTTGCAGAGTCTTTACCCTGACTGTTCTCCATGCTGTCACAGACAGTGAGATAGGTTCTCAGGCACCAGCGATGGGTGTGGTTGGTGCAACCTCACCAGGAGGCACCCCAGCTGTGAGGTCGGTAGGTAGCCCTGGGGTTGTTTATGTCCTTTCACCATTGGCAGGGCATCCACTGGCAGATGATTAGTAATCACAGAGACTTGGAACCCCAAATGTCCTCCAATGGGGAAATGGTGAAATGATTTATGTCATATCAATAAGAAGGAAATGTGCCACCACCCTTAACATCATGTCTTCCAAGATCCTTAATATCAGAAACTGTTCACGACATAACGTTAAATACAAACACAATACAAAAGTGTGCATGTGGTAAAAACCCCCATCATGAAAATGTTTTGTGTCTGAGTGTGTATATTCATATATTTTTGCGTTTTGGGAGACTAGGATAAAATCCACTGGTTTTTTTTCTGGGTGGTAAAATTGTGAGCGGTTTTATATTTCCCAAATTTTCTGTGCTGAGTGTGTGGGGGTTTTTCAATCATGAAAAAGAGGCAAATATAGAAAAATTAAATTAAAAAATGAAGTTTCTACTCCCCACCAGCTAGTTCTTTTCACAGCCCTCCCAGTAGACTTTCTCTGTACCCTTACCCATGAAGTTATATTCAAATCTCTTAGGCGATTTTTCAAAGATCAAACTATAATGGAAAAACTACCTTCCTCCTGAGCCCTCCACTCTCCCAGCACCTCCACGTGTTCAGCAGCCTGGAAGCTCCCTGAACCCCGTCCTACTGGGATTGCTATGGAGGCTTCCTCACGTAGGCATGATCAATTATTGACTCCGTTTCCAGCCCCTCTCCCCTCTCTGGAAGATGGGGGTGGGACTGAAAGTTCCAAGCTTCTAGTCATGGCTTGTTCTTTCCAGTGTCCAGCGCCCCCCCCCCCCCCCGGAGCTATTCGAGAGCCCACCCAGAGTCACCTTATTAGAACAAATATGCTCCTATCCCCCAGGAAATTCCAAGGAATTTAGGAGCTCCACATCAGGAACCCAGGACAAAGACTAAATGTGAGAGCAAAAGATGCTCCTGGTGCTCTTATCACTTAGGAAAGTACAAGGATCTTAGGAGCTCTGTGCCAGGAGGCAGGGACAGAAATTAATATATATTTTTCCATTATTTCACATATATGTAAATGCATTTTTTAAAAGACCACGTATAATATTTTTGGCCTCTCTCTACGCAGCAGAATACATCACCTGTGCCCTGACTTCTAGTTTTAACAAACATCATAAAATTAAACCAAAATTGTTTTGTGACAGAGTGTTTAGAATGTATACCAAATGCCACAACCACATTAAGCTAGTTTTTATCATGACTTCCTCACAGTGCCTTGAGAACTACCGGCTTCGATGAAATCCTTTGGTAACATTCTTCCTTCCTGGCCGTTCTTTGACTCACACCCCAGCTCCCAGCCAGCTGCGCTGACCACACTCCCTCCCCACCAGAACCTGTGGAATCCTGTGACATCCTTGATTCATTTGTCCATTTCCTTCCCAACTGGCTGTAACCTCCTTAAGGGCAGAGACCATGCCCTTCTGGATGGTTTATCCCTAAAGCCTGGCATATAGTAGGTACCCCTCCAATCGAATGGGTGTGGCTGGGTTAACTGATTGGCCACATCTTGGAGAGAAACTGAGTGTTCACAGTGACTGACAACACTGTTTAAGAGACTGGGGCCTGCTGAGATCCCTGAAGGGGAGCAGGAGGACCCCCGCCCTGGGGCTTCCATATGGCAAAACCTTTGAGCAAGTCTCTGTATTTCTCACTGGTCCTGCAGCCGCGGGAAACCTGGCAGTGTGGTTAAGAGTGTGACTGAAGGAAGAGCAGGCTGGATTCTTACCGGGCTTTGGCGCTTGGTTCACTGTGTAACCAGGGGCAGATTCCTTGCCTTCTCTAAACCTTAGCTGCTTCACCTGCCAAATGGATTAAAAGCACCGCCCCCAGAGGGTAGTCGTGAGAACTGAGTGAATCAGCATCAGACTGAGGGCGTAGTAAATGCTCAGTTCGTGGTGAAATGTTTGTTGTTGCTGCTGCTGCAGCTATTTTTAATACTCGGAGTCAGTGGGGAAAGTTCTCTGTCCAGAGCAACATGGGTGGTGACGAGGGCTTCTCCCTCCCTGCTGTGTCCCGGCTGCAGATGCCTTCGTGGCCTTCCTACCCCTGCTTATTTTGTCCCCCTCAGTTTTCTTACATTGCTCTTCTCTCTTCCTCAGCAAGCTTCCCAGAAGGTTGTTCTCCACAGCCCAGAGTTTGAAGATGCCCTGTGTGCCCTGATGGTGATGGCCGCTCCCATGGCCCCTCACATAACCTCGGAGCTCTGGGCAGGTAGGTGGGGAGCCCTTGTCTGACCACTTACTCTAACCAGGATGTGCTCAAGCCTCTCGTTGAGCGTTATTCAGAACTCAGATGTTCTCAGCCATGGGGTCCAGGTTTGGCATCTACACTCGGGACCTCTCTGTCTTGTACTCTGAATGGTGATGCTTTTTCTTGCACATGGTCACCCTTGTTGAAGGGAAAGACACTTCCCCACTTTGAAACAATGTGCCTGGACTAATGTGAATCTTGATGTCATTACTGAACATTCTTTCTCAGAACTCAGCCCCCTGGTAGCCACATAGCATGACCCTATATTATCTTTTTAAGGTGGAAACTCATGTTTAGTCGCACTTTACAGATGGAGAAAAGGGCACCTGGAATGACACTGCAGATCTAAAATTGACTTGTTTAGACCATGATTCAGTCCTCTCCACCAAACCATTATCCTAAACCACACGCTGAGCGGGTCTGACTGCCTGGGGCTCACTTGGGTTAAATGTGGCCTCTGCCCCACCCCCACCCCCCTGGAGATTTTAATTCAGAGCTCTGGGGAGTGACTGGAGAATCTTTGTTTTAGTTACTCCTGGGTGGTTCTAGTGCGCAGTTAGGTGGGCAACTGTGCCGTCAACTGTGAGACCTGGCTCTCAGATGACAGCCTACGACAGGACTTCACTGTGCTTTCTCTCTCTTAGGGCAGCCTCTTGAGAACATTTTACAGGGCTCCTTGGGATTCTAAAAGGCCATCACTGGAAATACCTATCTCATCTCCTTTTAAAAAGTAACTTAAACATTCTTTACATTAAGCTATCATCTTTAACTGTTAATTCCTTTCCTTTTTCTCATCTGTATTTTTTGTTACTACAGAACTACTTTTTTAAATGGTATGAGGTTTATAGTTCTTCCTTTGTCAGAAGAAAAAGAATAGAATTCATTTGCCATTGAATCATTTTGCCCAAGTTATTCTCAGTGCCTGTCGGGAAGTTAGTGCAGTGTTGGAGTGTTTCGCTGCGGCGCTGTGGGGTCTGGATCCCGGCAGGCACAGAGGATGATTACCATCCCTTGACCCCGGCGGAGGCCTGGATGTGGAAATGGAGTGAAGAAAGAAGATGCTGTGCGGGAGGACTTGATGATGGCTGTGCTGGGTGTGGTTCTCCAGACCTTGTATCTGGAGGTCTCCCATGACTTCTGTGGACGTGTTAGAGGAGCTTGCAGGAGACAGGCAGCCTGGATCACCACGTAGACATAATGCTTTTATCTGGGGGCCTCTGAGAAGTAGCAGACCTCACAGCAAGCCCTCCTGAATGTCTCGGCCAAAAGCCCTGAGATGTCATATGGATGGCATCAATGTGTGAAATAAGTAGGATTGATCACGGACTCTACGGAAAAAGTCATTGAGTGGAAGCGCACTGTTACAGTCTTTTAAAGATTAAAGCGACTGGGCCGGCCCAGTGGCACAGTGGTTAAGTCCAGCAGGCTACACTTCAGCAGCCCGGGTTCACAGGTTTGGATCCCAGGCGTGGACCTACACCACTCATCAAGCCACATTGTGGCAGCAACCTAAATATGAAATAGAGGAAGACTGGCAACAGATGTAGCTCAGAGCAAATCTTCCTCATCAAAAAACAAAACAAAACAAAACAAAGAGCTGTCTTAATAATAAGTCCATTTTTTTGCTTTGGATTTTTCAATTATTATTTCAGAAGTGATTCATGTTAATTATAGAAAATAAGAAAGGAATGATGAGTCCCCTTTTTATAAAGTCTTCCACAGTAGACCTCAATACTTCCTTACATTTGGGCTTTAAAGGGTATTGAGCAAGTCGAGGTAAGGGTTTAGAGAAGTCCATTTCTGCTTCAGTGGGTCCGGACCCTAGAATTGTCTCCACATTGGGAGAACTGTGGCCCAGAGAGAATCAGGGACCTCACATCGTTCTCACATTGGGATTGGGTCAAACATAGAGGAATAGGCTAGTGACGTGTAATTGAGCTACTAAAGGATCGTGCACGGAACAGTCTTCAGATATTTCTAGAAGTAGTCCACCTGAAATGCATTTGACTAGGCAGTTCCACTTCTATAAAAGATCTCTCCTAACTAAACTTACTGATGTGGTGTCAGAGAAGAAATGTGGGTTGATCAGTGAGGGAACAAAGAGTCACAGTGTCAGTTGGGTGATGAGGAGAATTTGAGGATTGTTTGAAATTTCTGCCACCCAAGTAGTCTGAGGACTGCAAATTGTGGCAGGATTTGTAGTTGGCAGAGCCGTGCCCATATCCATCAGAAAGCCTTGTTTATGTCCTCTTTTAAAAGGTAGTTCTCTTTGTTTTAAGGGAGTCATTGGAAAGTGGGCACTAGAGCCCCTCTCAGAGTTGCTTCATAATTCCTCAGGAAGACGAGGGAGCGTTGGCTCCTTTTACTTTCCAGCTGAGACAGTCATTTTCCAGTGCCCCCTTTCTTCCAATATCAGCAAGCACCTCTGTCCTGTGAAAGTATTTTTTACCCCTTGAGGAAGAAGAGGACCTGTTTACTTGCTTTCAATGTAAAGCCATGAGCTTAATTTGGATTTTAGCCTTTTGGGTATCTAAAGCCTCCTTAAAATGTTCAGCCAAATGCTGAAGTTCATGCAAAGGGGCGATTTACCAGCCAGATTTTTGCTTATGTACCATATCTACAATTTCTGGCTTTAAACATCCACCAAAAAATGGAAAGGGCATTAGAAATGTCCACATCAGGAGCAAGTCCTGAAAACTGTCTGAAGATGCTGATAGGTCTGCCCCTGAAGTCTCTGATGGCTCGTTCTGTGCTGCTTGAGAGACTGACTCAGGGTCCAGTTTGGTTTAACAGGAAGGATCTGTGGTATAGTTCCCGAAAGATCCTGCTTTAAAGAGTTCTGATTGAGTAAAAATGTATTTTCTTATGTTTTGAGTCATTTTCTGGGTCTTTCCACTTAGCCTTTTCTAACCAAGCTTTTCCATCTCCTTGTCCCTCTAGCAGGTGGATTCGTCGGTAGAGGTCGGAGAGGCCTGGGCCGGATGTATCCAAAACAAGTCTGAACTCTTAAATGGATTTGTCTCTTCCCATTCTGGGATTCGAGAAGTCCCTAGGAGTAGCATGGAGATCTGAACATGACGAGGGCTTAAAATCTACGTGCCAGTCAGTGTCAGGGTCCTGCTTTAGGAGGGGTTGCGGTTTTAAATGATGATAAAGTGGAGATGGAGACGGAGGAGGAGGAGAGGGGGCGATTATACGGACTTCTTGAGCGCTGAACAGGGTTCTAAGGGAGAAGGCAAGGGAGGTAAGGCGAGAGAAGAAAAACTGGAACAGATTTTCGGTGGATTTGCAAGGAAGACAGCTTCTTAAGTTTCTCATATTTGCATTAGTTTTAGCTAAAGAATCTTTCAAGGGAGGCAATTTTCGAGTTCGAATTGTGTTTAGAAGTTTCTTCGTGCCAATTAAAGAAAGCAGACCATGGGAAAATCAGAATTTTCTTTCCTTTTTGTCCTAAGGCACCTCTCAAGGAAACAATTTTATTCGTATCAAAAGTTCCCCAAAGTGGCACTGTAATTCCAAATTGTCTTTGGTGAAATTTGTGCTATTTAAAAAGATATGCACAGGAGTGAGCGACATAGTGAGAAAACATAAAGCAAGCAGGGACTCGGCCTGGAGGAGGCACAGTTTTAGGTTAATAGGACCCACGAGAAGTGCAGCGCATCCGTAGGTTGGTGCTTGTGTGACTTGGTGTCTTGGAGCTTGTCAAAGCCCATCCAGCATGATCAGGGCTGGATAAAACCTCCTGCCTCTAGGTGGACAACACTGAAATAGAAGCAGTTCTCAGGAATAATAGAACAAGGCTGAGGAAGAAGTCCTCGTAAGGTTTTGAAATAGTGACTTGGGGCAAAGTTTGTCCACAGGACAGGGATCTGAGAAGAAACCTATTGAGCAGCTCAGCCCCCAGGGCTGGCTCAAGGATGGCCTTATGGGACCTATGCCGATCCTCTCCCAGTAGACTCTTCCTCTGAGAGACAAACAGCATCCAGGATACTCCACAAGCAGATAGACAGACAAGATGTCAGACAAGCAGGTGTGAGATGCTAGAAAACGGTTTCACCAAAGAACAGTACAATTCTGATTAGAAAATCAAAAACCCAAAGAGGGACTTATTGCCAAGAAAACAAAGTAAACACAGCGCTGAACGGCTTCAACAAAAGCCTGAAGCTCAGTTCAGTCTGTGCTTAGTTCCCAGCCAGGCGTGGGTGGCACATTAAGCAAGTAGCGATGCAAGAGTTCTCAGATGTGCACTTTTTCTGAGTCAAGAGTCTCGGTCCAAGGCAGTGAGGGTCTCAACTGAAACTCGGTGAACCTGCAGTTCTGTCAGTGTCCTCCAGCCAGAGACCACCAGGAACACACTTGTTTTAACAAGTTGGGTTTATTACCAGGGGGAACCATGGGACGTCTCAGTAAGAGGGTGTCAGGAAGGACTTGTTGTAGGATTCAGGCTTTGGTTGGGTAGTTTGGCAAAGGGTCTAAGGAAGTGGGGGTTTGCTCTAGACTGGCTGCAGTCGTCAAGTAGGGACAGTTCTGTGACTGGGTATCTCAGGAAATCTTATAGGGAGCGCAGACCCAAGCAAGAATAAAGTTGTAATTGGTAAAGAAGTAGCAGTCACCATATTTGCTGAGAGAGAGGTATATTTGGTATTTTGTGGGTCACAAAAAACAATGACGTTGTCTTGGTCTGTACTTAGACAAAGTTATGACTTGGTTTTGTTTTGTCTGAATTTACCATGGGTTCAGTGTGACCTAGTCTGACGTTGGTGTTCTGTGAGATCACATATGTCCCACAACAGGATAACATGGCTGAGCTGGGAGCACTAGGCAAGTTTCTAACTGAAGCCTAGCTGTAATTGTCAGACCAGTTCCCGGATGTCAGGGGCTACTTTTTTTTTCTTTTCCTCATTCTCTCACAAGTGGGAGACAATTTAAATCCCTTTACCCTTTGTTGCTAGTGCCGTTGAGTTGATTCCAACTCCTAGTGACCCTGGTACAGCAGAGCGGAACCCTGCCCTGTCTTTTTGCACCATCCTCTCACCTTCGGGCACTGTATCAGACAGTGCTCCACTGCTATTCATAGGGCCTTCATGGCCAATTTTCTCAGAAGTGGGTGGCCAGGTCCTTCTTCCTAGTCTGTCTTAGTCTGGAAGCTCTGCTGAAACCTGCCCACCCTTACCCTTACCCCCAGAAATAAACAATCATTGTCAACATCTTAGTGCAGATCAGTGGTTATATCCGTGTATGTATGTATCTAGGTGGTTTTTGTTTTGTTTTAGTCATCATGTCTCTTTATTAAGGTAAAATTTATGTACCATAAAATTCACCCATTTTGAGTATGCATTTGATGATTTAAGTAAATTTATACACTTGTGCAACCATCACCATAATCCAGTTTCAGAACATTTCTATTACCCCAAAAGGATTCCTCACACCACTAGTCAATCCCACACCCATTCCTAGCTTCCAGCATGATTGATTTCTTTTTTTTTTTTCAAGCAAAGCCTACCTTTTCTTGTTTAGGAAGATTGGCCCTGAGCTAACATCTATTGCCAGTCTTCCTCTTTTTTTATTTTTTTTCTTTCTCTCCCTAAAGCCCCAGTACATACTTGTATATCCTAGCTGTAGGTCATTCTAGTTCTTCTATGTGGGATGCCACCAGAGCATGGCTTGATGAGCGGTGTGTAGGTCCACACCCAGGATCCGAGCCTGTGAACCCTGGGCTGCTGAAGCAGAGCGTGCAAACTTAGACACTTTGCCGCAGGGCCAGCCCCCGGCATGATTGATTTCTGAGGGCAGTTTGAGCATTGGAGTCTGTGTTCATTTCAGTTGAGAAGGTCTTCACTCAAGCTTTACAAATCCATAGCAACTAATTTTTTTTTTAATTCAGAGAAGCAATGGGAAGCCTTTATCTCCTGGCTCTCGACATATGTATGTGTGTCACCCCTCTGAATGAGCAGCTGGAGCTGTAGTGTGGCACCATCAAGTGAGAAGACCCACACACCAGGCATACAACCCAGGCTATTAACTCACAGGTGTTGGTCAGGTGCCCTCAGGAGAGAATGGGGACATGAACTCTTCCTGCCTCTGTCTACAGCTGATAAGGGCCATTGTCTCAAGATGTCGAAAGTCCTTTGCAAACAGAGGCACTATATTGTGAGAGGGCATCATTATTGTCATCCCACACTGTCAGTCATTCTCATTTCAAGGTTTTGGGACAGTTTTCATACATACTTCATTTATTCTAGAAAACTTAGCTTTCATATAGCTTCTGGTTTCATTCCTACATCTCTAAGATATAACCTCACTATAATGGGAATATGGTAAGTGAGGCTGGAATGTTCAGAAATTACCATTTCCCAGAGGTCCCCAGAGAAGCAGATTTTCATAGGAGAGCTTCTCCCCGCAGAGCAACAGAATTGAGACCTGTCTTCTCGGGGAGATTTGGCGTCCTGTGGGCAAAACGGCCATCATCGCCCTGGATAAAAAGCAAAGATTTCAGAGAAGCCCAAAGTGCTTGGAACCTACTTGTCCTCTATCAGATGCTTAAAGAGTCAATGGAGACCTTCAGTAAGAAACAGAACCACTGTCTTGGCAGTTTGCAAACTTTAACAGGATGAGGAAATCTTTTTTTCCTTCCTGAAGCTTGAGATCTGAGAAGCTCAAGACACCACATGTGAAGTTACGAAGTTATCTTTTGTTTACCGTAATAGAATGTTGTCCTGTCTGTGAGGGTTTTCACTGCTTGCTTAGGGAAATTTCGTGTATTTGGAGTCACTGATGCTGTTTCCAGATGAAGGACACAGGTTTCCTTTGTTGGTGGACAGTAAAAGAGCAGAAAATCACCATACAGGGAGCTCAGCTTCTTGGTGGTACTCTGGTAAGAGACAATCTCATCATTATCAAAAATGACCTTTCTAACTGGGAACAGCATGGATGGATCTCAAGGGATTATGCTGAGTGAAAAAAGCCAATCTCAAAAGGTTTCTACTCTGTGATTCCATTTATGTAACGTTCTTGAAATAACAAAATTATAGAGATGGAAAACACAGTGGTGGCCAGAGGTTAGGGACTGAGCAGAGGGGGCAGGAGCCACAGAAGAGGAGCCACAAGGGAGCCTTGTGGACATGGAACAGTTCTGTGTCTTGACTGTGGTAGTGGTTACGTGAAGCTACACACACACACACACACACACACACTCACACACACACGGTAGTGCCTTTAAAACTTGTGAAATCTGCATAAGCTCTGTGGATTGTACGAATGTCCATTTCTTGGTTTTGATATTGTACTATAATTATGCCAGAGGTTGCACTGGGGAAGGCTGGGGAGGGGGGCACAGAGCCTCCTGTACATTTCTTTGCAACCACCTATGAATCTATAGTTATTTCAAAATAGAAGGGTTTTGTCGTTGTTGTTTTAAATTGCCTTTCTAAGCCCACAAGCCCTGAGTGTTGAGATTCTGGTTCTGGACCTCTTAGACCATGAGGGAAGAAAGAAGGGAAGAAGGAATTTATTTCCAGTTGAAGAAGGTTTTAATAGACATGTGCTACACACCGACAGACACACACACACACACACACACTTGGCCAGATGCAGCCCTTCATCCCTCTAGTATTTGAAGCACCGTATCTCCTGTGTCACTTGGTAGAGGGCATAAAGGCCAGCAGGAGCACACAGTGACAGTGACAGGGTGTCCTGCCCTAAGTGCCCGAGGAACACTGCTCCTTGAGAGTGACCTCCCTCTGTGCAGGCCCAGCCTCCGAGGAGAAGTGCCTGAGCCGACTGGGAAAGTGTCTCCACCTTCCACTGTAGCCTCTGGGCTTCCTAAAGCAAAGCAAAACCTGGAGTTTTCATTGGAAAGTCCTTCTATGTGCATGTCGTAAACATTCAGCTGTGACCAAGGGTGTGTCCTAAGTTCCCACCCCCGCCGGTGCCTCGGTTGCTCTGCCTGAGAACCTCCACTACTAGTTTGCTAACAGTTTGACAGAAGACCTCAATGCACAAGTGTGGAATGTGAGTCTTTTCAGACTGATGCTAGCATTCCGTACACACGTTTTCCTCTCTTCCCGTACGTGGGAGGAGCAGTTCTGCAGCAGCAGTTGCAGACCCACCTCCTTCTTTGTCACCAGCTATATCGGTTCCCCATGTGAGTGTTCCATAAGTTATTAAACAGTCAGCCACTGGTGGGCGTTTGGGTGATTTCCCTTCTTTTGCCCTTTTTTGTGCTGCTTTGAGATTAGCCCCTTATCCAAAATACAAGTTATTAAAAATGTGGTGACAAGATCTTCATTTCTGTTTCCCTGGCCATTTTTATAGTTCTGGGGTGACTGTCCTGTCTTGATTTCTGCCTCTACCTCGTGTGATCTCCGTTGTCTTCCATCAGCACTTTAACGGTGAAGGTCACAGCAAGGTGACCCTTTCCCTCCCTGGGGCATTCTGAAGGAACTCGCAATCTTGAAGGATGAGTCTGCTGCCACACATCCATTTTTCTTCGTCAGATACAAGTGGCTGTAAAATATTGCAGCTGCAGTGTTTTGTGTACATATATGCTGTATTCATGAATTTCAACAAAACTTCAAACTTTGCAATCATGTGCAAGTGTGTGTGTGAGTATGTGAGATAATCGTAGGGGAGAATAAGATATCTGCTGGTGTTCCAGTGGTATTTTATACATGAATGTGTGTGCTGTGTCAGTGTTGTTATTTCAAAATACTGTCAGCAGAACCCTTTCTGTGGGAAAAGGCTAAAGAGAAGTGGTATCACTTCCTGTCCACTTCCTTGGAATTGCTAAGGCTGGATGAGGCACCCTGGGGTCAGTCCCCACGGAGTCCCTAAGTCCTCCCTGGTGTGTATGAGGGCACGGGGTGGGGGCCGAGGCAGGCCTGAAGTGGCCACTAGGAGAGGCCTGCTGTCCGCAGGCGCCAAGGCCACCCAGCATGCGTCCCAGAGTGCCCTGGCAGCGGGGTGACCTCGCCAGCTCTCAGTAGGAAAAGAGGCTTGGTTATTTCCCAGGAAGGTCAACGACAGCAGCTCTCCCAGAGGAGGGGAAGGAAGGGGCTGGGCCGTGGGCAGCAGCCGGCCCTACAAGGTGGCCTTGTGTGCCCGGGCCTTGCCACTGCCCAGCCCGTGCTCAGACTTCAACCATGTGCTTCCCGAAGGCCAGCTCTCAACCTGACCTGTGTCACGTAACAAAATCATTGTATTTGCCATGCAAATGTTAGGTATTTTTACTTCCCTAAAAAGACCAGAGAGGCAAAAACACTACTACGTAGAGGATCGTGAGTTTCTGTTCCTCCCTGCTGAGCAGGATGGCCCCACTCCCATCTATATGGAAATACTGGCAGGGCCAGGCCTATAAATAAGCATCCTGATTGCTCCAGGAAGGCCAGGCTTCCTCATTTTTTTAAAGTGGAATTTGTAACAGCTTCGGCCCAGAACATTTGTGTCCAAGGTCCTTTCATCTCCCAGGCATCCTGTACAACTGCCATATGGAGGTTTTGGGATTCTTCCCACTGCAGCTGGGTCACGGGACAGGCCATACTGGGCCAGCCTGCTCAAATAAAGAAGCAATTATCTCCCTTCTGTGACCTCTGTCTTGTGTTTAGATATAAGTCTTAATAGGATCCCTCCTGGGGAACAAGCAGGAAGCTCCTTTCTGCTTCTGCCAAAAGGCACATCTGTTAGAAATGGAGCAGATTCCTTAGGAAGCGCAGGGACTCAGGGCACAAGGATCAGCCGGACCCGGGGGCGGGCAGTCTTACGCCACTGGGTTCTCAGACCTGGATGGGCCTTCACTTCCCTCAGACTGACTGGCAGCACAGAGTTACAACAAGAGTGCCAGGTAGTGAAACATACAGAGCTACAGCAAATAAATCGGTGACACCTGCACAAGAATTAAGACAGGTCATCGGAATAAAACAGATCAGTGCTACTCGGAGCGGTCCATGGACCCGAGGCCGCTCTAGGAACAGTCTATGACAGTGCATGACGAGATAAGGAGCTGTGCTCAGCACGGACGTCAGCTGTGTCAGTAAGCAGGCAGTTGAGTTAGACTGACCATTCTTTGGTGGCCAGACTTTCTCAATGAAGGAAGCAGTGTGTTGCTTCACATTCTGGCCAGTTCTTCCCCTCGTCACAGGCGGGCACTTTGAGTAGGTTTGTTGTGAATAGTCCTGAAACCATCCCTGGTATAATATATTGAAAAGAAAAATCACAAAACAAGGGGGAAGAGAAGGGTTAGTCAACAAATTGGGTTTGAGAAATTGACCATGTCTTTTTTAGAATAATGTTTTTTCACATTATACACAAAATAAATTACAGATTCAAAAGTTAAGTGGGGAAGAAAATGAAACCTTAAAAAGACACATTAAGGAAAATCTTGAACTGATCTCACAGTGTGGAAAAAACTTTATTTTTAAATATCTTTTCAAATTACAAAAGTAATAAATCTTCCTGGTAGAAAATCTATAAAATGTTCTTGGTTTTTTTTTTAAAAAGTCACCTGTACTTCTGCCTCCTTGGATAATCACTGCAGCTGTTGTGACTATTTCTTCCAGCCTTTTATCTGTTCGAATAAATATTTAATAAAACTAGGGCCATTTTATCTATATTATTGTGTCTTTCCATGAATTTAATAATTATTTTTAAATGTAGGAAAAAAAGAATACAACACTATATATACAGCATGATCCTGATGGTGGGTTGGTTTGGTTTGGTAGTGTTGATTTATACATATAAATATTCATTAAATATATTACATTACTGTCTTTCAATAAAAAGTTTAAAAACTGCTACACAGGTGAACATGATTTTCTTCTTTATATTTTGACCTTCCACAAATTTTCTGCAAGGAGCATGCATTACTTTTGTCATCAACGAAAATAAAACCTTGTCATTCCCAGCCAGCTTCTTGGGACCGTCATTGGTGCAATTCATTTCGTCCGTCCCAGACTCGGCCTCAGGCTATCCCCTGAGCCCTGGGCCCATCCCTCAAATGCATCTCCTGGTCTCAAGGCTAATAATAGCAGGGCGGTATGCAAGGGCCACCCCGCCTCCACCACTTCTGGAAATGCCATTCCCAACATGAGGGCTGTGCAGCTGCCCTGGCACCACCCCAGCATGGGCACGCTGGCCACAGCCACTTGCCCGCCCCTGCCCAGGGCCTGCCTCTGGAAGGATGGGGGGCAGTGGGGATAGTACCCTGCCAGTAGTGCCCAGGGATCTGTTTTTCTGATGTGTGTATTTCCTGCACATTTGAGGGCATCTTTTGTGCTCACGAGATCGGCAGAGGCTTGGAAACTAAAACTTACCCTCCTAAGAATCCCCCTGGTTGGTGTCATGAGGCCCTGCCGGTGGGCCCTGTGCAGTCCTGTGGGGGCTGAGCAGGGAGTGCCCCGGGCATAGCCGCCTCTGCTTTGGGGGCTGCAGCGTGAAGCACTCTGGGAAGCAAGACTCGAGAGGGTTTCATTCCTCACTGCTTCCTCAGGTTTGATCCACCCTGAGCCCGGGACGGCTCTTTCCAATTTGGTCATCGGCTGGAGCCTCTCCCGAGAGGAAGTTCAGTGGGAAGGATGAGATCCCTCTGGGAAGGTGGTGACGGGGCACCCGGCTGTTCTCAGCACGCTGGCTCCAGTGACTGTGAGGAAAGGACTGGGTGGCGGCCCTCAGACCACAGCATTTGTGGGCAGGAAAGGAAGCGAATGCAGCTCAGGACTCTGGGATCTGCTCTCAGGAGCACAAAGGCATTCCTTCCCAGCAGACCTGCCGAGAGACCGAGTCGGCAGCCTTGATTTTCCAAATGCACGCTCTAGAACAGCGTGTCTATCCATCTTCACAGCTCTGGGTACTGTTTTGGGGGAAACTAATAGCTATCTGTAAGCCCAGGATGATAAACCGGGCCGAAGTAAGTGGGGAGCACCTGGCAGGCTGTGCAAAGCCGTGGGCTGGCCTCTGGGTGCCTCCTCAACAGCTCCGAACCGGGCTGTGTGGGTCGGGAGCTGTGGACGCTGCTCCCGCAGGCTCGCTGGCGCTCACTGACCCTCTGCTTTGGCTTTGCAGGCCTGGCGCTGGTGCCGAGGAAGCTCTGCGCCCACTATGCCTGGGACGCCGGCGTGCTGCTGCAGGCCTGGCCGGCCGTGGACCCGCACTTCCTCCAGCCGCCCGACGTCGTGCAGATGGCGGTTCTGGTGAGTGTCCCCACAGCCACAGAGCCAGGGCAAACCTGTGGGGCGGGTCACTGTCCTGCCCGTGGCCCACAAACACTAGCTGGGTTTGGAGGCTTCTCCACAGGCCTTTCTGGCCCAGCCAGCCCTCAGCCCAACCTTCAGTTTTGAGGTCATCCCATACCAAAAGCTTGTGAGCATAAAACACTCATGGCCCTCGAGGGACTGGAAGGTAGAAAAAATAAACCTGACCTGCTTTACAGGTCCTCATTGTCTTCCTTTCTACCTGTGTTTCAATCTAAGTTTCATCCTGCTGCTCTGGGTTCTATGGGGGGGCGGGTGATGGTGAGGAGGTTGGCAAAGCGGGAACACCTCAGTCTGCAAAATATATTGTAGAAAGCTACATAAAATGTCTCCCTTTTTTTGGATAAATTGGGTCATTTTAAATACGTAAAAGTAGTTTATTGTTTAAACCTTTTATAGAGCAAATAACTCTTACCATTTATCTTTTGCGTAATTTTTACATATTTAATTTGTTAATTTGAGACACGTTATAAGGAATCTCTCAAATATGCTGATGTAGCTGAAGAGGGTAAGAGGGCAAAGGGTGAAGCTTTTAGCACATCTCTGAACCACACCTGGGGCCAGGTAATTTACATCCGAAATTTAACTCTTAGCACCCTGTACGGTAGGTGTTACCATTCTCACGTTTTTCACTTGAGAAACCGTCTCCCGAGGAGTTCCTCACCTCGCGCAGGTTTACTCACTTACTCATCAGTAATTACCACGTTACCTACTCTACTTCAGGCACAGTGCTCGGCTCAGGCGATACACAAACAGGGTCCCCACCTTCATGGAGCTTAAAGCCTGGTGGGAAAAAGAGAGGAAATAAAAAGGAAAGAGAAAAATAAAATTATTGCAAATCGTGAACACAGTTGCCACGAACTGCCCCTCGGGGCTGAGGGAGAGGACAGCCTCACAGAGGCCCCTGCCCTTCTGCATCTGTGCAAGCCCTGGGCCCACCAGCAGGTCGATGTTTGGACAGACTGTCACTCAGGAGACCGGCTCCTTCACAGCTGCTCCGTCCCCACACCACCTCCCCTGGCTCTGAGTTCCCCACTGAACCCACTTTGCCTCCCCTGCAGAGGGGAGGGGTGGGGCTGCCCTGGTAGGCTTCCAAAAATCCTCACCCAAAATCAGCCTTGTGGCACAGAGAGGCAGTTTCTTAAACTTGAGTAATGTTTATGAAAATAAGTATCTGTGTACCTCTGAGTACTCTTTCTCAGCACGATTGAGAAATTCCAACTTGAGACACTGAAGTTTTAGTCCATGAAAATGTCTCTTCGCTTTAAATTACCACTGCAGAAAAGAAATTAGTTTTGATAATTGGTAAAGTAATTTTAAATTATCTTTGAAAGGAAAACCCAAAATTTAAAGTGTGTAGGACTCCCTGCAAGTCCACCCAACTCGAGAATGTGCGAGTCAGGGCCCCATGCCGTGTGGCAGAGCTGCTGTAGGGCTCTGGGTTCTGCCTCTGGTCCCGGTGCCATAGCCAGAAACAGAAGCTGCAGCACAATACAATGTAATTCAGGGTAATTCGCTTCAGCCATGCCCATGTGCTCTGTGCCCACCATGTGCCAGGCTGTGCCAGATTCTAGGGACACGGAGCCCAGAGGCACCACCTTATCTTCCTGGAGCTTAGCACCCAGGAGGGACAGCTGGGGGGCACACGAGTTGTCCCACATACAGGGTGTTTCTGTAGCCTCGAGGTTAAGATGCAAGAGCTTGCGAGTCGGACCATCCGAGATATAAGTCTCAGTTTTGCAAAATACTTAATTTCTCTAAGCCTTGGTTTCCCCAGATAGAAAATGGAGGCAAACGCAGTTGCCTGCCTTCCCCAGTTGTTGAAAGAATTAGATGGGATAATGCCAGGAGGTGCTTAGCCTGCTTCTGGATGCACTGATGACAAAACCCACTAATGTGTAGTGAACACCAGCTAAGGGCCAGGCATCACCCTAAGAACTTTCCAGATACGAACTCATTTACCCCGCACAATAGCCCTGTGAGGTGGGCACTGTTAGCCCATCTCACAGATGATGCTGATAGGAGACTAACCCCATTTTACAGGTGAGGACACGGTGGCAGTCAGGGCTTCATAACTCTCCCGGTAGATGTTACTGTTGCTGGCGTCAGCATCACCGCTCTGGCAGTGAGGGGATTGGAAGAGGCATCTGAGGAAGGGCCGTGGAGCTTGACTTTGAAGGAGGAGCTGCCTTTCCCTAGTGGAGAAAAGGGGCCAAGGCAGGGGAGAGCCCTCGGCGACACTGGGTCTGTGAGCTGTGGAGGGACCGGAGCAGAGGCACAGGCAGGTGGACTGGGGAGGAGGCTGGACTCCATCACTGAGAACACTGGGGGCTGGCAGGGATTCTCAGAGGAGAGAGAGGATCCAGGAGGTCATCCTGTCTCCACCACTTCCTGGGATGGGTGGCTTCATCTCATGTGCTTCAGCTTTGCCATCTGTAAAATGGGGATGGAACGGTTGTGCATCTGCGCTAAGGGTTGTGGTGAGGAGAAACGGGTTCACTCAGGGGAACTGTGTAGCACAACTGTGCTCACTGGGCGCAGTGAGCGCTCAGTCAGCGGGGGCTTTATTGTTAGCCATTGCAGGGCTACCCTCCTGTTGGGGAGTAGTGATGGGTGGGAAGGTGGGGGGAGCAGCACCCATGGCCAGGGGCCCGCCAGGCAGCTGTTGGAAAAGTCCAGGAGAACAAGGCTGAGTGATGAAGTGGAGATGGCAGAGATGGAGGAGCAGAAGCTTGCAAGGCCGTCAAATGGGGACTGGAAGACTTTTCTGAAGTCAAACAGCCACTGTTTGAGGCGATTTGAAGGTGCTTCTTCCCCTTTGGGCCTCTGAAAGCCAAGCTGCATATTGAGTCCCAACTAGCCTTCCATTGTCCATTTAAGTGGTGCCTCATGCCCAGGACGGGGGACCATGATTGAGACTCACTCACCCTGAAGGGACTGCCCTGGGTAAGGCAACTCGTGGGGGTCCCAGGGAGCCAGAAACTGGGAGAGGGGCCCCAAGGCAGCATGGGGAAGCCCGCTGGGCACCATAGCACATCCAGAGGTCATGTGCTTTACTCCTAGGCCCCAGCTGCAGCCTGGGGGCTGGACCTAAGCCATCACTGGCCAGGCCTGTCTACGCTCCAGGGAAGCACCAGAGGCTCGCTGGGCCAGGAAGTAGGGGTCATTGTTGTGCTAAGGCCGTGCATTGAAGAAGATGCCCCACGGTCCCACAGCTTGTGAGTCCAGGCCTGAGAATCAAACCTGGGTCTGTCCCTCGTAAGAGAGCATGCTGTCTCTCCCCCAGCAACCCACATCCTGAGTGGTGGCTAGAGGAGACCTTACCCTAGGCCTCTCTTCCCTAGAAAAAGAGTAAGAACAGAGACAGAGGGGCTGGTACATGACTCATTAACAAGTGCATCTTCTGAGAGTTCCACTTTTGGGGCTCCCAGGACTTTACAAGAGGCGTGGCTTCTGTGTGACGGGGTCAGGGGTCCCTTCTGAGGTCTCAGTCAAACCAAGCCTGTGGCCTTGAAAGAAAGCAACTTCTAATGGCTTAGAAATGCGAAGGCAGAGAGACCACGGTCCTTCAAACGGCACATCCTGGTTCTGCAGGTTCAGAACACTAAAACCCTGCATCATGGAGCCTCACACTTTTTAAAATAACAGTATTTCAGAATGTTTCAGGACGTGATGTTTCATCTCATTTGTCTCCCACCTGGTGATCTAGGCTAACGCACCCGATGAAAATGCCACTGAGTTCTACGCAAATCTGAAAAAACGAAGTGGGTGATTATGGATACTGGATAACATGCTTTGGTTGAAACTTAAATTACTCCTAGTAATTTATCATAGTGACTATATTTTCCACATGAAAAACAGGAGCATTAGGGAAAGAAATGTCAGTGTTCTTCTGGGGCAATGGCGTCAGGATTTGAAGCACGGCTGTTCGAAGCTGTCTGGGCCACGTGGTCACTTTCCCTGGTGGCGATATCAATTCATATTTGATGTGAAGTTTGTCCTTGTTGAACTGACATTCAGTGAATACCCACTGATGTCTGGAACCGTACTGGTCCAAGAAGCAAGAAGAGTTGTGATGTGGGTCCCATTTCCAAGTTGTCAACTTGAGCGCCCCCTTCCAGAGCCGATCATCAGACAGGGAGGATGACTGCATTGCCCAGAAATTGGTCCACTTGAGACCTCGGTAAAATCCTCCGGGACACCCCCTATAGCCGGGTCTGAACTCAGACTTGATTCCCAGTGATGTACTGATCCCTCTCCCCACGGAAACAGCCTGAGCCTTCTCATGCTGAGGACTTTTGTCATCATTTCCACCACAGCTGTGATGGGGTAGCACTCAGGACACTGCAGGTGGTGCTCCCTCCAGGTGCGGGTGCTCACGTGCACGCTCGGTGCTGGGGTCGCGCTCTCTCTAGTGTCAGACATGAATCCTACCCATCTAATTGCACTTTGTCTTCTTGAGAAGCTGGGTATCGGGGAGCGTGCCCCTCGCAGGACTGTCCTCATTCTTTCTCTTGGCTTTTCTCCTTCTCAGATCAACAACAAAGCCTGCGGCAAAATCCCGGTGCCCCAGCAAGTCGCCCAGGACCAGGACAAAGTCCACGAGCTTGTTCTCCAAAGCGAGCTGGGTGTCAGGCTGTTGCAGGGGCGAAGCATCAAGAAGGCCTTCCTCTCCCCTAGAACTGCCCTCATCAACTTCCTGGTGCAAGAGTGACTGCAGGGGGGCCTCTGAGGAGCCTCCTCCAGGCCTGGGATGAAGGGAAGAAGCCTGCTGGCCCAGGGGAGGGGAAAAGACCAATGTCTTCAATATTTACCTTCGTACTCAACAGACTGGCATCAACGGGGCGCCTCTGTGGTGGGGCCTGCTGCAGGGGTAAGGGCGGGTGTAGGCAGAGGAGAGAGATGAGTGAAGGGGGAGGGGGCGGCTTGTGCTTCCCCCGACTCCCACCGCCATTGCAGGGTGGAGGAAACCACCTGTGAAGCCGCCAGAGATATTGCCGGTTAGGAGCAGGAATGAGAAAAGAGAAGCAAGTGAGAATGAACACAGTGCCTCTCGAGCCTGGGAGCTTCTGGATCCCAGAAATTGCGCTGCCTTAGGCACACCCCAGGAACGTGATGGTGAACTAAGGAACCACACGGGGCTCAGGAGCAACATGGACAGTCACTGTTGAGCGGGTAACAGCCTCAGCATCATGGCGGATGGTCTCCGTGCCTTCAGGCTAGATGGAGAAGCCATTTGGATCATGCCCAAATATCCAGTATCTGGAATGGACATTGGGGTCTTCAGAAGCTGCTCTGAACCAAAAGGCAAGAGGTGCTAGTCCCTCTACCAACATCCCCCCTGCTCCTCAGCTCTCCTGGGAGGCTGCTTCCTCCCCAGCCCAGCTGGATGCGCCTGTGGGCCTGCTCTGATGCTGGTACACAGGCTCCTGAGCGAAGCACTGCTTCCTACCATGAGTGATCAGCAGCACCTCCTCAACCCTCCCGTAGGGTGTAAAATTTGCTGCATAGTGAAGCAGAACCAAGCTGGTTCCAATCTCAGATGGAACCCATCTCAGAGCCCACCACAGCCCAACAGAGAGTCTGCTCACGTGGGCCCCAAATGGTCATGCTGCCATGAAGGGCCCCCAGAGCCAGTCATTGGGAAGAGCCAGTACACCATAGCAGACAGAGGGGGCTGATGCCACCCAACATTACCTCCTGTGTTCAGGCCACAGCAGTCTGGCAGCCAGGGAGAGGCCAGGAACGGACACGTGTGGTTGGGATACTAGGGTGATCCTTCCTGGGTTTATGTGAAGTCAGCCAGTAGGTGCTCTTCCCAGAGCTGGCCTGAGCCACTGAGGAGTGTTTAATGCGGGAAGCAGAGGAGAATCTAGCCATTTTGTGATGCCGAAAATCTCTATTTGTTCTCTGATGCCATTTGTTGGAATAGCCTCTGATGTGGCTACAGTTCAGCAGCTAACAGATGGCTTTGGGTTTTTTTAGTTGATAGCTGAGGTCTTAGTTGTTTTGTTTTGTGTTTATTATTGTGGTAACGTTGGTTTATAACATTACGTAAGTTTCGGGTGGACATCATTACCAGTTGGCTTTTTCTTAATGTAATAAAATGTTTGTCGTGTATGACTTTGGGACATATGTGTGATCTTGGAGTAGCCACCATATTCCAAATCTGGGAGTTAATCAGGAACAGACTGAGGTATTCTGTCATCCACAGAGGCATTGGCTGTGTGCCTGACTCCACATGGAGTGTTACAAAGTGAGACGCATGCGGAACTTAGAGAATGTGGTAGACAACATGGATTCAGGCACATTAGCAACAGCAAGTAAGTCACTGGTTCTCATACTTGCTCAAACTTATTATCATGCCTGGTCCCCATGCCCAGAAATCTTGATTTAATTGATCTGAGCTGCACTTGGGCATCAGGGAATCTTGAAAACTCCACAGGTAATTCTCATGGGCAGCAAAGTTTGAGAACTACTGGATTAATTGGTGCATTTGAACCGTAATGTCTAACGAGTCCTTCCTCTCCTAATCTTCAGCTTCATTAGGATGAGTTTGATCCAGGACTAAAACACAAATGCACTGGAGCTGGGGAAGACTAGGACCAGAAGGGAAGGCAGGGGCCAGAGCTCTCGAGCAGGTATTTAAGACATTCCCAGAGCTGACCTGTGTCCACAGTCCCATTCCATGTACCCGCAAATGTGGATTAAATATAAGCAAACAGATGAGGATATTTCGTACAAGGAGGGAGGAGTGAGTGTTTTGCTTGATTGTCTTGTTTATCCCCAAGGTAAGCTGAGTGGTCTAGTCGACAAGATGAGGGTAGGGAGCCTTTTATCTGCACATAATCTGGCTAGAGCAATGGCCCAGAAAAGCCTCAAGGCTACTGGACTGACCCGAATGGCTTTGGAGAACTTGTTCTCCAAGAGGATGAAACATTTGAAAATGAGCTCATTGGCACTCCGAGGAGATAGTATTATGGGGCAACTGAACAGAAAACTGATCCCTTGGGGTGGGGAGGTGGGGTGGGGAGTGATCTCAGTCCTTTAGTAACTGCCTTGATTAGGTAAGAACCTGGGCTCGACAAGTTCACTTGCCTTCTGTCATTTAGTTCCTACAAAAACCCTAGAGGGAAGGAATTATTTTCTCATAAATATGAAGAAACCCAGGCTCTGAGATTCAATAATTTGCTCAGTTTCCACTGCAAAAAAGTAGACGAGCCAAGATCCAAACCCTCGTCTTCTGGCCTCCAAATCCCCTTATGCCACCTGGCTGTCTCTACCAGTCCCTTCACCTAATTGCCCATCTTGCTTGAAGTACCACAGTCAGGAAAACTGAGATGTTGGCCAAAAGCCAGCATTTTGAGCAGAGTCTGGCCAGGGCTCCCTCCTGTGAAGTCTTCACATCTGTAAAGCCAGGAAATCACAGCAGTGCCCTTTGTACAGGGACGGGCAGTGGCTGAGAGGCCAAGAGCGCAGAGTTGGTTCCACAGGACCAGGGCTGAAGGTTGCTGCCAAAGCAGTGGAAGACCCAGGCTCATGGGCAGTGTCAGGGAAATGAGGGAAGAGAGTCTGTGCACCTGGAAAGTGGTGCCTGGGAAGTCCCACGGCAAATGCCACCACAGTAGGAACCAACTGTCCACTAAGGAGAATGAAATTGATCTCCCAGACCCTGAAACAGTAAGTGAGCTGGGAAACGGCATAGGCACGCTTCATCTCAACCTGAAGACTCACCTTCAGGGAACTGGTTAAGAAAAACAGGGTGCAGCCAGGCAGCGGAAGACGAGGCAGCCGGCAAAAAAGTGGTTTTTAAAAAACATGTACTATGGGACTGGCCCAGTAGCTAGTGGGTGGTTAAGTTCATGCACTCTGCTTCTGGCAGCCTGGGGCTCACAGGTTCAGATCCCAGGCACAGACCTACACACCACTCATCAAGCCATGCTGTGACAGCATCGCACATACAACATAGAGGAAGATTGGTACAGATGTTAGCTGAGGGCCAATCTTCCTCACCAAAAAGAAAAGTGTAATATGGAAATTTTCTCATAAATAAAGCAGTATACTTATACAATGTGATCCCAACCATGTTTTTTTTAAATTCTAACCCTTACAAAGAGAGAAAGGAATTTGCCACAGATCATTGGTTGAGAGTCCTGCAAGTTATTTTTTCCTTCCATTTACTTTTTTGCATTTTCTAATTTTTATTGGCCATGTAGTATTTCACTATTGGGGAAAAAACATCAAAACCTACTGTGAAGATCCAGATGAGCTGAGGACCCTGGATTTTTTTTTTTCTCCCAGTCAGGGTATCTTGCTGCCTGTTGGGGGTGTGCCCCAGTTAGAAAAACCTACTCCTTTTGTTGTGTGAAGTGGAGTCCAAAGAAGCAGAAAGCAGCCTCCGTGAAGCTGTCGCCTGTACCATCACCCAGTGTGGGGAGGCGTGGGAAGCTCTCTCTCATCTCTCAGCCTTGGGATCTTGCAACCAGAGGACACAAGAACAGAAGGTAACAGTCCCTCCATGGAACTCTCCTGTTCTTGGTGGACAAAGCAATATATGGCGACCAAGAGCGTGAGCTCTGGAGTCAGCCAGACCTAGGTTCTGTGATTATGTCACTTAAAACCTCCATGACCTAGGCAAGCCATGGACCCTCTCTGAACCTTTGTTTCCTCAACTGTAAAACAGGAGTAAAAATAATAATGCCTTAGGGTGTGAGGATCAAGAGAGACAATGTGTGGAAAGCACGTGGCACCTAGTAAGCTCTCAATAAATGAGAACCGCTTAGGATGATTGATCTTGCCTGGGTAAGAAGAGGCTAAAGGTCTAGAGAGGGAGTCTCTTGGGTCAGAGAGAAGGGAAAGTTTAGAAAAAGATGCATCCCACCTGCAAATGTCAATCCTGGCCATCCCAGGCCTGCGGAGGAAAACATTTAGTGAGGAAACATGGGGGGATTTTGATCCTGTTGGCAGAACCAGGCTTATCATATGGTATTTTCACCTCATGCCCTGAAACGTTAGTATTCTCTACTCCCCAGCTTCTGGTTCCAAGCCTCCTGCTTAGTTTCTGGGAGGCTCATCCGTGTGACAGTGATTTCTCTTTGGTGCTGGAGATACTCTCTGCCTTAAGTGGTGGCCCAGGCCATGAAAGACCTGAGAAGGGTCTTGGAAGCTCCCAAACCTCCTTCAAGCCCCACTGTGGCCATCTACTCCTGTCCCAGGACGTGTAGAATTGTGACATGGGAAGGAATGGAGCAAAGGATGAAAAGTCAAGAGCTAGGAACCATAGGGGTGAGTCCAATCTAAGCCTCCAGGTCAAGTCTGGCTTGAGTGTCCTGCCTGTGGTGCCCAGAGTAGGATCTCCAGTGACCTCTGCATCCCTCCCTCAACAGCAGTTAATGGAAGGAGCGTTTGGGGCTTGCTAGGGGAGCCTCTTGACTGAGTGGAGCAGCCATCATTCTTGTTGCCTCTGCTGCCATGGCTTGGGGTTTACTGATTGATGGCCTGAGGCTGCTGGGAGCAGATGGCCCAGTGGTATGAGCTGGAGGAGGTTTGGAGCCAAGTGGAGAAGTCCACTAGAGACTCTTGCAGACTATTCGTGGCCTGGGGCCCCTTGGCAGGCCAATACTCAGACAAGATGGCCTCCAAACCAAGAACTGAGAATCAGAAGTTTTCATTTATGTGTGGTTTGGTTCCTGAACTGAGCTGCAGGGGACGGGTTATGAGGCCACTAGTGCACACAGACTTGCTGCAGCATGCAACCGGGCCAACAACACATCCTGCTGGGCTGTAGTTGGTCGTTAGGGACCAGAGTCCAGAAAAGGCTTGGTTCCTGCACCAGCAGGCCTGGCCACAGCCTGCTGCCCTGCTCAGTAGGTTGCCCCACTAGGAGAGACAGGAAAGGGCAGCCAAGGCAATCCAGGCATTTGGAGCCCCAGGCACCAGTCAAGGGGCTTTGCTGCTGCTCTTGAATCCTCATGTTGATGTTACAGAGTGGGAATTATGACCCACGTCCTGTAAATAAGGAAACTGAAGCCTAGAAAATAGAGTGAATTACCGAAGTCACCGGTATTGACCTGTACAGCCAGGATTCAGCCCCAGGTCTGCCTTTCTGTGAACACCTCTTGCTTTCTCCACAGCAGCAACCTGCCTTCTGGGAGAGAAGAAGTGGAGGGGTCTTGGGAAGAAATACAGCTGGTTCTTGTTCCTTCTGTCCGGGAATTCTGAACTGGAGCTCTGGCATGTGTGTGGCTCCACAGACTTGTCCCTCTTGGAGGAACAGGACTGGGCGTTTGTACCCTGAATCTGCCTGTCATTGGCTGAGGGTCACTTCTGGGATTAGGGGGGTAATAACTTCCTGGGCAGCTCAGGGTGAAGGGGCTCCCATTGGCTCAGGGAAAGTTTTCCAGAAAAGGACACTGAGCTGTCAGCAAGCAATGTGCAGAGCAGCTGGGACCAGGCACATTGACCTGTGAAGATGATCTGGGAAGAGCACCCAAGGCAACCTCCACAAGGAGAGAAGGCCAGAGTCCAGGGGTGAGGAAGTGCACTAGACGGAAGCCAGAGTCACAAGAGAAGTGGAGCGTGCATGGAGTCTAGACAAGCCGAACGGCCTCTGGCCCACCCTATGCCCATGGGCCATGGCTCGGGCGGTGCCGCTGGGTTCAAAGGTAGATAAGACCAAACCAGAAGGCGTTATCATCCCCCTTTTGCAGATGACGAAACCATGGCTCGAACAGGCTGTGACTCACTTGAGACCCAGGCAGTAAGTGATGAAGTATGATGATTCCCAGTCTCTGCTCATCCCCTCAGCGCCCCTCCCCCTACTTTGTAGGAAAAGCCCAGTGCTACCACCGGGCAGAATTTAGCTCAGGGGGTAAATTTTTTCATAATGATGAGCCGCACCCCAGTCTATGGATCAAGGAAGGGCATAGGGGTAGACAAAATGTGAAGTTTGCCCTCGCCCTTCTTCCTGTGAGAAGAGCGAGCAGAAAACATCTGTTTCGTGGGCTGGGTCCCTGTCTGACGCTCCCAGGGTGGGCGGCTGAAGGCTCTCATCCAAGCTGATGAGTTTGGAGATTGGAATCTGGGGTGACCAACAATGAGCAAGGGGGGAATGCCCCCAGGGAGAGTGGGTGGGTGGTGACTGTGCTGGCAGGGAGGGGACAGCCTGGAGCAGCCAGGGAAGGGCCAGTCCTTCGGGCAGAGGCCTCAGATCCAAGGGTGGGGCAACATTTGTCCAGAAGGGTTGACCTCACTTGGGGCCTCCTCCGTCACATCTCTAGAGCTGCCCACGTGAAGGAGGGGCCGCAGAGATAATGAGGCCCTGGGGGTAGGTGGTGGCCAGGCTGCTGGAGTCATGGGCCTGGAACCCAGCACTTATGACTCACCTCCGCATGCCTCAAGCTCTGACCTTGGAGTCCAGTTCCAGGAAGAGCACGCCTATGCCAGACACCCAGTGTGTAGGGTCACTGTCTGTGATTCCCCGAGATCAGCAACGATGATAATAGTTCCCATTTTGTGAGGACTAATCATGTGCTAGGCCCTGTTCTAAGTGCTTTACCACAGAAGGGGTCTTGCTCAAGACCACACACATGAGAAGATGGCAGAGCCGTGATTCCGATGCTGCTGCACCATATTGCTTCCCAAAGGCCTTTATGGAAAACAGCCCTCAACCCTCCTGGATTTTCAGACAGTCCTGATTTCTGGCTTTCTCTCCAATTGTCCCCCAAATACCTAGAATCGGTGAGTACATCCCAGGTGTTCCGAGGCACCCACTTTAGTGTGTGCCTGGGGAGGGTCAGGGCTCTCTCTGTGCTTGGGACTGGCCAATCCGAAGGAGCCCTCACCTCTGACAGGCAGACAGAGTCCCCTTTGGGCTCCATCACTGGGACCTAGAAGTCAGGGAGTCAATTTTGCTCAACCCCACATTCTGTTAGGGAAATCCCGTGGGAGGGGAGCTGGGCCTGCAGTCACAGGGAGAGCTTCTTGGCCTCACGGCAGCCCAGCCAGTGTCTTCCCCAGACCATTCTTCCCATGAGCAATGAAAGAAGCTCATCTGGGATTGCTGAGGGGTAGCCCACCCCTGGCCCCACCCAAAGGAGAACTCACCCACCCACCGTACCTGCACAGCTGCACCCTCATGGGCTGCGCTCAGAACCAGGAGGAGAACCGGCCCTGAGGAGGGACTCCCTTCCTCAAACACAGAGGTGAGGGGGAGTGTGAGGAGGGTGTGATGGGCACTGTGGGGTCAATAGGGGAGGCAGGGCCACCCACAGAGTGATGTCATCCACTGGGTCTGGCCTGTCATCCATCAGGAAAAAAGGCAAGGTCCCCTTCCGCTAGAAACAGGGCCAGGGTGGGCCAGAGGGGCTTTGTCAGGTGGGCTCCAGAGGGGGCTCACTATCAGTGGCAGGACACAAGGGCAGCCTCTGCACAGAGACAGGCTGAGAGAAATAGCTCAGAAGAGAGAACCGAAGCCAGGTGTCACTGAACAGCTCCATTATTAGTTAGCAGCTAATCTCTTAGTTGTCAGTCAACACCTTAGTTTCCAGGCAATATCTTAGTTTGTTACTACTATTTTAATTGACTACTATTATGGACCGAATGTTTATATCCCTCAAAATGCATATGTTGAAACTCTACCCTCCAATTGATGGCCTCTGGGAAGTAATTAGGATTAGATGAGGTCGTGAGGGTTCCATCCTCATGGATGGGATTGGTGCCCTTATAAGAGTCACGAGAGAGCTTGCTTCATCTCTCAGCTCCCTGACATGTGAGGACCCTATGACAAGTCAGCAGTCTGCAAGCCCGAAGAGGGCCCTCACCGGAACTCAACTGCTCTGGCCCCTGATCTCAGACTTCAGCCTCCGGAACTGTGAGGAATACATTTCTGTTGTTTGTAAGTCACCCCATCTATGCTACTTTGTTTCAGCAGCCCAAACTAAGACAACTGTTAACATCTTAGTCATCAGCAAACAATCCAAGTTATCAGCAGACATATTAGGTGTCAGTTCCCCTCTTAGCGAGTAGGAGTAGAGTAGACCTCTTAGCTGACAGTTACTTCATTTATTGCCTGCGACACCTCAATGGTGCACTAATACCTCAGTGGCCTGCTAATATCGTGAATGTCTACTAATCATCTTTAGCAATAAAAAGTTTTTAATTAGCAGCTAATTGGTAATGCAACTATAACATGTAAACCCCCAAACCTCAGTGGTCTCACACAGCAAACTTTATTTCTCATTCCCATAAGTCTTATCCTTTGGAGAAGGGAGCCGGGGAGGAAGTTCACTCTGTTCCAGCTTGATGGAGGAACCCAGGCTGATGGAGGCCCCATTGTCTTCGACCCTTGGCTTTCAAGGTCGCCCTGGACATTGATATCCAGGTTGCAGACGAGGGGGAGAGAGAGACGGAATTTCATAAGGAGATTTTTATGGGCCAGGTCTGGAAGTGGCATATATCACTTCTGCCCTATTTCTCTTGGCCAGAATTCGGTCAGCTGCCCTCAGAGGGGCCTGGGAAATGTGGTCCGGGTTGGGCAGCCACTTCTCAGCAACAACTCTGCATGAGGGAAGGGGAACCCAAACCTGTGGGCGGCCAGCTGCCTCTGCCACCTGAGCAATCTTCATTTCCAAACTCTTGTTGTCAGTGTACATCTAAGTTATCTTCTAAATATCTCAGTTGTCTGCTAACACCTGGGTTTACAGACGTCTCCTGAGTGACAACTGTTTACCCTCTAAATCTGTGAAAGCTCCTAATTGTGGCTCTCAAACAGCTTGTGGTCACAGACTGGATCATCGCTTACCCTGCCGATCCCGCCCTGCCCTCTGTCCTGGACTCCGGGCCGCACTCCACAGAGATGCGTGAAATCACAGACCTGCCTTATGCCATTTTATGAGTGACCAATTTGTACTCCAAAGGTTTGTTTGTTGGTCCCCAGTTCTGCCCGCTCTCCTTCCTCTGTGAGACTCACACACTGGTTTGTGGAGACAGTCTGGAGTGTTCTGTTGGTTTGGAGGGTGTGGGACGTTTTGAAAGGTAGAGAAGGGCAGGTTTCCCAGACGCCCTGCAGGAAGCCTGGGAAATTCTCCAGATTCCTGCTTCTGAAGGGTCATGGTTGTTGATTCAGGGTGGAAATGTGACCCATCCCCAAATGCTTCACTATGTTTTAGTCCTGGAGACTTACACCTCACCCCCCACTCCGCCTCAACACACACATGCACATGCATATCACATACACACATCCCACTTACAATATGCATACCACACACACAACACACACCACACACACATACCCACCATACCACACACCCCACACACAACACGCACACATACGTGCACCACACACAAAAAAACACGTAACACACAGGTGCACCACACAGCCAAGGGCCTGCTTTGGGGGAAAGTACCTGGTAATTTCTTTTTGCCTGACGGAGGTCGAGCCTCACGGTCACGTGATTGGGGGGGTTGTGGGGAGGGCAATTTGATCTTGAGAATTAATCAGAGTCACAGCTGTCAGGGAGGTGCCCAAGGCTGGGGCCAAGGGGGACAGTTACACAGGAAGGCCCCCCATCCTCACATGGGCTCAGGTGGGATGCCATCACCGGGGTGGCTCCCTACTCTGACGGCACCCACATATGGTGGGAGTCCTCTGTATTGTTAACAGCAGCACGGTAACAGGAGTCAGAACGCCACTCGCAGGGGTGGCCTGTATACTGAGCATTAACTTTGTGCCAGGGGTCTGGCTCAACAAATGGCCTGGCGAGTGAGATGGAGGATGGGAGCTCAGCTCGGCCGGAGTTCAGCTCCCACATTTACTGACCCCGACGGCTCGGCTGGTGGCTTAACCTCCCTGAGCCTCCATCTCCTCACCTGTGGAAACAGGAATAACAGTTCCAACCCCCAGTCATTGTGAGGATTCAGTGAGTTAACGTGTGTAAAAAGGCTTAGGACTTGGCCAGTATTCTTATGATTCTATGCTTTATCCCATGTAATCCTCACCAGCCACACCGTGAGGAGGTTAACAAGCTGGGGCCCCACCTGACAGATGAGCAAACTGAGGCTTGGAGAGTCAGATAACCTGCCTCAGGTGGCCAGCTAGTAAGTGTCTGGAGGCAGGTGCTGTTCCATGATCAGGGTGCTGATTGCAGAGTTTATGAGAATTGATTGAGCTGTACACTTAGTACATCTGCCTTTTCTAAATCTGTGTTTCCTCAAATGTTGACTTAAAAAAAGTCTATAGGGGGCTGGCCCCATGGCCAAGTGGTTAAGTCCGCACGCTCCACTGTGGTGGCCCAGGGTTTCACAGATTCGGATCCTGGGCGCGGACATGGCACCACTCATCAAGCCATGCTGAGGCGGCGTCCCACATGCCACAACTAGAAGGACCCACAACTGAAATATACAACTATGACTGGGGGGATTTGGGGAGAAAAAGCAGAAAAAAAGAAGATTGGCAACAGCTGTTAGCTTAGGAGCCAATCTTTAAAAAAAAAAGTCTATAACACCAAATATTTTAAAAAGCCAGTTGTAACCCACCTAGCATGGCCTTGACCAAGTCTCCCAGGCTCAGTGGCTCCATCTCCTCATAATTACACCCACTCCACAGGCGTCCACAGCAAGGCAATGAGTTGGGCTCCGGCATACGGTAAGTGTTTAGCACAGGATAGTTCCTTCCATTCCCCTTCTCCCCATTCTCCTGGCCTCCCCGGCCTGCCCAGGGAAAGGCCTGTCCTGAGACAGGGCCCTGAGGGAGAGAGGGTCCACCCAGAGAGGGAGAGGAGGGGTCAGAGACCGGACCTTGATAGCCACGGATTTCTCATCCTGCAGCCCTTCCTTTTCCAGTGGCCACTCATGACTGCCAGGCGGCCACAGGTGGGCAGGAGCTCCCAAGGGCGAGCTGAGGCACAGCCCTGGGGGCTGCGGCAGGGGTCAGGCCAGCTGAGGTCCAGGCTGGGGCCTGCTGGGGCAGTGACAAACATGAGCCCACCAGAGGGTGGCCTTAGGGATCAGGGAGAGGCAGTGCCGGGAGTGGGGGGTGCAGTGAGAGGATCCTCTCTTCCCAGACCCCACCTGGTTCTTGTCCAGCTGCTGATCTTTCCCTGAGACCCGAGGGGGCAGCAAAGGTGAGATGCTGCTGCTCCCTGTGCACCTGCCCCGTGCCCTTCCTCCCAGGCCTGAGCAGAAGAAGCTCTAAGACAGATCCCAGGTGACAGTAAAAAACACCAGGTCACCCACTGGGTTGAGCTCACCTGCATCTGTGGCCCCACAAGCTGCCAGGAGCCTTTGATCAGCCATGCTTTGCCCTGTGCTGTGCTAAGCAAAGTGCACCTGGGAATAAATGACACAACCTCACGTGGTCTGTCCTCCCCACCCCACCTCTCTCCACACTCCTCCCAGCTCTCTCCGCTCCAGAGACCCTGGCCTTTGCTGTTCCTCAGGCACAATGGGCACACTCCTGCCTCACACCTGCTGTCCCCCTACCGAGAAAGCTTCTCCCCAGATGCTTCATTCTCTCGCCTCCTGGTTTCCGCCCTCATGAGTTCTTCCCTGACCATCCTACATACCACCCCACCCCCAGCATTCCCTCCCCCTCTAGCAAATAATGATTTTTTTGCATATTTATCTTGTCGTATCATTTATCTCCCTCTTCAGAATGTCAGCATTCGGAGGGCACGGACTTTTGTGGACCACCACATATCCCCGCTCCAGCCCCAGAAGCACATGCAGGTCCTCCGGGAACAGCTCTCCACCTCCCCTCCTGACCTTCCTGTGGGCTTGCCTCTCCCCAGAACGCCTTTCCCACCGTGCCTGGTTAGCTCCTTGGGTGCCTGGAGCAATCACCGGAGGGGTGTAGGCCGTAAAGCAGCATGTCAGAGCCGCATTTTGCTGGCAGTAGTGTGCCTGGTGAATTGGTGGTAAGGAGACTGACGAGGAGGCATTGGCCAATGCCCAGTCCAAGCTGGGGAAGAGCTTGCCCAGGGCCTGCCACAGTGCGGACCTCGGGGATGGCTGGAGCTCTGGGACAGGGCAGGGCCATGGAATGAGAGAGGAGGGACAGGCCAAAGTGACATGTCCCAGGGGAGGAGGTGAGAAGGACTATGATGTCCAGCACATCACCAGGGTAGAAAGTGCTGCCTTGAAGGGAGAGCCAGGAGGGCAAGTTCGTTCAGGCGGCCCAGAGCCTACAGGCTGAGGGGACCTGGGTTGGAATGGTCGCTGTGCACCCTTGAGCCACCACATCTGATTCCTGCTTTGTATCCTCTGGAGGAGATGAGACCCCCAGGATCTCAGGATAGGGTGGACTGTGAACATGTCCATTCCAGTGGGCACGTCCCAGGGCCGGCCGTTGGAGTGTGATTGCTAACGCGGGTCGCTGGAGTGTCTCACCCCACCGCCCATGGAGAGGCCTCTGTGGGGCCGTGCCCGTTTGCCTCCCTGGGGCCTCCCTCCCTGCCGAGATGGGGGGCTGTGAGGAGGCGGGTGGGGGAAGGGCCCAACTCTACGCCTTTGCATTTGTCCATTTCAAGGCCCGTGGGACTTGTGGGCTGCAGAGGCCCTGGAGGTCTTCAGCCCAGGGATGCTCACTTTCCTCCCAGCCCCTCCCTCAGGGAACTGCCCAGCTCGAGAGAGAAAAAGCCCTTTTTGGAGGTGTTGGGGTGAAGTTTTGCAGCATCTCGTTGCAGTCGGCATCACGCACAGGGAGCTGTGAGCTCTGTGGCTGGCTGCACAGTTGTTGGGAGCATGGGCTGCCGCGGAGCCGGCGACCCAGCCCCACTGCGCGTCTGCGGCTGGGTAACCCATTTCACATTCTCAGGCGCACGGTTCTCCACAGCCTAACATCTGAAGGCAAGATGTGTTCTCAAAGGCGACAGCTGTGATGTTGTCCCTGCAAATCCTGCACGGTGGACGTCAGCAACTGGGAAGAAATCCCAGAGACAATAGTGGAGGGCCGTGCTGGGACGTGCCACCTCCCTGGGGCTTGTGGTGGCCCAGAGGGTGGTGTGGGAGACACGTGCTTGCATGACAGGTGATTCAGAAGAGTTGGCTTCTGAGCGTGAGCAAGTTTTACCAATACTTTAACCAATCTATTTTACTCACATTTTCCTTTTTAGTTATGTGCCTCAGTGATATGATAAAATTTATCTAAGTAAATCAGAAAGATATAATTTAACAAGCACAAAATTAAAAGTCTAAGTAAAGACCATGGTGCCATGCTTTAATGGCAGCATTTTTTCTTGTTTTTTTAATGTGGTACTTAGAATAATGGGCACCTTAAAATCAATGATGTCTTAAAAGTTGGTGAAATATGCACAATAGTCCCATTTAAGTCTGCTTACTACCTTGAGTTAACCTCTTAAGACAGCATTGGCCCGATTGTATTGAAATCATTTTGGTGTCTGTTTTCCCCACTAGACCACTTCCTTGGGAGCTGAGAGGCACCTTGCTGGCCTTTGAGTCTGCAAAACCTACGCAATAAACAGTAGGGCAATGGCCTGGCAACCAGTGGGTTTGAGTCGTGCTGTGCTCCTGTATATCAGCCACCACGGTTCCTGCTCGTTGTTGGGTTTTTTTTTTGTGGGAGAGTGGAAAGAGTTTGAAATTCCTGGGCTGCCTCTTCAGCAAGGCTACAGCTATGGTTGTGTAGGTTGCACACTGCACAAAGATGTCCAGTCCAGGAGGGTAGTGGGGCCAAAATCCGTGCCAGCCCCTGCTGGCCCATCCATGTGCCTGTGGGACTCTGTCCAGAGCAGGCAGCTTTTCTCATTTGTACAAATATGCTGTAGAGATGATCCGTGGATTTGCTTCTCATCCTTTAAGCAAAATCTTCCCTGCAGATGCTCTTACCTAGGAGTCCTAAGCAGCAGGTCAGGATGGGCTAAAAGACTGACCTTCAACGTTGGTTCAGAGTCCGACAGGGATTCCAAGGTCAAGAAGTGATTACAGACTTGGGGCTGAAACTTTGGTGCGCGACAACTTCGAATTCTGATTCTGGCCCTAAGTGGGCTCTGTAACCTTGAGCAAGCTGTTAAACACAGCCGAGATTTTTATTTCCTTAATTGCAAAATTCACCCAGCGATGGGCATCCTGGGAGGGAAAACTGCTGGAAATAGTCTGGGGATATTTTATAAATGGAAAACTGCTAAGCAGCCCTAAATGATGACTGGGGATTTCTCTGCTGGGAGAACAAAAGCATGACAATTGGATGGCTTCCTGCCTGGCCTTTCTGTTAAGGCTTCGGTTCTGGCCCCCTCGCCTGGGCTGCCCAGAACCATTGCTGAGGGTTAGTCATGGGCATTATTGGAGCACAACCACCTATTGCAAATATGGTTCATGTGTGTTTTAAAGTCTTGATTGTCAAGAGCTGGGCTGAGCCCGAGGCTGGAAGCCTGCTGGGGAGGGAGCTTCAAGCCAAGGCCACACGGAGACAGCGGGAGAGGGAGTAAGGAGCTGCTGGAGGAAGCACTATGGGTTTATTTTAAGACTGGAAAAGAGGAAAGCTGAGGAGCACAATGTGGTGCAGTAATGGCCCAGCAGTCCCTGGCCTTTCCCTGGATGTTTCCCCTGAGGCAGGAATGAAAAAGAACAAGTTTTCTATTTACCATGATGCTGGGGCCAGAGCCCAAGGGAGCCAGGAAGGGGAAAGGGGTGGGGACAGCCGTGGGTGTAGACCACAAAGAACCCATTGGCTATGTTGGTGGTCTGAACCCTGGCTGTGGATCAGAACGACCCTCTCCGGGCCGGAACTGAAGACCACTGGACCATGGAATGATGCAGATCCCAGCGTCCTGAGAGCCAGGGCAGCCCTGAGAGAGAGAGATGAGACCCGGAGAATGTTCTCCTCTAAGAACTGCCCCGAAGTAAGGCCGTTCGGGTCTGAGGGCATCTGCGCTCCCAGCGCTGCCCCCTGGAGGGCCCACCTCACGGGTTCGGCTGGCTGCTGTGAAGGGCAGAGGGCCGCCCCTCCAGCCTCTGTGTTCCTTCATCTCCCCTCAATGCGGAATCCAGATGTCGGTCTGTTTCTCAGTGTAGACTCCGTGTGAGGTCTGTACGAGCCACTTGAGGGAGGGGCAGACGGGCGCATTTTCAGCCAGGGTGACCCACTGTTCCCCAGAGATGACAACGTTTCCTCAGGGCCTTTCATCTGGCCGCCCCCTCACCGTTTTAAAATTCACTCAGGATAATGACCACCTGGGGTGAAGGTCTGAGCAGGAGTATTTCTCACTGAATTTAGATAAATCCAGAACCCACTACAAGCCCCAGGAGGCCACCTCCCTCTCCCACTGGGGAGCTCCCCTCCCCTACTGAACTGGGCCGCACCCTCTTTCAGTTCCTGGTTCCCCGCCTGCCCACAGGCCCAGCTGTCGCAGCTGGCCCCCAGGCACAGCCACCCTTCCTCTGGTTCTTCCCCTCTTCGCCTCCAACACACTCCTGGTTTAGATGCCACCTCCTCACAGAGTTCTCCCCGACTAGCCCACTCCACCCCAAGCCTTGCCCCTCCTGCCTGATTACCCTCATAGGACCACGTTCTTTGCTCTCCCAGCACTTCTTACAGCTCGTAATTCTCCACCCACTTGTGTCCATGCGCGGCTGTCTCCCGCCAGCCTGGAGCCTCCGTGGGCAGTGGGCACCTCTACCTTCTTTCCCATGGCACACCCAGCTCTTAGCGCAGGCCTGGCGCTGAGCGGGTGCTGAAGAAATGTTTGTTGAATAGGTGAATGAACTGTTATTGCAACGCTTTTTTCAACCCTGCCTCACTGGGGGATTCTGGATGTTCAGGAAGGGGCTGGTTGAAGGGAGCTGAAGGACCGCCATGGGCCACTTCAGCCACTGAGCACGGCTCTGGTGTTAGTGTCCCAGGGCTGCCGTGGCAACTGAGTGGTTTAAACAGCAGAAGTCGATCCTCTCGCAGTCCTGGAGACCAAGAGTCCGAAATCAGGTGTTGGCAGGGCCGTGCTCTGGCTGAAGGCTCTCCAGAGGATCTCTCCTTGCTTCTCCTCAGCCTCTGACGGTGGTCAGCCCTCTCTGACATCCCTTTGCTTGCGGCTCACCGCTTCAGCCTCCGCCTCTGTCTTCATGGGCCCTTCTCCTCCTGTGTCTCTTCTCTTCTTACAAGGACACCAGCCACCCTGGGTTTAGGGCCTGTCCTACTCCAGTGTGACCTTATCCTGACTAACTGCATCTGCACCACCCCTGTTTCCAAATATGATTACGTTCTGAGGGTGAGGAAGGATGTGAACTTTCGGGGGACATTGCAGGTCTCCAGCTGATCTCTTCTGTCCAGTTTTTCTCACTTCCTGCCGATGTTCTGCTCCCTCCAGCCCCACCCCCCACCTCTCGTTGGGAAGGAGCCTGATAAACTGTCCTTGCTGAGATGTAAGTGGCAACAGGACTTTACAACCCGTTTAGGAAAGTGAAGTACCAGTTTCTGGGTGAGTGGTGAAACGACCCTGCTCCCCTGCCCTCCCACCTTGTGCCCTCCCTCCTCACCCCTTCCCTGTTCTCTGATCTCATGAAGCCCAGAATCCCTGGTTAAGGTCAACAACGTCACAACTCCCAACCAACAAGGGGAGGACCCGCTGACCACGCCCCATCGCCCCTCGTGTTTTTCAGTGTGAAGTCACGTGACCTCGCACTTGGACGTGGGCATCCCCAGCTCACTGAGGCGCCCATCATGAGGACATGCAGTTACTTGGGTGGGCGTCGATTAAGACAGGCCGGGGCTTGGGGCTGGCCCTCTGCAGCAGGCACCACCAAGGCCTGGAGAGGCAACGTGCGCCTCTCATGAGGGAATTTGTCTCTTCAGAAAGGGACAGAGGGATGACCCCAATTATGGACAGGCAGTGGCACAAGACTACCCATTTGTTTATAAGACTACCTACAAACACTGGGGCTGTTTGCTGCCCTCGCATCAATTTCTGGAAGCTCCGGGTGTGTTAATTGGGTCCTCTGAGAAGCAAGGACCAAGATGAGATTAGACATGCAGAAGATCTATGGGGGAAAATGCCTGTAAAGGAGGATGGGAGGGGGAGGGCGGCAGTTGGAGGAACCCTCAGACAGAGATGCAGATTGAGCCCTGTGAAGGAGAGAAGGAAGCAAGAAGGAAGGAAGGTCTTAGCTGCCTACAAGAGTCCTGAGGTCAAAGTTGCCTGTTGGAGGAGCCCCACACCTTGCAGGAGTGGGCCTGCCTTAGTGTCGCTGCCACTCTCAGCCATGAGCAGGGAGCAGCCCACAGGAGGTGTGGCCTCAGCACACCTGGATTCAGAGGGTGTCTCTGGGCATCAGGCAGTTGTGCTTCCCTCCAGGAGGAGAGCAGAGGGCTGCTGGTGGGTCAAGGGGGCCGACAGTCCTTTCCCAGCCCTGCCATCAGCTTGGTCTCTATTGGGCTGAGAAGCCTGGGGTCTGGGGATCCCAGCTAGGTCAGTTCCCAAGTGGGTGAGGACTGCAGGAGGGAGGCGCCCTCCTCAACCAGGCCTCCCCACTCTCCTGGAGTGAAGGTCCCCCCGACAGCCAGCCCACAGCACGGGAGTTTCAGGGAGGCACTCTAACGTCAGTGAGGGCTGGACATCCTCAGAGGAAATCAAGCCATGAAATCATTTTCAACACAAAAGCCCCATTTATTTTGACAAGAAAAAAAGTAGTGGCTCCAACCAGCGCTCAGATGAGGTGGGCGCCCTTGGCCTCCTGCTGTGTGTTACGGTCCATCCACAGCTCTCAGAGCGTGTGGAGCAAACCTTTTTCATGGTTTTGGGTTGTTTTTTCTACATGCTTAGAGGATTGTGAGCCTTTTGTACTTCTCAGTATTTCCCATTTTGAGTTCCCCATAGACTGGTTGTACCAAATTGATGGAGCATGACACATAGCTTTGGCCTTAGGGCTATATTTTTATCTCCTAATTGGTTGAGCCTTAAAGAAGGGGTGGAGAGTGGGTGTGAAGACGTCAGCGACCTGAAATCAAGCAGACTAAAATAAACAGGGCAGTCCTCCTTCCTGTCTGTGGGGCTCCAAGTGGCAGGTCACTTCTCCTCCCAGGTAGCAGATGGGGAACTGCTTCACACCCAGATCCTCAGTTCACAGTTTCTCTGGAAGCTTCCAGGGTTTTCCTCAGGCTGCACTCAAGCTGGGAGATGCCTCTTTCATAGCTCACACCCCAACCATGTGGATTAATGAAAATGTCACAGGCACTTTTTTCTTTTTGATGTTGCTTTACAAATGTAGCACAAATGTCCTCGAGTCCTCTGGCCTTCTGGAGTCACTCACTTCTTTATTACCCAAATAAACTAGACCCAGCCCCCAATCCCATGAGCCTGGGGGAAGTCATGGCCCCTCCCCACTGACACTGCCCTGCCAATGACCTCCATGTTGCCAAGCCCACGGACACGGTTCCATTCTCCTCTGAATTTGATAAACATGCTCTTTCCTCTCCTCCCCTCCTACCTCCCCTGGTGGCTCACCTCAGCCTTCTTTTCTGGCTCTTCCCTCTCTGAACTCTTCAGCAGTTCGTCCTGGGCCCTCTCTTCTTCTCTGTCTACACCCCCTGCCCAGGTGAGCTCACTCAGCCCATGGCTTCACACCCCATTGACTACAAATCTAAGGTCCAGCCAGCCCTCTCTTCTGGCCACCCAGTGGGCTTCTTTGCTTCACCTCTTGATCTTCCCTCCAACTCAGTTTCTCTCCAAGTCTGCTCCATTTCAGTAATTGACCCAACACCTGTCACCAACCCTGCCAGCTCCTCAAGTGGGAATCTTGGGAATTCTACTGGATTCTCCCGCTTTCTTCATTTCCCACATCTCCATCCACAATCTCTGTCTGTCCCACCTCCCAGCCTCTTGAGTCCGTCCACTGTTTCCTGATGTCAGCCCATTGCCTCACTGGTACCACAACAGCCTCCTTACCTTCTCAGCCATCACATGACCGCTACCCTTGGCAGCCAGCCCTGCTCCCAATTCTATTCTTAACATGGCAGCCACGGCAATCTTGTCAGAGCTTAGCTCAGATCCTGTCATTCTTCTCCTTAACAATCTCCAATGGCAAACCCAGCAATGGGCCAGTGAGACACCCCCACCCCAGCCCTGCCCGCCTGGCACCCCGCTGTCCCAGTGCTCTCCTGCTCCAGCCACAGTGGCCTTGCTCTCCAGGAGCTGGGATATTGCCTTTCCCTCTGTGGGATTGCTCCTCCTCGGTATCTGAGAGCCTGGGTTTCTTCAAGCTACAGAGCTCCCTTCAAATATTACCTCCCTAAAAGGCTCCCTGAAAATTCCTGTGCTTTATTGTACAGAGATCTTTCATCTCCCCCGTACTTAATCTCCTCCTGTTAGACTATGAGTAATGTGAGTGTGTTAGCAGAACGGGCAGGCTGTGTATAACCAAAAGGCTAATTGATTATTTTCATCTGCTCTGAGGGCCGCACTGCCAGCAGTACAAAGAATTGGCTGAGCAATTAAATGACGCCTGTTCTCTGCAGCTTCACATGTCCCCCATCACGTTCTTGGGTGGAGCCCAAGGTCAGGGACGTGTATGGCTGGTAATGGGACAGAGGCATGAAGCTATATGATAAAAGCCTTCTTGTTTTGCTCACTCTGCTTCAGCGGCCCAAGGTTCACAGGTTAAGTGCTAAGTGAAATAAGTCAAACAGAGGAAGACAAATACTGTATGATCTCACTTATATGTGGAATCTAATAAAAACAAGCTCATAGATACAGAAAATTGATTTGTGGTTTACCAGAGGTGGGAGTTGAGGGGTGGGCAAAATGGGTGAAGGTGATCAAAAGGTACAAACTTCCAGTTATAAAATGAATAAGTCCTGGGGATGTAATGTACAGCATGGTGACTACAGTTAATAATACTGTATTGCAGGTTTGAAAGTTGCTAAGAGAATAAATCATAAAAATTCTCATCACGAGAAAAAATTTTATAACTATATATGGTGATGGATGTTAACTAGACTTATCGTGGTGATCATTTTGCAATATATATAAAGATCGACTCATTGTGTTGGACACCTGAAACTAATATAATGTTGTATGTCAATTATACCTCCATAAAGATTTCAATAAGGAAATAGTTGTTACATAGAAATACATCATATATGTAAGTTGTGAAGCATAACACTAAAAATCGTATCCAAGAACCACCATCCCATTTAAGAACTGGGATATTCTCTACGTTGTTGAAGCTCATGTGTTCCCCTCCCCAATGACACGAGGAGGTAACCAACATCTGAAGTTTATTATTATTTTTTTTATCATTCTCTTGCACTTCCTTATACTTTCGCTTGTTTCTGAACTTTATAAAAATAGTCTCTTGTGTAAGTAGTCTTCTGGGACATTAGGATGCGTCCGTAATAATGCATAGAGCTGTAGTTCATAAAATGTGTGAATGGAATACAGGTCTTTTTACCCAATCTACCATCAGTGGACTTTGGGGCTGTTTCCAGGATTCTGCTATTACTAACAATATTGCTATGAAAGTTCAGCACCTGCCCCTAGGGCATGTGTTTCTCAGGCCGTAGGAGTGGAGCAGCTGGGGTCAAGTCTAACTTCATGCTCCACGAGATGACTGGTTCCCAAGTGGTCCTGTGTGTACAGCCCCGGCGCTGAGCAGAGCCTTCCCTACTCCACCCTCGACAACACTTGGTGTCATTGGGCTTTGCAATCAGGGCACATTTGGTGGGGTGTTTGGTGAGCGCCTTTTTCTTGCTATGTTCCAGTCCCAAAAGTGGGCCCAGCTTTAATTCCAGGGTGAGTCGGCTCCTGAGGCCGCCTTCCGGAGGTTGTTAGAGGGCTGAGGTGAGAGCAAGATCTTTGGTATTGAAAGGAACTGTGTCTGCCGTCCAGCTCCGCCACAAACAGGCTATGCTACCTTAGAGCTTCAGGACCTCTTTGAGCTTCACTTTCTGTGAAATGGGGACAGCTCCTAATGTGCGGGGCTGTTGACAACCCACTGAGGAAACTGTAAAGTGCCCAGCACAGTGGTACACACACATACATTCCTCATAGACACAAACACCAATGCACACAGAGACAAATCAAGACCCACACAGACACATCCCACCCACGGTAACCACCTGTCACCAACCCAGAGCCTGTCCCCATCCATATGCACACTTGGAGACACAAACACACAGAGTCAAATAATGGATTCCCCAGACATAACTCGTAGCCCTTACTTGAATACAGACACACACGCACACACACGCGCACACACACACACACACACACACACACACTAGCCAGCCTTTCCTCTCGAGTCCCTTCATCCCGCCCCCCTCTCTGGTTCTGTTCTATCTTCTCACTGGTCGTTTTGCCTCTCACAGGTCATTTCATCTCCAGATACTAGAACCATTATGTTTCGGCCCCTCCATAATCATCTCAGCACATCTGAATTACGGTAGCTTCGAGTATCTTTGTTTTTTGTTTTGTTTTATTTGTGATGGATCAAAAAGACTGCTGGAACAAAGAAAAGATCAACTGAGCAGAAACAAGCTTATATAGGAACATCCTTTATAGTTCTACTGTCAGAGAGGAGAGCTGCGTGACTTGGTCCGATTCAGTGACATGGTTGATCTGGGGCACATTTAAGTACAAGTGACAAGGCTGGGTTAGCAAAGGCTTTGCTAGGCCGGATCTCTGTACATGGCCCTCAACAGATTGGATGCTGCCCACCACATTGGGAAGGACAATCTACTGAGTCCACTAATTTGAATGTGAATTTCATCCAGAAATACTCTCACAGACACACCCGGAAACAATGTCTAATCTAGGCAGCCTGTGGCCAGTCGAGCTGACACATAGACTTAACCATCACACTGTGTGATTCCATTTAATACATGAAAAACAGAAATACCTAAAATTAATCTGTGCTTTCGGAAGTCAAGAGGGTGGTTACCCTTGGGAAGGTGGTGATGGGTGAGAACACAAGGGGACTTCCAGGGTGCTGGGTGATGTTCTGTTTCTTGATCTGGATCCAGTTTACACAGAAATGTTCAGTTCATGAAAACCCATTATGCTATATGCTCTCTGTATGTCCTACTTCTATCAAAAGTTTTGAAAAGAAGGATGCACACAAAGACAGTCTTTTCAACAAATGGTGCTGGAACAACTGAACATCCACATGCAAAAAAATGAATCCAGACACAGACCTTACATCCTTCACAAAAATTAACTCGAAATGGATGATAGACCTAAATGCAAAATGCAAAACTATGAAACTCCTAGAAGATAACACAGGAGAAAATCTAGATGACATTGGGTATGGTGATGGCTTTTTAGATGCAGGAAAGAAATAACTGATAAACTAGATTTCTTTAAAATTAACAACTTCTGCTCTGCAAAGGACAATGTCAAGAGAATGAGAAGACAAGCCACAGACTGGGAGAAGATATTTGTAAAAGACACATCGGATAAAAGACTATTATCCAAAATATACAAAGAACTCTTGAAACTCAACAATAGGAAAAGGAACAACCTGATTTAAAAATGGGCATAAGTCCCGAACAAATACCCCAACAAAGAAGATGGACAGATGGCAAGTAAGCGCGTGAAAAGATGCTCCACATCATGTGTCATCAGGGAAATGCACCTTAAAACAACAGTGAGACACCACTACATACCTGTTAGAATGGCCAAAGTCCAGAACACTGACAACACCAACTGCTGACAAGGATGGGGAGCAACAAGGACTCTCATTCTTTGCTAGTGGGAATGCAAAATGGTACTACTGTTTTGAAAGACAATTTGGAAGTTTCTTATAAAACTAAACATATTCTTATCATACAATCCAGTGGTCTCAATCCTTGGGATTTACCCAAATGAACTGAAAACTTATGTCTACACAAAAACCTGCACACGGATGTTTATAGCAGCTTTATTCATAACTGCCAAAACTTGGAAGCAACCGAGAAGTCCTCAGTAGGTGAATGGATCAATAAACTGCGGTACATCCAGACAATGGCATATTATTCAACGCTAAAAAGCAATGAGCCATAAAGTCAGGAAAAGACATGGAAGAACTTAAAGGTATGTTACTAAGTGAAAGAAGCCACTCTGAAAAGGCTACATATTATATGATTTCAATTGTATGACATTCTGGAAAAGGCAAAACTATGAAGACAGTAAAAAGATCAGTGGTTGCCAGGGGGGCTGGGGGAGGACGGGATAAACAGGGGGAGCACAGAGGATTTTTAGGGCAGTGAAACTATTCTGTATGATACTATAATGGTGGATACGTGTCGTTATACATTTGTCAAAATCCACAGAAATGTACAATATCAAGAGTGAACCTTCATGTTAAACTATGGACTTTCAGTGCTAATGATGTGTCAGCATAGGTTCATTGGGTGTAATAAATGTACCACTCTGGTGGGGGATGTTGATGGTGGAGGGGGCTCTGGGGGGGTGGGGGAGGAGATATCTGAGAAATCTCTGTACTTTCTGCTCAATTTTGCCATGAAACTCAAAACTGTACTTTTGACAACACAAAAGTATACTTTCCACTCAGTTTAAAACTGCTCTAAAAAGTAAAGTTCATTAATTAAAAAAAGGACATGTGGCTATTACCTTCAGCCTGCACCCAGTGGAGATCAAATTCCTAAGTAGGAAATTCATGGATTCACAAACTTAGGTGCAGACAGGACCTCAGACATCACTCAGAAATCACTCAAGGCAGCAAGCAGACTCCCAGAGAGCAAATCCCAATGCCTCTACTTACCAGCTGTGTGCCCTTGGGCAATTTACTGAACTTCTGGGAGCCTCTGTTTCTCTGTCTGTAAAATGGAAGTAATATGGAATTTATCTCAGAGAGTCATTATGAGGATTAAATAAGATAATTTATGGCAAACAGTCAGTGCTCCATAAATGGCAGCTATTATTAGCATTATTACCATCCAGTAGAATATTCATTCATTCATTCAACAGTAATGAACTGAGCAGTGTGCAAGGTACGAGGATGAACAAGGCGACCTGGTCCCTGCCCTCACAGAGCTTGTAGTCTAGTCCCACCTCCCTCCGGGCACACACTGGTATTGGAAACAGAAGACGTGCTTCCCGTTCGGGCTTTGCAGACAAGCATCTGCTGATAGACACACACTGGAAGCAGCTCCAGGGGCTTCAGCAGCCAAGGAATCGCTCAGATGATTTTGTTATGAGAGGTGGGGTGGCACAGAGCCGCGCTGCCGGGGTGCCAATCCCGATCCACTGCCTCCTCACTGTGGAACTTTAGGCGGGTTCCTTACCTCCCCTGTGCCTCAGTTTCCTCATCTGTGTAAAGGAGTGGATAACAGAACCTATCTCACGTGTTGTTAGGAGGATGGAACCCTGTAACACAGGGAGAGTGCAGAGAGTGGTGCTGGGCACAGAGTAGGTGCTGTGACGTGTCCGCCATCACTATTGTTCTTGTTATGACTCATCAGCGGTTCTGACGCTGACCCCAGCCAGATGGTAACCAGGGGAAAGCAAAGCAGACCTCCTTGGTGTCGATGAAGAAATCCAGGTGACCAAGTCGTCTCAGCTGCACAGAGGAGTTCTGGAGAATGTGCTCACCTCCTAGGTGTTTATCCCACGGATATGCTTGCACAGGTGTGAAATGGTTTATAAGTCATCCACTGCTGTGGCATAGGTAATAGCTAAAACATGGAGGCAGCCTAGACATCTGTGAATAGGGGACTGGTTAAAAAAATCCATGACTCACCCGGAGAGAGAAATATTAGCCCTCAAAAAGAACAAGGCAGCTGCATGTGAAATGATGTGAAAAGATTATCGTTAAGCGCAAAATGCAAGGGGCAGTGCAGCTTGACTTTCTGTGTTAAAAAAAAGAAGTGTGCGTGCCCAAGTACTTTGGTAACAGGATGGTGGTTGTCTCTGGAGGGAGCACCGCTTGCCTGGGGCTCAGGGGCGGGAGGAACATGTTCTTTTCACTCTGTGCTCCTCGCACCTTTTGCATTGGAAGTCCTATACACATATTACTTACTTTAAAAAAAGATTAAGCAGAGATTGGAGCTGATTTAGAAATCAGCACTCTAGTTCACTGTGTCCTGTGAAACACCTCTCGCTGCTCTCTGAGCAGATGGCCCTGGGCGGGGTTGGGCCAGGGCCAGTGGGCAGCCTCCCTCCCCCGTGGGTGTGTGGGGAGCCACGTGGGGCCCTGTGGTCGGGCACATGCCTCCAGCTGGGTCTTCCTGTGTGGTGGAAGGCCCGGGGTGCGGAACTGAGACTGGGGAAGAGTGGGCTCCGGCAGCCTGACAGAGGCTGCACACACAGGGGAAGGTCGTGGTCCTAAGATCTGAGTCTGGTCTGGGCAGCTCTCCAGGGCAGACAATCACGAGACAAAGGCTCATTATGAGAGCCAGGAAAGGGCCTTCCATCACAGCTGCTTCTCTCCATTCACGGGGCAATTCCACAGCAAAACTTGGGGCCAGAGCGGCCCGAGGTTCAGGAAACAGATTCGGAGGGGCCAGGGTTTCCTGGCCTGCTCTGGGCATCAGCGGGGTGGAAAGAGCCCAAAGGAACTGAGTTCTTAATTCTCCATCCATCTGCTCAGCTGAAATATAAAGATTCTTTTCAGAGCTCTCCCTGGAGTGGCTCTCCAGCTTTGGGACACACACAGCATTGTGTGCAGGGACATTCCCCGGAGCCAAGCAAAAGTGACAGAAAGGGCCTTTCAGTTAACTGCAAAATAAGCAGGGCTCTGTCCAAAGACAGGGACCCTTTGCCTCACGGGCCCCTGGTAATTCACAGGGTGTCAGAGCACCGTTTATTGCTTACAGTCTATTGGATTAGGGTTTTTCAAATGCCTTTTAGTCAACAATTCTTTATACACACCTATGCATGCGAACAGATATTCTTAAGTCAAATATCCCTTATGTATTCAAACACACATGCACACATATTTATTTTTAGTCACACCTCTGACTAGCAAGATAATCAATACACGAGGTAGACCAAATATTTGGTACAAGGTAATCAGACAAGACCTGTAGAAGGTTTGCAGTGGCATACAAAGTTGCAAGAGTGATAATGCAGCCTCTTTTCTTTGTTTCTCCAAATCTGGGTCACCGTTAAGTTCAATTAATTCTTTCCACCTATAGATAGCAACACCTGTACTCCCTGTTCTGATGGGACTCATTCATTCATTTACCAAGCATTTGGAGGGGGTCCTACTGTGTGCCAGGCACCATTCCAGGTTTCTGGGATATGGCAATGAGCAAAATGGTCAATGAACCCTGGCCTGGTGAGGTTTGCATCCTAGTGAGGAGACAGGCGTTCAGGTGGTGTCAGGTAGGGGCAGGGATGGAGAGAAGGGAGCTAAGAAGGACTTCCTGGGGAAGTGACCATTGAAGTTCAGCCCGGAGGGTTATAAGCCAGAGAGTCACATGGAGATCTGGGGGAGCAGATTCCAGGCAGGAGAAACGGCAACTCCCTCACCCACTCTAGTTACCTGCACTCACTTGGCAAAAGCCAGCCCTGGTTAGACCCAATTCCCCAGCTACTCCACACCCACATCTGTGCAGCTGAACCCCAGCTAGAGAAAAACATGCCACCGTGTTGGCTGGCCTCATGGAAATTCACGCCCAGAATCTCAAGGTGGGAGGTTGGGGGGTAGAAGTGCAGGGGGCCTTTATGTTTTCTTCACGCCATGCTTCTCTGGGCCATTCACTCTCTCACTCCCCTAGGTGGCTCGTCCCAACAGCAATTCCCCTGGCCTCACTCTCATTACTTCCTGTTTCACGAGAAAATTAATCAGAAGACCTACCTGCCACTCCAAGAATCCAACACCTATGTACTAACCTCCTGATTCTTGCCCAGATCCTTCCTCCCTATTACCATGGATGGAATGTGCAACGGAGCCCAGCCCCTGTCTGCTCCTCAGGCATGCCGCTCCAAAAACTCGCTTCTCTCCCTCTCTCCTACATTAGCAATTCTCCTCTCCACAAATTCCACCTCACTGGATCATTCCCAGCAGCATGGAATCATGCCATACCATCTCCCATATTTAAAAAAAATCTAAAAACCCTCTCTTGATGGCACTTTTCCCTTATTCCACTTTACCCAACAAAACTCCTGGAAAGAGTTGTTTAGATGGCTGTCTCCAACATCTCTCCTTGCATTTGCTCTTCAAGTCTTTTCTCAGATGTTACTTTCTCAGTGAGACCTCCTCTGACCATTGCATTTAAATTGCATGCCCTCCTTAAGGCCTCCTCCCGGCTTCATTTTTCTCCATAGCTCTCATCACTTTCTAACATACTCTATGAGGCATGGCTCTATTTTGTTTATTGTCTACCCCCCAACCCCCGGGATGCAAAGTCCAAATAACACATGGATGTCTGTCTAGTCTGTTCACTGCCGCATCCCCAACATCTGGAAAAAGGGCCCAGGGGGTCACAGGTGCCCGGTCATGTTTATTCAGTGAGTGAATGAATGCATGGGAGGGGCAAGGCCAGGAACAGCGAGGAAGCAGTGTGGCTGGAGTGGAGTAAGAAGGGGAGATAAAGGGCAGTAAGAGGGTAGAGGTGGCAAGAAGCCTGATCACATAGGGTCAAGGAGAGTGTCTTACTCTAAGTGTAAGTGGAGATGTGGTTCTGGATGCTGCTGGAGGGTTTGGAGCTGGGGAGGGACATGATCTGATGGATGTTACTGAGATTCTGGGCAAGTCAAGTTGAAAATTCCACATTGCACGAGTGTGTTCCTGACAGGCAATTTTTACATCCATGTGCTCATGAAAATAGACTTCCAGACTAAAGGAGAGCTGTGTGTTGATAACGGCTCCTGTTATATGAGCAGGGCTATGGGAAATGTGCACTGCTTGGAACGGCTTTACTGGTAAAATGGAACACAGAACATTTCTCACCCAGCAAAGCAAAACATTATTGGCAAAAACACATGAAAAGATGTTCAGCATCACTAATCATCAGGGAAATGCAAATCAAAACTACACTAAGATACCACCTTACGCCTGTTAAAATGGCTATAATCACTAAGACTAAAAATAACAAATGTTGGAGAGGGTGTGGAGAGAAGGGAACCCTCATACGCTGCTGGTGGGAATGCAAACAGGTGCAGCCACTGTGGAAAACAGTATGGAGATTCCTCAAAAAACTGAAAATAGAACTACCATATGACCCAGGTAACCCACTACTGCGTATATATCCAAACAACTCGAAATCAACAATCCAAAGTAACATATGCACCCCCGTGTTCATTTCAGCACTATTCATAATAGCCAAGACACAGAAACTATCCAAGTGGCCATCGACTGGTGATTGGATAAAGAAGATGTGGTATATATACACAATGGAATACTGCTCAGCCAGAAGAAAGACAAAATCATCCCATTTGCAACAACATGGATGGACCTGGAGGGAATTATGCCTGGAGTGAAATAAGCCAGACTGAGAAAGACAGACACCAAATGATTTCACTCATATGTGTAATATAAACAAGCACATGGACAAAGAAAAGAGTTCAGTGGTTACCAGGGGAAGGGGGTGGGGGGTGGGTACAGGGGGTGAAGGGCAGCACTTATGTGGTGACAGACAAGAAATAATGTACAACTGAAATTTCACGATGATGTAAACTATTATGAACTCAAATAAAAAACAAACAAAAAACAAAAAAAATTATTGGTAAATACTTAAGCAAAACCATCCATGCTCTGCTTACTTATTGATAAAAATATTTAGCTCTTCTGTATTTTTGCTTTTTAAACAACTGATTGCAGTATTAACACATTGTTTGAGATATTAATCAACAGATGTTTCCAAGCACATGGAACAGACAAAACCAGCCTGTATTAAATACCCATGGCTGGGATTTTAAACGTTGGGCACAGAATTTGAAAGCATCTCTGCCCCCTAAGTATTAAACACAGCAGTAAAACATCTGGTAGTCTCCTGGCCATGTCTAGCATTTCTAAGTACCCTTTCACAGGGATCTATTATGTGGTTTGATGCTTATGGGATGCATTCTTATAAGCTGTTCTGTAAAGGTGTAAGGTGCGCCACTGACTAAGAGGGGACAACCCAGTTTGGTCAGGAAATATGTGGGTTGTGGGTTCAGGTGTACGTGTCTAGTTGGTAGAGATGGCACAGCTGCTTCTAGAACTGCTGTGGGAGTGGGGAGTAAAGTTTGTAGATTCTGAGCACTCCAGGCAAGCCAAGATGGGAGGAGAGGCAGGAGGGGAACAAAGATGATGGGCCAAGGTGGCTGCCAAGCTAGGAGGAAGAGAGAAGACTGATTTACAAGAGGCCTTGGCTGGGGTCTGTGGCTCCTGCACCAGAGTCCCAGCCGTTAGAACTGAACACCCAGGAAGCTGGCTCTGGCCTTGCTAGACTGCACAGGGATGGCCTCGTCCCAGTGCTTTGTGGGCTCCATCCCCGATACTTGGGGGTCAGGCAAAGTGAGCCAAAGCTTCCAGTCCGATAGATGTCCTCATGACTGTGTGCACCAAGGGTCACTGCCACAGTGTCCTGGGGAAGCATGGGACTTAGGACTTTAGACCAGCGGTTCTCAAGTGCGGTCCCTGAACTAGCAGCATCAATATCACTTGGGAACTTGTTAGAGAGGCAAATTGTTAACCCCCCCTGCCCCCCACCCAGCCAGAGCTGCTGAATCAGAGACCTGGAGTAGGTCCCAGCACCCAGCATTTTAATAAGCTCCCTAAGGAATTCTGATGTGTGTTCAAGTTTGGGAACCACTGATTTAGACCAGTTTCAGGTGATGCTGATGCTGCTGGCTCCAGGACCATACTTTGAGAGCCATCATTCTAGAAATTTCATAAGCAAATCACTCAGTTTATGAGTAAATGTTGTTATTAATGAACAAGTCTTACTGAATACCTAAGGGCTGTTTAATAATGATTACCTCTGAACAAGGGGATTGTGGGCAATTTTTAAAAAGTTTATGTATCTCTGTATTGTTCAAAGTTGTCAGAAACATGTATTACTTTTATAGATAAGAAAATTTAAAGGTTTGGGGCCAGCCCAGTGGCATAGTGGTTAAGTTCGTGTGCTCTGCTTCGGTGGCCCGCGGTTCAGGGGTTCAGAGCCCAGGAGTGGACATACGCACCGCTCATCAAGCCATGCTGTGGTGGCATCCCACATACAAAATAGAGGAAGACTGGCACAGATGTTAGCTCAGCAACAATCTTCCTCCAGCAAAAAGAGGAAGATTGGCAACAGATGTTAGCTCAGGCCAATCTTCCTCATCAAAAAACAACCACAAAAAAAACCCCAAGATTTTTTAAAAGTACCTCATTCTAGTATAGTTCTTTACAGCAGTGATTCTCAAACTGTGTTGTCAAACAAACCATCCAGGAACCTTGTTAAACGTAGATTCTGGTTCAGTCGGTGGGGGGAGAGCGGTGTGTGCATGAGAGTCTACATTTTCAACAAGCTCTCTGGTGATTCCAGTCTACTGGCCCATGAACCACACTGAGTTTACAGACTTTACAGAATACAAAGCACTTTCATGTATATTATCTTGTTTGTTCCTTGTCATAACCCTGGCAGACAGATTCACTAATTCACCACTCAACCATTAGGTACTACTATGTACCAGGCCCTGGGCATACAGATATGGTCTAATGGGGTGGAAAACCAAGCAACCACCAAAAAAAACACTTGAAAACAGACAAATGATTATAGTGATCAGAACTGATCAGGAAATAAAGAGGGTGCTGAAAAAGAAGGCCTCTAGGAGGAAGTGATCTCAGTAGAGATGGGCAGGAACAGCCACGAAGTTCAAGGGCAGGCTCTGGGCAGACACGAGGAGGCTCCCGCAGCCAGAGCCGAGGGAGAGAAGACCCCCAAATCACGTTGGAGAAGGCAGAGGCTCCCCCACCCACCCTGGGCAGGAAGTCTGGGGTCCGCATTGAGGGTCTAAGCAGGGAAGTGACTGGCCTGGTATTTGTCTTAGGATCACTCTGGCTGCATTGTGGTAAATGAAACCTCTCCAGGGTCACCTCGGAGTTGGTGCAGGAAGCGCCGGGCCATGCGGGGGAACCCAGGAGTCAGGCCGCGCGCCCCCGGGGTCGCGCGGACCGACTTGGGGGGTCAGGAATCCCCCATATGAATAACGAGCCACCAGGACACGTGTTTTTATTGGTGCACTGAAGATCTTAAACGCGCGCGCTCCGGGAACAACGTGATTTTTTCCTTTTCCCCTCTTTCAGAGGCCCTGGGCTCCCACGTTGGCATCTTGGACACTTCCCTGTGTCTTAGTCTCCTCTCCTGTCAAGGAGGACGTTGGGCCAGCCCATGGGTGACACCTGGATCTCCAATCGTGAACCTCGGGCAAGCTGGGCGGCTGGCACCGCCGAGCAAAGGCGGCCTCGAGCGGCCCATGGGGTTGGCTTCCCTCCTGGGAAACTGAGGCACGGTGGGGCGAGGAGTGCGCGCCCTCGAGACTCCCGCCAACTCCAAGAGGCACGTCCCGGGCCCACGCAGGCCTCCCGGGCCGCCCGCCAGCGATCCCCGCGCAGCAGCCCCCGCCCAGCGCTGCCCAGGGGCGGGGCCGGCTCGGAGGACCGAGCGGCCCGGGACTCGCGGGGGCCGGCGGTGGAGCGGCGGAGCCCCGCGCAGTCCCAGTTCTCGAGCTCTGGAAGAGGCGTGCGGGCCACTCCTCCAGGCTCCCCAGCCCGGCCGGGGGTGGGGGGGCCACGCAGCAGGCGCAGGCCTGCCCCGGGGCTCCCGCCCGCCGCCCGCCCGCGCGCCGACCCCGCCCCTCGGCCGCCGCCTCCGCCCCCGCCCCCGCCTCCGCCTCCTCGCAGGCCCGGGACGTGCCCGGCCGGCGACCGAGCGGCGGGGACGGCGTCCGGCGCGCTCACTTCCGCGTCCCGCCGCCCTGCGGGCCGCGCGCGCCCAGCCACCGCTGCCATCGGACAATAGGTCGCCCGCCCCGGCTGCCGGGAGCTTCCTGCCGCGGCCCGGCCGGCCCGTGCGCCCCGGGCCGCGCTCCCTCCCCGCGCCGGCCGGGATCCCAGCTCCGCGGGCGCCGGGGGCAGCAGCGGAGGACTGAGCGCCCGGGACGTGCCTGCGCCCCGCGCCGCTGCGTCTCTGCTCCGGCAGGGGGGTCGGCGGCCTCCACAGCCCGGCAGAGCCGGCTTCGCCGTGCCGGCCCCCGACCGGCGGCTGCCGCCTTGTTGTGGGTTTCCGAGTTTGGTCGCTTAAGGAGGATGTGATTTTTTTTTTTTTTTCTATTTCTTTTTCCTTCTATGATTTGAAAAAGAGAAGAGAACGCACAGCAACCTGGGACAGCGAAGCCCCACCAGCTGCCCCCACGTGGACACCTCCGAGGGGAAAGGGAGTTGGAAGCAAACTTGGTCCGACTGGCCCGGAGGCCTCAATTTCGGCTGGACCCTTTGGCCTGGGGTCATGACTCTCATGCTGGGCAAGTGGAAGGCTTTACCTGTCTCCGGCTGGACTTGAGCCCCTACCCTTCGCCAGCATCTCCCCGCCACGCTCCCACGCACCCTCACGCCTGGCACCTGGACTAAGCCCAGACACCCATCTGAGACATGGATAAGTACGACGACCTGGGCCTGGAGGCCAGTAAATTCATTGAGGACCTGAACATGTATGAGGCCTCCAAGGATGGACTCTTCCGAGTGGACAAGGGGGCAGGCAACAACCCGGAGTTTGAGGAAACACGCAGGGTGTTTGCCACCAAGATGGCCAAAATCCACCTCCAGCAGCAGCAACAGCTCTTGCAGGAGGAGACCCTGCCCAGGGCGAGCCGAGGCCCTGTCAACGGTGGGGGCCGCCTGGGCCCACAGGCCCACCGGGAAGCTGCTGTGGGCAGCAAACTGACCATGGATGGTGCTGCCAAGCCCCCTCTTGCTGCCCCGACAGTGGGTCCTGGAGCAGCCACCACCATTGCCGCTGGGCAGCCCATGTACCCACCCCAGGAGCAGAGGGCCAGGCCGTATGTCCGTGCCACGAGGCATGGCACCCAGGACTGTGGTTCCAGGGAGAGCCTGGAGAGTTCTGAGCCTGCTTTCCACCGCCTGGGACCCTGCCAGGATCCTTCCTGCCTCACCCATGGAGACTATTATGACAACCTTTCCTTGGCAAGCTCAAAGTGGGGTGATGAACCAGGAATGTCCCCCATCGTCAAGCTGGGTGTAGGGAGTGGGTGGCCTGGTCCCCCAGGGAGTGACCCACCACTGCCCAAACCCTCCAGGGACCATCACCTGTACCAGCCGCAGCTCTCCCCGAGCTCCAGCAGGTCATTTGAGAGCGGCCAGGATGGTGGTGCTGGTGGCCGCAGCAATGAGAAGCCAGCGGGTCTCTGGACCACTGCTTCCTCCCAGCGGGTGAGCCCTGGCCGTCCTTCCCCAGGCCTGGAGAACGGGGCCCTTCTGGGGCCCCCTCAGCCCAAGACCCCTTCTTTCTCAGCACCCCTGGCCCTGAACTGCCCCAGTCAAGGAGCTCTTCCAAGAACAAACTCGGGGGTGGGGAGCGAGGTTTCAGGCATGATGCCCAAACCCACTGTGGACTCTCAATCCTGGTTCCAGGATGGTCCCAAATCTTACCTTCCGAGTTCTGCCCCATCATCGTCGCCAGCCAACACGGACAGTTTGCATTCGGATGTGGCGCCTGGGCTGGGTCCTAAGCCTGGCTGCACAGACCCTGGTGGTGGTCCCAAGCTCAGCCCCACCAGCCTTGTCCATCCAGTGATGTCCACCCCACCTGAGTTATCTTGTAAAGAAGGTCCTCCTGGCTGGTCCCCTGATGGCAGCCCGGGGCCTGTGCTCCCAGAGAGCCCCAGCACCCCCAGGGTGAGGCTACCCTGCCAGACCCTCATCCCGGGCCCTGAGCTTGGGCCCTCGGCCGCTGAATTGAAATTAGAAGCCCTCACCCAACGTCTGGAGCGTGAGATGGATGCTCACCCGAAGGCCGATTACTTTGGTGAGTGAGAGGCTGGTGGCGTTGCCCACGGTGGGTGACAGGGTCCCTGCCCTGCGTTTGGGGGAAGTGCTCCCTGTCAGAGATGATGCAGCGCTCATTGAGTGACCTGCCTTTTTTTTGGCTTCCTCTTTTGGCTGCTGCTTCTGATTCAGAAACTTGAAAGCATCCCTGGGCAGAAAGTGGATCTCACAGCTGGGGGTTGCCCATGTGTGAAGGGTGAAGCAGGGTGGGGTTGCTCATGACTCTCAGGAAGGGAAGTGCTCTGACTCTGGATTTCAAGGGTTTCGGGGGTGCCGTAGAGCCTCTCGCAGTGACTGGCTCCTGCAGGACTTGAATGGGAGCAGCTTCTCAGGTCCAGGTACCCCTGAGCACCCCATCAGCAGTTGACTGGGTCAGGCAGGTCTGCCTGTTAGAGGACCAGTGGTCGGGCAGAGGCTCTCTACGGCCCTGTGTGTGTCTGCAGGTACTGTGTGCAGTCGAGGCAGGTGAAACTTGAACCTGTAAGACTGTTCTAGAGCAGTGATTCTCAAAGTCTAGTCTCTGCATCAGCAGCATCCCTTGTCTGGGTACTGGTGGGAAATGCAAATTATAGGGCCCCACCCAGACCCACCGCGTCAGAAACTCTGCGCAGGGGGTTGTCAGACATGGCAGTCAGCGTTTTCACTAGCCAGCCGGGTGACCCTGACATTCAGGACTTTTGAGACCTGTGCACTAGGTGCCTCCTAACTGGGTCCCCATCCCGGGGTTACACCCACCACTGGGGCTCAGTAGGATGGAAGATGCTCCTTGCTGGTTTCACTCAAACTTGCAGATTTGTTTTATTCTCTTTTTAAAACCACAGACTCTTGGAGACTGCTGGCTTCAGCTCTTTTTTTTCCCCTCCACATGGGGTTTGGAGGCAGCAAGAAGGCAGACACCTTCTTCTGTGGAGTAATGATATAGCCGTCTCATGAAAGAGCTGACTAGAAAGACAACCTATTTTTAGAAGAGTTTAAGGGTCGTTTTTGTTGTTTTTCATTTTTGAACTCTGGATAACGGGGTCGTGATTTCCCCATATGAGGCCTGAGAGCCCTGGGAAGCTGAGTCCCAGTGGGGTGGCAGCTTTGAATGAACGATTCTGTCCCAGGTTCTTGGAGGGATGGATCCTAGGTGCCCATGGTAGCATTGGGTTGGTGATCGTCCTCAGAGCCTCCTGGGACCATTTCCCACAAACACTCGGCAGTCAGAGGCCGGCGACTGTTTATTAGTTTGTATTTTAGAGCACGTAGCACCGTCTTACTGTGGACTGTGTCTTCTCCTTTGCAAATTCCCACCCTTTGGGAATAATACTTAGCTGGAAGTACTGTGGATTTTAAATGGAAACTTTTGCTTAATTTTTAATTTCAAGTCCAAAACAGCAATTTTATTTTTTCAGGGAGGCGAGTTTACACACCGGATCGCAGCAGAGACATTAGCTGACACTGTTCATACATTCGTTCAGCATGTGTATATGGAGTGCCTGCCTTGGGCCCTGCTCTGTCCAAGGCCTTGGGGAGCATGGTGATCAGGACAGACAGTCCTCTAGCTCCCCAGAGCAGACAGTGAAGTAGGAGACAGGAGACGAGCTAAATAAATAAGCACGTTCTAGGGAGGGAAATAGGTAGAGGAGGGGCTGGAGTGGAGGGGTAGGAGGCGTCAGGGAGGGTTTTGGTTTTAAACCAGGCGCTCAGGGAAGATCCCACGGAGACGGTGGCGTTTCAGCAAAGGCTGAAGGAGGCGAGGGGGTGGAAGGGGTGTGCTCAGCGGGCAGACAGCAAGAGCAGAGGTCCTGTGCTGGACACTTAACTTCGACTGTTTAATTTACTCGTCGCAGCAACCCTAGCAAGCAGGTTCTGTCGTGATGCTGTTTCACTGACGAGAAGCCCAGGGAGGTTAGATTACTCCCCTGAGGCCCCGCGGTGGCGCTGGGGGAGCTGGATTGCCTACGGCTGAGCCTCCATGCTTCTAACCAACGTTGCCAGGCTGCCTCCCAAGCACAGATGTGGAAACCGATTTTATTTATTTTTATGGCTTTGTTTTTTTTTAATTGAGGTGAACTTTACATAAAGTAAAGTTAACCGTTTTAAAGCAGACAATTCAGTGGCATTTAGTACATTCACAGTGTTTTGGAAACCCCAACTCTAATAATTCCAAGACGTTTTCATCACCTCGAAAGGAAACCCCATACCCGTAAAGCCGTTGCTCCCCATTTCCCGCTCTCTCCCTGCCCCTGGAAACCACCAATCTGTGTTCTGTCTCTGTGGATTTACCTAGTCCGGATATTTCATCTAAAGGGAATCATTTTTTATTTATTTTTTAACTAAGTATTACATTCTCATGTTGACAATTCAAAAGATGCAAAAACACATAGTTATGTGGCCCTTCACAATGGGGACACATTCTGAGAAATGCGTCATTCGGTGATTTTGTCGTTGTGCAAACATAGAGTGTACTTACACAAACCTAGATGGTGTCGCCTACCACACCCCTAGGCTATGCGGTGCCAATCCTAACGGGACCACCGTCGTACACACAGTCTGTTGACTGAAACGTGGTTATGTGGCGCGTGACTGGACAGTGAACAGTCCCCTTCCCACCTGCGTCTCTGGTCGAGTGTCCTGGGTATACTGTGACTTACGTGTGCAGTCACAGTCGTGGCATGCTGGCTACCTGCTCTCTGCCTTTTCCACTGCACAGTGTGTCTTGGCAGTTGTCCTACATCAGCATGTGTTGAGTTGGCTCAGTGTCACCACTGTGTGCATGTGCCCCAGGTCACGTAAGCAGCCCTCGTGGTGGCCCTTTAGAAGGGGCCATCTGCAAGGTGTAAGCCGCGCTGTAGGATCATCTCCCAGGGTGGGACTGTGGGGTTGGGGGCTTTGTGCCCTTTAACTGTTCCTGGTTGCTCTCTGTGGAGCTTGTGCTGGGCCCGCACTGCCAACCGTGTAGGAGAGGGCCTGCCGCAAGCCTGCCATGCCAGCCGAGCTTCCATTCACTCTCCTGTGCCCAGCCTCGGGGCAGAGGAGGAAGTCTCTTGTGTGAGATCGGGCACTCAGTTCCTGGCCTAGCCCTGCTGTGGGACCCTGAACAGACCCTGCTGTCTTCCAGGTCTCCCCCCTCATCTGTAGTGCGAGGTGGCTGAACCCGCTGACAGGCTCACCGAGCAGATGCCTTTCCCTTCCCTAGATCTGGTGTTATTTGAAAGATTTTGTCTGTCTGACACACGACATTTGTTAAATAATGATTAAATTTTGCTTCCAAGTAGAAGACTATTTGCTGATCCAGGGCTCTTGCCAGAGTGAGTCAGGGATGTATACTGTCACTGTCAGAGTTGGGGTAATTCTAGCCAGAAGCAAAGCAAAGTGGATGTTTGGTTACATAGGCCCTTTCCTGGGTCAGACAAAGGCCTCCCTGTGGGTATTTGACATTGTGGAAGAGCTCAAGAATCCTTGCTATCGCCTTGGAGAACACATGTCTGAAGACGCCTTGGTTTCCTGTTACTGATCAGCTCATCACCGAGGACTCTTCTGGCACTTTCCATGGCCATCTTTGTGGGTTTGGTACTGAGCCCACACTCCCTTCGCCAGTGTTCCTCTTTGTGTCTTTCTGTCCATGAGGAAAGAGTTAAGGACAAACTCTTGATGCTGCTTGGAGAACGTTGTTGGGTTTCCCGCCTTCCCAGGCCTCACTCTTGGACAACGCTGCTCCATGTGGTGTGGCTTCTGTTGTTTTTTTTTTTCCTCCTTCTCCTCAAAGCCCCCAGGATATAGTATATTCTAGTCTTAGGTCCTTCTAGTTGTGCTGTGTGGGATGCCGCCTCAGCATGGCCTGATGAGCTGTGCCATATTCTTGCCCGGGATCCGAACCAGGGAAACAGAGCATGTGGCCTTAACCACTTAGCCGCAGGGCTGGCCCTGTGGCTTCTGTTTTAACACCACTGTTTACACTGAGAGGAAACGAAGAGGACATCGTGCCTTTTGTTTAATCTTTCTCGGCCTTTTCCTCCATGGTATCCATTTGTCTTCCTCACTCTGGGCCTCTTCTTCCTTTCTAAGGAAAAAGGACATGAATAGACCACCTGTCACAGCCTGGGTCTCCTGGGAAGCTGACTCTGAGATGAGTTAGTGTGCAGGGGTCTTATTAGGGACCCATACCTGCAGAGGGAGGGGAAGGAAGCAGGAGTGGACAGAGGAGAGCTCCAGCTGCAGTGCGGCCTGACCAGCCTGGACCCCCCCGAGGGAACTCAGGAACTGGAGAAGCCCCTCAGAATTCTCCCGAGTCGTGGCGAGATGCCTGGCTTTCACGCTCCTCTGTGGATCAGTCATCAGATGTGGGCTGCCCTGGGAGGGGGTGCCCTGGGGCGAGGTGGCCCTGTGCAGCTGGGGCAGTGCCCAAAGGGGTTGACAGGTCTGGGCCGTCTCCTGGCTGCACCCCAGCAGCTGGGCTACAGCTCCTTCAGGGAAGGGAGGTTGGGTGGCACACTGTGGTGGCCATCGCAGCCCCTGTTGCTGGGCAGATATACCCCATTCACGTACCCCTGGGCACCATGAGTCTAATGCTATCGACTGTTGAGTGCCTGTGGCATGCCAGGCATTGGGTACGTGTTTTGTGGGCTGTGCTGTCATTTAACCCTCACAGCCAGACACGGTTATTCTCTGTTTCCAGTTGAGGAACCGAGCCCGTGAGTTGCTCAGGACCACACAGGCGTAGGCGGTGGTGCTTCCACAGCATCTGGGGCTCTGACCCCTCACACGGTGGGACGAGGTGGTCTTTCAGGTCCGAGGTGGGGCTCTCTGTGTGCCCCTCTGGATTCTCTCTCCATTCAGGTGCTGTAGGGGCATCAGCAGCCTTCCCTGCCTTTTCCGGATCTTCTTGCCCCACGTTCAGGACTCTGGACCTGTAGCCCCCTGTGCCTTCCCTCCCGCTGTGTGTGGGTCTGGGGTTCGGTCACTGCTAATGGCAACACTCTGCCCCAGAGGGGAGAAGGCTCTGCCAGACTCCGTTAGGCACTAGCAGATGGAGAGGCAAGAAGAAGTTGGTTCCAGGTCTCCTTCACCCAGTGAGGGGGTGGCTGGGCCCCTTCCCACCCGCATGGAGAAAGAGGAGGCTGGCTCTGTCTTCCGTCTTCCTGTCTTCAGTGAACATTCCTGTGGCAGTATTTGAACCTAGAAGACCACAACGGCAGTCCCACCTTAGCCTGGGAGCCTGACCGCAGTATGACTCCTCCTGGGAATGGCTCTGCCCCTGCCAGGGGCCAGGGAGCCTGTCACACCTGATTTCATTTTACTAGCAATGCGCTCGAGGTTCAAGAATCAGTCCAAACAAGAACCCGTAAGTGTCCTGTCTGCTCCTTCCCGTCTGACAGCCCCTTACACACTGAGCTGCACATTGCCTTAATGACCTTTTTTTTTTAAAGATTTTATTTTTTCCCTTTTTTCTTCCCAAAGCCCCCCAGTACATAGTTGTATATTCTTTGTTGTGGGTCCTTCTAGTTGCGGCATGTGGGACGCTGCCTCAGCGTGGTTCAATGAGCAGTGCCATGTCTGTGCCCAGGATTCGAACTGATGAAACACTGGGCTGCCTGCAGCGGAGCGCGCGAACCCAACCACTCGGCCACGGGGCCAGCCCCTGCCTTAATGACCTCTTAAGCACTCCTTATCTGCCTTTATTAGCAACAGATGCTTGAAATATGGGGCTTAAATCCAGCCGTGAATGAAAAATTGAGGGTGGTTTCGGAACATTTTTCACATAAAAGGAAACAACAGGGGCCAATCGTGTGATAGGGCAGCCCATCCAGAATTCCGGGACAGGGGCCTGTGTGTACCCTTAGAGGCCCCGGTTACCCCCAAATATCAGGCGTTTCAGTAAACCCAAACCAAGTGCTGAAGTGGAAAAAGGTGGCAGAAGACCATTAGCCATCTGGCCCTGTCTGAGTAGCTGGCATGGCCATTGTGATTACCTGGGAACTTCCACCCCGATTCCTTTTGGAGACATGGTGCCATTGTTTGGGCCTACTGAATCCAGGCTTCCATTGTCATGGAAGTAAATTCCTTATCCTCTAGGTGACTTTTGTATACGACACCCAGGACTCCGGTTCTCCTGTTTGTCCCTGCAGGTGCGCGCCCTGAGCTGTGGAAACACCCAGCCCTTTAGAAATTGGGTAGCCTGTGTGCATTTTCTTTAGTAGATCAGGTAATCTTTCCCTCAAGATCAGGAAGGCATATATTTTTTAATTTTTTATTGGTGTATAATATACACATATTATAGATGCTCACAAAGTGAACACGCCCATGTAACCAGCACCCAGATCAAGACACAGAACATGACCAGCACCCAAGAACCCCCCCTCATGCCCCCTTTGGTCACCACCACCCTCCAAGGAAACTGTCGTGATTCTGACTGTATATGTGAGTTTTTGAGCAACTGTGTGATTTGAAGTAACTTCTAAAACCTTAGAACAATTTAACAACATACAGGCAGGTTTGGGGATGGATGGAGAGCACATGGGCGATCAGCATGCAGCTGCGGGTAGTGAGGCCTTGGCAATGTCAGCACGGCCAGCTGCATGGCCCCCGCTGGGCCTCCAGCTCCCTCTGTTCTGTGGGTTGCTCCTGTGTGACTGGACGTCAGGGCTTGGACATCATTTTGGTCCTCTGTGTTCTCTGGAGGGATGGGTTTTCATCACGTGCTTTAGCCCCACCCCTACCTGCCAGCTCACCCCATTTCAGAGATTTCAGGGGGGAGATGATGAGGAAGCTCCCAAACTTCACTCGGAGTGGCTTTCTGTTCACTCAGGCCACATGCCACTAAGGTGTATGTGTCAGGTCCCCGCGTGTTCGGGGCAGTGGGCTGGGTGCTGCAGGAAAGGGCACTAGGAGTCAGTCTCAGGCTGGAGCCCTGGCAGTGACACCCACACTTACCATGGCTCTGAGGTCACACTCAGGCCTTCCCACAGCCCAGTGTCCTTGCTGGCTCCCGTCACACAAGCCTGGTTGCTGGTCCCTGAGCTTGAGGAGTTCCTTCCTGCCCCAGGGCCCTTGGCCTTGCCCTTCGCCTCCAACGTCCCTCTGGCCAGCATGGTGCTGCCCGCCCCTGCGAACCCCCCCAGGTCACTGGGTCTCCAGCTGCAGCCCTGGCGAATCCTGACCTCGGTTTCCCACGGTGACTGCCTTGTCCCATCACACTGTCTCCTGAGGTCCTCCCTCCTTGGGATGGTGTGTTTCTGCTCTGTTCCTCTGTGGCCAGGAAAGAATGTCTTGTTTTCTCCGTCCAGTCCTTCTGCTGTTTCCATTAATAATCAGAGCGTGAAACTGACCTTTTGACGTGGCAGTTCTTGCCAGTTTTTTAAAAAAAGTTATGTTTCTTTACATCTGTTGATTTATGACTCCCACACAGGCGAAGGAACTGTGGAAGAAAGGCACGCATTTGGGAGTGAGGAGACCAGGTGTTCTGGGCCTGGTCCTACCAACAGCTCCAGGTGCGACATGGGGCAAGCCCATCTTCCTCTGGGCGGAGCCAAGACGAACTCAGACGGTTCTTCCCTGAGTTCTATGGTTGTGGCTTTGTGTACAAAAGCCCAATTTTAGCTGACCAAGTAACAAGGAACTGGGCAGCATCATTGTCGGCAGTGGCAAGAGCCCGGAAAGGCGGGGGCCTGAACAGCCTGGCGTCCACCGCCATTCCAGACCTACGCAGAATGAAAACACCATTTTTTATTATAGTTCCAGTTACATTTTCTGTTGCAAATGGTAATCTTTTTTACTTGAGATATCTGGAAAATACATACAGTTAAAACAAGAACCTTGGATTGCTGGCATGCCTGTCACCCTTCGTATAGTCAGTGTTCAGATGTTCTGCTGCGAGTTCCCAGCGCAGAGTCCTGGCCGGAGCCGCTGTGATTCAGAATGCGTCATGTGCTGTGGTTCTTGGCTCTGGTCAAATGCAGAAGCGTTTGCTGAGCTAGAGGTCAGTTTACTCTGCTGAGTGTGTCTGATGAAAGTGAGACTAGAAAGGACTGAAGATCTCCTTTAGGAAACAGACATGGGGACCCGCTGGTATGACAGTGGTCACCCACCTCAGAAGCCTCTTGAGGCACTCATTCCAGTTAAACTTGGGGTCCTCAGTGCAGGGTCAGCTGGGAGTACTGGCTATGGGGCTTGCCGACCTTGTTTTTGGTGGCATGTTCCAGGCTTCCTCCATGGGCTCTTGTCATGTCCTCAGTGGTGCTGGATTTCAGACTGGATCACAGACACTGGACAGTGGCCTCGGGGCCTGTCACTGTGTTCCTCTGAAGGGTGTGGGTTAGGGGAAGTGGGCCATGCCCTTGGGTTGTTTGTGTAACACCCCCAAGTGTTGTGGGCAAGGGTAGGGGTGTGTCAGCCTGTACTTTTCTTGGGGGCAGCCAGGATGCCTTGGCCTAAGGATCAGTGTCATTCCCAGGCCATCTGTGGAGATGCTTAAAATGAAATCTTGGATGAAACTATGCTTAGAGTCCATCTGGCAAATTGAACAGAAACCTTTCCCTAAAACAAAACAGGCCTCCACAATTTCAAGGCATGTCAGTGGCAGGTAGGACTTGCCAGCAAATATTTATATCTCTCTAGGTCTTGTTTTTCATTTGTCCCATCCCAGGGAAACCAGCTGGACACAGAATCTCAGGGTCATGCTGGAAGGTTGGAGACTTTCTGCTTGAGTGTTTCAAGGGGAATACTTGAGGGTCCGTGGCCAGGTTATTTTTAAGTTTTGAGAACCATGAGTTTAGACTTGGCCAAGTTCCTTTCTCATCTTTCTTGTTCTGTGACTCATCTCTGGTGTCCCAGGAGAGCGAGAACTGGTTACTCTCCGTTACTGGAAGTCTGTTGGGAGCATATCAGGGGCCTCTGTCTTCCTTCCCCTCCACATGTATTTGTAACACATGGAAAGTTCTAGAAGCCTGCCATGATGCAGTCTGTCATTCAAGAGGAGGGGACTTGAGTTTGAGCCTACCCTGCAGCCAATCGTGGGATGTGTAGAGGCCCAGATAATTGGAGGACTGAGTGGACAAGGCCCCCCTCTTACAACGTGGGCCCGGAGTCAGAGTTGAGCACACACTACAGCAGGCTCCGGCTGGACAGCATGTGACGGTCATTTCAGTGTGATAAGATAGTGGCAGATTTGCCTTTGCTGCCTGAAGCCCCTCTGACCGTGACAGCAGCTTCCCTGTTCTCCCGAGCTCCCTGTCAGTTGGGTTTATGGTGTCCCTTCAGCAGGGTGTGTGGGCTCCCACGATGGTCAGGGCTCGCCCTGGGGATGGGGTGGAGCTTTTCCATCTGCTGAAATGTCGCTGTTTCTGTGCCCCCTCCCCCACCGGAGTTGACATTGCTTGCTGATGATGCAGTGAGGTGTTGAGTTTAGAGATGGGTTTCGGGGCAGCCCAGCTGATGGCTGGCTGGGGCTTGGCTCCGGGGCATTTGCTGGCAGGGCTCTCCTCACCTGAAGTGTGCTGGCAGCAGAGAGAGCAAGTTGCAGGCCTCCTGTGTTGCGTGCCGGCTGTGCCAGCTTGGGCACCTTGCTCCGCTTTGCTGCCCTCAGCTTCCTCACCTTATGGGGACTGCGTGTCCTGTGCTCGTTATAGTTCTGTTTTCCTTCCCCGTGCTGCCAGCCTCCAGAGCCGCTTTTTGATTCAGGTCTGTTGGCTGGGAGGAGCCTCCTGGCTCTGAGGGTGACAGAGTTTGGAGGCTGTACCTGCTTCAGACGCTGTGTCTGGGGGGTGTGTGTGTGTGTGTCAGTTGAACTTGGAAGCTTTTCCCTTGTTTGCTTACAGAGAAGCTAGCAACAGAGTGGAGAAGCGTGGGGTGGGGAGGGCGTGAAAAACATGTGTAAATGGACACACCCGGGGCAGCAGGCCAGTGGATGGTGATGGCAGGTCACTTCTTTGAGTTGGCCTGCCAGGTCCCTCCATGAGATCATCGTGTCCCAACCAGGGTGACTCTGAAATGCCCTTCTCCCACTAATAATGCTTGGTCATCGTTGGTCTCACTCATGAAACCAGAACTATATTCTTTTGGGAAAAAAATTTAAGCTATATGATAGAGCAGCACTTTAGAAATAAGGAAAATGAGGAAATAAAAACAAACACTGAATTAGTGATGAGGGTCAAAATACAAAACACAGGGCCTGGTCCATAGAAGTTACTCCTGAAGTGTTTGTTGAATGAATGAATCATGCTGTGTATTTATCACGTTACGCAATCAGAATAAAAAAGTGAAATATCTTGGTTACAATGCCACTGCTCCGCAATGGTGTGCTGAGAAACAGCGGAAGCCACAAATGTAGTTTCTCCCTAATTTGTGCCCGGTGGTAGCTGTGACACCCTGTGCCAATGTTTGTCAGACCTTGACAGCTTGTCAGAGTTGAAGGATGAACTTATTGGGCAAGGACGTGGGTGACATGGATAGTGGCAGGTGGGCCAGACTTGGGGTGGAAGCCAGACTTTGGAGGTGCTGAACCTGCAGACTCTGTAAACTTGGAGAAGTGCTGTTCCCCCAGAGTGGACTGGAGACGTGACCACGTTTTGAGGAGAAGGGGATTTCAGTCGGACATATATAACCGGGTGAGTCTCTGGATGTTTCCTGTCTTGCTTGGCTGGGTGGGACTCTGGAGTCCTGAGGCTGGGGTTGTGGGCGTGCACCCTGAGTGGGTCACTGACTTTCCTGCTGGGTTCCCGTGGCTCTTACCTGTCCCTCACTGCACTTCTACCCCAGACCCTCCTCCCACCTCTGTCCATGACCACATCCAGTTCTAAGCCCAAGTAACATATTCCCTTAACAGCCATTAGGGAGCACCTACTGTATACAAGAGACTGAATTAGGGTTAGTGGGGCTTCCTTTGTGCCAGACTGATTGCGTAGCCCCCTGCTGGAATGTGAGCTCCATGAGAATAGGGTGTCTGTTCTGTTCACTGTGTATCCTCAGGGCCCAGGTCAGTACCTGGCACACCGCAGAAGCTCAGCAAGTGCTTGTTGAACGAATGAGTGAACCCCTGGCCAAAGGAGGAAGGGAGTTATTCCCTGACTCCCTCCTGAGTGTCAGTGCTTTGAGTGGGGATGTAACTGCCATGGTGGGCACACACTCCACAGTCAACCCACACCTCCCCCCTACAAACTTCAGTCAGCACCCCCGAATCCAGAGTCAACTCACACTCTTCACGCACATTCCAGAGTCAGCCCACACCCCACACAGACACACTTCAGAGTCAACCCCCACCCAACACGCATGTGCTGGGGAGTGCCAGGGAGGCAGGGGCACGGCTAGCTGTCCTCGTCCCTCACCCTGACCAGGAGGTACTCAGATGAGCTCTCCCACGTGGGTGGAAGGTGCCTTGGGTAGCTGAAGACTGGAGGGGCCAGAAGAGGTGGGGCTGCCATGGTTTGGGTGGAAACTTTGCAGAGCTCCAGGGACCAGCTCACCAAAGTCCTGGGGAAGTTTGGATGAGGGCAGGGTGAGTGCTGGCAGGTCGGCGTGTTCTTATCTGAAAAGACATTTGTGTTACTACAGTCAGAATTTGAGAGCTGTTTGTGGGAATGAAAAGCCACATAAGCGTGTGGGCTCTGGGTCTGCCATGGCTGGATCTGCCCTGGGCAGACTGCTCAACATCCTCATGCCTCAGTTTCCCCATCAGGAAAATGTGGGTATGGTTGTTGTGAGGACTAAATTAATTAGTGTATACAGTAGTCCCCCCCTTACCTGAGGTTTTGCTTTCTGAGGTGTCAGTTACCAATGGTCAACTGTGGTCAGAAAATACTAAATGGAAAGTTCCAGAAATAAACAATTCAGAAGTTTTAAATTGTGCGCCATTCTGAGTAGTGTGATGAAATGTCTTGGTGGGATGTGAACCATCCCTTTGTCCAGCATATCCATGCTGTAGACGCTACCCGCCCAATAGTCTCTTAGTATTCGTCTAGATCAACTGTCCCAGTATTGCAGTGCTTGCATTCAAGTAACCCTTACTTTACTTAGTAATGGCCCTGAAGCACTGTTAATCTCTTACAGTGCCTGATTTATAGACTAAACTGTCATAGGTATGTGTGTATAGGAAAAAACGTAGTATACATAGGGTTCAGAACTATCCGCGGTTTCAGGCATCCCTTGGGGGTCTTGGAATGTGTTTCCACAGATAAGGGGGCGCTGCGCTCTCTGTACTGTCCAGTATGGCAGCCACTAGCTGCCTGCAGCTGGTAAGCCTTCAACAGGTGGCTGGTCCGACGTGAGATATGCTCTGTGTGAAATATACTCTGGATTTTGAAGTCTTGGTATGGAAAAAAAAAAAGTAAAATAGCTCATTAATATTTTTATATTGATTATACGTTGAAGCGAGAATGTTTTGGATATATTGGGCTAAGTAAAAGATATTCTTAAAGTTAGTTTCGCTTGCTTTTGCTTTGTAGGAGTGGCTCCTTGTCGGGGTGGAGTGGTGCAGGACTGGCTTTGGCTTTCTGTTGTGCGGGGCTGTGCGGGTGAAGCGTCAGAGCTGGCCGGGGCCCCCGGTGCCTGCGTACTGCACAGGCACAAGTGTTGTTTTCTCAAAGGCATCAAAGCATTTTTACCTTGTCCCATCTGAAAGCCAGGCTCAGTTGATTTGTTCAGACTCACAAATGTCTAAACAAAAAGATTGCAGTTTGTCCAAGGGCGACTGATTTCCTGATTACCAGCCCCCAAATGAGCCCACCAAGAAGGTGTCCTGGGGTCTGAAGCTGGCGTCTGCACAGGGCATGACGGAACAGCTGGTGATTGTCCCTGAGCCAGGTTTCCGGGACCTTAAGAACACACTCTCAGTGTCGGGAGCACAGGTAGAGCATCAAAAGAGACCATCCATCCTCTCGTAGTTAGAGCAGTGGAAGACAGGGTGTCCTGTCAGGAGAGGCGGGTGGGAGGCCCTTTGGATTTGGGTCCTCTGGGCCCGCTGACAGGCTGCCCACACCCTGCGCCTCGAGCTGTGGGGGAGGGTGGCCCCATCGGTGGTTTTCCAGGCAGCTCCCAAAGGCCCGATTGTCTGGGGCCTGTTCTGACAGAGCACAGGCTTTCCTCTCAGGTGCTGGCGCTTGAACAGAGGCCCGTTGTTGGACGGCCGTGGAGGTCAGTTTTAGAAGCTGTGAGTGGACGGGAGCCAGCAGTCCCTCCTCTGCCCATAGCCCACCTGTGGCTGCCACCTCTCCTCGTTACCCACGTCTGACAGTGGGCGTGTGGGTGTGGGGAGAGGCAGCTCTGCCCAGTTTACAGCCAGAGAGTAGAGGACCGAGGGGCAGGGGGCGGGAAAAAGGGAGCCCAGGGCCTCAGCCCAGCTGTCCACTTTGTTTGTGGGGTTTTCAGTCTCTGCACCGAATACTCAAGGGCAGGCCCAGTGGCCATTTCTGACCGTCACAAGCCCTGCCCCGTTCAAGTGGTAGAGTTGTGGACCCCAAGCTCTCAGTGGAAGGAGTGTCAAGGAGTTTGTGGCCATGGTTCTTTTTTGGTTTTTTGTTGAGGAAGATTTGCCCTGAGCTGACATATGTTGCTAATCTTCCTCATTTTGTATGTGAGCCACCACCACAGCCTGACCACTGACAGACGAGTGGTGTAGGTCTGCACCTTGGAACCAAAGCTGGGCTGCTGAAGCCCAGCATGCCAAACTTAACCCCTTGGCCGCTGGGGCTGGCCCTGTGGCTGTGTTTTGAAAAGTTACACTTAGATACAGTGACATGTGTAGTTCAGTGAGTTTTGACAAATGCATGCGCTCAATTAACCCACACTCCTGTCAAGGTACAGAATTGTTCCCACCCCAGAAAGTTCCCTCATGCCTCTTCTCAGTTGAGGCCCACCCCAGGCAACCACTCTTCTGATTTTTTCATCATTATTCATTTTGCCTGTCCTAAAACATAACATAAATGGATTCATATGGTATTCATATACAGTAGGTCCTTATTATTCATGGATTCTGAATTTGCCTACTTGCTAAAATTTATTTGTAACCTCAAAATCAGTACTCATAGCACTTTGGTGATCATTCAGGGACATGCGCAGAGCTGTGAAAAGTTTGTGTCACCCCACACACGTTCCCAAACTGAGGTCCCCTGGGGTGACACTCTGCCCGCTTGTGTCATCTCTCACACTGTAAACAAGTGTTGTTCTGTAGTCTATTTAGTGCTGTGTTTTTGCATCTCTGTGCTCTTTGTTGGTGCTTTCTGTTTAAAATGGCCCCCAGGCGCAGTGCTGAAGTGCTGCCTAGTGTTCCTGAAGGCGAGAAGGCTGTCATGTTCCTTATAGAGAAAATAGGCCTGTTGGGTAAGCTTTGTTCAGGCATGAGTCATAGTGCCCTTGGTCATGAGTTCAGTGTTAATGAATCAACGACATATACTAAATAAGGTGTCTTTAAACAGAAACACAAATAAAACAAGGTTATGTATTGATTGGTTGATGACAGTGTTGTGACCATAGACTGGTGGGAAGCTAACCCTATATTTCCTGGAGGAGCAGTGGTTCAGTATTTGCTAATTCAGTATTTGCATGACCTTATGGAACCTAATGACTGCAAATAATGAGACTCGACTATAACACTCTCTTGCCTGGCTTATTTCCCACAGATAACGGCTGTGAGATTCATCTGTGTTGTCACATGTGTCAGTTGATTGTCCTTCTCTTACTGCCTAGTAGGATTCCATTGTACGAATGCAGCACAATTTGTTTTTCCATTTCCATATTGAGGAGCCTTTGGATTCTTTCGGTTTTGGGCCATTGTGAGTAAGTCTGCTATGATCATTTGTGTGGACATATGCTCTCATTCCTCTTGGGTACGTACCGAGGAGTGGAAACGATGGATCATATAGTAGGAGGAGATTGAACTTGTCCAGCATCTGCCGAAAAGCTTTCCAAAGGGGCTGTGCCATTTAATGTTCCCACCAGCGGGGCGTGAGAGCTCTCCTCTGGTCCTCCACTCGAGCTGTTTCAGGAATTTCTTTGGGCTCTGCTCAGCCTGTTGCTTCCTAAACCACCTGCTCTCTGAGCTGGTGTCACTTGGCTGATTCCCTTCCAGTTTCTTCTGCTGAAATATTATCTTCATAAGCGATTTCATCCCTTTTTTGGTGGTTACTCTGCTCTCTTAAGGGTTTCATTTCTCCCACTAGCTTTCTCTAATACAGAAGACTTCTGTGGGTTTTGCCATTTTTTAAAACTTAAACAAAGCTAACTTTAGAAAACTCAGAAAATATAGACAGAGAAAAATAATACTGACAGTCACCCATCATTCTACCTAAGGATACTCACTGTTAAGGCAGACTTGCTTTTTACACACAGATATTTAGTTTTTTAGAATCTGAGTGAATTAAAATGAACTTTGTTGGAGAATTGAGACTTCAGTGAGAATTGTGCTGATAGCCGGCCTCTAGAGGAGTCACAGAACTGGAGTTCAGAAGCCAGCGAATGAAGCATTTTCCCCGCCAGCTGCTTGTTGGAAATGCCACTTCCGTTTGGTTTCTGGAACTTCCTGGGAGACTTTTTATCCCTCCAGTTGCTGGTTTGGTTTTTGTGCAGGGCCGGCCAGAGTGTAATTCTGTACAAGTAACTATAGAGTCAGCGCCGAAAGCGGGGCTGCCTCCCCATGCACATAGCGGGGATCTCTCCTCAGACCTTCCTGGCAGACCCCTCTTCCTGCCTCGGGAGCGGCAGCCGGAGAGGAGACATGGGGGCCAGTGCTGCCCCCGTTCGAAAGCTTTCCTTCTGTCCCAGCAACAGTCTTCCTAAAGACCTGCCCCGATCAGTAGCAGGGTCCAGCCTGTTAAAACAAAGCCGACTCCTGTCGCTCCGGGGCTCAGAGAGAAGCCTGCCTTCCCCTCTTCCCCATCCCTCCCTCAGAACTGGAGCCCACTTGCTGAAAAGACCTTGGGGGCCCTCCCTGCCCGCCTCCACCTCCAGGCTCCTTCTCTCCCGGGTGGCCGGACCCCCACGTGCGTGGGTGTGCATCCATCACGTTTCCAGTCTTCTCCTTCTGGGTCGGTTGCTTGTTCAGCAGCCCCCCCCCCCCACCGCCAAGATGTCCCTGTTCTTTGAACTCCCAGGAAAGTCGTGTGTGTGTGTGTGGGGGGGGGGGTGTGGGTGTGGGTTGCGCGCACGCGCATCACTGATAGCTCACCTGCTCCGCAGATTCTAAATGAGACAGTCTTAAAAAGTAACGTTTCTGTCTTTTGTCAGAAAGGGGATTTATACTCCGCCCTGTGTGTCGTTCACAGTCAAGCATGAAGGTGACATTAAGACCTCTGTATGGCGGTGGCACTCCCCCAGTCTCCCGCACTGCTCCCAGGCGTGTTCGCCGAGTGATGCGCGGCCTTTCGCCTGTGCCCTCTCGTGCTCCCACTAGCCTTGCAGAGCGCCCATTATTGTGTCCGCTTTTGAAGATGGGGAAACTGAGTCAAAGAGAAGTGAGGGAGCTTGTCCAAGGTGGCTCCCTGGGTCAGCTGTAGGGGTGAGGGAAGCGCGCCAATGTGCTCTGAGGGAAAACTGTGGGTGGTGGTCCTCTCTGACCGCCCCTCACGCTGGACACTGTCCCCAGCCTGGAGTCTCTGCAACTGACCCGGGCGGTGGGGGAAGGAGGGAGGGCTCTGGACACTGGACAGTGCAGACATTCCCCCTCAGCTCTGAGGCCCCCCGGCACTTCTCGTTTGTCGTTTTTTTTCCTTCTCTGTCACACCCTTTCTTCTTCATTGGGGAGTGTGTATTTAAAGCATCTCTAAAATCAACTATGTGGTACTGAGGAAAGTTAGGGTTTGGGTTGTTTCCTAAAAAATGGATTTCCATGCTGGTTCCCTTCTGGTTCTGCACGGCCGGCCAGAGCTGTGGCATTGGGCAGTCTTCTGAGGCAGGGCCTCTCACTGCTTCTGGGTCCCTTATCTCAGAGCCCCTCTGCCCCACAAGAGTCCCCTGTGACTCCTGTGTGGGCCCTGTGCTCTGCCACGGGCTGTATTTTCCTGGGGTGGGGCGGGGTGGGGTGGGGGCAGAGGGAGGGCAGCAGAGCGGGTGAGAAAGTGCTGAATGGGGACATGTGTGGAGCTGTGTGGGAAGGGAGAAGCCATGGGGCGGACTGGGCGGGTTTGTTCCTTCATTCAGCAAACGCTTATTGAGCGCCTACTGTGTGCTGGGCGAGGGCCTTGCTGTCCCTGAGGAGCAGTTACCACATAGTGTGGCTGTTTGGCAGTGGAGCGCCTGAGGGTCCCCATGGAAAGAACCCAGGAGGTTTGTGAGGTATTGGGAGTGCGGGTGTCCGTCAGGAGAGTGGTTGTTCTGTTTTCATTAATTCTCAGTCCTAAAGCCTGGTGGGAAACGAGGGAGGAAAACACCTATCCTGGAAAGGGAGGGAAGAACAGGAACTTGGGTACCTCCCATGTGCCAGGAGCAGTGTTAGGCGCTTACAGGATGGCATTTGATCCTCAAAGTTACCCCATGATGGGTATGTTATTACAACCCATTTGACAGGTGAGGAAACTGTAATTGTGCCCCAGGTGGGATTTGAACCCAGTGTTTGTGCCCAATCCTGCTCTTTCCATTGCCACTGCAGGAGAGGTGCTGGGTCATCCTCAGCAGGAGCGGACGCTGATTCTGGGCCTGGAGATGCTGTATTTCCTGATCTACTTAGTGTGTACACAGGAGTGCTATTTTTGTGAAAAATCATTGAGTCGTAAACTTACACTTTGTGGGCTTTTCTTTGTGTCTGTTGTACTTCAGCAAAAACGTTTTTAAAAAAACAACGCTCCTTAGAAAAGGATAACAAAATCTGTAAAACGTTTTAGCGACTCACCTTCTTGCCTAAACTGGTCGCTAGTTTTATGGACAATAAATGCCAGCTCTTCTTTATGCTTGTGCTTGGGTTGTCAGATTTAGTAAAAATACAGGACACTCAGTTAAGTTTGAATTTCAGAGAAACAGTGAATAATTTTTTAGTGTACGTATATCCCATACACACCTGAATTTAAGATAAACAAGTGATTTTTTAGTATAAGTATATCCCAAACATTGCATGGTACGTACCTATACTGAAAGATTATTCGTTGTTTATCTGAAATTCAAATTTAACTGAGTGTGCTGTTTTTTATCAGGCCTCCTTCGTTTGAGCTGAGAGCTGAAAAGACTGAGAAATACAACTGAGACTTATTTGAGAAATCAGAAGATTGTGAGGCCAAATGAAAGAAGATAATCCAGGAGAAAAGCAAATTGGGAGCAGGATGTTGGCTGGGGGATTCTGAGGTGCTGGAGGGAAATCGAACCAATGTCAAGAGGGGCTTATGTGGAATAATCTGGTGGGAAAGGGAGCAGTGATGTAAATGTACCACTCAGCCTGCAAAATGGACTCAAGACTCTCCTGGAGGCTGACATTTATTTTAGTAGTTTATATTTATGCACTATTGAGCCACTAAATAAAAAATGATAGAAATGGATTATAACTCAGAGAATAAAATAAATACCCCTGAGTCCTTACTGATATAAATGCGTAAATGGGGAGAAGGGAAAACTCTCACACAGAAGATTCCATTAGTGAAATGAAGCAAGAATGATGAAAATAGGTCACCCTTTGGAGAGATCGTTTTAATAATTATTTCAGGCTAGAATCATCAGTGGATGCTGTGTAGTGAGCAAAAATATGATATGATGAGGAACAGGATGTTTACTTAATCTTGAAGTATTTCGTCATAAAGTTCTTATTAATTACACAGAGTAAGAGTAACTCTACAGTGGAGAAACCCGGCAGACACCACCTTTACAAGTGATCAAAGTTGCTATCACCAGTAGTAAGACACGTTGACGTCTGTGATGTGGGGCCCTGGAAAGGGCACATCACTGATCTTCCTGCCAAAAATGCACAGTCTCCGTCTGACCATGAAGAAACATTAGACAAACCCATGCTGAGGGGCAGAGGGCAAAATAATTATCAAAAGTGTCAAGGTCATGGAAAACAAAGACAGATTAAGGAGCTGTTTCCAACTAAAGGAGACCATGGAGACATGACAACTAAATGCCATGGATTTAGTTCTGGGGTTGGATCCTGGTCCAGACAAAAGGACATTAGTGAGACGTAATATATCTTTACTTAGTATATATAGTGTAAAATATATATAACGCTGTATTATATCAGTGTTAATTTCCTGATTTTTAGTAAATGTACTGTGATCATACAAGATGTTAACATTTGGGAAATCTGGATGAGGAATATATGGGAAGTCTTTGTAATACTTTAGTAACTTTTTCGAAAGTCTGAAATCATGTGGGAAGACCTGAAAGGTGAATGAGCTCGGAGGTGGGGTCGGGGGCAGCAGCTCTGTGCCCAGTGAGGCTGGTTGTGAGGCTGCAGGATGCTCTGAGGGGGCTGACCTTTTCCTGTAGGGATCAGAGACAGTGAGGATGTTTGAGCAGAAGTATGATGTAGTGGATTTGCATTATACTTAAAACATTCTTTAAATCTTAAAAAAATAAAACCACTTGTGTCTGATTACGAAGGTAGTGTATCTTCATGGTAGAATATATAAAAAATGCAGAAGAGTTTAAAGAAAAAAATCATCCATACTCCCTACTTCTCAGCAGTAACCATAGATCATTATTACTGTGCATCCTTGTGGTCATGTCTTCATGTATAAATATACTTAAAAGATAAAACAGGGGGCCAGCCTGGTCATCTAGTGGTTAAGTTCATGCACTCTGCTTCAGCGGCCCGGGGTTCATGGGTTCAGATCCTGGGCGCAGACCTACACACTGCTCATTAAGCCATGCTGTGGCGGCATCCCACATACAAAATAGAGGAAGATTGGTACAGATGTTAGCTCGGGGACAATCTTCCTCAAGCAAAAAAAAGAAAGATTGGCAACAGATATTAACTCAGGGCCAGTTTTCTTCACCAGAAGAAAAAAATTAAAAAACAGAATAGAGAACAATGTGGTACATATGGCATAGTGGTCTCCTCCCTTTTTTTCATTTAACATTGTATTATGAACATTTTTCATGTCGTAAGATAATACTCTAGAACTGTGTTATTCAGAACGTTGGGCTATTTTAAATTAAATAAAAATTAAAATGAACTAAAATTGAAAGTTCAGATACTTAGGTGTACTATCCACGTTTTGAGTGCTCAGCAACCACTTGAGCTGTCATATTGGACAATGCAGAGTAGAACATTTTCATTATTGCAGAAAAAGTGCTCTTGGACAGAGCTGCTCTAGAATATGATTTTTAAAAATTGTATAGTATTTATTTAAACCTCTGCATTTGGGTATTTATATTCTTTACGATTTTTCATGCTTAAGTGTTTTAATAACATTTTGATGAGTATTCTTGTTTTTTATAACAGCTTTATTGAGATATAATTCACATACCGTAAATCTACCCTTTGAAAGTGTACAATTCAGTGGTTTTTAGGATATTCACAGAGTTGTGCAACCATCACCGCTGTCTAATTTAGAATATCTTCATCACCCCGACAAGAAAGCCCAGCCCCATGAAGCGGCCACTCCCGCCTCCTCTCCCCGAGTCCTGGGCACCCACCTGTCTACCTACTGTCTCTGTGCACATCCATTTTTGGCAGCATCTTTGATTTTTTTCCTTAGGAAAAATTCCGTTAAATTCTTGGGTCAAGGGGTGTGAGGGTTTTTTAAGACTTTTGATACCTTTAGCCACACTGCCCTCTAGAACGGTTGTCCACATTTAGTCTTCCACCAGCAGTGGACCAGAATGCCCTTTTCTCTGCACCCTCAGTGACTGTTGTTATCATTGTTTTCTGTCGTTGCCAGTGGGTACGTGGCAAGTGGCATCCCGCCTTTGCGTTTGACTCCTGGCGAGGTGGAGTCTTGCCCTGTGCTCATTGGCCGTTCCTGTTTCAGATTAGAGTTGAGAAAGCTGACCAGCCCCTATGCGGAGAGACTGGCAGTGAGGGGAAGGCCAGAGAAGGGGGAGCCCGGGAGCTACAGGCGAGGTGCTCCGGTGGCTGCAGTTGGGGGCGGGCATGCAGGGCGTGCTTGGGGATACCTTGAACTCTTTTCCTTTGGAGAGTGGAGGGCAGGGAGTGATCCAGGCCAGAGAATGGGAGTGCCCTGGGGCAGAGGGGCACCTGCAGGTAGTCTAGCCCTAGCTTACCGTGATTGGGAAATTGGGATAGAAACTTCCTTTCCCACTGCAGTGAAGCAAAGCCATCATTGGTTTTAAGCAGCTTTCAGAGTGAAGAAAGAAGACTGGTGCAATGACCCCATAGCCCAGAATGGCCTTAAATACTTCCTTTGTGGCTTGGTGAGTTTCCTCTCTTGACTCGGAAACTGCAGGGTGAGTGGGAGTGAGAGCGGAGGCAGGGGAGGCCCAGGAGGCCAGGTGGGATGTGGTTTGTTGCATTATCTAGTCATGGTTCTCAACCTCGGCTGCACCTTAGCATCACCTGAGGCACTTTGGCCTTGCCCCAGACTGGGACCAGAGTCTCTGGGGTAGTGGTGGGCATCCACCTTGATTAGTACAGCCAGACTTGAGAACTGGCTGGCTGCCTGTGAGTCAGGAGCCCAGCACCCTCTGCCTCCAGGGTTTTTGGAGAGCTTATAGTGTAGCTAGGAGGAAGGCTGTTCCTGGGATCGTTGGTCCATCTCTGCCAACGCTTGGCCCCTCTTCCAGAACCTGTTGACTCCCAGCCCTGCCCAGGTCCACAGGCTGCAGTTTTGGGCTGAGAAAAAGCCTTTCTTAACTTGTGTCCAGAGTAACTCATTCAGGTATGCTCTGGGTAGACCTGTCCCCTGCCAGCCCTCCTGCAAACTTTGCAAGGACTCCCTGACCATTACCTCAGCCCCCTTTCAGCGCAGTAGGTGGTTCCTGGCTGCATGATCCCATGTCATGTGCAGCATCCGGGCAGAGCTTTCCTGATGTCCAGTGGGGGTAGGGGGCAGCTCTGAGAGGCTGAGAGAGGAGCGGTCACTTGGACGAGGCTCTGGTGTGAGCTGGGGGTGCAGGGCCACACCCATTGGCTAGCCTGATGGAACCTTTTTCTTTCAAACCTTTTCCTAACAACAAAACATGCTGACTGCGTCGTCACCCAGGTTGGCTGTGGGTCCAGTAGAAGGAGACTCCAGGGTCCTCAGCCTGGCCGTCTGCAGGAAGGAGGCAGGAATTCTGCTGTAGGCAAACCTCACGCTAAGCCTGCTTTGCCAGCCTCCTTGTTTGTAAATCCTGCCTTTGGAAGGGAGTGGGGAAGGCAACATGGCCCTGGATGTGTGGCCATATTATAATTTAACACCAATTTGGGGTAACTTATTTCAGATAGGACGCTGCCAGGCCAGGCTGGGTGGTGTCTGCGTGCCATCAGTTACGCTGTGTTATTAGTTTTCAAATAATCTTCCTGGAACTGCTGCTGGGGGCCGGGACACTCCAGGAGGCAGAGTGGGCTCTGTCCCACCCTAAACCCACCCTAAAGAAAAGGTTTCCCTTTTGTCGGTTATATATATTTGAGGTTCCACTGATAACGTTTTTTGAGAAAAGTTTCTCCCCCTTTAAGCAGTTTGAAAACCACTTTGTGCACCAAGAGTTAGGCCACCAAGAGTTATGTCCCACCAGTGCCGTTCATATGGAGCTGAAACAACAGCGATGGTGCTGAGGACAACAGTAATAATAAAATGTTGGAGTCCCTTAGTAGGAAAACTTTTTATTCACTCTTGGTGAATTGAAACACTCATAGTGAGCCTGTTATGTTGCTTTGGCCTCTTAAAGGGTGTTACGTTCCAGTAAATCATAGTGTTGGGGCTGTTTGTCATTGGTACCGGTTTTTCTTCTCTGTCTCGTGGAAGACTGTGTATAAAGCTCTGGACAACTGCCCAAGGCCCTGGCCCCCCAACTATAGCCTCCCTCGGGACAGCTGGTCAACCTGGGAGGGACAGTCTGAGTGTGAGGCAGGGTCCCTGACTTCTAGGAGGTTCTGCGTGGGAGCGGCCCCAGCAGGTCTCGGCCACAGTGGTCAGGGACTTGGAGCCCTTTGGGAGGAGGCCTTGGCCTTCTTGGAAACTCTGCAGCCCCTTTGGAGGCCGGCCTGCTGCCCTAGGTGTGCAGAGTCTCTCTCTCCCGTCCTTCCTCTCCAACACCACGCTCACTCTCTGGCTCAGGGGTCCCCTCTGGAGTTTCCCTGCCTCCAGTCGCTCCTCCCTCCCGTCCAGCTGGCTCACTGTCGTCACCTTCATTATCCTCCAGTTGTGCACATGCCTCTGGCTTTCCTGTCTCTGCACCTTCCCTTCCCTTTTCCTGAAGCTGGGCCACCCTCCCCTCCCCCGCCTGGTTTTTCAGTACATTCAGTACTTATTTGGTACCTGCTGTGTGTGAGGCACTCTGCTTTCCTTCTGTTCGTGGAGCTGCTAATAGATACAGCCAGGCCCGTGCCCTCAGCAAGCCTATTTGTTGCCGGACGAGAGGAGACGTATATGTCTAGCCCTACGTGGCAGAAAACCACGAGGCACAAAGAGCGGTGGTGAAGTGCTTGAATAGTCCTTGGTGGCTCTTGGCCTCCTGTTGTACATCTTTTAAAACAGGAAGCTATTGCTAGTCCTTGCCCTTTCCTGTGGGAATATTATGATTTTTAAAAGAATCCCGTGCAGCCACTTTGGAAGACAGTTTGGCAGTTTCTTACAAAACTAACCATGCTCTTACCATACGATCTGTAAAATGATGCTAATACCAAGCACGGTGCTTGGCACATATGATGCTTAATAATGCCCATTCTAAAGATAGCATATCAGGGACGAGATTTACCTCCTGCCTGAAACAACCAGAAAACCACAAACAAACAAAAAACAAAAACCAGACAAAATATATGAACCAAAGGTTTTCAAGACACTGGGCGTCGGATGTCCAACAAAGGACGGTGATCCCTGAGAGACAGGAGGCACCCGAGGCGAGTGCTCTGATCGCCACAGCTTCCTGCCTTGGCACAGGGAGGGAGAAGTGAGGCAGAGCCCGGAGACTCCTTGAGTTGAAATGCACTTGAGGGTACAGGGGCACTAAGGCAGCTGGAGTTTATAGGACTCAGCAAAATTTTTACAAAGCATGTATCTGATAAAGGACTCGTATCCCAAATATCTAAGAAATTCACATGACTCAACAAAAAGAAAAAAATGGGCAAAAGAACTGAATAGACACTTCACCAAAGAAGATGTAGGATGGTGAATAAGCGTGTGAAAAGTTGCTCAGGCACAACATCAGTAATCACTAGAAAAATGAAAATTAAAGCCACAGTGAGATACCACGATGGACCTATCAGAGTGGATAAAATTAAAAAGACTGTCATTCTAAGTGTTGGCAAGGATGTGGAGAAATTAGAATTCTAGTAAACTGCTGGTGGGGTTGTAAGATTTTATAATTTCTTTGGAAAACAGTTAAAGCTACACTTCCCAAAAGACGCAGCCATTCCACTCCTAGGTCTTTACCCGAGAGAAAAGGAAATATTTGTCTATACAAACACTTGTACACAAGAAGCTTTATTTGTAACAACCCCAAACTGGAAACAGTTTAGATATCCCTCAACAGGTGAGTGGATAAACAAACTATGGTCCTACCACACAATGGAATACTACTCAGCAATGAAAAGGAATGAATGCTTCGTATGTGCAACAGCATGGATGAATCTCAAAATGATGATGCTGAGTAAAAGAAACCAGACAGAACAGAGTACATACTTTAGAGCACATTTATACTGCCTCTAGAAAATTCAAACTAATCTGTGATGACAGAAAGCAGATCAGTGGTTGACTGGCGAAGGGAGAAGGAAGGAAGGGAGGAGTTAGAAAAGGCGTCAGAACGTGTGCAATCTTTGGGGATGATGGAGGAGTTCCCTATCTTGATTGTGGTAGTGACTTCACAGGTGCATAAAAAGGTCAGAACTTATCAATTGTATGAATATATGCAGTTTACTGTATGTCATTTATACTGCATCAAAGCTGTTTAAAAATGTCATTCTCACTAGAGTTTGGAGACTGGGTTAATGGGCAGTTAGTGCGGGGGGAAAGTGCATATCCGTTCTCTTCTAAAAGTTTAGTTCCTTATTTTCCTCGCTTTCCCCCTGGTTTCTGAGCTCGGATTATTGTAGCAATGTGTGATGACATTTCTTATGGTGCTCTGTTGGGCATTTCTTTAAAATCCTGTGGCTGCGGGGCCACGTGAAAGCGGAGTGTGGCTCGTGGCCTTTCTTCTTGTTAAGCCCTGTCTCAGAAGAACTCACTTCTCTTTCTTCCCTGTACGACCACTGCTCACACGCACAACACTTCTGACACTGGACGTGTGGATTTTCTCCACACTGACCAATTCTCCGACACCGGCTGGGTGTCCTGTGATCCAATTCAATTCTGACATTAATTGGAGCACAGACCGCACAGGTTAAGCGCTCAGTCCCGTAACACTGTCTCCTCCCACTTCAGATGCCAGCCACAAGTCCAGGTTGTCACCTGTGCGTCTGACCAACTGGCTGTAAACCACGGTTCCCATGACCCTCTCCTTGGGTTTGGTAATTTGCTTTAATGGCTCACAGAACTCAGGGAAACATATATGTTTTGCAGCTTATTATATAGGATATAGTAAAGGATATGGATGAACAGCCGGATGAGGAGATACATAGGCCGAGGTCCAGAGGGTCTTGAGCACAGAAGCTTCTGTCCCCATGGAGTTGGGGTGCGCCACCCTCGTGGCACGTGGATGTGTTCACCCTCCTGGAAGCTCTGTGAACCCCGTAATTGGGGACTTTTATGGAGGTTTCATCACGTAGGCATGATCGATTATTAACTCATTTCCCAGCCTTTCTCTCGTCCAGGGGATGGAGGTGGGACTGGAAGTTCCAAGCTTGTAATCATGGCCTGGTCTTTCTAGTGAAAGACCAAGAGGTGCCTCATTAGAACAAAAGACACTCCTATCACCCAGGAAGTTCCAAGGGATTTAGGACCCCAGTCAGGCGCTGGAGTCAAAGACCAGCTATTAGCAGGGACTGGGGCAGAGGCCAGTATATACATTTCTCGTTACTTCACAGGCCTGAGCCTCCCCCCAGCCCTGGCCACTCAGTGGATTTACAGTGCGGGGCTCCGGGTGAGATTGGGCAGCTCACCTAGCAGTGGTGGCCGATTCCGGTTTCCTGGCTCCTTGGGTGACCGTTCCCTGAGGGCAGGGCCAGAGTGTGGTCACCTTGCTCACCATCCTATTGCCAGTGTCTGGAGAGAGCCTGGCTCCGACTGACTGAGAGGGAAGCATCTGTGGGGTGAATGCTTCAGCTGCAGTGGCCCTGCCAGAATGGCAGGAGGAACTGAGGGTCCACGTTGGGGAAGGCCTTGTGGTTGAGGTCCCAGGCGGAAAGACGACCTGTGTGTGTGGGATAGGGCAGAGTGAGAGGCGGGCCGGGGCGTTCTGTAGGATATCTGGGGCAGGGCTGGTCTTGGGTCTGACTCCCTGAATAGGTAGTATATTGAGGAGTGAGGAAGGAGCCCCTCCTCTTTCGGTGTGTGGCAGGAATAGCCACAGCTGCCAACCAGACAGGGATAACGGGACCTTTGAGTTAGAACCTGAGCTCAGATTCTATCTTTCAAACCTACCAGCAACGTGACCTTGAGCAGGTTACAGCATTTTTCTAGAACTTGGGTTGAGAAAGGGGATGGCAGCGGCTCCTTCACTGGCTGAAAACTCCCAGCCCAGGGTCTGGTAGGTACATTATTTCCTAGAATATGAAACTTACTTTGTTTTTTTCTTGCTAAAGGAAGACTAGATCTGTTTCCTGTCCATGGAGTACCTTTCTGTCCATTTACCACAAGCCACAAGGATGAAATATTTTCCTGCCTACTTGGGGGATCTTCCTCACTTTGTACCTACCAGTTCAGAACTCAAGTGGCTTCCTTGCTTGCTTTGTATCTGTGCTAATGGTCGGAGTGGTGAGAGGATGTCAGCAGCTGAAGAACTGGAGCTGCAGGAATAAGAGAGTGAGTGGGAGGTGAAGGCAGTAGGTCACAGCCTCAGATAAGAGGACACCAGGAGAGTATCACTCTGCTGGGCGCAGGGAGCAGGGGAAGGCCTGACCTTGAGAGAGAAAGTCGCAGGAAGCCCAGGGAGGCCAGCGCAGTGTCAGCGTCCACTGGAAGACGCTTTCCGTCCTGCCGTTTGCTGTACAAGCAGGAGTGGGAGAGGTTGTCTAATTTATTCCCCAAACAAGATGAGTCCCGCTGACGATGAGATTGATCCCGGCTTTCCTCTTGGGCGAGCCATCCCGAAGGCTGGCCCTGGCTTTGCGTTCACCCCGTGGACGGTGGAAGGGCTGCCACGCTGTTGGGTCTCACCACCCCTCTGCTCTCTGCAGCTAACGTTTCTGCGGTGAGTTAAGTGAAGAGGCCACAACGATTAACAGGGAAGAAGTGATGCTGCCTTTGGGGTGGGTTTGTTCCGAGTTCGTGAGCAGAGTGGTGTTTGTGTTGCTTTGATGTTCTGTCCGGGTCTGCTTTGGTTGTGGCATGAGAACTCGGTCTTTGTGGCTGTTGTAAAGATCTAGAGTTGGGTCAACCAGGGGACTTGGGATGGGGAGTCTGGAAGTGGGCCTTGGAATCACCAAATAGCATCATTAATACCTTGCCCTTGCTTGATATTTGACATTTTCTAGATGGTGTTCCTCATCATCACATTTGAATGATGCCATTTGAATTCTGCTCAGCAGATGTCCGTGTAGTCCATTTCTCTGTTTCTGTATATGTTTGTTGAGGGCAGACTAAGTGCGCTTTGTCAGTGGCTGGGGGTGTTCAGGGATGAATAAGACTCTGAACTTCTGTAAAAGGCTATAGGGAGGACGGACATGTGTCCCCCGGGTACAGTGGGGTGAGTATCAGGGAAGAGGGGAAGAGGAGAGGGCTGTATGTGGAGCTACATAGGAAGTGATTCAACCCAACAGTTCTCCGTTGAACACTTGCCGAGGCCATAGTGAAGATGGGGCCCTCTGCGGGCACTCCCAGCTCACGAGGAGAGGCAGACAGTGCCAGGTATCCAGTAACCTGCCACAGCACAGTAGGTGCCGTGTCCAGTGGTGAATGTGCCAACGCCATCGCTTCCACATCCACATGCTCCCAAATGCTGGACACCCCAGAGGCCCCCCCAGCCTGGCCTGCTCCAGTGGCCAGTCCTCTGGCTCCCAGTAGCAGCCGTCAGCACCACTGGCTTCTAGAGTGATGAGCCTGCTGAAGTGAGCCTTGAAGAGAAGTGGTCATGGTAGAACCTGCCGTTTTCACGCTTCCCTGCTAGCTGGGCACAGCTCTGGGCCTGCCAACAAGGGAAAGCAGTTGGCCCAGAACTGATGTATTTCCTCACTTAAGATCAGCCTAAGTTGTATGTGAAATAATCAGACAAAAGGAAATGCTGATGCCTCTGAATTCCTTGGCATTTCAATTTCATAGTGAGGGGAGCACCCTGTTAACTTTGCTGCTTGCTAGGTGCAGAAATACCAACTGTTCAGGAGTCTCTCCTACACACACACACGCATGCATGGATACATACGAGGAAGTTCATGGCCATTAAAGAGAAGATGGACCGGAAGGGCATTGGGAAACTTACTGAGCTGTTGGAAATATTCTGTGTCTTGATCTGGGTTTGTGTTACATCGGCCATTTGTCAGACTCACTGGATGGTAGACTTATAATTTGTGCATTTCACTGTTTATGAATTTTATCTTAAAAAGACTATGCAAATAATGAACTCTTAGGGGTGAAATGGACTGCCATCTGCACCTTACTTTGAAATGCATCAAAAATAAGATGGATTGTTGGTTGATTGAGGGACGGACAGCGAAATGTTAACAGTTGTAGAATTGGAATGCTGGGCATATGGGTGTTCCATGTATGATCTTTCAACTTTTCTGCATGTTTGAAAATTTTCATAATAAAATGTTGAAACAGAAGAACTACAAGTAACCACTGCTTGTGTTCTCTAGAGCTTTCATAAACAAATTCCCCCAACAGCCAGTTTTCTTGTCTGACACCATACTCTTCCTACAGGTGGCCTCACCTGCTTCCTAAGGGAGTGTGGGTGAAGCAGCTTGAGGGCCTTTGACCTAGCATGTCCTCTGGGAACCCACTGTGGCTGGTTGTGGCTGGTGTGGGTGCATTTCATGAAGGATGTGTCAGCTTGGGCTTCCTTTGAAGGTGATGCAGTTTATCCACTTGAAATGATAGGAACTCTGAAACACAGGGCTTTCCGCCCTGTGAGCAGAAGGCTGGGGATTTGTGATCTGAGAACAGCCTGTCAGATGGGAACCAGAGTTAGGAAAGGATGCTGTGCCCCTGCTGACCAACGACTCGAGCTGGTTACCCTGCTAGATGCTGGGGCAGCTCTTTATATATATTTAAATTTTTAAAAATCAATTATATATATAAATAAAATTGAGTTTTCAAAAATTTCAACGTTATACAATGCATTTAAACATATTCAAATACTTTTTTGAGACCAGACTTTTTTCAGACATAAAGTAATGCCTGCTCTTGTAAGATTTTTTATTTAATCCAGAAAGTGCAAAGAAGTAAAACCAGCCATAATTTTACAACCTAAAGAAACTGCTCTTTACATTTTGGTGTGTTTCCTTCCTGAATCTTTTTTTAATCTTATGCCTTATGTACTTAATTGCCATGTTCTCATTTGACTATCCCGGGAGAATTCTTTGAAAGGGAGACTCCAAGGCCTCCTTTATGTGGACCAGCCCAGAGCCTGGGTTATTGCAGTGGAGATTCTGGGTGGGTCTAGACAGAGAGACGTCTGGCTTCTGCGCAGGGTGAGATCCTGGGAGGCCTGGGACTTCTTAGAGAGCTCATTTTATGTTGAAGCCACTTCTTGCTGAGTGCAGTTACATTATTATCATCCTTATTTACATCCCTGTTTATTGAGATGAAGGGCCCTGGCTAAGCATGCTTCACGTGCTCTCTCACAGTAACCCTTAAGGGGGCTGCCATTATCATTTTATAAATAACAACCAGGCTTCAGAGAGTTCAAATAACCTGCCCCAGTCACATAGCTAGCAAATTGTGGAGTTATAGTTCAAGACCAGGTCTTCCGATGGGCACTCTGTAGATGAGGCGGATGAACTCTTCAGAACTTTTTGGTTTACAAGCAGCCTTTTTTACTGCTGCTCCTGGGAACATGCAGGGCAGGGGCATCTAACCTCTTCTTCCTAGTTAAGAAGCTGATGCGCAGAGAACTTACCAGGTTAACGCAAACCACATGAGAAGTGAGTGGTTGGGAGGCTCAAGCTTAGAACCTGGCTCTTTATCTTCTGGTTCATCATGTTGCCTCCAGAGCCAGAGGGTCGGAGAGGGGAGGGAGTCGTGGTGGAGACGGTCCAGAGGAAGGCCTGGAGGACGTGAAGGGATGGGAGGGTGGGCGTAGGGTGGCAGGGAGGGGAGCCCAGGAGCAAAGGCTAAGAGCTGAGATTGAGGGGTTGTTTGGAGGTGAGGGGTTAGGGCACGGGGGCAAGGAAGAGCACTGACTTCGCAGTCTGATAGACCTGGAGCCTGATACTTTTTGTAAAAAGTGAGGATAGTAAATCCTAGTTGGTGGTTCCCACTGAGAATTAAAGGAAATAATTTAGTTGAAATTGCCTGACCTGCATGCTTCGCATATTGTAATCATGATGCAGATTTTTGGACATTGTCTTTTAAACATTGGGAGCCTTTGAAAGTTTTGGGCAGGGGAGTAGGTTGACACAGTGGAGGTATCTGGACACTAATGCCAGTGTGGAGGGCAGTGTGGGGCGGGAGAGTGGGGGCCCGAAGTCGAGCATGGGGCTGGTTTCCTGCAGTTGAAAGGCTGCTAGCGGGAGAGCGTGGGAGAGAAAGGCATTTCCAAGGAGTAATCCATGGGATTTGGTGATGGCTGGTTGTGGGGAGGGATGGGTATCTTGCTTTGTTCGTTGGCTTTTTTATGACTCAGTTTCCACTGTTCCCTCCTGACTCACTGGTTTGTTCTTCCCTTGCAGGAGCCTGTGTGAAATGCAGCAAAGGGGTGTTTGGGGCCGGTCAGGCCTGCCAGGCCATGGGGAACCTCTACCACGACGCGTGCTTCACCTGTGCGGCCTGCAGTAAGTGTGTGTGTGTTGGGGTGTGGGGTAAGGATCATGGGGACCGAGAAGGGGAGGCTAGGGAAGAGCATCTTTCCTGGAGACGCTTGGCCCTCGGCCCTCCGTGGTTCCACAGGAAGGCAGGCCAGTGTCCTTTAGAGCGCCTGACACAAGGCTTATCAGGGTAAGGGGACTTACACAGAGCACCAGGGATTGCCTGGGGCAGACTTCGGTGATAAGTTGAGTGTGTTCAAAGTGGTCCCATCAGGTTTGTAGTACTATCGGAGGTGTCAGAAGAGCTGGAGGGGAAGTGCTGGGACTCACCATCATCTGTGCTGTTGTCAATTATCTCCCCACTATGGGACCAGCCAGCCTTTTAAGAGGTGATTAATCAGTTACCCCCAGAGTGAGGTGGGGCCCCTTTATAACTCTTTGACCCCAATCTTTGATTTGGAGGCTGCTCTATGAGTGTGAAGTGTCTTTGCGTGAATGCCTGTGTGCGTGCACACACTACACAAGTGTCAGTGCCTCTTAGCACACACACCTGTGGGCATCTTTCTACTCCAGTACACGCATTACGACTAAAGCAGCAAATTAGGAGACCGAGTCTGTGCTCAACTCAGCAAACTGCTTGTGGAATTGATGGAACCACAACGAAGATTCTAACACATTGTAGGATGTTTGCCAAGTCTAACCAAGTCGTGAATTGTGCTTGTTTTATGGTCTCTATCAAAGATTAAATTTGAAGAGCATTTTTGGAAAATGTCTCTCTGATGTTCTCCAGTTCTATACTGAGGCTAGCAGCTGTCAGTTAAAAGGAAACATTACAACAAAGCCACAGAGCGTCAGGGACCAAGAGGTCTTCCTTATCATTTGGTTGGGTGGTTGTCAAGCCAGGCTGCTCATTAGAAACACTTGGGGAGATCTCAAAAGCCAGTAATGCCCCAGCCCCACCCCGACCAGCAGATTCAGAAGCTAGGAGTGGAATTTCTAGAGTAGGGCAAGTGTACTGTTTAAAGCGCCTCAGGTAACGCCCAGGTGTGGTCAGGGCTGAGCAGCCTGGCTTGGTGCCAGGCTCATTTTAGACGCTGCAGAGAAGGGAAGGGGAGAGACTTGCTCTCAGCTGGCTTGTGGCTCAGCCCGAGGTCCTCTTGATTCCCAGGCTCAGGTGGATCAGGTGGGCGCGGACCTGCCTCCTAACCTGCCATGCCTTAATGGTCCAGGCCTGTGCCCGGCTGCCATCCTCCCTGCAGTTACCTGTAAAGCACCCACCTGAGAGTTTACAGTTTCTGTGTTGATCAGTACTCACCTTTGCAGGGAAAAATTGTGAAAGATTTTGAAATGGATCAAAAAGTCTACTGAGTGTCCTCAATGGAAATGTAGGCGTTGTCTGGTTATCGATTCTCTGGGTCCCTGGGCCAGTCCTTACCTTTGAGCTGTGTAACCCTCTGTCAGTTGTAGAATCCTGATGGAACGCATGTGATTCTTGTCCTTTGCATGCAGACTGTATCTGGGGGTGATGCAGTTGATTGCTGTCCGGTGGAGATGGACCACTCTTGGTTTTGCATCTATTAAGCAGGTTTATTTCAGCATTTCTGATGGCCTATATATGTATGATTTTTTGCAGTCTCCCAGTTGTAACATCTTATTGGACCCTCATTAATTACTGAGTTAAATAAATCTTTGTGTTTTATCTGTACAAGAGTTGTGATCATACTTTCTTTTAAAACTTATCTTTGACTTTTGGCTCCTGCAGCTGTTTCTCAATATTTGCTTTACTTTCCAGGAAAAAAGAAAATCTTAAGTAGAAGTTGTTTTTCATTTCAGGCAATTACCATTTGAACTAAATTATTGGAGGAAAAAAACCCTATAGATGAGTCTGCTGGTTCCCCCTGTGGCTGTATAACTCTCTCAATGCCTTAATGGGTTCCGTTTATCTTCAAATGATGACAAGCACAAACACTTAAGGAAGACAGAGCTGGTTTGGGTTTTTGCTTGGTCTGGCATTTAAGGCCCTTGTGGTCTGGTCTCTGTCTTATTGCTTCCTATTAACTTATCAGTCAGACTGAATTTCTCTTTTCCACTTCGTGTCTCTGATCACACACGCTCCCTAGAATCGCAAATCTCCTCTCCCCACTCACTTCATACGTTTAAATTCTGTCCAACTCACACTTTAGGACCCAGCTCACACTCTCCTTGTCCTGGAAGCCTTCCCCGTTGCCCTAGCAGGAGGAACCTTTTCTCCTGAACTTGTATGCCCTGCTTTCTTGTTGCTGCATTCATGTGGACTGAACCACACTCTCCGACTCCAGTGCCGGTACACCAGGCCCTAGAACAGAGCTGTGCAGGCACGAGGACAGGACCCATGAGTGCAGTGGCATTCCTGTTTGCTGCAGGGCTCCCACACATTCTGTTGTGTGTAAATAGACAGCTTCCTCCCCACTCTGGGGGAGCAGCTGGAAACCTAGGCGTGTGTCTGAGCAGCTTCTGTTGGACACTAGAAGTAAATTGCTTTTGTTCCGTTAACTTATTGCTGCCTGTAACTGCTTTCAGCAGAAGGGGGCACCGGCTGCTCCACATCCTGGCTCTGCAGGTTCTCACGTGTGTCTCTGTGAGCCGTGGAGACGGCACAGCTGCGGCTGGGCTCATTCAGTCCATATCCTCCTTCGTGGGTGCCAGAGAAAATGGGAGCCCAGATCAGGGAAGAGAATTTCTCAAGATTAGAAACCTAGCAATGGAGCTGGCACAGGAATCTAAGGTTTTTGAATCTGGATTAGTTTTGCACGTCCCTGTTTTTCTGGTTGGTTAAAGTGTGTGTGTGTGAGTGTGTTTTCCCTTTTCCTATTTCATTTATGAAAGTAATCTAGCTTAAAACACCATGGAGAGAGAGATGCTTCTGTAGGCACACACACATATGCATATGCATACACTCACTTCTTGGATTTTATTGATGCTTTATTAACACATAACGTTGGGATCTTGTCAAGCTCACACATAAGACAAGACCGAGGCCTAACTGATTTGACTGGTAAAGATAGATGAGCCACTTTTAGGTTCAGTTTATTACTTTCATAGACAGCAAAAAGGACATGCTAAAGGTGCCAGTTCCCTGGGTCCTTGTCCCACATAGCAGAAAGGACGACCCTGAAACAAAGGTCCTGATGACTGCCATGCAAGTTGTGGGATGCTGAGCAGCCAATCCCAGGTGCAGCTCTATTCTGGGGTGTGGGGCAGAGAGCCCACACTGCATCAGAGATGAGCGACTGTCTTGTGTTGTGGCAGGTGTCCAGGGGAGCTGGGGAGGCGAGTGGGAAATGCTCTTGGAGCCTCTCATTCTCCTGTGTTCCTGGGAGGATCACAAGGTGTTCCGCCCACTCAGACAAACTTCTGCCCCCATGGATGGTGTGAGTTCTCCAGGGTGCCCTGGTGGGTTCCACTTCACAGACGCATGGGATTCCCCACTGGCTGACAAGAAGCAGCAATGTTCAGCTCATTTTTATTTATTTATTTTTTAATCTTTTTTTTTTTTTTGCTTTGTCTCCCCAAACCCCCCCTGTACATAGTTGTATATCTTAGTTGCAGGTCCTTCTAGTTGTGGGATGTGGGATGCCGCCTCAACGTGGCCTGATGAGCGGTGCCATGTCCGCGCCCAGGATCTGAACTCTGGGCCGCCGTAGCAGAGCGCACGAACTTAACCACTCAGCCACGGAGCCGGCCCCCAGCTCATTTTTAGTTGTGAGAACAACACGACAACCACAAAGAATTTTAAAGGCAGAAATCTGTCATGTTACTCTAGCACAGGTATTTTGCTAGCACGGTTTCCCTTCTAGGTTTTCTCCAAAGTTATACATACTTTTTAGAGTTGTGATCATAGCTATAAACAATGTTGTATCTTTTCTGATTTAACCTGTCAGGAATTCATCCACGTCCTGCAGTCTTTGTAATAATCATTTTCACAGTTACTTAGTGATCGTCTGAGTTGTGTCATAGTTTCATGGCATTTAGCTCGTTTTGGGTTTCCCAGTTATTACACAGAGCCCCAGCGAATGTCTTTGTGCTTGCGTCTTTTTTTCCCTCTGCTGAATTGTTTCCTTGGTGTTGGTTCCCAGAAGTAATCCTTCAGCGTGCGGCGTGTGGGTGTTTACGTGGTTTATTAAAGTTCCCTCCTTTCAGGCAGCGAGTGTGTTGGGTTGCCATGGAGATGTGTTCTCTGGGTCTCCTTTCTCCCCCTGCAGGCTCTGCCCACCCGAGGTGGCCGTGCCTCCCATTGGACACTCTCAAGAAGCCATTGGCACACCGTAGAGTGGGAGGGAGGGTCAATGGAGAGGGCAGGCATGACATTGGCCACTGGCCACAAACACTATGTCAAGTGGCCTGTCTGAGGAGAAGCTGGCGCCCATCTGTGACTTGAGAGAGGCAGAATGAAAAGGAAGAAAAAGTGTGCTGGGCTTGTGGGGTCAAGTGGAGTTCTCCTTGGCATCTTCCAGAATAGACCATGAGGGAGAAAGAAGGCAAGGCTCTGTGTCCTCACTCCAGGCAGTTTCAGGTCCAGAAAGTAAGATTTTGTTCATTTTGTAAAGACGAAACAAATTCTGTCCTGGAGTGAAACCCGTTTGCCATGTTCTTGGCTTCTGTTATTTTTCAGCTGTGTGAGTTGGGAAGTGATAGGTTAGCTGAGGGGATTCCCTGTGCTCTCCTCTCTGGGGGCCCGTAGGCCATGGGGGTGCCCAGGTCCTGGGGGCGGGGGTCGGGAGGCAGCCAGTCTGAGGCCAATGGGGAGAGTGCGCAGTGCAGGCCTGAGCTCAGAGGAAGGCACTGAGGGCCAGGTGGGGTCCACTCGGGACAGAGCTTGGATGTGCAAGTCAGAACAGCTGACTTGAGTGTTGTTGTCACCTAGTGCTTGTGTTCCTGGGTGGGGATGCGAAACCTTAGGGAAGAAAACACAGCAAAACTAAGAATATACACCTTTGCTCATCGCACCTTCCGAAACCCAAACATCCGTGCCTCTTCAAGATTGCGTTTTATAGTGAACTCTCACACGTGTAGACCCAGCCAGGGGGAAGTCTGTCTGAGTTAGTGAGAAGCTTCCATAGAGAACACTAAAAAAAAGTGCCATTTCATTAATTCAGGTAAATAAAACAGCCACAACCAAGTCCAGTGTTGTGGAACAGAGGATCTTAATGAATAGATCAGGGACCGGAGATTCACCGACCAGTAGGTTCACGTCTGAAGTACAGGAGGGTTCTGGTCAGCTCTTCTGTTTTTCTCACCAAGTCTAAGCACTGCCTCTGGAAGCTGGGTCACCCTTTTCACTGACGTTGTAAACTGCCTCGCCAGCCCAGCCTTTGAAAACGCTCCGATGCTGAAATAGTTGAGCCTGAGCTAGGGAGGTCTTCCTTTAATCCACAACAGGCCTGCTTCCTTAAAGCAGTCCTCGCAACATTCGTAAGTCATTTGTAGGTGAGCCTTCCAGCTTACTGTCGGCCACCCCTCACCTCCACCCCTGGTGGCTCACTGGGTTCTCCTGGCATCGCTACCACCTTCATTTTACAGAGCAGACAGTGGCTTGGAGAGTGTTGTTTGTCTGTGGGTGGTCGTTGTGGTTAAGTAGAGCTGTCAGTGCTTGAACCCAGGACCGTGGGGACCCACAGGCCTTGCTGTCAGCCACTACATTAAATTACGTTTGCTTAGAATGTGCTAAAGAAAGGAAGCTGCTCTGTTCGTGGATCTTGGCCGCTGCCCTGGGGCTGGGTGACAACAAAGGTTGGGTTTTCGGATCCTCTCGAGTTGTGAGGCCTGTGCTTGGAATAGGGGAGGCGGGACTCAGTAGCGGGACACACCCACAGGAGAGAAGTGGATCCAGAACTTGGATTAGAGATCTGTTCCTTCCTAAGGCCTTTGATCCCTGAATTTCTGAGCCGTTGATTGTCCCAGTATTACTTGTCATCTTCAGCATTTGTGTTTGAGTTGAATGAGTCAGCTGGATCTAAGGAAAAAGCTGAAGATCAAGAATGTGAGAAAGGAAGAGTGGGCAGATAGAAAGGAGATCAGTGGGTGAGAGAGAAATCCGGAAACAACCAAAATACATGAGCCAGGCAAAGGGCTGTGTGGGTTGGAAGAGAGCAGAGGGGCAACTTGTACTTGGTGTGTGATCAAAGGGACTGTGTCCATCTCTAGCAAACCCAGTTCTGCTGGGTGCACCGGAATTTGGACCCGACTTGGTTTCCCAGATCCGACTTTGTTGATCCTATCAGAGGCCATGAAGTCCCTGACGGTGGGAGAAGGTCAGACTCTTCGTGCCTGTGACATTGATAGAGTCTGGGATTTTTGAGCTCTAGTGTAGAGGGTAACTCCAGTGTAACCTATACCATTAATTGCCACATCTACATTCCAAGAACCTGAGATTGTACATGCGTAAAAGTTTGGGTGGAAATCTGCTCCCTTTTCCCTCAGTAATCCCAGACCAAGGTGAGAGATTTGGTGGTACCCAGTGTGTTATCTGTCTCCTCAATTCTAAGAGGAGAATGGAGAGTGCTCTGATACGCCAGGGGGCACGACACCCTAATTAGCTTGAAGATGTTGTACCGTGTGCCTCATCTCAGAGCCAGAGTCCTGGATTTAGGGAGTAGGATCTTACATGGGGGTCTGAACTTTATTCTGGCATCATAGACACTGCCTGGGTCTCCTTGGCACTCTTGTCTTGGCTAAGAGCATCTCTTCTTTTCTCTCTAAATGTTTGTCCCCAACTCTGGCCCTGTGATGGTTAATCGCATGTGTCAACTTGACTAGGCCATGGGTGCCCAGATGTTTGGTCAAACATTATTCTGGGTGTGTCTGCAAGGGTGTTTCTAGATGGGAGTAGCAGTTCGTGGACTGAGTAAAGCAGATTCCTCTCCCTAGTGTGGGTGATCCTCACTCAATCAGTTGAAGGCCTGAGTAGAACAAAAAAGCTGACTGTCTGGGATGTAAAGGAATTTCCTCCTGCCTGACTACCTTCGCAGGGACATCATTGTTTTCCTGCCTTTAGACTGAAACTGTACCATCAGCTCTTCCTGGGTCCCCAGGTTGCAGACTGCACCTCTTGGGACTTGTCAGCCTCCATAGTCACGTGAGCCAATTCCTTATACTAAGTCTCCCTTTTTCTGTACACACACACCCCCTGTCGGTTCTGTTCCTTGTGAGACCCCTGACTGATACTGGCTCTTTCATCTTCCTTCTCTTTCCTTTCCCTCCTTACTTCCTCTCTCTTGTCTCCCCTCACTGACAATTTCTATTGCACCCGCCATTTCCATTGGTGCTTCTTTGCCTCTGACACAGGTTGTAATACGAGCCACTGTTTGTAGAGTATTTGCTCTGTCCTCATGCCCCCTCATTTACCTCCCAACCACCCTCATTTACACAAGAGGAAGTGTGGTCTCAGAGTGGTCACACAGCTGGTGCGTGATGGGGGCTGGGGTCCTAACTCAGGAGCATGTGGCTCCGTGGTGTATGTTCTTGCCCCTGCATCTGTAGTCCTCTCCCTTTACTGTGCATCATGCACGGTCATGAGGTGCCCGTTACGATGCAGACCCATGGCTCCACCTGTGCGTGATTCCTGAAATCTGTGGAGCCAAGGCCCAGGCATGCGCCTGCACGAGGAGTATCCCGGGGCCCTGATGCAGCCAGCTGGGAACTTGTCTGTGGCCCTGCAGCTGGCCGCGCCACCCACCCCTCTTTACCTTTGTTTGGCCTCCAGCTCTCCGGATGCTTTCCTGAACTCTCGAGTCTCACAGACCAGTATGGCAACCACGGCCATGTGTGACTTTTGGGCACTTGAAAGGTTGCTAGTGTGACTGAGGAATTGAAACTATTATTTTATTTTAATTAAAGTTTAAAATTAAATAGCCACATATGGCTAGTGGCTGCTATATTGGACAGTACGGGTAAAGTGTCTAGTTCCTAAACCAGAGTTCACTTATTCATAAGAAATGATCGGTGAAGTTTATTATTTTTAGTACCTTATACGTCACAAAGGTAATATACTCACATTAATTGACCCTAAATGAAGGATTTGTTTTTGGTCTCTCAATTTTATTCCATTACTCTAGTCAATTATCTTTTAAAGAGATTTAATTAATAAAAAAAATTGTATTTATCCATGCAGTTACTATTTCCGATCCTCTTCATTCCTTTGTTTAGATCCAGATTTTCACCTGATACTATTTGCATTCTGCTTAAAGGACTTCCTTAAATTTTTTTTTTTGTAGTGCACATCTGCTGGTGATGAATTCTTTTGGCTTTTTGTATGTCTGAATTCATCTTTATTTCACTTTTGGTTTTAAAGGATATTTTTTGCTGGGTTATAGAATTCTAGGTTGATAGTTTTTTCTTTCACTTCTTTAAAGATGTTGTTCCATTGTTTTCTATCACAAGTCCGATGTCATCTTTATCTTTGTTTCTCTGTCCACAATATCTTTTTTCTGTGGCTGGTTTTAAGACTTTCTCTTTATCGCTGATTTTGGGAAATTTGATTATGATGTCCCTTGGTGTACTTTTCGTGTTTCTTGTGCTTGGGGTTTGTTGAGCTGCTTAGATCTTTGAGTTTATAGTCTTCATCAAATCTGGAATGGGTTTGGCCGTTATTTCTTCAAATTTTTCTCCCTCTCCTTCAAAGCCTCTAGTCACTCCTTTATTAACCATCTTGAAATTGCCCCACAACTCAGTTATGCTGTTTTCATCTTTCAGATTCTTTCCCTCTCTGTTTCATTTTGGATAGTTTCTATTGCTCTGCCTTTAAATTCACCAATCTTTCCTCCTGCGATGTGTCATCTAATCCCGTCCAATGGATTTGTCCTCTCAGATATTTTAATTTTCATTCCTAGCAGTTCAGTTTGGGCCTTTTAAAATATATTGCATGTTGCTGTTTAACTTTTTGGACATATGGAATAGTAACAATAACCTGTAACGTCCTTCCCTACTGATTCTATTATCTGTAAGATCTGGGTTCATTTCCGTAGACTGACTATTCTGCCTGTTATGGTTCGTGTTTGCCTGCCTCTTTGCGTGCCTGGTAATCTTTGACTGAATGCTGCACATTGAGAATTTTACCTTGTTGAGTCCTGGATGTTTTTGTGTTCTTTTAAATCTTCTTGAGCTTTGTTCTGGAATGCAGATAAGTTATTTGAAAACAATGTTCCTTTCTAGTCTGGCTTTTATGATTTGTTTGGTGAGTTTGATGCAGAGCTCAGTCTAGGGCAAATTATTCTGCACCCCCAGGGCAAGACCTTCCTGAGTGTTTAACTCAGGACCCCAAGGACTGTGACTTTTCCCAGTCAGGCTGGTGGGAATAGGCACTGTCTCTGCCCTTGTGAACACAAGCGCTGTTCTCTCTCACCCCTGGCCGTGGGTAGTTGCTTCACACGCCTGTGCTGATCCCTGCTCTGCTGCGTACTCAGCAGAGACCCACTGCAGATCTGCAGGATTTTTTTTTCCCTGTGTGGCGTTCTCTTTTCTGATCCAGATGATAATGGTCTGGAGTAGTGGGAAAGGAAAATGAAAAGAGAATGGATTTGTAAAACTGTAGGAAAAAGAAGACTTGGGGGTGGCCAGTGAGAAGTGAATGGGCGTGTGGCGCAGTGCTGCTCAGAGTGTGGTCCTCGCAAGGAGAGGAGCACGGAAACTGAGAACGTTTAGAAGCTTTTATAACAATTCAACTGAGTCATTTGGGGCTTGGATTTTATGTTTCATTTTTCCACATTATTGTTCTTTACAGGAAAATAAGTCTGACAGATGGAAATTAAAGACAAAAACCCCACAAACCTGGCCCGTTACCACTGGTAAACTGAGAGGGCAGGAGTGACCTGGAGGGTTTGGACAGAGAGGGAGATGTAGCTGGATGTGGCTTTGGGCTCAGGTAGGTTTCAGTTGAGGAGACAGAGGGTCCTTGAATCCTGGCCACAGTAACTTACGCCACATACTTAGGATGAGCCCTCCACGTGCTGGTTCCCCACCAAGATCCCAAGTTTTGTCCTCTCCACCTCAGCCTCCAGCAGGGAACCCAGGGGCTTGGGTAACTGGCCAGCCTCTCATTTCTGGGAAGTGGCAAAGGCAAGGAGCCCACCCTGGGCGTTTCCCTCTCTCCTCTTCTGCCTCGGTTCCTCAGCCCGTGGCGGCTGGATGAGCCTGTGGAATCAAGGTTGATCTCTTTCATTTGAGCTGAACCAATTTGGTTGGTTTCCTTCTGTTGCTTTGTTATTAGCAATACCTTTTAAGAGTTAACCTATTCTGGAAAAAGCTGTTTGAAGAAGTAGATAAGGTAGAACCTTGTGCAATGATGCAGATGTTCCACAGCTGCCCTGGCCACAAGTGGTCCTCAGGGACTTGAAATGTACTTGTTCAAGTACTTGAACTGAATTTTTGTTACTTTATTTTAATCAAGTTTACGTATGAATAGCCACGTATGGCCAGTAGCCACTGTGGACACTCAGGCAGGAGTTACCAATTGGGGTGTTATAATAAAAACACAATCTGAACAATTGCTCGTTCTTACTTTTCTCAGAGACTCTGCTCATTGTCAGGAAAACCTTGCATTTTTACTTTTTAGGGAGGTATTTCGGAAACTGAAATCTGTGGTAAAGTCTTACAGCTAAGGGCCCTTTACTTTTCCAGAATAGGTAAGTTGTTTCTCTTTCTAGAGGCAGGGAGAATGGGGAGATTTGCAAGTTTAGTGTTATTTGTCAGATTCAGGGGCTGACCTCTCTTTGTGACATGCTCAACTGCTGTTTCCTTACCGGCTATACTGGCTTCAGCCGTATTTTTCTCTTTTCAACTGAAGGTGCCCCAAAGGCAAATATAAAATATTCATTCACTGCAGCTATGGGAAGAGGCTTTTTGGAGTGGATTCTTGATGAGTCTGTGTATTTATTAATCAATCTTTTATAAGCTATTGTGATCAGAAAAGAAAGAGCAGTTCAACTACTATATTCTAAAGTTCTGGAAGATCCATTTGGTATATTTTTAGTGTGCATATCACTAGCTGTTTCTGGTGCAGGGAATTCCTCTGCGGGAAGCAGTATGATTCTGCCACTAGAATTGTAAAGATGTAGTGGTGACGCGCTTTCCCCTCAGCAGCTCTCTGTTGGATGCTAACTGTTCAGGGGTGGTGTAGGTCTTAGCACTTCTGTTTGACCAAGATGAATCTCATCAGGGGGAAGTGCTGGTGCAGAGGCAAGCCTGAGGCACAGCCTCACCCAGTGGTTCTCAGGGTGTGGTCCCTGCACCAGCACAGTCAGCGTCAGCTGAGAACTTATTAGAAAGGCAAATTCTCAGGCTCTTCCCAGACATACTAAATCAGAATCTGAGGATGGGGCCCGGCAATCTGTGTTTTAACAAACCTGCCAGATGGTTCTGAAACGTGCTACAGTTTGAGAACCGCTGGCGTAATGTTTTGGTGTTCGCCCCTTGACCATTCCATCTTGTTTTCTGTCTACATGAGCTCTGGCACAGCACAGCTGGCTCCAAGTATGTGCCACCATCGGGAGTGAGTGAGGACAGTGAAATTCGTCCCCACTCAAGGGAGTAGTGTGGGGAAGAGGTTTGATTGGGAAGGCCAAGAAATCCACCTTCTTCCCCAGTCTGAGAGAGAGTCCTTTTGGGACAAAGTGATGGTGTAGTGTGGTGGGGAGAGTGTTGACTTTGCACCAGCGAGACCTGGTGCAACTCTTCTGCCAATTAGTTTTAGCCACATGGGCAATTTTGCCTGATCTCTTTAGCTTTTGTTTCTCTATCTGAAAAATGAAGATTCAGTAAAACTCTATAATGTGATAAGTGGAGTTAAACTGCCCAAAATGTGAGGTAACATTATTGCGGGATTAATGAAATGACCCGAGCCGACCTCCTCTGCTAGCCAGCCTGGAGTTCTCAGAGGGCCGCGTGCTGTTCCGACCTGTCCTGGTCCTGGCTGTGGTTTGGCGCCACCTAGTGGCGCTTGGCTGCTCTGGCTTCGATGTCAAGGAGGAGGGTTCTGGGTCCTGCGCTTGATTGGAATTTGCAGGACAGCGGCAGGCAGTGATTCCAGGAATTTCCAGGTTAGTTGGTGTCTGTTTCGGTGGCTGGATGTGGAGTGATCCAGCCTGGAGAGTACTTTCTCTGCCTCTCTGCTTCTCAAGGCGAGGTTGCTTGCCGTTTCTGCCTGGCCTCGCCTCCCTCAGAGTGCCTGCGCTGGAGATGGGCGTTACTCACAAATCAAGTTATATCCACGTGGGCGCCATTATCAGGGACTTTTGCAGAATTGTCTAGATGGTTAAGGATATATGATGTAGGTACAGTGCCCAAGACACAGAAAACACTTTAAAACATGGAAATTCCCTTTTCTGTTCCCTGGGAGGGAGAGAGAAACAGGATTCCATGAGCATTCAGAGGTGCGGGTGGGCTCATGGCAGAATGCAACGAGCCTTCACTTCAGAGCAGACACCCCTGGGTTCCCAGCCTGCCCACTTACTGCCTGGGCAAGCCTCTCGGAGCCTCAAAATTTATGAAATGGAGATGATAATGTTTAACCTCTAAGTATTGTGTTTTTATGGAGAGAGAAGGAAACCGAAAGAGTTGGGAGCCCCCCCAGGTGTCATTCCTAGTGATTTCCAAGAGCAGTCAATTCCCGCGTCCTTGCACTGCTCCACGGTGTTGGCCTGTGATGGGTTTATTTCTGCCTGTTTCTTGGGCGAACGCTTTCCACGCTCGCTGAGCCTAGAGCAGGTGATGGGGAGTGAGTTTTGGACGTCTCTTGAAGAAGCGTGTGGCAGCGCAGGGGCAGGAAGGGGGGCTAATGATGCAATAACAGGGGTGTTTTTTGAACATCTTTAAAACCTTTTTAATACATGAAAATTCTAAATACAGTACTTGAAACTTAAAAGGCAGTCTACACATGTTAGTTTTTTTCTCTCACTCTGACAAAACACAAACTAATAGATTTGGATGTGAGATCCAGTTTGAAAACTCAGGTGGTCTTGTAAAACTTTAGTGAAAACTGGAGTTTGAGGCCTTCAGACCAGACTAAGGCCTCACCTTCTCAGGGCTGCGGGAGAGTCCTCAATTTTTTTTTTTTTTTTTTGAATAAAGGAAATGCAGATGCAGCCTCTGAGCCCCTCCCCTGGCCTCTGGGGTCTGGACATGGGGCTCCTCAGCTCTCGGAGCTCCTGGCAGCAAGAGGATTTGTCTGGCCAGCTGGGCAGTTTTTCAAATGATGATCAAAGTAACACCTACCCCTTATTAAAAGTTTGGGGATGGATTGTAATTAGTCTTTAGGTAGTGAACACAATGTAATCAACACAGACATCGAAATATAATGATGTACACCTGAAATTTATATAATGTTATAAACCAGTGTTACTGCGATATAAATAAATAAAGTTTGGGGAAGCGTAGGAAGGTATAAAAAAGCAAGCAACTAGTGAACGAGGCCCCCCCACCTCCCTCCCACTCCCCCCCAATCATGCAGCTACGGTGTCTCTCTACTCAGAGGCACTGTCACTCTTGGCCAGATTTCCTTTCCAGTCCTTTTTCTTTGAATTCCTTCTTTGTGTAGTTGAGATACACAATTTTTAGATCTTACTTTTTAACTTTTCACATTATTACATAAAGATTTTCTTTTAAAAATTAAAAAGAAAGTATTATTTTTCAGATTATAAATATATAATTCTAGGAATTAGAATTCCCCATGGCACAGCGGTTAAGTTCGCACGTTCTGCTTCTCGGTGGCTTGGGGTTTGCCATTTTGGATCCCGGGTGCGGACATGGCATCGCTTGGCAAGCCATGCTGTGGTAGGCGTCCCACATATAAAGTGGAGGAAGATGGGCACGGATGTTAGCTCAGGGCCAGTCTTCCTCAGCAAAAAGAGGAGGATTGGCAGCAGTTAGTTCAGGGCTAATCTTCCTCAAAAAAAAAAAAGAAATGTGTGAAGCAAAAGGCGACATTTCTCTCTAACACCATCTTCCAGTGTACCTTGTACTAGAAAAAATTTTTTAAGTATTGAAATGTATAAAGTACTAAGTGAAATTTTGCTTTAATACAACCTGTCAGTGCTATATAATACTAGATAAATTGAAAAAAGAAATTTATAAAATAGAAAGTGAAATTTCCGTGTAATAGTATCTACCAGTGCTACCACTGTTAGTTTTAGTGTGCAATCTTCTAGGTTTTTTTTCATGTCAGTGGTGTGTGTGTCTATGTGTATAAGTTGCTGAAATGGAATTGTGCTATAAATACAGTTATCTAGCTTGCTTTTTTCACTTACTAATGTATTTTGAATATCCTTCGATAGTATAAACATTTTCCAATATCACTAAAACGCTTGCATGGCATTTTAAATGGCTCCATAATATTTCATCATTGAGATGTACTGTGTTTATGTGACCATTTCTCTGAGGCTGTCAGTTTGGGTCTGAGTAAACATTTATTTGCATTTCTTATTCTTTCCCTCAGCTAAGTCTCAGACAACCCCGGTAAATCAGAGAGAAACATTTTCAAGTTTCGTCTCTAGGGAGAGTTTATCATTTTGCACTCTTGTCAGTAGTTTACAGAATTATGCAGTGACAGCAATCACAAACGAATGTGATCATTTAAAAAATCTTGGTTGATATCTTAAGTGAAAAACTCTTGCTTTATTTGTGTTTGTTGGAATACTAACAGTTCAATGCGTTGGCATGTTTAGTGATCTTCCTCTATGATTTTTGGAACAGAGATGAGAACAAAAAATTAATTCCCACTCAGATTCCTTAGAACTCCCTGGACCCCATTCCAGGATCCAGAGCTAGGCGTTCCCCACGCATGGGGTCAGAAGCTTCATCTCTCTCTAGGAAGTCCTGTGCTGGGTCGAGACGGCCTCCTTGCTCCCTCTAGTGGCCTCGTCAGCAGCTGCAGCCTCGCCTCCTTTCCTCTCATCAGAGCCCGGTTCACCCCTGTGGGAAATCCCAGAAGGGAACCGCAAAGGGAGCTCCACAGACGGGGCTGGACCTGGGCTTCATTTGCGGTCAGACTATGTGGGGATTGCTTCCCTTTATGGCTGGGCAGCTCCTGCTAGGGTGGGCTGTCTGTGTCCTTGTCACCTTGGCTGCTGGGGAGGGACTGGAGGTGGCAGATCAGCTCTCACCCTGGTGCGTGGTGGGGACAGCAGGTGGCAAGGATGCTCAGTTGGTTCTCCTCCTCCTTTCTAAACCTTTGAGTCCTCTGGAATCTTTTTATAGAGGGGAAAGTTAGAAGTAAAGTAATTAAAATTAACTTCCGTGCTGCCAGGGGGTTCTGTTAGTGAACCCTGAAATCATGCAGCTGTAGGCACTCATTCTTGTTACCGTAGTGTAGCAGAATCAGGAAATGCTTGTCAAGATTCTAGAATGGGACCCTTCTAGAAGAGAGGGTAACTAACTTTGAAGGAGGGATGGGAGAGAAGGTTTGGAGAGCTAAAGACTTGTTGCCTTCTAGCATACTTTAATACTCCCTCTCTCCTTAAAATTTGTTTCAGGCTATAAAAATAATATAGTCATTGTAGGAAAAAAACTAATCAAAAATCATCAATTTCCTACATTCAGTCTTTTTTGTGGCTGCATAATAGTACATATGCCATAACTTATTTGGTAAGAATTAGACCTTTGGTTGATGCTTATTTTTTGTAAGGTATTATAAATGACGCTGAGATGAAAATCCTTCCAACAGTCTGACTCTGATTATTTCCCTAGGATAAATTTCTGCAGTGGGATTTTGGGTTAAAGTAATCTGAACTTTCTAAATTCTGTTGATTTTTTTTTTTCTTAAAGATTGGCACCTGGGCTAACAACTGTTGCCAATCCTTTTTTTTTTTTCTGCTTTATCACCCCAACCCCCACCCCGTACACAGTTGTATATCTTAGTTGCAGGTCATTCTAGTTGTGGGATGTGGGACACAGCCTCAACGTGGCCTGATGAACGGTGCCATGTCCGCGCCCAGGATCCAAACCCTGGGCCGCCGCAGTGGAGCGCGCGAACTTAACTACTTGGCCACGGAGCCGGCCCCGAAATTCTGTTGATATTTAATATCAAGTTTTCTCTTAAAAGCTTGTTTTAGTGTCTACTGTCCCTGCAGGGTGGAGCGTGTCTGTCTGTCGGTGTTGTTACTAAAACTGAGTGCTATTCCTTCTGCCCTTTGCCAGTTGGATAGACAAAGCATGGTATGTTCTTTTAATTTGCAATGTGAAAAAAAATCGTGAGAGAGGCCGGCCCCATGGCTGAGTGGTTAAGTTCACGCTCTGCTTTGGTGGCCCAGGGTATCACCGGTTCGAATCCTGGGCATGGACCTAGCACAGCTCATCAAGCCATGCTGAGGTGGCGTCCCACAGAGCACAACCAGAAGGACCTACAACTACAATGTACAACTATGTACTGGGGGGCTTTCGGGAGAAGAAGAAGAAGGAAAAAAACCAATTGGCAACAGATATTAGCTTAGGTGCCAATCTTAAAAAAAAAAAACAACAAAACTACAAGAAACTACTTAGGAAATAATCCTTATTTACCTGCCACCCAGAATGCACAAACATTTATATGTTGTCATTTTGGTTTATTTTTAATAAGGGAAGTAGACTATTACAGATAAATTGGAGTCATCTTGGTTCCCCTGCTTGTGTCATTTTCCCCCTTCCCAGGGCAGCTGCTCTCATGAATTGAGTGTCTGGATCCTTCCAGTCCCAGCTTTTATACTACTACCGCATATACAAGTATCAATAAACAGTAAATAGTACTAGTTTGTGTGTGTGTATGTGTGCTTGCTTTAACTTACATATGTACTCTCTCTCATATTAATGCATCCGTGAGCTATTTTCCTTATTTGCACGAGTATGTTTAGTTCGGTTCATAATATGTTCAGATCTAGTTCATTCATTTTGGTTGCTGTATAGTATCACATCTATTAAGTATAGTCCACATTCTTCCTCAGTGTACTGATCAATTTTTTTCTATTGGTGAAGATTGCAGATGCGTCTAGGTTTCTAGGTTCATTTCAGTGCTGCAGGGAGCATCTGTATGTGCACCTCCCTCTGTGCGTTGGGAGGTCTCTTCTCAAGGGGCATCTCTGGGAGTGCGTTGTGAGTAATGTGAATTTTCAGCTTTATGGGCTCTTGAAAAATTCTTCCCAAAGTGGTCGTGCCAATCGACAGTCCCACCAGCAGTGTGAAAGGGTTCCTCTTGTCCCACACCTGCACCAGGACACGGGTTGGGTGTCAGGCTCCATGAGTTTTGCCCATCTGGGAATGAGATAGCATCTCATTGTGGTTTTAATTTGCAGATCTGGATTGCTGGTGGGATTGAACATCTTTTTGAATGGTTATTGCCTAGAGTTTAACAGGTTTTCTCTTCTCTGCACCTTCCCTTCCTATTCTTGGCTCATTTTTTCCACTGGATTACTTGTCTTTTTCCTGCAATTGTTGGTGTTCTTTGTATGTTTTAGATACTGGTACCTTGTTTTATGTGTTGTAGCCATCTTCTGATCCCTGGTTCACCTTTCCTTTTATTTCTTCAACTTAGCATTCATGTCCCCCATTTAGACCATTGCCAAGCCCTCCTAGTATGAAGCCGAGTTGAAATTGCAGTTACATCCTCAAGGAATGTAGCATATACTCAGAGTATTAAAAAGTTCTGTAGGAACCAATCCGAGGGCTGGGGAGACATTGCGATGACAGCGAATCTGGCAGCAACTAACACCACACAAAGAAGGGTCTGACCAGGCCAGGAGGGGGGCCTTGCTGATGGGTGGGGCACAGAGGCAGGACAGTGGTGGTCAGCCCCTCCTTTCCACACCTCAGCCTCCATGTCTGCAGCCCATGGCCAGAGGTGCACTCCTCTCTGCTCCTCCCCGTGTTCTCCCCACGTGGCCTCACGTCCGCCGGCCTCTGACCCTCCTTCCTCCTTGCTGTTGAGCAGTTTGGCTTTTCAACGATTTTGTCTTTTAAACTTTGTGTTTGTTATTTTGTGTTGTACAGAAGTTTAGATTTTTGATGTCCTAGTTACGTCTTTACCATTATAAGATGTGCTTTTGATGTCTTACCTAAGAAATCCTTTTCCATGCCAACGTCAAAGACAGCTGTGTGTATTTTCTTATAATAGCGTTTGTTTTTCACGCTGGGGTCTTTAATCCGTCTGGAGGTTTTTGCTTTTTGAAGTTAAATTTACTTCCCCTTTTGTGGCTTTTCCTCTGCATCAATGCTTTCAGATCCCTTTCTGAGCTCCAACACATCTGCATCGCCAGTTTCTTCTCCGTTGCCCTGTGCTCTTTGCCTGCTCTGGGAAGTCACAGGCTGAGGGCACGCAGTGTTTGCTGAGGGGGTTTCTGTGTGTCTTGTGCACTGTTAATGTTTGCGACGTTGGTGATTTTGGTTTCCTGTGGACCCTAGCCCCAAGGGGTTTGATTCCACTAGTGTTTAGAATTCATTCAGTTTTCGAAACTCCCACGGAGTCTGTCACATATGTTTTGTGCCTGGCCCTGCAAATGCTCTCAGATCTGGGAAGCGCTGAGTCTCCGGGGTCTGTGGTAATGATGCTCCCGCTTACCTTAAACACATGGCCCCACTGTGTTTTGTCATAAGAGATCAAAGCAGTTGACAAAGTATGTTATTCTTGTCAGTGTCCTACCTCTATGGAAACTAAAGTTACGTCTTGAAGGAGGCAGAGTGTTTTGAATTTTTTCTTTCCTGCCCATCCCATTTAGATCAAGGGAAAACAGGAAAAATCATCTTTCCAACAATGTATGTTTTCAGTAGTTTAGATGAAAAAAGACATGAAAATGAGGAAAATAAGAGTTGACCAGCTTATAGGATTTTTCTGATAGGTTGTCACCAGTGTCCTTGGGTGAACATTTCAAAGGTGATGGTCTTAAATGGCTGTGGGAAACAGCAGCTTCACCAGAGACTGTTGCCCGGTACCCCCACTTGTGTGTGCCCCTGCCCTCCTGTCACCACCTGTCTCGCTGGCTTCTTTCTCAGCAGAGAGGAAGTGCGAGAAGTGGACGCAGGATGATTCCCAGGTCAGCCCTGGGTCTTCCTGCCAAGGAGCACCCACCAGGGGACCCTGTGTTTTGCCTTCTGCCCGCCCATTGCCAAGGGCCACAGTGGCTGCAGTAACCAGAAATGGTTATCGACAGCTGGCATTTTCTGCATGTTTATTTCTGCTTTAAAAGATTTTTCCTTTCTTTTCTCCCTCTCTTCACTGCATATTAACATTTTCTTTCTACCCTGCCCTTGTGTTTCCTCCTTAGGCCGGAAGCTGAGAGGAAAAGCCTTTTATTTTGTCAATGGCAAAGTGTTTTGTGAGGAAGACTTCCTGGTGAGTTTGTCACCCAAGGGTCCCCCGCCCCGTCCTGACCAGAGTCAGTGGGGAGCATGTGGAGGGTCCGGGCTGGGCAGAAGGGGTGGGTTCTCCCCATGATGCCCAGCGCCGTTGGAAAGCTGCACTGATGGAGAAAGAGGTCTGACTTCCCTTCTGTAGATGGCTGGGGTGGCCCATGTTCCCGAGGCAAATGACAAACTGCAGAGCTCTGTGCTTTGAAGGGACTTTGGGGTCGCTTGGCCTGTCCTCTTGTTGTTTCGCCCATTTCTGCCTACTCCACATCCCTGAACCTCTGCACTGGGATGGGGCCCCCCTCTTCTCATCCCGCCTGCTCTCCATGTGACTGCAGCCTCTCCACACGTCGAAAGTCCATCCGTGTGCCACTGATGCCCAGATCTGAGCTCCAGCCCCAGCAATACCCCTGAGGCCAGCTGCTGACATCTCACTGCCCGCTGGACAGTCCCCTGGGCTGTCCCTTCACACTTCACTTGTCTGAAGCTGAAACATCACCTTGCCTGGCTCCTTATCTCTGAGAACAGTCTCCCAGGGTCATCCTCGACCCCTCCTCCTTCTCGTCTCTCCCAGAATGAGGCTAACATTGAGCCCTGTGCCACTCTGTCCTCCCTGGGCCTGCTTAGCTCACAGTCACCGTGGCTCAGCCCAGCTAGCCTAAGGGCCTCCTCCACTCTGTGTGTGTGGTAGCAAGCGGCCTGCCTAGGCCCCACGTCTCCAGGGTTCAAGCATGGGCAGAAGCTCTGCGGTCCGGAGCTGCCTGCTCCCTGGCCTCGTGTCTCGCTTACTCTGCTGCTTGCCCTTCTCTGCACGCCGCACAGCCTCATACCTTCATGCCTCTGCTTGTGCCATTTCCCCTGCTTGGAACGTCTTCACCCTTCCTTTGCCCCGGCAGCTTCGACAGCCTGCCTGTCCCCCTGCCCCTACAGTGGAGCATCCCCATCTGTGCTGGCCAGGGTTGCCCTGGTGGAGCAGTGAGCGCCCTGCATCACGTCCCTTTACAAGTCTTTCCCCTACTTGACCATAAGCTCCTGGGGAGGCAGGAATGCGCCCCTTCCCCTTTACATCTTCAGATCCTTAGCGCATCACCAAGCACAGTGCTGCTCGGTGAGTGTAGCTGAACCGACCCTGTATTCAGGGATCAGGAGCTGAGACCCGGACATGGCTCAGGCCCAGCTTCTTTGTGAATGTGAGGGTTGATTCATTATGGCTCGTGTTTGCCAGTAACACACCAGCAAACCCAACTTGGCTTAGTAAAAAGGAAACGCATTCCAGCGCTGCGCCCTGAGTCATTTTCTCTTCAGTCTGTGGCCCCGGCTCTTGCCTGTCGGCTTGTCTCAGGCCTCCTGAGGGCCACATGGTGGCAGTACTCCAGAGTCGACATTCTCTGTTTCAAGTCAGAAGGCCTGAGTGCCTGTCATGTTCCTGCAGTCTCACCGGTTCTCACTGGGTCACGTGCCCGTCCTCGGGCAAAATCATTGGTGCTGGAGGAATGCGAAGCTCTGATTGGCCAGGTCTGCATCAGTGCCCTCCTTGGGACACAGCATGGGGTCAGCCCCGGGAATCACTGGGGACCCTAAAGTGGGTGTGGGATGTCTGTTACCCCTAGAATGGGGAGGAGGCCCGGGCAGCAGAAACCTCCACTACATTACCTGGTGTAGAGTGGCAGAAAGTTTCCCTTTTTCTTTTTCCCTTCCTTCCTTTCCGTTACATTTTCCCCCATTAAGTGTTTGCAATATCTAAGCTTCTAGTATCTTCCAGTGCATCGTATCTAGTGTATTTTCTGAGGTGAGTTCTTCATCTCTTTCAAGACTCCAGCTGTGTGTGTGTGTTTTGGTAAGGTAAGGAAGATCAGATTTATTGAGTTTCTCAAAGCTAACTATAAAAGCCATTGGCTTTTTAACCAGAATCAGACTTGAATTTGAATGCTATCCTTACCTCTTATAGACTGTGTGACCTTGAGAAGTTCACTTAACCTCTCTGAGCTTCTCTTTGCTTCCACTGAGAAATGGTATAGTATATACCTTGCAGAATTGTTTTAAGGATGAGATCAGTGGTCTCAAACATGAGCATCCCTCGGACTTCCTGATGGGCTTGTGAAAACAGTTGCCAGGTCCCACCCACTGAGTTTTCAGTTTGGTAGGTGTAGGGTAGAGCCCAAGACTTTGCATTTCTAACAAGTTCCCAGGGGGTGCCAGGGAACTCCTCCTTGAGAACCGCTGATTTCGAGATGAAGGCGTCTCCGTGCACAGCCTCTTACACGGACCTGGTGTGTTGTGGGTGCCTGGATGGAGCTGTTGTAAGGGCGAGTGGTCTTAGCGTTTGTAATACAGAGGATATTCCGTCATTCATCACACAGCTGTGTTGTCCTTGGGGAAATGACAGATTCCTATACAGAGTGACACATCTTTCTGAGAAATGCCTTGAACTCCTCTTGGCTGGCGGGGAGGTGGCTGGATCCATCTGCCCCGCCGGGGCTGACTTGGCTCTGCTCTCTCCTCTGCAGTACTCTGGGTTCCAGCAGTCTGCGGACAGGTGTTTTCTTTGTGGACATCTGATCATGGACATGGTGAGTAGGGTCAGCCGACCAAGACAATAGTGTGGTGGGCGGGAGAAGCATTCAGAGAAAAAAGAAATTCATAATTGAGAGCGCTATTTCCTCTCTTGATTTTTGCCTACAGCTGGCTTTATTAAAAGAAGACCCTATGCAACGCAGCTTGCCTGCTCTAGTAGAACACACGTTGTTGGCTTTTATTGGTATTAGCATCCTTAACCGTCTGGTCCACGCAATGTCGTGTTTCTCGTGTGGCTCTCTCCTCTGGGCTGTCCGGATCACACTGGCCTCCCTCCGATTTTCTGTGATCCTTGTGGTGTCCCGGGTGAGATGGCAAATGGAGTCTGTTTTCACCGCACAAACCTCAGCTCCCTTGAGTCGGGTGCAGAAAGTCAGGTAAACACGGTGGTTTTTCCCCGTGTTCTGCCCCACTCAGTCTGGTCCTAAGATGAGTTTTGGGGCAGTGGAGCAAGGAGTAAGTTTTATACATTTTGTCCCTCGCTCAGTCACCGGCTCTCTAAGCTTGTCTCGGGCCTCAGTGTCTTTCTCTCTCAGTGGGGACAGTTCTTCCTGCCTGGCTTCCTTATAGAGTAAGGTGGGGAGGTTAATGAATACAGAGTTTTTATTCTGTCTCAGGATCAAATTGTTCACCATTGGAGATTGGCCCCGTAGAATTTCATTAATATACTAGTGAGAGAAAATGATTGTATTTCATTCTTTTAGTTGGAAAGACTTATTAAATCTCTCGCTAAGCTGACCTATTAATTCCATTCTGGAGAAGGGAATTGCTAATCATTGATTTTTTTTTTCCTTTTACCTTTTTATTGAGAAACGACTCAGAGTAAAGGGTGTACATCTTAAGTGTACAGCTGAATGAATTGTTGCATATGCATATACCTACGTAACCACCACCCAGATCAAGATGGAGAACGTCTCCTCCATCCCACACCCTAGAAATTTCCTTCTCATGCTCCTCTCAGACAGTGCCCCCCTCCGACAGAGGTACCCACTATTCTGACCTCTATTGCCCCAGATTCGTTTTGCTGGTCCCGGAACTTCATATAAATGGAATCACACGGTATAGACTCCTGTGGGTCTGTCTTTTCTCACTTAGAAAAATGTTTTTGAGATTCGTCATGTTGTCGCCTGTGTTGCTAGTTCATTTATTTTCCTTGCTAAGTAGAATTTCGCTGTATGGATATAGCATTTTGCTTATCCATTCTCTGCTGATGGGGATTTGAGTGGTTCTCAGTTTTTGGCTATTTATGAATAAAGCTGCTTTGAACACTCTTAGGCATGTCTTTGATGGACATAAACACTCCTTTCTGCTGGCTTTATGCTAATGTATATAAAACAACAGTGGATCAGAGCCGACCCTGTTCCTGAGAGAACCTGCGGTCGGCCGGCTCTGACATAGCACAGCTGAGCTTAGCCCAAGAGAGCTGTGTCCTCGCTAGTAGCTCATGCCTCAGTGGGAACATGGCCCTCCACCATTCCTCCCATGGGGTCCAGGCAGGTAGGAGCCACACACCCTCAGCCTGACCTTCCCCAAGTGCCTGCCAGACTTTAGCAGAATTTGTCCTTGAGGGGCCGGCCCTGTGGCTGAGTGGTTAAGTTTGCACACTTCACTTCGGCAGACCAGGATTTCGCTGGTTCGGATCCTGGGCACGGACATGGCATCACTCATCAAGCCATGCTGAGGCAGTGTCCCACGTAGCACAACCAGAAGGTCCTGCAACTAGAATATACAACTATGTACTGGGGGACTTTGGGGAGAAGAAGGGGAAAAAAAAAGAAGATTGGCAACAGATGTTAGCTTAGGTGCCAATCTTCAAAAAAAAAAAAGAATTTGTCCTTTATTTTAGAGTCCTTCTGAAAAACTCACTGCATATGAGATCAGCAGTGTCCAACTTTATGAACATGACTATACGCTCTTCTTATTTCTGGGTGTCCTAAGCCGCCTTTGGGCCTCAGGGTATTTCATTTATCTATGGTGCATGACAAACCACCCCAAAACTTAGTGGTTTAAGACCACAGTAGTTTATTATTTATCCTGATTCCATGGGTCAGGAATTCAGCTAGAGCTCAGCAGGGCGGTTCTTCTGCTCTGTGTGACATTGACTGGGGTGTCTTACTCAGCTGTGCTCAGCTAATGGCACAGTTGGACAGCCAAGATGACCTCTCACCCTCCAGGCCTCCCTCCCTGTGGCTGACAGTCTTAGTCAGTAGTCTAGATTGGGCTTCCTTATAGCAAGGGAGAGGAGGCGGAAGCTGCCAGTCTTATGTGCTTGACTCAGAAATCTCAGAACTTCATTTCTTCTTCATTTGATTGATTAAAGACAGCCACAAGTCCAGTCCTGCTTCAGCGGGAGGGGAAATACTCTCCACTTGTTGAAGCGGGGATCAGGCTGTGCGTACAGGAACGGAAGGAGTTGTATTTTGGAGACCATCTCTAGCACACGGGATAGCGTGAGATTGAACCTGGGTTCTTACAGGTCTTCCCTAGGACTTGAAAACTTTTAGCAAACGTCTGTCTAGTAGAGACCCCCAGTTTAAAACAGAACCCTTAACTGCTGCCAGGAATTGAAATAATGCAGAGGAAGATTCCTTCAGATATCGCCCTTTATTCTCCAACAGAACCTCAGTTGTCCAACCCTTTGTGTGAATTGTCTGTCTGTACCCTGCTCTGTTAATCAAGGAGGATACTCTGGGCTTGAAAGTTAGAACTGGGCATTTTCCCACATAAAGAAAAATTACAGGGGCCAGCCCTGTGGCGCAGCCGTTAAGTTCGCACATTCTGCTTCGGTGGCCCAGGGTTCACAGGTTTGGATCCCTGGCACGCACCTACACACCACTTGTCAAGCTATGCTGTGGTAGGCGTCCCACATATAAAGTAGAGGAAGATAGGCACAGATGTTAGCTCAGGGCTAATCTTCCAAAAAAAAATTACAGCTAGTCAAAATGCAGCAAAATGGCATCTGTCCTATCACACTTCTGGCACAGTGTGGGTTAAGTTAATGTAAGGATCTCCTTCTGCCAAGACAGCATTAGTACAGGTCAAAATACATCCTAAGGTCCAGATTGCCAAGTGGACTTTGGAAGCCCAACCGGTCATTCTTCCTATTTGGCAGCTTAATAGGGTCCTCAAAGGTTAGTGAAACCCCAGAGGGAATTGAGGAAGCTTGAAAGCTGGAATAGCACAAACTCCCCCCTTTATGCCTTGGCTGCCCCGCACAAGGGGTGGCATTGGCCTCGGAGGCAGCGCTAGGTTGCTGGAAGGAGCCGGAACACGGCATGTCTTTCTCACAGGTCTCACAATGGACTGACAAGGGTTTCCTCAGTTCCGAGTCCCCTTCCTTCTGCCTGTTTGAAGGCTTTCTGTCTGGCCACGACTCCAGAATCCTGATGCCCATTCTGTACATTCCTTGCAGATGGATATTTGGGTGCAGGCTTGCTGGTGTTGATTCCACAGCTCAGTTGTTTGTGTTGTTTCGTGGCGTAGGTAACTACAGAAATGAATCTCCTGTTGAGTCAGCACAGATCCTTTCAACTGCAAATTATAGAAAAATCCAGACTCGTTTTAACTCAAACCAGTGGTGCTCAAACTTTAACCTGCACCGGAACCACTTTGTGAAAACAGCAACTGCTGGGCCTCACCCCTGAGTTTCTGATTCACTGTATCTGAGGTGAAGCCCGAGAGTGTGCGTTTCTGATGAGCTCCCAGGTGATGCTGTTGCTGCAGGTCCAGGGACCACGCTTTGAGAACTACTGACTTAATAGGAAGAATGTGTTATCTGCCCTAAGAAGAGGTTTGGAGGCAGGCAGTTCCATGGTGAGTTAATCTGGTTCCTCACTGACATCACCAAGGGTGTTCCTGCCATCTCTTCTCGCTCCTCCCCTCCTCGTCTGGGCTCTGTCCTGGTTTCAGGATGGCCTTTTACAGTTCCAGGTATCATATCCAGATCGGATGATGCTGAGAGGAAGGTTTCTGGGGCTTTCTCTTCATTGTGTTTAACAACAACAACAACAAAGAGGCTTTGCTTACACCGGATTTGAGATAATCAGGGGCGAATCACGGTTTCTGGATTATCAGGCTGCAGAGTCAAAGCTGCTTAGAAGGGGCACCTGGGAGGCAGAAGTTAAGAGGTTTTTTTCCAAGTTCTGCCATTTCCATGTGGAATTTCCTTTAATCTTTCCATGTACTTGCTGCTTCCCAAATCTGGGATGGATGCTTTCGTGGCCCTGCTTTGAATTGTTCCTGCAAAGAACTGTAAAAGTCTTTTGATAGGGGGCCCTCTAAATTCCCTCCTGGAGGTTTATGAAGTACAGAAGAAGGATCCTGTTTGGCTTCCTCCTGTTTGTACATCTAACTAGATGATCCTTTCCCGCCCTGTCATCTTGACCTTGGTCCAAGTGAAATTGGGATGAGTGGGCCCCGTGTGGTTGGTTGCTCATATGGTCCCTCGGTCTGATGTGTTTTTCTCTTCTACCATCCCTTCCTTCCCATAATCCCCGCTGAGTCCTGGCCTCTTCCTTTGTGCCCCTAGATCCTACAGGCCCTGGGGAAGTCCTACCACCCTGGCTGTTTCCGCTGTGTCATCTGTAACGAGTGTTTGGACGGCGTGCCCTTCACCGTGGACTCAGAGAACAAGATCTACTGCGTCCGAGATTACCACAAGTAAGGAGGGATGGGAGCCGAGGGGAGCCACACGTGTAAGCCACGCTGCTCTCAGCAGAGTCGAAGATGGAAACCTGCTGAGGTGGCTGCAGGCTGCTCGTGCCTTAGTCCACAGTCCGGCAAAGCTTAACACTGAGGGGTATAGCAGGGGCCTTGGGAGGTTAGTTGATGCCCCTGCAGGCAGGAACTGGTTAAAGAATCACGTTTACTGAAAAAACAGAACAAAAACCCTATAATCAGATTCCTAGCTACACCTCAGGCTTTAGCCGCCAAGCCCTGTGGCTCCAGCTTTACCCAACTTCAAAAGGCGCCTATTCAGCGGTGCTGGTCTCCACCACCCTTGGTTTGCCTGGGCCACTCCTAGGCACCGTGAAGGAGTAAACAGACTGGTCAGCCTCTCCCCCAGGAGAGCGAGAGGCGGCCAAATGTGCTTGTTACCCTGGGGAACAGTCTCGAAGCAATACTGAAGCATGTCCCAGAGAGGGAGCCACGCTCGTCTTTACACGAGGGCTGGAGGGATTCACTCGAAGAGCCCCGGCTGGGAGGCAGGCTCCGTGCAGGCTTCCACACAAGTCTCGTTCGGGGCCTTGCCTCCAGAAAAGCCACAGCGGCCTTTGACGGCTCCTTTGCTTCTCCCGCAGGGTGTTGGCCCCCAAGTGTGCCGCCTGTGGCCTTCCCATCCTTCCTCCTGAGGTAAGAGGCTCTTTCAGACCTGCTTCTGGGGGCTTTACAAGATCTGTGTCCTACCCTTCCGCCTTTAAAAAAGACCCTTCTAAAATCTCAACTCTGAGAGAAACAGTGTCCTCACCAAGAAGCTCCTTTCTCACTAGCCGGCATCCCTAGGCCAGTGTCATTCTTGTGACCTTGACCCTATAATCAGGTCAAACTCTGATATTAACTCCGAGGTTAGAAGATAAGCAGAAAGCTTGCCTTTTATTAATTTTTAAAAAATAACCATCCATGCAGGTGTTCTTTTCAGTGTTGACTGACATTCCAGAAGGTAGGACTGCTGTCCCTCCCACTTCCTCTCATCAGCTGACTGTGTCCTTTTTCCTACCAGTGTTATAGCCACGGCTCATTTATGCTCCTCTCCTAAGGCCGCCTACTTGTTACCTCAGAATCCCCCCCAACCCCCACAGCATGTGGAGCCCTGTGGGCCCCTCAACTGGCCTTTTGTTCTGCTTTCCTTCGCTCCAGGGCTCAGATGAGACCATCCGTGTCGTGTCCATGGACAGAGACTACCATGTGGAGTGTTACCACTGCGAGGTAGGCCCCCTGCCCAGGCCCCCGAAGCCCGCTGTAGAAGTCCCAGAGAAAAGCATCTTGGATTCACTGGGGCATGAGATGGTCAACAAGATTCGGGCAAGGGGCTGCCCTCCAGAGCTGATGGAGGAAATGGGGTGAAGCCTGACTTAGGGAGGAGGTTAGAGAGGATGTTTGGGGTATAAAGGCTTTGCTATCTTCTCATTCATACTGCCAAGGCCTGAAACCGTCACAGCTGCTCTCCTTGAAACTGCAGAGCTGGGTGGGTCATGTGCAGGGGGAGCTTCAGGTCCCGTTTAGGGGCCAGATTGTCAGGCAGCTGTGTGATTTGGGGAAGAGACTCCTCCCTTCCAGCCTGTTGGCTGTTCTATCTGCCAAGACCCCCTTTCTCACCCGAGCCCTGGAAATCATGAAGAAAACCACCTTGGAGACAGGCATGTCTCTGGTTGATGCGAAGGTGGGTGGGGGCCCTTTTGCCCCTGCTGTGTCCTTGTGTCACACCCCAGGCTGAAGGAGCCACTGGTGCCCCATGACTGTCAGGCAGGCCTGGGGTAGCCCCTCACCAGCCCTTGGGCAGAGTGCAAACACTTAAGTGCCTGTGGAGTTTCAGCCAGCATTAAGTGGATTCACCCGTGGAAGGAGAGGAGCTTTCTTTTGTGATGCTGTGCATGGGGTGAACGGCAGGTGGTGGCGTGAGGCTGATCCCACTGCCAGCACTGAAGAAGCAGGTGGAAGTTATTGTCAGTGGTCCCCCAGGTGCTGGAGAAAATGGTGAAACGATTGCTTGACAGGCCTCTCCTCACAGTCCAGACGAGTGCTGTCCAATAGAAATCGTAGAGCCACAAATTCAAGGCCTGTGTAATTTTAAGTTTTCTTTTGTAGCCACATGAAAAAAGTAAGAAAAAAAAAGGTGAGATTCATTTTTGTGATATTTCACTCAACCCATATATCAAAAATGTTATTTCATTGTCATCTAAGAAGTTTTTCATGAGATATTTTACATCTTTTTTTGTCCTAAGTCTTGGAAATGTGGTGTATGTTTACACTGACATCACATCCCAGTTCTGATCCACCCCATTTCAAGTACTCGAGAGCAACATGTGGCTTGCGTGTCGGACAGCACAGTCCAGATCCTCCCCGGGCAGGAGCTGCGTGTTTCTGCACCAGCATTTTCCACCTGGATGGAATCACACAGCACCTTCTGCTAGTTGTGGGGACTGTGGCCTCTGTGTCAGTCTTGCAGTCCATTTATTTTGTTTTGCTACCACTGGACATTTTTGCCTTACCCCAGGACTGTGGTCTGGAGCTCAATGATGAAGACGGTCACCGCTGCTACCCACTGGAGGACCACCTGTTCTGTCACTCCTGCCACGTTAAGAGGCTGGAGAAAGGCCCCTCGTCCGCAGCCCTTCACCAGCACCGCTTCTAGCCGGAGCCTCTCACAGACATCACGGCGGGGATGAAAAGCCAGGGTTGCACGATGAGAAATCTGCCTGTTAATTCCAGTGGCCCCTGGGGTGGAATTGGGCTAGAGGGGAAGGAGGGTAGGCTGGCGAGTTCCTGCACATCCACGTGGGATCCCTGGCCTTTAACCTGGGAGGTGGACCCTGCCTGTCTGTGTGTATTTTCCAAGTGCCTTTCTCCGCTGCCACACCCTCACCAGATTACTCAGGAAGACACTCCAGCAAGTGTGTGGCATGTGACAGGAGATTGCATCAGCGTACCTGAATGAACCCTCCTGTCCACTCTGGTAACAGTTCGTGCTTCAGAGGGAAAGGTTTGCATTGAATGTATTTCACAATATCCTGTGAAGAGAGATTTCAGCTGCCAATACATTCAACCCTTTCCCTCCGCTTAGGAAAGTCCCTGCACCCAAACACCCCCTCCTGCCCCGGGTGCATGTACACACACGCATATGTACACACACTGCCCCCCCCCCACCCATGTTGAGCTTCGATTTTTCTGTAGAATGGCTGCAAATTTTAATTGCATTATTGCAAGAGGGAAGCCCTAACATGTGCTCTGTATCTTAGGGAGAATTTACTTGCTCAGCCAGAGCTAAGTTTTGAAATAAGCGAGACGGTTTCCTGCTCGTCTGCCGACAGCGTACCATGTGCCGTTGCAAATCTTCACTCCCTTCCAGGCAGCTGGGGGCCCAACGGAAATTTGCCCTGTCCTAGCAAATTGTGCTTCGGGACGAGAACTTGGTGCAGGCACCAGGCTCTTCTGGCCCCTTGTTTGTGCTTTTTATCTGGAGCTCTCCAGAGTCTGTGACTTTGGAGTCCCTCCTGCAAAGGCAAGACTCCAGATGCTATGGGGGGACATCTCTTGTGCCTGTTTTCGCTTATTTAACAGTGTGAAGTCCTGCTCGCAGACTGAGAGCCAGCGCTTGGTAAAGGAGGAGAGTTTTTGTGTGTGTGAGGTCTCTAGGCCAGCATGAGAGGGAGGGCCTCAGGGTAAGTTATGATATTCATTTCACAGGTTTCTCTCTTGCCCAGTTCTTGGCACAGGCATTATGTTTGAGGAAACCGGTATAAGGTACATGCTTTTGTTTGTTTTTTCTTTTTTTGTTTTCCTCCACTTTCAATCTTCCACACACACAAAATACCTCACAGATAAGAGCTTTACCACATGGCAGATTAAGGAGGTGCTCGGCCCTCACCCTGGACTCAGATACCTTCCTAGCTATGTTAGGAATCTCTGGCTTCACACAGGCTAGACTCCAGCAGGCCTGGCCACTGTATTCTTAACTGAAGGGCAACTGGGAATAGATCTGATTGAAACGAGGTGCTATAGCCTTATGCATTTCAGCACAGTGCCACCCTGGAGTGGCAAGGGCTAAGGGAGGGCCACACGCTGGCAAGATTTCAAGGCCTCTGAAGAGGCAGAATTTGCCCTGCATGTCACGTTCCTGAGGCCAGAGGTCAATACCCCTTGGTATTTCAATGAGAAGAAGCTGTAAAAGAAAAGAAAGAAAAAAAAAGATTGGCTGGCATTTGCTCTCTCAGCCTGTGGAGAGGGCCCCGTGGCCTTGTCACAGGAGGGTGGGGCTGTCTCACCACTGCCAGCCAGGCCAGGAGATGCATCTCGCGTCTGCTCTCCACCCCCTCACCCCACACCCAGAGCCAGGGGACTGGGTGTTGGTGCCACAGAGGGTGGTCAGTGGAGCCCAAAGGCACATGGGACGCACAGACTTTTCACTGCTCTTGGCACCACTTCTAGGCCTTATTTTCACTCATTTGGTAGCAGTTGCTTTAAGAAGCACAGAATTGGCACCATGGGTTGTCTTTTCCGTTACTATTAAATTCATTCTGTTGGAATTCTTTGGCCACATGTCACTTCAGCTAGGGCCCTGTGCTTTCATTGGTTCCTTTTCATGGGCTGGGCCTCCTGAAAACTCGTAAATGCATGGGGCCTGCAAAGTGAACCCTGGGGTCATACCTCTCTCTTCCCACCGACCTGCTCAGCTCAGCTTTGGCAAGGCTGGTGGGCAAATGAAGCCAGCCAGTGTGTCTTAACCTGCCTGTGCCAACTGAGGAACGTCTCTGGCCTTGCTGACACACCTTCGCTCCACTTCCAAGTCAAAACAGAGTGAAGAAATTGCCTTGGAGCCACTGTCAGAAGTGGCAGAGACTTGTTTGTAAGTTGGGTAACTAATTAGTTAAACAGTCTGTGATTAATTTTTTAAATGAAATTTTTAAAGTGGCCTTGATTGAAGTGATTCAGATAGCTCTGCAAATATGGCATTTTAAATCGTTGAAGAGCCGTAAGAGAATTTCCAGACGTTCTAGAAATCAGGGCAGCAACTTGTCTTATCAGCATCCCTGGAGAGGACACCGAGTAGGAATCTTGCCCCACTTGTTTCTCTCCTCCTCGGGCCCATGCACAAAAGCCATGAAGAGATGGCCACCTACCTGGTATTTTAAATGTTCTATAAGTTTCTAGCAAAATAGAACTGTAATGAGGTTGTATTTATAGGCACGTAGAAGGTAAACACAGGCACCTGGTAGACCAGGATGAATAAGTTTGTCTTAAAAGGTAAAGCAAATAGCCCTTCCTGAGTTCTCTAGACAGCTCTTGGACTTTAGATCAACGAGGAGAATTATGACCTGATTCTAGACCCCAAAGCCCGCCTCCAGCATTCTCCTTTGCCTCATTTTGCCCTTTAGTTTTTTCTTGTCTTTTTTTCCCCCCCTAGCTAGGGCCATTCAGAAACTGCCTGGGTGGTCTGAGAAAAGCCAGTAACCCAGTTTGGCCTGCTAGATCAGGATATTCTCTCTCTCTCTCATGTTCTTCCCCCCTCTGTCATTGAGTAGAGTGATTGCTTCATCTCTTAACACGGAGGAGCATTTAGTCCTGTCTGGGTCATTGCCTGTACATGGCAGCAGGTTCCGTTTCTCCGTGGTTAGTGCTCGAGCGAAAACTTGTTTCAGCTGAGTCCACTGAGATGATGTCATTGAGACCTGGGTGGCCAATGCGATAAGCAAGGTGTTCTGATCACCTTCAAGTGTTGCCATCACCTTGTTTTCATGGGCTCAGGTCACACTTACAAAAGGAGAGACAGAAATGTTAGGACTTGAGGGAATTATTTGGAATTCACAGTCTTTGCCCGGCTGTTTTTGTGTGCCGTTTCCCATGTGCCCCAAAGAGAGCTGTGATAGTTGCTGGTACACTTGCAAAGAATGTGTGCTCAGCTTGACCCCCAAACTGTTGTTGCTTGATGCGCTTGTTAAAACTCTGTCTGCCAGGAAACCAAATTCTTTGTACTCTCCTTTGTGCCAGGAATAGGTCCTAATTCCCCAGTTACTATTTGAAGTAACTTTTAAAAGTTATAGAAAAAATGAGTAAAATATATTAGCTATGTATTATTCTGAGCCAGAACTGGACAGATGTGGGAAATTTCCATATGGTGTATGAAAATTTCACTGTGCAGGGAAATTATATTCCTCTGTCTCTTCTTTTACTATAAAATTATTCAAAATATTGTTACTATGAAATTATTCCAAATTTTACTGTTACTATAAAATTCTTCAAAATATTGTTACTATAAAATTACTCAAAATTTTACTGTTACTATAAAATTCAAAATATCATGACAATAAAACTGCATCAATTTGTAGATCATTAAAGTGCTCTCCAACATAATGATGTTTCCTGGGTCGTCTTTTCTGTGTGTGGAGTCAGCAGCCAGTGCTTTTTGCTAATTGGATTTGGTCTTTTATAGCTGTGGATTCTTAAAGGAACACAAAAGTGTCAAAACTGTGAAGGACGGGCTGGCCCGGTGGCGCAGCGGTTAAGTGTGCACGTTCCGCTTCGGTGGCCCGTGGTTTGCTGGTTCAGATCCTGGGTGCGGACACGGCACCGCTTGGCACACCATGCTGTGGTAGGCATCCCACATATAAAGTAGAGGAAGATGGGCACAGATGTTAGCTCAGGGCCTGTCTTCCTCAGCAAAAAGAGGAGGATTGGCAACAGATGTTAGCTCAGGGCTAATCTTCCTCAAAAAAAACAAAAAACCCCCCACAAAACTGTGAAGTGGGGGCAGACCTGGGGCCGAGTGGTTAAGTTCGCATTCTCTGCTTTGGCGGCCCGGATTTCGCTGGTTCGAATCCTGGCGTAGACATGACACTGCTCGTCCGGCCATGCTGAGGCGGCATCCCACATGCCACAACTAGAAAGACCCACAACTAAAAAAAATATACACAGTTATGTACCAGGCAGGGTTTGGGAGAAAAAGGAAAAATAAAACCTTAAAAAAACCCCAAAACTGTGAAGGGTTTCAGAGTTTACCCTACTTGTAAGCTAAATAAGCTAGTATGCCATGGTTTCATGGATCCTGGTGATATCAAGCAGTGGGCTTGCTCTGCTCACTGTGGTCTGAGCCAATTAATCGCAACGAGTTGGGGATCAAGAAAGGAAGTTTTAATTAGATTAGATTAGCCAGCTAATTAGAAGACAGCTGACTAATGTCTAAAAACCCATCTTCAAGGATTACAGAATCTTGAGGCAGTTATATAGGGAAAAATGGGCAGTAAGGAGGGGGTTTAGAAATCTACGTGACAGGCTCCAGATCTCCCATTGTTCCTACAGGTGTTCGTTCTTCCTGGAGGCCTTCTTATCTCAGCAGGGGTACATGTACAGGATCAGGGCCGGAAAATTCTGAAAGCCTGCAGCAATTTATAATGATCACATGTTAGAAAGGTTGTAACTAGGAAAGGGTTATTTAGTGTAACAAGATGGCCTCACTTATGTTCACTTACACTGGCAGAAGTTATGAGACTCCTGAGTCAGAGACAAAGGACAGTTTATTACTCACAGCAACAGCAATAGCATTTCAGTTTATCAGCATTTGCAGTTGTTCCCTGAGCTCCGGTTCCTGCAGGGCCCCATGAAGAGGGCCAGGTGATACCTGCACACGCAGTGGCCTGCGTTGCAAGAGGAAACCCAACCCTAGTGAACCACAGTCTTTTATGATGGGTGATAAGCCTGCCGGACTTTTGCTCCAGAGAGAGACACTGTCTCTACCATCCAAGACTGTTCACAGACATCTTTGAAAAGATAGTCTGGAACTAAGGCAGTTGTGTAGGAATGTGAGAGACCCTTGGAGAATCATTTTCCAAGAATCGGCAGTTTCTTCAACCAAGTCCTTAACACTGAGACTCTTAAGGTCATGCTGCAGTGGCATGCAGTGTCTCCTTCCCTTTTGTGTATGTTGATTTTTTCTAATGAGGTTATGACCAAAGAATCTGAGAGGTGAGTGGCCCTCTAGATTTGAGGCAAGCATGGGCAGGAAGGCAGGATTTGCAGAGTGAAGGGGTTGAGTGTGTGGTTAGAATCCTTGGGGTGAGGGAGATGGTCGGCTACTTGCCTTTCACTGCTCCATGGGCTTGTTTTAGGCTTCAGTTTCGTTCCGGTGGTTGCCAGGTCCCATGTACCAAAGACATGGGAGAGCTGAGAGCGAGGATGCTGATTGTTGTGGTTGTCTTACTTGAAAATAAAACATCTTTTTAAGTGAGGAGAGAAGTTCTTCTGATTTTATAAACATAGGCTGCTGTTTTCTATGACCCTGGTGCTACAAGCGAGGAAAAAATACAGTCAGGTAAAAGGGTGGTCTGTGCCATGGTGTGCTAGTAAATCAGCTTTTGGGGGGAAAAAAATTAAGCCCTGATTGGGAGTGTTTGCTGGCTTCTATGACATAAACACTCCCAGGATGGCCAATTTCAGGCTATCAAAATGACACCCCTGAACTTGGAGCTGGCAAGAGATGGCACAGTCATGACAAATGCTAGCTGGCTCAGGTCTTTGGGCCATTTGGGCTGAAGCAGTGGGGAATCTGGTTTGGTTTGAAATTCCAGGATTGAAGCAGGAGCAACAGTAACAGCTGACATTTATTGGGTGCTCCTCAAGTACTAGATACTGTTCCAAGGACCATATTCCTTATAATCCCTCGTTTCACCAACACGGCAGCTGAGACACAGAAGGGTGAAATAACTTTCTAGACGATAAGTACCCAGTAAATAGAGCAGAGATTCCATCCTGGGCAGTCTCACACAGAGGGAGCTGTTTGACCCTCTGGCTGCTGGGGGCCATAACTTGTCCTTCAGTGTATTTGTTCATTACAGCTACTTAGCCTAACAGACTCATTGTGAGGGTGAGGAAGGGCTTCTCGCTGCTCTCTGTTTGGAGACTGTGTTAGTTTCCTACTACTTCCTTAACAAATAACCAAACTTAATGACTTAAAACAACACAAATTTATTATCCTACAGTTCCGGAGAGACAGGCCTTACAGGGATGTTAGCAGAGCTGCATTGCTTCTGGAGGTGCCAGGGGAGAAGCCATTCCTTGCTCTTTTCTCGCTTCTAGAGGCTGCCCACATTCCTCAGCTGCATCACTCTGACTTTGGTTGGCACACCTCCTCTCCAACCTTGCTTCGTTAAGGACTGTTGCAATTACACTGGGCACGCCCACATAATCTAGGATAATCCCTTTGTCTCATGACCCTTAAGCACATCTGCCAAGTCTCTCATACCTTGTAAGAGAAGACACACACAGGCCCTGGGGAGTAGGACAAGACATCTTGGGAGGTGGGCACTATTCAGCCTACCACAGAGGCCAACAAACTTTTTGGGTGGAAATGAAAGAATATCCTGGGGATATTAAGTGCATTTTCTTCAGGCATTGCTAAAAGTAGGGTTTGCATTTTTCCTGGGTTGAAAACAGAAGTGGTTCATACGTAAAAGTGATTTGGACTTTGGACTCTAAGTGTAAAAAAATATTTAGAGTACATCATACTCTGAGAGAAAAAGAAGCCAGAGAAATCTGGTCCAGGAGAAGATCCCAGGTATGTGACAGCCCAAGTGTGCAACACTTTCAGAAGTCCTGGTTATGTAGATACCCCCAGGTGTGTAAGGCAGCCTAACGCAACCCACCACTTGGTTACACACATATTCCTCCAACTGATCCAAGTCCGCAAGGACAGGCTGCTGTGGGCCCTGTGTTGCCCATGGGACCTGGCCCACAGCAGGCCTATGATGGAGAGAGAGAGGGAACACACCCAATTTGGAGACTTAGCAGGAATGCAGACCCCACAACAGGCAGAATGAATAAAAGTCCATGCATGGGAGCAGCATTCGGGAGCCACACTCTCCTGTGGAAGTATGGACGTAAAAGTGGGCTGCAGAGAGCATTTGGATGGGACTAACAAACTTCATCTGTAGCTGGGATTGTTTCCATGGGAAGCCTCTGCAGATTTTGTAAAATATTTCTATTTACATAGGTAACATAATTTTGCTATAGAAAAAACTTGGCTAACGAGGTCAATTTATATTACCTATCCTTGGCTGATTTCTTCTCCTGAATGTTGCTTTCCCTAGAATTTGATTTTGGCTTGTTTAGCATTTAAAAACCCCAAAAGAATGCCTGTTTCTGCCTGGATCAGTTTCTGTTTTTCAGTCTCACTGATGTTGACAGAGGCCTTGGCTTGTGTTACACAATTGGCAAAGAAAGGTCAGGCTTTGTGTCTCTTAGTTCTGCGGTGACAGAATTTCTACATGGTGACATGTTCAGAGAGCACAGTTGGGAGCTCTCTGCAGGGAGGTGGCTGTCCAGCTGGAAACATTCTTTCCTTAAAGCCTTACGAGATAGGCTGCAACTTAAATCTCTGTTTTATTAAAGGAGAGGAAAGGTCTGGTGAGTAGAATCATCATAGGACTAGAGATGAGGTCTTCTGATTGCTAACTAGCAGGGGAGAAGGGGTGAGGTGCGTATGTGATCGCCATTCATGCCCGGACAGGGAAGTGGGCCTGAGTCCACTCTGACATGCATTATCCACAGGCGGGACGGCTTTGGGATCAAGAGCCTAGACTCAGGTTCTAACTCAGGCTCTGCCTCCTAATTGCTCAATGATCTTAAGCAAACTTAGTTCCCTCACATGCAAAAATGGGGATAACAACCAAACTTCCCTTAAGGGATTGTTATAAGATTGATTCAATTAGTGCAAGTAAAGAGCTTAGAGCCCATGATTGCTCAATAAGAGCGACAGGCTTTAACCCTTAATTGATCTTTCCATTGGGACGACTAACAAAATTTATTTACAAATGAATTAAAGTAAATGGAAAAAACAATACAAACAAAAAACATTTTCAAAAGAGTACATAGGCAATAGAAGAAACCGTAAAGTAAATCTTGGTAAATTGGAATATATAAAAGTGAAAATTACCCTAGGTTCAAAAGTATTATAAGGAAAAGGTAAATGATAAACTGGAAAAAGATTGTAATGTGTTTGATAGCCAGAATTCATATCCTTAATATATTAAAAAGTCTAACAAATGTATAAGAAAAAATGGAGTACACACATCAAGAGAAAATATATACATCAAGTAATAAGTAAAAGGAAGTTCTGTTTTTCAATTATGAAAATTGCAAAGAAATCATAATGAAATTTATAATACTCAGTGTGGGTTAGCATGCAAGGAAACATGCTGTTGATGGAAGTGTGTATTGGTTTAATTTTTGGGGGGGGCAATTTGAAAATACGTACCAAAAGTCTTTAAAATGTCCATGAAATGGACGTTAAAAATGTCCATCTGATCATTCCACATCTAGAAATTTATAAGACATTCAGAAATAATTCCACAGAGGGTTATTTTTATAAAGTGTTAAACTGACAATAACCCAGATTCCCAACAAAAGGGTAGTGCTTAAAATACCTAGTTCTCCAATGGGATATCTGCAGACAATATTTAATGACCTTAAATCTCAGACAAAAAGCTACGGGGACAAAATGAGAACACAAAGGCATTTCTAGCACAACCCCAAATTTGGAAAAATATGGGTATAGGTATACCCATATTTTAAAAAGTGTGGAAGAAAAAAAAGTCTATAGGGAAAAAAATGATGGGATGTAATAATCTCGGGATGGGAATTCGCGTTATTTTTATTCCCAATAACTTTCTGTATTTTACAAATTTTCTAAAATTTCTTCAGGAGGAAAAAACATATTGGAGAGATAATTGATTGATCGATTGGTTGGTTAACGGACAGTGTTCGACGTCTCAGCCATTCCTTAGGTTCGAGTCCCGTCTGCGGTAGACATTTCGGGCCGCCTCAGTTCTTCGAGCCAGGCACCTAGAAAATGGGTAATATACTAGATTATCTAGGGCCTTCTTACTGTAAAAACACCGCTGTTTTAAGGTTTCCCGACGGAATTGGGCGGCCAGGTTACCTCTGGACCCGGAGCTCCGAGGACGGGGCTGTAGACTCCGGGCACTTTGCGGACCCCGTCTAACGCGCGCAGGCGCGCTGCAGGGTTTCCTTCTCCGCAGAGGGGTAGAGCGGGAGCCCACCCCATCCTGGGAAACTGGGACTGCGCCGCTTTCCATTTCACCACATGGGCTTCCGCTCTACGGGAAAAAAGGCCAGAACTGCTGCCTAAAATGCGCTTTTGTGTCATCTGCTAGCTAACCTCGGGCCACAGCACACCCCGACTCCAAAGAGCCACCTTTCCAGGTGTTTTCCTATATGTACCCCATTTACAGAGACTCCTCATGTACTGTACATCGTTAATAAGGCGCTTTGCAATTTACAAACCACCTCACACAACTTCGGGTTCCAAACACAGCTTAAAAGTTGACATTTCGGGCTAAGTAGGGTTAAAATTAAAGATATTCAACTTCGACACTTTAGCCATAGTCCTTTCCAAGGAGATCCTGTAGTCTCAAAAAGAGATGTGGCAAAAAGCACACCTCGAGCCAGCCAGGAGTCGAACCTAGAATCTTCTGATCCGTAGTCAGACGCGTTATCCATTGCGCCACTGGCCCCGTGCTGGCACAGCTTGCACTGTAATGTAGATCACCTCTTACACAGCTTCAACACGCTCGTCGACACAACCACGACACCTCTGCCCCTGCGCGAGCCGCCGCGGCGCGGGCCCACGGCGGCCCGTGCTCCGCCTTTCCCCAGCAAACGCGCTCCGCCAATCCGCCGCGGCGACGTCTCGCGCTCTCCCCTGCGCTCCAATGCACCGCCTGGGGCAGCACGTCTTGCATTCGCTAGTGCGCGCGCACTAAGTTTGTCCACCGCCGCCTCCCGTTCGCTAGCAGGCCGGGCGGGGCGGGCAGAGGGGCGGGACGAGGCCAAGCGCTGCAGCCGCCGTGCCCTGGTGACTGGGGGCGCCGTGGCCCAGGTGGCGGCGCGGGGCGGGCGGAAAGAGGAGGAAGGAGGTGCTGGTGCAGGATGGCGGCGACGACCTACGAGCAGCTGAAGCTGTGAGTCCCGCGGGCCGGAGGTCGTTGACCGAGACGGCCCGAGGGGCGGCGGGCGGGGCGGCAGGTGCGGGCCGCCGGCCTGCGGGAGGACTCCCGAGTCCGGTCGGCGGGCCGGGTGCGAGCCCCGCGCCCTCCCCGCCTTCCTCGCCCGGCGCGGCCCTTCCGGGAGCGTGTGGGCTGCGGCCGCCCCGAGGCCCCGCCCGCGTCGCCGCGGGCCGGGGAGCGACGGTCCCGCCAGCCATTCTCCGCCCCGCCCGGCCTCGGCGCCCCCGGCGGGACGGCGAAGCTGCCGACCGGCTCCCTGCACGCCGGGGTCGGCGTTTGGGTGCAGCCCTTCAAGGCGCGCTCCTCCCCACTTTTTTTTGGAGAGGTGGCGGCTAAATTTATCCTTACAGTTTAGCAGAGCTGGAAGGGAAGTTTTTTCTTATTTTAATGGGCCCAGAGCGGCTGCACCTTTGAGTCCACGCACAAATTGACACACCTTTCTCTCGCTGGGCATCGAAGCCTGCCTGACCAGTCTTTAGGATGCAGGGGAAATAGAAAGTACAGTCAGTACTCGTAAGATCCTGGAAGATTTACTTGGCTTTAAATTTTACACAGCGCAAGCGTAAAGTAGGTTCTTCAGTCCGCATTGACAGCCAGAGGCTAATCGCGGTAGTTTTGGCACCGCAGATTGACTTTTCGGTAAAACCAAGTTCTTGAGGCTTTGAGAAATAAAAAGGCTTTGGTCGTTAGAGTTGTAAGTTAGGTATTTGTAGGGGTTTCGGCTTGTCCTGGATAAATAAAAAACATGTATTTCCCTTAGCATGACCCTCAGCCCTTACACTTTTCTTACCTGTGAATAACTTTCTTCTCCTCACTTTGGTTTTAATGCTTTACCTCGGGACTGTTTGAAAATCCAGTGGCCGTAGACCAAGAATGTCTTTGGCAGCGGAAGCAAATATAATTCTTGAGAAACTTATTCCTCCCTGAATAAGTTAAAATGTCTTCGTACTTAGGCATTGGTATCACATTTCCTTTGTAGGGATATGAGGATCTCACAGTGTGGTTTGGGCACTTCCTGTGCTCCCCAGAAGCGCAAGCTCACTTAACTTTCTGGAAGGTTCAGTTTAAAGTTAGGGGTGCAGAATTGGAAGTGAGGTGATCTGCTCAACATCAGATATTTTGCAGGAAAGATGATGATTACTTTTTACCTTTGCCACTTCTGTGTACCGTAATTCTCTTTGAAAAACCCCAGCTGCATGCTTCCCTCCACATTTTCCTCGCCAAGTTTCCTTATTCTCTCCCAGTTTCCCTTTGCAAGGTGATCACTTTGTTGGTGAATGAGTCCCGCAAAGTGTTTTTGACTAAGATAATGGCTGGGCAAGTGTTTCCTGTGCTCTGCTTGCTAATTAGGTTATTGTGGTCTATCTGATAGTCACTAAAGAGTTTAATATGATCCTACCCCAGGTCTCAGGTGTGTTTAAGCAGTATGCAGCCCTGGCTTGATGCAGCTCAGCATTAGGTTACGGAATGCAATTGAATTTTCCTGTGGCAAAGATTGAATGGGATGGAGAATTTGAGAGTTACGATTGTTTATGAGCTGCCAAAGAGGCACTAAATTCACCAGTCCAGACCGAAAATAAAAAAAAGAGCTCTATATCTGTAAAAGAGAAAGGAAATTTGGCCCTTAAGTGGTGAGGCTGATGCTTTTGTATTGATTTTTGTGAGAAGTGGAAACTCTACATTTGTTTAGATGAAAAAGGAAATGTGGGGTTATATGAAAGTCCTTCTCTAATTTGTCAGTCCTTCGCTTTTTTCTCCTGGAAAAAAGTGTTGAGCACTTCTGTAAATGTGAAGACACAACTTTTGTGCAACTTTGTTTTTCTTTAGTAAGGAGTTTGTGAGTTGGAGCCTCTGCTCTTCTTCCTTCTTTCCGGCCCTTCCTGCTCTGACGGGTTTTTAGATAGGGCCTCTCACCTAAGGAGTATTCTTTTCTTAGATGCATTTGGAGGTGGAAGTGGTTTCTGATCCATCTAAGAATTAGTAGGACATAATAGCCATTTTTTAAAATGTGCCTGGATGTGTGTTTTAACAAAGATCCATACAAGAGATGTAGTATTACTACTGGGTTTATTCAAATATCAAACTGCTTGGAATTTTAAATAATAATTTTTCTATATTATCACATGCGTTTTCTCCAGTTCATCTCTGTCCTGCTATCAAGTTCACCTTCCTAATGCCCTGGTTTCATCCTCTGCTCCTCTGTTTACAATTTCATCTTACTGACCGATAGAATTAAGCTCACATTTCTTAGCCATCTGTATTCTAGCTGCTTCACAATCTATCCCTAACTTTATTTCACTTAACTGCCCAATGCTTTTTCCCCCTACTCTACCAGAGTTGGCCATCCTCTTTTAACTTCAAGCTTGGACTTCTTTTGATCCTTCTACCCAGAATGCCTTCCTCCTCTCTCCCCCTCTTTACACGCTGATCACATCCATGGTAGAACTGAGAGCCCTCAGGCTTTTTTAGTCAGAACAGACTTAGATTCAAATCCTGACCTTGCTACTTGCTTTGTGTCCTGGCCATGTTACTTAGTATCTCTGAATCAGTTTTTCATCTGTAAATGAGAATTTACTACTTCACAAGATTGTTTTAAGGATTGAAAGAGAGTGTCAGTGAGATATCTAGCATACTTAACAGATACTCACCTTCTCTGAGAAGCTTTTTTTTTCCACATCTTTCCCTTTACTGAGCTCCCATAACAGTCTACTGTCACAGGGACTAGGCACCAGACATCCACGTTTGCTCATTTTGTCTTTGGATTGATAAACGGTGTATTTACTGTCTCGTGGACAAGAGGACTGAAAGAATCATCGATCCATAGCACTGTTTGAACCACTCACTCTGCCGCCTAGAAATGGTGAAATCATTATATAGACTTTGTTTCTCCAACTAGGTTGCAAATATGTAGAACACATTAGACATACCTTAACACGTTGATTTCTCCTCTAGTCCTCAGTTCCTAGCATAAAGGCTTGTGCAGAGCAGATCCTCAGTGAATCACCTGAGTAAATGGAAGGAACTTGCCAGTGTAGAACACCTGCCAGTACTTCAAAAAGAACACAATCTGGGGTAATTTGGAATGTATTCTTTTGAAGTGGCAGCAGCTTAAGTCATTTCGTGTACAGTGTTGTCTTTCCAATGCCCCTGTGAGGTCATAGGTTGATGTATATCCTCCATCATTGTTACATACAGGGAAGTAATTGCCCTTGGCCCCACCAGCAGGTCACACAGCCAAGCCATGGCAGAACCGGCCTTGGAACACGGCAGACCCAGTGTCCACTGATCTTTCCATTACACTGCATTATTCAAATTACCTTTTTTTCTCTTATCAGATTGCTCTTGCCTTAGTCCTTGGACATGTCTGGTGCAGAAATGAGTCACTTGTAACTGAAAATAGTTGGCGTGTTCATATGCATTTTGAATACAGAAAACAATATTGATTTGTTCAGAATTTAAAATTCATACTTTTTAAACATTCAGGAAGTTCTAAATATACTGTTTTACGACTCCTTTTTTCTTTTTAAACCAGTCAAGTAGGCATGGATAATGTCAGACAATGATAAATTTGAAATGACAAAACAATTACAACAGAAATCCGTTATTGGAAACATTTAAAGCCTGTTCTTTTCTTTTAAAAGGTTAGCTGAAAGAGGTGTATGGCAGGAAATCCTTTAGAAAGTGAATCAGGCTGCAGCTTGCCTCTGAAGAAACCTTTTTTCCTCTGTTAGGAAGTCTCCTTTCTTCTTACAAGATTGTCATAGCAGTGAGGTCAGTGGGGGCAGATGCGGTGCAGCCCTGAGGACAGGTGTAAACTAAGCTGCACTGTGATCAAGACGTTAATCTATCCAGTAGAGTGAATGTTCACATTATTCACGCATCTCTGCAAGGAATGATGGAGGGAAGCTAAGAGTATCCTCATAAATTTAGGCACAGATGATATGGAGTTTGTATCCAAGGCATTAGTTGGTTTGGGGCTTCTGGGTCTTGGTTAGCGCCAGGCTGCATTAGATCACTTGCGGTGCTTGTTTTAAATGCATGTTCTGAAGCCCCATGTTAGGCCTGCTGAGTGAAAATCTCTCAAGGTGGGGCCTGGGTATCTGCAAGTTTAGCTGTCCGGGTAGTTCTTAAGTACTCTGCAGGGTGCGTTAGGGCTGGGCCAAGCTGAGTGAGGCCAGAGAATACTGGTAGAAAACATTCTTTGGAGGGCCTGGGGCTCTGGAAGATTTTGCTGTGGATTAGAGTTTCAAATTAGGTGGGTGTTCAGGCTTGGTCCTATGATGGAGTCTTACTTTTATTTTTCTTTATTTTTTTTAGATTTCTTTTTCGTTTTTGTTTGTTTTTTTATTTGAGGAAGATTAGCCATGAGCTAACATCTGCTGTCAACCCTCCTCTTTTTTCTGAGGAAGACTGGCCCTGAGCTAACATCCGTGCCCATCTTCCTCTACTTTATATGTGAGATGCCTGCCACAGCATGGCTCATGAGTGGTGCATAGGTCTGTGCCTGGGATCTGAACTGGTGAACCCTGGGCTGCTTAAGTGGAGTGCATGAACTTAACCGCTGTGCCGCCAGGCCAGCCCCAAAGAAGTCTTATTTTTAGAGAGAGTTTTAGGATGTACAGAGAATAGGAAGTGGGTGGGACCTTGGGGTTTTGAGGAAGAAGATGGAATCAAAATGAATTGACTTCCTAGAAATATTGGCTGGGTTTGGCATCAAGTTGGACTCCTGTGTTGTCTGAGATGAACCTGGGCTGTGGGAGACGTGCCCAGGCAGTGGCTCAGTGATGGGGAGACCGCTGGGACCCAAAAGGAGGATGGATGAGGGGTGATGGGAGGAGCAGCATCTGGGATGGGCATAGTGAGTTCCGAGGACTTTTCTTTACTTACTTTTTCCTTTTCTCGTCAAATCTAGTAAACTCTTGTGCCTATATGTTTTCAACGAGAGATATGATAAATTTGATCATTTAGCCTTTAATTATGTAAGATTTTTGAGGAAAAAACTTGGTACAGTTTTGTGACATGACTATGCAAATAGTAATTTTATTTTAAATTGTGGTAGAATACATATAACATCAAATTTATCATCTTAGCCATTTTTAAGTGTACAGTTCATTGACGTTAAGTACATTCACATTGCTGTGCAACCATTACCACCATCCATATCTAGAAGTGTTTTCATTTTGCAAAACTAAAACTCTGTACCCATTAAAACAATCTGCCATTCCCTCTCTACCCAGCCTCTGGCAACCCTCATTCTACTTTCTGTCTCTGAAAGGTAACACCTGGCAAAGGTCCCATAGCCCTTGGGCTAGAACTCTACCTTGATCCACAATTACTCTTATTTTTGTTTCTGTTGTTTAAACACATTTTTTAAAACTTAATGTTTATTTTAGTCTAATACCTGTATATGGTTTGAAGGTAAACAAAGCTTATACTAAAAGAGCACCCTTCTGTACTCCCAGTTGCCACTGTCCCAGAGACATCTACTTTCAACTTTTTGAGCATTTCCTTCTGGTATTTTACTCCGCATTTCTAAACAGCATGGTTACGTGTACTGCTGTTTCTTGATTTGTTTTCGGTTTTAGTGATGACTTCTTACTTCAGAAGATGACAATTTAACTTATTACCTGTCTCTCTTTTCCTTGCCTCTCCCCTCAATGTAGTTATGGTAAGATATTCAGTGTTCACATTGTTATGATCTTGTAGATATGGTTCAGATGAAGTCAGTAGTATATTATTATTACATTTCTCTATAAAAACGTTTGTTTTTCCTTGGAATTAAGAAGTGCCTTTTTTCTTCTTATTTACTTGACTTTTTTTAATGTACCTGTCACTGATTCATCTTCAGTCTCTGTGACAGCAGTAAAACTCCTCTCAGATGTGTCAGGTAGCTGTGGACTCATTGTTTTCTCTGAGCTCTCCCTCTGGAGCTCTCTGCCCCCCGCTTTGGTCTGGACTTGCCGTTCTTTAGGCCTGTTGTGTAGCTGTTGTCCTGGAACCACTGTCATGAGAATTTCTTTCACCTCTCTCTAGTTTTGGACTCCAAGTCTAACTCTGTTGATTTACTACATTTTAATGAAACGCTCTTTCCTTTTAAGAAAGAGGGAAAGAGAGGTATCTTTTGAGACATTGCGCATCTGAAAATGTTTTCATTCTATCCTCACACTTGTTTGATAGTGTGGCGGAGTATAGAATTCTCACTTAGAAATTATCATCCTTTGGAATTTTAAACTCCTTGCTGTTGAACAGTCCAGTAGTGTGTCTGTTGAATATTTCAATGCTTCTTTCTCTTGATTTTTTTCCCCTGGAAATTGTAGGATTGTCTCTATATGGTGTTTTGAAGTTTTGTACTTAATGTGCCTGGTGTTTGTCTTTTCCATTTATTTGATGGGCTTTTTCCATCCGGAAATTTGTCCTTTGGCTTGAGTTTTTTTGATGTTTTGTGCTTTTTGCACTATTTCTTTGATAATTTCTTTCCTTTTTTGCGTGGTCTTCTGGAATTCCTGCTAAATAGATGTTAAACATCCTTAATAGAGCCCCTTTCTCTCTCCTCCTTCCCCACTTCTCTTTCTTTCTCTCCTCCTTCATCCCCACCTTCCCCCTTCCCCCTCCTCCTCCTCTTTCCCTTCTTCCCCCACCCTTCTTCCTTCCTATGCCTTCCTGTTTTACAGCTCTTATCTTTTTATTCTGTTCTCAAGGAGACTTCACTTTCATCTTTTCAATCCTTTTGTTGAATATTCAAATTATTATTTCTGCTGTCAGTCCGAGAACATGTTCTTGCTTTCTGAATGTTCTTTTTTTGTAGCACTCTGTTCTTGTTTCATGAATACAATATCTTCTCTCTGAGGTTATCAATTATAAATGTATTTTGAAATTTTGTTCTGTTCTCAGCATAGTTTGTTTACCCAAAGTTATTTTTCTGTTTGTTTTGAGCTTTATCTTCTGTGATGGAACCTTTTTTCAAATATCTGGTACTCCTTGGTTGTCATTTCATGTTTAATAATGAGTCACTAAAAAATTGACTGGAAGGTCTGTTCGTGGGTCAGGACTTGTCATTGGTGGCCTTCATTCTAGGTGATTGTGCGGAAACTCAGCTCTTTCATTGGGGTGAGTGAGGGCTAAAGGTCAGCAGTTGCAGATCTTTTCTTTTGGGCCAATAGGTTTCTTCAGAAACAGTTTTCAAAGCTCCTGTGGGGGTGCGGGAGGGGGATGATGTAAACTTGGCCACCAGCATTCTGGGAACCTGACAGGAAGAGGGTTGCATGATTTTCCTAATCTTTCCCAATGACATTCTTCATGAACAAAGAATCCTAAAATTCATTTGAGGCAACCAAAGACCCCGAAGTACTAAAGCAGTCCTGAGGAAAAAAGAAAAAAGCTGGAGGCATCACAATCCCTGACTTCAAAATGTACTACAAAGCCATAGTGATCAAAAACAGCATGGTACTGATACAGAAACAGACACACAGATCAATGGAACAGAACTGAAAGCCCAGAAATAAAACTGCACGTATATGGACAGTTAATCTTCGACAAAGGTGCAAAGAACATACAATGGAGAAAAGACAGTCTCTTCAATAAATGGTGTTGGGAAAACTGGACAGCCACATGCAAAAGAATGAAAGTAGACCATTATCTCATGCCATACACAAAATAAACTCAAAATGGATCAAGGACTTGAAGATAAGTCCTGAAACCATAAAACCCCTGGAAGACTCTTTGACATTGAACATAAAGGATCTTTTTGAAAACCATGTCTTCTCAGACAAGGGAAACAAAAGAAAAAATAAACAAGTGAGACTTCCTCAGACTAAAGAGCTTCTGCAAGGCAAGAAACTAGGATCAAAACAAAAAGACAACCAACCAAGATTAAACCGATTCAGTCCCTTTCCTCTTCCCCCACTAAGTTGTTTTTCTCACATCTTATTCCATCTTGTGTTATGAGTTTGTGGTTGAAATGACCTGATTATGTTTGTTTTTGGTATTTTCCCTTCCCTTTGTCTTTAATGCTATACTTGAGTATTTGCTCTCCTGCTGTGATTCTGTCTACCTATTTATCTCCTTACTCCATGCTTGTAACCCCTGTCTCCCCTTTTTTTTTTCAGGTATTAAGGGCCTTCTTGAGGATTTTTTGTGTGTGGGGCAGTCTCATGGCTATAAACTCCCTTAGCTTATGTTTGTCTGGGAAAGTTTTCATTTATCCATCATATCTGAAGGATATTTTCACTGGATAGAGTATTCTTGGCTGAAAGTTTTTGTCTTTCAAAGATTTGAATATGTCATTCCAGTCTCTCCTAGATTGTAAGGCTTCTGCAGAGAAATCCACTGAAAGCCTTTGTAGGTTATTGTCTTCTGCCTTGCTGCCCTTAGTATTCTTTCTTTGCATTCGCTTTTGCCAGTTTCACTACTATATGCCTTGCAGTCGGTCTTTTTACATTGACATATTTAGGAGATCTGGCAGCCTCTTCCACATGGCTTTTCATCTCCTTCCCTAGGTTTGGGAAGTTCTCTGCTAGTATTTCTTTGAACACAGTTTCTGCTCCATTCTTCTTCTCTTCTCCTTCTGTATACCTATAATTCTTATGTTGCATTTCCTAATTGAGTTGGATATTTCTTGGAGACTTTTAAAATTTCTTTTTAGTCTTAGTTCTCTCTCCTCCTCTACCTGGAGCATTTCAACATGTCTGTCTTCAATTATGCTGATACACCCCTCTATGATGTCTGTGTGAGCATTCAGGGAATCTGTATTTTGTTTTATTTCTTCCATCGTGTCTTTCATCTCTAATATTTCTGATTGATTCTCCTTTATAGTTTCAATCTCTCATGAAGTAGCTTCTGAACTCATTGAATTGTTTCTCTACATTCTCTTTTAACTTGTTTTTTGATGATAGCTATTTTGAATTCTTTGTCATTTAGATTACATATTTTTGTGTCCTTAGGTACTTGTCATTTTCTCTCTGGTCTGGAGAACTAATATAATGTTTGATATTGCTAGAGGGAGTGGCTCTGTTTTTTTGCATCCTGGTGTTATTTGATCACATTACCGCCTGTCACCACTGGGTGGGGGTCAAGAGCCCCATGTTCTGAGCCCTCTCCCTGCAGCTGAGATCCCAGGGGCTGGAGCTGCGCTGGGTGGCTGAGGGGGAGGGACTCTTTCTCCTGCATGCTTTCAGGGTTTTCTCGCTCTGCTCTCACTCTCTGCTCTCCTGGGGTGTTGGCTTGATAAGGTCACCACACCACGAAAGCTTTTGCCCGGGTAGAGGTCTTCCCTCTAGGCTGCAAGGGCCCTCGGGGGTCCTTGATGTTCCTGTGTCTCCTTCCCTGTTTCTTCCCTCTAGGAGGCCTCCCCCTGTCCCAGATTGCAGCCTATATGGGAGGGAGTGAAGTTTTCTCTTACCCTGTTCCACCTCCTCTGAGGGGGGCTCTAGCCTCTCTGCCCTGCATCGTATGGCTCCGTGGGTCTCTCAGATGTTTTTTGTGTTGTGTTTGGATGTCCTCTGTTGGAGTATGAATGTCCTGTCCATTGTATGTTGGAGGGGAGAGATTACTGGGGAAGCTCACTCAGCTGTGATGCTCTAATCATCTTTTTATATTAAGAATAACATTAGTTATTAAAGAAGTAACATACTATTTGTGTGGAGAAGTAAATTGTGCTAACTCTGTCTCCCCAATTATAGCTGTGAGCTTAGAAGAACATAGACCCCTGAGCAGTATGAAGAGGAGTATAATAACTGTGGACTCCACTCTGCTCAGGACTGTGTAGCCATCCTCGCATTTTATCTGAAGCCTGTTAACTTGTCTCAGATGTAAGACTAAAGCAGCTGAGAAGGGGCAAAAATGATGGCTTTGTCCAGAGACTAAAGACAGCAGAAGAGTTAAACAAAGCCCAGTGGTCTGAGGTCGTTTAGTAATAGAACACTGCTGCTGTTCTCTGGAGCCCGTTAGTGCTGGTCATATCACATGTGTTCTCTTGTTTACCCTCTGCTATCACTTACCTCTTTCTAATGGAGAGGAGGCTGAGCTGGGAAGTTCAGTGGTTTGTTTAGCGACTCGTGATAGTAAGCATGGAGTTGGAATTCACGCCAGGTTTATAAGAGTTTAAATTCTGTAATTTTTTCATGATACTATATTACTAGAATTTGAAGGCATCATCTTTTGGTAGGATGGCACAGAAATGGTGTGTTCAAAATAGACCCTAGTCAGTCAAGGAAACATTGTTACTTAGATTAAGAAACTAGGAAAAACCTTGGTTTAATAAAATTTAAGACTGTTCATTAAAAATGGTTTTTAAGGGGCTGGCCCTGTGGCGTAGTGGTTAAGTTTGGCACATTCCACCTCAGTGGCCCTGGTTCATGGGTTCGGATCCTGGCTGTGGATATACACCACTTCTCAAGCCATGCTGTGCAGCAGCCCACATACAAAGTAGAGGAATGTTGGCACAGATGTTAGCTCAGGGCTAATCTTCTTAACAACAACAACAACAAAAAGTAAAGTTTTTAAAAAAGTTTTATCACTTGGAAACCCAAACACCAGGTATCAAAAAATTCAGTTGAGGGGTTGGCTCTGTGGCCAAACAGTTAGGTTCACGCACTCTACTTCTGCGGCCCGGGGTTTTGCCAGTTTGGATGCTGGGTGGGGACCTAGCACTGCTCATCAAGCCATGCTGAGGTGGCATCCCACATAGCAGAACTAGAAGGACCTATAACTAGAATATATAACTACGTACTGGGGGGCTTTGGGGAGAAAAAGAAGAAAAAAAATGATTGGCAACAGATGTTATATCAGGTGTCAATCTTTAAAAAAAAAATTCAGTATCTCATTGAGATATTGAATGAGGGAAGCATCTCATTCCTTAATGCCAGGAAGATAAAGTGTTTCTGTTGGTGGATGTGTTTTGGCCAGGGGTTAATGTGAAAGTTATTTCATTCTACAGGGGATTTGATCACTGTATTAGTTTTCTACTGCTGCTCTACCATATTACCATAAACTTGGAGATTTAAAACAAGACAAATGTATTATCTCATACTTTCTGTAGGTCGAAAGTCCAACCAGGAGTCTCACTGGGCTAAGATCAAGGTGTCAGCAGAGCTGCATTCCATACCGGAGGCTCTGGGGAAGAATCCACTTACAAGCTCATTTAGGGTGTTGACTGAATCCACTTCCTTGTAGTTATGGGACCAAGGTCCCTGTTTCCTTGCTGTCTGCTTGGGTCCACCCTTAGCTTCTGGAGACCTCTTCTATCCTTGCACGTGGCCCTGTTATCTCAGGAGCTATCAACAGCTTGTCAAATGCTTTTCATGATTGAAATCTCCCCTTCCCCTTCTGCCACAGCTCTGACTGACGCTTCTGTCCTCTTCTGCTTTTAAGGACTCATGTGATTACATCGGGCCCACCCTGACCATCCAAGATAATCTCCATATTTTAGGGCCAGTAGATCAGTAACCTTAATTCCATCTGCAGGACAGTGCCTCGGTTGAATGAATAATCAGGAGATGGGGATCTTGGGGGGACATTGTTAGAATTCTGCTTATCACAATCACTTCTAAAATGAAACTTAATGTCTGCAGTTTAATTGTTCAAACTTTTAGCTATGCAAAGTGAAAATGATTTCTGGAAGAAGTGGCAGGGTGTAACCAAGATCTCATGCTGTCTTTTTAAAGCTGACATTGTCCTTTATCCTAAAAGCTTTTTTCTTGTTATAGACTTATAACTCTACAAATAAATCATGGAAGACATTCATTTATAATTTTTATTCAAATTTTTTATTATTCCGGGATATTTGTGTTTGATAAATCAGAGCTCTGTTTTATATAGTCTTGATATTTTGGGTGAGGATTTACTCCTAATACGCAACTCTGGTTTCTTATTTTGGAATGTAATTTTCTCTCAGATTTGCTTTTGTCATGTTATGATTTGAAGAATATATTTCTTGTAAACATGCAAATTTACATTGGTGTGAATTCTATCCACATATGTTGGAAAATAATTATCTTAGTTCTTTAAGTATTAAGAAACTTGGAATTATGTTGAGGAAAGCAGACTTCTCATTGCAATTCTGGAGCCAAAATGTGCAACCTGAGTATTTTTACTTTTTGGAATAGCACTATTGGAATAATTACCTAATTAAACATATATAATTATTAGCTTAATACAATTGAGAATAGATATGAATTACAGTTATATAGCTAATATGTTGCTGTTCAGGTATCCTAGTTACCTATGTTCAAACAATATATTTAAATTGGGATATAATTTGATTTCAGAATCTTCCTGTCAAAACTAAATTGCTCAGATATTGTCTGTGTGATATCGATACCTTCCGTTATGTTATTTGTTTAAAGCATGAATTGAATAACATTCTGATCCTGTGTTCAGAGTCCTGTCATGACAATTTGCAGCTTTTCTCCCTTCTCTGTTAAAGAATGTTTTCGTTAATGACAAAAAGTTATACTTATGAGTCAGCCTTTGTATGCTCTGCTGAAGTACTTCATAAGTGCTCACGGCTTCTCACTGCTCCTGAGGTGTTAGGTAAGCATCCTCATCCCCAGGCGTAGTGAAGGGCAGAGATGTCTTCTCTTGGTTCACGGTTGTGCCAGGAGGTTTTAAAGGTTGTTTCATTTAATCTTCAAGAGGATTGACTACTGCCCCCTCCCCCAAATCTCCCAACCCTACCTTTATTTTTTTTCTGGTGTTCACCATTGTCTGAAATCACTGATTACTTGCTTGTGCACTGATTTCTTTCCCATTAGAATGTAAGCTCTGTGATCCAGGGACTTTATACCACCAGTACCTAGAACAAGGCGCGGCATGGAAGAGGCACTCAGAACTTGGCGAGCGTTACATAGCTGGTAATTAGTAAAGTCAGAATTAGCACCTCTGTATTTTTTACAGCAAAGCCTGAGGCCTTGTGAGTGTAACTACTCCTAATGCAGTGCTCTTATAATTTGTTAAAGTAGTGTTTTGACTAGAGGCTTATGATCAGTTATGTGAGCCTTGGGTTTTGATTTCCCCTGTAAACAGGGCCTACGTGTGTTTGTTGATTGTGATTCTGGATGGTTGCTTTGACATTACTGAGACTAGAACACTAAAGCAGCATTGGCAATAGACTGTTTCTTATTAATGCTGTAATCATTATTTTAGAAGTAAGATAACAGAAGAGAGATTCTTTATTATTCCTGTGAACCTTATAAAAAGAACTCACGAAGTTTCTTAGGATATTAGAGGTAGGACAGGATGTTCTGTGATAGCACCAGCCATTGTATGAAAGCATTTCATGTGACTCTTTCACCTCTTGAACCTCTGTAAGCCCCAAAGAATGAAGTGGGACATCTCCTGCAGCACAGACACTTACACAGCCTTTAAGATTGGGCGTGTGGAGGGACTTTAAAGAATGAGGCTTATCAAAATGCCATCTGATTTAGAGACAGCACTTTTTTCAAAAGGTTTTATAAAGTCTTGTTTTTTAGGTCTGCTTTGTATTTTAAAAAACTTTTTTTTATTTGTTGTTTGTTTTTTATTTATCACCTACCTCCTAGTCCCTAGTGCTTGTGTAATGTTTAGCATATGACTTACCCTTAGAGTGTAACTTATGCTTGCAGAAAGCATCCTCTGCAGATATGGTTGATATGTTGGATTTTTTTTTAGTGATTTAAGGCTAGAGGTAACTACTGTCTGAGTAGACTGTCCAGAAGTTTGTTGTATTTCTTTTTGTTTGTTTTAGGACCTCCCACTTTGTTTTCTTTTTATAGCTTTATTGAAGTATAGTTCACATACAGTAAACTGCAGGTATTTAAAATGTGCAGTTTAGGGGCTGGCTCCATGGCCGAGTGGTTAAGTTCATGCGCTCTGCTGCCGTGGCCCAGGGTTCAGATCCTGGGCGCAGACATGGCACCGCTCGTCAGGCCACGTTGAGGCAGCGTCCCACATCCCACAACTTGAAGGACCTGCAACTAAGATATACAACTATGTACAGGGGGGGTTAGGAAGATAAGCAGAAAAAAAAAAGAAAATGTACAGTTTGATACATTTTGACATATTTTTACTCCATGAAACATCATCAGCAGTATCAAGGTAGTGAACACATCCATCACCCCTGATAGTTTCCTTGTGCCTGTAATCCCTCCCTTTTTTCCCTTCTGCACAAGTTAAACATATAACTACTGTATGATCCAGCCATTCTACTTCTCGATAGTCACCCTAGAGAAATGAATGCATATGTCTGCCTTAAGCCTTGTATGAGAGTGTTCATAGAACCTTCATTCAGAATATCCCAAACTGGAAACGACCCAGATGTCCATCAACAAGTGAATGGATAAACAAATTATGGTGTATCCATAAAATGGAATACTATTCAGCAATAAAAAGGAGTGAACCATTGTATTTAGTTTGAATTGGAGTATTTGAAATAGATTTGTCTTCTTTGTTGCATTTTTCTTGATTTGTATTAAAATTGATTTTCATTATCTTAGCATCTCCCCCCAAATGGAGGAAACTAGTGTAATATTAAGAAGTTAGTTATAGGGGCTGGCCCCGTGGCCGAGTGGTTAAGTTCGCGTGCTCCGCTGCAGGCAGCCCAGTGTTTTGTCGGTTCGAATCCTGGGCGCGGACATGGCACTGCTCATCAAGCCACGCTGAGGCGGCGTCCCACATGCCACAACTAGAAGGACCCACAACAAAGAATATACAACTATGTACTGGGGGGCTTTGGGGAGAAAAAGGGGAAAAAAAATAAAAAAAAATCTAAAAAAAAAAAGTTATAGATGAACTATAAAAAGATGTAAGTTATGTTTGGATAATTAAGGGTTGATTATTCCTCTGAAAACTTATAGTCAAAAATGGTCCATACAGTTTGTTCTGCTACAGGACTTGTTTCTATAAATTGAATTGCCTATTCACGATTGGTACCTAAGAAGTGATGTCAGTGATGGTTGTGTGGGTTCAGATAAGATTTTTCATAGGCATGGGGAGTGGAAAGAGGGAGTAGAATTAGGAAGGAAAGGAACAAGCCCTCAGGTTGACTGCTGCACAGACAGAAATTCTTTCAAGTGTGGTTTAAGAACAATTAAGATGAGTTCCTGGGGAAAAAACTAGTTCCTGCCCCAGCCTTGGTCAGCTTCTAGAGTGTTGTACTTTGTCCTGCGCCCACCTTCACAGCCTCAGTCTGCATTGTTTTAGCACTTGTAAATCTGCATTTGTACTTTATTATTTCTGTTAGTTGTTAATATTTCCAGCAGCAGCCCCTAACCATGCTAAACTGCCTGTCTGGGTTGTCCAAGTTACCTCCGGTGGAACCACGTCTTGTTTTTGTCGGACTCTGGTTACAAAGTTGCATAAATTTTGAGTAGTCTGTCCCGACGCGAACTTTACTTCCTTTATTTTTTATTTTGCAGAATGTGAAGTTTTTTTCAGGAACACGTATGTGACATTCTAACCAAAAAGCAGCTGAATGTTCAAGTAGTTTATTTTGAACCATTTTCTGAAAATGTTTTATTAAAAATATGTTTCTTAGTATTTTTAGCTAATACTTAGATCTTGCTTACCAAGTATCAGATGTTCCGAGTACTTATCAAAGATTAGCTCACTTTATCCTCACAACAGTGCAGTTTGATGAGTCTGGTATTATCTTTATTTCATGGCTAAGAGAACCGAAGGACTGAGAGAATGAGTAACTTGCCCAAGGTCACACCACACAGATAGTCTGGTTGTGTAGACTGTTCTCCTGAATACTATGCTACATTCCCTTCTCCACCATGTTGGATATAAAGATTAGATTTTGTTATGATCTTCTTGTGTAAGTCAAATTGGTGGTTTTACACAAATTAAAACCTTGTCAGCATTAAATATATAAGTGAAAAGAGTTGCAGTGAACGTGTGAGGACGACACAACAGCTTCATCTGTTCAGAAGCTAGGAAAAGGATGTCAGATTTAAACACTGCTGAAATTGTGTTAATAAATATTTCAGAAGTTTTCATTTCACTTGGTTTGGTTATTTATGGTTTTAAATTTCTTCTTAGGCATATCACACCTGAAAAATTTTATGTGGAAGCTTGTGATGATGGAGCAGATGACGTGCTTATCATCGACCGCGTGTCCACAGAGGTCACCCTCTCAGGTATTTTACAGCCAGATTCGGAAGTGCCTGAGCAAGATTTTATACCTAAGTTGCAGTGATTAAAATAAATTTATCAGAACTATGTCAGTGTGTGGATCTCTGGGGGTCTTTTTGTAAAATTTAATTCTTGCTACCTTGTTTGATTTTTGTGCATTAATTTTATGTTTTTTCCTTTTTATGAAAAGGAGAAATGATCTTGACAATTTTAGGTAGCATTTTACTATCTGTGAGGATTTAAAAACATAATTATTTCTTTATTTGTTCCCTTATCTGTATTCTATCATGATTGATTTTGTTGATGTCTGAGTTCCTTTCTAGCCGTAAGATTTAAGGTATTTGAATGTAAGAAAGTTGTTTTAGCATCGTGTGGAATTTTAGCAGCAGCTTTTGTTTTTGAAAATATTCATGACTGTGAGGATAATTTAATAAATGAAAATAGTATATGCATCAGTGGAGGATAATTTAATAAATGAAAAATAATGTATACATCACTGACTAAAACTTGTGGTTTAGGCAAATGATGTTCCTAAGCTTTATCTATCTATCTTATCTATCTGTCCAGTTATAGTTTGGTTTTGCTTCTCTGGAGTATGAAAAACAATTTTTTTTCAATTGTGTGGAACACTGATTTCTGACCAGCTTAACATAAAATAGTTTTAGTGACAAATTAATGTGCCATGTGATATCACATTTAGAATTTCGTATTTCATTTGTTTAAAAATTTACCTCTAGAGTTCTGTATTTTTTTCTTAAGTACAATATTTGAGTAACCATAGAGTAGACATTCAGTAAACAGTAAATATCCTTTGAAGGGGTAAAGTGAAATATGAACATATTTTGCAGAGGATAGTAAAGTGTTAGAAAGATATGACTAAATTTCCACTTCCTTGGTTATGTGGTTATTCTGGTCAGAACCATATATAGTTTTCCTTTGACCAAATGGAATTAGAGCTCTGTTTTAGTTTGATAATTTGGCGTTGCCTGTGTCTGTTGCTTGGTGGCTGCTCTCTCAAGGTAGCCTGTTTTTACCTGATGTTAGTGCACTTTTCCTCGATTTTAATCACACTCCTTTGTCTTGTATTGATACAACCTAGTGTCTTATAAAATCTTTGTATGGATGCAGTATTTTCAGTTATTTTTGGTCTTTTAGTGACATTTTATTTGTAGGTAGAGATTGCAGACCCATTTGAATGGACAAAGCTAAAAGTCCTGGATAGTTTGGATGTGAAGATGCTACCAAGCAGTCAACAGGAGAGACATGAAGAGATAGTGGGACTGAAGCCAGTGAGGATGAGGGGCTGCCTCCCTCGCAGTTTCTCTACCAGTTTCTTTTTACCGTTGGGAATACAGACCATTGCCACAGAAAGAGGGATTTTTTTCCCCATGAAAAACTAATATATTTTCTTAGGAATTATTGTACTTTTATTGCCATTACACTCCAGTTAATATAACTTAAAGCTTGATCATTATTACATTTAAGTTTATCAAATGATCTCCGTATATTCAGGATTTTCTCTGAGCTTTTCCACTGCACTGGTATTCCCATATTTCATGTTAATTAATTGTGACATAGCATTGCTAAGTAAAATGAATTATTGAGAGAAACAGAAGTGAATTTTAGACATAGTTCAGAATTAATTAATCCAGAATAACAGGACTGTTTTAAGAAATAGACCTTGGGTTGAGCCAGCCCTGATGGCCTAGAATGTTCGGCATATTCAGCTTTGGCGGCCTGAGTTTGGTTCCTGATTGTGGAACCACACCACTCATCTGTCAGTAGCTGTGCTGTGGCGGTGGCTCACATAGAAGAACTAGAAGGACTTACAACTAGAATATACAACTACATACTGGGGCTTTGGGGAAGCAAAGAAAAAGAAATAAGACTTGGGTTTACAGCAGTGTTTCAAAATGGGTTCCAGATGATAATTAAACTGTGACTGAAAGAAAAATTTATAGCCACATAAGTTTGGGAAACCTTGAATTAAACAGTGGAACAACTTTCTTTTACTGTAGGCCTTCTCAGAGCCTTTATTTTCCACTGCCTTGTGACTCTTTCTGGGAGAAGGAACAGAGGTAATAGGGATGTAGCAAAATAAGCTCATTTGACTGGGAAACCCTACCTCCTCCCTTTTTGAGGCCTTATTCCCTAAACTAAAGTTCTACAAAGTAAGTTTTTGAAATACAGTGGCTTAAAGTTTAACAATTGAGAAAGGACCCCTGTAATCTAAGCTACTCTTGTTATTAAGGGCAGTATTGATAAAATCACAGTTGATGGTGATGCCTCACTGCATACCTGTGTAGATCACTGTTAGACACTAGGAGGAGGCCTTTCCTTGCTCCTTCCTCCCTAGGATATTTGCCTGCATTTCCCACATTCTTAGACTGGATAGGAAGTAGTTTTTTGCATTGCAGTAGTAGCATGTAGAGATTAAAATCTTGTCTCAACCCTCCCTTTCGTTTACTTTCTAATTCTCTTAAAGGGATAGGGACTTAGTTTCTGGGAAAACATTGAATAAATTTGGTTGAAAATTGACATTAGAAATAATCTGCAATTTACTTGATGAGGCTGCTGAAGCATGTTACTTTTGGCACCGTATTCTAGACAGGCAGAGACGGTTATATGTAACGTGGGCATCTTTATTTTATATTCTGCCAAAATGTAGGTCTAACACTAATGAAGGAATATTGCTTTCTTAGAGCAAATCATACGTATTGATTTAGTTGAAGTAACTATTTAAATCAAACTAAATTTCTTTCTATTGATGAGCTTTTTCTATGTGCTTTTTCTTTTTTTCTTTTAAAGTTAAGAAAGATATTCCTCCGTCAGCTGTCACAAGACCAATATTTGGTATACTGGGCACAATCCATCTGGTGGCAGGTAAGCTAAGATGGGTAAAGAAGGTAATTAAATTGACACTAGTAGAGTATAAGATGAAGGCATACTTCATATCATGCTTTAGGCAATAAATCTTTAGGTGAGCTATTTGTCATTAATTTCTAAAGGTAATGTACCTCAAATGGCAAGTGGTGAAATTTATCAGCCTGAGGTTCTATTAAAAAAAAGTTTTGTTTTTGGTTTTATTTCAACTTGAGTTGAAACCCCTAGTCACCTAGACATTTTTCATAAATTCTAAGAGTATTTAAATAAAAATTTTAATGCACTGATGGACCAGAATATTCTACACCTTCAACCCCATTATAGGGTTGAATATGACATAGTGCATGTTAGAGAATGTTACCTGGTTCTGAGTTATTAGGAAAGTGATTTTGTTGGTCTAAGTTTCATTTCATTGAACTTTTAAAAAATTCCTGTTGCATTAGGCACTGTGCTAGATGCTGAGTTATAAAAGATGCAAGTCCCTTTTGTCCTGCAGTTTACAGTCTAATGAGAGAGGCGTTTGAATAGTAAATTACTGCGGTACAGTGTGACAAGTTCTAGGAGAGAGTTGTACATAGGCACTTGTGGGCAGAGTTTAAGAATTAATTTAGTGGTAAAGGCTTACCCTGCTGTATTTGTAGGGGAGGAGGTGGCCAGGATCAGGGTGGGTATATTGTGCATGGGGCTGTGCTGGCGCTCTGATTCCTGACCACTTATCTTTGTAATGTTGTAGAAACCAGTTAGTTATACTGCCCCAGCACATTTCTCTACCATTGAGAATGACATGAAGGACATAGGAGTGGTGTAGACAGGACATTGTCCTGCAATGGTCACGTCTCATGACTTGTGATGACCTAAGCTGCACACTGGGAAATGCATGAGCAGAGGCCTGTATCCTTGGGCTTGACAGAGAGAGAGAAGTGTTTTCTATCTCTGCTTTTCATCTGCTAAGATCATTTTTTGCTTATCAAAAGTTTTTGCTTTTATCTTTTTGAGAAAAAATTTGACCTTTCAATAGGAATTTTTCCAAATAATAAGCTTGTCTTTCTATTTGTCAATTCTAAAATTGCTTTAAAATAAAGTATGGGCCTTTTATTAAATAGCACAGTACAGTCTCATTGTGCTAGCCTTTAGAGTTTAAACAATGAGGACTGCTACTTTTGGCTTAAGAATTGCCTTATTTATATTTATGAATGTTTGGCTTTGCTTTTTGTAGGTAATTATCTAATTGTCATTACCAAAAAGACAAAAATAGGTGAATTTTTCAATCATGTAATCTGGAAAGCAACAGATTTTGATGTCCTTTCTTATAAGAAGACCATATTGCACTTAACTGATATTCAGGTAAGAAGTAGAAGCACTTAATTGCAAAACCCAAAATGGTACTATGGGGGGTGGGGGAGGGAGGTGGAATACCAAGAATGTTTGATGGGTGTCTTTTAAGCCTGGTTATTTAAGCAACTCATAGAGCAAGGTCGCTCTACCTACCTTTATACCTAACCATACAATGTATTTTTTTAAAAATCCTTCATATATTTTATTGCTTTTGTTTTGTTTTTTAAAAACTGACTTAGTTCTTAAATTATGAAATTTCATATGGAGAAAAAAGGAGAAATAGAAAATGCATATGTACTCAATGCCCAGATTTAGCTTTATAACCTTTTTGTAAAGAAATAAAATATTAGGGGGCCAGCCCTGTGGCATAGTGATTAAGTTTGGCATGCTCTGCTTTGGTGGCCTAGGTTCACAGGTTCAGATCCCAGGCGTGGTCAGCCATGCTGTGGCAGTGACCCACATACAAGGTAGAGAAGATTGGCACAGATGTTAGATCAGGGCTAATCTTCCTCAGGAAAAAAAAATAGTAATAAAATATTAGATACCTTTGAAGTTCCACTCATCCCTTTTTCTGCAGAGGAAAAATTTTTTTACTTTTACCACATGTGAATATGAGTGTGTATATGTGTGTATATATGTTCAAAAAGTCCTCCTTTTGTACGATTCCTATATACACGGATTTCATTTACCATAGTTTAGTTAATACCAGTCCCCCAACAACATGGTTTAAATTTCAGTTACCATGGTTTATTGACTAAAGAATTAGCCCACCAAAGATGAAAGTACAAAGAAACAAAAAGTGACAACTCCAGAAGTGAAATTTGAATTGAACATTAATCGAGTCTAGAAGAAATAGCTGACTGTGGGAATACTGATGCAGTCCCTGTACAAGAGAGTCTAGATACGCAGCAAGAAGTCTTAGTGAAGGTGAATTTATTGACGTTAATGGTGAAGTGGTTGTGATGTAAAGGGTGACGATGTCCTAGGGAAGTGATGCCAGCGACAGACTTCACATTAAAGGCTCTCTCAGAGGTGTTTCACGACTTTGAAAGTGCAAAGGATAAAGTGTTAGAAGCTAGGTCAGACTTAGAAAGGTGTATGGCAATTCACCAAGGTGTAGAAAAGGTACTCTGTATCATAAGTTACATGATAAGAAGGCAAACACTGTTCAAGCTACTCTTGGTCTTTTTTTTACAAGAAATAAAATATTTTAATTCTCACTGTTTCTGTTTTAAATTACAGTATACTAAATAAATATTAATTTTGCTATCTTTAAATTTCCCTGTACATTTATAACTTACAGTAATAAATATGCCTTTTTTTTGGATGGGGAAGATTGACTCTGAGCTAACATCTGTTGCCAGTCTTCCTCTTTTTGCTTGAGGAAGATTGTCCCTGAGATAATATCTGTGCCAGTCTTCCTCTGTTTTGCTATGGGACACTGCCACAGCATGGCTTGATGAGCGGTGTGTAGGTCCACACCTGGGATCTGAACTCACGAACCCCAGGCTGTCAAAGCAGAGCATGCGAACTTAACCACTACGCCACCAGACCGGGTCCCAGGATGTGCTTTTTATACTTTGGTTTAAACTTAAAATTTCTCTTTTACTATATGTATGTCAATCAATATGTATTAATGTATTCACTCTCTATGACACACGATATTTTAAGGCAATAAAAATGGTTATATTCATTTAATAGCTCAGTAATATTGACTTGAACAGTTTCTTCTTGACTGTTACATTTTATTGTCAGGCCGTGTAACTGATTTTAGCATTGCTCACTATGTATGCTTTGCTTGTGCCTTTTGTTTTAAAAAAAATATTTCTGAGCCCAAATTAAAAATTTTGTAGTAGGTAGATTTGTAACATGTAGATTAGCATGTTAATCATTTGGTAATCATTAAACATTACCAAACATTAACAATTATTTTATTTTATTAAAAAAAATTCTTTTTTGGTCAGGAAGATTGGCCCTGAGCTAACGTTTGTGCCAGTCTTCCTCTATTTTGTGTGGGATGCTGCCACAGCATGGCTTGACGAGTGGTGCTAGGTCCGTGCCTGGGATCTGAACTTGTGAACCCCAGGCTGCCGGAGCAGAGTGCACAAACTTAACTACTACACCACCAGGCCAGCCCCCAACAATTATTTTTTAGAACAAAAATAAAAACAAATGTCAGTTTGGTATTCCTTGGGAAAGCCAACTAAAATGAATATTAGCAAATAAAGATAAATTTTACTTTTACTGGACTTTTCTTTTTAATCTTTGTTTTTTTAAAAAAAAAATTCGATTTCATTTCCCATCTAGCCCAAACCAGTAAAGTTTCTTAAGAACGAGGATGGTATTATTCTCTTGTTATTTACTCTCTATGGTACTGGGCCCCTCATGAGTTTATGTTTTTTATTTGTTGAATGTGGATAATTACGCTAACCTAGCCAGGTTGTTGTGAAGATGAAAGAGAATCTATGTAAAGCCTTTGGCCACAGTAGGTCATGACATAAGGTGATGATGTTTTGTGAAGATAACTCTTCTGCCCGTTAGAGTAAAATTTGTGAAGGATACCAGAGGGAAGGAGTTCTATATGATCAATTAGTATAATAATACCGTACACCATTTATTGAGCATTGGGTGTGTGTCAGGAACTGTCCTTGGTCCTGGGAACGGGTGAGCATGCCCCTCCCTGGCCCGGTCCTTGTGCCAGTGGTATTTAACAGGGCTGGACTTACAGGTTTTTATTTTCATTCTTTTTTCATATTGACAGATTCCTTTTCGAGTATGAGATAGACTGATTTTGTTCCTCCCCTTTGTTTACAGTTACAAGATAATAAAACTTTCCTAGCGATGATAAACCATGTCTTGAGTGTGGATGGGTTTTACTTTTCAACGACCTATGATTTGACCCATACTTTGCAGCGGCTCTCCAATACTAGTCCAGAATTCCAAGAAATGAGTCTCTTGGAAAGGGTAAGCTTAATCTTCACTTATTTTTACTTATTTACTTATTTTTTTAAGGGACATGTCTGTTTCATCCATAAAAATGTATGTTGATTTTTCTTAATCCTGGCTATACCAGCATCTTGTGTGGGGCTTTGAAAACATACCATCTTTCAAATGTGTATCACAATCCCAAATTCAGGACCCCGGAGTCTGTATGTTACACAGACAGGATTGAGGACCACTGGTGTAGGTATTCAGAAATCCAGTCTAAACACACGCTGGTTATTTCCTAGCTCTCAGTATTCTGTAGTATAACAATTATTAGCATTAGCAACATAATTATAGTTATAAAATTAATATTCTAACAGATGATGTCCTTTCTGCAGTGGTGTTATTTACAGTTTTTGAAGCTAGAAAAGTAACAACTTATTGATTTGAGAACTTGAAGAATATCCTTTTAAGTGGGTTTTTTTGATTATTTTGCTTTTTTTTAAGATGACTGTATCTTTAGAACTTAGGCCTGATCAACTAGGGATGATCAAAACTTAAAATTTCTGATGTTCAGGAACCTGGATAATTGTTGCCTTCATTTTTTTTTAATTAGCAAACATAGTAGCTATGTTTAGGAGGGAGACAGAATTTAAAAGTTTGCTGTCAGTTATTTATTAGGTTGGACCATATGAAATTGCCAGTAATTGGCTAGTTTTGACCAATAAAAGTGATAATTTCATGTAGTTTAGCCTAAGTCAGTATTTTAGTTGACTGGCTCTTTTAAGATTTCACATGCTAATCTAGTAAAATTGTAGGTAGGCTTAGATGTAAATTTAGCTGTAAGCTAAGCAATCAAGAAACTTGGCTTTTAACTACGAAAAGACTGTTGCTTTTAAAAGCAGTTGCTGCATTTTCCATTTGTTTATCAACTGTCTCTCAAATGCCTGCTGTGTACCAGGCACTGTACTAGCCACTGGGGACACAGAATGAAAAGAGACAGCCCTTGCCTTGTGGGAGCCTGCAGTGTGCTGGGGAAGCGCCAATCCAGGCAATCACAAAACAAGAGACAGTTGCTGTCATGGAGATAGGTAACAAAATGTGGTAGGATCCTGAAGGAAGGTGCATCTCACTCTGTCTAGGGGAGCGTCAGGGACGACATTACAAAGGAAAGTAACTTTTGAGCTGAGACTTAATGATGAGTAGGCCTTACTGGTCAGGTGGCAGTGGGAGAGGGAGGGTTCTAGGCAGAGATGGTGGCAATATTAGGTTAAACTGTAAACAAAAGCCATCACATCTGTTCGAATGGGAAGGGAATCTTTTGTCAGCTAATCAGAAGAGTCAGTTACAGTTAACGTAGGGAATCATAAAAATGATAAATGAACCATGTATACCTTAAAATTTTATCTCAACTTAAAATTTATATTGACTGGTCTGTTTTTTAATGTAGGACCGAAGGCTTTTCTTTGTTTTTGGTTCCTTGATTGCTAATTGTCTTTCCCTTATAATTACATCCGTAATGCTTTCCAGTGGAGTCTCTTTAAAGATTTTGACACTTACAGAGCAGTCTGTTTGCAGAGTCCCGTAGATTTTTACTGTTTCTCTAATCTTTTATAGCTGCCACTCCCACTCTTAATTCAATAGCAGTTTTGTTTAGCAACTTCCCTTTTATCAAGTTAAATTCAAATCATTCAACTTTCTAGAGATAGCAGTTTGTTTTTTAAGTCATATTTTATTGATTTATAAAATATTTAGTTAAATTCTGTAATGGTGAATAACAAGTACGGCACAAACCGATTGGGAATGCACATCTGAATCTCTGGCTAAGGGCAGGAGCCTCTCCCTGTGACGTTCCGCTGTGGAGGGGCCGGTAGGGGGAATGTCAGATGGTGTGTTTTATAAAGAGAATGGAGAGAATTGGTTAATCTCCTGAGTTGTTGAGGGACCTTCTGTGTTTATAGTTTGAAGGTCAGAGTGACCAGAGATGAGACCAGAGAGTTAAGTAGGGGCTGCCAGATCCCAGGACTGGTTCAGCCATGCGAAGATTTGGTTCTTGAGATAACAGAGAGGCAGTGGGGCCTTTCCAGCAGACAGGAGACCTGTCATGTCGGAGAACTCCTGTTGACAGCATGTGGAGGAATAGCTGGGAAGGCCACGGCCAAGACTTGAGGCAGATGCTGTTTTAGTAGTTAGGCTGGAGTAAGATGTTTCTGACGGTGGTGAGAGTAGAGATGTAGAAGAAAGGAGGAATTTGGAAGGGGATCTAGGACTTAACAATTGACTCAATATAAGAGAAAGAAAGACTGAGAGGACTCCCAGGTTTCTGTCTGGCAGTAAGACAGGAGTACCCAGAGGAGGGGGAGGCTTGAGGGGAAGAGTTCTGTTTGGAGCGTGTCAAAGAGACCTGCTTCTAGCGACCAGGTGGAGACATTGGTTGTTAGAGTTTTGTTTCTGTAGAAGCTCAACTTGGCGGGAGATATTTTATTAATTTTACAACTTCTCTCTTAGGCAGATCAGCGGTTTGTATGGAATGGTCATCTTCTAAGAGAACTTTCTGCTCAGCCAGAGGTAACAAACACTAAATAAGCGGATTTTAACCTGCTTATTTGTTACAGTACAAGTTTTAATTGAATATATATTATAAAATGGCTACCTAATCACCAAGGAGTTTGATAAATAATTGTAATTTAACTCTGTTTATAGCTTATAAACTTTGATCACGTCTACCCTCTCACATTGTTCTAGGTTGAAGAGGCCCACTTGTTTTACTCTAATCTCCCTATAGAAGCCTTAAGTAAAGAAAAAGTACTTAAGTAGACCCAGAGATACTTTGCTTTTTATAAAGAAGAGAGACACAGTGGGTCTTGGTGGATGAATGATGGAGAAATGAGGGGCTAGGGCTAAGTCCCAGGCCAGTGGAGAGCTTTGCATTTGTCTTCCGATGGGGGTGTGATTCCCTTCAGTCACCCAGGAGAAACGTGCACAGATGTCACCTTCCTCTGTCCTTAGTTTATACAAATGAGGTGTAAACGAGGAGGCCCGGCCAGGAAGGATAGTATGTTGAACATAGGTAAATAGATTTGCCTCATGGCTTTATTTCTTGTCATTTGTTTTGCTTTTTGGGGAAAAGTAGCTTGGGCTGCAAACACTTAGCTTGGGTCTGTCTTTTGCCTGGAGGAGTGAAGTTGTTTGCAAAGACTGAAAAGGAGGGAGGTAAACGTCCTGCAACATCAGGCAGTTTTATTAGAGTTCCAAAATCTGTGCATATTCAGGCCCACATGATTGTAGCACATACTTAAATTTTTTAATTGAAAAGACAATGTTACATTAGAAAAATTTCTTTAAAATGAAAAGTTACCCATAAGCTTACTACCTTGTGATATTTGTATATTACTTCCCCATGTGTAAGTATTTTTTATATAGTGCTTTTTGTTTATTTTTAAAGTATATTTATTCCTAAATGTAATGTGTATCTTCATTTCAGGTCCATCGGTTTGCTCTTCCAGTATTACATGGCTGTATCCTTACATAGTAGTAATTTTCTAACAGTCTTTTTTTAAATATAAGGCAGATTTAGAGACAGTCTCAAATATTGCATAAGAAGATATTTTAGAATTAGTAGAAATTGCTTTTGATAAAATCAAATCCATTAATATAAAATCTTAGAATCATGGTTGTAAATGACTGTTTTTTTTTGAAGAATGAACTCTTTAGACTGAACTATTCTTTCTGTCCGAGAGGCCTGGGGGTGATGATCTTAAAGAAGGACTGTGCACTGTGTTTTGCTTTCGTTAGACTTTGTAGCAATAAACGAGTGGTTTGAACCTGGCTGTTGAAGTGAAAACTTTCCTTAGTATAAAGTTAGACTCAGGAACTAGGGTGACCAGCAACTTGGAGAGAATTACAGCTAATAATTGTATTTGCAATAGCCACAGAAAAATGAACGGTATGCGAAGAGTAATTCTTGGGGAGGGGGAGTAAGTACAAATGCGAAGTGAGTAATGATTATCTTACTGTAAGTTCATTTTAAAAACTTATCTTTATCGTCGACGTCATAATAAAAACAGGGAAGCAAAGCGAGCTGGCTGGTAAATGCTGGTGGGTGCCTGTGATGGGGACTACACCCTGCAGAAACTGAGCTGGTCTTTCTCTCACGTTCTCCCAAGATGCTGATTAACACAACAGTCTGTCATTTATTTGTTCGTTCTGTCCATATGATTTCCTTTGTTATTATGCTTGTTATACTTAAAGCAGAAAATTAATGGAGGAAACATTTCCCACAGTTGTGGGAGAATAAAAATCAGAAAATCTCAGGATAAAAGTTTTTGTTTACTCTAGTTTTTTCCCCTCCCCTCCCTGGAGCTTTCCAAGCTTCCCCTCAGGACATTATAAGAATAGATGTATTCAGATGGTGCTTTAAGGGGTTTGAGATTGTGAATGGACAAATAATATCAAATGAGATTATGGAAGTCTTTCCTAGGCAATTTTGGAAGAGCTTATCCATTCAGTTGATTGATTGATTGATTGATTGATTGAGGAAGATTAGCCCTGAGCTAACTACTGCCAGTCCTCCTCTTTTTGCTGAGGAAGGCTGGCCCTGAGCTAACATCTGTGCCCATCTTCCTCTACTTTGTATGTGGGATGCCTACCACAGCATGGCTTGCCAAGCAGTGCCATGTCCGCACTGGGGATCCGAACCGGCAAACTCCAGGCTGCCGAGAAGTGCAACATGCAAACTCAACCGCTGTGCCTTCGGGCCAGCCCCTCCATTTAGTTTAAATGTAAAGCTTTAAATTAGCTTTTGTTTAGTGTAGTGTCTTGACTTGAACTATAGTCATATGTTTCACATACATACAGACAGGTGAGCAAGAGCAAAGGCCCGAAGGCAGGAGCATGACTACAGCAGCGAGAGTGGACAGGGAAAGGTGGGAGCTGTGTTTAGAGAAGTAGCTGGGCCCAGATTATGCAGGGTCTTATGGGCTTTGTCTTTACTTTAACTGTGACGAGAAGCTGTCAGGATGTGAGTAGAGGATTGGCATGATAAGGCAGGACCACTCTGACAGTGATGTAGAGAATAGGCTGCAGGTGGGCAAGGGAGGATATGAGGACTAAGTAGGAGGCAGTTACAATAATTCAGGTGAGAGGTGATGTTGCCTGGGACCAGGATGGTAGCAGTGATGGTGGTGGGAAATGGTCAGGTTCTAGATATGTTTTGAAGGTAGAGCTAACAGGTCTTTCTGACAAATTATACATGGGGTGTGAAAGAGAGAAGTTTAGTATGAATCTAGGTATTTGGCCAGAGTAAGTGGAAGGAGGCCATCCACTGAGGTGGGAAAGAGTCTGCAGTTGGGAGGGAGGCCAGAGAGTCCCCGGAGTCCCATTTGGACATGTTAAGCTTGAGATTTCTATAGATGTTCAAGTAGAGAAATCCAGGAAAGAGATGGATTAATGGGGCTGGAGTTGAGGAGAGAAGTTCGTGTTGGAGACACAAGTTTGAGTCTTCAAGGCGTAGATGGCATTTCAAGCCAGGAAGCTGGATGAGATCCTCAAAGGAAGGAATGCATATAGAGAAGAGAAAAGGTCTGGAGAAAGAGAAGATAACCTGAAGAGGACTCCAGATGGTGAAACAATGCTAGAGCCGCATGTTGTAGGCCTCTATGAGGACAAAAGACATCTGAAGTGGAGGAACCAAAGTGAGTGAACTGAAAGGACAGGTCGTAGGATTCCTCTGAGAAAATGAAGATGAATCAGCGAAGGGCAGTGAGGAAGAGGAGAACTAACCAAGTGAGAGTAGTGTCTCGGAAGCAAATGCAAATCGTATTTCCAAGCTGAGGGTGTAATCTGCTATGTTGCTGGTTAGTTAACTATGAACATTAGGGAGGGAGGTTATGTTCCTGCTCCCTCCACTCTCTTCCCCAAATGGGGGATATTACCAAATGCTGATGACGAAGATTTTGGAGAACGGGAAAATTGGAGAAGGTGAAAGCACAGTCATATGCTGGAGTGATGTCCCTGAGTGTGTGAGGAGGGTGGGATCTAGTGCACAGGTCGAAGGCCTGGCACGGGCAGCTCATCTTCCATTGTAGAAGGGAAGCGGCTATGTGGATGTGGATGCTGGGTAGATAGATGTGGTGGGAGCATGTGAATAGCTTTTATTTTCATGGTGAAGTAGGAAGCAATGTCCTTAGCTATGAGTGGGATGAGGGTGGAGTGTTGGAGGAGAAAGTGTGAAATGGGCATGCTGAGTGGGAGGATGGCTCCGGGGGTAACTGATAGATACAAGACTAGACATTCACAGTTAAAAAGTTATATCATAGTGATGTGCTTCTGTATGATTTTTATTTTCCTCTTGCTCCTTCTGTGCTTTCTGGATTCTCTGAAATGTATGTATATGTGTCTTGTAATCAGGAAGATGATTTATAAAACAGTCACATTCCATGCTACGCTTAGCTCCTTAAGGGAAGGCTCTTGGATTTCTCATCCTTGTGCCCTGGCTCTATTTTGATAATTTGGGTGAATAAATGAATTAATATTTCCTTGGATTCTTCTCTAGTGCTGTGGGTTTTAAAGGAGAGCGAATTAGGAGGTCAGGATGAGTTGTTAGTAAGTCTGATGATACCGGGTAATAGGGGATGAATCATTAGAAATTCGTATTGCTAGTGTCATTCGGTCCCATGATTTTGAACATTATTTGGCATTCTCTTGTGAATTTACCAGCGCTTCCTCCATGGGTACCTGATACATTTATACCAGGAAGTATTTACAAGAAGGTTACAGCACCACTGTCAGAGACTATGAATGCCATGAGTTCCATCAGCAGAAGGATTAGACCTCTTGTGGTATTGTCCTTGTAGATCGCTCACAACACTGAAGAGGAATGAACTGCTTCAGGCAGTAAAAGGATGAATCTTAGGAACTTACTTGGAGAAATAAACAAGGACTTGAAGTTTATAAAGAGCGGTACCATTTTTATAAAACTCAAAGCAAACTGTGTGTTATTAAGTCATGGTTGCATGGATGAAACTAAAAAGGCAGGAGAATTGTCTCTGCAAGCCTGAGAATAGTTTTTATTTCTGGGCGAGAAGGCAGATGGGTGGGATGGAGAAGGAACAGATAATTAGATTCAGGGTTTTGGCACTGTTCTGAAGTTGGATGGTAGATTCATAATTTTTATTTTATTGTACTATTATACTTTATAATGAATGAATCAAATTATATTAAGAAAAGAATGTTACGTGTAGAAAATAACCATAGGGCAAACCCAAACAGATGAGGGAGGAAAAAAGGTAAGGCCATTGAAACAGTAAAAGAAGCCTGTCTTTCTGTTACGCCCACCAGGTCTGGTGCATGTTTAAAAAGGAGACAATATCAAGTGTCAGTAAAAATGAAGAGTCAAAGCAATTCTTGAAACACTTTTGTGTTTCCCGATAAAGTCAGGTGATGAATATACTCTGTGCCCAGCAGTACTGCTCCTTAGAAACCACCCCCACATGTCCGTGTAGAGATGCATGTTGCAGCACTGTGATGATAGCAAAGTTGGAAACAACCTGGACAGGAGAATGGATAAACTGTAGTATATTCATACAGCCATAGCAGCAAATGAACCTCATGAACATAATAGTGAAGAAATAAAGCAAGCCAAAAGAATATTTACAGTAACAGGCATGTATCACTTAATGATCGGGACACATTCTGAGAAATGCATCGTTAGGCAAGTTTGTCGTTGTGTGAACATCATAGAGTGTACTTACACAAACCTAGATGGTATAGCCTACTACACACCTGGGCTAAATGGTGCTAATCTTATGGGAACACCGTCGCATATGCACTTTGTTGTTACCTTGATTAAAATGTCATTATGCAGCACATGACTGTCATTCCTTTTATGTAAAAAAAGGTCAGAAACTATTCCGACTGAACAATAAGTGGAGTGGCAAAACTAGAAAGACAAGCAAGGGAACGATGAACTGCGTGGATAGGGGTTACTTCTTGGAGGTGGGCAAGGGAGCTAGATAGAGAGGAGCGAGTGTTTTGGGTGCTCCTGAGGTGTTGGTGGGTACACATGTAGGTGTGTATTTGTTTAGTATTTTTTATTATGGTCAGATATATTTAACATGAGATTTCCCATTTTAGCCATTTTTAAGTGTACAATTTAGTAAGTGGTGTTAATTGCATTCACAGCGTTGTACAAACAGCAGCAAAACCTTTCCCTCACCCCAATCAGAAATTCTGTATCTGTTAAGCCATAACTCTCCATACCTGAGTGTTTTTGTAAATATTTATATACATTATGTATTCTTTCTATTTATTATATTTCGTAATAACATTATTTTAATGTAAGAGGTTTGCCATCTCCAAAGGCTTCTGCAGCTCTTCTACATTACTGAGTGAGTGAGTTATCATGTAGCATATACTATTACCAGTAGTTAGAAAAAGAGTTTTATGTTAAGAAAAGTTTTTGGGGAGATACATTCTTTTTTTAATATTCTGGTTCATTTTTCCGTTTCATGGAAGAAGAGTTAAAATTTCTGTTTCTGCATAATCTTTTATTCACAGTTTGTTATGTAAATCTTCATATGTTTATCAACTGTTATGGCTAATTTACATTTGTAGTCATGCATATGATTCAGTTGTGGTGTTTTCTTTCATTTTTTTTTTTGAGGAAGATTAGCTCTGAGCTAACTACTTCCAATCCTCCTCTTTTTTGCTGTGGAAGACTGGCCCTGAGCTAACATCCATGCCCATCTTCCTCCACTTTATATGAGGGACGCCTGCCATAGCATGGCTTTTTCCAAGCGGTGCCATGTCTGCACCTGGGATCCAAACCAGCGAACCCTGGGCCGCTGAGAAGCAGAACGTGCGAACTTAACTGCTGGGCCACTGGGCCAGCCCATCAGTTGTGTTTTTTTTTAAACTGTGGTAGCCTAGCCTTTTTCCCCACTACTTATTTGAAGGTTAATCTATTTTAAATTTATGTTTTTCATTCAAAGTAGGTTTTTTGGTGTTATGGTTAATACTTAATTCTTTACTTTTAGAAAGTGGTTGAGGATATCAGGGAAAGGAAATTATATTATTTAAATAGAAACAGTATAGAATCACTTAAACATACGGTCTCTATGTCATTATAGAGTCGCTGACTTGACAGTATTTCACAATTGAATAATTACACTACTAAAGGCTTGTGAATATTGATGAAGAATCAAAAAAGATTTGCGTATTCTCTTTTTATCACTTAAAGACTGAATCATTCTTACTAGGGTAAACAGGTTCAAATTTAATCTGAAAATAATACATATGATTTCTATATATATTTTTCTTAATGTAGTTAAGTTATTACTATGCACTCGTGTTCTATTAATGGAAAATACTTTGATTGGATTCTCATCTCGAGGAGAAGTTGTTTCAGAGCTGGTGTGCGCTATTATGTAAGAGGTGAGATTAATTTTGTCAGCATGATTCACTACTGGGTTATATCTATCACTAACATTTGTCGTATGGTGACATGAATGTAACCTTTTGTATTTTATTTTCATTATCATTTGATAGCCTCCCTAAGTATTTATCTCCTACTTCATTATTCTAATTAGGTAGGTCGTCTTTGCTTTACTCCAGCTTCTGTAGTTACATTGCAGATATTAATGAGATACTGTAGGCTGCTTCTTCCTGCTTTAAGAGGAATTATGTTATTTGCTCGATGTCTGAAAGCACAACTGAACTCGATGTAGTTTTCAGTAACCTAAACTCATACCAGGAAGTATTTTATTGCTCATGGTGTCTTGTGCATGCGTAAAGCTACACATTTGACTTTCTGCTGTCAACTTTAAAGATTTACATTTTGAGCGTTCTCTAGGCTGTGTACTAGCAACATGCTAATTTGCTTGAACCAAGCTTTTAAAATATGTTTTAAAAGTTACTGTCATTATGAAAAGGAGTTTCTCTAACTCTTTCTGGGTTTTTTTTTTTTAAGCCAGAATGTATCAGAATAAAATCCAATGGGCCATTAGATAAATCGGAGAAGTTTGGGCTAGGGAGCTGTAAAAGTTATCTGATTAATCTCCCTTATTACAGGTGATAGAGTAGAGGAAGAAAGACGTTTAGTGAGTGACCTGGCCAAGATCACAGGACAGAACTAGACTAAGCAGCTCACTTGTCACTAGATTTTCTTGGATGGAGACATATTTTTTAACTAAGTTTTTCAAATAGGTAATGCATTCATGTAGTTCAGGTATCAAAAAGTATAAAAAGATATGCAATAAAAAAAATATTTCTCATTTCCAACCCCATCTGCTGGATCTTACTCCCCTAACCAGTTAATCAATTGTCAGTTTATTTATCCTTCCAGATAGTTTTTATGCTATTACAGGTATGTGCGTTTTCCTCCTCATATAGACCGTAGTTGGATGCTGGGCACATTTTCTTGCACCTTGGTTTTGTCTTTTTTTTTTTAAACTTAATGTATCTTGGATATCTTTTCATAAAAGTTCTCTTTCTCTCCCTACCCCACACACAATCTCACTTTCATTCTCATTCTCACTTTTTAAAATAACGAGATGTTATTCCTTTATGGAAACTATGGAAAGAACCAAGTATAGCCCATGCCTCTGACGAGTAATTGTAGAAGGCATTTCATTGATGATTTGCCTCAATAATTTTGTCCCCTTCTGATAATATATTAGTCAAAACACGGATAGCTCACACCTCGTGGAATATGACAGAAAGAATGTTGAGAAATATTTGAGACAGTTAAAGATCCTCCGATTTCTTTCTGATAATTTGGTAACTTGAGTTAGGGACCAGCTTGAAAGTTGCCTTTGGATAGCAAGCTTTTCTTAGTAAAAATAAATCACGTAAACAAGATTGTAAAGGAATACTTCAAATATTTGAGAGGACTAACCAGTATCAAGACTAAGCGTTGTAGAACAGTGCTTTTCAAACTAGGTTTTGTGAGTATATTCCTGGTTTTATAGAAATTTTAGGACCATATACAATTTTTGTGCTTTCATTTTGATAATTAAAATTATTATAAGCATCTGTTGGACAATTTGGATTATTATTATGAAATACTATTAATGTAATGAAATACTGTTAACACAGTAGCCCACATTTGCATTTAATATTGTTTAATAGTTTTATGACTTTCAAAATAGTATTTTTCAAATTGGCATCTGTGGACATACTCTCAGAGGTCCTCGAGAATTTGTTTTTTCTTTAAAATATGTGTCAAGTTTGAGAAACACTGTTTTAGAGGAATTTTGTATTTATAAACAATTGATATATTAAATAGCAATCAGTTTCATCTGTTTATTAATAGGTCCTTAATACTCCACTTTAAGCCTGTTTAAATGGGTGAGCTTCTATTAGCTTTCTGATCGTGTACTGTGCATTTGTTTGACACTTATTTTTATAAGTACTTCACTAATTCAAACTGACTTAACTCTCTCCTGAGTTTCTGATGTATTTCTTATGTAATAAATGTAGTTAATTTTAACTTTTTTTCAATTTAGGAATTGATTCTGAAGGTCACGCAGCTAACTTTGTAGAAACAGAACAAATTGTGCACTACAATGGGAGCAAGGCTTCTTTCGTACAGGCAAGTTAATATGTCTGTTAGGCAGCTAGCCAGTTGGTCTTTTCTGCTTGGATCACAAATTTCTGTTGTTGAAATTTCCCTCCTCTCTCCTTTTTTTAAAGTAATATCATTGTCTGCTAATGTGGAAAAAGTTCACCCAATACAAGGATAAATTCCATTAATCTGGCACTCACTTGCTGACATTTCCTGACCTTGAATTAAATCCCCAAAGGGGAGGGTGGAGTAGGAGGTGCAGGGGTTCTGGAGAGGAGCCGCCTGTCGGCTTCAGGGCAGTGATGATAGCACAATGAAGCAGTGATGATAGCACAAGCCGCTGGCTCCCGGCTGACTTTCCTGCCTGGCACTTCACTGGCAGGTGATCGCTCTCTTCTGTTGCTTTCTTTGGAGCTGTGGATCCCTTGCTGCTCCAGAGCATTAGTGGTTAAACATAATTATAAGTTCATGGACATAGTCATTTGAGAAGGAATAAGACAATTTTCTAGTTTTATTTTTATGCCAAATTATATAACAGACGTAACTTGTTAATTTTTACTGGTAGATAAATTGATTTATTTTAGAATTTAGGAGAAACACAGAACTGTCTACTATACTAGTGCCATGTGTATAAAATCAGAAGGGAGAGGGTTGTTTGCAGATGTGCTCTCACAAAATGGTAACTTGAGGAACCGGTACGTATGGACTTCTTTTGTAGTTGGTAGGTTGTATTTATACTTTTTCCTTTGCAGCCATTGATATATATTTATATACATACATATATATATCTGACAGTAAGTAAGCTGAGAAAAACAAGTTTGTGTGTCTGTATGTTTCTTTTAACAATGCTCTCTTTTCTTTTTAGACTCGAGGATCAATACCAGTTTTCTGGTCTCAGAGACCAAACCTCAAGTACAAACCATTGCCACAGATCAACAAAGTAGCGAATCATGTGTGTATCTTTCATGCTTTTTCCATTGGCTAGAAATAGAAGCTTAATGGCATTATAGTTTTCATATAGAGCATGTATTTATTCTTCATAAGTCAGAATTCAACATCTTTGAGGCCTTTCTCCTTGGTTCTGGCACATAGTAAACCTCTAAACCAAAAGGTTGTAGAGATGGCATGTTAGAAATGTGAAAAAACAAACTGAATGGCATGGCAAATTTAGATTTTAGAGATCTCAGTAAGATTTTCAGCTTTATTAAGTATATTCTATTTGAGTATTTAGTATATTCTATTTGAGATTGTGCTCAGAATTAAAATTGTAGTATTTCAGCTCAGAGTAGAAAGGCTTATAATTACTATTTACTGCATGGTATTTAGAATATCTAGAAGGCATGGTTCCCATCCTAATGTCATTCTTTTGAATATAGAGATAGGACATTTAAGGAGATACTTTAAAGATCTCGTAAATAGTCTTATAATGTAATCTGATAAGGTATATAACTCTTTTTTCCTCTCTAGATGGATGGTTTCCAAAGGCATTTTGATTCACAAGTAATTATTTATGGAAAACAAGTCATAATCAATCTGGTATGTTTCTTACATGTTTCTTGGGGAACAAAAGCAAAAAAATTTAACTTTTTTTTCATGACATAAAGTTTACCATTTTTAAGCATGCAGATCAGTGGCATTAAGCGTTTCACAATGTTGTGCAACCATCACCACTGACCATTTCCAGAACTTTTCATCACACCAAACAAATTCAGTATCTATTAAACAATAACTTACTATTATCCCTCTCCCTTCAGCCCCTGGTAACTTTGTTCCCTTTCTGTCTCTGTAAATTTGCCTGCTCTAGGTGTCCCGTTTTACGTGGGATCATACAGTGTGTGTTCCTTTGTGTCTTGTTTATCTCATTTAGCATAATGTTTTTAAGCTCCGTTCATGCATCAAAATTTCATTCCTTTTTAAGACTGAGTAATATTCTGTTGTATGTATACACCACATTTTGTTTATCCATTTATCCATCGATGGACCTTGGGTTGTTTCCACATTTTACCTCTTGTGAACAATGCTGCTATAATACATTGGTGTGCAAGTATCTGTTTGAGTCCTTGCTTTCAGTTCTTTTAGATAGACACCTAGAAGTGGAATTGCTGGATCTTATGGTGATTATGTTTAAATTTTGAAGGAACTGCCATGCTGTTCTTCACAGTGACTACTACATTACCTTCCCACCAACAATGCATCAGGGTTCCAGTTCTCCACATCCTTGCCAATACTTGTTATTTTCTGTATTTGTTTTGTTTTTTGATTGTAGCCATCCTTATGGGTGGCTCATTGTGGTTTTGATTTGCATTTCTCGAATGACTAGTGATATTGAGCATCTTTTCATGTGCTTATTGGCCATGTGTATATCTTTGGAGAAATATCTACTCAAGTATTTTGCCCATTTTTAATTAGGTTTTTTGTTGTTTCTGTTGTTGAATTATAGTAGCTCTTTATACTTTCTGGAATTAATCTCTTATCAGATATATACTTTGCAAATATTTTCTCCCATTTTTGAGTTGTCTTTTCATAATGTCCATTGATGTACAAAAGTTTTTTTTATTTTGACGAAATCCATTTTATCTTTTCCTTTGTTGCCTGTCTTCTTGCTGTCGTATTCAAGAAATCATCACCAAACCAATGCTGTGAGGAATTTCTCCTATGTTTTCTTCTAAGAGTTTTATAGTTTTCGATCTTAGGTTTTTGATCCATTTTGAGTTAATTTTTGTGTATGGTGTAAGGGATGGGTCCAACTTCATTCTTTTGCATGTAGATATCCAATTTGCCCATTACCGTTTGTTGAAAAGACTATGTTTTCCCCATTGAATGATTTTGACACCCTTGTCAAAATTCAATTGAACATATATGCAAGAGTTTATTTCTGGGCTCTTCATTCCATTGGTCTTTATGTCTGTTCTTATGCCAGTATGATGCTGTTTTGATTACTGTGGCTTTGTGTCGTAAGTTTTAGAATCATCAAATGTGAGACTTCCAACACTGTTCTTCTGTTTTAAGATTGTTTTGGCTATTTGCGGTTGCTCGAGCTTCCATATGAATTTTAGGGTGGGTTTTTCTATTTTTCCAAAAAAAAGCCATTGGGATTTTAATAGGGATTGCGTTGAAAGTGTAGATCACTTTGGGTAGTCTTGTCATCGTAACAGTGTTAAACCTTTAAGTCCATGAATACATATGTCTTTCCATATGTCTTATTTATGTTTTCTTTAATTTCTTTCAGAAATGGTTTATTGTTTTCAGTAGTTTTTCCCTTCCTTGGTTAAATTTATTGGATTGTTCATTGTTAGTGTATAGAAGTGCAACTGATTGTCATGTATTGATTTTGTATGCTGCAACTTGCTGAATTCATTTATTATCTCTAACAGGTGTTCATGGGATCTTTAGGGTTTTCTACATATAAGATCATGTCATCAGCAAACATAATTTTACTGCTTCCCTTCCAATTTGGATGCCTTTTGTTTCTTTTTCGTACCTAATTGCTATGCCTAGGATTTCCAGTACTGTGTTGAAATGAAGTGTCAAAAATGGGCATCATGTCTTGTTCATGATCTTAGGGAAAAAGCTTTCAGTCTTTCACCATTAAGTATGATGTTAGCTATGGGTTTTTCATATATGACCTTTATCATGTTGAGGAAGTTTCCTTCTGTTTCTAGATTATTGATTTGAGTTTTTTATCAAGAAAGATTTTGTCAAATGCTCTTTCTGGATCGATCAGGATGATTATATGAGTTTTTTTTTCCTTTAGTCTATTAATGTTGTGTGTTACATGTATTAATTTTTGTATGTTGAACCATCCTTGCATTTTGAGAATAAATCCCACTTGGTCTTGTTGTATAATTATTTTAATATGCTCTTGAGGGGCCGGCCCGGTGGCACAGCAGTTAAGTTCGCACCTTCCGCTTCCATGGCCTGGGGTTCGCCAGTTTGGATCCTGGGTGTGGACATGGCACGACTTGGCAAGCCATGCTGTGGTAGGCATCCCACATATAAAGTGGAGGAAGATAGGCATGGATGTTAGCTCAGGGCCAGTCTTCCTCAGCAAAAAGAGGAGGATTGGCAGCAGATGTTAGCTCAGGGCTCATCTTCCTCAAAAAAAAAGAAAAAAAGCTCCTGAATTCAGCTAGTATTTTGTTGGAGATTTTTCAAATCATCAATACTCATAAGAGATATTGATCTTTAGTTTTCTTCTTTTATAGTGTCTTTGTCTGGTTTTGATATCAGGGTAATACTGACCTCATAGAATGAGTTAGAAAGCCTTCCCTCTTCTTCAATTTTTGAAAGAGTTTGAGGAGGATTGATGTTAATTCTTTGCATTTTTGTTAGAAAATTTGTGAACCATCATCACAGTGAAGCCATCTGGTTCAGGGCTTTGCTTTGTTACGGATTCGATCTCTTTATTATTTATAGGGTCTATTCAGATTTTCTGTTTTTTCATGATTCAGTTTTCGTACATTGTGTGTTCCTAGGAAATTGTCCATTTCATCTCATTTATCCAAATCGTTGACTTACAGATATTCATAGTATTCTCTTATAATACGTTTTATTTCTCCAAAGTCAGTAGTAATGTCTCCACTGTAATTCCTGATTTTACTAATTTGAGTCTTCTCTCTTTTTTGCTCAGTCATTATAGCTAAAAGTTTGTCAGTTTTGTTGCTCTTTCCAAAGAACCAACTTTTGGTTTTATTGATTTTTGAGGAAGATTAGCCCTGAGCTAACTCCTGCTAATCCTTCTCCTTTTGCTGAGGAAGACTGGCCCCGAGCTCACATCCATGCCCATCTTCCTCTACTTTATACGTGGGACACCTACCACAGCATGGCTTTTGCCAAGCGGTTCCATGTCCACACCTGGAATCCAAACCGGCGAACCCTGGGTCGCCAAGAAGCAGAACATGTGAACTTAACTGCTGTGCCACTGGGCCAGCCCCCTTCTCTATTCTTCTTTTATTCTTTATTCTATTTATCTTTGCTCCGGTCTTTTATTATTTCCTTCCCTTTGCTAGCTTTGAGTTTCATTTGCTCTTCTTTCTCTGGTTCCTTAAGTGTAATGTGAAATCATTGATTTAAGGTTTTATCTTTTAATGTATATGTTTATAGCTATAAATTTCCCTGAGCACTGCTTTTGCTTTATGTCATAGGCTTTGGTATATTGTGTTTTTGTTTACATTTGTCTCAAGACATTTTCTAATTTCTTTTGTGATTTCTTCCTTAACTCAGTGGTTGTTTGAATATGTTGTTTAATTTCTACATATTTGTGAAATTTCTAGTTTTCCTTCTCTTATTGATTGTTAGCTTCATTCCATTGTGATCAGAAAAGATACTTTGTATGGCTTCTGTTACTTAAAATTTGTTAAGACTTATTTTGTCTCCTAACATGTAATCTGTCCTGGAGACTGTCCATGCACACTTGAGAAAAATGTATATTCTGCTGTTGTTGGGTAGAGTGTTCTATCTGTTAGGCCTGACTAGTTTTTGGTGCTCAGATTCTGTTTTCTTTCTGATCTTTTGTTTAGTTGTTCTATCCATTATTGAAAGTGAGCTGTTGACGTCTCCAAGTATTATTGTAGAATTGTCTATTTCTCCCTTCAGTTCTTTCAGTGTTGCTTCATATATTTGGGGCTCTGATATTTGGCACATACCTATCTTAATTGTTATATCTTTTTGGTGAATTGACTCTGTTATCAATATATAATGTCCTTATAACAGTTTTTGACTTAAAGTCTTTTTTGTCTGATCCCAATATAGCCACCCTAGCTCTCTTTTGATTACTATTTGCATGGATATCTTTTTCCATCCTTTTACTTTCAGCCTGTTTGTGTCTTTAGATCTAAGGTGGATGTCTTATATAGCATATGGTTGGGTCGTGTTTTTTTAATCCATTCTGCCAATCTATGCCTTTTGATTGGAGAGTTAATCCATTCATTTTTAAAGTAATTTCTGATTTATAAAGAGTTATTTCTGCCATATTGCTGTTTGTTTTCAGTACATTTTATAGCATTTTGTCCCTCATTTCTTCCATTTGTATCTTCTTTTGTGTTTAGTTGATGTTTTTGTAGTGACACATTTTGATTACCTTCTCATTTCCTTTTGCATATATTCTACAGATATTTTCTTTGTGGTTACCATGAGGATCACATATAACATCCTAAAGTTATAATATCTAATTTTAATTGATACCAACTTAACTTCAGTTGATACAAAAATTCTACTCTTATAAAGCTTTGTCCCTCCCCTTTATGTTAGTGATACCACAAATTACATCTTTATACATTTTTTCCCAATAACATAGATTTATATTTTTTTTTATGCATTTGACTTTTAAGTCCTGTAGAAAATAAAAAGTGGAGTTACAGACCATGACTACAATAATGCTGCCTTTTATATATGCCCTTCAATTTGCCTTTACTTGAGATCTGAATATCTTCATGTGGCTTTGAGTTACTTTGTAGCATCCTGAAATCTCAACCCAAAAGGCTCCTTTTAGCATTTCTTTTAGGGTAGGTCTTGTGATAATGAACTCCTTTAGCTTTTGTTTATCTAAGAATGTCTTAATTTCTCATTTTTGAAGGCTGGTTTTGTCAGACACAGACTTCTTGGTTGACAATTCTTTTCTTTCAGCACTTTAAATATATCATCCCATTGCCTTCTGGCCTCCAAGGTTTCTGAAGAGAAATTGGCATATAATCTATTGAGAGCCCTTTGCACATGAGAGTCTCTTCTCTCTTGCTGCTTTCAATATCCTCTCTTGTCTTTGTCTTTCAGTAGTTTGATCATAATGTGTTTGGTGTGTGTTTTTTTGGGTTTATTCTACTTGGAGGTTAGTGTGCTTCTTGGGTTTGAAGATTTATGTCTTTTATCAAATTTGGGGAGTTTGGGGACCTTTTTTTTTAAATAATCTCTCTGCCCCCTTCTCTGTTGCCTTCTGAGATTCTTAAAATGAGTATTTGATGGTCCCAGAAGTCCCCCAGGTTCTGCTCACTTTTCTTCGTTTGTTTTCTTTCCCCTCCTCAGACTTGATCACAGGCATGCCTTGGAGATATTGTGGATTTGGTTCTAGACCACCACAATAAAGCGAATATCACAAGAAAATGAGTCACACTAAGTTTTTGGTTTCCCAGTGTATATAAAAGTTATGTTTACATTATACTGTAGTCTATTAAGTGTGCAATAGCATTGTCTAAAAAAATGTACATACTTTAATAAAAAATACTTTATTGCTAAAAAATGCTAACCATCATATGAGCCTTCAGCAAGTCGTGATCTTCTTGCTGGTGAAAGGTCTTGCCTCAGTGTTGATAACTGCTGACTGATCAGGGTGGTGGTTGCTGAAGTTTGGGATGGCTGTGGCAATTTCTTAAAATAAGGCAAGAGTGAAGTTTGCCATACCACTTGACTCTTCTTTTCAGGAATGATTTCTCTGTAGCGTGCGATGCTGTTTGATAGCATTTTACCCACAGTAAAACTTCTTTCAAAATTGAAGTCAGTCCTCTCATATCCTGCTGCTGCTTTATCAACTAAGTTTATGTAATATTCTAAATCCTTTGTTGTCATTTCAATAGTCTTCACCAGGAGTAGATTGCATGTCAAGAAACCACTTTCTTTGCTCATCCATAAGAAGCAACTCCTCATCTGTTAAAGTTCTATCATGAGATCGTGGCAGTTCAGTCACGTCTTCAGGCTCCGCTTCTAATTTGAGTATTCTTGCTATTTCTATTACATCTGCAGTTACTTCCTCCACTAAAGTCTTGAATCCATCAAAGTCATCCCTATGGGTTGGAATCTGCTTCTTCCAAACTCCTGTTAATGTTGACATTCTGACCCCTTTCCATGAATCATCAATGTTTTTAATGGCATCGAGAATGCTGAATCCTTTCCAAAAAGTTTTCAGTTTACTTTGCCCAGATCCATCAGAGGAATCACTGTCTATGGCACCTATAGCCTCATGAAATGTATTTCTTAAATCATAAGACTTAAAAGTCAAAATTACTCCTTGATTACTCCTTGAATTACTCCATGGGCTGCAGAATGGATGTTGTGTTAACAGGCATGAAAACAACATTAACCTCATTGTTCATCTCCATTAGAGCTCTTAGGTGGCCCGGTGCATTGTCAATGAGCAGTAATATTTTGAAAGCAGTCTTTTTTCTGAGCAGTAGATCTTAACAGTGGGCTTAAAATATTTAGTAAACCATGTTGTAAACAGATGTGCTGTCATCCAGGCTTTGCTGTTCCATTTATAGAGCACAGGCAGAGTAGATTTAGCATTATTCTTAAGGGCCCTAAGATTTTTGGAATGGTAAATGAGCTTTGATTTCAACTTAAAGTTGCCAGCTTCATTAGCCCCTAACAAGAGGGTCTGCCTGTCCTTTGAAGCTTTGAAGCCAGGCATTGACTCCTCTCTAGGTATGAGAGTCCTAGATGGCGTGTTCTTCCAATAGAAGGCTGTTTTGGGTACATTGAAAATCTGTTGTTTAGTGTAGCCACCTTCATTAATTATCTTAGCTAGATCTTCTGGATATCTTACTGCAGCTTTTACATTAGCACTTGCTGCTTCACTGTGCATTTTTATGTTATGGAGACCCTCCTTTCCTTAACCCCCTGAACCAACCTCTGCTAGTTTCACACTTTTCTTCTGCAGCTTCCTCACCTCTGAGCCTTCATAGAATTGAAGAGACTTAGGGCCTTGCTCTGGATTAGGCTTTGGCTTAAGGGAATGTTATGGCTTGTTTGATCTTCTATCTAGACTACTAGAACTTTCTCCATATCAGCACTGAAGCTGTTTTGCTTTCTTATCATTCATGTGTTCACTGGCGTAGCACTTTTAATTTCCTTCAAGACTTTCCCTTTGCATTCACAGCTTGGCCAACTGTTTGGTGCAAGAGGCCTAGCTTTCAGCCTGTGTCAGCTTTTGACGTGCCTTCCTCACTAAACTTAATCATTTCTAGCTTTTGTTTTAGAATGAGAGACTTGAGACTCTTCCTTTCACTTGAACACTTAGAGGCCACTGTGGGATTACTTATTGGCCTACTTTCAATATTGTTGTGTCTTGGGGAATAAGGAGGCCCGAGTAGAGGGAGAAAGATGTGGAATGACTGGTCAGTGGAGCAGTCAGAACACACACATTTATTTATTGTGTGCCATTTTATATGGGCACAATTCGTGGCACCCCAAAACAATTACAATAGTAACATCACAGATCACTGATCACAGATCACCACAAGCAATAATAATGAAAAAGTTTGAAATATTGTGAGAATTACCAAAATGTGACACAGAGACACAAAGTGAGTAAACACTGTTGGAAAAATGGCGCCGATAGACTTGCTTGACACAGGGTTGCCACAAGCCTTCAATTTGTAAAGAATACAGTATCTGTCTGTGAAGCGTAATAACACAAGGTGTGCCTATATATCATTTGTCCTGTCTTCAAGTTTACTGATTCATTCTTCGTGCTCAAGTGTGCTTTTAAACTACTCTAGTGAATTTTTAATTTCTGTTTTGTACTTTTCAGCTCCAGACTTACTATTTGGTTCTTTGCACAATTTCTGTTTCTTTGTTGATATTCTCATTTTGTTCATAGACTCTTTTCCTGATTTCCTTCAGTTCTCTGTGTTTTCCTTTAGCTCTGAGCACATTTAAGACACTTGGTTTACTTTTTATTTTTGTTTCTTTTTTGCTGAGGAAGATTCACTCTGAGCTAACATCTGCTGCCAGTGTTCCTCTTTTTGTATGTGAGCTGCCACCACAACATGGCCACTGACAGGCAAGTGGTGCAGGTCCGTACCTGGGGACTGAACCTGGACTACCAAAGCAGAGTGTGCCAAACTTAACCACTAGGCCACCAGGGCTGGGCTAAAGACAATTGTTTTAAAACCGTTTTCTAATAAGCCTTCTGCAGTGATGGTTTCTGTCCATTTATCCTTTTCTCTTGAATAAGCCTTGTTTTCCCCATTTTTTGGTATTGTATGCCTTGTGATTTTTTGTTCAAAATTGGGCGTTGGATGGTTATAATATGGTAACTCTGAAAGTCAGATTCTGCTTTCCCAGGGGTTTGCTGTTTTTTCTGTTTGTTTTGCTTGTTGAAGGCCGTAGTAATCCATTTGTTTTGAGACTTTTCCAAGCTATTCCTTGTTGTGCATGCTCACTAAAGTGTCTGTTCTCTTAGCTCGTGTTCAGCTAATGTTTTGACAGATTTTCTTGAATGCCAGGAACTGAAACAAAGAAAAAAACAAAAGAAAGCAACCCCCAGGCATCAGCCTGAGGTGAAGACTTAAGGTCTTCTCAGGACTTTTCTGAGCATGCGTCTTGCCTGGGTATGCACAAGGCTTTCTGAAATCTTCCTTACACGTTTCTGCTTTTGAATGTCCTGATTTCCCTGATCACCCCACTTCTGCAGGCTTTAGATGGTCTGGTTTATGTCTGCACCTGGAATCTCTTGCTCTACACATCTGTTGGTTTGTAGTCTTGTTGGGGCTTTTACGAGCAGTGTCCACCACTTTTCCTGCCTGTGTTCAGAGTTATGCAAAATAGAGACAAATGAGTCAGTCCTTCAGGTCAGAACAAAACATACACAGTAATTTGCAAATAAGGTCTAGTCTGTTCCCTCTGGTTTGAGGAGGGGAACTGAACCACGTTGCCGCTGCTTGAGACTAAGAGGGCACTGTGCTGGGAGTGAGGGGAGTGAGGGCAAGTAAAAATGCTGCAACTCTGCCCTACAGTTTTGAAGATGGCTTCTTCTTGGTTGGGCATTTGCTTGGTTGCTGTAAACCTTTGATTGTTTTCCAGAGCTTCTACAGAATTGGTTCAGACAGCTTCTGGTTTTCTTGATGTTTTTGTAAGGGAACAAGAGCTTGGAGCTTCCTGGTCTGCCATTTTACTGATGTCACTCTCACCTTTTAAATAAACTTAGAAGAAAGCTCTGGTGTTTTTAATTTTTCACAGGTTAACCAGAAGGGCTCAGAGAAGCCACTTGAACAGGCCTTTGCAACAATGGTGTCTTCCTTGGCAAGTGGAATGATCAGGTATGTCACTGGGAATCTGCAGGTCTTTTCAGATCAGATGTGCACGTAGATGCATACATGAGTTCGTAGATCTAGCTAGGCATTATACATCAGCTTGTTTGTTTATTTCAGTACTAGATCAAAACATGATTTTGTTGGCTTGAAATTTTCTCTGGCATAATTTATATTGCAGAATAACTTCTGAACAGTCAGTTTTAATTCAAATTTTGTCAAGGTTTAGTCCTTGATTAAAACCTCCTCCTTGAGGCTTTGTGTCGCTCTGGCCATTAGGTCACACGTTTCACTTCCTCTTGATTGTTTGGTGTAGTGTCTGTGGTCCCAATCACCACATGAGCTGGAGCAATTTAATATTGCCTGGTGGCCTTGTCTGGAGCAGCTTTGCCTGTCCTGTGGTCACCAGGCAACAGTTGTAAGTTCTGTATAGCCTTGTCAGAAGAGGAGTGTCTAAAATATCAACAGTGGCCCTGTGGAAAGGTGCAAGGTAATGAGTCAGCCCATTTGGAGCTTTCTGCAGCGGGAAACTGGGGCAGGAGGTTGGGGTTTACTGTGGTAGGAAGTGGCCACAGGCATTGGGGGAAAACTTTCTAAAGAAGTGGTACTGGGTTATTTTGGGAGAAATTTTTTTAACCTATGGACAATTTTAAACGTACACAACAAATAGGATGATTATAATGAACCTTTGAGGAGGAATTTAAGTCTCTTTTTGTCCAGCTCAAAAGCTCTGGCAAATTCCTCTGATGCACACTTCATGAACATTTCCACCTTCGCACAGTGGAACCTGCCCACACACACTTTGGAGGACTCGGAGAACGGATTCCTAAGCAGGGTGTGCCTCAGAATCCTCAGAGGAACTTACTTAGAATATACCTCAGACCGAAAAATCAGAATGCCTGGGTTTGGAGTCTGGTGTGTATATTCTGGAGGAAGTTTGCTGGCTTCTCTGTACACCCCTGTGACCCTCTGCCCCTGAGGGTTTCCTTAGGTGTGCTTGCCTCCAGGTTGTCTCAAGTTTGCAGCAGCAGTTAACTTCGAGAAATTGAGGCGTAAGTCAGAGTCTAAAGGTGTGCCCTTTGTGTTCCAGGGGACTTGGGGGGCACCTACTGCCAGGGCGTGAACACCCCAGAGCTAGTGTTATTTCCCTTCCGTGAGCACTAAAGACCCCAGACAGAGGAGCGTGTTAAAAAGTGTATTTGAATACTTTTTTACTTAATATATATTCTGGCAGGGGGAAAAAAATCAGTCTGTTGGTTAAAGTGAAATCAAATGGTAGATTTATTGTCGTCTTTCAGATATCCTTTGGACTGATTCACTTTTTTGGTTTTTTAACCATTGTTACTCTGAGTGAATTAAATAAAGTTGATGGATTGGTGAATGACCAGAAAGAGAAAAATCACTTGGTTGCACTTCTGAGGAATGGTGGGACACGTTCGCAATGGAAAGTCACTGTTTTGGAAACTGGATGAAAAAATAAGATGTACAAGGTGGTCTGCTTCTAAGGGTTTCTTCCTTGAACTTTGGAAGAAGTAGACCTGCTGGGCCGGCGTTCAGAAGTAAAATAACACATTTAAATTCGTTTATCATCAAAATATAACTAGCTCATTCTTAGAAGAAAGAAATGTGATTTTAGAAGGATATAAGCTTAAGAATCCAAGTGCATATTTAGGTGCTAGTGAGCTACTTAAATTCTTGAGACAAGTCGAGAGCTGTTCTGGTCAGAGCACTGCGGAAATAGCTGCCGCACGGCCGCTTTTACTGGTGCTGTCTTCGAAAATGCTTCCCCTACTCCCAGTCCCAGCAACATCCAGCCTCTCCATTGGCTAACCGCTGTTTTTGTCCTGACTTCTTAGGACACCATTCTCACCTGAGATAGTCACTGAGGTGGTAGGAGCCCCTCTCAGCCTGCTTAGAAGCCCACACTCTGTTGATGCCCCTTCAGTGTTTTGGAGCCAAGGGAGTCACACGAGAGCAGACGCCTCATCTGAATTTTACTCTCTAGACGAGAGTGTAATGTCCTTCCAGTCCTCCCACTTGACTTGATCCCTGAGTAGGAAGTTGGGCAGGAGTGGAATATATGACAGTCTTCATGTATCCGTGATGCTCAGGTTCTCCGTATTCTTCCTTCCTTCCTTGACTTTCAGGAATTCGTTCATGATTTCTTTTCCCCTCTTAAGACGCAACATTTTTCAACTCATGATAGGACATCTTCATTGTTAGATGTGTTCTAACTTGGGGATTTGTGCCTCTGAAATATTAGATAACTGAAAACAACCCATTACAGATTGACCAACAAAATTTTTCTGCCACGTGTATGTGCAGTGTCTATAGATAGACAGGGAATTTTTTGTCAGGATGGACAGTAACTAACCAGAGGGGGACCATCCTACCTCTGTTCTTCTCACAACCCTTAGTACACAACAGACACTCAATCTAATCCTCCTTGGACTGAATCAAGTTTCACCATTTTGGACATTTTAACTGATTTGAAAAACAATGAAAAGGGACCCTGTTCTTGGCACATGGGAGTAAAGAGTAAATACATGCTAGATAGTCAATTGGACAAGGCTGCTTTATATTCATACCTAACTGCTGTACCTGAGCTCACTTCTCTAGCATTTTGCTGGGCCTCTTCTCTACTCCCGTCTCAGGGCTTCTAGAACAACACGTGAAGAGGAGAGGGTGTGTGTAGTGGTAAATTCAGAGTGAAGGACGCTCCGGTGTTCCCAAGAAATATGTATGCTCTGATATAAACAGGAAAAATCAGCTTATGAACATATTAATAGAAGGAAAATGAATAATCTGGTCAGTTTCTGAAAGTCTTCTCTTTTCGTAGATATGTTGCCTTTGACTTCCATAAGGAATGCAAAAATATGAGATGGGATCGACTGAGTATTTTATTGGATCAAGTAGCAGAAACACAAGATGAATTAAGGTAAGCTATATTATTTCCTTATGGAGGTCGAGGGAAGAGGTATGTGTGTATATTAATCATTTATTCGTTATCTAGCAGACTTACAAGTACAGTTCATTGGGTTGACAGCACATTTTATACTATTATTTTTAAAGTGTTTTTTTATTGGAAAGATGAGACTTAGTAATTTTAAAATATTTTAAAATTCTTAATAGCTATCCAAGGCCAGGTATTTTCATATTTTTATGAATTATCTTCTACACGTTTACAAAGTTTTACATAATTGAAGTTGGTTTGCTACTGTTTTATATTCAGTTGTTTTCACTAAACAGATATTTTCTCATTAGCCTACCTAGTCTTTGTAATGATGGTGGGTAATGGCTTTTCTGTATTCGTTGTGATATAGTAGAGTTTCAATTAAATGCTCTCCTTACAGTGACCATCCGGTTTGTTTCCTTTTTTCTCCTGACCATCAAAGTGCTGCAGTGAATCACTGGGTGTATATATTATTACTTCTTTTAAAAAAGTTCCTAAAATAAATTCTTGAGAGCAGGATTAATGGATCACAGGATCTGGATATCTTTACGGTGCTTTCTCTGTGTGTTTACTTATCTACCGTATTGGTTCACAGGTTTACTGTACTCTATGCGTATGTCAGTCTTACTTATTTTAAAGCCAGAAGAAGGAGTCTATGAAGGAGTCTATAAACTATTCTATCATTGTGTTCCCCCTGTGTGTGGTCATAACTCTGGCAAGCCAAATGCACTTTTTAATTTTAGTTACATAGTAACATAGTAAAACTTCTCCTATAGACATTTGCTCAGTTTTGTAAAATATGTTTTTATACATATTAAGTAATCAGCTACTGTTAGTTAAATCTGCTTTGTTTTTCTCTGAGGTTTTGTCCTGAACATAGCTAGTGAAGGGGCTTGACCTGTATCATCATTGGCTGGGCCTGGCACACTGTCGGAGGGCTTGGTTCCTTGGGTTCACCCGTTAATTGCTGCCACACAGGTGTGTCAGAAGGAAGGACTGACACCGGAATCTGTGTCTGTTGCCTCTCATTGTGTTCCACAGGGAAAGTAGAGCTTTCACCAGTGACTTTCAGATGACCTATCTGGACATTTTTTTCCCAAGAGTTTTTGGGGAAGTGGAAAGAATCTGGGCTTTGGGGGTCTGACACATCTCATTTTGAAATCTCCTTTTGTCTCTTATTAACCATGTGACCCAGGGGCAGGCTAGTTATCTTCAAACCTTGGTTTCTCCATTTGTAAAGTAGGGATGGTAATAATACCTACCTCATAGACTTATTGTATAGTGTAAGAAATGATATTTATAAATTATCTACTACTTATTTTATAAATATTAATGGGGGGCCAACACCCACATGCATTCATGCACACACGTGTATAAACACCAACTCTAAATGAACGTCACCAATTCTGCACAAACCTCATAGAGATTTTTAGTCTTAACACATTTTTTTGGCCCTTATTTTAAGGTCATGATGTTTATTTAGCCTTTGGTGAAATCTATTGCATTTCCTCCCTTTTTTTTGATTTTGGGGAATAACTGCAATAAAATTAATATTATCTAGTGTTCACTGTGTATGTTCTGTCCCATACTCTCTGCCAAGTACTTTATGTGTATTATGCGTTATCTCAGTTAAAGCTTAGAGCAGCCTGAGTGTGGTGCTGTCACCTCTACTTTGTGGATGAAAAAACAAGCTCTGAGAAGTTAGGTTAATTATTTAAAGTTATGCAGCTGGTAAGTTGCCTAAGGAGCTGAGGCTAGCAAACCAATTGTTTGTTGCCAGATTCCATGCTCTTCACTGCCACTCTGTGTGTTGTCAGATTTTCGTGTTCATAGAATTATCTGAGGAGATGGTTAAAACTGAAGGAAACGTGGGAACTGGTAATGATGATTGGCTCCAGTGCAAACATCTGGGTGGTTAAGGGAAGAAAGGCAAACTGAGTTTTCAAATAATACCCTATTGTACCTTATAAGTTTTGTATTATTTGCATATGTTACCCATTTTAAGAAAGGATTTAAAAATATTTTTACTGCACAATATCCAACACTTGCTTCACAGTGTTCTCAGTTTATCTCAAAGCCAGCCATCCTCATTTGTACCAGAAAGCTCAGGGAGTTCTGATACAGGTAGTTCAGGGACTGTGCTTGGAGGAATCCTGATATTTGGGACATAGGTGGAATAATTATTTCAAAGGAAGTCCTCTTCTGGCCTTAGGGAAACATGACTCTTGTCCATAGCAACGCTTAGAACAATCCTAACCTCTGCTTTTTCATGTCTCTTGGGTCAGGTGACCTCTGATGCTACAGTTGTTTTTGGATGGGGGGCTGTCTTGCCTCCCACACTTCTTTTTTGACCTATGGTAATCAAATATACTTGGACCGTACATTTCCTAGCTGACTTTTTCTTTTTTAAAGATTGGCACCTGAGCTAACAACTGTTGCCAATCATCTTCTTCTTTTTTTTCTCCCCAAATCCCCCCAGTACATAGTTGTATATTTTAGTTGTGGGTCCTTCTAGTTGTGGCATGTGGGACGCCGCCTCAACATGGCCTAATGAGCGATGCCATGTCTGTGCCCAGGATCCGAACCTTGGGACGCCAAAGTGGAGCGCACGAACTTAACCACTTGGCCACGGGGCCAGCCCCTCCTGTCTGATCTTTTAATTTGCCGGTTTTCATAATGTTACTGATACAAGACCTCTGTTGTAAGAGGAATGTTCTTAGTAGATTTGAATGAGTTTGGTATGAGAGTGTTTAAACAAATATGTTTTAGTTATTTTCTAGTGGACCCTGTTGGCAAGGTGGTGACAAACCAGGAAGGCGTGTTCCGCAGCAATTGCATGGATTGTCTAGATAGAACCAACGTGATCCAGAGTCTGTTAGCTCGTCGTTCGCTTCAGGCCCAGCTTCAGGTACAAATTCTTCTTTTTTTATATTAAACAAACAGTGTAACAAAAGTTAAAGAACCTTCACCTTAAAAACCAATAACCAAAAACATTCAGATTCCCCCTTCTCTAACCCAAGTCTTTGTTTTTGTGTCTTGCCGTCCATGGGTGTCCTCCTTTTCCATAGCCATGGTCAGTACATGTATGCACAGTTTTTAATTTTGCCATTTTCCTTTAGCATTATACATAATCATAGTTTTTTGTTTTGTTTTGTTTTTGAGGACGATTAGCCCTGAGCTAACATCTGCCACCCATCCTCTTCTTTTTTTTGCTGAGGAAGTCTGGCCCTGAGCTAACATCCGTGCCCATCTTCCTCTACTTTATACATGGGATGCCTACCACAGCATGGCTTGACAAGTGGTGCTAGGTTCGCACCCGGGATCTGAACCGGCAAACTCCAGGCCACCAAAGTGGAACATGCGAACCTAACTGCTGTGCCACTGGGCCAGCCCCATAATTATAGTATTTAAGAGTTGCATTGTTGTGTTATAATTTACTAAGCCATGTAGGTTGCTATGTTTTTGGCTTATAAATAACGCTATAGAGAATATATCGTTATATATTAGAATTATTAGCTTGAATTATTTCCTTTGGGTTAATTCCTGAAAGTAGAATTATGGGATTAAAGAGAATATATATTTACTTTCCGAGAGAGTCATACCAGTTTACACTGACACCAGCCAGTGGTGATAAGTCAATCCATTGCATTGAAGTTTTGCCCCATTAGATATTTTTATTTAAGACTTTTTTTTCTGTCTTAGTAGTACAAAGTACTACCTCAAGGTTGTTTTAATTTGCATCTCTTTTATTACTGGCAAAGGTTATTAACTCCCAGGTAAAAAGTTTGTGACACAGCTTTGCTTTACACTAAGGTTGTGCTCTTAAGAAAAATAGATACAAATGTTTTCTTCTGTTTATCCTTGGAATTAAAAATATGTAGAGTCCAGATTTCCAGAGCACATTGGCATTTGTTGTGAGAGGCAAACAAAGTGCACCCCATGTGGTTTCCTGCCTAAATAATTAGTAAGCATTCACTGTGGTTTATGACAATTTTATGGTACCAGGAAGGAATTATGGAGGTCAAATACCTCCTCTAGAATGAATTGTCCTGGAATCCTAAAGTGGCACATGCTGAAGCATGTTCCCTGTGTGAGCGTTCTCCAGTTTGTATTGTACTGTGTCCTTGTCAATCTGCTGGATTTACTTTAGTGTATTTTTCAGTAGACACACTATTAGGAATGGTTGTTTCCAAGTTTGTTGATTAACAAAAACCTATTTAAGTAGGTTCTGTAATCTGTATCTGTTTTACATGCTAAATATAGTATAAAACTGAACCAACCTTCAGAGAGTCTTTGGGCAGGAACCTCTCTAGCATCAGTGCCGGCTAGTGTGGGGACTCCAGTTGTGCCTTTCTGCCTCCGAGGAGGACAGTTTTTCGCAGCCAAAGGTCATTGAGAGTGGATCCTGTGCTGTGTCTGAGGGTAGGAGTGCCCCATTCTGAGGTCGAGAGAGTGTGGTATCACCTGAGGTGAGCAGTGAAAATGATGGTTCTGAGAGGATTGAGGGTCTAAGACAAAGGCCAAGGCAGGAGTTCTTAATCTGATCAGTGAACCCCAAAGGGGGGTCCATAGGGTGATTGAAGATGCCCAGGAATCTTCTGAGATTACATGCAAAGGGCTGTGCACACACACAGCTTATGTGGTGGTAGATATGTAGCATTCATCCTATTCTCAAAGGGCCCCGGGATAGGGAGTAAGTTTGGGGGCGAGGAAGTCTGGGGATGCTGAACTGTGAAGTAGTTGAGGGCTGAAGGCAGTGGAGGCTTTGGGGGTGGCAGGGGAGGAGGGAGTCATGGCTGGAATCCTGCAGCAGCTTCCACTTCTGCCCTTTTCCTTCCCCTCTGCCCCTCTCCCTGAGTACAGACATACCTACCTGTTCCTCGGGTGCTGGGCTCAAGGGAGAGAAGGGGCTGTCAGGAAGGGGGCCCTCAGGTAGGATTTGCAGTCGGGCCTGGGTGGGCGAAGGGTGAGGTGAGCTAGGAGAACGGGTCTCCTACCTGCAGCCGGCAGCTGGGAACCACAGGGTACGACTTGGGGGCTGTCTGCTCTTTTGCCTTAAATCACGTGCGCTGAAATTTTACACACCAACATGGGTGTGCTTCTTATTCCAGAGACTAGGAGTTTTGCATGTGGGACAAAAGCTTGAAGAACAAGATGAATTTGAGAAGATTTACAAAAATGGTAGGTAATTTCTTAAAAGGGCAAAGTTACTCAAATTTTGAAACAAATTAATATTTTGTATTTAGATCGCTGGTTGTCATTTTAATCATTATCAGCTGATTTTTGCTTTTTTCACAGCCTGGGCTGACAACGCAAATGCTTGTGCCAAACAGTACGCGGGGACTGGTGCCTTGAAGACGGACTTTACCAGGCAAGCCATGCTTTCAAAATAGCATTCCAGACCGGTGGTTCACAGTTGTGGTGCATGGCAGAATCACTTGGGAAGCTTTCATTCAGCAGCAACAGTAACAGCAAACACCAGCATCTGGGCATCATTTCAGACCAGTGAAGTCTGGATTGCTGGGAGATGAGGCCCAGGCACCGGTGGGTTTTTAGTCTCCCTGGGTGATTGTGACGCACAGTGAGGGTAGAGAACGACAGCTCTTCTGTTCTTCTCAAAACGTACTGTGCGCCTGACTCACCCCAGGCAGATCGAGCAGGTCTGGGGCAGAGCCTGAGAGTCTGCAGCTCCAAAAAGCGCCCAGGTGGTGCTGATGCTGCTTTCAAGGACCACACTGGGTAGTGAGAGGTTAGAATGTTTTGCATTTGTTACAGATGTGATTGGGTCTTTTTCTGCTATATGGGTGCCTTGGATGCAGAATAAGATTTCTAGTCTTTTTGCTGTTTCATACCACTTAACGTGGGCTATGTGCTTCTCTTCTTATTTCTTGTCTTTGCAACTGAAACTGAGTGTTTTTCTTCTTTGTACCTTCTTTGGTAATATTTTACGAAGAAAATATGTGTTTCTTGGATCTACTAGTGGTTTCTTTTGTGAAGTGTCTCCTTTATATTTTCAGAGATGGTTTTAAAAATCTTTGTAACTCACTTATCCTCATAGCACATACTTATTGGCCATAAACCAGTGTGAGAATTCAATATCAAAGATGTAACTCAAGACTTAACCTCTTTTAACCAGAACTGGGAAGAGAACTCAGTTGGGACTTATAATGGATGGATGGAACTCACTAATACGGTATTATAAGAACAACTTTTCTGATGGATTTAGACAAGTAAGTTTGTATTTGATGCTAATTTTTGGTCATTAGGTGGCTGTATCTTTGCACTGTTCCTCAGTAATGTAATCACCTCTAGTTTGGGGAGTTATTAATTTTCCTCTTTCTTTTCTAGGATTCAATAGACTTATTTCTTGGGAACTATTCTGTGGATGAATTAGAATCTCATAGTCCTTTAAGTGTTCCAAGGGATTTGAAGTTCCTGGCTGTAAGAAACCTTTATGTTTTTCAAGTTGTTAAAATCCTCGTGTCTAAAGGTATAGATGGTGCCAACTCCCCTTGATTTTAAAACATTGTATGTTGTTCTAAATGGAATATAAATACTTGTTTCCCCAAGGAGACTCTCGTTCAGGGAGAGGAGTGAGGTAACTTTGGAGGTTTGTTTTCTTTCACACTTCACTCTCTTTCACACATCCTTTTTATGTGTGAACACAAAAGCAATGGGAATATGGAAGGTTTCTCATTTCAGTAAGACTCCACTGCCCTTACGTTCCGGGATTGCTAGAGGCAAACTTGTAACGTGGAAGGCGAATATATTTTTGACACTTCTCTTCTTTTTGACTCCTCTGTTGATAAGACTTTGCAGGAGCCTCTCTGGGGTCTCGTTCCAGTGGGCAAAGTGTCCTGGAATGCAAGTGGGGCTTAGTGTTCTGGGTTCTCATCTGGGTGCTCTCCCTACACTCAGCCCTCCTTGGTTTGGAGCACAGCCATGCTATTTCAGCTCTTACCACTTAACCAATCTGAAGATTGGGTAGTCATGATTGAACCCCTAAAGGGTGATGTTTTGTTGCAAAAAGTATTAGATTGCAGAAGAGTTTTATTCTTTTTCAAGCAAAGCATGCACAACTGATTCTGTAACCACTGATTAGCCTTCTTAAACGATGGTTTCTCTTCCCATTTTCTTTTCCAGTTGCCCATTATCATGGTGGTCGCCTTTTCCATGTGCATTATCTGTCTGCTGATGGCTGGTGAGTCTGCTCTGATTTTACTTCTTACGTTCATTTCTTAGAATGTGGCACTTTCTTCTACAACATCTTGAGTTTTTGCGTCTACTCACTACTTGACGTTTCCCTATTAAATTTAATGAGTATAGTGAGCAGAAGAAGTTAGCCAGAGGTAACAAGAGGAAAAAATACACCCGGTAGCTTGATGAATATTCTTTTTCTTCACTTAAGATTTAAAAATGTTTTTTCTTATTACCAAAGTAATTCATAGTAATTATAGAAAATACAGTTAGGCAAAAAAGAAGAAAATATTTTCATCCTGTCTTCTAGAGATAAGCTAACTACTCTTAACATTTTGATGTTTTAATCTTTATAAGTGTGTGTGATTTTTTCAAAAGTGAGATATTATACATTTTTTTGTAATCTCTTTTTTTTACTGGGCAATATAAACATTTTCCCATGTTCTTTATTTTTAATGGCTGCAAAGTATTCCTTTTATGAGATCTTCAGTTTACTTAAACAACCACCTATTTTTGGACAAATAAATGTTATTAATAGAATGATACGTTACTTATTAAATTTTAATAGATTGAGAGCAAAATTGCCTAAGGACCTGAGCTATTAAGATCTTTACTGGTTTTCTTTTTTCTCTCTCTGTTTTCCTGTTCCTAAGTTAGTGAACGTTTAAGATTAAAGTGTCTCCGTGACTTACCGTCCAGCCCTGGGAGCTTGAGTCTGTGACTTGGTCGTGCTGCTTTCGAGGGGCAGCCTTAGGCACTGTGGAGGGAGGGGCGCCTTTCTCCATCCTCTGTCCTGAATTCCTTGGGCTGACATTTCTCTGCCTGTGTGAATTCCACCCATCCTCAGGGCACCATGCAGCTCCTCCCCTCTCACAACGTGTCCCTTTCTTCTCCCACACAGACGTCCTCTCCCCGTTCCTGATCTCCAGGGCACTTCCTGTACCTATAGCACTTCCTCTTGTAACCTCATGAACACCTAGGGGTTTCTTTTTCAGAGGCAGTGTACTTCTTTGGTATCCCCAACATACCCAGTGTGTATTTCTCTGTGTGTGGTAATGATTTGCATACTCATTTGTCTTTCTCACTGAATCAGCAGCTTTTTGAGGGCGGAGACTGTGTCTTACCCACTTTTTTATCTCCTGTGTCTGGGACATAGTAAGCGCTCAGCAAAATCTTGCTGAATTAAAGACTCTTATTCCACCCCCACACCCCCACGCTACTTCTGCCGCTTCTTGAGGGGAGGCTCACTACTGTTCAGGTCTGTCATCCCCTCGGTGTTCAGCACTGTACACTGTCATGACAGGGGGCAAGGAGCCATCCTATTGTTACTCTAGAGCAGGGGCGTAGCAAACTTTTTCTATAAAGAGCCAGGTAATAAATATTTTAGACTTTGCAAACTACATATAGCCTCTGTTGCACATTATTTGTTTGGTTTTGTTAACAACTTTTTAAAAACGTTAGGACCATTTTTACCTCACAGTACAAAAGCAAGCTGAGGGCTCCAGAGTACAGGAATTGCTGTGTGGCATGACTGCGGGTCCCGTGGCAGCTCTGGGGCAGGAAAGAAGAGGACAGGGCTAGCCAGCATGTGCTTCTCATGACTCCTCAGAGGCCACGCTGGTCTCTTCACTCCCTAGATCCTCTGACTTCTTTCTTTAAAACACTGCCCAGGGGATGCCGTTTTCTGGGAGCCGCTCCACTATTGAATTGGTTAGTTTTGTTGTTGTGACCTGTTCTATGTTTTCTTGACTGTAGACTCACATTTCCCTGTAGAACCTCTGGAGAGGCAGGAACGTCAAGACAGAGAGCTCAGCCCTGACAGATGGACGATTCCTTTAGGGGGCTTCCCAGGGCAGGCTTGCGAGCAACTGCCTCTCTTCTTTGCCCAAGAAGAATTTTAAAACTCAGAGCTGTGAAAAGTAATAATTATGCAAATTTGGGTGTGTTTTTGAGTAGAAAGAGATTAGATGCTGTGGATGGGAACATATCAGTTAATTGTAAAATAATGAGCTTTGTGATATTTAGATATGATAATGTCTGATTTCTAGCCCCAACTTTGGTGTTTAAAGGAATAGGAAATAAATGCAGCATGATCTCTGACAGCTGCTTAGGAAAGAGTCTAGACCTGATGTCTTTCCTAGCACGCTCTCTTGTTGCCTCTTGGCCTCTGCACGTTTTCCCTGTCTGCAGTTGAGGCCAGTACTGTTGCAGGAGAGCAGCCACACTGGGTTCAACTATTCAAGGAGCAGAACAAAATAGATCTTTTCCCACTGGCCTGCTAACCTTCATGAACTCTAGACTTTGAAACAAATGCCTATCAGGAGAGCTGTGCTGTGTTATTAAAATATATTATTGAGTTTTGTTTTATACTCTTGACTTTAATACATAACTTTTCTGAAGCATGTATATTTTGCAAAGTTGTTTTTTGTGTAGGTATTTTATGTAGCTAATATCTGTCATAGATAGGACTGTGAACTAAACTATTAGTAATAGTTTCTTATAATATTAAAGTATACAATCTAAAAGTAGCAATTATTGTTTGTGTGATAAAGCATGAAATAGTGTTGTCAAGTTGTTCTCAGAGTGTGGCCTCTGGACCAGTAGCCTCAGCATTATCTGGGAACTTGTTAGAAATGCACATTCTTGGGCCCCACCCCAGACTTGCTGAATCAGAAACTCTGGGGTTGGGCCCAGCACTTGGTGCTTTATCAAGCAAGCCCAGGAGAGGATTCTGATGCTAGCCAGAGTTTGAGAACTGCTGGTTTGAATCTCAGTTGAGAGGTTCTTGTATTTTTCCTACAGATGTGCTAGTAAACTTTAATGTTGTGAAGATGTGCTCAATGGCTGAAATTGAATCTGGTATCAACAAAATGACTTTTATTTATCAACTCTTTTTTTATATCAACAGGTGACACTTGGACAGAAACACTGGCCTATGTGCTCTTCTGGGGAGTTGCAAGCATTGGAACATTTTTTATTATTCTTTACAATGGCAAAGATTTTGTTGATGCACCTAAATTGGTCCAGAAAGAAAAGATAGACTGAATTTGTGTCTGTGGAAAGCGGCTTGGCTTGGAAGATTCCATTATGCAGAACTGGAGTCTTTACTGACCCGCTTTCCACATCAGCCTGAGGTCTTCTTAAAGCCTTTATCCAAAAGCACATTTTGTGCTGTGTGGGGTGATGACTTAGAATTGATCTGATGTTACTGTCTTGGTGATCTCTTCACTATTGGGATGGTCATATTTATAATTTGAAGCTGTTCTATAATTAAAGTGTAACCTGAGTTCATCTCACAGAATGGAAGAAATCTATCTATTCATTGTCAGTTTAATCAACGGTTGCAGAATAAGTAATATATTTAAAAAATCTAGCTTCTTTCATTATTTGAAACAGTAGAATTATTTTTCTAGCTCAGTTTCGTTATTGTTGATGAAGAAGCAATCGCTGTCAGCAAGCATACTTTCCCACACATCTTTGGACTTTTCTTAAAAGTTTAATGTTAAGCTAACTCTACTCTGTTTATAAAATGTAAGTCTTTACAGACATCCAGAAGTTTGACGAAAGTCTGTGACTTCACGCTCGGGAGGAGGAGAATGGGAGTTGGTGTGCTTCTGAAGGTCCGTGTGGGCGGCCTTAGGAGTTGGGGCAGCTGGAACTGCTGCAGTCAGACCAGCAGTTGAAGTGTGAGGAAGAGGTTAAATATACTTTATCTTTTTTAAAAGATATAAATGGAATCAAAGAATGTAAAGCCTATCTCTTATGCTAAAGGTCCAAAGCTGCCTCTGTTTTAGGGATTGCCCCATGTGGGAATTTCGCACCCTTGGGTGGTCAGCTGCGTCCTCCCAGACGTTTTGGCGTCTTTAGGGGTCGTTCCTGGAGCCCGCAGACCCCCGAGAGGGGCCATGCTGGATCTGGGACTGCACCTGGAGGCAGCAGCTGCTCTTCCCCACGTGGCTCTGTTGATGCTCTTCGCGCGGTGAAGGTTTTGTTAGCTGTCAGTAAGTGTGTCTGAAATTTAGTGCTTCCAGGAAGTTACAGTTCTCCAAATCAAGGACCAACTTCAACTTTAATTTATGTGCAAAAACAAACCTGAGAAATATGCTTTAGAAGCTGTGCATAGTTCTAAGTCGGACTGTATATTCAAATTGTAATTATGAGGTTTAAATAGTAGAGAAGTATGTAAGGTAGTATAATTGCCACTATTTTAAAACAGTTCAATTAAATACTGCTACAATATTGGTGTTGTGCTTGAAAATATGTACAGTTTTTTTCGATAGTAATACCATATGTTGTCCTTAAATATCTCTAAAAGCGCCTTTATTTCAACATTACTGTTTTTTCAACATTATCTTTTATAAACATTAATAAGAGTTGTTGCTTTTAGAAACTTCAAACGAAATAATAGATGGAAAACCCTCTGTAGCTTAAAACCAGTCATTAAAACTCACAATAGGGTAAGTAATTAGAACTACCTGTTCTTAACATGTAAATAAGCATAATTTGTTCCAAAGATGAAATATTGAAACTTAGGTCATGTCTGCTGTATTGTATTACTCAGATGCTACTGGGCATTTCACATTAAGAACTTATTTCAACAACTACAACAAAGACCAAATCTGAACTGCTGATGCGGCTGCTTTGCAGTGAATGGACTAATGTTGTATGTTAGATCTTAAAGTATCAATATTTCAGACCCTGCAATGATTTTATTTCTGAATTCATGTACTGTACATTCATAAGTGAAAATAAAATGTCATATTCTTTTCTAACTGCTGTTGGTGTCATTCCTGTACTTTGTTTGAAAAGGATGTTCATTTTTATTTTAGAATTTTAAAAATCGTGCAAAGCATTGCCTGATCATTACAGAAAAATTAGACAATATAAGTAAGCAGGAAAATTAATAGCTTCTGAAATCATCTTCTTTGGTTATGATCACTTAAGAAATTGTGTTTATCCTTGTAATTATTTGTTAGTTATAAATAAAACCAGGGAAATATTCAGTAAAGTATAATGTCCATTAAAAGATGTCCCCTGCCCTCCCACCTCCAAAGTATAATTTGTTTTTCAAAATGATACAGGTCTCAACTGAGAAGAGAGACAGTATTGCTTGTTAGGGAATGTTCTCTCAGACCATGGGAGGGTGTCAGCGTGTGGGAAGTGCTGATGTAGACGGCCTGGCACCTTGGAGACCCTCACGCGCGTGGGAGGTGAGGTGGAATTCCTTGGAAGTGGCAGCCAGGGCATGTCCTCCCCTCACGAGCTGTGCGGAACTGCCCTGGATCGCATCGTGCTCGTCTGCTGTTGGCTGTCTGCTCGTAGCCACACAGCACCCACCCCTTACACGCACTGGCAAAGAGGCGCTGGCCGAGTCTTCCTGCAAAGGGGTTTTCAGTAATTCTCTGCCACCACCCCTCCTCGTGACCGTCTGTCCTTCCCTCTGGATACACTAACAAGTGTTCTGTGCCTGGCGATCTCTAACCCCTTCTTTCCTGCGTAAAAGATAAGCTATGCTTCTGATGGCCTGATAATACTTTAGTATGAATGAGATTTAGTCAGTATGTTATCTAAGTCATCTCTTTGTGCTCTTAGTCTTTTATGTGTAGCTACAAAATGAAAAGCTTTGTCCCATTCAGGGTTCAGTGCCCAGGGGTGGGAGTAGGGGAGAGGGTTAATGGTAGGGATGATCCCCAAAGTCATTTGATGCAGATTCAACAGTCCTGATGGAGTAGGATTCACTTTTTTTGTTAGGACTAGAGTTGGCTGAATGTGACAAACCCAAAGCCCAAATAAGAGGGAAGGAAGTGTGTGGTAGGGAGGGGTGTCATTGGGGGAAGTGGCTTAAATAAATAAGGGTTTTTGGGTTTTTTCCTCCAGCTTGCCTCAGAGTCCTGATGTCAGGAGAAATTGTCCTAAGACAGATAAATTATGATAAATCTTAAAAATATTATGTTCCTTGCCACTGGGCCTCTCCAATATGGCAGCTTGGTTCCTCAAAGCCAGCAAGATGGAAGTCATAGTCTTTTATAACCTAATCTCAGAAATGTCATTCCATCACTTTTGCCATATTCTGTGCATTAAAAACAAGTTACTAGATTCAGCTCATTCAAGGGGAGGGGGGATTACCCTGGGGGCATGAATACCAGGAGGAGGGGATCTCTGGGGGTCGTCTTAGAAGTCGGCTATACGACCAGTAAGAGAAAAATCCAAAGGCATGATTCTGAGCTAGTGCTGTAGGGAATGGGGGGGCCTTCTGCAGGAGCTGGGCTCTCGCTAGGACCCAGGCGCTCTGGTTCTCTAATGCTGTGTAGCTGGTTCTCTAATGCTGTGTAGCTGGTTCTCTAACGCTGTGTAGCTGGTTCTCTAACGCTGTGTAGCTGGTTCTCTAACGCTGTGTAGCTGGTTCTCTAATGCTGTGTAGCAAATTAGCCCAGAAGTGCATAGAACAGTGATTTGTTTTGCTCACAAAAAATAATGCTGTTTGGGCAGGGCCCAGTAGGCATTGCTCATCTCTGCTTCTCTTGACATCAGCTGTGTGGCTAAAGGCTGGGGCCTAGGATCAACAGAAACTTGCTCACGCATGTGAGAGAGCGGGGAGAGAGGAAGAGGAAGCAGGAAGAGGATGGGGAGAAGAGAGAGCAAGCACGCAACAAACTCCCCATCCAGGCAGCTCCCTGAGTGCCCTGGGGCGGTGCTGCTCTACCCAAAACTAGCTCCCGGCTCCCTGCCCTCTGGGAGGAGTGGAGCCTGCCCTCTGGGAGGAGTGTGCTGGATAGGTCTACAAGTATTTCTCCCAGTTTTTGGCTTGTCTTTGCATTTTCTTGTAGTGACTTGATAAAGGAGTGTACAATTTCAAAGGTGTTGAATTACTAGTATTTTCCTAGCACCATTTCTGCTCAACTCTACAGAACACATTTCCACATAGTTTTGCTTTTTCACTTTTAGGTCTTGTTTCCATCTAAGACTGACTTTGGAGTAAGGAAAAGCTCTGTATCAATCAAGAAAGGTCAGATTATGCTGTGGTAACAAATGATCCCCAAATCTAAACAGCTTAAAAAAAAAAAGGCTTATTTCTCACTCATTTGGCAATTGTGTATATCCTCGAAGGGTTGGCTGCAGCTCTGTTACATGCCATCTGCATTCTGGGACCCCGTGTGATGGAACAGCTTCTCTCTGGAGCATTGCGAGTTGTCCTGGCGACAAGAGAAGGGAGAAGTTTCTGCTTGAGAGGGACAGTCTCTTCTGTTCACATTTCATTGGTCAAAGCAAGTTGTGTGGCCAAACTTGAAGTAATTGAGGCAAGAGAATGTACTCCTCCCCTGAGGGGTGGCAGTGTCTGATAGCATCTGACACAGTCCAGTTTTCTTTTTGCTCATATGGTTAATGGGTTGCTGAGAACCTTCCTGAAGCCCTCGCTCCTGATCTGCGGTGCCACCGCTGTCGCACATCAAGTTCCCCTCCACTCGTGGGCGTTTGGGCTTTCTCTTTGGTCCCACTGGCCTGGGTGTTTTCACTGCCCAGAACTCATCCTCACGCAGCCACATCTTGCAGGATGGCCCTGGCTCTGCCATGAGCTCCTCAGTCTGTTCACCAAAGCATTTTCCTGAGTGTGTTTTCGATTAGCATGAGTTCTCCTGTATGTTCGTAGTTGTTTTTTGACAAGGATCTGTGGTAAGAACTGTGTGGAAACATTGGATCAAACAAAGTGAAAAAGTTGTCTAAACTAATTATCAGAGGTTTGAAAAATGACTTTCTTAGAGGGGGTAGACGGAGTGCGGTAGCACCCAAACTTTTTCATCTATGGAGTTTCTTATTCCTGGAGCATCTCACAGGACCAGTCTTCTTTGGAATTCATTTTGGAGAAAGCGAACTTGGAAATGAACACTACAGCATCTCAGCTAGAAAACATGGGCTCTAATCTATTGAACCTCAGTTGAGTGTTGCACCTGATGGTCTCCTAACTAGAAATTCTCATCCATATGGCAATTCCCTGAGATCCATGCACACACCTGCTGAGACCCCCAGGTAGATCCGTAGGTGGAGCTCTTCCCTGATGTCCAGCTCTCATCCTTTGTGCTGGGCGTTGTGCAGAGGCTCCATGAATGTGATTTCACTGGAGGGGAGGGTGCAATTAAGGAGTTGTGACATGTTTAATTGTTACAGTGAATGCCCTGGTCCCAGGAGAAGTAGCTAGATGGCCTGTTCTTAGCACTTCCCTTGATAGATTATTCTGAGCATGAGTTTTTGTTTTAGCCAAAGGTCCAGGTGTTCAACTTCTTCCTTCACCACTTTCAGTGATGTCTGCCTCTTGCCTGTTGACTATTCTAGCTGCACAAAGCTAAAGTATCACCCATTAAAACATCATGGGACATTTTATGTCCTAAATTAAGCTCCTATTAGAGTTGAGTTTAAACATAGATTCTGAGGTTAGGAAAAGGAGAAAGTACAAGTTGTAAGACATGTTGAAGAGAATTTAAGATGTCTTCTCTGAGCTTCTGGGACCACACATTCTTCTGGGTTCTGTCCAACTTTATTCACAGCTCCATTCTTTACCCTGTCCTAGTTATCTGTTTCTGAAAATCATCTCACAATGTTATGAGTCAGGAACTGGACATGGCTCAGTCGGGTGATTCTTCTGCTCCAAATGGCACTGATATAACGTTACTCAGTGGTATTCAGTTGACAGATGGGCTGGTCTGTCTGGTTCGCACTGGTACGTTACAAGGATGGCTGGGAGGTGGACTCCTCTGGCTTTGCAGCATGGCAGCCTCAGGGTAGTTAGACTTCACACATGGTGGCTCAGGGCTGCCAGAGCGAGTGTTCCAGCAAACCAGGTGGAAGCTGCATGACCTTTTATGACCTAGCCTCGGGTGTCAAATGTGTTCCTTCTGCCATATTCTGTTGGTTGAAGCAGTCACAAGCCCACTCAGATTCAGGAGGAGGGGACACAGACCCCATCTCTCAATGGGATAGATGGAGAAGAAGTTGGGGCTACGTCTGAACACATGTTGAAATTTTTGTAGGACTTGCTCCCGAGCCCTCTTCTCCATGTACACACTTACCCTGGGTGACGTCCGTTAGACCTGTGGCTTTAAATAACATCTCTATGCTGATGACTCCCAAATTTATATCTCCAGCCCAGACCATTCTCAAAGCTCCAGATTCTTATGTTCCAGCTGCTTACTGGATATTCCCATCTGATTCACAGACAGCTCAAACTTAACAGTCAGACAGAGCTCTTGATTCATACTCTGCAGACTAGTTCCGGCCCCAGTTTTCCCCATCCCAGAAATTGCCACGAGCCTCCACCCGCAAAGTCCAGCATTTCATTCCTCTCCTTCCCTCAACCGTGCATTCAGTGTGTAAGCAAGTCTTGGTGACTCTCTTCCCCAAAATATAACTCAAACCCTATTTCTCTCCATCTATTTCCAAGTCCACGCCACCCATCTTTCCCATGGACTTAGTGAAGCAGCTCCCGGAGTGATTTTCCAACTTCCCCATCTGCACTGCTGTCCAATCCATTCTCTACAGCTACCAGTGATCTCTCAAGTGTAAATCAGATCGTGCAGGGTCCCACATTAAACCCTCAGTGGGGTTCTGTTGCTCTTTGAAGAAAATCTAAGCTCCTTGCTGTGGCCTACAAAGCTTCATATGGCCTGGCCTTTGCCCACTCCTCCAAGCTCACCTGTGATTGCTTTCCTCCCCATTCCAACCACAGGCCTCTTTCTCACCTCAGGGCCTTTGCACTTGCTGCTGCCTCTGCCTGGATAGACCTTCCAGCAATTCCAATAACTGGTTCATTATTCTCCTTCAAAATTCAGTCTACAAAGCTCCTCCTTTACTGTCCCTCTCACATTATGTCTTGGCCCATTTCTTTCTTAGAAACCATCACAGTCTGTAATCATCTCATTTGTTAGCTATCATTGTCTCTCTTCCCTTCCAGAATGTAAGTGCCATAAAGGCCAGAGACCATGTCTGTCCTGTTCAGCACTGTCCCCAGTGCCTCCCCGGGACTGATATGTAAAATACCAGTTGACGATCTCACTAAAGGCTGACACTATGGAGGTGGGCAATGCCAGAGAGAAAAGGGATTCACATGTAGGAGACTGGTCAAGAAATTCTGGTTAATAATTTCATATTTGTAGATGCACTTTTTGTCTCGCAAGGGGATGTTTAAATCTGTTTTTTTCCCTTCCTCTGACTGATGTCAAGGAGAAAATGGTGGGTGAGTTAGTGAATACAAAATACTCATACAAAAATCTAATACAACTGTTTACCTACTCTGTCCCCCTCAGGACAGTTCTGAGGTCACAGTGAAAACTGCTGTGGTTTCTCGTGGCCTCAGCCAAACAGAGATGGACAGACCGCTCGGGACACCTCTCAAAAGGCTTGCGAAGATTCTGCAGTGATTCAGAAGAGCTTATATTCTCTTTTAAATCCAGAAAGTCAGAATTGTTTTCCTAATTTTTCTTGTGGAATCTACCCTTTGTTCTCCCATGTGACGGCCTTCATACGCTGCGCTGGTGTGGTTCCACAGGTTACGTGAGGAGGGAAACGTGGAGAAGCTGAGAGGAAAAAAGACTGAATGGATTCGCCCCTCGTTTATTTTTCATTTTTTCAAAATTAGCTTGTGTGTTTACATAAAGAGGGGAAATCTTGTGTTAAAAGAGAGGTCTTAAAACTAGAGCCAGTAAATGACAAAAAACCTGTAGAAACGCTTTTACGGCTTTCTTTGTGACAACAATTGCTAAAAAACCAAATATTTCCCTACCTGACTTCTCAGAGCTAGCTCAAGGGTCGTTCTGTTTCCAGTATAAACACAAAGCTTTCTGGAGTCCATGATCTGGCCGTAATGTTGTGGTTATTGTTAAGAGTACAGGGATGGGGCCGGCCTGGTGGTGCAGCAGTTAAGTGCACACGTTCTGCTTCTGTGGCCCAGGGTTCACCAGTTGGGATCCCAGGTGTGGACATGGCACCGCTTGGCAAGCCATGCTGTGGCAAGCGTCCCACGTATAAAGTAGAGGAAGATGGGCATGGATGTTAGCTCAGGGCCAGTCTTCCTCAGCAAAAAGAGGAGGATTGGAAGCAGATGTTAGCTCAGGGCTAATCTTCCTCAAAAAAACAAAAAAAAAAGTACAGGGATGGAACGTCCCTTTTTCTCTCCAGCTTACTGCAGGAGGGGTGGACAAATGTCAAGACAACCACGTTTGTGCAGCACCTAGAAAACTGTCAACACTTAATAGCACTTATTACTGATTCAAGAGGATTATAGAGATATATTCTGCTCTTCATGAAGTTCACAGAAACCAGAATAAAACAGAACCGAATCTTGAGACATTGCCATCGGGAGCACATTATTCTCTAATAGTGTGACTTCATCTATCTGACTTTTGTGAGGAAAACTTCTGTAGATGCGACTTTTCCATACAACTGGAAATGCTCAGAAATGCTTTCAAACTTTTAAAGGTCATTTGTGTTGTAAATATTCCTAAATGTCCGGCACATTTTCCGTCTTTCTTAAGTGGGGCCCCGGTTCTCGGATTTGGCTGGTCCCAGGGTGGTTCGAGTGGGTGGGGAGGGGAGGACCACTGATGCACAGTGACTGTGAATGAAGTCATGATCTAGGACAGCACTGGTCTCTATGCTTCTGAGGGTACCTGACATTTGATTCTGAAACACCCTCATGACGACTGACCCCAGGAGGGCGGCCCATTTTGTAAGACAGTGACCCTAACCATGACCCCGCTGGCGTGGGGGCTGATCTGTGAGGATTCAGGATTGGGCTCTGTGCTGGCATTTGCCACTGAGTGTGCCCACTCTTCAAGCCTGGCTTTCTGAGGCTTTTTGACATTAAAGGACCCTCTGATGAGAAATCAGGGGACTATTTGTGGTAAATAAATGCTGGTTCATGTATTTTAAAGGCAAGTGATCTTTATAACTAGCCATCAGGCGAAGCTGGAAGTATTGATAAGATGGTAGTTCAAGACAGTAAGAACTTTCTAATGCCTGTTATTGCTATAGGGAAGTTTATAGCATGAGAAAGAAGTAAAAAAAATCGACATCTCCAGCTGATGTACCAAGTGAGTGTTAGTGTCTTCACAGATGTCTGTACAAATCAGCCCAAAGGAACTCTCCTGAGTCCTGACCACAGCAAAGCACAGACTGTTAGAGCAGGAGGATGCTCTCACTTTCGGGATAACCCTGATCTACTGATTACAATCAAAGAAAGACAGGAGACGTTTGCGTGATGGACTATTGCTGTATCATAAAAACAGTGTGTCTTAAATGTTGGAGAGGCTGTGGAGAAAAAGGAACCCTCATACACTGTTGGTGGGAATGCAAACTGGTGCAGCCACTATGGAAAACAGCATGAAGATTCCTCAAAAAGTTAAAAATAGAAATACCTTATGACCCAGCCATCCCACTACTGGGTATCTATCCTAAGAACCTGAAATCAGCAATTCCAAAAGTCCCATGCACCCCTATGTTCATCACAGCATTATTTACAATAGCCAAGTCATGGAACCAACCTAAGTGCCCAGCAACTGATGATTGGATAAAGAAGATATGGTATATATATACAATGGAATACTACTCAGCCATAAAAAAGGACAAAGTCGTCCCATTCACAACAACATGGATGGACCTTGAGGGTATTACGTTAAGTGAAATAAGCCAGACAGAGAAAGATGGACTCTGTATGACTCCACTCATAGGTAGAAGTTAACATATGGACAAAGAGAACTGATCGGTGGTCACCAGGGGAAAGGGGGGCTGGGGGGAGGGCACTAGGGGTGAAGTGGTGCACCTACAACATGACTAATAATGATGTACAACTGTAATTTCACAAGGTTGTTAACTATCATAATCTTAACTAAAAAAAAACAGCTTGTCTTCACTTATAAGGTGCTCTTATAAGTTATGTATATTTAGAAAACTTCTGTACAGATAAATAATTTATAAGTGATTGTAAGTAATGTTCGTGGTCTCTCCTATAAAGAACTGGCTGTCACGTCCAAATATAACATGAAGCCTCTGGGAAAGCTAGACTCATTTCCTCCTCGCGGTGGCTCGCACGTTTTCCAGTGCGCTGAGACACTAGGGGCGGGGCCGGGGGCATCGACTCCTCACGTCACCATGCCCGAGGTGGTTTGGGGTTGCAAACTGTAGTTGGGGCAATTTTTGTAAAGAGGACTGGTCCTGGAGCCTCTGTGAGAGACCTCAGATTAGAGAAAAGTGAGTTCCCTCGCAGGCCCCAAACAAAGGCCTTCTTTCTTTACGGCCAGTCAATCCTATTAGTGAAGGAGAACACAGCAATGGCATACTCACTGTGACTAAAAACAGAACTAATTTTGTACCAATGACATGCAAGTATGTCAGGCACTTACAAAACTCCTTTTCAAACTGATCTAAAAATGATTGCCCTCTAATATTTTGAGATCTCTTCAGAAAAAAAAAAAAGCTTAAATTTTATTCCATAAAAATTATAGTCAAATTTCATCTCACAGTGTGCCCTAATTCTGGGACTTTCCTAGAATCAAGAAAGCAAATATCTTCAAGACTGGTCCTGAAAAACCTGCCTCTTTGGTGACAATAACCTTGGGGGGAGGCAGAGGGGACAAAGGGCTGCTTCGGGGATGGGGGGTGGGGATCTTCCTCCTCCACGCCTTCCTAATTCTTCTGGACAGACTCAGGAGGATGATGGGCAGAGCACTTCTGGAGTAAATATTTTAAAAAGCCGCCGAGGAGGCTCCGTCTGTAAATCGTAGCTGTAAAACCGTGAGCGGCTGACAGCAGTCCCCGCAAGGCCAGTTCTCAGGCCACGGAGGCTGTGTCTGCCCTCCTGAGGCAGCGCATGATGAACATGCCCAGGGCCACCAGGGGGATGCACATGATGGAGGAGGCCACGAGTAGCCCAATGACGGCCAGCGCATGCGGCGGGTAATTCTTGGTCACGAGCTGGCCCTGAAAGGAGAAGCTGAGTGTCAGCAGAAAGAACTCCCCAGGCAGCACCTTCTGAGAGCACGGTGCCCTCCAGGCCCCAGGCCCTCCGGCTCGGCGGAGAGGCCGCGTGTGGTGGGCAGAGAGCACGGGCGCCTGGGCAACCCTACACCGGGGCCACCTGGCTCTGCACTTCACTGGTCTACGCTGGGTAGACTAATTCCCCTCATCTTTCTCTTCCATAACGTCCACCAGTGGTGCCACTGTGCAGAGGCATCGTAAGAGTAACCACATGGATAAGCAAGAGCCTTACGTTTGAGGCACCACTCAGGGCACCTAAATGTAGGGGGCTAACGTTAGCCCGCACTGTCCAACAGGACTCTCGGGGAGGAGAGAAATGTGCTGTGTTGGTGCTGTCCAATATGGCAGCCACCAGACACAGGTGGCTATGGAGCACTTGAAACGGGTGGCCAGTGAGACCGAGGAACTGAATTTTTTTAAAATTTTACTTAATTTTAATGAATTTAAATTTAAATAGCCACATTGGCTACCATATGGCACAGCACAGCTACAGTCTCAAGAGAAGTCTTGATGGACCTCTGGACTTAGCTGGCGGGATGATGGATGTTTCCCTAAAGGCAAATGCATCAAAACGGATGAGAAATGAGGCCAAAAAGCCAATAAATGCCCCCTTTCCATGAGGGAGCCATGGGACAGCTGTGCCCAGGGAAGTAGGTGTTTGCTGTCAACCAAGTGTGGTTTGTAAACCAAAATGCCACTCAAAGTGTGGTGCGGGGACCAGCCCACAAACTTTTTGTTACTCGCCTGCTACTCTTTTCATTCTGTACGGATAAGTACAGAAACTGGGAGGAAACATGTAGGACAGTGTTTTAGCAATGTGACAGCACAATCTTGTGTCTGTCGAAGATAATAAGTAATTGTTGCTTATATTTTATATATCTTTTCTCATTTAATTTTTCAAGTAATTCACTTCATTGCATTTTACAGAAGTATCGGCCTGCTGTGGACGGACTGGACGGAGAAAGCAGCCTGGGCCTCCTCCACAGCCTGAGACGCCCCGCTCGACACGCTGCTGCAACCAGCCGAGGGGGCCCTTCCACTTCCATCAGCCCCGCGCCCACGTGGAGCCGTGCGAGCTGGCCCCTCTCTGCACAGCCCCACGCACTCTATGCTAAAGGACAGCATCTTCTACCCACAGGAAAAGAAATCCACATTGGCCAGTAGTATCACTTTCCTCAAAAAGTAAGTTTTCTCTACAAAAGTGTGTCTGTCAGGACAGCCGGGGTTGACCCTGAGGCCTAATGCACCCATGTGGCCGTCCTGGCTGTGGTTTCTGGTTGGTGACCAGCCGCAGCCCAGCGCCGTGAGGGAGCCCCTTCTGTCTCAGCCTCACCCAGAGCCAGACCCTCCCAGGACCCAGCAACTCAAGTGTTAACCCAAGTCCCTGCTCCACTTGGGCTCCCGGAGGGTCCTAGCCAGGGGTCAGCAGTCAGGGGCCAGGGCCCAGGGTCATGCCTTCCAGGCTGCCTCATCCTTTCTGAAGGAGGCCTAAGGGGATGAGGGCAGGGGCCTGCTGGCTGAGGAGGAGTGCGCTGCCCAGGGGCGGGAAGCAGCGCCCTAGCGGGGAGGCCTCCACCACACCCAGGACAGCAGACCTGACTCTCCTTCCTGCGGCTCATGCTGAGACATCCAAGCCCAGCTCTGCTGTCCTGGGCTGGGTGTTTTCAAAAACCTGGGTGACGTTTCCGTGTTGTGACAAATAGCCCACCCACACCGTGGAGATAGTTCCTCGGTTTCACAAAACTAAAGGCCTGTGCTCCCGAGTGAGCCTGGGGACCCTGAGACAGCAGGTACCTGGGAGGCGTCCCAGGCTTGGTACTGCAGGGCCTCGGAGAGGATGTAGTCACTCAGGTAGAAGACAAAGAGGCTGATGATGAGCAGTGGGCTCACGCCGGCCCACATGATCTTCCAGTACCAGTTCAGGGTGCGGCCGGTCATTGCCTTAAGGTCACTTTCAAATCTACTTGGGAAGCAGGCAGAGAAAGTCTAGATTATCTATGTTGCTGGGGTGAGGGGGTCCAGCTTGCACACCCCTAGTCGCTTAGAGAGGTTCTGTTCTGGGTGCTCTGGGGTTTGGACACTACCCCTGGGACCTCCCTGATTCCTTCTGGGGAGAGGGGTGTTGGGGGGTGGGGAGGGGAGAAGGGCTGAGGCTGCCACAGAGCCAGGACAACCACCCCACAGATAAGTCGACACCAGAAGACACCTTCCTTGAGCTGGCCTTCAGATGAAGGCTGCTGGTGGAGCCAGAGGGCAGCTCCCCGGGGCGGCGGGAACAGATATCAGGCGGGACATCTGTCAAGCCAGTCAACACCAGGGGACCCCAAGGGCAGCTCTGCCCCCCACCCCAACCCCCAGTGCCCTGCTGTCTATCAGCGACTCTACTGCCCATTAGAAACGCTCCCAGAGGGGAAGCTCTTTTCTCCCCTGAAGCCAGAGAATGTTTTCTGGGGCTGAGGGGAGCCGCCCTGGGCTGGAAGGCCCTTGGCCCTGGCCCGCGGGAGCTGGCGAGGGCAAAAGCCGCCCGCAGGCCACCACTGGTGAGTTCAGTCATATCTGCAAACCTCTCTTTTTCCTTTTCTTTAAATTGACTCTTTCACCTAAATTTAGCCATAGTGCAACAGCATTCATTTTATCATGGATTTGATAGGCTAACCATGTATTTTTCTAACACACACACAAATAAGTATGGAGAGTATCGTCCGCACTTTGGGAAATGCTCACCCAGCTATCTCCCCGTTTTGCAAGGAAGGGGCCCAGGCCCGGGGCTCTGAGGTAACTTGCCTGAGGGCATCCAGCTAGTGGCAGACCCAGGCCCAGAACCTGGATTGGTGCCCTACCTCCAGCCCAGGGACTTTAAAGCTGCTCCCCACGGCAGGAGAGGCAGCCAGGGAGGAGGGGTGGGGCTGGGGTGGGTTGGGACTCTCGCCAGCTGCAACCACAGCCACCTGCCTCACCTGGACCTGCGGTATGTCCTGGGTTCCCACATGAGAGCGTAGAGACCACTGCCCGCCCCCACGCTGCTGCTGACCTAGCGCTCCCTAGGCTCTAGGCCACGAAGACTCATGTGCATACTGTGAACACCTGGAATTTTCAAGACTCCTCTCAAGTTCGCTTGTCCCTTTACGTCCCCTGCACACCTCTCTCCTGGACAGAGGAAGGTGGGAAGAGCTGGCTGCAGATAAAAAGGTAGCACGGCAGTGTCACTAAGTGGTCACTAGATGGCGCTGTCCCCTGAGCAAGCGAAGGGACTCCCCTCTCCTGGTCCCTCCCGCTCAGCCGCCCACAAAATCCCCAGGGCACCGTTTGTTTCTCCCTCCATGGTCACCACTTACCACCACCCCGTTTGGATGGACTTGTGCCCCTTCTCCAGCGCCTCCCAGGGGCCCGAGCTTCTGTTCCTCCCCCAACCTTCTCTCTTTACCTGAAACACCCACCCGCTCGGGTGACCAGCGCTCTGGACTGGCATTTCCTGGGTGACCCATCTGTCTCAGTTCACCCAAGCCTCTCCCAGGTTTAACATGGAAAGTCGCACATCCCGGGAAGCCCTTTGGTCCCTCCATGACCGTAGAAATTCTGGAAATGTTGCGAGTTATAACCCCCCTTTGAGATTTACAATTGTCTTTGGGCTCTGAGAAGTCCTACAGGAGAGAAACTGCGGCTTTCTTTAACTTGCTATGTCCTGAAATTACTTGATCATGGAAGTCCCTCAGTGTGGCATGGGACCCCAGTGCTTCCAGGGACACAGTGGAGAATGCAGCTCAAGGGGCCTGGCTCCTAGAGGGTCAAAGCTGGTCGTCCCCCTCCTCCTCCCCCTCCCTCTCCCACAGTTGGGAGGATCCGAGAAGCCTGGGGAGGTGGGGAATGGATGGCGACTTGGCACATCCTTCTAATCAGGCTCACATTGGAGCAGTGGTTCCTCAAGTGTAATTGCCTCGGCCCGGGGCACGTTGAAGTGCAGGATCCGATTCAGCGGGTCTGGGGGCCCAGGATCCTGCATTTCTAACAAGCTCCCTGATGAAGCTGATGCTGCCACTCTGGGGCCACACTCGGAGCAGCAAGGCTCTCTAGACCAGTGGTCCCCAGAGGGTGGTCCCCAGACTCCTCTGGGAACTTGTTAGCATTGTAAATTCTTGCCCCTCCCCATCCCACCCCAGACCCCCCAGGGGTGTGGCCTGGCGGTCAGAGTGTGAACCCGTCCCCAGGCGGTTCTGCTGCACAAAAGCTGCTCTAGATGAGCGGTTCTCAGCCCGGCCGCACATCCATCACCTCGGGAGCTTTAAAACATTCCGGTGTGGCGCTGTGCACCAGGGTGAGAACCTGACATCCTGACCTGGCCAGACTTTCTAAGGCGTGTGTTATCAACTGGACTTTGCTCAGCTTGCTTGAAAAATACTGATGTTGGCCGATGATCAGAGTGCCTAGTGCCTGGAGGCACGATTCCCTGCCCGGGTAAACTGCTGGGGTCCAGCGGGGTCAACAGGCAAATAGCCTATAATAAAAGGTGAAAATACAGGAAATGAGAGAAGATACTGGTTGAAGGCAAACTGAGGATGTGAGTGAGGCAGAGAATTAGCTGAGATCTGGGGGCAAAAAACAAAGCCAAGCTTAAAGAAAAAGTGAAGCCCACGCTGAGGAACGGTGGTGTTTCTCGTGGGGCGTGGTCTATAGCGGGCGCAGTTGTCGGGGGCGGGGCCTCCTCACCTCCTGAGCCCGTACAGGTAACACACGGCGAGCGTCTCCACCAGGACGATGAGCAGCAGGGACAGCGTGGCGGCGTAGTCGTTGAAGATGTCGAACCAGTAGTTGCCGGACTCCATGGTGAACACCATGCCGATGGCACAGCTGACGAGGCACAGGAGACCTGGGGCCACGAGAACACCTGCTCACCTGCCTGAGTCGCCGCCTGGGCATCCAGTTTTCTAGGCGGCAGCAGAGCCACGGGCCTCAAGGGGACTCTGGCTGACTGGTTCCTCCACGTGGGCTGGAAGAGCTGGCATGGACTGGCCTCTTTGCATGCGTATGCTGTGTGTGTGTGCGTGTGTGTGTGTGCGTGTGTGTGTGTGTGTGTGTGTGTTTGTGTTGGGGAGGCCAAGGTGTCCCAAGGAGTGTCAGCAGACTCACTGATGCTAATTTACGGAGCTGTCTTCAGCGGGCATCAAGCTCACTGGAAAGGAGAAAGTGTGGGCATTGCTGTCGGGAGATCTCACCAGGCTGTGGGTCTGGTGATGCTGTTTATCACAACAACTCAGCCCCTGAGCTCATGGGAGGTGAGTCGAGGGAGGAGGTTTGAGCTACAGGCACCCCCTCAGGACTTCCTGGAGGGGACTCCTGACTGACCAGAAGAGGGAGTCGGGAGGGGAGGGGAAGAAACGAATGTCTCACTGTGCCCCAGGCTTGCCGTGTATTGGATCCTCAAGCCTCTGAGGCAGGTATCAGGAGCCCCCTTTTACAGATGGGGAAGCCAGGGCTGAGAGATGCTGAGTAACTTTCCCAATGTCCCACAGCATGTAAGTGGCAGAGTCAGGATTCAGACACAGGCCCTTCTGCCCCCAGAACCTGGGTGCTTGTCTCAGTGTCCTTTGGCTGCCTTCCTTGGGCACCCCATGAAGTATTTGAATCTAAAGCTCCCACCTGCCCTTTCCACTGCCACACCATATACCACCAGCCACTGAGCCCCACTGCCATCCCAAGGGGGACACAGAAGCAGAATAAATTATGTGCTGGCTGGGAGCTAACGGCACACATAATGCTGGCTCCCGAGAGCAGGTGCAAGGCGGGATGCCACATGCTGGGGGCTCTGATGAAGGGCGGGCAGCTCCCACGGGAGTCAGGACTTCAAGGAGCTGGGATGGGAGCTGGGTTTGATTCAGGATGGGAGGAGAGACGTCCTGGATGTGGTGAAATGGTGTCATCAAAGGCAAGGGCGGGTGGCCACAGGGTCTTCCGGACACTGCTGGGTTGGAGTGGCATACATGGGTGGTGGAGAGGAGTGGGGAGAGGTATGATCAGAAGAACAAGTTCCTTCCCTAACAACCAGAATGTCCACCACCAGCAGAACGGGTGGATAAGTTGTGCTGCATGGTCTTACAATGGATGGTCCTGCACAGGCAGGAAAGGCACGATGACTGCTACTTGCAACAATGCGGGTGGATCTCACAGACAGAGTTTGAGTGAAGACAATAGACACAAGAGTACATACTGTGTGCTTGCATTTATACGAAGTTCAAGAACAGGAAAAGCCAACCTAAAATGGTAGTAGTCGGAAGGAGGTGATTCTGGGGGTGGGGGCGTACAGACTGGGAAGGGGCGAGCAGAGGTGAGCAGGTGCAGAAATGCTGTCTCTTTATCTGGACCAGGTGGTGGTTACTTGGGTGGATACATAGGTAAAATTCATTGAGTTTGTGCTTAAGAAATATACATGTTATAATTGTTCTACTTCAATGAAAACAAAGAAAAAAGCAGGTTCTTTCTAGCCTAGAGAGCTTCGAGTACCAGGCCAGGCAGTCCGGCCTTTTCCCAAGTCGGGTGGCCACGTCACTTCCCCATGATGTGGAGAACCAGATTCATGGAGTGAATCACATGTACCAGGTCCTGACGGCCCAGGACGAGGAGAAAGCCATGGCAGGACCACCAGGAGGGTGCGCAGCCCCCAGTGCCACCCCAACCAGCATGTGGCCTCTGAGGCAACTCATCCACCTGCTCGCCCCTACATCCCGGCCCTCCTCCACGGGCTGGCCACTCACCTGAGATGGCCTCCTTGGGCAGGCGGCTGGAAATGACCTTGCTGTCCGTCAGAGGGGTGAGGATGGCGGCCGTGTTCCCCAGCATGCTCCCCATGCCCAGCATCAGCAGCATGAAGAAGTAGAGCACCGACCACAGCTGGGACACCTCCATGTTCTTAATGGCCTCCGAGTAGACGATGAAAGCCAGGCCAGTGCCCTGGACTGCCTGCCCACGCGGGAAGACACCAGTTACACATCCCAGGGACATGCCTTAAACACCCCCAATGCTGAGCAACTTGGAGGACCTTGGAAGTGGCCGTGAGAAGCCACCTTCTGAGGCTGGATCCTCCATCTGCACACCAGCCCCGCAGGCTTAGCCGGGCTGGACAGAAATGTGAGCTGTCAGGAGTCCATATTTGCAAAGTGTGAAGAGACATTTCTGTCAGCTTGGAACACTGAGTTCCCCTCTCCTGCCCCAACTCATATAAATTCTGGATAAAATAGAATAAAACAATGTTTGGATAATTTCTCCTTCCAGTATCATGATTGAGTAGGTGTTCTGAGGCCTCAGGGGCAGGAGCTGAGGTGGGATGGTGGAGCCACAGTGCAGCAGGAACCAAAATGGTGGGGAGCTGGCCTGGCAGAGGCCACCAGGAGGGCCGGGTTGCTCAGCCCCCTGCATTGGTAATGCTGCTGTGGGGTCCGGAGCTGTGGAAACAGAGCCTGGAACTGCTGCTTAAAGACAGATCTCCTGAAGGGGTTGAACGGGGTCATGGTCAGTTGTGCCCCTGACTACCAACAGCAGAAGACCAGAAGCAAACTCTCTCTGGCGAACGTGCCCCCATTTATCCCCAGGACCACCAGAACCATCAAGAAGCTAGCTTGCAAACAGAGAATTATAAACCCACAAGAAGACAAGCCAGCAGGAGTGAAGAGTCAGAATAAGAGAGAAGATTTAGAAGACCCTTCCCCAGCTGTGGCAGATGTTGGGCTGTCAGAATCTGAATATAAGTTTGCTCAATGGCACACCAATGGGGATAGTGGAATTCGTCAGCCCTGGGTACAGACAAGAGAAGGGTGATGGCTTGTAGAGAATTTAAAACAGTGACAGAACCTACTAAAGTTGATCTGCTTGTTATCATCATGAGGCAACAGAGTCAGGCATAGAACGCTCCTCCCCTCCAGGGCAGACTGCTCTCACTGTCTTGCCCACGGCCTCCACTGGAACAGCCACAGAGGAGGATGTGTGTACAGAAACAGAAGAGAAAACTACAGAGATAAACAGGAAACTATTGGAATAAAAAGTATATTTGGAAAAAAAATAGTGTCTAAAAAATTATTGACTTAAAAGGCTCAATCAAGAGTTAAATACCACTTGCAGCTTAAGAGAGAATTAGTGAACTGGGAGATACATCCCAGGAATGAATCCATAATAAAGCAGAAAAGAAAAGATGGGGAAAAATAAAAGACAAATTAATAGACATGGAAGGTACGATGAGAAGGTCTAAATGAAATTTGAAAAGGAGAAAACAGAGAGAAAGAGAGGCAGTGATTAAGAGATAGTAGGCATGAATTTTCCAAAACTGACAAGAAACAGGGACCCATAGATCCTGGAAGCCCGACTGTATCCCAGTCTAGAACTGGGTAAATAAAGATCCACCCACGCAGAGGCCCAGGACAGAGGGAAGATGAAGAGAGAAATGAGAGAGAGAACTGGGGAGCTGGGGGCTTACGAAGAGCGAAGGGATATTTCAACAGCCTCAACGGAAGCCAGCATCACAAGGCAACTATCTTCAAAGTGTTGAGAGAAAATAACTGTAAACCTGCAATTTTCTACTCAGGGGAAAACTGTCTTTGAAAAGTGGGGTCTAAATATAGTCATCTACATACAAACAAAACCTGAGAAAATTTGTCATCAAGAAACCTGCTGTAGAGGAATGCATTTTAAGGGAGAAAAAAAACAACCCCAGAAGACAGCCAGGCTGCAAGAAGGAATGATGAACACAAAAATGGCAGATGTGGAGGTGAATACAGACACAGTCGTATAAAGTAACAACAGCATCTGATCTACAGGTTTAAAAGCCGAAACTGGACAAACATGAAATTTACAGCGGGAGGAATGAGATGAATGTGTTCTAAAGTCCTTGTACTGTTTGGGAGGGAAGTCAAGACATTGTTTAACTTTAGACTTTGTTAAATACGCATAGGAAAATTTCAAGAAGAGAAATTGACTATGCAAATTCCAAACAGTAGAGAATAAAGTGGAGGGAGGGAGAAAAAAAAGAACAAACACAGTGGGAAAAAAAGTCTAAATAAATCAGTGACCACATCATTCTTGGACATTGAGCCAAGCTCAAAAGTAAGCAAGGAGGGCCAGCCCCAGTGGTCTAGTGGTTAAGTTCGGTACACTCCACTTTGGTGGCCCAGATTTGGTTCCCAGGCGCAGACCTATACCACTTGTCTGTCAGTGGCCATGCTGTGGCGGCGACCCACATACAGAAAGAGGAAGATTGGCAGCAGATGTTAGCTCAGGGTGAATCTTCCTCAGCAAAAAAAAAAAAAAGAAAGAAAGAAAGAAAAGAAAAGAAAAAAAAGGAAAACTCCCAGGTGCCAAAGACAGAAAGGAAATTTGAAATGAGAGCACCAAACAGGAGCTGAAGCCAAAGGCCTCATGGGTCATCTGAACAGGATCTAGGCTTTGAAGGCTGAGGCCTGGGGACCGGAGATCTAAGGCCTGCCAGGGAGGGAGAGTCATGGCACAGGCCGGCTGAGCAGGGAGCCAGGAGAACAGTGATGACCTAGAATGGCTCCGCCCATAAAACAAGGTGCCAAAACCCCCCAAGGAAGCTTGCTGGCAACCAGAGCTACGGGCCTTCACCATTCCCCGTTCTTGAAAAGTGTTCTCGAGCGTGATTGTCTAGAAGTATTTACGTTGACTATAGGAATTAGGCAGATGTGCCCACTCTCATTTCCACTTCTGCTGTGCTGGAAGTCCTGGCAAATATGATAAGAAAAAGGAATGAGATATAAAGATTGAAAAGAAAAACACTAAGTTCTATCTGCAGGTGATCGAAGAGTTTACATAGGAAACTGAAGCAAATATATAGACAAATAAGAGAATTAAAAAGAGAATTCATCAAGGTTGCTAGATCCAAGATCGACACACAACAATCTTTAGCAACAAAAATAAACAATGATAGAAATAGGGAAGAAAGGCACCATTCACAATGCAACAAAACACTAAGGTACCTGGAAAAAAAAAAAGCTGAGGAAAGATGGGCCAGATATTCAGAGAGAAAATTAGCTGAAGAATTATATAAATGAAGATCTGAGTGAATGAGGAGATAAAGCATGTTCCTGAATCAAAAATCACAATTCAAAAGATATTAATTCTCCCCAAACTACAAAATTATAAAATCAATGCAATTCTTTTTTTTTCCTTTAAATATTGGCACCTGAGCTAACAATGGTTGCCAATCTTCTTTTTTTTTCTTCTTCTCCCCAAAGCCCCGAGTATATAGTTATATATTCTGGTTGTGAGTGCCTCTGGTTGTGCCATGTGGGACGCCACCTCAGCAGGGCCTGACAAGCCGTGCCATGTCCGTGCCCAGGGTCTGAACCGGGGAAACCCCAGGACTGCCGAAGCAGAACAGGTGAACTTAAGCACTCGGCCACGGGGCTTGCCCTCAATGCAATTCTAATAAAATTTACAAATTATACAAAATTACAAATTATAAAATCAATGCAATTCTAAAAAATTCCTAAAAGGATTTTTTTCTGCCTCAATGGAACTTGTCAAACTCACCCTAAAATTAATGTGAAAAAATAAGGGTTCTAGCAGAGCAAAGATAATTCTGTAAAATATAAATAAGGGAGATTTTAGTAGCGAATTTTTTTTTTTTGAGGAAGATTAGCCCTAGCTAACTGCTGCCAGTCCTCCTCTTTTTGCTGAGGAAGAGTGGCCCTGAGCTAACATCCTTGCCCATCTTCCTCTACTTTATATGTGGGACACCTACCACAGCATGGCGTGCCAAGCCGTGCCATGTCTGCACCCGGGATCCGAACCAGCGAACCTCGGGCTGCCAAAGCGGAACATCTGCTCTTAACTGCTGCACCACCAGGCCAGCCCCAGTAGCCAAAATTTTTAAAAACCCAAATGTCTATTAGTAAGAGAATGGATAAATAAATCGTGGTATAGTTGTGTGATGGAATGAAATGCAGCATTTAAAATGAATGAATGAGATTCCACACATATTATTGTGGACAGATCTCAAAAATAAAAACATTGAATGAGAATGATATCTCCCAGGCCCACTCATTTCCATGTAAAAACTGCCAAGGAAACAATAATATTATTTAAGAATATGTGTGCGTAATAAAATGTCAGAATGAAGCTTCCTGCCTCTGGTGAGCACGGAAAGCTTGGCACTGGTAACAGAGGGGACTTTGACGTCGTCCCTGAAATGTTTTCCGTAAAAAAATCTGAGCCCCAGATGGCAAAATGTTTACAATTGTTCATTCAGGTGGTAGATGTACGGGTGCTTGTTATATTATTCTTTGTACTTTCCTTATTTTTAAAACTTAAAAAGAGAAAAGGAAAAGAAAGAAAGGACACGGAGAACCCAAACGCGCTTTCCAGTAAGTAGGACGCCTGCGCAGCACCGGGGAGGGTGGAGGTCATGGCGCCCTTCTCTAAGAACTCATCTTCCTTGACTTTCACAGGATGTGCACGCCCCTCAGGCCGCTCTCAGAGCCCCAGGGAAGCACGTGGAGGGAAGTGAGTCGCGATCTTGCCAGCGCCTCACCGTGCTCAGCTCCGACTCTAAGCTGCAGTTTTTCATCTGGAGGAAAACCTCGCTGTATTTGCTGGGGTAGGCGGACGCTAGGTAGCCCTTCACCTGCTCCAGGTTGCTGGCTGTCACAAAGCCATCTTCAAGGTCGAAAGAATTGGTCAGCAGCAGAATCACCCTGCAGAGCAGAGCAGAGCAACAGATCGCCCTTCACTGACTAGAAGGGACGCCGTCGCCAAACCCTCTTAGAAGCCTGGGCTCCCCTCTGCCTCTTCTTAGGTGAGGTCACTCAAACAAAGGGGATCTTTTGATTGGTGAGCTTTTAGAGGGCAGGATGATTCTGAATGGCTTTGAAGAAGCCTCATATAGAAACAGAGAGGACAAAAGGAACCCAACCCACACAGCCAGGCTCTTTGAACCTCTGGACCAGCACTGTCCAACAGAATGTTTGTGACGATGGAAATGATGCACATCCGTGCTGTCCGGTACGGCACCCACTAGCCACATGTGGCAACTGAGCATGCGGATGTGGCTACTGCACCTGAGGAACTGATTTAAATTGATTTACATTGAAGTGAAAATCAATTTAAATAAAAATTTAATTAACTCGCATTTAAATTTGTAAATAGCCCCTTGTGACTAGTGACTTCTGTATTGGACTGTGTGCGTGCCGGATGACGTTTCTTGTGTTTGGGGAAAGGGGCAGCAGAAAGCAGCTTCTGTAATCCCCACGCTCAGCTAGACAGCGCTCGGTTACTTCTGAGGTGGGGGAGATGGGGCTGAAGAAACTAAGGTTTGGCTGTTGAGTGCCCTGTGGTGCTAAGTGCTTTGAATATAGGAAACTCCCTCATCTGTTCAGGCAGACACCGACCTGCCCACAGGCCCGTCAGCTACTGGTGGTGTTGGGGGTAGCCCGAACTTGAACTCTGGATTGAGGGTTCAAGCCAGTGCCCTTTGCCCCACAGCCCTTGACTTCTCGGCATCCATCTCTTTCTGGTGCCCCTTTTGCTTGGAGCTTCAGAGACTCACCTCCCCCCTGGAGGCCTGGGGCTCCCTGGGGCGGCCCAGTCTTACTTGTTCAAACAGGTTTCATAGTTGAAGGTGGCCTTGAAGCCGTAGATGGAGAAGGTCACGATGCTGGCGAATATGGAGGTGGAGCTGTTGATGAGGGACACGATGATGGCGTGCTTCTGGCAGTTGTTGGAGGGCTCATTGTAGCTGGCGAAGGCAATTAGGCTGCCGAACCCCAGGCCCAGCGAGAAGAAGATCTGGGTGGCTGCATTGATCCAGGCCTTGGGGTTGGCCAGCTGCTCCATCTGGAAAGCCAGCAGGGACAGGGCTGGGGATCCCAAACTCTCAGACCAGCAGGAGGTGGAGGCCCAGAGAGGGGAGGGAACTGGCCTATGGCACACAGTCGGCCAGAGGCAGGCCTGGGGCTGGAGCGCAGCAATCCTGGTCCCTGGCTGGTGCCCTGTCCATTCCCTAGCAGACAAAACACGCTTTCCTTGTGTCATATCCTCTGCAGCTCCTTACCCAAAGGAGGTGTGCGATTGAAAAGTGTAGGGTAAAATCATTTTAAAAGGTTCTGGGCCCCTGGTCCATGCCCCAGGCACTGCCCTGGTCTGGGCCTCCGGGATGGCGCTGGTGTGGCCCCGGGGTGGAGGTCTCAGGTTGGGTTGAACCTCAGCCCTGACATTAGTAGGCATTTGGAGGGGGGACTGCCACAGTCCTTTTGTTTCCAGGGGCCAGATTTGCTAAATGGAGAACTTGTCCTGTCCCAAAGGCAGCAGTGTCGTTCTCCCCACCCCCATTGATGAGCAGTGGCTGTGGGGGCTTGAGGAGTGGGTGGGCTGGGCAGGGGTCGCTGAAAGCCCTGCGAATTGTGGATTTGTCCCGGCAGGGAAAGGGCTGCAGGAGGGCCAGATGACTAGAGTGATGTTCATGGTGAAGAACTTAGTCCTCGGGCTGTAAGGAGGGGTGGGGTGAGACGTGGCCAGGAGGCCAGACGTGGGGCTGGGGCAGCAATTAGCTGGGGGCAGTGAGGACGAGGAGGAGAGGTGGACAACAGACGTACTGCCCTAGAATTAACAGGGCTTGGGGACTGCCTGTCTGAGGAGACCCTGTGCCCACAGGCAATCCACAGCCCTCCCACAAGCTGCCAGGCTCACACCAACCTCCCTGGGGACACTGTAGCTTCCCCTTCACCCTCCATCTTCCCCTCTTTCCACCCATCCTGGAAGGTGGTGGGATGAATGGGGGCGCCTTCAGGGCCCCCTTCCTTCTAGCCCGTACCTTGGGAGTGAACATGTAGGCCAGGCCATTGGTGGCTCCATGGAGCGTGAGGCCCCTGATCAGGTAGATGAAGAGCACACAGTAGGGCAGCGATGCAGTGAAATACACCACCTGCAGGCACCAGAGGGCAGAGTCAGCCTCTTGGAGATATGGTGACCACAGGGCCCTTTTGCCCAGGACAGATCAGCTGTCCCCATGAAACACCACACTGTCTTGGGTGTTCAGGCTGCTGAGAGCTGAAAAAGGCCTTGAGATTCTTGGTCAGACACAGGTTTTGAGTTTGGGCTGGGATGTGGGAGTGGGGTGAGCGGATGCAGCTGCCCATGTCTGTAACCACCAGGAAATCTGAGTCAGCAGAGAAGAGGGAAACAGGTATGAGGCCTCTGCCCTCCACCTTCCCTTCAGCCCGACCTTATTCCAGAAAGGAAAGGAGGGAGCCCACAAAAAGACATTGATCGCATTAACATCTTTTCATTGCTAGAAAAGAAGTCAGTGTAAAAAGAAAATGTGGGCAATACGGTAAGATGAGCCCAAAGGAAAAGGGAACCCACAGAACACGCGTATGAGGCTCTATCCAGTTTCTGAGTCAGATTCCTCGCTGAGCTTCCTAGTGGCCCAAGCAAAACAGGAAGTACAATCACAAGACAATATAAATATCGTCTTCAAAAGGAAAAAAACTCAGGGGCTTGGAGGAAGGATGGATTTCCCAGGACTGGGGTCTGCGAGAAGCTTGGCCATGAGCGCTCATAAAGGAAAAGAAGTGACGTTTGATATAGGAGACAATGTCCCTACAATAAATACGACAGACATGCAACGATGTGATTTTTATGAAAGGCCTCACTTCCACGGGCTTTAAATTTACACATAAATGGGATTTTTTGTCAACTGAATCTTATTTTCCTGCTGATGTGTCACAAGTTCAATGACGTCTAATCTTTGGTTTTCACAGTGGCTCCAGCAGTGGCTTCTTATACTAATTCTAATTTTCACAAAGCCTTAAAATAGAGACCTTAAAGTGTACATGTGGCCAGGCAGGACTGGAATTTTTCTGTATATCAACTCATATGTTCACCAGAGCGTCTTATGTAAAGCAAAGAAATATTTTGCAAGATTTATTTTTGTGAAAGGAGTTCCTTTAAAGTTCGGGTCCTCCTGTGAGAAACATAGCTGGTGACCCATGTCCGGATGGACCTGATTGCACATGGCCCTCCATTCTCGCTGAGACGTGGCGCCACCTTCCCATGAACTTCCAAGGCCACCAGGGTGGCGGGGTGCCCTCTGAGAGGGCTCTGTGCCCTCTCGCCCTGGGAAGAGCAGGCTAAGGTGGGGTGTGTCTTTTATCATTGATTCTTAACTGAGGTCATCATAACTTGAGAAGAGTAATAAATCCACCCAAGATTACAAGACAATAAACGAGGTTCAAGATGGAGATAGATAAGTGGAAAGAGAGGGCATCAGGACAGTGAGCTGAAGCAAATCAAGGGAACAGGGGACGGTGACCAATGTCCACAACCAGAGGACACTCAGGGCAAGTCCTTGGAACCGCCCTCCGTCCCCTCAGGGGACGAGTTTCCCGGCGGCATTCTGAAGTCTCGCCCAGGGCGGCTCACTCCTTCCCCATCAGGGAAGCCGGCAGGATTGCTGGACACACGACCCAGCCTACACCACTGGGAGAAACCATTTCCGACCAATCTACAGAAACTCTCGGAGGAAAAAAAGGAGATTCCAACAGAGGAGGCCAGGAAACGGCCCAGAGCTTTAACAAAATTAATCCCCACAAACAAAGTTGTTGGGGCACTTCTGTCATGGAGAAGGGTGTGGCTCGCGCAGAGGAAATAGTAAGAAAAATAAGATTTCATGGCATGACCTTATTTAACCAAGATATAAATGATCTGGAAAAGAGATGGCCCCGTTAAATCTCCAAGTTTGCAAACGTTGCCCTCAGATCTTTTGGGATCATGTTCATAATAATCTGGCAAAGACAAATTACAAAACATTTTTTATGAACATAAAATATCAGCCAAGCTTCCAGATGGGACAGAGTGAGTTGCTACGACTCTAAGCTCTCCCAGGGCAGACCCGCTAGCGCCTTAGCTTGGCCGTGGGATGGGGTGCTTTTGGGGCTAAGATGCTGGCTGTCACAGGGTCTTGGAAACCAAAAGAAAATGTTTACCAGGCATGGTACTGGGGTCATCACAGGGTACCTAAAATACTGTGGGTAATTCTGGTCTTGATGCCTCAAGAAAAACAGGGTGGGGCTGGAGGAGGCAACTCAGGTGGTCAAGAGGGTGAGGACAGGTGACCTCAAAAGGGAAAAGTGGGGATTGATTACATCATGGAAAGTGTGGAGAGAGCAAATGGGAGGTGGCTCACCAAACCAAGACAATGGGGAGTCTTTGGGGCAAAGCTGGGTCTCCCGGCTCTGCGGCTCTGCCGTTACTAGTTGGTGCCCTTAGGCAGGTCACTTTAGGTTTCAAAGTCTCAGGTGAGTAGGATAATGAAACCTACCAGGAAGGGCTGTTGCAAGGTTGAGGCAATGTGCCTGCCCAACCCCTGGTGGATCTACCATGAGGAGTGACTGAGCATGAGGTGGGGTCTGCTGGGGGTCTGGGGCATCTGCTGAAGCTTGAGAAAGATGGCGGGTGATGGAAACACCCCAAGAAAACCTTCTACATGGAGCAGATTAGAGTTAAAGGAACATCTCAGCCCTAGCAGGAGTAGAAGCCCGGGGATGCACCAGGGAGAAAAGGTTTGTAAATCGAGCCTGACAGCTCTGGGGGCGGTCATTGAAAGCGGCGTAGAGCAAAGGTTCTCAAACTCGGCTGCACATTCGAGTCACCTGGGGAGCTTTTAAGATCTCAATGCTCAGGTTGCACCCCACATTCATTACTCCAGAACCCCTAGGATAAGACTGAGACATGGGAGTTTTAAAAGCTCTCCAGGTGCTACCCACGTGCAGCTGACTTTGAGAGCCAGTGGCTAGGGTATCTCGGGGCCATCTGCAATCATTTAAAATTTAAAGAAGGGAAAACTCACTCTCGAGTTGCTTGGTGCCACTTGGGCAGTATGGATTTGGGGCTGGCTGGTACAGAAATGCTCATCTTTTAAGGTGGTGGGAAAGTCCTCATCTCGAGATCTACAGTTGCAACTTCAAGCCCCGCTGGCCATCTTTATAGCTGATGGCAGAAGGCAAGCTCTTGGCAGTGCCCAGGGCTGGGGCAGAGGTGGCTGGCTGCCCTCCCGCCCGCCTGCCCACCCACAGCGCCAGCCCCACGCTGGGCTGTCCCACCTTGCCGGTTGACTCAGTGCCCCGCAGGATGCACAGGTACACCAGGAGCCAGGCCAGGATGAGGCACAGCGCCAGCTCCCACTGCACGCCCCCGTTCTCCTGGATGGACGGCGAGATGTTGAGGGTTTTCCTGTACCAGAAGTACTGCGTGGAGGAGGCTGCCTCACACTCCTCGTCGTAGCCTGTGCGGTTGCCATTCAGTGGGCAGACAGACCACGGCAGGGGGTCCTTTGGGATCAAAACAGGCATTATTCAGAGAGGTGAGTGCTGAGACCAAAGGTCGGGGTGGGGAGGACAGGAGGCGGCTCTGATACGGGGCTCATGGAAGAGAAGGGCACTGGTCCCCGAAGGGCAGGTGGCTGGAGCACCTGAAGGTAGACAGGGAACTCAAGGGTTTGTCAAGGCACAGATGGGTCTTGGAAACGAGACAGAGGCAGGGATGGGGAGGAGCTCGAGGACAGGATTCCACACGCTTGCCATCCTACAGGTGTTTGTTGAAGACTGCCGAACTCGAGTGCAGGTCTGAGACTGAATCCACGTATGGACAATGGCCAGACCGTCTATGAGGCAGAACTCTGACCCACAGCCTCTGCAGCAGCCAGCCCAGGGCCTCAAACCACAGCCTCCGCAGTGATCGGCCCAGAATGGTCAGGGCTTGATCAGGGACTGCCAGCTTCCTCAGCTTGTGTTCCCTCCAACTCAGGACCAACTGGAGAGGTCCAGATCCGCTCCCCTAGTCGCCCTAGCTGATTACATAGACAGCCCGCCTGTGGCTTCCCCACGCCCACGGCCTCCAACCTGGGCACGCCTGAAGTCCTCTCTTCTTCCACTAATGACTTTCTCACTGCCCCGCCTGCCTTGGAGCCTCCGCCAAATGCAAGAGATGGTGCTGACGCCCTCACCATAGCAGCTCTGAACAGGCAGCCCCTGCTTGTTCTCATTGGGTGGTCTTTATTTCCACAAGACCCTGGAAGTCCTGGCATGAATAAGCCTTGGGTCCTGCCCTCACTGTAACTAGGGGTGGGATCAGCGGTCGGGTGGGGGTCCCTGTATCTGCATTCATAACGGCCCCTGGTGCTCCTGCTGGGAGAAGCTGGACATGAGGCTGGAAGGCTCGAAATCATAGCCACTCATCTCCCCTCTTCCCCAGGTACTCAGTGCTCTCAGCATCACAGGGCTGTGGTGGTGATTACGTGAGTGAACGCTTCTAAAGTGTGTGTGACTTGAAGAATGGAAGGAATGGTCAGGTGATTTTCGGGAATCGCTGGCCCTCACACTTCTGAGGGTTAAATAAAGGTGCCCCTTTTCTTGAGACACGTTATTTTCACCTTTGAAAGATGGTCAAGTTATTCTGATTTTGTTAGAACAGGACACGTTGCTTCCACCTTTGGAAAACTGTCTTAAGTATACAGATCTATAATGCCTGCAACGTGTATAGCAACCCCTTAGTTGGAGTGGCATTGTGCAGTGCACAACCTGTCCAACTATACTATGACAGCCCTGAACAGAGGAGGGGAAATGGTTACCAGGCTGGAGTGTAAGAGGAGCTGTCCTGTTTCTACCCAGAAGGCGGAGGAGAGGCAGGGTTGTGGCCAGTCTTCATGGAACTCTAGGCTGGGCCAGGGAGATGATGAGGGGAGGCAACAAAGTTCGGGGCAGAGAGTCCTTCCCATCATAGATGTACACAGGGTGTTTTCCAATGGGTGACCTGGGTAGGGCTGATGGGGTAGCCAGAGTGGGGCGTGGAGGTAGCACCTTCCAAGTGTAGATGCCAAGTCCTGGTGTTGAAGTCATTCACCCAGGCATTCTTTGGGGCCCCAAAGATTCGAGGCTGTGCCCAAGCACTCCAGAGAGAGGTCCCACAAGTCGGGGTTGGTCCACAATGCGTGGACAGCCCAGCTCAGCACAAAGGGTTGCTCCTGTCTCCCCACACTGTCCCATCTGGGGAGAGGCTGGGATGGAGGAGGCCGCTGGAGGGCGAGTTGGGGCAGTGGGGAGTGGGGTCCCTGAGCACAAGTGGCAGGCACCCAGGAACAGAAATGAACGTAGGCAGCAGAGGGGACTGTCCTCAGGGCCTGGATCCAAAGACTGCCTCTCAGCGAGGAATTAGGGCTCTTTCTTCTCCAAGATTGTCAGCCCCCACCCACTCCACATTTCCTACGAGTGTCAGCTGAGGTTGTAATCAGAAATGCATGTTTGAAACTTTTATCTTTGGGACTAGCCCCTTCTGTGTTACAGCGGTCACAGTGGGCCGTCTGCAGGGACTTCTGGTCTTCAGGGAAGAGGAGGAGCTCAGCCTGGAGTCAGAAACCTGGAAGGACAAGTGACAGAAGCAGGAGGGGGAGGAGGGGACCGAAAAGGAGGAGGAAGGCCAGATGGGCGGAATCCCTCCTCATGGCTCTCTCCACAGATTTTCCCCGGGGGGCCTACTTTGCAGCGGTTCCTAATATTTTGGGGGTCACATCCTTCAGAGAGAACCCCATGAAAGCCATGTACCCCTCCCTAGAAAGGTGCGCATACACGTGCACAGCCTGACATATGGCTGCAGGGGTCCACGGATCCCAGGGTCAGAAGCCCTCCCCCTGGTTGGGGGTGCTCCGCCTCCCCCAGCCCTGTGCACCACTTCCCGGCTCCCTGAGGCTGCCGCCCTCAACCTCCGCGCTCCGCGTGGTCCCTCGTGGGAAGCCCCATCCCCCTCTCCTTTTGCTGCTCGGGCGCAGGCTCCGCTCACCTGGAAGGAGTGGAAGAGGTACCAGAAGCCCCACGCGTTGATGACGTTGTAGTACATGGAGAGGAAGAAGGACACCACCACGCTGGCCACGCCTGCGAGGAAGGGCGGCGGCTGAGCAGTGCCTTCCCCGCCCGGCTCGACAAGGCTGCACAGCCCGGCTCCCCGACCCCAGGACGCCCTGCAGTGCCTGCCTGGATGGCAAAACTTCCTTCTGCGGGCTTGTGAGCCGGTCAACCTTGACCAGGCCCCAGCGAGCGCCTTCTATGGGTTAGTCTCTTCCCCACACTTGTCTCCCCAACCCCTGGGACAGGAGGCTGATGACTTTTTTTGAGATCTAAGAGTCCCCCGCTGTGCTAAGTACTTTAGGTCCTCACAGCAATGTTGTGAAGTGGGTGTTATAATCCCCATTGCACAGAGGAGAGAACTGAGGCCAGGCCACCAGGCTGTTAGGTGGCAGAACTAGGATTCAAACCTAGTGTGAGAAGCCTTCGTCCCTGCCAAGCGCCACCCTGATGCCAGACACCGCTGCTCCCTTCCTGGTTCACCTGAAGTTGGCTCACTGGGGCCACACCTGCCCTGTGGTGGCAGGGACAGGGGTGTGAGGAGTGGAGGGGACAGGGGTTACCCCACCTGGTGAGGCCTGCGGGGAATCGGGGTTGGGGGGCTCTGGACAGAGAGAGGGGTGGCAACCAGTGGTGTTCCAGAGCCAGCCCACGCATGCCCCACCGCCTAACCCCACACTCTGGGAGATCCCATTAGTAGTTTGAAACTGGCCATGGTGGGAGTATTTACACCACCAGTATCAGTAAATGCTACAACCAGACCACTCCACCTCGAGAGCTGGTGGTTAAACATTCACCAGCACCCCCGACTGGCACAAACATCTAGTAACTTTCCTATTGCACAGCAAATGCTGCCTCAGAGAAGCCTTCTGGGATTGCTTACTCGGGCAGATTGTAAAACCACACTCCTCCAGGTTAAAAATTAGCTGCCATCCAAGATGAGGAGGCAGTTTGGGTTTGGAGATGATTTCTGAGGCCACTAGACACATTTCTTCTGCATCTGAGACTGCCATCTACAAGTTTACGCCCTCCTTGCTCCTGAAGTGTCACTCTGCTTTCCTGCCTGCCTTCTTATCTAGGGGTGGGAGGCATGAGCAGAACAGATCTTGGCCCCCGCTGGTCAAAGTTCCCCCTGCCTGGGGAGGCGGCCCTGGAACGTGAGGGCTGCATGGGGCAGGTTAACAATCTCCCGGACACTGGCGCAGAGTGACTCAGGGGAGGCAGGACGTCAAGCAGCGCCCTCTGATATCCACGTGCGCCTCAGCTTCCAGACCCTGGAGCCGTTAGTGCCCACCATCACCTCCCAGCTGCTCGGTGGGGTGAAGATGAAGTGAGCTCTGTTCATCTCTTGTGCAGGCTGGCACCTGGCACAGAGGAGGAGTCCACTAAAGAGAGAGATGTTGTTCTTAATACTTAGCAGGGAGCCATTACAGGATTCCCAGATGGCTGCTAGCTGGGACGCTGAGTTACCGCTGGGAAGCATCTTCCTTTCACAGATGAGCAAACTGAGGCCCAGAGAGGAGAAGCAACGTGGGGTCAGTTCCCGGGATGTGTGCATCCTTGCTTTCTCACTGCCCTGTGGGTAAGAAGCCCAGCCCCCTCAGCCTACACTCTGTGGCACCCCCTCCTGGGCCATCTGTCCACCTGGGCCGAGGGCTCTCTCCTGGGCTTCACGCTTGCCTTTTGTTCAGCAGCTTTGCCAGTGGGCTCCCAACCCCACCCCACGCTGCCCAGGATACAGGATGGGGGTCTCCAGGTGGGAGAGGGCTGGAGAGGACCCACGTACCGACACCACTGAGGTAGGGGCTGATGGTCCTCCAGGCACCTATGCTGCCCTGCCGCATGCGCTGTCCCACCGCCAGTTCCAGGTACAGGAGCGGCATTCCCTCTACGATGAGCATGATGAGGTAGGGCACCAGGAAACTACCTGTAGGCATCCAGAACCAAGACCAGCCCATCACCAATGGGCTTTCTGCTGTAATCCACCCACCCTCTGGGCAAACGTCCTTCATCCATCCTCCCTTCCTGCCTTCAGTCTTTCCATTGTCTATTCATTCTTCTCCCTTCCATCCATCCATCCTTCTGCCTTCTCACTCTCTACCTTTGCACATCTTCCTGTCATTCCTCTCATCCATCTATCATTCATGCATCCATTTTCTTCCACCCGTCCATCCTCCATCCTTCCTTCTATTCTTTTACCTTTCCCCATATGTCCATTCTCCATCCTTCCGCCCACCCACTCTCCTACCCTCCCACCCACCCAGTCTTCTCTCTTTCCTTCCTTCCTGCTATCTTTTTATTTTTCTATTCATCCATCCACCTCTCATTCGTACATCTATCTATGGACGACGTGCAGCCATGTCAGTTAAAATCTTCAAACACTTCCATCCTGGGTGATGAATTGCCACTGTCCCAAGGCCCTTGAGTGCCTCCCTCACTGCCTCAGCTGCCCCAGCCCCTCTGCCAGAAACCCCCATCCCATCTTCTATTGTGGCAACTAATGATTGATCAGCGCCAGGACCACTGAGTTGTTACATCTTTTGAACGTCACCCCTGAATCCATCCAGCCAGCTGCCCAGCTCCACACACTCGCTTTGGGCATTTCGAGCAGCCCCGATGGTGCCCCACGGGAGGGGGTGTACTAATCAACCTTTCGACTAAGCGCTTCCTCTGGGCCAGGTCTGGCCCCCGCTGGGTGTGGGCTGGATGGGAGGTCAGCAGCCCCTGCCCTGAGGGGTCACCTGGGCAGAAGCCCAGCTACCTCCTAAGTGTCCCGGGCCACAGAGCCCTTCAGGCCCCAGATCTCCCGAGATGAGGCAGGGATGTGGTGCGCATGTGTGGGGAGACAAGGGGTTCCCCAACAGATGAGCCAGGCTCCCACCTCTTTACAGAGCACCTCTGTGCAAACCTGTTTTATATAGTAGCCTTCAGCCTCAAATGTCATTTTAATAAAGTGTACTATGACTAATAACATTTTAAGCCCATTAGTTCCCAAGGAAGCCTCTGCAGACAAGTGTCCTAGGGATAGTGGGCAGCCAAGGAGTGTGAATGGAGCTACAGTGTGAATGGAGCCCTCCCCTGCCCCTGCCAGACACACGGACAGAGGCAGACAGCCTGCTGCAGGGCTGCCCACCACACCCGCCCCTGTGGACGGCTGAGCCACTGCTTCTCGTGTTGGGCCTGCCCCCGCCCTCTCCGTGGCCCCTCAGCCATCCCTCCCCTGGCTCCTGGCTCTATGGCAGTGGACCTGAAAAAAGGTCCAGTGGGAGAAGAGGGCAGGCCTTCTGATTAAAATAAAACCCCGACACAACAGGTGCAGGGATGAAGGGCTGGTTACAGAGGAAGTGGCTGTGAACGTGTTAGGGTAAACAACGAAATACAGATGCTTACGTAAACATCGAATCTTTACAAAAATGCCTCCGTCGTAGCTAGTGCTGTCACCTCCACTTCTCCCGCATCGGGATCGCACGAGAACTCTCCCCACCACACCATGTACCTTCACGTCACCCCTTAAGTAGCCGCGTAACATTCCTCTAGGACAAGGAGCCTGGAATTCATTTCATCAGTCCTGGGACACTCAGGCTGTGGCCAGTTTTCTGCCATCCTAAACAAAGCTGTGGGACAAAGCCTGTCCACGTCTTCGGTTATTTCCTCAGGACAGAAAGCCCAGAAGTAGAATGGCCCCAAGACCAAGCAGAGCCCCATGGGGCCCCCTCACCACAGAGAGAAGGGCACAGCTGTGTGCCCAGGGGAGTGGGCCCACACCGCTGGCCTCCGCGTTCCCAGCCTCATCCTCCCTGCTCGGGTCGGGGCCCACAGAGCCTGCTGGCTCCTTTCTGGACTCTGCTTTGAAGGTTGTGCTGGGCCTGCCCCCTCCCTGCCCTGCAGAAATGTGTTTCAGCGTCTCACCTCGTTCCTCTCAATAGCAAGGAGTCCGAGAGGCCGGCAGGGGCTCTCAGCCACCTTACACCTAACAATAAATGCTGTGTTAGGGGCCGGCTCGGTGGCACAACGGTTAAGTTCGCACATTCCGCTTCTCAGTGGCCCAGGGTTCGCTGGTTCGGATCCCGGGTGCGGACATGGCACTGCTTGGCACACCATGCTGTGGCAGGCGTCCCACATATAAAGTAGAGGAAGATGGGCACGGATGTTAGCTCAGGGCTAATTTTCCTCAGAAAAAAAAAAAAAAGGCTGTGTTGGCACCACCTGCTTGGAGCAACATGCCAACCCTCAGTGGTTATAAGAAAAGCTCATTTTCTCCCAAGGTGTTAAACAGTAACCCCATGAGTCCTGGGAAGTCCACAGAAGGCTTTTCTCTTTGACAGGCCCTGCCTGATGGCCCACTGCCCGTGGGAAGGCTGGGAGCCCCAGGCCTGGTGCCCAGGTAGGGGCATGGCGGCTCTTCAGCACCCCCCAAGTGACTTCCATCACTCCTCCTGCCCCCCCAGCCATCCAGACAAACACACAATCCCAGTGAATTTGCTCTGCAATCATTTTCTCAACAATGATGCTAGAACAATTGAACATCCATATGCAGAAAAAATGAACCTCAACCCCTATCTCAGTTGTATACCAAAAAAAAAATCTCAAAATGGGTTATAGGTCTATATGTACCACTCAAAACTACAAAACCTCGAGGAGAAAACATGGGAGAAAATCTTTCTAACCTTAGGTTAGGAACAGGTTTCCTAAATACAACATCAAAAGCACTATCTGTGAAAGAAAATATTGATAAATTGGACTTTATTTTAAAATTGTGCTCTGTGAAAGATAGTGTTAGCACAATAAAAAGATGAGCTACAGACTGGGAGAAAACATTTGCAAAACACATATCTGCCAAAGACTCTGTATCTAGAACATATAAAGAACTCTCAAAACTCAATAATGACAAAACAGAGAATCTATTCAAAAAATGCACAAAAAATTTGAACAGACATTTCACCAAAGAAAATATATGAATGGCGAATTAGCACCTGAAAAGCTGCTCAGCATCAGTGTTCATTAGGAAAATGCACATTCAAACCACGAGAGGCCACTACGCACCTACTAGAATGGCTAAAATAAGAAACGCTGACAATACCAAGTGCTGACGAGGATTCGGAGGGACTCCCATTTGTTCCTAGTGGAAAGTAAAACAGGGCAGCCACTCTGGAAAGGGGTTTGGCAGTTTCTTATAAAGCTAAGCATACACTTACTGTATGACCTGGCAACTGTACTCCTGGGTATTTACACCAGAGAAATGAAAACTTACGTTCACACAAAAGCCTCTACACGAATGTTTATAGCGGCTCTATTTAGAGTTGTCAAAAACTAGAAACAACCCAACCGTCCGCCAATGAGGGAATGGATAAACAAATCTGGTACATCCATACAATGAAATATTACTCAGCCAATAAAAAGGAATAAGCTGGGGCCGGCCCCATGGCTGAGTGGTTAAGTTCGTGTGCTCTGCTTCAGTGGCCCAGGGTTTCAACAGTTCGGATCCTGGGTACAGACATGGCACCACTCATCAGGCCATGTTGAGGTGTCATCCCACATGCCACAACTAGAAGGACTCACAACTAAAATATACAACTATGTACTGGGGGATTTGGGGAGAAAAAGTGAAAAAAAAAAAAGATTGGCAACAGTTGTTAGCTCAGGTGCCAATCTTTAAAAAACAAAAAAGGAATAAGTTACCGATTCATGCAACAATATAGGAGAATCTCAAAAGCAATATGCCAAGGAAAGATGCCAGATTAAAAGGCTACATACTCTATGATTTCATTTCAATGACATTCTGGAAAAGGCAGAACTGAAGGGACAGAAAACAGATCTATGGTTCCCAGGGGCTGAGAGTGAGGAGGGGCCGACGAGAGGGGCATGACTGTGGTGGTGGAAACAGAACTGCATGCATTTGTCAATATTCATAGAAGTGTACACAAAAAAAGTGAATTTTTCTGCATGTAAATATACCTCAATAAAAAAACATTGTTTTTGATCAGTTTGAAAACAAGTCCACTAATTAACCCTCTTCCAACTGGACTGTTCCCCATGCTCCTTCTATGTAAACATGCTGACACTGGCTCTGTGTGAGGAGGACCTGGTGTCAGGGCGAGGCCGACAGAGGCTTGTAAGAGAGTCATTTGCTCCCATGTATCTTGATGGCCTAGTGATCTAGTGGTTAAGATTTGGTGCTCTTACTGCCATGGCCCGGCTCGTTTCCCAGTCAGCGAAACACACCACCCATCTGTCAGCTGTCCTACTGTGACAGCTGGGTGTTGCTGCAAGCTATGTCACTGGTATTTCAAACACCAGTAGTGTCACCCGTGGTGGACAGGTTTCCATGCAGTTCCAGACTAGGAAGAAGGACTGGCCACCCACTTCCAAAAAAATTAGCCATGAAAACCCTGTGAATGTCTGATCCAGTGCCAGAGAGAATGGTGCAGAAACACTGGGCAGGGTTCCTCTGTGCTGTACCCGGTGTGGCTAGGAGTCAGAATCAACTCGACGGCACTAACAACAAATCTTGATGGGCATATTGTGGGAGATGAAATACTGTCACACTTTCTTTGCTCCTGTGAAGAGGTGGAGTCTATTTCCCCACCCGTGAATCTGGGCTGGCTCTGGGACTTGCTTTGCCCAATAGGATGCAGCTTCACCTTGGTCCTCTTGGAGCGCAGCCCTGAGACCACCTCGAGCGGAAGCCAGTCCCGGCTACGGGAGGGTGGAAGGCCACGTGGAGGAACCCAGGCACCAGCTCCCAACGTGTGAGGGCCCTCCAGCTCAGCCCACCTATCGGTGAACGCAGCCAGGCCGGATGAGACCAGCAGAGAAATGCCCAGCCACCCACAAAACTGTGAGAAATAACTGTTTCAGCCACTACTTTTTTTCTTTTTACCTCTCAATACTTCACTGTGTATTTCCTAAAAACATGGGTGTTCTCTTACATAATCCCAACGAGCAAAATCAGAAAGTTAATGCTGATACAGTACTGTTATTGTAGCTACAGACCTTACAGTAATTTTACCAATTATTCCACAGGCATCTTCTCTCTGGTCTCAGATCCAGCTCACTGTCATGCACGGCATCCGACTGTCACGTCTCGTTAGTCTCCTTGGTCCGGAGCACCTCCTCAGGCTTAGTCTCCCGTGACCCTGAATGTAGCCAGTTATTTTGCGGAATGTCCCTCATTTGGGGTTTGGCAGGAACACTAGGGTGACCTGGTCTTTGTCCAGAGGCACACGGGGTCGATTCACCCGGTTCTTGGCAGTGCGAACTCTGTTTCCTTGGTTAAGGTGGGCTCTTCCAGGTTTCTCTGCTGAGAGTTACTAGTTCCCTTTTGACATTATCAAGTACCTTGGAGGGAGACATTCTGAGACGAGGTAACTACTTCTCATCAGACTCTGCCCACTAGTTTTAGCATCCACTGAAGATTCTTGCCTGAAACCATGATGACCGTGTTGGCTGCCAAAGGGAGATTTTTCTAATTCCATCATTCCTTCTGAGTCCTCAGGTTTCGAGTGGTCTGTGACGCGGACGTAGATGATGGAGGCACCCCTCCCGCCCTGTGGGGGTGACCCCACCCGGGGTCGAAGTGAGTGGGATGTGTACAGTCACAGAATTATTCGGAGGGTACAAAGCCAGCTCTTAGCCTAGTTAATTCTTACTCGGCACCACCTGCCCGGCACCTGCCATCGTACGCGGCCACCCTCCCCTCCTGCTGGTCTTCTCTCCTGCGTCCACCCTACAGCTGCCCCCTTCAGTTTCTTCTCAGATCACGTCACCCTCTGTCCTTCCACCTGGTCAAAACCCTCTCGGCTTCTCCTTCCCCCTAGAGTGGCATCCGCACGCCCTCCCGCAGCCTCAGGCTCTATGGGACAGGGCTCTGTCTTCCTCTCCGAGCTGTTCACCTCCCTCACTCCACCGCAGCCACCGGCCCCTCCTGCTGGGCCGGCCTCTGCATGCTTGCCCTTGCTGTTCCCTCTGCCCGAATGCTCTCTCCCTTCTTTCGGTTCTTTGCCACACCTGCCTTCCTCAGAGCGGCCTTCCTGGTCTGCCCCGCGCCAGAGTGCCCCTCTAGCTTCTTCCCCTGCTGGACTTCCCCTCAGAGCCGTTGCTTGTGTGAAATTACGCTGTAATTTTAGTTGTCTGTTTGGTGTCCGTCTCCACCAGCATGGCTCCCTCCTCTGCGCAGAACAGAGCTGGGTGGAGAGCAGAGCATAGTGAATATTTGTTGAATGCAGGAAGGAATCTTTCAGGTCTCACCGGACCTTCCATACACATCACTTCCTTCTGGAACCTCTCAGATCACCCAGAACTAAGTCGGGGTCCCCCTCTCTGGTCTCAGTCTCCCAGCCTCTGCTGAGTGTCTACTGCTCTGTCGACCCCTCCTTCCCTAAACAGCTCCTGAGGGCAGCAATGCGGTCTGACTGGCTCACAGTTGAATCTCTGGCTCCTAACACAAGGCCTGGCACAGAGTAGGTGCTCAATAAGTGTTTGTTGAATGATTGCTTGGTGGTAAATGGTTCTACAGCAGTGGTTCTACTTGGATGCGTGGGTTGGGAAGCTATTACAGAGATGACAGAGAGGTCTGGTAAAGTTCATCATGTTGCTAAAAACAGTGTTTTTAAAAATTTCATATAAAATTACTTTATTACTTTAAGATTACTCTCACTTTATTTCATTCTTGTATTAGGTACGATGTACAGTGGGCAAGTCTATATTGGCCTGCACCTCCCTCAGGAAGGATGAGCAATCAGGAGGAAGACTTTGGACCTATGATAACACACTGTAGATCAAAAGAAAAGGAGCGCTCTAACATATCGGAGGAAACGTCTTCCTCTGAAACAAATGTGCTGAGAGAAACAAGAAATTTGTAGCAAATTTCTAGTACATGGTCTCTAAGAGTCAAGAGGACACTGTGTTTATGGAACAGCATCAGGCAACGACAAAGAAAGGACAATTTAAGAAGAAAAAAGATTTTATGAAGATGAAAAAAATAGGACTGTTGAATTTAAAGCCAATGGAGGCAGTAAGCGAAACAGAAACAGAACCTTGAGAAATTATCCTGTGGCCCAGGGGAAGAAGATAAAGAAGTGGAAATTATAAGAGAAGAGATAAGACTGGACAGCAAGCCCAAGCATTTACTCCATCTCTCATAAGAAGGAAGGAGGAGAGAACGGGGCAGACGCAGCAGCCGGAACATGCACAGTAACGAATTCTACAAGACGCTTCTCTGGTGTGTCACTGGAAGGGCTCACTAGTCCTAGGTGAATTTTTTCTGTTTTCTTTGAGTTACCACGTCCCACGTGCCAGGGACACACGGTGGGTGTGCTCTCCCGAGGCCAGAACTTTAGGTCTGTGTGTTCCAGGCTGCAAGATTCTCCCCACTGAAAACCATGGTCATTCAGCCCCATCTGCAGCGGGCCAAGTTAGAGCTGACCAAGTGCCAAATTGTGAGGAAGTTTACTCTGTCTCCTACAAGCCCAGGGACAACTGGACAGGGGGAGAAGAGAGGCGCCCTGAGAGGAAAAGGGGACCCCAGGGCAGAGCAGCCCTTTCTGCTGGGGAGGATTCCTGCACTTCTTGCCAGGGGAGCCCACCCCTGAGGGTTTCACCTTGTTGTGCATCCCACTGGGCAGCCCCAGCAACCCATTCACAAGAAACCATTGGCTAATATCTACAAAAAGTGCATACTTCCTGGAAAGAACTTGGGAACACCCTCCAGCAGGTCAGGAGCTGGCTCAAGACATTTGTGGTCAGCAAAGGCTATGGGGAAGGGTCTCCACCTGGCCCTGGCCCTTCACGCCAGGAGCCAAACCAAGCCTAGGTAAAACTGATGAAAACATTCTTAATACCTAGATATAGAGCTTGCAAATTATTTGAGGTAAAAATTTCATATAACATCATAAAAATTTATATCATATCTTAGCTATATAGGATACCTAAGAACTAATAAAAAATAAATCTGGCTGCAGAGTTCTCCTTCACAGAACCAAAATCTGAAAAATCTTCACCGAACAGAAAAGCATCCATAGAGTTTCGAGGAAAAACGACTGTGGCTTATTCATGTGGGATACAAAAAAAAAAGATCTTCTCAGATATGCTTAGAAACTGAACCATTTATTTATTATTCCTGAAAAAATTACTTGGAGATGAACTGCAGCCAGTCAGCATTGGATCAAGGCAAAGGCCTCAACTATGAAGCTGTGTTATAACAGGACTAACTAGTGGTGAAGAAACATATGAATCAGGATTCATTCTAACAATATTGTTAATATCATTATAAAATAACACAGATGAAAAATGTAATTCTCGAATGAGAACAGAGGTAACATAAGTGGTAAAATAGTCATCATCACGTGTCTGGAATATTGGAAATATTGGAAAGTGGAAAAGAGGAGGAAAGGAGCAAGAAGTACAAGTGTGTTAAATTTTTTAACTTTCATAGGGTGATGTTGACAAATAACATTTCATTCTTTACGCTGATAATTAGGGAAAATAAGTACACTTTTTGTTCAAAAATTTAAATTAACTTGTAGTAGAACAAAAATAGGATTTATACCTTAAAAATTACTTGAGAAAAAAGGCAAAATAAATATACTTCATATTGTATACAACAACAGCAACAAAGAGAAAACAGCAAGGCCGTACAAATATGATGAAGAATAACAGCAAACATAACATGACAATAAATATAAATGGATCAAATTCTTCCACAAAAAGTGAATAATCATTTAGGTTATAATAGTATAAAAATGTAAACAATTTAAAATTCCACATTGGAGAATGAGTAAAGAAGTTACTTTATATCTGTAAATGGAATATTATGGGGCTGCTGAAGTTCGTATTTTCAAAGAATATTAAGTGACTTTGGAAAAGATTATAATAGATTAAGTAAAACAAAAACACAAGACACTAAAGTACATATAAAATATGGTTTTGTTTTTGTTTTTTTTTTGAGAAAGTTTAGCCCTGAGCCAACATCTGCCGCCAAGCCCCTTCTTTTTGCTGAGGAAGACTGGCCCTGAGCTAACATCCATGCCTATCTTCCTCTACTTTGTATGTGGGACGCCTACCACAGCATGGTTTGACAAGGGGTGCGTAGGTCTGCACCTGGGATCCAAACTGGCGAACCCCGGGCAGCTGAAGCAGAATGTGCGAACTTAACCACTGTGCCACCAGGCTGGCCCCGGTTCTAATTTTTTTTTTTTTTTTAAAGATTTTATTTTTTCCTTTTTCTCCCCAAAGCCCCCCGGTACATAGTTGTGTATTCTTCGTTGTGGGTTCTTCTAGTTGTGGCATGTGGGACGCTGCCTCAGCGTGGTCTGACGAGCAGTGCCGTGTCTGTGCCCAGGATTCGAACCAACGAAACACTGGGCCGCCTGCAGCGGAGCGCACGAACTTAACCACTCGGCCACGGGGCCAGCCCCCCCGGTTCTAATTTTTTAAAGAATAAAAAGAGTGTTAATAGTCATGACCCTTGGGTGCTGGAATTTGGTGTGTTTTTTTTGGTACATTTATCTCTTTTCCAAATTTTCTATTATGAACATGTATTACATTTATAACCCCAAAACACACACAAATATGTTATTCTATAGCATGTTGCTACTTATTTTTCTAATTATCATAGCCACTGTCTTGTCTGTTTGTGAAACCCAAATATCTCACTACAAGAGAAATTCCTTTCTGTATGAACATAATCTCTGCAAGCCCTCACGTCTTGCTCCGTCTCCTCTGAGACCCATGAGGAGACAAATTAATCAGATTCAGCCATTTTCAGGGGTAAATTTACTCAGGCTTCCAAACTCTTGCTCTCCCTCCGCTTACGCACCTTTGCCCTCTACAAAAACCACACAGGGACTTTTTAACCTGATTTTTCCTTTTTGGTGCATGTGTGTGTGTGTTTAATTTAAGGAGCACAAAGCACAAGTTCCCAGGTGATGTTGAAGCTGCTGGTCTGCGGACCACATTTTGAGAAGCACTGTTCTACACTCTGCCACTCTCCACCCCACTGCCTTCCTTCTCCTCACTCACTCCCTTCCATCTTGGCTTTCCTAAAAAAGTTTCCCATTCAGAGTCAAACCCAGTCAACTTTTGGGAAACAAAGACACAGATGAGAAAAATGAAAGTCACCGTTACTCTCCCTGACCCCTTGGTCTAAAACTTTGAGACTCCCATCCTATCTGTCCCCTCCTCTCCTCACCCATCTCCTCAGCCAGCATCATCACTTCACCAGCTACCCAACACATCCCTGGCCTCCATCTTGGCAGTGTCTGTAAACCACGGCTCTGACTACGCCACTTCCCTACTTAAAATCCTGGCTTTGCCGTTAGACTGAAGGTCCATCTTCTTAGCCTCTTATTCAAGGCCCTTCAGTCTGGATTCACGCTGGATCCTTCCGACCTCCAGCTTCCTCTCCCACCATTGCTCTTGCCCCCTACTCCATACATCACCGCCACATAGAGTTTCTGGCCATTCCCCTCAAATGCACACCCTTCTACGCCTTTTGCACACACGGTTTCTTCTGCCTGGAATGTTTTTACCCCTAAATCTACCTGATGAACTCTGACTCATCTGTCAGGGCCCAGATTAAATGTTGCCACTGCCAGAAGCCTTTCTGGGTTCTCTAGGGCAGTTACCCCTTCCTCTTGAGTTATTTCAATAAAGCCTCTGAACAGCCCTCTGGTAAAGCTCTTCCTGCTCTGAGCTTAAATGAAATCACCATCTTTGCAAACTGCCCCCTCAGCACAGTCCCTGGCTTACAGCAGATACTCAGTGAGTATTTATTGAATGACTGAAATTAAGTGCCTAGCAGGTTTATATTATTTATTGCTTAATTTTAGGCAGTCCTTCCTGTTTGAAAAAGGATATAAGACAGTGGTTCTCAACCCCGGTGCACAGAAGGATCTTTAACACTCCTACTGTTCAGGCCACACCTGAGACCATTGCAATCGGGATTTCTGTGGGTGGGACACAGGCATCAGTGTTTTCCAAAGCTCCCCAGAGGATTCTAACGTGCAGACAGGCTAGAGGCTTCTCCACCAGCCGGCGGACACTGCCACTCTGACTGGGTGCTTCTCCTCAACCCTGGGGGCGGGAGGGGGATGCATCAGACCTCAGGGAGCAGCGCCAGGGAGGGACGGCTTTAGCCTAAGGTTACCTGGAAGAGGTCGCCTTTAATTTAGGGAGGAGGTTTCTGGGGGAGGGTGAGGAACATGCAGAGCACCCGGCAGAGGGAGGACCCCTGACATTTTGGGGAGGAGAAGAGGTGGAGAGGGGGCCTGGAACCACACGGCTTCTCGCATTGCAGACCCAAGGCGCCTGGCCACACGCCTCCCGCGTGGAGGTGCAGCTGGGTTGAATGTCCCATTAGAACCGCGTGACGAAATGCCCTGAGCCAAGGCGGTCCGGCAGAGGTCCCGGAGAAAGCCTGGACCTCTGCGCAGCCACTCCTGTCCTGCCTTTATCAGATTAAAGTAGAAGCTGGAGGGTCTGGGCAGAGAGCCCTGGCTTGTTTCCCATCTCTAAGTGGGGGTGACAGGACAGACTCCAGGAGTGTTGTGAAGAGCAGACTGAATCACTGCAGAAGATGCTCGGCCCTGTGTCTGGCACGCGCTAGGAGCCCTACAGCGTGCTTGTTGCTAGGACTGTCTGGAAACCCCAGGATAAGCAGTGGACCTGGCTTCTCAAGGGATTCCTTCGCTGCAATTTCTGATGGCTTGGGCCCAGCATCTTTGGAAATTTTATGTGTTTGATACTTTACAACCTTTGAAGCTCGGGTTCCTGTAGCACGCAGGAGTACTGTAGAAACACCATGAGCCACAGACTGAGTGCACGCATGCACGCGTGTGCTCACACATACACACACACACACGCTGTACAGGTGAGTAGTGGTAGTGCTGTCCGCCGGTCCACCATGGACTGAGCTGGTGTGGCTCAGGTCCAGGCTGGGTGCTGGCCTGAGGGCTGTGGCTCCAGCGCTGTGCCAGGGCTGGCTCCCACCAGCTCACAAGAGCCGGCTGTGCACATCTCTCCCAACCCCACCTTCCGGGATATTACGTTGGTAGTTGGAAATCGACCATGGTGAGAGTATTTACACCACGGTAATCAGCAAATGCTACAAATTACGTCCTGCTCCTCCCACCAAAAGCCAGCTGTTCAGCATTAACAGCACCCCACTTTGTGGCTCCCAGCAGCTGGTGGCCTCAGGAGGCCCTTCCTCTAAAGTGTGCTCCATGGACCAGCAGCATCGATTGGCATCACTTAGGAATTGGTAGAAATGCAGAACCCTACCCTCCCGCGGGTCTCTGAATCAGACTCCCCGGGGCTGGCGTCCAGCAGGCTGTATTCATCAAGATCCTCAGGAAGGCTAAAGCCTGAGAGGCTAAGCGCCTGGGAGGAGCAGAAGGGGTTTGAGAGGGGAAGTGGGACATCCAGTCTTAGAGTGTCACTGTCCCACTGCACCGTCAGGTGTCCTCTGATTTCCCCTCTTTATGGTTCAAATATCATATAGAGAAAATTTAGAGAAAAAAATCCATATTTCCACCAGCCACACAAGTATTCTCGTTTCTCTGCCTTTCTTGCATAATTTGATCCTATTTATATCAAGATCAATTGCTGGTGCATTTGTTTTCCACACATTAGTGTGTGGCACGTTTGCATCCCAATTTCTTCCTGAACAGCCAGTGCCTCAGACTTTGACATGGTCGCCAAGACCTGCTGAGTTTTTTAAGAAGAGATTTGGTGCCGTTCCCTTGGCTGCCTTTTGTTTTTTTCCAGCGCTGGCATGCTGTACAGACGCGGTTGGTACCTGGAACGTAATCTTCAGAATTAACATTCCTCGTGCTGGGCCTGGCCCGGAGGGCAGGAGCCAAACAAGCCTCTTGGTCAGGGGCAGGGCCCCATGGAAAGGAGCAGGGGCCCTAATCCGTTTTGTTCTGGGAAGTATTTTGACACAGCTTGGCTCCATGGCTTATAAACAAGCACTTTGTTGGCTGGGGGTGAGGCAGTCACAACTCTGTTTAGAAGGAAGCCTTTCATGATGTGGCTTGTTTACCCTTTAGCTTTAGGTAAAGAATGGGTCTGTAAACTGTCTGGGTTTCGGGTAACATGAATCACTTATTAATCGGTGACACCACGGGGCAGTGAAAGGCTCCGGGAAACCAGCATCCCCCTCTCAGGTACCTTGTAGCTTTTCATAACAGACTTTGCTCATTCATCCAACAAATATTTATTGGGTGCCTCCTCTGACCCCGTCACTTCACAGAGATGGGGCCAGTGGGAGAAAGAGAAACTCTAGAACAATGTGCAATCTTCTGACCAGGTGCTCACTTGGCCTGACAGTCAGTGGGGACAGGAAGGGAGAGCAACTGCAAGAAGGCAATGTTTGGCCTGGCCTTGAGGGAGAAGTGGAGAGCTCCAGGCCAACAGCATCCCAGGGGGAGGAAATATCTTGTGCAAAGTGTGGAGGCAGAAAGTAGGCATTTACTGATGGAGAGTGGTTCAGAATAGTTCCGGGGCGTGGGGGTGCTGGAAGATGAGTGGCAGGAAATGAGGTGGCACTAGGGACAGGTGTTAGGTGTCAAGTCCTCACTATGCCACGATAAGCTGTTTGTCTTTATTCTGCACTTACTCTTGAGGGGGCACCATCCACCCAACCTACATCCATCTACTCCCATCTCATCCATCCATCCACCCACCCACCAATCCACCCTCCCCTCAGTGTCCATCCACCTGTCAACCACCATCCATCCCTCCACCCACCCACCAATCCACCCTCCCCTCAGTGTCCATCCACCTGTCAACCACCATCCATCCCTCCACCCACCCACCAATCCACCCTCTCCTCAGTGTCCATCCACCTGTCAACCATCATCCATCCTTCCACGCACCCGCCCACCAATCCACCCTCTCAGTGTCCATCCACCCGTCAACCGTCATTCATCCTTCCCCTCCACCAATCCATCCTCTCCTCAGTGTCCATCCACCCATCAACCATCCTCCATCCATCCATCCATCTACTCATCCAGCCTAAGCACACTCTGTACCAGGCACAAGATATTTTCTGGGTCCTGAAGGTCTTGTGGTTCCCCTAGCAACTCCTTATACATATTCACTTCAGAATGACTCCACCCTACCTGTCTCCACCTACAGACTATGCAGGTGATGGTGTTGTTAGAAACAAGGCATTAAATAGTCACGTGACAGCAAGGCTCACCTGGTCTGATGGTTGGGAAATGTGTACCAGGATAAGGGTATCAGGGGTAGGTGTGCTGAACACAGAATGACAAGGAAATCTCCCCCTGACAAAGAATTCCCTCAAAGTCAGGTACGAGGCTGTTAGAGCACGGGGCAGCACTCGCCCCTCCACAATTCTCATTTATTCATACCCTTCAAATGAAAAAAACAGTCAGAGAATTAAAAATGCACTAGTTAAAAAAACCTCTGTGGAGTAACCTTTTTGGGGAGTTTTTTGAGCTGGTGGGGGTGAGGATGGGGGAGCAGAGTTTTAGGTCATGGTCTTCTTAAATGGGTTAAATTTTGTAAATACTTTGGTCTAATATCTTTCATTGTTCTTTATGGTGAAAAAACCATTCCTGCTGATCATGGAAGACGTAACACACACACACACACACACACACACACACACACACACAGAGTACAAGATACACAAAAATCACCCAGAGATAGCTAGTGTTAACGCTTTGGTGTATTTTTTTCCCATTCTCTTTTCTCTGCATATTTTTAAACATAATTGAGATCATCCATTTTATACAGCTTTGAGTCTGACTTCCCCTCCCTCCACTTAATATATGATATGAGAAAATGCTCACAGAAAATTGCTTGAAAACTCCATCTTAACAGCTGCAAAGAGCCCCATTGCATGGATGTTGCATAATTCATTGATCCGACCCCCTTTAGTTGAGGGCTTAGGAAGTTTCCAATGTTTTGCTCTTATTAAAAGATCGAGATCATTCTTCTATTTTCTACCTTCTGTCAGAACTCTGATGATTTCCTTTAGGTAGAATTTTAGAAATTGAACAACTAAAAAAATTTTTTTTCAATGCTGAAACTTCAATCTCTATTGTCATACTGCCTTCCAAAAAGACACTTGGCCTCCACAGAGGCTCTGTGGCATATCACAGAAGGGGGTCCCCAGCTCTGGAACGTTAAGGGGATGCAGTGTGAATGTGTTGCTGTCCGTCTATTCAGTGAGAGTGATATGATGCTTGAGAGGAAAATTTGTAAAAACACACAGACACACAGAACAGAAGGATTTGCTTTTCTTGCCTTCGTGGTTCCAAATCCAAACCAAACTTTCTATAAAAATTTTAAAGAAATGGCTCAAGATCCCTTTAACCTGAGTTTCAAATCGTGCTGCCGGGAATCTAAGTTTCTGATCTGAAAGTTGCAATATGCAAGCTTCTGGTGAACAAGAAAATTTCCTGCTCACATTTTACACTTGAACGTAAAGTTTATTCACTAGAAGTCAGACCATTGCCACCTCTCCTCCTCCTGAGGCAGGAAAACCGTGTCCGCCAGCCTCTGGCCGGGAAGGGTGTGGTGGGGGGCTGACTGCCCGTGGGATGGGGTTGGGGGTTACAGAAGGCTCCGGGAGGCAGATTTGGATCAGAGCCCCGGCTGAGGACCCAGGTGTCCGGGATCCGACTCCCGGCTCTGTAACTTTGGGCAAATCACTGACGCTCTCTAGCCTCGGTTTACTGGTCTGGAATATGGGACCACCCCAGCGCGCATGCCCAGGCGCGTGGGCGTGAATGCCCTCCGGCGCGAAGTCGCCCAGCCGGTCCCGCGGGGCCGAGCCGAGCCGGCCGCACTCACCTCCGCCGTACATCTGGCACAGGTAGGGGAAGCGCCACACGTTGCCCAGGCCCACGGCGTACGAGATGCAGGCGAACACGAACTGCAGCGGGTTGTCCCACAGCGGCCGCGCCTTCTCCATGGCCGCGGAGCTCGCTCCCGCTCGGGCGCCGCGCTCTGCTGCTTCGCTGCGCGGCCGCCAGGCGCCCCGTCCCGTCCGGCTCGGCCTGGGGTGGCCCGCGTCGCTGCCGCTCGCCCGCTTTTTAATTGCTAATCTCGTTAACGGCGCGCCCGTCGGAGGGGCGAGGCTGGTAAATGGATGACGACGAGCCCCACCCCGCCTGGCCACCGCCGCCGGGAAGGCGCCCGAGATTGCGAGGTACAGGGCGGCGCCCCGGTCCCTCCGGCTCGACGTCGGGCCCGTGTGTCGTGTGCGGAGCTCCTTGGAGTGGTCTGGTTCCCTCAACCCCCTGCCCATCATTGACTGAGTGCCTGCTGTGTGCTAGGCTTTGTCTGGGGACAGGGCTGTGAACAACGCAACCATTCCCAAGTCTCCTGGAGCTAACATTCTGGTAGAGGGAAATGCTCACACTGGACTGGGTAAAATGTCCCATTTTCAACTATTTTGACCTACAGAAAGGACAGTTTCATATGGTTCATCCTAATCCATATATACGACGGAGAGACGCAAGAAAGGCAACTGAGGCAAAACCAGGGGGTTAGCAGTCCCGGGTGGTGGGCTGGGGTGGTCGCAGGGGCTTCCTAGAGACCGGAAGGAAGTGGGGGACACCCCCTTACCACCCCTACCTCCCACCCCCTTCACCCCTCCCATTCACCCGCACCCCCAGCATGCCCCCCCTAGGCAGAGGAAGAGCACCCAGGCGCTGGGTTTCCTTGGGTCTACAGGCGGGCCCTCGGCGCCTGCTGTGTGCAGGGTCTGGAGTCTGGCTCTGCAGTGTCGGTGCGGCCAAGAAGCGGGTTTTGAACAACCGCTGTGGGAGACTCTACTGCTCAGCCCAGTCTAGGGACCAGCGATTCTGATTCATTAGGGTTGGGGCCTGAGAAACCTCGTATTTCTATTAGTCCGGAAAGGTGATTTGGTTCAGGGTGGTCGCTAGACACGACTAAGCCAGGTGCTTTGGAGTAATTCAGGGTCTGGCTTTGAATCTCATTCTGCCGCTGACTTAGCTGTGTGACCTTGGACAAGTCACTTAACTAACCTCTCAGCCTCTGTTTCCTCACCTGTAATGGGAACAAATAGTTTTTCCCTCCCAAGGCTCATGTGAGAATTAATTGATGACTTAGCTTAGCACCTGGCACACAATAAGGGCTCAGTCAAGAGGCCATTCTCATAAGGCCCCAACAGGATGAATGAATGAATGCGTCAGGCACTAAATCAGTGAGTATTAGTGACACCCTTTGAACGGGGCCTGGTACACAGCAAGAGCTAAGAAAATGCTTGATAAGTAAAAAGATACATAAAGTTAAAAAGAGAGGAGAAGCCTGGTTGCTGGTGGAAATCTTACTAGAAGCTGGAATGCAACCCCCCCTCTGGGACGGTCCCTCCTTGGGCTTTCCCTGGAGCCCCCACCTGGCTGGTGGCAGGGGAGAATGGGGGTGTGGGGAGGAGGGGGAGACCCCTCAGACGTACCACCTGTCCTTGAACTTTCTACCTCCAAAAAGCAGACAAAGTCTGCAGTACGGCAGGAGACACTTTGGATTTTTAAACTTGGGGTTCTCGAGTGTTTTTCCTGCCCCTCGCCTCCTCCCACAGGAGCCCACTCCCCTGGTTTCTCTTGCTGTAGGTTAGTTTCAGCTGCGTTGACCTTGACAGAAGGGACTCCCTGCGTGCGGTCTGCGTTCTTGGGTCCTGGCTGCGGGTGTGGGACTCACTCAGGCTCTGGCTCTGCTGCTGCGGAGCGGCCCGGGGCGTGAACATGCTCTCATCTACCACTGATGGGTGCCCGTGCTGTCTCCAGTCTGGGGCTCTTCTGAATAACGTGGTTCTGAATGAGCCTCCTCGTGTGTGTGCTTGGGTGGATGAGCGCTCTGTTGCTGGAACTTCTGGGCGGTAAGCGGGTGTGTGATCAGCTGCAGGACAGATTGCCACACTGTCTTCCGGGAGGGAGCACGGGCCACACTCCCACGAGAGTTTCAGTTGCCCTGCATCCTCACGAAGCCTTGTCATTCTCTTTTTGAAGTTCTGCCCAGTCTTGTGGGTGTGTAGTGATAGTTCACTGTGGCTTTTCACTTTAATTTCCCTAATATTAATAAGGCTGCCTACCTTTCCATAGGCTAATTGGGTCACCAGACATCCTATGGCATGAAGTGCCTGGTCAAGTCTTTTGCCAGTTGCTAATTGGCGTGTCTTTCTTTGTTTGCTGATTTACAGTTCTTTATATACCCTAGATATGAGCTCTTTGTCAGTTTTTCTTTTCTCCTCAAAGCCCCAGTACATAGTTGTATATCCTAGTTGCAGGTCATTCTAGTTCTTCTATGTGGGACACCAGAGCGTGGCTTGATGAGCGGTGCCATGTCTGCCCCCAGGATCCGAACCTGTGAACCCTGGGCCACTGAGGCAGAGGGCGCGAACCTAACCACTGGGCCATGGGGCTGGTCCCTCTTTGTCAGTTTTATGTATTACAAATTTCTTCTCTCGGTCTGTGGTCACCTTTTTATTCTATTAGTGGTGTCTTCTGATGAACAGGTGTTCTTAACAGTTCAATTTACCAATCTATTCCTTTAGTGACTTTTTTTTTGGAATGTCCTTTTAAGAAATCTTTCCCTTGTCAACCCAAGGTCATGAAGATATTTCTGAGAATTTAAATTTATGGCAAATCAAGTCTCAGCGATCCATGGAGAGGGCTGCCTTTTTAATGTTGTTGAATAGTGTAGACAGAAGGCATGCTGCTGCCTCCAGCCAGCCGCTTGGCGTGTTCTTCTTCTCATAAATGGATTTTCCCTAGAGGGCACCTGGCTATGTGGTGGCTCTCAGGAACTGGGCCCTCGGAGAGAGGCCAGCGCAGTTGCCTGCACCTGGGGTGCTGGGCATTTGTTGGTTTGACCCAGGCAAGGCCCCTCTTTAATTCCCTGCCCCAGGGATCAGGCCGGCACTCCCTCCAGTCACACCTCGGGACTCCCTGGGAGCCCGTCCAGGGCATGAGGCCTGGGTAGGGGCTGTGGGCAGCACAAGGAGACAGCCCCATAACAGGACTGAGGGTATCCTCGGGGGCAGATGCTCAGGGCTCCTGATAAGGTCCCCACACCTTCCTGAAATCCATCTGATAGCTCTAACCTGATGGGCCAGTCGTGCTGTGTGGCTGCTAGACGTGGGAAGAAGAGGCCTGGGATGGTGGGTGGGCTCCACAGGGAGCGGGAAAGCAGGGGTGGAGGTTAGTGGTGTGGTGGTAAATGGTTAACAACCAGCTCTCTGCAGAAAAAGCTCTGATTTGTAGCATTTACCAATTTCTACGGTGTAAATACTCCCACTATGGCCGATCCCAAACCACCAACGTGATGTCCGGAATGGGGATTTGGGGAGAGACGTGCAGTAGCACATCGTTATATTAAATTTCCATCATACATAAGCAGTAGACATAACCTCAAGAGCATAGATAGTAGTGGAGTAAATAATTAGGAAGTGATGGGTTTTGAGTATTTATTGCCTCTGTTTTAAATCACTTATTTAATTGTTAGTTTGTATAACAATTTTTAATAATGGCTGTGTTTAACAACCGACTCACAAAATTCCTGAAAATGTACCACCTGGCACTCACGAGCTTCTGGGAGCTGGCTCCAGTGCTCCACGGGCGCCTGGGGCTGGGGGAGCAGCTTCTGTGCAGCGGGGGCCAGGGGGGCGAGTTCGGCTCTCAGTGGGCTGGCGCCGAGCACAGGGTTTCAGCTGAGCTGAGCCCCAGCCTGAGTGCTCCCAGGGCGCCTCCAGTACCAGCAGGGAAGAGAGCTTCTGTGGCCTGGCCTGTCCGGTCTCCCAGTGCCACATGTCAATCAAGACAATTCCCAGGGATCACAGGCCAGCCTCCTGGAGTTATCTTATTTCTGGAACAGGGTGGAGGCAGAGGGAAGGGCCTGGCTCAGGTGCATGGGTGTGGCACGCCTGGGCCAGGATTCCAGATTCTTACCACCCCCCCACGCCCCCCCAAATTATGGCCACGGCCACACCGCTTCCAATGATGTGTTCGGCCCAGTGATCCGCTGTTACTTAACCCCCATCAGTGGCTCCTGGTTCCCCACAAGATAAAGTCCAAACTCCTCAGCCTGGTCTGTACGGCCTTGAGGATTTTTTTTTTAATTAGGCCTCGAGGAATTTGACCCTTGCTCACCTAGGTTCCAGGAGAAGCTAGACTTTTCACCTTCTGGAAAATGCTGTGCATGTTTATACTTCTGGGCAGTTCCGTCAGCCAGGAACACCCTCTCCCTACTCGACTCAGGAAAAGTCTATCCATTCTTCTTGACCCCAATGAAATAGCACCCTTTTTAAGAAGCCCCAGGGGCAGGGCCGTGGCCGAGTGCTTAAGTTTGTGTGCTCTGCTTTGGCAGCCCTGGGTTCACCGGTTTGAATCCCGGGAGAGCACCTACACCACTCATCAGGCTGTGTTGTGGCGACGTCCCACATAGCAGAACTAGAATGACCTACAACTAGGATATACAACTATGTACTGAGCTTTTGGGGAGAAAAAAATAAGAGGAAGATTGGCAACAGATATTAGCTCAGGGCCAACTTCCTCACCAAAAAGCATATCTTTAAAAAAAAAAAGCAGCACCATCCCCATATCCCCAGCCAGAATACACTGTCCCTCTTTCCTGCCCCCAAGCCCGGGGTGCATATCTGGTTTCCAACACTTCCAGTGCTGCCTTGTCACGAAGAGTGCAAGATGTGTGTCCCCACTGGGCTGTGGCCGGTATCGTGTCCTATGCATCCTTTCTCCCTAGGGCCAGGCTCATAGTTGAGTCTCAGTTGGTAAATGACAAGTGTGCTGTGGACTCTAAGCACTTCAGTATAAGCTCATCCCTGCTGTCCACAGCATCAATGAGCCTGAGACGCCTGCATTGCAGAACGTTTCTTCAGACATTCGAGTTTTTATTGCCCACCTACTATGTGCCAGGAGCCTGCTAGGCTCAGGGAGTCGAGGCAAAACCTCTGGAAATGACTGTCCTCCCCTCCGAGCTATCTGAGGTGCCTGCTTGCTCTCCTTCTGGGAGCACAGACACCCGCGGTGCAACGGGGGAAGCGCAGGGAGGAGATTCTGCAGCGGGAGCGTTGGGGCTGCTGCGGGCCCTGGCCCAGCTCAGGCAGCGAAGAGGAGAGTCCTTCCAGGAGCCGGGGAGCCCCTGCCTTGGGGCCGGGAGTGTGTGATTGTGTGCCTGAGAATGGTGTGTGCACGTGTGCGTGTGTATATGTATGTATTTGTGTGCAGGGACCATGATTTATTTTTTCCTTTAAATTAATTCATCTTTTCACTTGAATACATTTAAAAATGAAAGCTTCTATCACTACCATACATGTAAAGCTAACATTTTTCTAATGCATTTTAAGATAAATTGATAAATATTCAAGTTTTAAAATGTCTGTCTGTGGTGCTGCCTCGAACCACCGTATGTCCCCCAGTGGTATGTGCACCCTGTTGGGCACCACAGACCTTGCCCACAAACCGTCCCCACAGAGCCCTGGAATTTCAAAGACATGCCCACGGCTTGGCAAGGGGTGCTGGGAGCCCAAGCAGGGTAGCCCCACCATGATGTCTCTATATGTTATGTTTCTGTATGGAATTTTATTTGACAAAAGAGTTCAGATCCCAAAAACATAGCAGAAGCCCACTGCCGAGCCCACATCTCTGTCTGACGGGAGAGGGCCTGGAGTTGTGCTGTCCAGTATGGCAGCTGCTGGCCACATGCAGTTACTGAATTTTAAATTAATCAAAATTGAATTAAAACTTCAGCTCCTCAGTCACACTAGTGGCATGTCAAGAGCGTGGCAGCCCCTGTGGCTCGTGGCAGGCCCTGTGGCTCGTGGCTGCTGTGCTGGCCAGCGCAGATGTAGAATGTTGCCATCACTGCAGGAAGCTGCATCGGATGCTCCTGACTTGGGTGGGTGTGGGCGGGCGGTTCAGTGGTAATTCCTGCCATGGGGCTTTACCTCTTCCAGGCCTAGAGTGTGAGCACCTGCTTGAGACAAAGCCCCAGCACAGATGCTGTCTCTTTGTCCTCAGAAGAGGAGAGATGGGACCTTCCCTCTCTCTGCTCCTCCACCTCCTCCGCAAGGAGGCCAGATGCGCCGTAGGTGGGTCCATCCCTTGAAGCCACTCCACCTGCAATATGGGAAACCCCAGTTCCGTCTTCCGGACCTGAGCCCCAAGCCCTTCCTGCTCTCTGCCTGCCGGGGCCCTGTTTCTGGTCCTGCCTGTTTCCTCAGAGCCTCCCTCTCTGACCTGCACCTCACCGTCAGCCAGTTCCACATACTTCCCTCCTCCCCACCCTTGCCCTTGGTCCTTTCACCGTCTCTCAGCCCTGTTCCACCCAAACTCAAGGATGTCTGGGCTCCTCAGACTGCTGTTAGGGCCTTCTGGAAAAATCTCACGGAGCTGTGATTCGGTCTGCTGCAAACACAGGTCTGAGACCTCAGCAGGGCCTTGCTGCTGTTTGCTTCTTTGAGATCCCTCTCTGGTTGGAGTCTTGCAACCCTGGGCCAATGTTCCAGATCTTCTCTGTGTGCCTCAAATCTCTCTTTCCATCCTTCTCCTTCCACTGATGACTTAACAAAGGTCCTGAGAGCCCCACAGACAGCCGAAGGGCACTCCCTCCAGGCTGGGCGCCCCTGCAGTTCTCTCTCCCTGCCAGCCTCGCCGGGCGTGGGCTCCCACTCCCTCCCGGGGCTCCTGTGTCTCTCCTACCAGCCATCCCTGCTCTCCCTGGCATTGCTGATAGCTTCTCCTTTTTCCTTTTTTGGCTTAAAAACATCCTTAGGTCCCACTAAGAGCATCTCTTAAAACTTTCTAGCTCTACTCACCACCAATCTTTATCCAAATGTGTGGCCTGCATTCTTTGCCTCTGTTCCTCATCACACCGTTCACTCCCTTACCTCTTATAAGAGAGTAATGTGGCACGTAGACCTAAATTATAATGAATCCACTCTGTCAAATGTACCCAGAAACATAAGCCACCCTTTTTTCACCTTCTGTTACAATACAGGGGGCAGGGAAGGGCCCCTCTTCCTTGCTAAGCCCCCTCCAACGCCACAACCTTGTGCGCCTCCAACTTCCTCTGTGTCCTCATACCCAGGCCAATACTAGGTATACAGTAACTTTAAGTAAAGGTTAGAGGACTTAACCCAAGGATACCAACATTATTAGTGAATAGAGAAATTTGGAAAATGATGTTAATGAGTATTAAAACCCATATATATTAACTATATTCCTTTTTTTCATAGTGAAATATAATATGCATATAGAAAATTGCACACAAAAAATCTACAGCTCAAAGATTATCATCTCACCCAGGTCATGAAAGGGATGCTAGCACCCCAGAAGGACCCTCAGCCGCTCCTGCCTCTTAGATCCCAACCTTCTCCCTGCAGAAGGAAGCACTCTGCCAACAGTCCCTTCCTTTCTCTTCTTAGGCACTATGGTTTTATTGCCTGAGCATGAATCTCTAAACACTTTCCTTTAGTTTTATCTGTGTTTGAACTTTATATTATGGAAAAATATAGTGGCTATTCTTTGGTGTCTGACTTTTTTTGCCTCACATTATCATTATTATTATTTTAAAGTTTCATCCAAGTTGGTATATGTAAATTTAGTTGATTTTTTTTGCCACTCTATTGTATTCCCTATATGATTATAACTACATATTGTTCATCCATTTTACTGATGGACATTTGGATTATTTACAATTTTTGGCTGTTATGAAGAATGCTGCTAGGGATATTCTGGTATGTGTGTCCTGGTACACATATGCAAGCATTTCTAAGGGTGGAATTGCTGAAACATAGTGTGTATGTAGTTTCAGCTTTGGTAGATGACTCCTAAAGTGGTTATATCAATTCATATATATGTACCAATAATTCCATAGCAGCCTGAGAGTTCTAGTTGCTTTATATTGTTCCACAGTCTGATGAAAGCATAAAAGGGGGGAAAAAGAGTTATTAAAAATTCTTGACAAATAGAAAGCACAAAGGAAGATAGGGGAAATAAATCCAAATATATCAGTAATTACAATAAATGTGGATGGATTAAATGAACCAGGTGAAAGACAGAGACTCTAAAACTGGAGTAAAAAATTCACACATACAGTTACATGCCATTTATGAGATACCAAACATAAGATCACAGAAAAATTTACAGTGAAATGATGAAAAGGATACAGCATGAAAATGTTATCCAAAGGAAAGCTAAGGAGAGCTCTATTACCCCAGATAAAATAGACTTTAAACCAAAAAGTGTTATTATTAGTGATAGAAAGGACATCTATCACTAGAAAGATATAACATTTTCAAAGTTAAATATAATCAATAAAATAGCCTTTAAGAACAGAAAGCAAAAATTGATAGGACTACAAAGAGAAATTGACATAGCTGCCATCATGATGGAGATTTCTGTACTCCTCTCTCCATTACTGGTAAAGTAGAAAATAAAAAGTAAAGAACAGGGAATGAAAAATAATGCAGATAATTAGAATAAAAATCAAATGGAACTTCTAGAAATGAAAAATGCAATAATTGAAATTAGAAACTCAATGGATGGGTTTAAAAGTGGATTAGACACAGCTGAGGGAAGATTTGGTGAACTCAAAGATATGTCCGAAGAAATTTTCTGGAACATTGCACAAAGAGAGAGGTAAAAAAATATTTAAAAAGTTAAGACATATAGGGCAGTAAGTAACATACACCTACCTAGAATCTAGAAGGAAAAGACAGCGAGACTAAGACAGAGCAATATTTAAAGTACTAAGAGCTCAGCATTTTCCACTACAGATCTATGCAGCTCAACGATTGCTTTGTAGGATTTAAAAAAAGAAACATGTATCAAGACACATCACCATGATGCTCCAGAACGTCATGGTGAGCCCTTACCCCATGACGCAGGTCTCAGTGCAGAGGGATATTTAATTTGTGGGATTTTGAAAAAATAAAAAGGTAGAGCTTAAATCTTGGGCAGGTAGAATAGCATGTCACTTAGGAGAGGGATGAGCTAAAATGTTCTAAGGAGGTAAGTAACTAGACTTTGCGAAGGTATACAAAGGAAAAATGTCAGGGAGTGGTCCCCAAACGCTTTCCATAGCACTCGAGCATCTAATTAGGGTTCATACGTTGCATTTAGTTGTTATGAATAGAGTTGCTTTTAGGACACTGTTCCCACCTTTTTGTTTTTATGACATTAACTTTCTGTAGAGGCCAGGCTAATTGTTTAAATGCAGAATGTCCTACATTCAGGATTTGTCTGACTATTTCATTGGAGGTGGTTTAACACTGGCTTTCCCCCCGTAACTTGCAGAGAACGTGTTCAATTTAGTCTTTTATGGGGGGTGTGTATATAAATATTTATGTGTGTAAATAAATAGAAATACATATTGCATCTATTATAGCATTGTATATACACTTAGGCATTAACAGTGTCTCTTATTGAGGGACTTTGGGAAACAGCGTATATCCTCTCTGAGTTTCCACTTCACATTTGCAAGATGGGAGACAGTACTGACCTTCTTCACTGAACACTCCAAAGAAATTTAGACCATCTGGCAACTCTGACAAGCAGCAGAGAGGTGGTGAGGTGGTGAGGAATTCTGGCCAGGCCCGAAGGCAGGGTGGCTGCACAGAACCGGGACTGGGGTGGCAGCAGGAGGCCACAGCTCTGTTTCTGGACCGGCTTTGGCTGTGAGATATGAAAAAAATTAATGGGACACAGATGACTTTAGTGGCAGCCTTAAAAATGAGAGAAAAGAAAATGAAAAGAAGTCCAAGGCTTGAAAGTAAAGAAACCTTAACCTAAAATAATGTAGCGAGATGCTAAAATAAATGTTTCAATTTGTACAGTTTACCAGTACTACTGGTGAAAACTCAGGGCTTCCTCAGAGTCGGAGTAAGGTTAAAGAAAACAATAAATGTAATAAACTGAGTCCATTTGCCCATATGCCACTTCCAAAGGACAACTGTTTCAACAGAGTAACCTGAAAGGATTTTCTGTGAATTGAAGCTTATGTTGTCTGAAGTAAGTAATTTGGGTAAACATCACCAAGTGGACATCGTTTAGAAAGGCCCCAATGGAACTAATAGGCATTTTTCAGGTCAGAGAGAACAGATGCAGAAAAGAGCTTATCTGGAAAGCACTGTGGCTTCTCACCACGACCTCCCAGCTGACCGCCTGTTAGTAAGGTCCAGGCATGTGCTCTGAACACACGTGGCCCAGAGAGCTGGGATGAATCCTTCCATGCTTTTTGTTGGTGTTGGCTAAATTTACTTTTTTACTTCAAACATTTTTGTTGGGAACAAGGAATCAAGACCAACTAGAAGGCATAATCTGATGGAGAAAAACAGACGGAGCACTGTGAAAATATTTTCAAGGGTCAGGGTACACCTGGGCCGCGCTGTCTCCATTAGTGGCCCCCTAAGGCCGTTCACTATGTCCTGCTGGGCTGCTTTGTGCTTGTTCCTTCATTTCATAACAGGAGAAGCCCTGTCAATCTCCCTCTGCCAGAAAACACACACGCTTCATTTCACAAGCTCAATAGTTCAGATTCTATTGGATTTCTTTTGCCTATCAATAGTCAAAAGGAGGTCTATGGCGGAGCCTGGGCCCCACCAGGGAACTTTGAGAATGCAGGCTCTCAGGCCCCTCTCCCAGCCTCCTGAATCAGAACCTAGTTTTAGCAGGACCCCCAGGGGATTTGTAGGCACGCTAAAGCCTCAGGAGCACACTGGGTTCTTAAACTGGCTGCACGTCAGGATCATCTGTGGAGCTTTAAAACACAGACACACGGGTCCCAGTGAAGCACTGTATCCCCCGCCCATTTTATTAACATCCACAGATCTCCTCCCCGCAGAATCCCCCTTCGTTTGCCATTTCCCATTGTCCCCAATGCCCCTTGTTTATGGTCTACTTCTGCCTGCTTTTCCCCACCTTTTAAATTTCTTCTCTAAAATACAATCAGAGTCAACAGAAAAAAAGATCTTAAAGATAATTTTGTTATATATGCAACAAAACTTTCTTCTCAAGAATTGAGGAGCCCGAAATCTTTTCCCTGCTTGCCAAGGTGCCACGTTGCCTGGAAATAGCTCCAGCACTCTCTGCCAGGGCTTTTGCTAAATCAGTCGCCTCCTGCATTGCAAGGACCTGCACGCTTCCACAACCACCCTTCGGACTTCCTGGTTTCCATCCCTAATGTACAACCTACTCCAAATTGGCTCTGTCTTCATTTGCTCAGTACTAGTACTTTCAAAATTACGACATATAGCATACATATAGAAAAATACATACACGTGTGTAGTGTAACAAATAATTACAACACGGCTGTGTAGCTACCACCCACGTGAAGAAAAAATATTTCCAGCGCTCAAGAGCACGCCCCAGCCCCTGCCCTTTCCAGTTCAACACCCCCCGAGAGATGACCACTACCCTAATTTTGTGGTAAGGCTATTTCTTAGCTCTTCTTTGTGATTTTACATCTATCCATGCACTCTAAAAAATGCAGCTTGGTTTGGAACTTTATATAAATGGAGTCATTTATGTAAATCTTCATATAAATGGAATCATAATGTCTGCTCTTTCGCATTTTTTTTTTTTGCTTTTTAAAATATTGGCTTTTATCATCAAATATCAAGCATATCAAAAATGTGTGGAGAATCACCATCACTCAGCTTTAATAAACCCAAACCTTTCTCACATTTGCTATTTTTTAATGCGGTAACACTGCAGATGCAATTGAAGCATTCCCTGTGTACACCTCAATCTACCTTTCTCCTCCTCCTCTGAAGGTAAACAAACCAGATTTTGGTATTTATGCATGCTTTTACACTTTTAAAAGTGTACACAACACTTTTGCGTGTTCTAAAACTGCTAAATCTTATCACACAGCACATATCACTTGGTCATTTTTTTTTAAGTCATCATTATTTTTGAGATGTAATCAAGTTAACACATACTTTATGTTAATTCATTTTAACAGCCAAATACTACAAATATACCACAATTTATTTATCCATCCTTCTAATGGACATTGGTTCCAGGTTTTTACAATTAAAAACAATACCACAGTGAACTTTCTGTATATCTCCTTGAGTACACATGCCAAGAATTCCTATAAAGTATAATACCCAGAGATTGGGTTAGTGTATAAGCATCTTCAAATAAACTAGATGCTGCCAAACCATTCTCCAAAGTAACAGCAAATTTCAGTGACACCAGAAATGATGAGAGCCCAACACGCCAGACTTAGCAACGTGTGGAAGTGTGAGGTTTATGTTGTTTTCATTTTTGCCCATCTAATGGCAGTAAAATTGTATATCAATGTTGTTTTAATGTGCAATTCTTTGATTACTAGTGAGATTAAGCATCTTTTCCTATGAATGACTACTCAGGGATCCTCATCTATGAATTGCCTGTTCATATCCTTTGATCATTTTCTTGATTCATATGGAGTCCTTTGTCAGGTGCATGGCATGCAAACATAAGTTTAAATTTTAGTGTGCACAAATTTATCACTTTCCTTTTTGTGCTTATATGTACTCCAATGTCACAGTCTTTGCTTTTCTATAGGTTTAAATTTTGCTTTTCACTTATAGATCCTTAATCTATTCTTTCTATGGTAAGGAGTCTGGATAAACTCTGTCAGCACAATTTGTGCTTATAAATCACTTATACCATTTAATTACAGGTTACTTTCACCTTTCAAAACTGGTATTTTTACCATGAAGTTTGATTTTGATCTTGTGTAGATATTCTAAGTAAATATCAGGTATATTATGAGTATTTACATACCATATTTCTCCAAGAGTTTGAGATAATTATTCCCCTGTTATCTTTGAATCTTAGACTGTTAGCATCATCTACTCTAAAACTAATTTGATACTTCTATTTGTTTCAATAGAAGGATCTTAATCTAAAAAATAGATTTCATACTCTAACAGAAGTGATTATAGTTTCATACCATTTGTGTGATTCTGATATGAGCATGAGTATTAAATCTCATTCCAAATCACAGTGAGATGTACCAGACTTCCATTATTTGAATGAGTATTTGGTACCCTTTGCATGTTAAATATACCCTCATGGATGTAAATACAGTATACAGGGCAAAAAAAAGTCCCAAGGTATTAATTTAGCCAAAACAATTAAGAATATTTCAATATTAAATATAAAGCAGAAATAATGACTGTTTAACCGTACATGAGTGGTAAGTGCAATTTCTATCAGTGATAAATATCCAATAAAGCTATAAATAAACTGTTCATAATAAAAGATTTCCTATTAAATATCAGTAAGCTTTTATATATCTATTCCTTACGTACGTAGGTTGTTTTGGCAGTCATTCTTCATTGCCTCTTAAAAGATCAAGTCATAATCAAATATTGAGGGCTTTTTTAAGATTGACACCTGAGCTAACATCTGTTGCCAATCTTTTTTCTTCTTCTTCTCCCCAAGACCCCCCAGTACATAGTTGTATATTCTAGTTGTGGGTCCTTGAAGTTGTGCTATGTGGGACGCTGCCTCAGCATGGCCTGATGAGCAGTGTTAGGTCTGCGCCCAGGATTCAAAGTAGCAAAACCCTATGCTGCCGAAGTGGAGCATGAGAACCTAACCACTTTGCCAAGGGGCTGGCCTCAAATATTAAGAGTTTTAAGTAGACTTATTGTTACCAAGATAGTTTAATGTACCTACATGTACATTTTACATCAGAATCAAAATTTAAGTCCTAGTTATTCCATGTAAATGTCTTGTGGAAGTGCCATTACGATGGTTGCCATTTTCCAGAGATTAAAAAAGGAAGAAAAAAAAAATCAAGGGAGATTTCCATTCATTTCAACTATTTTTTGAGTATCTATTCTGGGCCAGGCATTAGGGATAAGGAAGTTATTCTGCTTTCATGAAGTTTACAATCTAGCAAAGAATCGAAGGCTGATAGAAAGAAATATTTTACTCTTTCCTTTGCTGCCTCTTACATTTTTGTAAGTTGATTCTATAAACCATTTCTGGTGAGAAGTCAGCTTCCATCTTTAATTTGAAGAATCATCTACCTTCATGCATAAAAGAAAGATGTTGTCACCATCTATTATATATCCAGGACTCACAGCACCCAGGAGTTCCAGGTTCTGGTATTAGATGAATCCAGCTTCTATCTAGGAATCAAGTTGAACTACAGATCTATCAGCTACCTAGCATCATCTCTGTATGGTCCCATTAGCCTTTAACCATTCCTACTGAGAATGTTCAGACCCAGGCCCTTGATTTTTAGGGGGTCTGCCGCAGATGTTATAGAGGCTTCCACAGTGCCACTTCTGCACTGGCACACAGGATGCTGAAGACCTAGGCCTGCCTTCCTCAGTGGATTCCATCTTCAACCAGCCCACCACCAAAATGGAGAGAGAGCCGCATTTTACTTTTTTTTAACGTCGTATTTGTGGGACACATTCGTGTTGTGTGTAGCTGTCGTTTGTGCATTTTCGTTGCTGTAGACAGTCAATTTTATGATTATACCATACGGGGATTTTCAGGAGAACATACTTCGTGTGATTCGGCTTGTTGAACTTTCTTGAGACTTGCCTTACGTATGGTGTACGGCCAATTTTCACCAGTATTCTGTGTGTGCTTGACAAGAAAGTGGGCGCTGCGGTTTAGAAGAGCTGTATGTGTCCGACGGCCACATTTGCTATTGCATGTTCCTACCTTTTACATCTCCACCGATCTTTTCTCTGCTTGCCTTGTCAATCACTGAGAAGTGTTAATATTTTCCACTACGATTGTGAATTTGTCTATTTCTTGTTTTAATTTTGTCAATGTTTACATTATAGAATTTGAAGCTATTAGGGGCCATCAAAACTTTAAATCATTATATCTTCCTGGAAGATTAAAACTTTTATCTTATGGGATGACTCTGTTTATCTTTAGCAGTGTTAACTTCTCTTTCCATGTGAATAACTTACCTGTGGATTGTTGTGTATTTTCTCTGTACACGATCACGTCATTTATAGATAAGGACAGGATTGGTTTTTTTTTTTCGTGGCCTCTGGCTTTGGTTTGAACCTCCAGCACAACGTTGAATAGAAATGGGGATGGTGGGAGACCTTACTGTGTTCCTAAGATCAAAGGGTAAGCATTCCACATATCGCCACTGAGTATGGATGTTGTATTTTATCAAATATAAATCGTCAGTTCACTCCTCTGCTCAACCCCTCAAGTGGTTTCCCCGTCTCACTAAGTCCAAGAGGCAAAGTTCTTGCAGTGATCTACTCGGCTCTGCAGGACCTGAGCCCCACTGTTCCTACGACTGCCTCTCCTACTGCTCTCCCTGGTTCAAACTACTCCAGGCACTGCACTCTCTGCTGTTTCTTCAGTCCTCTGGCTTGGTCCTGCCTCAGGGCCTTTGCACCGGCCATTTCCTCTGCCTGGAATGCTTTTCTCTCACATATCCCATGGCCAGCTTCCTCACTTACTTCAGATCTTTGCTCAAAAGTCTCCTCATGAGGCCTTAGTAATAACCTTATCTAAAATGTCAACTACTGCAACATTTTACATCCTCTTTCCTGCTTTGTTTTATCTCCTTGGCACTCATCACTGTTTATTTTTGCCATAAGCATCTTTGCTGTAGACATCTTTGCCACAAGCATTTTGCTGCAAACATTTTCTCTGCATAACTAACTGGTCAGTGAGGCCATTTTGCCATAAAAGATAAAACAACTGGTTGATAGTTCGGTTTCAACTAGAAAATACAGGGATAAAACTGCCTGGAGGTGTGAAATAAGACAGTGTAAAGCTAGATTGCATACTACACTAGAAAACGATAACATAGTTTACAAATCCTTCGGTGAGCAGTCATCCCTCCCACCTTCAAAACCCAAAGTTGCCCAAGCTACGGCAAACGTGAAGGAGGCGGCTATCATTCACAACAGCGTTCGAGAGCGCTAGTCACCGATGCTTTAGCCAAAGTAGACACAACACTTGTTCTCTAATGCCGTCTTTACCAAACTTGTCACCCAATATTAGAAGTTCGAGGCAAAAGAAGAATCAAGCTCCTCCTGTTCCTTCCAAAAAAGGACGTGGTTATGTGATTCCTTGTAAGTTTCTTGCAAGTGATGAAAATTTTTTGCTACTTAACAGTGGACAACATGATGTGGACAGAATTTTGGTATTTGGCACAGAATCTGGCTTAGATGATTTGGTGAAATATAAGGACTGGACATGCGATAGAACATTTAAATTTAGTCCAGATGTGTACGGCACATTTCATTATGTCCTTTAAATGTCCCTCTTTTATTTTTTGTTATTTTATCTTTTATGGCAAAATTGCCTAACTGGCGAATTAAGTTATGTGGTGAAAATGTTTGTGGTGAAAATGCTTACAAGGCAAGTACCTAGAGCCCTATTTACCATCTAAGGTGAGTTTCTTGTTTATCAGGTCTGATTCATTCATTTATTTAAGAGATAGTGATTGAATGTGCCTATGTGCTGGGCCTGTTCTGGGCATGGGGGATGCAGCAGTAAACAAGACGACCCCAGATCTCAACCCTCTGGCTTCTGCCCTGTTTTTTTTTCTCCTCTGTTTAATAGCAAAACTCATCAGGAGATGTCTATACTTACTCCATCTTCAAGTTTCTCTCCTCCGATGATGCTCACTATCTGGGTACAAGCCCAAAGTGGCTTGCCGTTGCTCTACAGTCCCACTCAGCAGCTGAAGTTCCCCGGGGGCAGAGTGTCTGGCTGGACCACAGTGTATTGATCCATTCACCTACTGAAGGGCATCTTAGTTGCTTCCAAGTTTCCCGCAATTATGAATAAAGCTGCTATAAACATCTATGTGTGGATTTTTGTGTGGACAGAAGTTTTCAGTTCCTTTGGGTAAATACCAAGCAGCGTGATTGCTGGATTATATGGTAAGAGTATGTTTAGTTTTGTAACAAAGTGCGCAAATGTCTTCTAAAGCAGCTGTACCATTTTGCGTTTCCACCAGCAATAAATGAGAGTTCCTGTTGCTCCACATCCTTGCCAGCATTTGGTGTTGTCAGTGTTCTGGATTTTGGTCATTCTAATAGATGTGCAGTGGTGTCTTATTGTTTTAATTTGTTTCCTTGATGACACATGATGTAGAGCATCTTTTCATATGCTTATTTGCCAACTGTGTGTCTTTTTTGGTGAGGTGTCTGTTAAAATCTTTGGCCCATTTTTAAATCAGGTTGTTTTCTTATTGGTGGGTTTTAAGCGTTCTTTGTATATTTTGGATAACAGTCCTTTACCAGATGTGTCTTCTGCAAATATTTTCTCCCAGTCTGTGGCTTATCTTCTCACTTTCTTGACGTTGTCTTTTTCAGAACATAAGTTTTTAATTTTAATGAAGTTCAGCTTCTCAATTCTTTCTTTCATGGATTGTGCCTTTGGTCTTGTATCTGAAAAGTCATTGCCATACCCAAGGTCACCAAGGTTATTCTCCTATGTTAACTTCTAGGGGTTTTATAGTTTTGCATTTTGTATTTAGGTCTATGATCCATTTTGAGTTACTTTATTTTCTTTTTAAGATTTTATTTTTCCTTTTTCTCCCCGAAGCCCCCTGGTACATAGTTGTGTATTTTTAGTTGTGGGTCCCTCTAGTTGTGGCATGTGGGATGCCGCCTCAGCATGGTTCGATGAGCGGTGCCATGTCCGCGCCCAGGATTCAAACCCATGAAACCCTGGGCCACTGCAGCGGAGCGCGCGAACTCAACCACTCGGCCACGGGCCGGCCCCCTTGAGCTGCTTTTCGTGAGGGTATAAGGTCTGTGTCAAGATTCATTTTGCTGCACGTGGATGGCCAGTTGTTCTAGCACCCTTTGCTGAAAAAGTATCTTTGCTCCATTGTACCACCTTTGCTCCTTTGTCAAACACCAGTTGACTATATTCATGTGGGTCTATTTCTGGGCTCTTCATTCCATTGATCTGGTTGTCTCTTCTTTCAGCAGTACCACACCATCTTTATTACCACAATTTTACAGTAAGTCTTCACATCAGGTAATGTAGGTCCGCCTACTTTGTTCTTCTTCAATAGTATTGACTATTCTTATTTTCTTTTAAAGATTGGCACCTGAGCCAACAATCTTTTGTTGCCAATCTTTTTTTTTTCTGCTTTTTCTCTTCAAATCCCCCCAGTGTATAGCTGTATAGATATATTTTTTTAGTTCTGGGTCCTTCTAGTTGTGGCATGTGGGACACCACCTCAGCATGGCCTTATGAGCGGTGCCATGTCCACGCCCAGGATCTGAACCTGGATTATATAGCGTGAATCTGGACTTAGGATTCATGGGGTGCTTGTTGGTGATACTTGGGGATAACAATAAATGGGAAATTTCAGAACGACAGCATGACAAGGGCAAAAGAATCAGGGGCTCAGATGTCTAAGAGAGGAAGGTCTGGCTCATCTCAGTACGCAAGCAACGTTGACCAGCAGAAATGCTAGTTGAGGGCAAGGGGAAATCTAGACTAGACAGTGGAAGAATCTGGAGATGTTTTCCATACAGTGCCTCAGGGTGTCCCCAGCAGAACTGAGCCCCAGGTGCCCATAGTGGTGACTCTCGCAATTTGTCTCAATTCCTCAGTCTCCCGAGGACTTCCTAGAATCACCTCCCCAATCCTTATCTAAAAGTCTGCATTTGGGAGAACCCAAGTAAGACCCTTTTCACCAAGGTTATCATGAAGTCTGTCAAGCATCTTGCTGACATCCTGATATACTGTCTCTCTCTCTCTCCTAAAACACAAAAGAGTTTAGTCTGCCATGATTTCTTGCTATGGAGACCCATGTTGGCTCCTGGTGATTATAAGTTTCTTTTCTAAGTGCTCATGAAAATCCATTTAATAAGCTATTAATTTGATAGTAGGTCAACTGTTACTTTTCAAAAATTATGAAGGACTTTCAAATTCCAATTTTGTTTTGTCTAACATTGGTAGTTTTTTATCTGTAAAATACTGAAACATTTTTCTCTAAGCAGTGTTGAAAATTTTGTTTAAATATTTTATTGCCTAAGTATTACTATTTTGTCTAAATATTAAATAATATTTTGCTGAGATGGCTTTTATTTCTGAAAGACTTGTTCACATGAGAGAAATTATGTCTTGAATTTCTAATCGCAAAGCTTTAGAATATAAGCATTTACACATAAGTAAAAGGAAATCATTAATGCCGAATGTTTGCAGTCCAATATATCTAAAAGCACCAAGCATTTATTTATTTATTTTAGGAAGATTAGCCCTGAGCTAACTACTGCCAATCCTCGTCTTTTTGCTGAGGAAGAGTGGCCCTGAGCTAACATCTATGCCCATTTTCTCTACTTTGTATGTGGGACGCCTACCACAGCATGGCATTTGCCAAGTGGTGCCATGTCCGCACCTGGGATCCGAACCGGTGAACCCTGGGCCACCGAGAAACAGAATGTGTGAACTTAACTGCTGCACCACTGGACCGGCCCCAGCACTGAGCATTTAAAAATGTAAACATCTTTATAAACCCTTTTCAGTTCATCAGACTAGAAATAGCAAATAGCAAAGGTTTTATCAAATAGGATTACAACTTCAATGGAGAGCAATATTTTCCTTATAATGAGTTATATAGGACAAGCAAATAATCATGAAACATTTATTTAATATAGACACAAAATGTAATACATAATGAGAAAAAATAAACACTTAAATGTTGACCAGAAGAAATTAGTAACAAACACCACTTACATTTGATTTTCGTCAACAAAAGGTCTGAGTCCTAATTTAGCAGGAGCCTTGAATATTTAAGTTAAACCACAGCTGCATTATGACAGCCACCAGTGCAGTCTACACAGCTCAGCACACTGAAAGTTCAATTAGGGCTTGAGCCAACATTCTTAGAAACTCGAAATAAGTAGACTAAAAGGGCTTGCTTTCTTAGTTAAATCAGATAAATCTTAAAACTAGGAAAATATTCAAAAATAAAAATTTTAAATTGCATTTTGCTAAGGGCATGAGTTAAAAAATGCACACACATACAAAACAGTGACAAAGCCAAAGCACAGAAAGTATTTATATGTGAAAGAATCATGTGGATTTATGTCAGAGAACATCATATTTGTTTATCTTAATGTGGATCATAGTTAGGTTTTAAGGTATCAGAAATCCTTTTGAATTTATTATTGAACTGAAACACACTACACAGAATATTTCAAAGTTGCTACCAAAAAGCAAGTTGGAATTGTACTTGGCAATACAGGTTTCTCAACATACTTATCTTCCCTTTGGGCATCAAACTAAGAAAGGTGTAGGGAGAAAATAATTAAACGGTTTCTGAAGGATACACTAGCCATTTCATCAAGAGTTTTGTTTCTGAATTATATAGAATATCCTGGTCCATAAACAATGTAACAGATTTTTGGAGAGAGTATCAGTTTTGGGGCTAAAGAAATAAGGGGTGAGACTGGAACCCTCAGTGACAGCTCTGAAAGGACACGGAAGCTGATAAGCGGCCTGAATAGTGAGACACAGGTGGGAAAGAATATGTGGTAAGTGCTGGCTTGTTACCGGATTTTTTCCCTCCCTCTGATTCATTCATGTTTTTAAGACTGTCTTCTGTGTCCTTTTGGGAGGAAATTATCTTGCCCTTTATCATTTGTTCCTTCAATATTTTAACATAGATTCTATAATAAAAATGACAAATTCAAGGCTAGTATTAAAAACTTGAATACACATAACAACGAGCTTTATCCTCTCACCAGTAAACTCTTTTTGGTGAATAAAATCCTCATTTGTGGAAGCGGAGCGGCCTCTGTTACTAGACAGTGTTCACTTAGGGGACAATACTCTGCTTTTGGAGGTGGGAATAATCACTTTCTAAATAATGTGTTAAAAGTAAGTACCTTCCTTCTGAGGCATTACGGCTTCATGAAGCGCATTTCACTTCTTATCCTTATGGTGTTTAGTTGCATTATACAACTGCAGATGTGGCTCCTAATTCCTAAGGCTCTCTCCAAAATCACTCAAGAAAAAGCAGGACCAATGAAACTACAATCAAAACCTCTCAAAAATGCAGTTACTGTAGATGTATATAAATAAACTATAATCAAAAGTTGAATCTGAGGTCTGGGAACCGATTTTATGTTGAATGTAAGTCTTTTTAAAAGTTTTCCTATTTAACATGTAATTTAAAAGAATATTGTCGAAACTGAAGTACAAAGATTACATTTATTCTGAGTCCAGACATTTTCTCAACTGGAGAACTACAGGACGGATCTGACTTCTCCATCAGTAATATAGAGTCATAATAAGTCATGTTGCAAAAAGTGTCTGACCCTCTTCGGATAAACACAGCATTTAGCTCGAGAGACCAAAGAAGTTAACTGAGTCCTCATGCTCACTGTTAATTTTCCCTATAATTGGTAAAAATGCTGCCTATAGTAGATGGTATTCATATTTTCAATGAATTCATATCTTTTTTGGTGATCAAATAGAGAAAATGAATGAGATTTCATTTTTAAAAATAAGGTTTATTCGTAGTAACTATCTTTAATAACAGTACATTTATTTTTACCCTGGGGAACGCACAGGTGTAGACAATGCCAGCTTTAACACTTATTACAAACGTATACTCTTGATACTAACGCCAAAGACTATGACTGTTCTCCCCACTGGCGCTCTTCTCACTATGAAGAACCCTCACTGCGTCTGAACCGAGACTGCGACACGCGGCAGAGAGGAGTGTGGGGTGAGCGGCCAGAATCAGTCAGCAGGTTTTCTATCTTCTCAGTTAGGTAACCGAAATAGAAACTCTAGTTCTAAATTTTAGAAGCAAAGTCTAAATATTAGAAAAATAAAGAGAGGGAATTAATAAACTGCTTTGGAATACATGCCTGAGGTGACAACAGCTTGTCCTGTCATGCTGTGGCAGCTTCCAGGTGAAATCTTTTCAGTCTTCAGATTCATACCTGGAAAGAGAGAGAAATCAAGAACATAATGTCGAGAGACTTTTGTTTGTTGTTACCAAATGAGTTTCCTTGAAACCTCTCCAGTGACTAAACCAGCAGCACTGCGATTCTCCCGTGAGAGCACTGCTAGCTCAGACGTCAGACACCTCCCGGCACCTAGCTGGTGACTCGGGATTTCTGCAGTAGGTGGGAGGATGGACCCGGTAACTGCCAGATACCTGCAGACTCTGAGTCTGTATCTGGCACTTAGATCCATGACAGCTTAGAAGAGAAATTCACTAATTATCTAAACGGTCAGATGGACACAAATAGCTGAATGGCTGTGTGAGTAAAAGGTTAGCAAACCTCCTTCTCTAAGGACAAATGTGATCTCAGATTCACTTTCTAGCTCTGTGGCCCTGGAACCCTGATCAAGGTAAAATGTCAGCTGAGTTTCCAGGCAAAACTGCTAATGACAAAAATGACCACATGTGGACAGAACTGTGAACAAACCATGACTACCCGGTGGGAGTAGCAGCTTTAGGCTCCTGTCTCTGCGGTGAGTTCTGGTAACAGCCATGTTCCTCCCTGGGCATCAGGTGGTTGTACTAGAGATACTGGTCCCATGTGGAGCACAGACGTCTAAGCCACGCTGGCTATGGCACCCATCTGCATGGACCTCATTCTCTAGCACCTAAACTGTCACTCGAGGACACATATGACCAGGTGTTGGACTGCTGCAAGGACACCACTGAGGAGAAATGCCTAATGCTGTCCGGCTAGCTTGCTGCGTTTCCTGTCTGATGCTGCTAAGTGACTCCACTGCCGAGAGTAGCCTATTGTAGTCACGTGTGAGTCTGAAGCTCCAGCTGGACCTCAAAAGCAGCCCTGGTGGGCACTGCGGACGAGGCCTGGCCAGAGCCCCTCTGCTCCCTCAGACGCAGGCTTCTGGACTCGATGGCAGAGCAACGGCCACCGGCCCGACCTCTCTGACGCCAGCTTAGATTCAATGAAGGACAAACGTCAGCCCAGTGGAGAGACAAACCCGAGGGGTGGGGTCGGCATGGCTTACTTTGCCAGTCTTTTCCTCAGGTCTTTGATTTGGTCATTCTTCCTGGTCAGAATCTCTTTCATGTTTCGATAAGCTGCTGTTTGTTGGAATTTCTTCTCTAATTCCTGCGTAGTGAAAAATGTCAGCCCATTACTAAGAAACAGTTAAGGAAAGAAATAACGAATCTGATGAAAATGTCTATTTTTTGCTCTAATTTTACTAATATTCTGCTTATCTTCATTTCTAATTTCTTTTAAAAAAATACTTCTATAAAATTAAGACTACTGAAACTTTAAAAATACATTCTTTCAAATGAGAAGCCAATAAAATAGTAACATTTTCCCAAGGGCAATGCTGGCAAATAACTCAAACATACTAAGCCCTAGACGTGGGGAATACATTTGAAATAGTAAATTGATTTTCAGGTAAAAGAACCAGGATCTTTTTTCCAAATCCAGAGCAGTGTCAGTGTTTTAGGAGGAGGACTTTCAATTTAGTTAAATTTTAGCTCCCATGTTCTTAAGAGTCTCATTTTTAAAGTGAAGAACCCGTTCTCTATGCATTTCACATAAATTAAGAAAAAAGTATAGGATCCTTTAAAAAAAAAAGGTCACCCTCCCTCTGCCGGGCTGCAGCAGGGATGGGCAGGAGGGCAACGTGGGGTGCGGGCCAGCACTTGTAAGCCACCTGGGGAGGAGCATCTGATCATGACGTAGGAAGGAGTGGAGATTTTTTATTATCACAGATATTTTAGTGCCAAAGATGGAAGATTCTTGGTGCCCAGAAATGATAAACCTTTAGAACACATATTGGCTAATCCTTGACAAAACAAGGTGAACCTGCAGCCGTCCAGCCTTTCCCTGAGGTACTCTCGTCCCTCTACACTGCACTCATCCCTCAACTGGACAGGAACAAACGAATGCGACCTTCTCAGCCAGGCTCAGCTGCTCCTGAACTCTGAGCAGGTCATGCTTGGCTGTCACGAGCTTCTCCTCCAAGGACTTCTGGTTTTCTGTCTTGTCATTCAGTGTCTTCTCAAACTCACTCTTCAAAGTAGCAACGGTGTTTTCTAAGTCGCTCAAGTCTTGGGCCTTTATAAAATCCTATGAAAAATACATACATTAACATAAATTCATGTTAACATCCTACACGGTAACTGTTTTAGCGTGGTAATTCAACATCATGAGATGAAAGCACGTTAGCCTCCCTTGCCAGCCTGGGAAAGCTCTAGCTTCGCGAGGGTCGCCAGCATGCCCAGCGCGCCCTCAGCCCTCAGTGCACAGGGTGTCCTGCACACGGCAGACACTCAGCGGTCACTGATTTCCAAGGACGTAAAATGTGATTTACAAACTGCTGGAATTCTGAAGAGGAACAGGAGAGAGGTGAGATTCTAAATTTGACAAGGTTGCGCGTCAAATAGGTTAGGATGGCAATTAGGTTTCATTTTTGAAAAGTCAAGTTAAAAAAAATCCTGGTGAAGAATTTTAAATGATACAGATGGAAAAATAATAACATTAATATAATCTACATAAAAAACGTAACAGTCATATGTTTTACTCATTTTCAATAAATATGAGAACCTAATTAATGCTTACTGATTATATGGTTTGCTAAATTTACAAGGTTCTAAGTTTTTCATATTAACTAGTGATATGCATGTTTGCACCCTTTGTCAGTATAACACAACAGCTGGATCTTCTCCCCACCTGGGTCTTGTTTTTGAGTGGATAAAATTTGTAACAGAAGAGTTGTATTAATAAGACAGGAAAATGGTCTATAATTGCTAAATATGAAGATGAAGCAGTATTATCAATAAAAGAAAAATTCCTTTCTCATTTTTGAAATCTGGTCTTTAAAAAAGATTTTATTTCATTGCAACTAGTGAAGTTGTGTATGCATTTTGCTCGTGCCAAAATCTTAAAAGTAAAATTGGAGCAAAGTCCAAAATGGCTTTTAAAACAAATTCATCATCCAAAAATGTTTGCAATTGTTTTGCTTATGAGAAATTATAAAGCTGTTCTGGAATATTTAGCTCTTTGTTTTATAACTCTATGGTCCTTGGTATATAATGATTGAAAATCATATATATTTTCCTTTTTTTTAAAGCCATATAAGAAGTATCGTCCTATTTTAAAAATACAGACAAAGTGATGTAATGTCTGAGATTTGCTGCCAAAAAAAAAACAGGGGAGGGGAGAGGAAAGGAAAGGTAACTATGAAACCAGACTAGCCATGCCTGATGATAAAGTGGAGTGATAAGTCCTGGGGGTGCCTTATACTATTATCTCTAGTTTTGTTTATGTTTGAAATTTTCCATAGAGAAAGCGTAACAAAAGTCCAATGAAGTAGGTTTGGGGATTGTTTAATAGACACTTACAATGACAATACAACTATCAGAAAAGCCAGTGCTGCACTGAAAATCGCAGTGGTCCTGCTGACATGAAATCCTAGTACAGGATCCACCCTTAATGGAAAGGCCACAGGAGGCAGAACTGTGCACACAATAACTTCCAGCAGGGGGAGCGATACTCAGTCAGTGATTCCCCTCAGACAAGCCTGGGGAACTTCACCACTGGATTTCAGTGCAGTACACAGGTACTGCTAGACACTGATGGCTGGAAGATGCACAACCAGTAAATTCATTCCATTTTGTCATACTCACCGAAGGCAAACTTAAGTAATAATAAGTTCTGATAAAACCAAAATACAAATTCAATTAACTGAAAACACTTCCTTTATTGCCTTTTTGCCCATTGTAATTGGAATGCCAAAGTGAAAGGGGGAAGAACTTTTAAAAAATAAACTTAAGAATATCTTGTATGCCAATGGGCTCTCGGAACATGTGAGGCACGTGAGCCGTGTAGCTGCCACTGGGCCCTTCCCCGGCCCTCACCTGACCTTTCCTGGGCAAGGATGTCCCGATGCAGGACAACAGTGGCATCCCTCTCAGGGAGTGGCAGGGGGTGGGGCATAATGAACAGTCATTAAGACAATGTTAAGTATAACCTTATTCTATTAGAAAATGTGAAAAAGATAGCTACGACTTATTTACCTTTTGGTTTCCTTGATCAAGCTGTAAATCTTGCAGTGCTTTTTCTAGTTTTGACTTCTCATTCAATGCCTCTGTTGCCTATAATCAAGGTTAAACAAAACACATTCAGTATTTAGTCTGTAAGTAACTCTTTCAATAATTTTGTTAAAGTATTTCACAGTTACCTGTATTTCAATAGTCTTCAGCCTTGACTTCAATTTCTCATTCTCTTCTTGAAGTCTTAAGATTTCCTTTGTGAGTAAATTCAAGTTTTATTATTTTAGCCAAAGTATTTTTAAGACTTGAAATTACTTGTTTCACTTAAAAACTTAATCTTAAAATTATATAACAACTCAAAATGCCCTGGTTATTGGTAATATCCCAATTTCACCCAGCCTACCAGCCTCAACACCTGTGTCTTCTTTGGGTCTAAGACTTCTAGTTCCTTCTCTCACAGTCTCTCAGACTCTCTTTAGCCCTCTGTTCTCAGTCTTTCTCTAAACTCCCCCTCCCCTGCCATCTCTCACCTAGCTGATCCTGCAACTCTGGCGTCTAGTCTTGGCCCATATCGCACACCACTTACCACTTATCCTAAAAACACGATCGTCACCATTCCAATACTCTGTGTCCAAGCCCTAAAGGATTCTGACTGAGCTGACACCAACGCGTTTGCTCTTACGCAGCTCCATCATGAGAGCCACCTGTCAGTCCTGTCTTACCTTTCACTACATTCCAGTACACACATTGGCCTGGTCAGAGAGCAGTGCACTGTTTCAAATCATGCCAGCCTTCTTTCTGCCTCTGACTGTTGCCCATTCTGTCCCCCTGCCTGCCATGGGCCCTTCTCTTCCCTCTCACGATTTCATGTCTCTGCCTTTCAGCCTGGCTCAGGCACTGCCTTCCCAAGAGGCTGTCCTCAACCACTCTTACCCACATGGAACGTGTCCTCTCTGCCACCCTGTGGCACCTGGCCCACAGGTTAACATTCCCCTGTCTCCGTTTTTTTTTTTTTAAAGATTGGCACCTGAGCTAACAGCTGTTGCCAATCTTCTTCTTTTTTTTTTCTGCTTTTTCTCCCCAAATCCCCCCAGTACATAGTTGTATATTTTAGTTGTGGGTCCTTCTAGTTGTGGCATGTGGGACACCGCCTCAGCCTGGCCTGATGAGCAGTGCCATGTCCACGCCCAGGATCTGAACCAGTGAAACCCTGGGCTGCTGAAGCGGAGCCCATGAACTTAACCACTCGGCTATGGGGCCAGCCCGTCTCCATTTTTAGAATATTAGTTTTCCCTTCCCAATGAGACTATAAGGTTTCTGAGGGCAAAGGACCAGGTATTGCTCTTCTTTTTATCTAACAATATCTACCATAGTGTTGAGAATACAGGAGTCATGAAAAATATTTGTATATTGGTAATTAATTTTTATAAACCTCCTAATAAAAAAAATCTCTTCATTGTTATCATAGATCATAAACTTCAAACATCCATCAGTAAACACTGTGCAAAAATTTCATGCTCTTCACTTCACCATGAAAAGACGCAATCAGGAGCAGTTTCAGACTCTCTGGAAGGTAAGTATGCCCTCCTCTGGCCCAGTGGGTAACATAAAGTAACACTACTATGATGGATTAATTACCCTCAGTGGACCAAAGCCTGAATCAACCTCCTTCCACCTCAGGTTCTCTACCCTAGAGTTGTGCAGGCAATGAGAATACGTAATTAGAGGGTTTGCCATTTCTCAAAACGATGACAAAATTACCTTGTTTAGGAGTTCTGCTGTTCCACCTTCATTAAGTGGAGCAAGTTTTGGCTTTATGATATCTATGATGGGCTGAAATGAAATAAAGAAACAAAACTGAAATCGCCATAGAATAAATCATGTGTAATCAGTGGACGCTTGTACTTTCTAATGGAAGGCACTGTCAATATGTCCACTGGATGGCAGCTCCACAGTGTGGGGATTTTCACTGTCTGCGTCTCTGCTACGTCCCAGCGCCTGGGACAGTGCCTGGCCCACAGGGCCCAATATAAGTTAGAGATAAAAATGAAATTCATCCTTATATGTTTTTTAAAAAGTAGAGGTGGAAGAAACAGGAGGGAGGGAAGGCGCTCAGACCCAGAGAAGATATAGATCCTAGTATCTAGGCACTGGGATTTTCACCTCTGGGAGCTGGAACAGACATTTCTGCCTAAACCCCAGACTCTGGGGAAACTGTAATATTGATGAGGATTTAGGCAATTATATTATAGATGAATAACTTGGCACAAATATTCTGTCAGTTTAGCAATATGTATTAAAAACAAAAGAATCCACGCTGTCTGACCTAGAGATTTCTTAGCCAGAAATATGTACCAAAGGAATAAGTGGGAAATTATTTTGTAAGTGCATGTTCATGGATTCATCCCAGCAGTATTACTGTCCAACACCACGGAGTATTTATGGGACATCTAGACAATGGAATGTTAAGTGGTCACTGCAAAAATGAGAATGATTAAGAAAAGGAGTAGGTAACCACTAGTATTGTCTCCACTTGACTGATGAGGAAGACGAGGCTCAGCCGTCTCAGGTGACCTGCTCAAGATCACATAGCTAGGGCGTCACAGAGCCGGGATGTCCACCCAGCTTTGGCTGACCCAACAGCCTGTGCTCTGTATCATCTGAATGAAGACTTTATCTAGGAGTCAGACGGACTACAAGGATTTCGCCTACGTGTGTGTGTGAGATAGCAGACATAGACAGTTTTTCATAGTTACTCCCAAAGGTTTTCTTCTTTTGTCTAAAAATCTGAGAGGCAGTCTTTGAATTCTGCTCTTGAGTTAACTGCTCTTCCTTGAGAGTTCTCATTTCAGCCTCTCAATGCTCTGAGTGACTTCAAGATTTTAAATACAGGCTATTGAGATATGGACTTAGAATGACCAAAGATTACCTTTTTATTTGAAGATGTAAATTCTGCTTTTTCAAATTCTGCAACTTGTTCTAATAATTCTCTTGAAGATAAAAAGCAAATATGAGAAGATATTTATTTGAAATAGATTTGTATCACACATAAGAAAAATAAAATCACTAGTACCAATCTATTACACACCAGAGAGAGCAGAGCAAGATGAACAAAACTTCATATCAAAGGTGGTATTTAGTTATTATCAAGGATGTCATTGATATATCTTTATTGATATAACTACATAGGATATTTAGTTATAGCTGAGAATCCAAACCATGTGGACTCAAATTTGAACACCACAGCACCTGGTATTTTGTACCTACTGAGTATACAATATAATTGCTAGAACTGAACCACAATGTTAATACAAATGTGTTGGAAAGTTGTAGTCAACTCTATTTTTGAGGTGCTATAGGGCGCTTGCTCTATTATATAATATAATTGTTAGCGAAAAAATGTTCAAGAAAGACAAACTGATTTTAATAGAGTAGTCTTGGAAAAATGGAATTAGTTCATGATATCTACTGAAAAAGAGTATGATAAATTCTCAAGAAAGACAGATGGTTTGGGGGTGATCCACCCGATCATTTCCTTCTATTTGCGAAGGTAAACGAGAGCTGACTGTACGAAAGCTTATAAAGTGAATGGCAGTAACTGCTCCTCTAAGCTTCTGCATAGGTCAGTTTCTCAAAGTTTTCTCACCAATCACCTCCTGACAGTTGGTGAATTATACAGTTTCCTTCCCTACTCCTTCACTTCCTATTTCATCTTTAAAAGATGTGTATACTTTTAAATGCAAATATTTAGCTATAAACTTCCAATACTACTGGACTGATAAATTTGAATTAATTTTTCAACTGTTCCATAGTCTTTATTTCTTAGTTGACTTATCTCTAAAGAGTTAATTATAATACTGATCAGGATAAAGATACTGTAAGGAATTATTAATAAAGGCCTGAAAAGCAATTTCCTACATCTGAAAGGCCTTTAAAACACCCAGGAGCAGTAGAAACAGAACTTGGAAGAGGATGTGAGTGGCACCTGAGAAATCACTCAGTAACTGGATGCTCTGCCGCCACCCTACCCGAACTTTCTCACGTACCAGCCCCAAGAAATGCAGCTGCAAAGGCATTTGCTAACTTCTGCGATCAAGCTTGCGCCTCTACAGTCATAACTGCAGGTACAAATTTTATTACCTGTTTTCAAGTTCAGAGATATCTGTTTGTAGCTTGAGGTACCACTTCTCAGCCTGTGAGAACAGCTGCCGCAGGAGCAGCACATTGGTATAGGCTGTGTTGATGAGCTCAGACTCCACCTCGCTGTGGACCACAGCCTGCAACCCGTTCAGGACTTCCGAGACTTCGTCTGCGGTGAAGGTCTCCTCCACCAGCCTGGAGAGAACCGCGATCCAAAAATTCAGGATAAACCACAAACACCATTTACAAAATAAAACACAACTTAGAAACCCACATTCATGTTATCTAAAGGATTAAAGGGTTATAGTGAAAATCCCTCTGGGAACCAGCTTCTTTATTAATAAAACAGATTGAAAATAATTTAAGCTCAATTAATTTTTGATGTCTATCTAAACAATTAAATTGTGGCTCATTCTTCAAATGTGCACATCCTTTAATACAAGCACATGCTCAGAAACATTCCCCAATTTATCTAGTTTTTTCTTTAGTTTTTCAGTTAAAAATTTTTTTTACTTTAATCTCCCCTAAAATTAGTTTTATCACTTTTAGTAATTTCAAAAGTCACCTGAAAAGTGTAATTTCTCCTTTCTATTATTTGTCTAGGATTTCAATAATTGTATGAACTATTCATATGTTAGTAAATGCCTATGAGAAAATCAATGGTAATTATATACTGCTTCTCTTAGCATTCTTGAGACCCGAAAGAAAAAACCTAACTTATCGTTAATGGAGTCAAAGCTCCACTGACCACTAACCATTCCACAAAAATGAACATCATCAACAACAGTGTTAAAAAGCCACTCTCACAGAGAGAAGGTTGGGTTGGAAGGGAATGTCAGCACCGTCTTCCTCAATCCCCTCACTTTGCAGATGGAACAAAGGCTTGGAGGGTGGAGGTGACATGCCCATGGTCCCACTGGGGGTGACTCAACCCCACAATCATTTCCAGCAATCTCGGCAACACGCCCAACAGCGGAATCCTGGGGGAAGCTTCTGTGCACGCCTACTTTCAATGACAGTTTCACAGTAACACAGTCCTTTCCTCTCCCCTCCTCCACCCTCACAGTCTCTTAGCCATCAGACACTCAGCAGAGGAAGAGCGACTGCCTCAGCTTTATCTTCCTCTTCATGCCCAAAAGGACAAACGGGAACTGCACCAAAGTCTTATCACAGTTACACTCAGTTAATATTATTTGATTTACCATTCTTTAATGTTTCACTTAGCCAGCAGAATTTAGCTATTCTAAAAAAATCAAAACTGTACTTTTACTTTTTTTGCTGAGGAAGATTCGCCCTGAGCTAACATCTGTGTCAATCTTCTTCTGTTTTATATGTGGGTCACAGCATGGCTGACAAGTGGTGTAGGTCTGCGCCTGTGATCTGAACCTGGGCAGCTGAAGCAGAGTGTGCCAAACTTAACTATTAGGCCATGGAGCAGGCCCCCAAAACTATATTTTTGATGAAAGTCCTTATTAACTATATTAACAATCTTTTTATATTCTTTAATAGAACATACCAAATCTGCTTAAAAAATATGCTTTCTTTGGGCAACCCAAGTTCATTATTATGAACAGCAGTTAAGGTACCCAGATGCATAAGTGAGTAATGAAGTACCCTCTCTGGCTGTCCCACAGCCTCCCCAATTAAACTGTCGCTGACATCTGCTGGGGCTGGGAAACCAGATTACCAGGTTAGATCAATGGGCTGAACAGATAACGGTCTCCAGTGGATGGTCTGCTACTGAGTGAAGTTCACGGCTTTAGGACAGTTGTTGCTCTCTTTCATTTATGTCTTACTTGACATTTAAGTGTGCTGAAGTCTGATCCCCAAGGAATCTGAGGTCTCTTTCAGTCCTTTTCTTTGGTTTCCCTATTATCCTCTAGATCAAACATAAATTTTCTATGGACTTTAATTATCTTCCATTATTGGTCCAACCAAACTAATTATCATCTTTTGCTACAAATCAACTAACAATCTTGGTACTCGTCAGGAACCTTTCCACGGTTTCCCACTGTGTTCCCCTCCCCCAATTCTTCAATATGAACTGCATAGGTGTTTTCTTGCTAGTTGTCATGTCATATGGCTCTAATCTTTTAAATAATAACTCAAGTAAATAAAGTTCTAGAATCTTTAATACACCAAGTCAATCATTAACCCACAAGCACTTCACAATTTCCTCACTGCCCTTCGGAAACTTTGTAATCCCATAATTATCATATGTGCGTGTCTGCTAATAGAGTGCTCCCACCACAATCCGGTTTCTTGAGGTTCACAATCCACGAGGCTTGGTGTAGCTGCCCTCTGTGAATGACTGATCATGACAATCCCGGCAATGGGTTGTACGGCCTCTGCTATGGCATCCCCCTAACGGGCTAGAAGAGAGGACCCATGTCCCCACTGGAGTCCTCTGGAGCCCTCTGGTACCTGCTCTCCTGGAGGTCTTGGAAGCAGGAATCTACAGTTTTGAGTCTCAAGCCCCTCTTTGAACGAGCAAAACGCATATAATTAATAACTTCATTTTGATGGTGCTCATTTAGGCCCAATTCTGCCTGAAAGAGAGAAAAGTAATGTAATTGTTAGTCTTGCAGATGTAATAAAGGGACCAACAATGACAACATCCAGGACATCCTGTCGTGGAGACTGCTAGATGTCCACTAAATTCTGCTCTTCCCTTCTTCCCGGGTGCGTGGCTGCCCGTCTAGAGGGCATTCCCTTCTTCCCGGGTGCATGGCTGCCCGTCTAGAGGGCATTCCCTTCTTCCCGGGTGCATGGCTGCCCGTCTAGAGGGCATTTCCTTCTTCCCGGGTGCATGGCTGCCCGTCTAGAGGGCATTCCCTTCTTCCCGGGTGCATGGCTGCCCGTCTAGAGGGCATTTCCTTCTTCCCGGGTGCATGGCTGCCCGTCTAGAGGGCATTCCCTTCTTCCCGGGTGCATGGCTGCCCATCTAGAGGGCATTCCCCAGCCCTCCTTGCAGTCAGGTGTGGCCACATGACTACTTCTCAGCAATGGAGGTAAGCGGAAGAGATGAGTGCTATTTCCTAAGCCTGGGCCTTCAGACATGGGGCGCACCTTTGCCACACCCTGTTTCTCTGAAACCTGGGGGTTGGGGGAGCAGCAAGATGGGAGGGACCTATATCTAAACGACGTCGTGGAGCAGCACCAACCCACTCCTCTGAGATGAGCAGTGACATGGCTGTCCAGTGAGAGAGAAATCAACTCCAGTATTCTTTAAGCTACTGGTTTTGGATATCTATTAAAGCACCTTAACCTTACCCTACTTAATACAGCTTTAAAAAATCTATTTGCTTTTGAAATAGCCATTAATTGGTCTTGATTGTAAACCAGGTGAGAGCTTGACAATTCTGTGCTGGAGATTAATGAAGTTCTTTTTCATTTTGTAGCTATTCTGAAAATTAAAGAAGGAAATTGTAAAACTGAACATCTGATGTAGGGCTAAATGAGTCAGAATTACCTTTATTTTAGAATAACTCGGTCTCTCATAGCCTTCTTATGGGAGACAAAGGGCTAACTTCCTAGCCTCTTTGTCAGGCTTACCTCTCACGCTCAGCACACAGGGCTGTCTCCAGTACAGCGGAGGCCGACCCCAAGGTCCTCAGGCATGATCTCCCTCACCACAGCTTTTCCGCATCCACATCCTCACCTCCCCTCGGCAGTCTCAAGTTCCTTAGAACGTAAGTCTATAAGGGCAGGACTTTGCCATTTCTGGTTCCCTGAGGAATCCCCAGGACTCCTCACAGTGCCTGGCACACAACAAACGTGTGGCCGACAAACGAACTTAAAGGGTAACTCACAAAGAGGCAGATTTCCACCAGGCATTGAAAAACCAAAAACGGAACACCTACTTGAGAAACAATGTCATCTCTTACAGTCACATCAGTATGGGCAAAAATCTCCCACCACTTGCAAATATCTCAAAACAACGTCACAACTTGCTAAAAAAAATCCCCATAAACACAAATCCTCAATCATTCTTCATTGTTTATAGTACCCATTAAATCTGTACTCATGAGCCTTCCAAACTCCCCAAACTCTTTCTCTATCACTGTCTCCCAGGACTCTACTGTAAGAACACTTGACTTTAGTCAGACTGGTCTGCTCCTCAGCCTTGAAGCGTGACTTCACATTGCCCACCTAGACTGTCACTCCCTTTACCCCGATCGTGACTAAAAGTACCTCTCCATTCCTACTCCGGAATCGGAATCCTACCCAGTGGTATGCTGGTAAATGTTTAGCAACATGCTTTCTGGGGATGGGAGGTAGGATATAAAACTCTGATTTGTAGCCCGTGCTGATTTCCTTGGCATAAATACTCCCACCATGACTGATTTCAAGCCACCAACATAATATCACTGAACGCAGAGGTGAGAAGAAATGCACACAGTTGGCTCTCACCAGCCCGTACAAGCATGCTCTAGTTCATCACTGAATTCCTACCCATCCTTCAAGGCCAAACCTGTTTTACCTATTCTGTGAAGCCTCCCAAGATACCCTCAGTAATTCTACTCATGCCTTCCTCCAAAAACTGGCACATATCTCTGCTACTTATCTGGCACCACCACAGGCTGATTACTACCTTGTACTATCAGTTGTCTTTTTTTTCCTCAGGTGTTGCTCCTCCAACTAGACTAAGCTCGTGAGGGTATGAATCACTTCTTACACCACACTGCTCCTAGTATAGTGCCTTAGGTAGAGTAAGTGGCCGATTCATATCTGTTAATTATTTTCTCTCCTCTCAAGAAGAATTAAGACTGTCGTAAGACCAAGAAAAAAAATTACTGAAACTGAGAAGGATGAACATTAGGACAAAAGACAGCAAAGTTCCTCTAAAATGGATGGGAGTGGAGAAAGGAGGCAGAAATGGGCCAGCTGAGTTCAGCAGCTCAGGAGATGGCATTCACAAACCTGTGCTTCCCCATCTGCACACACGTACCCTCCATGTACACGCGCCAAATCATTCAAGAAATAAAGGAAGAGGTTGATGTGTGGGATAAGCAGACAGGCACTGGATTAAAAACCAAGTTTAAATCTAGCTATGCAACCATCTGTTACCAACTCACTTAACCTCATTGACACCAGTTTTGCCATCTGTTAAATGAGACAGGTAGATATGATGATCAGCTCTAAGATATTTAGAAACAATGGAGGCATCCAAATAGGGAAATCAGAATTTGTTTAAATTTTATGGCAGAAATATTCTATTAAAATAATAAAAAGAGCTAAAAACATAGAGCAAGAATCCTACCAGAGCATTGCCAAGTCAGTGTCCTAAAATTGTGCCATACACTGAGGGGGAGGGCAGAGTATAAGGAAATGTAATGATAAAAATGAGCACAATCTAATAAAACCTATCATATAATGAGTGTTTAATATTTTAACAGGTACTGTGCTATTTATTTTATATGCATTCTCATTTATCATTTTAACAACCTTAGCATAATTATTATTATCTGCATTTACTAATGAAGAACCTGAGCCTGACTCCAAAGCCTCAGTTGTTAAGCAAACTGACAGAAAGGAATGACAGAAGATAGAATGGGAACAGATGTCAATTTTTGGGTAAGATTACCATCATCATTTTTTCCTCTTGTTCGTGATACTTTAGGGCAATCAAGAGAATGAGTGGGACCAGCTCTAAGCTCAAGAAGGGTAGGGAATGGTCTGTGGTGTTCACAGTTGTAACCTCAGCTGCAAGAGAGTGCTTGGAACACAGTGTGGGCTAAATAGGAATTCCGGTTGCTGAGGTATTTCAGTGGCCCATTTCGGTGGTGCCCCCAACCCTGGTTTCATCCCTTTTCCCGAACGCTTCAGTACTGCGCACTGTTCTAAGTACGGTTGCTATTTAAGTCGGCATGCTAAATCTGCTGGAGAGATAAATGGGATATGTTTCAGCAGACAGGAAAATGTGGCCTCTTTTGAACAGGCCAAAAGAAATGCCATCCAAGTTTCCTCAGCTGTAAAATGGGGGGCTTGGGTTCTTAAAGTCCCTCTCACATCAGAAAGCTGGATTCGATCACCTTCTCCCTCCCCGGCCCGTTAACACGTCATTGTTTATGCTGCCAAACGAGGTGGGGGTGGTGTGTGTGTGTGTGTAAAAACTTGGTTTTGGGGGAATCGAACGAGAATCCCGCCCTGCGCCTTCTGCTGGCAGCGAGCTCCCTCCAGCTCTCTCCACCAGCCACCTGCGAGGTGTGACTTGGCCCGGGCACTCCAGGCCGAGGCGAGGAATGAAGCGACGCGGCGGAGCGAAGCTGCTAGGAGAGGGCTTCACCTAGGATTATCCCGGAAGGGCTTCGGCCGAGGTTAACCGAGCCTCTGCATCCTGCGCAGCCTCCCCATCTCAGGGAGGCCCAGCAGCGGCCTCAGATCCGCTGCAGGCCACGCCATCATTCCGGGCCCCCGCTCCGTGTCTCCAGCCGCCGCCGCGGCCCTCTCCTCGGCGCGGTGCAGCGCCAGCCGGCCGGCTACTCACCATGGCGGCAGGCAGGCGTCAGCAGCCCAGGGGAGCGGGAGAACCCAGGCGGAGCCTCGCCAGGCCCGGATCACCGAGGGCAGTCGGACCTGGAGGCTGGGGCGCCAGGGCACGTTGTTTAGAAGCCTCCGGTTGCTATTGGGAACGGAGGCACGTGACTCAGGAGCCATGCACTTTTATTGGTCCTCAAGATCACGCGACAGGAAGTGCAGTGTGACTGGCCGACCGCCGCATGCGCGTTGACTGCCAGAGCCAGGAAGTCCCGCCTTTTCGCGCCACGCTGTCTTTGGGGGGCCGGTCGCCGTTGCTAATGGCAACCAGAGGGCAGTGGCCGCTGGGGGCCCCCCCAACCTCCAGCGCGTGGCGGAGTCGCGGAGTCTGGGTTGCTGCGAAGGGCTTGTCCCTCAATTCCCGCGCCTTGGCGGCCCAGAGGGCTGTGGCCTGGACGCTGACTCCCGACCTCTCACCAGTCTCACGTGGCATCAGCTGCGCGGGCCCCAGACTTATTTCTCTTCTCTCCGGGAGTTCCTTCTTGGCCTGGATAGGCCGCCAGCGCCAGCGCTGCCAGGTCCCTGGATAGAGCTTTGAATGATTCTCGCCTCACCCTGTCCCCTTTTTTTCTCTGATATTTCTGGAAAAATCCCTAATATAGCACCTTTTCCCTTAAAAATAATCGCAAACGGTGTCGGTAAAAGAGAGGTGAATTTCAAACTGTTATACCTAGAATCCCCAGGGAAGCTTGTGGAATAGATGCTTCCCTGGCCTCACCCCAAGAAATTCTGAATCAGGAAGTCTAACTTGGGTCCTCGGAAGCTGCAGTTTTTACTGACACTCCAGGAGTGATCACGGACCACTCTGAAAAACACTGTCCTAGAAGAGGCAAAGGTGTAGGAGGAGATAGATTATTCCGAATGCCGGGGGCTTGGCGCTGGATGGGTGAAAGCACAGGCGGTTAAGTGGGCATTTCAGCAGGCTCAGAGGACAGAAACACCAGCCAGATACAGTCACTGGGGAGGCAGCGAGAAGCTAAAATGTGAGCTTAGCTCGATAGACACAGAAAAGGAGTACAGAGTGGGGAGCTTTCTGGGAATCTGGGAAACTTAAAACTGAGAAGAGAAATTTGGCGTTGGCGCCGACCCATGAACAGATACCTAACTTAGATAAGGCTTTTTGGATTTTTGTTGATTTTGGCCGCTACGCAGTGTGACTTAAAGTGGATCACAACTGGGACCTAAAAGCCTAGAAAGGATTTTAGAGACCTGGTTCCACCTGTTTGGTTTATGGATGAAGAGACTGAAAGCCAAAGCCACGTGTGCAAGACCTCAGAGGGCTGCGTGCGGGCATCTGACCCTCAAGTCTGTGATGAAACTAATACAAATATGTTTTCAAGAGCAAAACCAGAAAGCAGGTGTGAACTATTCTGGGACACTGGGTCTTAAATCGTATTCTGGTTTCAAGAATTTCATTTTTCTTTTCATTTCTTGCCACATTCATTTTATTCAATGTAAATGATATGCAGAATTATGCACAAAGCTGAGGAGTTATCCGAAGAACTGAGCTCAATACTTTGTAAATTTGAAACTTTCATTGCCAGAACAAAGTGGTAGAAGATAAGTTCTGTAGAATAAAGCTAACTTATGAAGCGATGATGTCTTTAGAAAAGGAAGTACAGCAAGGAAAACCTGTTTGTCAGTTAAACGGTCAACACAGTAAAATGGAAATAATTTAAACGGATAATTTTTAATTCAGACAAAGTAAGAGCTGGAAGGAAATAGTGTTGTCAGATGAAGAAAGGCAGCTCAGAAGAGTAAAGTGTCTTGCCCAGTAACAGAGGCACCAGGCCACGTCCGGGATCCAAATCTCATGATTATCGGCAAGAGTTTCTTGATGACTTAGTCCCACCCAAATAGAGCTGACAGGGCTTTCTCTTCCAAATTTATCCCCACCCTTCTGGATGTAAGGCCCCTCACCCTCTGTTTAGAGGAGCTTGTGAGTGTCCCATGACTGTTGAGAAGCAGAGGGACAAGGGGTAGTTCCTCAGTTTGCACTTGACTCGGCAGAGTCTTGGGGCACAGTCGGGAGTCCTTCACTGGGATAATCCAGGGATGACAGGCAGGCAGCTGCCCTTGGAAGGATCTCAAGCCTCAGGGACGAGATCAGCTGAGAAGGCTCCCCTGTGTGTAGCCTGGAGCCCTCCCAGGCATGGAGGGATGGTCCTCAATGTTGCCCCCCAGCATCACTCCCTCCAAGCTCAGGTAAATTTCTACTTTCTGATGCCATCTCTCACATTTCTGTTCAGTGAGTGTTTGCGGACTTTGACCATAGTTGCCACTGTTTAGTGCCCGCTGTGGACTAGACATATTCCATTCCAATAGTTAATCCTCACAACCTTTGGTTCTTTCTCACTACCAGACCTTTGCTGAATTCACATAGAGAGAAGGTCACTTTACTAGGTGTTGTGGATACAAGATAAAGAAGGGATTTTGTAAACATTTTTAAGCCATTTAAGTAAACAAAGTTGTTCATCACTTTGCATTTCTAGGAATCTTAAGTGTATTTTCCCACAGTCAAACTCCTCGTTTGGTATTATTAATGCAGGGGGAGCAAAGCAGTGGGTGAATAATGTGAATATTTTATTTGTGAGTATGTTTGTGGCTTGGGATTTTTAAAGTTGTTCTGAAAAGCTGCATCAGCTAGTTATTTTAATTTAAAATTCTGTTTTAGATCTAAAATCTTCTGTTCCAAGGATTTTATAATATCACTGTTAGCCAATCTACCCAGCTGAGTTGAATATTGTTACATAAGCTGTCTAAACAGTGTCAGCAAATATGAACATGTATTTTGGTCTTACATTGATGAATTTGGCTCACGAAAAGGCTGAACTTGTGCTTCAGGTTGTTTACTAGCTTGGGTTGATTACCAAAGTAAACAGCTCGAGCTGTGAGGGAGAACAGCTCCACCCTACTTTAGTAGTGAGCTATTTTTTTTTTTTTTAATCGCTGTGACAATTTTAAAAATGTATGTGTGTGTGTCAGTTTGGAAGGACTAGATGAGAGGCATACAGACAAGGCCATTATATATCTTTTAGCATAATTCAACATAAATAAAATGAGGATCAACTCTGTCCTTTTAGGTTATTACAAAATGAGACTCTTATGAGTTTATAAATTACCAGTCAACACTGGGACCACTAGATTCGGGGTGTTTACAATGAAGACGAGGAAAAAGGAGGAATGGGAGGTGATCATGGTCTCCTTAGCACTTTTGACAGATTCACTCATTCTGCCACTATTTACAGAGCCCAATTTGTATGCAAGGTTCTGTGGCCAAGAGTGAGCATCTTGGGGGAGAAGGGGAAGGATTCAGGAGGCCCCACCTTCCCCTACTCTATAGATCTTTGTGTGAGGTTGAGGGGACTAAGGTGAAACTTTCCTTAAGTAAAAAGAGAAAATAACAAAGAAAATGATCGGGTAAAAAATAGTTCAGGCGGTGCACAGAAAAGGCAAGAACCTTGAAGGTGATATGGGAAAGAGGAAAGTTTGAGAAACACTGAACTGGTAGTAGGTGGGCAATGGTTAGGGGAAAATCATTTGGGGGGATTATCTTGAAGAAGGCAGAGCCTTTGGAGTATGGCTTCTCGCATGTAATACTACCAGGGTCCCCTCCAACTTCCCCCACCCTGCCCCGTTACAAGTAAGAAAGTAGCCAAGACTTTAAAAAAGGGAAGGACCCAGGATTGAAAGTGTCTTTGTAGGAGCTGTGGCATTTGAGTGGGTCTCTAGTGAGCAGGAGGCTATTTTCAGTTCTTCTGCTGTTTGCTCCCTCAGTCGGTTGGTTTCACAATGCTCCAGTGATCGGCAGAGTACTGGAGGGTGCTGACAAATTTTATTAGTGAAATCACTATCACATGCATTAAAGGAGGTCAGGCAAGGAAGTGGTTCACCATAAAATACTACAACCCCCTTTAAGATTGTGTGGATGACAGTAATTTCTTAGCCCAAATGTAGATTAGTTTTACTGATAAATCTCCATACATTAAAACACCCCAAAGGAAACAAACACTAAAGTCATCAAAAAGTGAAGTCTACCTAAAAAAAGTTAGGAATTGGTTGTGAGAAGTACCTTCTTGTGAAGTACAAGAAGAATTTATTGTAAATATGGTGATGTCTGCCGAATGCTTATTCCACACGCTCGTGTGTACAAATGGGTTTGAGTTAGACCCACAAGCTCAGTCCTTCTGTGCAGCGATTGTTCATGGAAAACTGAATGCATGAAAGACACTATGGGAAGGGAACAATGAGCAAGATGTGATTTGTCCCTTTCAAACATGGCCTTATAATCGAGTCAAGGGAAAATGCAAGCTCGCAAAACAATCTCGAAGCAGACAATAAGTAGCATGGGAGTTCAGAGACGGGAAAGGTCGCCTCTACTGAAGGTGGAGAGGAGACGTTCAGGAGAGTCTTCCCCACGGCAATGGAATTTGGGATAGGTTTTCAAAGGTGTGTGGAAGAGTTGTGGGTGGGCATGATGATTGTGAGGGAAAGAAGGTTGTCCTGAGCAAGGAACCAGAATTTTCATTAGGTGAGGCAGTAGAAGTGGCCAGAGATGTACATTTAGACGTGTTTTTATTTCAAGGGTCAAATTTCAAAAAGAGGTATACAATGATGGAGTACCTGTACTAGTGTCTTATTCAGGAATGTGGGCCTTCCTAGATCTGTGATCTTTGCTAAATGTGTACCTGGACTACTGTCAATGTAAAGACGTTCACCAACTGCATCCCATCTTAGAAAATGGAAAACAGACTTAAATTTGCTGAGCAAGTTTTGCTTACAAAGGTGGGGTGGTAGTCCCTTTGGAAAGTCTGAATGGCCCAGTGTAAGCTGTCTTCATGAATGGAAGTTTTCTTAATGGGATGGTTAAATAGAACGAAGGCAAAAGGAAATATCACTCTTAGTCAGTTTGAGCTGTTTGCCTTTCCTACTACTACATTTCAAGCTCCTTGAAGGAAGGAATCTTTATTATATGATCAACCTGAGCTCCCCCAGCAAGGGCTGGGCCGTAATAAGCTCTGAGCAATGCTTGAAGAACTGAATTGAAGATAAACAAGAACATTTCAGCAAACATTTGTGAATTCCTGCTGAGTTCCAGACACTGGTTTGTGGGTTGTTTTTGGCCCTGGGCATGCCTTCTCTTGGAAAGTGTATCATATGATGTCAAACACATTCAGCTATCCCTATTTCCCATGTTAAATGTAATTTCTGGATCGTTTATATAACTTTTATAATTATGAGTTTTTGAGAATAAATTGTTTAGTTCTTGTGACTTAATCTTTATGTTTTTATATAACTATGAGTTGAATGCTAGTTGATTAGTTGACTTAATATCACATTTTGAAGATATCCCATAAAACAATTACTAATTTAGATTTTGTAGTTTTCTTTTCATATGGTGGGCCCACAATATTTTAGTGTATATTACAGTATATCTGAAATATTGTATTTCAGATGTCAAACATTTTATAGGCCTTAGGCCCTTCGTCTTAAATGCCTATTGGATGTTGGGAGAACAAGGATGATTGAAACAACGTCCCTGCTCTCGAGGTTTCTAACTCTGGAGAAGGAGAGACAGACCCATTAGAAGGTCATGTCCACATAATGTGGTCACCTTTGGGGAAACCAGAGAAGGGGCTCTTAGCTTAATCTAGGGCTTCAAGGAAAGCACTGGGGAAGATCCCTGAACTGAATCTTGAAGGGTTGTTAAGAGTCAGCTGGGAACGCAAGGTACAAAGGGCAGAGGGAACATAACAAACTGCAGCAGCCTGGCGTGAGCTTAAACATTAGGTTAGCATCTACTTTTAGGAGTTAATCTTGCCAAAAATGTCAACGCTTTGCTCAAAATGTTGGTGAATAAGTCACGAGTAGAAAAACAAACCACCTTTAAAGGGAAAAAATAACCCAACCCCACACTAAAAACCAAGGAGATATAAAGATAAGTCACACATCTGGTTTACTGCTACCACTGAGGCTAAGACATCCACCGAAGGCTCTGGTGATAACCTAAGGGGAGCATGTCTTTCCAGGAGTGGAGCGACTCTATTTGGCCCGCACTTGATCAGCCTGCAAAGCTTACCCAGTACCGTCAAGTACAGCTAGAGAAAGGTGGTGGGGACAGCTTTGTTCAATCAACCACGAACAAACTTGTGCAAGATAAATTTGAACTGCTAATACTCACAGATTCAATACCTTTAGTAATTCAATTGGAGATAAAAGGTCCCTAATTGTTCTTATCTGATATAATTTGGTCTTATTTAAAAATAGTGAGACCTGAGTGTAAACCAGAAGACAAACCAAACTTTAATATCTGCATGTATAGAACAGAAATAATTTTTCATTTTAAGAGATTTAAAGTAAAGTATGAATTTCTACATTTGATTTTGTGTGAGAGAAACCATTAAAACCATGGGGTTAGTTTTCTACTAGGATCTCTGCTTGTATCCCCATAAGAAGGTTCTGTGTATGTTTGAAAGACTGTCCATATACCCAGTGTATTTTTTACTTAGAATTTAAAATGTATATCCATTTCTTCAAAATGGATATATATTTTTAAACTCTCTGTGATGTGAGTCATTATAGCTGTCATTTAATGCATCCTTACTGTATTTCAGTAACAAATGCTTCATGTTTAAAATGCAATATTTAATTTAATTCTCAAAACAACCCCACAAGGGGGCTGGCCCCGTGGCCGAGTGGTTAAGTTCGCGCGCTCTGCTGCAGGCGGCCCAGTGTTTCGTTGGTTCGAATCCTGGGCGCGGACATGGCACTGCTCGTCAGACCACGCTGAGGCGGCGTCCCACATGCCACAACTAGAGGAACCCACAACGAAGAATACACAACTATGTACCGGGGGGCTTTGGGGAGAAAAAGGAAAAAATAAAATCTTTAAAAACAAACAAACAAAAAAAAAAAACAACCCCACAAGATGAGTACTGTGATTACTCTTATTTTTGAAGGGACGAAATAGGGGCTTAGTGAGTGTAGGTAACTTTTGCAAGGTCATGTGGCTAGTTGCTAGAGCAGTGGGGAAAGATGCATATGTAGAGGCCAGCAGCCAGCTGCCTGGTCTCCCAGCCCCTACAGAATGGACAGGCTCAATCATCTAACTCTCAGAGCTCCTGGCAGCACAGCCATGGCGGGGTAGCAGTACACCTTCACCTGGAAGCTCCACATGGACCATTCCATCCTTCTAGCCATCTTCTGATGCCCTGATTCCCAAACTCCCTAATCCATATTCAATCCTTTCAGGGTCCCTAAATTGCTTGTTAGCAATCCTAATCAACACTTACCTTCTCCAGCTTCCTCTGTGCCTTGTGGAATATACATTCTATTGCTTGATGTCTTAAGAGTCTCCGCTTCTTCCTTGGACACTCCTTATCCAAGAGGGAGCTTCCTTCTTCCTACCACTCCTCCCCTCAATGCACATACCCATGGTGGGACCGGTAGTCATCCTTCATAGTCACTTACTGACTCTTCCCTCAACCACTTTTGTCTCTAGTTACCCACTGCTGCCTGTCTTCCAGTAATCATCTTCCACCAACTTCTGGATCATTCACTCATTCAAGCATACTCATTGAGGCCTATGACTTCTGTCTTGCCATCCCTCATGATCACCCATCTAGCACCACTTTGTCTTGGCTCTGCCTGCTGCCGCCAGCAACCTTTAGCCCTATTTCACTTTAGCTCCATTGCACTGCTGAAATCTTGAACTCAGAAATGACCCTCTCTGATCATCACTGACTATCTGAACACTGCTTCAGCTCCTTCACTTTCCTTAAACTTTGCCTCTGACCTGATTGTGACCTAACTGTGACCTATTTTCTTCTGCTCCATCATCCCTTCTCCTTGAGTCACTGCTCTTGGTCCTCCACGTCGTCACTCAACCATGAGAAGTTTCTACTTCTTACCAGTTGACTCTCTGTTACAACACCAACTTGATCAATTGCAACCTTAAATCCATCCAGCCATCCATTTTTTCGGTCTTGCTCCCAAGCCAGAAAAGTCACATAATGAACTGTATTGGCTTCATAAAAACTTTTTGAATTTTTTTTTCTATTTTCTCTGAGCTTCACAGCTGCTTAGACATTCAGGGTCAGCTCCTGTTCCACTTCATCCAAGTGGCTGTCTCCTAAAGTTTTCCTAGTCCTCAAGCATTCATCCTTCTTCCTCCTCTTCAATCCCAACAGATGATTCCCCTTCTGCTTTTTTAGGATAAGCTCCCTTGATGCTCCTGCATTTCTGCTCAAAGTGAGTCCTTTCATCATAAGTGAGGAAATACTTAAAGATTATTAACACCCAGTATTGCCTAGGGCATGAGGAGAAAGACCTTAACAATGTAGCTAGGAGGATAAAGTGGTATGGCTTTTTTGGAGGACAAACTGGAAATTAGTTTCAAAACTGAAAAGGCACACACCCTTTCGCCCAGTGATTTGTCTTCACTCGTCAGAATTTATTTAAGAAAAAAAAGAGCGCAAAGAAGTGTGTACAGAGATGTTTACTGTGGCTTTGAGTGGTGAAAATCTTGAGATAGTTTAAATGTTTCTCTTTTGGGGGAATGACTAAATAGATTATGCTGCAATAAAGTGGAATTTTCTGCAGCTGTCAAAAGGAACAAAGAAAACTCCATGTGCATTTACATAGAAAGATGTCCATAATATATAATAAAATGACAAATCAAGTCGGAGAATAGTAGTCATAGTAAGACGGCACTTACTTACTTAGAAATGCACATACAGACAAATTCAGAAAGACAAAGCAATAAATTTCTTTACCCGGATCCAGGCAGGGGTAATAGATGGCGACAGGCAGGGTTGGTGGGGGGATGGATTTCTATATGTGTCTGTAATTTGAATTTCATTATTAAGCGGGCACTACTTCTGTAATTTAACGATAGAAAGAGAAAATAAAAGCCGATATGAAAACACCCTTTGTTACATTTGCCATTGTTTTATGTGGTCACCACAATCAAGGCACTGTACTTCTAAGGGCCGGGCCTCATTTCTGTTCTCTTTAAATAAGAAATGGGGCAGAAATTTCAGGTCACCCAGAGACCTGGATGGAGACTACCCAAGGGAACATGCCCTTTCCTCTTTATTCTTCACTCCGAACGCTGCTGCCAGCATTCAGATGTTTTCACTTTGCTTGCAGCCCTCTGTTGTTAGCTCGCTTCCTTTTTCTCCAGATGGCTGAACAGACCCAGGCCTTCCCCGCTGGAGATGGGGTGGGTGGAGCCAATGGGAGGACTTTGCTTGTTTGCGATTGTTTCCTAATCCCGTTCCTGACCTCTGTTTGAGCAGGAATGCTTGGCCTTGGTGAGGTCCTGTCAAAATTTCTATCCGATCTGAATTAGGTTCACTGGGCAGGTCCCATGCTGATATTTTAGCAAAATTAAACGGGAAGCTGGCATATGTTTTTGGTCACAAAAATACATCACACGGGAACCTTACACGCATTAGGCTCATTTTCTTTACTGCATTATGGGGCGTCTTTTATGGGAAAGGTGTCTATCAATTTTGCTGTGACTTACTCTGAGAACAATGATTATCACAGTTTATTATTGCCACCTTCCTTCCAGAAATAGAGGACAACATTATTAAACGGATGGTAAGTATCTTGGGGACTACACAGAGACTCTAGGTTCCTGTCTTATCTCTTAGACACCCCTGTCCCTTCTTCTCCTTGTCCTACTGATTCTCAGGAGGAACTCTTGTCCAGGGCCAGCTATGACCCCATCCAAGCCCTTCCACCTCTGCTGGGACCCGACTCCATTACTTATCCCTTCAGACATTTTTTTTAGCTCTTATATCTTCATTTTCTTCTTCTCTTTGATCCTTCCTCAGTTAAAATCATGCTCAAGTCTCCTCCACATTAAAAACGAAAGAGAACTATGACAAATATTAACCCCAAACCAGCCCTGCCTTTGTCCAAATGTTTCCTATAATTGGCTGCCCTAACTTTGTCCTTCTCTCTATCGCTGAACTCCTTGAGAGAGTGCTCCCTGTTGACTGCTCACACTTCACCTGTCAGTTACCCCACAGTCTGGCACTTTCCTTCTCCTCCCTGCTGAAACAGACTTCTCAAAGCCATCAAGTGGTCTGGTTGCTAAATCTAATACCGCATCTCAGTCAGCCTTGCAGCATCTCACAGGATGAACCACCTCCTTCGTGACACCTTCCTGGGCTTTTGCTACTCTGCTCTCTCCTTTCTGTCCCTTCTCACTCTCCATGGTTGATTGCTGTTCTGCTCACCCCTGAAAACTGGTGTCCCTTCAAAGTCTCTCCTCAGCTGCTTTGTCTTACCACTGTACTCTCCTTATCTGTGTAATTTTATTCATTCCCAGGGTTTCATCTGTCACATATGAGGATGACCACTAAATCTGCATCTTCAAGGGGCCAGGCCTGTGGCCGAGTGGTTGGAGTTCAATGGGTTCGTGGGTTCGGATCGTGGGCATGACCTACACCACTTGTCAGTCATGTTGTGGCAGCATCCTACATACAAAGTAGAAGGTTGGCAGAGATGTTAGCTCAGGGCTAATCCTCCTCAGACAAAAAAAAACCCAAAAAACAAAAAAGGAAATTTGTCAACAGATGTTTGCGTAGGGCAAATCTTCCTCAGGGGGAAAAAAATCTACACCTTCAAGCCATGCTTCTCACTTGCATACCCAACTAATATTTCTAGGAGATTTCTGGTTTTCTCCAATTGGGTGTCCCCAAAGCTACTTAAATTCAACATATCCAAGGAGAACTGATAACCCACCAGTCTGTCTTGGTCCCATTCTATCACCAATCCTTCTATCGCCATCCACCAATAAGATGATCAGGGTCCCCCATGAGTTCTCCTTTCTCTCCTGCTGGTTTTGGTTATCTTGGGATTACATCTCCTGAAATAGCTTTCAAAATCACCACTCCCCTCTTCTTCATTCTAATATTTTCTCCCTGATCCCATTCCTCCTAACTGGAATAATAATAAAAAAATGCAATATCAACAGCAAACAAGCCATAATTCTGATGTGTCTAAAGCACTTGTCAATTTACAGAGCTTTCTCTTACTGGAATTTAAACTAGCTTCATGGAAAATTGCAGAATTTTGGGTGGGTGGGGTCCAAATTGTTGGATATTCTCCTCCTTCCCCATGAAATGAGAGTTCAAAATAAAAATGTAATTGTATCCTGGAAAATCAAAGTGATGGTTCTTGCACACCTGACTTTGTGAATTGAGAAGTATATCAATTACAGCAACCTGTAAGTTAATCAAGCCAACAAAATTGCCCAGTGGGCTAAAACTCATATTTAAATATTTAAAGTGAAAGTTAAAAAAACCCAACCCTGCTAGAGATGTTATTGCGCAAATAGGCTGAAAGGCTATTTGATTTTAGTTTTCATTTCTGACATGTAAAAAACAGTGTTTTGTGATTTTTTCAAATTGGTTAATCATAATGATCGTTTTACCAAGGAACTGCTGTTTTAAAAAAAATTCTTTTCAGTTTCATGGAGGAATAATTGGCATACATCACGATACAAGCTTAAGGCATGCAGCGTGATGGTTTGATTTACATATATTGTAAGATAATTGACACAATAGGTTCAGTTAATGCCCGCTAATTTTGCATTTTTCTTATGAAATGGATTAAATTAATGTGCCGTAATTTTTTTTTAAAAGCCTGTCCAGGGATCTCACACTTTTACGCACTCAATTTTCAGGAAAAAAATACCAGCTAATTTTTGTCCATTTCCAAGAATAAGTATATGAATAGCAGACTAAAAATAAACGCTACTGTATTTGGCTCTTTTACCAACTCTCAGAGTGTGTTGCCAAGAAAAAAACACCTGATGTTTCACAATAAAATTACTTTGTGTTGCTCTTCTTTACTCTGAAAGATCCCATGAGACTTGTGCTTGTAAGTACTTTAGCCAAGTATGAATTAGCCCTTCAACATCACCTCCAAAGTCGAGGGACCATCTGGGGGACTTAGTGTACAGGACCACTGGGGTATACACATGGTGACAGAGGATTATTCAAAGTGACAGGTGAACCAAATAATACACTTGTTTACATTTTCACCTGGTGTTATGGAGATAACTTATTAATACCACTAATATGTTTTTTTGTCCTTCATTAAAGTTAAAATCAGATGCCATATTTTGTAAACTGTACTTACATGCTATGTATACTATAAAAACAAAAACTAAAAAAAAAATCTTAATTTAAAACAATTAAAAATCGAAGCGAATGGAGAGGAGAAGCTATAGACACGATGGCATTGAAAGTGCCTTTGTCCAGATCCGAAGGAAAAGGACAGCAAACTTTGTTAAATCTGGACTCCTATTTTATCTCATCGCCAAAAACTTGTCTGTCTTTACTAAAAGAGCAAATAGTTTCCCTGTAACGTCATCATTGAAAAAATAATTCTAAGAATTGTTGATTTGAATCTTGAGGTTGCAAATATGTGTTCTGGGATGTTTACTATGGAAATCGGTGTTTGCTCACAAAGTTACAAATCGTGGTTTTCGGAGGTGGTTGGTTTACTTCACCAAACTTGTGACAAACCCACTGACTGGCCTCTAGCAAGCTCTCCGAGAGAGAGGGACGCACTCGGAGGTACTGCTCCTTGTAAGAGTTATTTTACAGGAAAAAGTAAAAATGGCTCTAAGAGTTGAACTTAAAAAGAAAATGCAAGATCTTGCTTCTCTGGACAGTGCGAGTTAATGACGCAACACGCGGGGCAGAAATAGGAACTATTCTCTTCCTGTACTTTTTAAAAATTTGCTAGGCAGAGATAGTTTTTCAGCTTTTAATTAACCTAAAATTCTCGTGTACATTTTCTACTTCGCTCACACCCATCAGAAGGTTGTCTTTGCTCTCTGGGCCTCTAATTTATGCTGGTACTTTTATCTTTCACCACCAAAAAATACCAATGGACTAGTTCTCATTTTCAGAGGGCAAAAAGTAATAAATGAATGAATGTGGATCTTTCACAAAGAACAGTACATGCGGTACCTATTAAATAACATAAAGAATTGAAATAAAATTCACTTCCTTTGCGAAAAATAAGAATTTTGGAAACTTGAAATAGAATGATATATTAATTATATACTAGTCACAGAAAATGGCTCTAATAGTCTCTAATGATTACAGCATGATGAATAGCCACTGTTATTTTAGAGGCAAAAAATAAAGATCTAATGTAGATTTTAAATTTTTCACCTACAAGTAATAATTTATTCAAGAAACTGTGCCAAGAGAATGAAAGAAGAGTGTGTGTCCATGAGTGTATGTGTGCGCATGTCTGTGTGTGCGTATGCATGTGGCTGTGTGCATGGGCATGTCTCTGTGTGTACAAGTGTATGGGCGTGTGTGAATGGTTGCATGTGCACGAATGTGTGTGTGTGTGTTTGCAGAGCAGAAATGAAAAAGGAAAGGACTTTGCAATCCTAAGGTAATTCAGATGGTGGATGGGCATTTATCACGAGCTTATCTTAATAAATGCTTTTTGTAGGTGACGAGAACAGTAGCATCAGCAAACTCAAATAATCTACTTTTCAATAATTCTCTTAGGCAGGCAAAGAACTTCTTTGCCTGAAATTAATCTTTTATTATTTTAGATTTTGTCAAAATACTTAGGCCAGGCTCATCTGTTTCAGTAAAAGTTCACTATGAGACTTTCCGTGCACATGGAACATACAAGTCATGTTGAAAATGGATCACAAAGGCCTGATAAAGCTCTAGGGGGGCTGTGGACCGTAGGTCTCTGGTCTCGTAAAGGCTGGCACAACAAGGAAACTCAGCTCGAGGGGTTTATGTAATAGATACGGAGTAGCTGAGCTAGTTACAACATGCGAAGCAGTTTCATCTTTTCCCACCTTAATTTTAAAAACCACTTTTTTTCCTGCTGCCAGGAGATTTTCAGCTTAAATGACCCCCTGCCCCCCAACTTCTGGTCCAGTTCATTGCCGAAAGTTTACTGCTTGGCTGTCATTTGAGCGTATTTCTTCTGGGTCTTTTATTTGGGGTTATTTTTTAGAGAAGATAAGAAACAAAATGCGCCACTATTCAGCACAGGGTCCAAGTACTGGCCTGGCAGGAACGAGCTTCAGGCAGAGAGGCGGCTGCATTTCCGGGAAACCAGAGAGAGGCTGGGGGTAGCATTTATTCCAAACCCGCTTCATCTCAGTACAGATACCCCTTGCGGGTATTGTAGTTATTCTGAAAGAATGCAAAGAAGCAAAAAGGGGGGGGGGGGGAAAAACCCTTCAGAGATCAAAACTTCAGAGGGCAAAAGTTCAAGGGAAGATTTATTTTTAATGTTAAAAGGGAAGATGGCTTGTGAGCAAAATCAAGAACACTGATTAAAATGCAAAAGCTCAGAAAGCCCAGAAGTGCTGTTTGGTTTGCTGAGTGTTTGTTTTTTCTGAGCCAGAAGCCAGTCAAACACATCTGCCTTATTCCTGAAAGGTCTGTCCAACTGGCTCTAGTCTCAGATAAAAACCGTTTACTACAGCTCCAACACGTGCAGAGGAGGGGGCAGAGGCTATTTTAAAAAGTCCTGTGAGTAGGTTGACCCTCCCAATGAGTGAATTGTATTTGCAAAGGGGTGTGTGTGTGTGTTGTCAAGCCTGCTTATTTGCAGATACACGCAGATGAGTAAGACCCTAGGTGAGTCGGTAACCCAGCGCTACTGGATTTTCTTACAAGCTGCAGCATACGACTGATTGAAGTCTACCCCTTTCTCAGGCTTCACCAACTACACCTCTCCGTGGAACTTAGTGGAAGAATTTACTCACTTTCTACCTAAAAAGGAAATCTATTTGTAGAAGCTAAAAGCTGTGAGGGACATTCATATCATTTATTAGAAACCCATCTTGGAGGCAACTGAGATCCAAAACAGCCATGTGGCTTGCTAAGGTACCAAGCCACCATCAAAGCATTGTGTTTCCTATCTGGCAGTTATTATCAGTTTCATTTCTTTCTTTCTTTTCTTTTTTTTTTTTTTTTGTGAGGAAGATTGTCCCTGAGCTAACATCTGTTGCCAATCTTCCTCTTTTTGCTTGAGGAAGATTGTCCCTGAGCTAACATCCATGCCAATCTTCCTCTAGTTTGTATGTGGGATGCCATCACAGCATGGCTTGATGAGCGGTGTATAGGTCCAGACCCAGAATCCGAACCTGCGAACCCCAGGCCACTGAAGTGGAGTGCGTGAACTTAACTGCTATACCACTGGGTAGGCCCCAGCATTATCATTTTATGGAGTTCATTTTTCCTGAAAGAATAAAAATTATTTATACCCAGTTAAGGACTTTTCGTAATCAAGTTCATTTATTTGTTCATCAAACGTATATTGAGACTCGATAGATATATATGTCAGGCACTGTCTTAGGCTCTGGGGGTCACACTGGTGAGGAAAACAGATACGGTCTCTGCTCTTGTGAGGTAAAGTGAGTCTTACAACTGTGTGAATTGGTTCTAAAATTCTGTTCTTCCTTTGGAGAAACTTACAGATGACTTGCAGCCTGTGCATCCTCCATTTGGAACTGCTGGGACGTGTGCAGCAGCCTGGGGGAACGCTGCAGCCTTTGCTGAAGGAGAACGAAGCACCGTCATGCACCGGGTGAGGAGTAGAGATGTGGTGGCCTCTCTGCAGACAGATCTGCTCCCCAGGGAAGGGGCCAGGAGTGACACAGAACAGCACAATCAAAACGCAGACCTGCAGACCATGGACGGTGTTGAGGAGAGGGGATTCTGCATACATGCCCCCCTCAACAGTTATTTTAACAACAACAACAACAACAACAACAACAATGCCTGGTCTCCGCATCATTTCTCCCACAAACCGTGGTGGGGAAACCATGATGGACTGAGGCGACCGTCTGAGACTGGGCTCTGATGCTCTTGTTTCTACTATCTGTTATGTGAGGAAGAAAGAGAGCTTAGACTGGGTTCTTGCTGCACGTTAAGAAAAAAAATTTAAGTTGCCTATTGTGGCTTGGAAGCATCTTCAAGCATGGGTCAATCAACTAGCTCTTGACCTTGAATATGGGTACATCCATGCTGCGTTAGTAGCAACACATCTAAATTGCTGGCAGTCAGTGAGCATAACCAGCACAGCTTGCAGCCTTCGTTCAGGTGCATGTTTGGAATTCTCCCACATGGTGAAGATGAGGAGAGAACACGAATGAGAATGAGAATGATAACAATAATGTATTAGATTATCTTGCTGTTGTTCTCTTAGAAAGTAGTGCTTCCTCTTTCCAATGTGTGAAGGCTATATTTAGAACCACTCTTGTTTTGAAACTTGGTTTTAAATTAAACTCAGTTTTGGCTGCGTTGGGTTCTGATGAAAACAGTATTATCATGGGAGCCAAGAAAAATTCAGTAAAAACACATCCATTGAATATATGAAAAGTTATGAGTCTATAATGATATTCAAAAAGGAGAAAGTCGGAAGAAACTCCTTTGAGGCTGCTAGTACCAATTTTTTATTTGGAAATTGTGTAATTAAAGAGAAAATACATTTACTGTCTTTCCAGTAGGAACTTTATTTCAGGGTAACCAAATAGCTCCAGTTGATGAGATAAAATTATTTAACAGAAGAATGCCAGCTAGAAGTAGAAGGATGATAGAAAATCATAATCTAGGGGCTGACCCAGTGGTGTAGTGGTTAAGTTCACACACTGTACTTTGGTGGCCCAGGGTTTGTGGGTTTGGATCTTGGGTGTGGACCTGCACACCGCTCATCAAGCCATGCTGTGGTGGGATCCCACATACAAAATAGAGGAAGGTTGGCACAGATGTTAGCTCAGGGACAATCTTCCTTACACACAAAAAAGAAAATCATAATCTTGCAATTCCAATGAGAATGCAGACCCAAGAAAGGACTACCAACTTGTGTTAAAGACATTAGGTGAATGGTCAATGGGACCTGGACATTCATATGGAACCAAAGTAACACCACAACGATATGGTTCTGGTCATCAGGAGAAAAACATAATTGTACAACAGATGGATCAGACTGCCATCACCCTAACCTAATGGCTGATCTTAGCCTCAGAAATGATGGGACAACCAGATATTACACGTCTTCAGGTGTCATGCCTTCTGATGTCACAGCATCACCTGAGATGCAGTCTAACCAAAGATATTTACCTGGGATCTAATCAACCTGTAGATGTAACTTCTGGAAAATACATGGGAGAGAGGAACAAGATAAATGATACCACGAGGCAGGGGGGTTTTATACGTCTAGTGGCTACAATAAGAAGATTCCATGAAGGAAGAGACTAGAGGCTAGAATAAAAGACACTGAGGGCATGTAACAACCAGGTGCAAGGAGTGGTCTGGGACTGGTTCCTGGTTTGGACAAAAAGGCTATAAAGGACATTTTGGGGAACATTTGGGGAATTTGACTGTATACTGGCTATTAGATGATGTTAAAGAATGATTATTAATTTTAGGTATGATAGTGTTATTTTTCGCCACATAGGGAAGTGTTACTTTTTAGAAATGCATTTTGAGGTATTTAAGGATAATGTCATGATGTCTCCAATTTATTCTTTGCAGATGACACACAGTGGGACGTTCTGTGTGAAATAGACTGTGTCATTCATGTCCCCTATGGAATGGCTGAACATACCTAGACTTTTAACCAACCACACTTTCAGAGATTAGGAAGTAAAGTGTAATTATTAGATTATACATGTGTAATTATCAGTAATGTGCTATCAGATATGAGTAAAAATTCTGTACATTTTCTAAAGATTAAAGTCTTTAAAGTGAGTAAAGTGAAAAAGAGTAGCAGAAAACAGTTCAAAATAATGGGGCAGGCTTTACCATAAGACAATAAGTAAAAAAAAATTCAAGACCTGATAACTAACTTAATTTTAATATTGCCACCAGAATCTAATTTCCACTGATCACAATTTATGATTTTTATAACTTTTCTTCACTAAGTACTACTCAAAATCTTCGTCTACTAGTAAAAATTGATCCACTATAACGGAATAGTTAGATAAATTATGGTATGTCCATATCTGAAATATTGTGAAGTCATTAACAGATGAGATTTGGATTTAATTTAACTTTTGGATTAATATTTAATAACATGAAAACATGTTTATGGTATAATGTTAAGTGCAGGATATATAATGGTGTCACATATGGTCCCAATTTTATGTAAGTGTAAATGATTTAGCCCCCAGAGAATGGCTGAGAGAGGGATAAGGAGGTGCCATCTAACACAGTCCCGGTAGCTTTGTGACCGCCAAAAGAAAATAAGAGGAAAAACACGGTAGAGGAGACAGCAGAAAATTGTAGAGCTCTCCAGGCATGGATTATATCATTGTCTGTTTTAAACAAGAGAGTAGTTTCTCTCTCCATATTGGGTAGATGTGGTAAATTTTCTGACATGATAAAAAGAAACCTCTAATTTTATTCCCCTCCAAAACTGAAAGTTGAAGAGTTGAAGCCCTTTTGCCCTTTTCAGAATGACTAAACTGCATGAGCCTCCTCACCAAGTGCCGGAGCAGACGGTAGACCGGAAAAGGCAGTTCTGCTCCCAGAGACATGAGAGAGGCACACACGGAACGTGATGGCAGAGCCGTGTAAACCTTATGGTCGCCCATCACATTGTCACGGAATATTGTCTCCCTCTCTGGAAGGGCGGTCAAGCCTGTGGTGCGACCAGGAGCCTGGGATCAACCGAAGGAAATGCGATCCTTTCTCATGGGCAGCATTTCCTCAGTGAGGGGGAGAACAAGGACCTTCATCAAGTGTCATGTTAATTTAAAATTTTGAAGAAAGCTGCTTCTCCATGGGATGGGTAAATAAAATTCTAACCATGTTAAACATCACTTTCTCCCCTGATTATTGAAGTAGGATACTCAGCAGCAGTTCAGGAGGTGGGGGTAGAGCTCCAGGAAAGGCAAGCTCTCCAGGTCTCACTGTGCAGAGGGTAAGCCAGAGCCAGAGGCATCACAGAACCCGACGTACAGACACGCACATGCATGTGCATGCAAACACACACATGTGCACACACATGCAAAGGAAAGCCTCTGGATGAACACACACCAAACGTTTAATAATAAATATGTATGAGGAACTAGGAAAGGAATGGAAGAAAATGAAACTTTAGCTTTTCTTACTCTATGTATTGCCTAATTTTTTGTATTTTCTTTTTACAGCAGCAAATATTCATTTATTTTATGTAACTTTTAAAAAGAAGGCAATATGAACTCACACACTCCTGGTAGAAATGTAAAAACAGTAGTTACTTGAAAACGGTTTGGCAGTTCCTTAAAAATTAAACTTAGAGTGACCACATGACCCAGCCATTCCACTCCAAGGTGTTTACCTAAGAGAAAAAGAAATACATGTGTGTGTAAAGGCATGGATGTTTGGAGAAGCATTATTTGTAATAGCCAAAAGCTGAAAGCAACCAAAATGTTCACCAGATGCGGAACGGTAACAGACTGTGGGACAGCCAGATAATTACTCAGCAATAATAAGGAACAACTATTGATACACACAACAACTTGGGTGAATCTCAAAATAGTGATGCTGAGTGAAAGAAGCCAAATAAAAAAGAGTACATGGTATATATTTCAATTTATATAAAATTCTAGAAATGCAAACCAAACTACAGGGACAGAAAGCAGATTGGTGGTTGAATGGGGAGTAGGGGTAGGGGGAGAGGAAAGGATTACAAAGGGGCACAGGAAGCTTCTGGGGGTGATGGCTATGCTCACTATGGTCACTGTTGTGATGTCTCACTGCTGTGTACTGTATCAAAGTTTATCCAGTTGCATGTTTTAATAGGCATGGTTCATTGTGCACCAATTATACCTCAATGAATCTGTGGGAAAAAAAGTAATACATGTTTATTATAGAAAATTTGGAAATTCCATACGAATGAAGAAGAAAAATAAATAGCACCTTTACTCCCTTGAGAGACCACTGCTAACATTTTGGGGTCTTTTTCTTCCAAGAAGTTTTCATACCCACCAGCCTGTATGTTCTACAAGGACAAGTCTGTCCGATGTGCCGGCTGTATTCCCAGCCCTCTGCCAGAAAAGCAAGTGCTCCGTAACTATTTTGAATCAATAAATGAATGTGTAAATACCATACCCTCTTTATTGCATATTATGTCATTAGAAATTTTTCACGTCACTAAAAATTCTTTGAAAATATATTTGTGGCTGCACACCCTTCCACTGTCTGGATCTACAGTAATTGATTTTAGACTTGGTTGTTTACAATTGTTTAATATAATCAATAGCACCGTGATATTCAGCTTTGTGTATAAACCCTTGGGTATATCATGGAAGACTTGTGGCTATGACCGGGCAATTCCAAAACAATGAATGGATCCAGTTAAGCAGGTTAACAACTTAATTTTACATTGTGCAGATAAAAATAAGATAGTTAAATTTTCCATCATTTAAATCCGTTTGTTAATTAACTTCTCTTTCCCTCAGTTTCCTCTTTTGTAAAATGGGAGTAATAGTAGTCTCCACATCTCAAGGTGGTGGTGAGGATTAATGGAGACAATGCCAAAGCAGAACTTGCGACATCCTGGGCAGGGAGCAAATTGTAATGACGGGTACTTATGGGCCATTCTTGTGCCAGAATTGCCCATGGCTCCCTCTAAATTCCCTCAATTCAAAAACCTTTTCTTGGGATCTGCCAGTTTGAATCTATGCGTTGGCCTGGCTTGAAGAATCTTTTGAGTGGGTTGGAATTAAATACTAAGCACTGGGGTTTACATTGTTCCTGGTTAAACCTCCTTAGAATACTCATCAGAGCCAAAGATAAATGTTGGCCCAATGGAGTGGATTCCAAGTTCTGGCCATGGATAGCTCTGGTGATCAGAAGGATTCAGAGGAGCAATTTTCTCTCCAGTGGATTTTCCCCAGCTTTCTGCTGAATTTCAGGGTTGAGTGAGTGAAACTTGGTTGAAACCACGAGCTTCATATAGTTGTGGTAGCAAACCATAAATCATTCTGGGTTTCTTAAGAAGCTCTGTAAACCTTAGAAAATCAAGATGACTTTTAACAGAGCTGTTTGATTTAATAGTTTTGGAGTGGATTTTCAGCCAAGTTCTGGTTCCAGATTCTCAGCATCTAGCAGAAATGTTTAGTGAGTTAAACACACACACACACACATACACACACACAGCTTTTGTTCATTTAGATTAACAAAGAGAAGGCGAATATGTAACTATACATTGACTCAGAATTTCTGCAAGAATACCTTTATTTAAATGCTAACCTCCCATTTTATAGGTAAGGAAACTGAGACTGAGTGACGTGCTCAACCCCTGCTTAATAAGTGGTGAGAGGGATAAATCCAGCTCTCGCTGAATCCAAAGTAAGCATAGAATTTATATAATCTAAAGTAATAATTACAGCCACCATTTTCCCCGCACACCACAGCGTACAAGGCCTGTCAGGTGCACTCTCTCTTCGGGCCCTGACAACCCTTCTCTGTTCGAGAGGCTCTGATGACGCAAGGCTTCTCCCCGCATCTCCCAAACTTGACATCGTGCTACTCAGTGTGCGGTACTGGTTCAGCAGCACGGGCATCGCCTGGAAGCCTGTTAGAGATGCAGACTCTCAGGCTCCATGCAGACCCGCTGACTCAGAATCCGTATTTTAGCAAGATCACCAGGTGACTTGTAGGCCCATCAAAGTTTGAAAAGCACTGCCATCAAGTCAGCCATCAAATGTACACATCATGGCCAGAGCGGAGCTACACAGAGTCACTGAGAAGACACAGAGTGGGCCCCTGGCCAGCAGGTCTTGTGTGACACTGACTGAAGAGCTAAAGAAAGCACGTGTGCATTGAAACGGGCTGGTCAGGCAGGGAGGCATGGAGAAGGGAGTGTTACACAGGTGACCGTGACAGGCAATCCCAGCATTGCTCGCGGATCGAGGGGTTTGGCTAAAGGCCAGTGGCAAGGTCAGCCCTGCTGTGTGAGGGATGCATTAGGCAGCCACGCCCGCTGACATGGTATGTTTGTCATGGGAGACCCTCAAGATCATAGGATGGGCAGACTGCAATCCATTTTTATTGTCCAAGCTTCATGAGGACCTTCCTGGAAGACAGGGCAAAGAAGAGGCCATGTCTGTGGTATCAGTTTAAAGTTCCTCTTCATTTACACATCATGTTTTTTTTACTTCTTTATGTTTCTCTTGGAGAATGTGGTCACTGTACCAGATCAAGTAAGTGGCTGGATGTTACCCTGTGCTGACAAGTTCTGTCCTCCTCTGGGAGGGAACAGAGCCATAAAAAGAAGCATATCTCCTCTGGGCCACCTCGAATTTTTAAGAAATGTGGCCAACTCTGAGCCTACAATTGCTTGCCTCATCGAGGAGCTCCTCCTTTGTGGAAAGTGGCTGGAAGCAGCGTGGGTAGTGTCTGGAGGGGGCTTGGCACGGCTTTGGCAGGGAATGAAGACCCCAGGAAAGCTTTGATTTTGGTGCCCTAAAATCTTCATCTCATTGAAATAAAAAGGAATTCAGCTATGTCTGATCCAGAGAGGAAAGTTCACCCCAAAGTCTGGGAGAACCTAAGATGACATTTACATCATCTTCTAACCTCTCGTCTAAAGCCATTTCCTCTAGCCTTGTCATTTGGCTTCTTCAGTGGGTCTGCCCGTGGAGAGAGAGGGAGAGTGGTTATGCCAAGAAAAGTATTTGAGTCCCTGTGACATCTGGTTTTACATTTTCCTCCAAATCTCCATGTCTCCCCATCATATAACGTTGTCTCATTAAATGGAGTATAGATCAGAAGGTCGTAAGGAAGACGTTCCTGAGGTAACTTCTGTCAGATCAGCAGCCTTCTAGGCCTCTCCCCATCTCCCCGGTGCCTGCTCTGAAGCTCAGGTTGGTGGGAGGGACAGGGCAGCATGATACAAAGGTGCCTGTGAGGCCACATGGGGAGCTGTGTGGTTTGGGGTCAGGAAACCAGGTGCCTGGCTGTCAGGCTACACCCACAGACCCAGGCACCACCACCACGTCAGGTGTCTCTTGGTTTTGGCAGCTCTGAAATTATGAGTTGACAATCAGATGGCACGGAAGCCTGGAAACAAAGCTATCAGCTAATCAGAAAGGCCTGCTTGGATGTGGTTTAGACATCCTGAAAGTTAGCACAATGTGGCATGGGGTGGAAATTGCTATGCCCAGGATGAGTGATGGTATGTGTGTGTGTGTGTTATGTGTGTGTGTGTGTATATGTGTGTTTGTGGTTGAACCTACAGAGGATCTATCTTTGCTCTTAACTATCAGACGAACAATGAGAGATCTGGACAAATGGGATGGTTTTATAGTAACTTTCTAAAAAGAAGTAGTCATATACTTGCACAAATACAAGTCTACTTAACATTCAAGAGAAGTTACACATTTTTTATGTATTTAACAGATAGAAACACTTTTATTAGAATCCTAAAATGTTTAACGTTAATTACACAATTATGCAATTTATTCCTGAATATACTCTCATAGTAGAATATTCAATGATTACCACCAACCCCTGACTTCTTCCTGGAGATAAGCAGTGTGGCCATTTGGGTATAAATCTCTCTAAAGTCTTTTCTCTGCTATTATAAATGTGCATTTGTGGCTAGACAGATAATGTCATTTGGTTGTTTCCATCAGAAATACCATTATGTTGAATATATCATCTACAATTTGCTTTGCTCATTTAGGGAAATACCCCGGAAATCTTTTCCTGTTAGTTCACATAGATCCACCTCATTCTTTTTCACTGCTGCATAGTATTTCATAGATTGGATATACCATCCTTTAAGAAATCATCGTCTTATTAATGGACATGTAAGTTCTTTTCCTTTTTCACCGACACAAGCACCATTGTTGCCATACCTCCTTGAGGGCATACATGAATATTCTCTAAAGGGAATACTATTGGAAAATGTTTGCGACATAGGGATGCAAGCCTTATATGTTAACCGATCCTGCCATCATCCCCTCCCAAAGTGGCTGAACCAGTTCACACACTCTCAGGAGTGTGAGAGTTCCTGGTTCCTCACCCCAATGTCCAATTTCAAACCCGTAAAGATTTGTCTTTTGAAGGGTGAAAATCTTGTTTAACGTGCGTTTCACTGATGACTAGTTAGATAGAGCATCTTTTCAGATGTTTTTCTTCCCCCACCTGGGTACCGCCTCTTCATACTTCTGCAGATTTAAAAATTGGAGTTACTCGTCTTTTTCTTTTGAGTTTGTAGGAGCAGAACTTCTAAGAGAAACTGCAAAAAGCAAGTAGTAACAGCCAGTTTTCTTTATTTCAGAAAGTCATAAAAGCATCTGCTTGCAGAGAAATGGAGAAAAAAAGCCTGTGGTGTGTGTATGTGATGTTTTTTCCATAGCGTGACTTTAACGCCCACACACCTTTAGTAAATGGAGTGAAGCCCCCGAAAATTGCAGCAGCAAAGATGAAAGACAAAGAAAGGAAAAGTAGTTCCACCAGATGCTTAGTAACAAGAAGGGCCATCTCCAGCCAACAGCTGAAATCTGGCTTTCCTATTCTGCAGAAGGCTTGGTTTGCAATCCCAGGTCAACTCATTCCTGTAGAAATCTTTCCTACAGTGGGAGCTTAGGATCTGAGCTCGCTCTCATTGGTTGCTCATCAAGAAGTGATGTAAGTCTGTAGCCCTCGTCTGGGGTTATCTGAAGGGCTCATCGCTCATGGTAGTGACAGAGACAGGGGAGCAGCCAGGTGGTGGCACGGAGTGGCAGGCCCAGGCTCACTGACTCATCTTCAACCACAAGGGAACTTATCTCCACAGGGCATCTTCCTGGGTGACAGCTGAAGTCTGGGGGCTTGAGAGCATGGGCACGTATGGGCTGCAGAGGAGCCGAGAAGGAAGGGGGCAGGAGAACCGTCCGTCTGTAGTTGGCGGAGAGCCGTCAACTTTGTAATTGATTCTGACGTGTATGCGGATGAGGCCATGGAGCAAACACAAGGATAAACCTCAAAGATGGGGTGTGGTATGGAGCAAAGAGCGGGATATGTGTGATATAATCCCTTTAACCCTCTGTTTTAAAATACTGTCTAAAAAGATTTGACAGGGAGGGGCTCCAGCCATTTTTAGAAAACAGGCTTGGAGTAGGTTGTGTTTCCATCCTTTGTGAAAGTGGCTGGGAAGCCGAAGCTATCACTGAGATGCTCCTGGGGAGCCCAGGCGAGATTTGTAACCAACCAACCCAGCAGTAGAACAGGGGATGGTTTGGTGAGCAGCAGGCCCCCTGGAGGGCTTGTTAAAGCACACATTGCTGGGCCTGTGCCCAGAGTTTCTGATTCCATGGGTCTGAGGCACCCCACGGCTCTCACAAAGGTGCAGGTGATGCTGCTGCGGCCACTGCTGGTCTGGGGAACAGACTTTGAGAACCACTGGACTAGAGATAAGTTGCCAGAGAAACCTTTAATTGGAGAAAAAACAGATGCTGGGAGGTGTTGAAGACGGTTTGTGGCTGTGGTCTCTTCTCAGGTTGCTGGGGGAGGGGAGTGCAGAGAGTCAGAGAAAACTCTGAGAAGTGCTCTAATGGCAAAGTCTGCAGATGGCAGATGAGGGACCACCTCTGTCCAGGGAGCTTCTAGAGGCAAGTGAGACTGAAGTCCTGGGTGGTACTAGCTGTGATGTCTTAGAAAGGTCACCCTAGTCAAAGCTGAGGGCCAGAGCCAGGATTAGATTAAGTTGTGAGGGAGAATAAATATTAGTGAGAAAGGGACCGCATTCTACCCAGGTATTTATTCTTTTAACCATTAAAAACTTGTAAAATTAAAGTAATAAATAACATGCACATGGCTAAGTAAAGGAATAATACTTTGAAGGCTTAAGACAAGAAATTCCTAGCTCTTTTTTTCCCCACTCTCAGTTCCATCCCCCAAACCAACTTTTCAGTGCTTCTCAAACTTTACTGAGTACACCCATCCCTTGGGGGTCTTGTGACATGCAGATTTGACTCACTGGGTCTGGGGCTGGCCTGAGATTCTGCATTTCTGACAAACTCCCGGTGATACTGCTGTTGGTCTGCAGACCACACTTTGTATTGGAAGTTTTTAAATCATTCTTTGAGCTGTATGTTTTGGTAATCCATCTTAGACATTATTCACCTACTTCTTGTTATAATAGATGAAGATTTCGTTCCCACATCAGCCTCACTTACTTTCCCATCTTTACAATATCATTTTATTTAGAATTTTTATCAAGACCAAGTAGTGAACTGTTATTATATTTCACTTCTTACACAGCCTTTTGTTTTTCCTGGAGTTTTGAATTATCTTTCTTTTCTTCCCACAATGTCTTGCTCAAAATAATCCTCTGTTTCTCCTCCAGAAGTTCACCATAACAGCTATTCTATGAAATACTCTTTTCTCTGGAAGACGTCCCTACACCCACTCACTTAATCCTTCCCCAAATTCAAACAAAAACAAACCATTCCTGCCTATGAGCATTCCCCAAGCCATTTACTCCTCCTAGAATACCATTGCCTCTGTCCTACAATCTTCTCACCATAGGTTGACATGCAACCTGTTGAAGTATTACTCATTGCTCAAATCGTAACACAAGCTTCTGAAGCCATTTAGCTTCTCTGCTCCCCTCAGTAGAGATGTCTCCTTCTGCTTCCTTTTATCTCCCTTTTTCCTTCATTGTGCACGCATGTGCACACACACACACCCCCCCTATGTGTATGTACATAAACGTATGAATGTATCTATATATTTACCTCATGAAGTTTCTTATTCTGTCTTATATTAATTGTTTGGTATTTGCTTTATCTTACGCAGTGGATGGTAACCTTGTCCGTTCATGGATTCTACAAGTGTTTATCAAGGGCTCACCACATGCTGGACATGTTTCTACCCTTCTCTCTCCAGCTCCTCCCCCTTTCTTATTAGCATTCTCCTCTGTCTTCATTCTTCATTGTAATCCTTTTTCTTCCTCCTCTCTCCCACATCCCTACTTTAGGAGGCATCTTTCTCTAAGGAACCAAAACTATTTCATGAAAATGGCCACTGAAAAAAGGCTTTTGGCAGCCATTTGGGGCCACTGGGGTGGAGGGAGGCAAAGGGATGAGCATTTTGATGCTATGCTTGTGTTGCATTGCTCTCCTGTGCACCTGCTGTCTTCTATTTAATATATGTCTGTCTAGTAGGTCTGTGCGCAGGGTGTGGACCTTTTGCTATGGGGATTGTGTCTTGTATACAACTTCTTCTTAGGGGAGGCTCTTTCCTGTCTCTTGGAATGGCTCTTCCTTTTCATACTTCAGCATAAATGTCACCTCCTCAGAGAGGCCTTCCCTCTCCCCTCCTCTGAAGCAGCTCCATCCTCTCCCTTCCCTTAACTCTCTATCACATCACCCTGCGTGGTAGGTTAATTTCACTGATGTCCCCAATTAACAGTCCCCCTCTATCCACTCCTTTTGAAATGGACATGGCAGCTCTTCCCATCAAGAGGTGGAGTCTGTTTCCCCACCCCTTGAATCCGGGCTGACCCGTGCCTTGCTTTGACCAAAAGAATGTGACAGAAGTGACAGTGTGCCAGTTCTGAGCCCAGAGCCTTGAGAGGCCTTGTGTACTTCTGCTCTCTCTTGGAACCTTACCATCACCATGTGTACAAACCTCGGCCAGCCAACTGGAGAATGGGAGACCATGTGGACCAGAGCAAAGGCCATGTGAGAAAGCCAGCCCCTCGCCAACTTGTTAGGTGACCACAGACACCTGAGCAGACCCAGCTGCGGTCAGCTGAGGCTGGTTGAGACCAGAAGAACTTCCCAGCTGAAACCAGCTTAAATGGCAACTTACAGAATCATGAGCTAAATAATAATCATTGTTTGAAGTCACTACATTGTGGAGTGGGTTGTTATGCAGCAACAGGCAAGGGGTGCAGCCTGCTTGTCTCCTTTAGAGCACGCATCACTTATCTCACTTTATGTTGTTTGTTTCCTGTCTCTCTGCACTTGAATGTGAGCTCTGTGGGAGTTGCCCCTTGCCTGTTTTGTCTCCTACTGGATTCCCTGTACCTAGAATACCGTCTGGCTATAGTAGGTACTAAATCAGTTTTGGGTAAATGAATGAACGAACAAACACGCTATTTGCAAATGCTGACTGTGTTGCTGTGTATCTGGGGGAAACCCAGCAACTGAGGCAAAGGGAGAGGAGCAGAATTTTGAATTAGGCCTGGATGCAAATCTTGATCCACCACTTATCAGCTGTGTGACCTTGGGCAAATCCCTTGACTTCTATGAGTTTCAATTTTATTATCTGTACAATATAAATATGAAAATAATATCTATCTCCCATGGTGGTGGTAAGGATTAAATGTGTAAAAATTATTTTGCAAATTGTAAAATATCGTACTGATGATATTTTGTTGTTTTTAGTGTGACTCAGAGAAGAAGGCTTTGTATTCTTCTACTTTTTGATTCTCTGGGTGAAGAAAAGCTTTAGTGTAAAAATTTAAATTTGTGGAACAAAATGTCTCCTTGGAGGATGCGTATCGTAGGCAGGAAGGGGAAGAGAAAAGAGAATGGCCTTTGCAATCAGCCACACTTGGATTTGAATCCCGGCTACCACTCACTCTGTGATCTTAGGCAGTTCAGTTAGCTGCTGCTCAAAGACGGTTTCCTCATCTTCAAAAAGGACACACTCTCTATCTTATAGTTATTATGGGGTTTAAATGAGATGATGTTTGTAAAGCTCCTGGCACAAAATGGGTGCTCAGGACATTTATTTATCCTCTCTATCCCTGGAGAAGAGTGGGGATCACAGTCAAGAGGAAGTCTCAGCTGCTGACCCTCAGGAACAGGAGAGAAAGCCGTAAGCAAGGGGCTTTGGAAGCATGAGGTATAAAGATTGTCAGAAAGGAGGCCCCAGGGCGCAAGCCTGTAAATGTGCTGGATTTGAATCATGTTCCCGCATTGTCATTTACTGAAGTTCTCTGTGTTTAGAAATGAAATTTTTTAACAAAACAAGGACAGCGTTGTTGCTTTGGCACCTCCTGAGTGCTGAACTCTCAGATAGCAACTCTGACAGCAACCCTGGGGAATAGCTGTTAATGTCCTGTTTTACAAAAGAGGAAACTGAGGCTCTGCAACAGAGGCCACCGTGTAGGTAAGTGCAGAATTGGACAGACCCCAGATATCACCATGACATCATGACGACACCCTTCAATAGAAAGTACCGCTCAGGAGCACGTGCTGAGCGCCAGGCCCCGGCATGGCTCTTCCCCATGTTACCCCTTTGTGCCCTCACAGCAACCCTTTGAGGGGGTGCCATCCCTACATCTTACAGGTAGGGAAAGTGCCTTGCCCAGGGTCACACAGGAAGTGGCAGTCATCCAGCACGTTCTGCCCAACTGGACCTTTCACTCTCTTCCTTGGCCATTCCCGGGGTGGGGGGGAAAGTTTGAGAAACTGGGTAGATAGTAGGAGGCTTAAACCAGACAGAGAAATGAGATCAATGTTGGAGGCCAACAGAAAGGAAGGACGGGCCGTCTCAGAGGTAGAGGCAAGACTGAGCAGTGGAAGGGGGACTGTGCCCCGGCCTCTCCTCAGAGCCCCCTGGATCCACGCAGCAGAGGTAGAAGCCAAGACAGCAGTTGCCTCCCTCTCTGTCATCACAAACACAAGGGGCAAAGGTTCAGCAAGACATGGCAGAGAAAGGGAAAAGAATGGGGGGTCCTAACTCCGACAGCCTGAGATATACCGAATAAAATGCTTGACGCTACTGAAAAATGAATTCCCAGTTTAAAAAATAGGAAGTAGACATCTTTGCTGCAGGACTTCTCAGAACCTTCGATATGCTGCTTTGACTGTTTTCAAAGAATTTCGCCCTTTGCTAAGACCTACCCACATTGCTGGGCCGCAGCACTCAGCTTGGGAAGGCTGTTATATGTTGTTTTTGTGGGCATATTTTTTCCAAATGTGGTTAATATTGGAAACTGCATTGTTATTTCTAAGGTAGAACCCTGTGACAATCTGAAAGCTGTGCTGGGGTCTTAAATCGTGTTTCCCTGCACCCAGCAGGCAGGAACTCTATAAGGGTCTGTGTGCTCAGCGGGTGTGTGACTACAAAGAGGAGACACCAGCCCAGAGGTCTCAGGTCAACTGCCCCGCTGCAAGAAGCCTTTCTCTGGGCCTCCACTGTAGGCACCTGACCTTTTGTTGTGGTTGTTTTGATGTGGCCATTTTGAAACTGAGGACATTTTGATACAGCTATTTTAATGCTGTGGAAATTTTCTGACTTTTTGAAAACACCAGTCATTGAACTTCCATGTTTTGAAAAAATTATCAAGTATGGGACCAGGGGCAGGGTAAAATGGTCAACATGATGGAGAAAACTGGGGGCAGAGTGAGGCTATGGATGGGGGTCCATTTTTTATTTACATTTTGTATAGGAAAAGAAGAGAAGAGTTAAAAGTTTAATGGTCTCATTTTTAGGGTCATTCAAAGTCCTCAAGTTAAAAACCTGTCTGTAATCAAGACAGTGTGGTATTGGTGAAAGAATAGACAAAGAGATCAATGGAACAGAATAGAGCCCAGAAATAGACCCGCATAAATATAGTCAACTGATCTTTGACAAAGGGGCAAAGGCAATACAGTGGAGCAAGGATAGTCTTTACAACACATGATGCTGGAACAACTGGAAATCCACATGCAAAAGAATGAATCAAGACACAGACCTCACACCTTTTACAAAAACTAACTCAAAATGGATCATAGACTAAATGTAAAACACAAAACTATAAAACTCCTAGAAGATAACACAGGAGAAAAACTATGACCTGGGGAATGGTGATGATTTTTTAGACACAACGTCAAGGGCACAATCCATGAAATAAATAAGTGGTAAGCTGGACATCATTAAAATTAAAAACTGCTCTGCAAAAGACAATGTCAAGAGAATGAGAAGATAAGCCACAGACTGGGAGAAAATATTTGCAAAAGACACATCAGCTAAGTGACTGTTATCTGAAATATGCAAAGAACTCTTAAAACTCACCAATAAGAAAACAAACAACCTGATGAAAAAAATGGGTCAAATGTCCTAATAAACACCTCACTAAAGAAGATATCCAGATGACAAATAATCATATGAAAAGATGCGCCATATCTTATGTCATCAGGGAAATGCAAATTAAAAAAACAGTGAGATACTACCACGCATCTGTTAGAATGGCCCAAATCTGGAACACTGACAACACCAAATGCTGGTGAGGACGTGGAGCCACAGGAACTCTCATTCATTGCTGGTGGGAATGCAACATGGTGCAGCCACTTTGGAAGACAGTTTGGTGCTTTCTTACAAAACTAATCATAGTCTTATCATGTGATCCAACATTCACGGTCCTTGGTATTTGCCCAAAGGAGTTCAAAACTTATGTTCACAAAAAAATTGGCACATAAATTTTTATAGCAGGGGCCGGCCCATGGCCAAGTGGTTAAGTTCTCCCACTCCATTTTGGCAGCCCAGGGTTTCACCAGTTCAGATCCTGGGTGCGGACATGGCACCGCTCTTCAGGCCATGTTGAGGCAGTGTCCCGCATAGCACAACCAGAGGCACTCACAACTACAATATACGACTATGTACAGGGGGGCGCTTTGGGGAGAAGAAGAAGAAAAAAAGGAAGACAGGCAACAGTTGGTAGCTCAGGTGCAATCTTTTAAAAAAAATGTTTATAGCAGCTTTATTCATAATTGCCAAAACTTGGAAGCAAATGAGTTGTCCTTCAGGAGGTGAACGGATCAATAAACTGTGGTACATCCAGACAATGGAATATTATTCAGCACTGAAAAAGAAAGGAGCTATCAAGCCATGAAAAGACATAGAGGAACCTTAAATGCATATTACTAAATGAAGGAAGCCAATCTGAGAAGGCTACATATTGTATCATTCCAACTATATGACATTCTGGAAAAGGCAAAACTATGGATCAGTGGTTGTCAGGGGTTAGCGGGGAGGGAGGGAGGGATGAATGGGCAGAGCACAGAGGACTTTTAGGGCAGTGAAACTACTCTGTATGATGCTATAATGTGCGTATATGGCCTTACACATTTGTCAAAAATCATAGAATGTACACCACCAAAAGAGAACCCTAAAGTAACCTATGCACTCTGGGTGATAACGACGTGTCTATTTAGGTGTACTGATTGTAACAAAAGTACCACTCTGGTGCGGGATCTTGATAGTGGAGGGGGTGGCATGTATGAGGCAACACGGGTTATGTGGGAACTCTCTGTAGCTTCTACTCAATTTTGCTGTGAACCTAAAACTGTTCTAAAAAATGAAGTCTATTTATAAGAAAGGAAAAAAAAGCCTGTCAGCACCTCTTGCTGTCTAGCTGTCATCATCACTAAAAGTTTCCAGGCAGTTAGCATGGTGCTCTTGCTCCATGTAGGGTGGCAGGAGGGAGGGATCCGAGCGCTCTGAACCCACCCTGATGCCTCCCTAGAGGTGGAAGTGGGAGAAGGGACAGTGGCAGGCAGGGCTGAGGGTTCTGGCTCCCGCGGTGGCCCAGGCAAGGGGAAGTTCTTATTCAGTCAGCTGGTCCCGGCCAGTGGGAGCCCCCACTGCAGAGAAACCACGAGGGTTGGCTGTTTTCCCTGAAGTTTCCCCACACGGCAGCCCAGGATCTATTAGAAATGGAAACTGGATCATGTCCTTGTCTACATAAATCCCTCAGTGGCTTTCCATCGCACCTGGCATCAGATCAAAGCTACGGACCCCGGCCTCCAGCCCCTCCCATTTCTCTGGTGACTCCTCACACCTCTCTGTCCCCCAGCATGTTGGTCTTCTCATCCTTGGACACGTCAAGCTCTTTCTGCCGCCTGTTCCCTCTGCTGGGAATGGTGATCCCCACCGTCGCCTTTTTTTTTTAAAGATTGGCACCTGGGCTAACAACTGTTGCCAGTCCTTTTTTTTTTTTTTTTTCCTGCTTTATGTCCCCAAACCCCCTCTGTACACAGTTGTATATCTTAGTTGCAGGTCCTTCTAGCTGTGGGATGCGGGACACCGCCTCAACGTGGCCTGATGAGTGGTGCCATGTCCGCGCCCAGAATCCAAACCCTGGGCCGCCGCAGTGGAGCGCGCGAACTCGACCACTCTGCCACGGAGCCGGCCCTCCAACCGTCACCTTTATGGGAATTTCTTGTAATTCAGGTCCTAAATGTGACCTCTTTAGTGAGCCCTCCCCTAACCAGCCAGTGCGAAGGAGGCCCCTCAGTCACTCCTTCATCTCTCTCTGCTTTAATTCTCTGTCATTTAATTTCATACCACCTGTCTTGTCTCCTGCCACATCCCTATCTCTTAGATCGGGGCTGGCACATAGTAGAAACTTGACAGCTACATGTTGAATGAAGAACTCAAATAAGATCTTCCAGTGAGATAAAGTGTGTCAGGGCAGAAGGAAGATTTCTATCATTAATAGGGGAGGCAAATAAAATTACAAATCCCGCAACGAGCCTAACGATTCACATGCTGCGAGCACAAAACCTCAGGAGGTGTGGAGGACACTTGTTTCCCTTATAAATAGCTCATGTCTGCAAGAGCTTGGTGGCTGCACGGTGAACTCTTGACCTCCCCTCTGAGCTTCAGATACCTTCACTTCAGCACCTCAAGCACATCACAACCAATGCTCAATGCATCACTCTCTGCCAAAATCAACATTTCCTCTCACCTCCCCTCTCTAGTAAAGTGCCCAAGTCTTCCTGGAGCCTCCAAATGGCCTTGCTCTCCCGCTCCTGCAGCACCTCATTTGCCAGCTCTCACAGGTCGCGTGGCCACGCTCTCCCTCCGCCTTCCATTCCTGCTGCTGCTGCAGGGGGTGAACACTCATGCTCTCCCCTTCTCCCTCTCTTGACAATTGCCTCCTAACTGGCCTCCCAACCTTCGATGGCTATTCATTGTAAATGAATTTAGCAAAAATGACTCCTTTCTGTTCATTCTTGACCTTTAATCATTTTTACTGCTAACCACAAAACACGAGAAATTTAAAGAATCTAGAGGTGTCCTAGAAAACCAGTGGAGTGAAATCCTGTGCTGGCTTTAAGCCTCCTGGGGAGGGAGGAGCTCCCCATTCAAGCCCCTCTGCCCTGGAGGAGAGGAGAGTGTTTCTGCTATGGGCCAGCTGCCCTTGGTTCGTGTCATAGACTGAGCCATCCTAGCTACTCTTGCTAAGGTAGAAATATTAGCTGCTCAAAATGGATCAGTCTAGATCTGTACTGTCCACTATGGTGGCCATTAGCCATATGTAGCTATTTATATTTAAATGTAAACCAATTGCAATTAAATAAAATTTCTTGAAAATCAGTTTCTCAGTCACACTAACCACAGTCTAGGTGTTCATTAGCTACCTGTGGCTGGTGGCTGTGCATCGAACAGTGCAGACGTGGAACATTTCCACCATTGTAGAAAGTTCTAGTGAATAGCACTACTCTAGATTCCCAGGACTTAAGGGAGGTTTGTTTTTTTCCATTAATTTAGTCAAAAGATTATTAATAAACTCTCAGAACATTCTGCTGGGCTGCAACCATGGCCAAGTCCCCATGACCCCTGTCCTCATGGAGTTAGTGGGCAAAGAAGAGTCCTTATGGATTTTACTCCTTGGAAGTTTGACCCTGGGACTCCTTGTACCTGACTCTATCAGACCCTCCCACCAAGCTACCCTGAACTCCTTCAAGACATGCTGGAGTTCCCAAGTGAAGATAAGGCATCACTCAATGAAGAGTAGAAATCTAGCATCGTCCTCTTCCAAGATGCCAACATGTTTTTGGAATATGACTTTCCCAATGTGTACAAAAGGCTCAGGAAGGAGGAGAACAAGATTACAAATCTAGTCTTAAACATGGAGAATCTGAAAAGAAGCAGATAGAAGCAAAACTCTTATTCTCTGCCAGAGACTATGTCAGACACTTGGAACGTGGGAACGAGCAAGAGGGAATTCAGACACGGTACTTCCCATTGGCCCCTCCGACAAATCTGGGGTCTTTTCCTCTGTTGTGCATGTCAGAGCTTGTGGACTGCAGCTTCATTCCACAATTATTCCCTAACGCCCCTCAACTCCAAGCACAGCACCTGGTCCTGGGACCCAGAGGGGACACACACACTACCCTGCCCTCTGGAACTCACCTTTGGTAGGGTGAGAATGCAGAGGGAAATACCCATTATAAAAGGGAACCTGCAACCTCTTACAATCACCCTGATCTGAATTCTACCTGCAAAGAAACACAGCACAGAAAACAAAGAATGGGAGTTCCCTCCAAGGAATGAATTTCTACTGGATGACAGCAAAAAGGATTACATTTATCCTAGGCTTCTTTGAGAAATCAGAAGTTCTCTCTACTGTTTCGTCATATCTTCCTGCCTCCCCAGCCTCGTGCTGCCTCTCTGCATCCCAGGGGAGGGGACTTGGGAGTTCTAAAGCAGCTCTTCCAGAACTTGATGCTGCCTAAGCATCCCCATCTGGACCACGGGGGACCACATGGCGGAGAGGGTCTTCCCACAACGGCGCATTTACTCCTTCCCTTCTTCCCTGACCTCCTCCCCTGCTTCCCTTCCTCCCACCCACCTCACCCAACCATTTGATGGACAAGCAGTATCTACTCGGAATGCCCTTACCTGGTGATGACACAGCTTAAGCCAAGAGAAGGTAGAAAGTACAGCATCTTCCTTGCCCAGGCCTCTTGCAACTATCGTGTGTGTCCCAGCCTCCTGAAAACTTTCCCAGGTCCCAATCAAATACAAAGAAGGAGAAAATTCACGGCTTTCCCTGGCCAAAGACAGCCAGAAATCAGTTAACGGAGCATTTTTTTCCCTCCATTGCCGCTTCCTGTTCTGTCAATAATTGCTAACTTAGAGGGAGAAGTGAAAGGCCAGAGCATTTGGCTGATTCTCAGTTATGTACCATTTTAGACACAATGCTCAGCGAATGTGGGACAAGGTAAGGGAATTCACAGCTCTCTCAAGGCTGCTGAATCAACCCTCACTTTCATTCTTACTGCCCACAGTCTGTGCCTTTCTTAGGGGCCATTCATTGGCCTGTCCTATTTAGAAAATAAATCCAACTGCATCTTAGGTATCACTTTGTTCTGTTTGATGGGGAGGGCCGCTCTGCGGGAGAGCCACGCTGAGTCCACAGGACAATCAATACACTAAAAAGAAGAAATCCGTCTCCACTGGAGTGTAGTTGTGATTTTCCCCCAGAACAAATATAAAAAAGAAACCTTCTTCATAATGACGACGAGGATCAACTTGGGTGTTTGCTGTCGTCGACGGTGCAGGTTGTGGACTGGAGCTTCTACCCCACAACCATTCCCTAAATGCCCTTCAATTGCCAGGCACAGCCCCTGGCCCTGAGACGCAGGGGGTGCCATTGTCATCGCGGGCCCCCCCATAGTCTTGGCTGGGAAGACTTCACCTGTGAGCTTCATGAAAAATATAACATTTTGTATGTTTAGGCTTTTTCAAAATTTCATCTAAACACCCATGATTCGTAAGATGAAATGTATTATCAGTGTTAATGTATCTGATGTATAGTGGTCATGTCAAAATACAATCTGACTGTATTTGATGCCAATTTTAAGGCATTTGTGCCTCCCCGGCACTCCATGTCCCTACATACGTGTCACATACATGACTTTCTAAAGTAACCATTTAATAGAGCTTTCACAGATGATGGGCATAGTCTATACCTGTGGTAGCCACTAGCTACATGTGGCTGTTGAGCACTTGAAATGCGGTTAGTGTGACTAAGAAACCAGTTACATTTTATTTAACTTAAATAGGCACACGTGGCTAGTTGCTACTGTATTGGATGGCAGGCTCCAGGATTTAGGTACATCTGTCATGGCCAAAAAGGTTACACTGTGATGGACAGTGCTGGGGATGTTAATCCCTCACAGGCCTGTTCAGACACCACCACCCAAAGAAAGCTTATGAATGCACACTTTTAGCAAGCCTGACAAGGCTTTCGCTGTAAGTAGCTGTGCTGTCTAGGAAAAGAAATTGTTCTTACGTTATCAGTCTCTACATGCATCTTCAGAGAGGATGGTTTCCCTTAGCCCTGCAATTCTCAGCTTTCCATTTCTAGTTGCAAATCATCAACTCTGCTGATTGCTAGAAGCTGCAGCTGGTGACTCCCTACTCCCCACCCTCCTGAGCCACCCCACCAGTGACAGCACAGGCAGGGGTGGCCTGGCTTCCTTTCTGGTGTTTTTACCGGGTAGCTGTTTGTTCAGAACTCATAGAAGGCTTATCCCTCATCCCAGGCAGAGAGCAAGCCAGCCGTCTCCCCAAGACACACAGCTGGTGGGGCCGCCTTCTCCCGGAGCCTCTCACGCTGCCCTCCGCCGTGAGTATCTCCCTCCCTCCTCTTCTGTCCCGGTGTCACTTGTGCCCTCAGTTGTGTGCTGCCACGACGGCTCCTAGAATCCAAGCTTTCACTCATTTGTTCAGTGGTCATGAGCATCAGGTGCTTTGCTAGAAATGGCGAGGGAGGCAAAGGCGGATCAGGTGGTGCCCTCCCGGGCTTCCAGGGTGAGTAATGAGCCTCCCTCCCACCCACACACGTGAAGCTTAGGTTCAAGGCAGCCTGGTCTGTGATTTGTACCTTCATGGAGGGAGAAGCAGGTGCTAGGGACAGGTGAGAAGAAGGTGGCCATGGGTTGGGAGAGTGAAGTCCCCATGAGGTCCTTGGGTCTGAGAGATTGCCCCATGGAAAGGATGTATGGGGCAGCATTCTTTGTCGCAGTGAAAAGATTAGAAACTAGCAAACTTTGTAGCAAGAGCTGACTGGTTAAATGAACTGGGACATATGCAGACAATGGAATACTCAGCAGCCATCCAATCTGACGACACAGCTCCATGTGGAACTAGCATTAAAAGCGGTCCACGAAAGACTGGTCCCTAGAAAGCAAGATGGAAAATTGCTTGTGGGGTCTGATTCCCTTACCATTACGAGTGTGTGCGTGCGTGTGTGTGTGTGTGTGAGGTTGTGTCGCAGAGTAAAAGTCTAAAAGGATGTATCTCAGAAAGTTAACGATGGCTAACCCAGGTAAAGGGGTGTTTAAGGAGTTTTATTTTCTTCATTACATATGTTTGCTTTTTCGGGATTTTTTTTTGGTACGTTGTAAAAATGCTCCTTTCTAATCAGAACAAAGCAAAGCTACTTAACTTTAAATGACTCATCAAGGAGTACTGTTCGTCCTTTAAACATGCCCCCTCTTTAGTCCTCAATTAACCGTTGCTGCCTGGACGGCTGGCGTGTCAGGTGAGTTGGTGTGAGCGCTGAACTGGAAATCGGGTCCAGCAACCGGTCTGTGAGAGCCCGTCTCCTCCCTCCCTTCACTGAACAAACCAAAGTTAACCTGCCATTTCAACACCTGGAGTTCCACAGCCTCTCTCTTCCAATATCTGTCTATCTGCTCTGAAGCCCCCTGTGTGCATCCCACTCACAGGCTCGCACTGGGAAGCCCCCCAGCCCAGAGCTGTGACTACTGAGAGGTGGGATGGGGGCACCTGACCCAAGCTTGGTGAGCTGATGGTCTCATAGACAGCTCAGAGCCCCCGCTTTTGTGCAGGGTGAAGAAAGCAGAGCTACCAAAAAATGCAAGGGATGGTTCAGTCTCTGTGTAGCCAGTTGGATAAAGACCAAAGTAAGGCCCCGCGCTTCTGACTCACAGTGGTATCTGTATCCCATTCACAGGGCTACTTTGAGCAGTGGGGGCTGTGGATGTGGGAAGTTGCTGCATCCACAGTGGCTCCATCCTGATTTCAGGTTGGTTACTTAAGGACAGTAGAGAATAGAAAAATGACGATTGGATAGTAACGGGTTCCAGGCTAACTTTCTAATAGGGACTTTCCATTTTTGGAGAATTTGCAGCTGTCTCCCTTTCCTCTTCCTCCAAGGCCCCTGTACACACTTCACGCTTTCTGGCCTTTCTGCCTTCGTTGATATGTTTCCCTGCCCTGGAGCAGTGTTCTCCCCCTTCATTGCATGTCCCCATGCTCTCCAGCCTTCAAGGGCCAGTAAAAATGTCACCTCCTCAATGACGCACTCCTGGGTTTCCCCAGTGCTGGTGACACGACTTCCTTCTCCCAATTCCCAAAGCATTTCATAGCATTTACCATTGTTGGTATTTGCAGCCATGACGTATCTACTGTACCTGAGCGCAAGCTTCTTGAGGACATGGCTCCTGTCTTCTACAGTGTTTAAGCCAAGCAAGTGTATCAGGTGTCAAGGCACTCTGAGTAAGTGAGCTGTGGGATGAAGAGTGTTCCCTCCTTCTCATGTAGCTCTCTGACTTCTGCAAAGAGCAGTCAAGCACAGCACGGCACTAGACCCTCGACGCAAGCTCTTGCAGTCAGCGGGGCTATCCCCTCCACTTACAGACGAGGAGACCCAGGCTCAGGGAGGGCATGCCACTTCTTGCCAAGGTCCCACAGGCAGAAAGGGATGGACCAAGGGACAGACGGGGGCTTTCACTTCTGTCCATTGTGCTTCCTCCCACCTCACCCCACTTTGCTGCAAAACAGGGGCAGGCTTTTCAGATTTGAGCAGCCGCAGGGCCCATAATGAGGCCACACTGAGTGGTAAGGGGAGAGATTTGGGGCAGAGCTGAGTCAAACACCAGTGTGCTCCCAACAGACCGTTGAGAGGTGCCTTGCTTTCAGTATATTCTGTCATATGCGGGTTCCCCCCCCAACCCTGTGTTTTTCCCTCCTTCTCAGGGGCAAGAAGAAAACGAAAGCAATCTCTGAGACTTTGGGGTTTGTGGAAGAAAATATTTGAAAAGTATTCTGACAAAGAGTAGAGAGAAATAGAAAGGCCGCCAGCAGTGTCTTTGTCGGGGGGCGTCTAGGGAGGAACAGGTTTCATTTTTATTCTTCGGCTCTCTCCAAATTTTCTGAGCTAGGAACACATTGATAATGGAAGGAAGATCAACTTTGTATTTCACATTTCAAAAATTAGCCTCAGCGAATTTAATGACTAGACTTGTTTTTTTGGTGCTAGTTGCTTTCCAGGCTGGCTGGAGGAGGCTGTGAGTTCCTCCTTTGGACAAGTTCTGCAAACAGGTATAAGGAACAAAAGAGCACTGGGACTTAATTTTTTTAAAAAAACAAAAAAGCAGAGAAGTTATTTTTATGATAGTTCTTAAAATAAAATTTCATGCACAAAGTAAAATATTTAAATAGTTTACAAAACCTAAAAGAAAAAATGAAAGTCTCACTTTCCACTGGTCATTGTTGTTCAAGTTCCTTCCAGAAAATATTTCGGTATTGACCAGCAGCGAAGTGTGTAACCTGTTATATATGTTTTAAAAGATCATGCAACATAACTTCGACACCTTGCATTTTTACCTAATTATCTTGGTGACCTGCTTGTATTGGTGTGAGATCTATGTTATTCTATTTACTGGTTATATGTGGTTTATTGAATGGATGTATCAGAAGATTGCCAGTTGCTGGATATTTAGGTTGTTTCCAGTTTTTTTGTTCTGCAAAAAAAAAGAGGCTGCAACATATTCCTGTACATGTACCTTTATGTTCTTTTGTGAGAATGCCAGTCGGGCACGTTCCCAGCAGGTGCACTGCTAGGTCAGAGCTGTTATGTTTGGTAAATTTTGCCAGATTTGGATTAATCCTCCAAAAAAGGTCACAAACATTTATACTCCCCACAGCAGTGTAGAGGTCTTTCCCCAAACTTATCCTTATCATTATCAGCAATCCCTATTTTCAACCTAAAACTAGTTATAACTAACCACAGCCAAAGCCATTCTTTCTTCTTTATGCGGCTTCTTTCTTTGGGAATTCGTTTTCTCAGATATTATCTGATTAATATTCAGTCTCTTCATGTAAGTAAAAAGGAGGTGACATAAGCCACAGGTACTAGAAATACATGAAATGTTTTCTGATCAATGTCTCCAAACCCATACCCCCTTCTCCCCAAGCTGTAGTAAATTAGCTGAGTTGAGATCTTCCAAACTTAACTGGGCATTTAAAAAAATATTTCATTTTTTTAGAGCATGATTCAGAAAAAAAAAAATAGGGAGAGAGACAATGATAAAGTCAATGGGACAATATGTATGTGGGGGGAAATCCTTTGAGATGAGGTAAATATCCTGTTCCTCATCAAATGTTCACCCACTGACTTCAGCGTCCATTGGTGACTTTTCTAATTCCATCATTCCTTCTATATTTATTAATTGGCACTATAAGAAGAGCTTTCTCTGCTCATTTATTTATTTATTCATTTATGTTCCTCAATATGGGTTCATGAATCTTCATTTCATTGACTGTGCTATAATTATTGCTATCATTATTTAAGTTGATGCTCATATCGCCTCAGTTTGGCTAGTAGGAGCCTTGTCAAGTTGGCTCCTCTGTCTTTTTGATAAGTCTTCATGATCCTTTGAGCATGTTCTTGCTCAGGTTAGTCTTGTCATTTCCCTGCCTAGCTCTGGAATCAGACATTTCTCCAAGGAGTCCTGGTTCCTTTTGGTGGAGAAAGGTATTTAGAAACCAAGATCTGGGCACTAGGTGCTCATTCTACTGTGTCATTGCTATTAGGCCCTCTCTGCAGACAGAGCCAGGAAATACGTACATGAGACACAAACGCATATACATTTACACACAGATTACCTAGCTGTCTACCTATCTATCTAGCCATCCATCAATCTCATCTAATCTACTCTTAAAAAACACAAGTTCAGGGGCAAGCCTGGTGGTGTAGTGGTTAAGTTCACATGCTCTGCTTCAGCGGCCTGGGGTTTGCGGGTTCAGATCCTGGGCGTGGACCTACACACTGCTCATCAAGGAATGCTGTGGCAGCGTCCCACCTACAAAATAGAGGAACACTGGCACGGATGTTAGCTCAGGGTCAATCTTCCTCACAAAAACGAAAACCAAAACAAGAAACCACGGGTTCATCCTGAGCCCTCAGTTTCTGTAGAACAGCACAAGGCACTTCTGAGAAGCTGCTGGCAGGAAGGCTGCAGGAGGCAGCTCTGGCTGCCTTTCCCCTTGCCTGCTAACAGCTACATATGATTCTGAGGAGAGAAGAAACCCAGAAGGTTTTCATCAGATGTCGCTTTTTTCTCTTTCTTCACTTCAACCACTTTATTGAGGTCCAACTACAATAAACTGCAAATATCTGAAGTGCAGAATCTAAGCTCTGACGTACATCCACGCCTGTAAAGCCATCACACTGCATACAGTGAGCCTTCCGAAGCCTCCTTTGCGCCCTGGCACCCCTCCTGGACTCCTGCCCTGCCCTCCCCTTCTCCCTTCTGCCAGGAAACCACTCAGCTGCTTTCTGTCACTGTAGATGAGTTTGTGTTTTCTGGAATTTTATATAAGTAGAATCACACAGTATGTACTTTTTTTTGGTCTGGCTTCTTCACTTAGCATAATGATTTTGAGATTCATGCACGTTGCCGTGTGTATCCGTCGCTCATTCCTGTTCCATTGTATGGATGTTACAGTTTCTTATCCATTCATGACACCCAATGGACATCTCGCTGGTTTCCAGTAGTTGGTTATTACAAATAAAGCTGCTTGGAACACTCGTAAGTCCGTCTTTGTGTGGACATACGATTGCACTTTTCTTAGGTAAATATTTAGGAGTGGGATGATTAGATCACAGGGTAGGTTTATATTTAACTTTTTAAGAAACTGAAAAACGGTTTCCCAACATGGCTGTACCACACGTTCAACACAAGTGATGTGTTGAAAACCACTGCACTTTCAGAAAGCAGGGTGAGCCGTGACCTTGTGTTACGGAAAGGACAACAACAGGTTAGGAACGGATTTATGAAGGAGTGTAGTTTCTTCTAGAACCTCGGAGTGTAGTGCTGGACATCTTTCTTTGAAATATACTTCCTAGAGGGGTAAAAGGAAATGCTTGGCTCAGGCACAGACCCCTTCCTTGAAGAGAGTCAGGCTGTTGTTCCCTTGGTCCAATAGGAGTGGGTTTTACAGAGATTCGAAACACGTGGAGACAACAGCAAGCGTTATTTCAGTCAGCTCGGGGCCCCTTGCTTTGGGCACTACCTTTGCTTTGGTAAACAGCCCTGGATCTTCCTTCTCCTGCTGGAGTCAGGGGTACAGAGAACATATGGCCCATTTTCCTGCCCTGAGCTTGTAAACGAGTGTGCAGGTAGGCGCTGGGTGCTGGGCCCCTCTGAAAGAGGGACCCCAATGCTGGCAGAAGCCACCCCACCCCCGTGTTCCTGTACCTGGTTACCGAGACGCCCTTCCCCTGTGGAGTCCAGGCCCAGAGCATTCTCAAATCAACTGCTGCCCTGTGATCTTTAGGAATCCCTGCTTGATAAAATGGGGGGCTGGGGGCATTCAGCAAAACAGACCCTGATAGAGAAGTTGAGTCAAGAGAAAATGAACTAATGGAAACGGACGTGCTGGGCAAATGGTAAAGCCCCCGGGGTTCTCAGAGGAGGGGTCTTTCATTTCTATGGAAACAACCAAGATGATTTTGCAATCTAGACCACTTGACTTGACATCACTATGACAGAGATTGTAACTCTTGCTTGAGATTTTTTTTTTTCATGAGAACAAACAGATTTAACATTGAATCTCCATCTTAGGTGTTTATTACTATTCATTGACAAGTCAATCCTCTTTTTTATTTCTGTCCTCTCTTTCCAGAAGCAAGTTTGCATCTGACCCACCATGGCCCCCACAGAATTCACAGTGAGTACAGCCACGCTCCTCAAAATGCACTCTCTTCTGGCCTCATTTGGGGGTGTGGGAAGGAATCCACTGTGGGGGAGGATTTCTCTGTGTGGTTTCCCAGGGTAAGATCTCTGCTCAGCAGTGTTCCATACAGGGCTGGTCAATGCGCTGTGCAGAGGGCTTTGCACACGCCGAGCGCCAGATGTGCTTAGGGGTATGTTGTGAAGGCAGAGGAAAATGCTATTTTGCATTTTATTAATATGTAAGGATTTTTATGATCTTTAACTAGGATGTGCTTAGTTCCATGTGTCTGTTCTGAAATTCAGACAAAAGAGGGCAAGAGAGCATCCATTTAATTTCTTTTTAAAAGACCGATGGTGGGCACCTTAGTTGTATTTCTTACGTAACATTACGAAGGCTTTACAAAAAACACATAATGGTATATATTTTTCTGAAAGAGACAAAGAGGCTAACAAAATTTAGTGAAGTCATTACCCAGAGAATCATTTGTGGTTTTATAGCCAAATGTAATCAATTATAGAATCAAATAAAATTCTTATGCTTTTGCTATATTCATAAATGCCTCACAAAAATATTGAAAGGTTTTAATTTTGCTTTTCTCAAAGGGAAATCTGAGTTTTACATGTAGATAACTGGAATCAAGCCATCTTAGCGGAGCTAACAAACTGCCCTCTCAGTACATTATAGGTTTCCCTGGTCTGTGGAGAGCTGTGGTTGGAATGGTTGACCTCAAGTAAATCATTCATGCTATGCTAATGATGTTTAGAATTGCATATGTACAGTCGCATATCCATAACAACAAAAAAAGATAATGAATTTAGTCCTGGTGAGGCAATGAGGTAAGTCTATTTTCCTGACCGGACTTAGACCCCTCCGTTCTCCTTAGTTAGAACTTGCCCTTCATCCCTGATGCGGTGGAAACAGCCAGGTTGGGGCGGCAGAGCCGGGGCAGCTCCGGAGACTGTCCGTCATTCGGTCTTCTCATTTGGGATCTTGGAAAATATCCAAACTCTGCAAGGCAGCCCCATGGAGGAAAAAATGCACCCCAATAATGACCTTCTGTGGTCAGAGGCGCCCAGCACCATTTAAATGCAGAAAAGATGGGACCACTGTGGCCCCGACTCCCACATTCTTTGGGAAATGGCTATGAGGGTGCTCTCAGTGCTCTCGGCTTCACTGGGTGGCTTCCTGTGGATGAATGTCAAAGGCACCGAGAATCAAGTCTCACTGTTGGGTTTAATACTTCCCCAAGTGTAGGGTAGAGTGTCCTGGCAGTAGCTCCTGCCAACGCCAACTGCCACTGCTCCTAAGGAATTCACTTCCTGCCCTGCCCCCATCTTCCCTCTTATCCCATCCCCCTACCCAGGGACCCACCTTGCTGCTAGGCAAGAATGGGGGACACAGCCTTGTAGGACACAGCCTTTGCCCTCTGCCCTGTCCTCTTCTCAGAGGTGGGAATGAGGCGGCCTGGAGCTGGTGGAGGTTTCCAGAGATAACAGGAGTCAGTGAGGAAGGCCTCAGAAAGCTCTGGAGACCTTCTTCCTCCTCCAGTAGCTGCACAACCCTGGATGCTTGGGCTGTTGCTTCCGAGTACAAGGGTTCCCTAGGGGAGGAGGACACACCTGCATGGGAGCCAGGGCCTGTGGTACTGGGTAGAGCCTGCCAGGGCCATCAGTGGACAGGCAGGCCCCTTGCCCTGGCTGTGCACTGAGGTTTGCCCCCAGCGAAAGGCAGCTCCTGGCTGCTCTGGGCTGAGGAAGGCGCCAGGTGTCCTCTGCTGCTCCATGGTCTTCGGGGGAGGTGGGGGGGAATGGCACTTGACAGCTGCTCTGTCTGGGCGTCCCGAGTGCTGGGCACCCAGATGCTGCAGCTCAGATTTGTCCTGGCCACTTCGACAACATCAGAACATGGAGAGCAGGGCTTTGGGTTCGAAGGGGTTAAAAGTGCCCCAGGTTAAGACTGAGAGGGTGGGGGTTGGCCTGACCTTGACCTCCCCCCAGCGGCTGAGGGCTTTGTGCAGAACATTTCTATTCCTCTCCTCTGTCTCATCTTCTCTAAGACAAGGGGGTTGGACCTGGTGGTCTTTAAGATCTCAAAATCATTCTAAACCTGTTGAGGTTTCAAAATTTTTATCCTGAGCAGAAACAAAAGCCTGTGTGAGAAGGAGGAAGCAGCCCCCGTAGCCGAGTCCTGGGCCGGCCACTTGGCACGCTGCTGCACACATTCCCTTCTTTACTCAAATCTATGACTGCTGTGCACGAATTTTTTTCCCTTGATCAAAATGCTACAAATCATCCAAAATAAATGAAATAAATCCCCAAATTAAGTAGCCCCTACTACTCCTTAGGAGTGGTACAGCTGTCCCACAATGCGCCCTGGCTCGGTGCTGCCCTGGCTCTGAGCTGTGGAGCTGCCGTCAAGACCTGCGAGCAGCAAACAGCCCTCGCGCTCTCCCGGCCCACCTCACCCCGGCCCATCTGCCGGCCTCACGGGAGGGCCCGGCCCGGGGCTGGGGAGCTTGCCAGTGTCCTGCTCCATTTCTGTGTCCATCATCCACACAAATGGGGTCCTTTGGAAGTCATTTCCTTGCCTGACACATAGACTGCGCTCAGTAAGTATTTGTGGGATGAATGAACAATTACACTGTAAACGTGCCATTGTCTCAGTCCAGGCAGGAATGAGACAGTCACATTTTCACAAAGACGCCGTCCTGGCCAGGTCCGGGCCTCTCCTTCCCCTAACACTGATCACTCCTCACGCGAAAGAAGAATTGACATCTAGCTCAGACTTCTGTGAATAGTGGTGTAGCTTTGGTAAAGACTTCATGTTTTTAAGAAGGTCTGAGAACGACATAGTTTGGTAAGAAACACAGTAAGAGAAACCTTCGGTAAGGATATTTCTAGACATTTCAATAAGATATGAATGAGAATTGGTCAGCCCCTTCAGAGAGGAGGGCCAGGACATTTTCTAGGAACAAGAGGGCCCTGTCTAACCCTATCCCTGCCCACTTCATGTTCCATCACAGACTGGAGGCACTTTAGGAGGACACGTACAACAGAATAGGAAAAAAAAAGTAAATTAAAATGGGGTCAGAGGAAATTGATTGAATAGGGAGAAAAGACCGAGAGGAGTTAGAGCTGGGGTTCCATCCTAAAGCTGTGCTGTCCGGTGAGGCAGCCACCAGCCATATGGCCTGTTGAGCACCTGAAATGTGGCTGCTCCAGTTGCGATGTGCTGTCATGTAAAATACACTCAGTTTACACACAAGGATGTAAAATAGCCCAATAATTTTTATATTGCTTATATAATGAAAGGATAATATTTTAGCTATGTTAGGTTTCAATAAAATACATTATTAAAATGAGTTCCACTTGTTTCTTTTTACTTCTTTAATGTGGCTACTAGAAAATGCAAACTTAACCTGTGGTTTGCCTTATATTTCTAGTAGACGGTGCTGGTCTAAAAAGGTCTTGTCTGGTTACTGTAATTGGGCTATAAATTTGGCTGAGCTTCCCAATTTAAAAAGGGAATCCAGATCAGTCATAAAATTCATATGGTTCATGAGAAAAAAAACCCTCACCTGTTCTTCAGGAGAGATAAAAGTCTTTCTTTATACCTTCTGTGGATTTAAATGCCAAATAAAGGTCTAGGGTAGGTCTTAATGTGCAGGACGCAGGGCTATACGGACAAGACCCTTGAGACCCCTCCCCCTCAGCAGAGAGAGTGGGCTGCACAGGGCAGCACCTTAGATCTCACCTCACTGCAGACCCTGGGAATAAAGCCAGGGCAGCATGCGGGAAGTCACTCTATGAAGTGCTCACGCTAGATGGCTCCAGCGTGTGCTCTCCGATGGAACATGGGGTAGAAAGTGTGTGGATTTCAGGTCTTTTGCTCATCTTCTCTCCAGATCTTTTCCTGGCCCAGGCTGTGAGAACAGCCTTGGTAGGTAGCTTCTCCAGCAAGAGCAGTGTCTCTAGGACACAACACCGAGAGCAAGGAGGCTGGAAGGACTGGCTTTGCAACCTCCGAATTCCTCCTGGAAGCCTGGTGTCCGTCATGTGAAAAAGGGACCTGCCCTGACCTGGAAGCTCAAGGGTTAAATATAGCAGCAGGTATTCCAAAGGTAGTGAATAAAACACATTGGTAAATATTGACATGTGCATCTCCTGGGAGATTTTCAAAGGATTCTGTGTCTAAGATCCAGAGGACATTTACCCAGCAGGCATGTACAAAGCTATGACCATGAGTCCTGACAGGAGTGGGACATGTTTATCCAGGATTCCTCTAGCCTGGGACGTGAACTCTTGCTCTGTTAGCCTCATTAAGATGGCCAAAGCTTTGAACTTGTAAAGATGGTATAGGCTCACCTTGGTCTTCTCAACAAATGCGGTCTTGACAAAATTTATACAAATTCAGTTTTTTTGTGAGTAAATAAAACCACTTTTAAAACATGCCTGGGGAGTTCCTAACTAAATATAATTCTATGCTGAAGCACTGGGTCCTCCAACCCTCACCCAACAAGAAAACACACTCCTTGTGCTTCAGGCGGGATGCAGTGACCTCCTACCAGGCTGTGGAGACAGTGGGGTCTCTCGGGACACTGGGACTGCCTGAGGTCCCCTCTGTGAGACCCTTTGGGCTGCATCTGTGAATGGGGATGCTGTTTGCCTCCCTACCTCACAGCCTTGGGCTCATTCTCATGTGAGAGTCTATTAAAGCTATCTGACCAAAAAAAAAGTGAAAAAACAAACCCCTATGAAAGCAGTTTCATGCCTACTCATCATGTGGATTCACAGTTGACACCTGCTCGTCTGCATGGTTTTACTGACTTTCCTCCAAAACGTCATCCTCCCAACCTCTTACATCTACAGTGATCCCCATTTTTGGGTCTCCGCGCCCTTCATATTCTTCTTTCCGCCCGAAGAGTGCTTCTTTTTGCTCAAAGTCTACTCAGACCCCACCTCTTAGGGGATGACCTTCCCAGGGGGCCATGACCATGCCTGGCACCCACGTCCAGCTTTGGCCAAATTCTCCTGGCATCTTCACTAAAATATGTATCACCCATGAGCTCTGTCCTTCCAACAGACTCGCTTTCCAGACAATGGCCAAGGCTGGAAGGGAAATCTTTAAATGTAAACTGAGAACGGATGAATCAGGCCTGAGGATGAAGCACACAGAAAACAGGGAGAGTTTTGCTCAGCTCTTCCAGCAGCGGGCCATTTCTAGCTGCCTGGTCCTAAAGAGCCATCTCCTAGATCCAGTCCCCAAGGGTCCCCCTCTTTGCAGTAGAAGTATCTCTTGGTCACACGCTACAGGCAGAGTCTGGACTAGATTCCAGATTTTCCTAGTTGTAGTCCAAGTCAACTTGGGTGTCCTCCCTGGGGTCCTCCTGGTACTTCCTACCAGCCAGGGCCCAAATGGAATGGACTCAGCCCCTCAGGTCTTGATGAGAGCTTCAGAAGTCAGGAGACAACAGCCTCTTGACACCTACTGCCGTTTAACAGTCAACTCAGTGTGTCCTGATATTTTAATAAGCACTCAACAAACATACGCAAGAGGTCCCATGCTCAAATACGTTTAGGAAACATTGTTGAACAAAATTCAAAAGTTTCTGAAGGACTTAGCAGAATCTTTGCTACTCTAATGTGCCATTAAAATAAAACAAGTTCTGCAGGCCTTTTCAGAGGCTTGGATACGCTCACAGGCATTGTGAATTTCAAAGAAGGTGATATGCAGAGATTCTCAACTATTTAACCATTCATATTCCACCCCAAACATGGTTTGGGAAATGCTGGTTGAAGCTATTAGAATCAGATGGAAATTATAACTTATATAGATGGGGAGAACCCAGCTAACAGAAAGCTGGCAGAGGATATTGTATTATTTCGCTATGAATAGTTAAATATGTAAACTAAATATTTATACTTAAATATTTAATATGTAAAACAGAATAAAAATCGATTGTGGATTTGAGGTTACTTCTAGTCCAAATGCATCCAGACGAATTGAACAACTGTTGCATTTGTCTGAAGAGAAATAAAGGTAGAGATGAGATTTGGCAAGGAGTGTGCCTCAGGGCGAGGGAGCTAGAGCTGGTGGTCCCTGGGGGAATGTGGGAGCCCTACAGGGAGCTCTGGGTGGGGAGTGAGGGCGTCTGAGGAGCTGTGAGCACCGCTTTGGGAAGTGGCAGACGCAGGACCGAGTCTCCACTCCATGTCGAAGCCCTCTCCTCCATTCCCTCCCATCCCAGGCTTGTCTCAAGGGCTCCTGTCTGAGTTCTCATCTCCAGCCCTTATTTCCTCCTCCCCTAGCAGGGGTTCTAGGATGGCTTCCGGGGCAGGAACCCACTGAAATTGTAATGAGGGTGTGTGTGTGTGCACACGCTCATTGTGAAGGTGTGTGCTCATGTGTCTGAAAGTGTGGGTATGCGTGAGTGTGCATGTGTGTGAGTGTACACATGTGTGCATGCCAGCGTTAGTGTAGGCATGTTTGTGCGCATGTGGGTGTGTCTGTAAATGCGTGTGTTCATTGTGTGTTTGTGTGTACGTATGTGTACTTGTGAGGGTTGGCTTCATGGGTGTTCGACTTGTACAGTTGCACAGGTCTCCGTGCTTAGAAGTGCCACTTGCCTGACTTACTCCTCTGCTTTCTTGAAATTCTTAACAAATTTTGAACAAGGGACTCTGAAAATCACGTATCCTGTTCTGGTGCTTGTGTATGTGCATGGCTGTGAGAGTGTACGAGTGTGAGTGTGTAGGTGTGGACGTGCGCATGTGTGATGTATGTTGGTGCTTCTGGAGTAGAGGGCTTTCAGAAGACTCAGAGGGATCTGGACCCGGAAAAGTTTAAGAGCCCTGAGGATCTTTTTGGGAGGGTGGAATAGAGGGGAGAGGGATGATCAGATTCCTTCTCTTAGTTTGATAAAAGTTCGTGCCCATCAGTGGTCCTGAAGCACTCTTTCCTACCCTGTCAGAGCATTCATCACGCATCCTGTAATTGGTCACTTGTTTGTATGCCCCGTCTACGAGTAGGTAAGTTCCATGAGAGCAGGAACCACGTCTGACTCATTCACCACCGTATCTTTCACATGCATACAGCACCTGATATATCGTAGGTGCTTAATAAATATTTGTGGAATAAATATATCCATTATGATCTAAGCGGATGCTCTCAGAATTCCCACTTTCTACAGACATATTTCTTTTGTCCTATCATAGCCATTTAGGATTGGAAGGGTCAAGTGCTCCATGCCTCTGCCATCAGACAGGACCTCTAAGATTGTCCTTGACCTAATGCCGTTTTGTGTCTCCTTGTAGATGCTTAACCTTGATATGTCCGAAGACTACATCTATCACTCCACATATTCTGTGGATGACTATGCAAACTTCAACTTCACTGACTTATTCTGTAAGAAGAACAACGTCAGGCAGTTCGCCAGCTACTTCCTCCCACCCTTGTACTGGCTCGTGTTCATCGTGGGTGCCTTGGGCAACAGTCTGGTCATCCTTGTCTACTGGTACTGCACAAGAGTGAAGACCATGACCGACATGTTCCTTTTGAATTTGGCCATCGCTGACCTTCTCTTCCTTGTCACTCTTCCCTTCTGGGCCATTGCTGCTGCTGACCAGTGGAAATTCCAGACCTTCATGTGCAAAGTGGTAAACAGCATGTACAAGATGAACTTCTACAGCTGTGTGCTGCTGATCATGTGCATCAGCGTGGACAGGTACATCGCCATTGCTCAGGCCATGAAAGCACAGACCTGGAGGCAGAAAAGGCTTCTGTACAGCAAAATGGTTTGCTTTACTGTCTGGGTGGTAGCAGCCATGCTCTGCATCCCAGAAATCCTGTACAGCCAAATCAAGGAGGAATCTGACATTACCATCTGCACCATGGTTTACCCTAGTGATGAGAGTACCAAACTGAAGTCGACTGTCTTGACCCTGAAGGTGATCCTGGGGTTCTTCCTTCCCTTTGTAGTCATGGCTTGCTGCTACACCATCATTATTCACACTCTCATTCAAGCCAAGAAGTCATCCAAGCACAAGGCCCTGAGGGTGACCATCACTGTCCTTACTGTCTTCATCTTATCTCAGTTCCCCTATAATTGTGTTCTGTTGGTGCAGACCATTGACGCCTATGCCATGTTCATTTCCAGTTGTGCCATTTCCACCAACATTGACATCTGCTTCCAGGTCACTCAAACCATTGCCTTTTTCCACAGTTGCCTGAACCCTGTTCTCTACGTTTTTGTGGGTGAGAGATTCCGCCGGGATCTTGTGAAAACCCTGAAGAACTTTGGTTGCATCAGCCAGGCTCAGTGGGTTTCGTTTACAAGGAGAGAGGGAAGCTTGAAGCTGTCTTCTATGTTGCTGGAGACAACCTCGGGAGCTCTCTCCCTCTGAGGGGTTGTCTATGAGGTGGGTGGTCCTTTCGGAAGTAATTAGAAATACGGATATAGCTTCCCCACTGATAGGACCAAAGGGAAACCAAAGAAGGAAAAGGAAGTGAGAAAAAGAAAAAAAAAATCAGAAAGAGATGAATTTGGACAACATTATTACTTTTGGTCAGAATGTGCCAAGCCAGAGTTTTCAAAATTGACCGGCCATCCCAGGAGACTGCTGATTGGCTCCCGACTGTAATAACTGCAGTTTTCAAAGGAGGACTAACGAACAGCATTGCAGACTATCCTGGCTCTGCCATTTGCCCGAGTGTTAACGTGGTTGACCTCTGGAGGGGTCTTTGATTTTCTCAGTGCACTGTGAATTGCTGTGGGTTCAGTTCTGATGCCACCCCTTACAAGAGGGGACACAGAAGCACTGGCCACTGCCATAGTCCATGAAAGCACAAGGTTTCATGGAAACTTCCATCTTGGAGAATTTCTGGTTTTGGGGCCTGATACCCAGGCCAGGCTTTATAGATTCTTGATCTAGAATCTTTCCAAACAACCTGAGATTTAATTCCCCTCTGGTCTCCTTGATCTGTTCTGGGCCAGCGAGGGTCCTTTTTCCTGTTTTGAACCTATTGACAGGACTGATCAGTGAGTCCCTGGGGCAACTGACCATGCCAGCAAGTCATCTGGATTCTGTTGGCTTCAACCCGTTTCTGAGTCCTGCTGGAGGTTCTGTGATTCCACACCCAGCTCCGGGGTTGACCTGGGCAAGGATTCAGCCCGTCCACCGGTGTCGTGGAAGTGGTCCTCTCAGTCGGTGCTGGCAGACTAAGAGCTGAGTTGGTGGGACCGGCCCTGGCTCTGTTTTGGGCTCACTCCGTCGGGTGCCTTTTGTATCGGTCTGCTCTGTCTGCTCCCTGTAAAATGGGTTGGCCTCTTGGCCTTCTTGTTTCTGAGGCCGCTGGAGTGATATTTGCCTCCACACTTCTTTCGTACTGTACAGTGCTAACATGTTGAGAAGCTTTCAACTTAGATCTTAGGCTAAAAAAAAAGTAGTATAATTCACTTTTGCTTTGTGTCTTTCTTTTAGCCCTTTGGCAAATTTATCACATTTAAAGACATTTTATATATTAGAAAAGTGCTTTTTAATGACCATTTAAAAATATCCATGACTTGTCACTTTCTTTGCCATCTCTGTGTTTTAAATGTGTACAATTATAGGTCAAATAGCCATATTGGAGTATGAAGAATAAGAGACTGTGATAAGGAAATAAAATCTCCAAAATACCTTAAGACAACCTTGGCTGGCCAGTTTTTCTCTGTCCTCTGGTCAAACTCACTTCCCAAGTGTCCCCAGTTGGCCCAGACTATCAGTGCGGCGCCATCAACCACCCCAGCTTTGCCACTTGCTCCAGAGGAAGCATCTGACCTTCCCAGGTTGCTGTCAGTTACTTTGGTTTCAGTGCCAAGGCCATCCCTTCCAAAGAGGACACAAAAGTAATGGACTCCGCCACATTATCCTTCTCCCTGCCCACTTCTAGAGTACATGTTAGTGAGAAATAAAGTGAGTAGAAAATGGGCAGCAGCAGGGAGAGCCGGGGGAATACAAAGGCCTCACTACCTTCACATGCTACCTGTGGTGCACAGCGGGGGCAAGTAAGCATTGATCTGGGACCAGCACATCAGCGTGGGCCCCAGGACAGCAAGCACCGCTTACACTCAAGGGGAGGATGACTTCTCCTAGGCCGGTCTATGGCGAGAGCTGTCCATATGGACACCAATTCCAGGAGAAGACCCAGATATCTTTTGAGGAACGTGGAAACATGAGCAATAAGCATGGGCCAAACCTAAATAACACTGTGCAGTCAGGTGGAGAGAACACAATTGAGTTTGGCTTTTCCATTCTATGCCCTTTGGATCCTGTGTTTCTGACACTCTATGCCATGGGGGTCCCAGTGGAGCTGAGAATGGGGGGAGGGATGGAAGGAGGAAGGGTGAGCCATGATTGTACTTGTTGAATCTACACTCAGCGTAGAGTTAGCTCAGGGACACGTGATGGAGACTTAGTGGGGTTTATAGGTAAAGAAGACTTCGGCCAATGTACATTACTGGAAAAAAAATGCCAGGGACTCTGCCTTTCCCCCTCTGATTTTTAAGAAAGGAGAAGTGGGAACACCACAAGAACTACGAACCCTGCGTTGCACACTAACGCACGATGCTCATGCCTAGCTCCTTTAGGGTCCAACTGTTGTTCTTGGACCCTCTCAGTCCTGACGCAGACTCAGTGTAGGATTAAAGATGCGCTACAACATACTATATTTTAAAGTTTTTCAGTACCTTTGTTGGCAAATTGTCTTAGTTTTTAAATGACTGCATAAATAGGACCATTTTACATTCAAATTAAACTAGGTTTCAGTAACAGGTTTATCTTAAGATAAAAACATTGGGAGAGTAACACGGGAATATCCATGAGGAAGTTGTGACCTGACCAACATTTCTAGAAAATATGCTACATGAGTATTTTTTAAAATAAAAAGAGTATTATAGCATATCATAACATTTTACTGGAACTCTATAAATCAGAAAAATTAAGAAACTGAATGAAATATGATGTGCTTTCATTAGCAAGAAAGAAATTAGCTTTTTTATAAAAAAATTTTTTAAAAAAATGAACTTTAAGTCCACACATTGCAACATGCATATTCAAGTGGGCTTTGTGGTTTTGAAGTAGTCAGCTTGGATGGCTAGAGGTTTGGTCTTTTGAGACCGTCTTTCAGGCCTACAGAATACTCACTCATTCATTCAGCAAACATTTGCGTATACACTATGAGCCAGTCCTTTTCCAGTCATTGAGTTTATAACAGGAATACAATAGCCCTTCCCCTCAAGATGGTTACAGTGTAGCAATATGGAAAAGCCAAGCGCCACGTGAACTCAGATATCGGAAGGTGGCATGAAAGGTTCTCTCAGGTGGTCCCCCTTGGCTGAGAATCACGAGACTGGTGTCCTTGAGTGGCTTATAAACTGGTTTGTAGAGAGTTCCCAGGATAAGCTGCACACATGGCAGCCTCTTTGTGTGAGCCCTTGGACAAGCAGATTTGTGTGTGTTCCTGATCTGGTATGTGCCAAATACACTCACCCTGCACTCAATGCCTTGTATGTAGCAGACACAATATATAGAACTAACAAATTTGTTAAAATTTAAAATTAGTGATTCCTCAAATTTGTGCTTTGTGTATCAGAAATCAGCTGCCAAAAAACTTCAAAGAAATAAAGATCTGAAACCTTGAGCAACGGGACATTACGTCCTTAGGGTAGTAATGCCATCAGGTAGTAATGACCTATAGGCAGCTGTGGTCAAGGGAGGGGCTGGCTGGAGTAGCACTGGACACCAATGCCTTCCCATGGCTGGCGAGTGGCTCGGATTACTGCCTGCCCATTCCTGTGAGGGGGTGTGTGGTTATCATTTCTTCCATTTGCCCATGGTAGTTGTTACAAATAGACCTGTGTGAAAAGGCAACCAGCTGCGAGTGAGCTCCTTCCATTTTGATCCAGTCGCCCTTCACTGGAGGCTACCACCCTCTCAGTGTGGTGGTTACCAGCAGTGTTTCCATGATGGGCTTAAATACACAGCGAAGGCTGTCATGCAGCATGAAACCTCTGGACATTGACTTTCTGCTTCAATAAATGAAAAGCTGTCACACGTTTCCAGATGGTTTTTCTGTGTTTGTAATCTTTGAACAGGTGTGCTTGGTCTTCTAATTCTGATTTGGCTTCAGAAGTCAGAGCTTCCCATGGGGTCCAGGTCAAAGCACGGGCAAAGGCATCCTGACCCTGGCTTGAGTGCCTGAGCATCTCCGCCCCTTGGTGGATTTGACCTCGCTCCACTAGAGCTGTTCCTCTTTCTCTGACACTTTGGTCAAGGGGCTCTAAATGACTTTGAAAAAAGGGAAATAATCATGGCCTCCAGCACCCTCACCTTGCACATTTTAGATTCTCAAAAGTAATCTCTCTCTTCCTTTGACAAGTTGTTTACTGTGTGTGATTAATAAATACCATGGTTTTAGAATTATCATCACAACCAAGATGTTATGGTGCTTCTGCAATACAGTCTCTTCCTCCCCATACATCTGCCCCTCCTGTTACAGTTGAGGTCTGTGCCCAGCATCCTCTTGGGACAGCGAGTATTCTCTGATCATTTATATATTATTGGTACAGACAAACTAAATAGCTAATGTCCCATTCAATGTCTTTCTTTGACTTTTATATTATAAAAGCCTACAAAACACAAGCAAATCTCTCTCTCCCACATGTGACTCTTTATGAGTTTCTTTCCACTCTTGATCTACTTATTTGTCACACTCAATTTTGCTACCACAAGCTAACTAAGAAATATCAGTGGTCAAATGGAGATGCACCAACTGGATCACCCCTTAGGAAAGAACTTGTAGGGAATGTGGTCAGCACATAATCTCCAGCTGCCAGTTCCTTCAAGGTCTGCCTCTGCTGCAGAGAGTAGCCCTGGCCAGAGCCTCGTCACCCAAGGCCACACGCACCCAGTGCCTGAGAGGCAGGGGAGAGAGAAAATCAGCCTGATGGGGCGTTCTGACAGTCAGCGTCTGCTCCAGAGCTTCCTGCCAGGCTACCCGAGGTTCGTCAGATTTGCATCACAGTTTAATCTCCCTCTGCCCAATCCTGCTTCCTCCCACTTCCCTTTATGGGTGTTGATCCCTAGTAAACATCTTGCACCGCAAACTCCAGCTCAGTGTCTGCTTAAAGAGAAGTCAGCCGGCAACAATCTTTTCACCAGGGGCTGCCAATTCCAAGAGCCCATTTAAGACTGAATGGGTAAACAGCATGGGGTGTCCAGCAGCTATGCAGCATGGTAAGCATCAGTCACAGAACTCATCTCAGAAGGCTGGGAACACAGGCCCTGTCTCGTCTTAAATCAACCATAAGAGATCTTGCACAACAATTGCGTGCCAGGCCCCGTGATATACAGGACTGACACAGTCTCCCCTCAGGACCTTTCAGCCATCACCCCCTGCTTGTTTATTCTGTGCCAGGCAGGAACTATAATTAACCCTGTTTTACAGATGAAGGGGCTGAGCCTCAGAGATGTTAAGTAAGTCGCTTGAGGTCACGCAGTTAGTCACTGGTAAGGCTAGGACATGAACCTGGTATATCTGGTCCTCAAGCCTTGGCTTTTGTGCATGATGCCATCCCACCTTGCCTGCCACGGTCAGACAAACCAGCCATTGCTTTGGAGGCTGGATCAACAATTTGCCAAGTACGAGGCCGAGTCCCAGGGGATGCAAAGATGGACGGGCATAGGCTTGGCCAACACTCTCTCAGATATCACTAAATGCGAACTCTAAATGATGACAGGTGTCAGCAGAGGCCCTGCTGACCCCTCCTTCGAAAGTGGGCAATGAGGGTGCACTAGCAAAGGACGATGTCATCCTTCTCACAGTTTCAAGAAGGTTCCTACCTGCTCCCTTTCCTAGGCTCCTCCCCAAACACATACAGCTGTGGAGCCTCAAATCCTTTGCGAAGGAGTCACAGATTCCTATGTAGGTATATGCATGTGTGCAGGTCCAAGGACACTGCCCCCAAGCTGGGGCAGACTTCTGGGCCATAGAACACCTGGCGGTGGCTTTCCCCCTCACCCACACCTTGTCCCCTGCCTCTATCTTCCCTAGCTCCTTTCTCACAAACAAGACCTGCCCATCCATCAGCTGAATACCACTAAGTGGCCTCCATCAATACCACATGGAACCGAAGAATCACCCAGCCACGCCCTGCTCAAATTCCTGACCCATAAAATCATGAGATGTAACAAAACGCTTATTATTGTTTTAAGCTACTGAGTTTTAGGGTAATTTGTTACACAGCAGTTGGTAAACAGAACACCAAGAAGCCTGTTCTCAGTCTTTCAGCTCCAACACAATGATGTGACTGTTCTGGGTGAATCCCAGGAAGCATCTGCAGAGCTCCATTGAGAACCAGCCAAGTGGAGATGGCACCTAGCTATCCATGCGAGAGGAGAGCTCAGAGGAGAGTTCCCGGGTGGAGACAAATCTGCAGGCCTTCCACATGAAGACGGTATTGTGCTGATGGGAAGTGCTGAGATCAAGAGAGAATAGAGGCGGTGGGGTGGTGCCAGGATGCAGCTCTAGGAACCTCCTATTAGAGGCTGGATAGAGGAGGAGCCTGCTTAGGAGACCAAGGAGCCACCATTTAGGTAAGAGAAATGGGAGAGGAGGGGTAGTGTGGGAGCCAAGCAAGAGAGAGGTCAAGAAGGAGCAGTGGTCACTTCTGTTGAGAGATACTGAAAGGCTGAGGAAGATGAGGACAGGGAACATTTCTGGTTGTGGCCCTATGAAGGCTTGTGGTGGCCTCGATACAAGCGGCTTCCGAGGCATAGGTGAGGAGCAAATGGGAAGTGAGAATGTGGAAAGAGAATGTGTAGACAACACTTGAGTCAGATCTGCTATGATAAAGCATAAGGGGTAATCCAATAAAACAAGTTTTTCTTTGAAATGGCATTCTCTTTGGCTCATTCACAATTAAATGAAAGAGGCGATTTTACAAACTTGCTTATACTTCGTTCAGCTGTGTCCCAGTCACTGTTGCCACAAAACCTAGCAGATAAAACAGTAACCATTTTACTGTGCTTACTATCTTGTGGGTCAGAACTTTGGAAAGGGCTCAGCTGGGCATTAGCTTGGGGTCCCTCATGTGGTGTAGTCAGATGTTGGCCGGGGCTGTGGTCACCTGAAAGCTTGACTGGCAGGGTCAGGCCGCATGACTGGCAGTTGATGCTGGCTGCCAAGTAGGGCGCCAACATACGACCTCTTCAGCATGGGTCTCACAGTACTCAGACTTCCTACATGGCTGGCTTCACCTGAGCAAGGGTCCAAGAGAACCAGGGGGAAGTTGCATGTCTTTTTTTGATCTGGCACCAGAAGTCACATGATGTCACTCTGTCTGTTCCGCATGGGTCAGAGCAGTGCCAGGCTGGCCCAGAATCCAGGAGAGTGGCTACAGACCCCACCTCTTATGGGAAGAGTGTCAAATAACTTTGGGGTCATGTTTTAAAACCACCACAAGCCGCTATTCTGTAAGTTAGCTTGTCTTCCAATGACTCCAATCACTCAATCTCCCACCTGCCTGGCTGACTAATGTGCAGAGAGAAAGAGCCAGGGAGATGAGAAGAAAAGCATTTTCCAGAAGGACGGTGAGAATTGGGGTGAAAAGATAAATGCAGGAAGGGAAGATGATCTGATGCTGTGGTAGAATGATCGCAGAAACAGTCCTAATTCTCCATTCCTTGTTGTCCTCATACCCTTTACAAAGCAGCCTTGCAGTTCCTCACACCAAGAGGAGTCCCGCTTCCTGCACTTCAGACCTGGGCTGGCCTCGCGCCCGGCTCTGGCCAAGAGAACACAGTCGAAGTGATGCCGGTTCTGAGACTAGGCATCACAAGGTTGTGTACTTCATTCGCTCTACTGGAGTCCTGCCCAGAAGTCACCTGAACAAGCCTGGGCCATTCTGCTGGGGGTGGGAGACCAAGTGGAGCAGAGCGATGTCATTTGGCCAAGGCCATGGTAGATCAGCCAGCCCTCATTTGACCAACCAACTGACCATAGACAGAGGAGTGAGCCAGCCAAGATCAGCCAGCAGCCAGCCAACCCTCAGCCATGCAAGAGAGGACAGCCAAGATCAGCAGATACATCAGTGAGCCCAGCGTGAGTGAGTCCAGAAGAGGCCCCTAGTCAGCCTGCAGGTCTGTGAGCTACATAAATGCTTACTGGTTTAAGCCACTGGTTTTGAGGCTGTTTGTTACACAGTGTTATTAAGACAATAAATAACCGATACAGCCTTTTGTGTGGAGGATGATACACAGTAAGGGTTTGAAGGTCAAGGGCTGCCATAGAAAATCCTAGTTTATGCAAGAGGTTTTTTTTTTTTAAATCATAGGATAGTCTACGTTCCAGTGAAACGAGACTGCGTTAGAGAAGACCACTCCCACAGCCGCCTCCGCTTGGTGCAGGAGGAGTGACAGGTTCTATAAATGGTTCGGACTTACCAACTTCCCTGGGTCTTGGTTTCCTCATCTGTAAAAGCTGCCTGACTTATGGCAAGAGGCTATTAAATTACATATGCTACTATTTTTATTAGTAAACCAGTGCTACAATGAACTGATATTTCTCTTCTTTTCCATAAAGACTTGCCAGAACCCAAAGTTCCTTTTTTTTTTTGCCTCATGCACCCCTTTGACAATCTGATAAAGTCTACAGTCCCCTTCTCAGAATATTTTAAAATGAATAAAATAAAATATATAGGATTACAAAGGAAACAAATTATATTGAAATACAATTCTCTAAATATTAAAACAAATTTGTGAACTAGTAATATATAAGCCTCTTTATTAATGCATTAAATAAAATCTACAAGCAGATCTAATGACAACCTTCATATTGAAGTGGAGATGAACATAAAAGATATTTTGAGAGTCTGCAACAACTGTCATGTAATATGAAAATATCTGTCATTTCCATTGGTGACAAAGTCAGAGGTCTTGCTAATATATACTAGTGTGGCATGTTGTTTAGTTTCGTAATTGAAGGAAGATCTAAATTTTAGTTAGACATTAGGGGAGAGATGACATTTTTTCCCCCATCCAAGTGCACAGACCTTCTGAATTCTGTGTATGAACCAGCTTAGAGATCCATGTTTAACCTGACCTCCCCCAATCCATATCTGTAGGTACCAAACTGATATTTCTTCCTCTAATTCTTAAATTTTGGACATGTGTGGAACTACTTTGGATTTGGGGAATGGGATGTTTTTCCATTTACAAATGGTCTCCCAGTTAGCAACATATCCCTTGAATACAAATACAAGCCATAAAATGCGGTTGTAAAAAGATTTTACCTGTAGAATAGTTTCATACCAGGGGATTCATTTAGAAGCATCTTCCTCTCCAAGAATGAAATTTCCATCACTGCTTCCCAGTGCTTGGGCCAGTGGGTTGAGGGAGAAGTCCTGGTTCCAAGATCTCAGGGTCGCTGGTAGAGTTAAAGTAGGAGACAGATCCTTTAGCTCATTTTACCCCTTTCCTCAAGTTCTAACCAAAATGGTGACACAGCAGTGATCATCAAGGACCTTCTCAGCGTGGTCCATGGCTCACCTCCACTGGAACCACTTGGCAGACTTGTAAATGAACCAGACCTGATGAACCAGAGTTGATATGGGTAGTGTCCATGACTCTGCATTGTAATAGGCCACCAGGTGACCAAAATAAGGGGACTTTCTTCTGAGAAACTCTTTGCTACTTGCTTTGTATTTATGGACACTTGATAAATGAATAGTTTGACTCTAGAGCAAAATTGAGCCCTCAGTGAGTCTTGGGCTTTTCCTGATAGCTTGATATCTGAACCCTTGATAAATGAGGAGACTAGGCCTGACCCGGGATGAATCCTGGCTCCCTTTCCTTCTTCCAGAGTCATTTCCAGGGCATGAACATGCAGTCTACTTTCTGAGCACACTCAACAGTTCTGTGGGGTCCTTGCTGGTGGAGAAGAGCTGTCTTGACAAAGACCTTGGATTCCACACGTGGATCTTGTCTCCTGTGCAAAAGGTCTCTCGGGAGGACTGCTGCTGCCGCCACTCCCCAGGGCCTGTTTGTGAAAGCATGTGAGGCCTTGAAGCCAGCTTCAGAGACAGAGGAACAAAGTGGAATATCTTTTCCATGTCTGCAGTCACTGCCTTCGACGCCTGTTCGGTACACGGTCCAGGTCTCACTTCTACTACAATGTCGCCTCTACCGGATGTGGTGGTAGGCTTTGGCCCCACCAACACTGCCATTTCCCCACTGCGCCCTTTTCCAATGAGAAAGGAGGCTTCTGCTAATCTAGCCTCCAGTCCAGCCCTCCTCGAAGCCGCCAGGAAGGCCCTCCCTGCGTCCCTCCTTCCTCACCCCTTCTTGGCTCTCCTATCCTTTTAGCCACTCCCCTCACCGGCCTTCCTTTCTCAGACCAGGGAGAAGACACTGACCTGCCCCACTGACCTGGCCGATGGATGTTTAGGCCTCCCAGGAACAGCTTCCTTCTCTCCTTGTGGCTCAGTCAGAGGCCTTCTTGGGAGTGGAAAGCTGGCGAGGCCCCCCTGAAATCACCTCCTCTTTGAAGATTCTATGGAGCTACGGGCCCAGCGCCAAACCTGGTCTAGCAACGAGGCTCTCCTTTTGTTAAGGACACTCACACATCTCAGGTTTGGCGAGGCCTGTCTCACTTTGTTCATTTTTTAGCTAAGAAGACAATTCAGTCCAGGCTTCAGATGGGGCTACCAGCTCTGAGATAACCTCAGTACCTATGTGCCAGAAGGTGTGAGGAAACCACAACAGTCTCCGTCCTCCCGTAGAGCTCAGAGGATGGGGGAGGGATGAGGAGACACACATCAAAGACCAGAGGTTGGCGATCACACTTTTGTTCGGCTTCAGCATCTTTCTTCAGAAACAAACGGGTGTGGGAAAAGTAAAAGGCTGACCTTTCTTTCAACCCTAACCCACTTTGAACAGCTTTCATAATAGCTATGCTCTCCCCCTGGGTTTTGATGGCTTCAGCTTTAACTGTTCCCTCCAAAAAAGTCCGTTTTCTCATCTCGGGCAAGAAGTTTCACCATCTATTTGCTTTTCAGATGTGTGTGGGTGGCTGGTTCCTCTTGCCAGATTTTTCCCACGCATCTTCAAACCGAAAGGGCTGACCCTGCTGAGAGTGTCCTTCTGAGTCATCTGGGGAATCTCTACATCCTTTAGCACCCCTGGGCTGACATGGCCAGACGGGCGTGGCGCCTCTCAGTGACACAGAGCCTGCAGACGCTGTGTTGGGCCAGGATTCTTGGGAGTTGAGTGTGGGGCTTGGAAAACCTTGAGCAGACTCTGGTCCCCTTGGGTTACTCAGTGGTTTAGCGGGTGGGGTGGGGTGCAGTGGGGATTCTGACATGGAGGTCCCCAGACCCTAACTCCAGGTGCAGCATTCACCTCTACATGTGTCTCTGTCGGTTCTCTTTCCAGCCCCCAGCCCACGTGGCCACCAAGCCTCTGGAGGGACTCTTCTATTAACAAAGAAATCCTTCTGCTGTGCTGTTGGGCACTTAGATAAAGCGATCTTCCGTTACTTAACCTGGTCACTGGACAGTATGAGGCTTAATTTGAGGGAGTCATTAACACAAGAGGGAGTGCAGGGGGCTAGGATCGAGTTACCAGCTCCCCTCTATCTTCCCTAAACCTCCTTCCATAGGCTTGCCCTTTGCCCTTCTCTGCCATGGGAGTTTCAGGAGCTTCTGTCCCTGACCAAGCCGGCCAGTGGGATTGTTCATGGCCTACAGCTGACCAAGGCATCGGGCCTGACCAGTGCCCTCGCTGACTCAGTAACTGTTGAGTACTCTCCTATCTGGGCGTGGTGCTTGATGCTGTGGGGGTGAGGGAAAGGAAGGAGATGAAGATGAATGCAACATGGTCCCTGCCCTTGAGGGAATAATACTGTTCCAGGAAGTATAAATTATTCCTGAGTAACTGATTAAAGAGGAGCCACAGGGGAATCTCCGGGCAGGGGGAGGGTTGGAGCAGGAAGGTGGGTGGAGGGGAGGCGGGCTGGGAGGTTTTCTGTGAGGCAGGGGGCACTCCAGGGAAGGAGCCCTGTCATCTCCAGATGTAGGGTGTGGGTTGAGTGCGGATGGACTGCCCAGCCTGAGCTCAGTCTGTCCACTCAAGGAGGGACTAGGACATGCCCCTGGGGCCCGTGTCCAGGCTCTTTGCTGACCCAGCACGAGCAGCGTAAGCTGCAGTGGGACTGTGGACTCCTCCCTCTGCCAGCTGCCTTGGCCTGGCAGTCTTGCCCAGCTTTGTACCACAGATCCACTAATTGTGGTTTTAGGCCATCCATGACCTCTTCCCCCACCCCATTACTCCGGTGGAGTTTGCTCTTTGCTCAAAGTGCTCCGTGAGTACTGTGGGAGGGCTGGGGACATTTGAGCTGAGGGCAGCAGCTCATCCGGTGTAAGGTGGTGGTTTGGAACGACACATTGGCTCAGGCAGGTCTGAGCACTGGCCTCGGAGCAGACTAAGAAGTATCCAGACATCAGGCCGTGCGGCAACCTCTCAGAACATCTGCTGGCTCGAGCCCTCTTGAAAAGCCACAGTACCAGATGATGCTGGATCTCCCAGTAGGGCAGCTCAACTCCAACTCTGGTCTGAGTACCTTTATCACTTGTCTCATGTCTCAGTGGGATGAAAGATGACGCTACTCTCAGTGTCGTAGTGTTCACTTTATTTAAATCTTGAGGTTAAAACATTTCCAAATGGCGCAGCGGACGTTATAAAGAAATACGTTTTGGGATACAAGTTTCTCACCCCCACTGTGCAGTGGGGTGTTGGCATTTGATGTGGTTCCAGGTAATTCTTTGGCAGATAGGAATGAAATGGGTTCCCAGACCCACTCTCCCCCAAGGACGAGAGAACTGAGGCTTTGTCAGTTAAAGTGCAGCTCGCTGGAAGCCGCTGGCCGAGGCTGGGTGCCACCAGAGGCAGGAGCGTCCCCGCTAACACTAGTCTACGGTTCTCAAAGGAAGTCTTTTCACCAGAGACGCCTCCCCAAATTTAAAGATATACTTTATTATTTTAAAAAAGTGCTTAAGAGGGAAAAGGCATTATTTAGTCTTTCCTGTTTCCTTGAAGAATCACAAAATGAGAAAAACCTACCCCAGGTTCCACTACAAAGTGCCTGTTGGGTGAGTGTTCTGTAAACATGAATGGCTGACTCAGCAGGCCCTGTGCAGGGCGACCCTCGGTTCTAAGCATCGCAAACGGCTTCTCTGCCTTATCCTCAGCCCCTTTGAGCCAAGGACGGGATTCTCCCAGGGAGAGTTACCAAGGTGGGCTTTTAAATGCGGAACGCGTATAAAATTCTATCAGTGGACGACTAACCAGTATCATAAAACACAGACTCTGAGATATCATCCCCAAACGGAGATTTCCTTTCATATGAGTCTGGAATGGCTTTACCAGCTTAGGTGGGTGACAACTGAAAAATTTCAAAAAAACCATCCCCTTTAGAGTTATATTATGTGGTTTTTCATTTCTACTTTCCAAACTCTGTCGGGTTTTTCAGTTCCAGCTTCCTGCTTGAGAATTTCTTTCCCTGCTCTGGGTCCAGTTGACCCCAAGTCCAGTGGGCTCCAGCCAGGAGCGCTCTGCGGAGCACACTCATGCCCAGCGCCCTTCCTTCCTGTGGGTGAGTGTGCCTCACAGAGGCCATCTTCTCGGTGAGGCTGACTGGTGGCTTCCGAGGGAGAAGTACACAAGGCAGTCAGGAGCAATACTAAACAGTAAGTGTTATTCAGAGAGCTGGGCCACCATGGGGCTGCTGGGTGTTTTCGTTTTTGTTTTTTTTTTTTAAATAGTGATCTGAGATCCCAAAGATGTTTCCTTCTTGTTGACTCCTAGTGCAATGTCTAGCAGACAGTGGCTGGGGCTACCACCTTCAAGACCTGTTCTTCATTGTCATTTGCATTTTTTTAAAGTATCCCAACCCCCAAACCTCAGCAAAGTTGGGGACCTGTTTAAAATAAGAATACAGCTATTTATACAAGCCAAACTTAAATAGGCAGAGATGTTCTCTAGCTGCATAGCGCACAGCAAACTCGAGCTCACACAGCAAAGTAACAAAGGACGAGAGTCCATCCAGCACAAAAAATAAAACTGCTACGGAGTCAGAATGTGACCGCCGGGGGACTGGGCATCCTCTGAACACAGCAAAGGCCTTTCTGCACAACTGCAGTCAACGTTCGAGGGGGTGCACACCACAAGAGGCCCCGGCTCTCCTGGAGGAGTGGCTCGGGGTTGCCTTACAAGAGCCAAGTGGTTTTCAAGCCGCAGATGGTCCCCTGCAGGGCTGAGTGACAGAGGTACAGAACACGTCTCAGATGGAATGTCCCAGGCCTTTCACAGGAAGCACATTACCCACTAAACGTTGGTTCTAGCTGCAGAGGACAGCGCAGCAGAGTCCCCACAGTCTCCCTGGAAACCCAAGCTTCAAAACGAGATTCCAGACCCCCCTGGGTTCTCCTTTAATTGTTAGTTTCTTTCATGTGGTGTACCAGCCACTTCTGATTATTCTTTCCAAGGGGGTGGGTGGATTCCAAGGCAGGATAATTTGCTCTGGAACGATCTTTAGGCTGTGTGGCACCCCTGTGAGAATAAGCACGAGGCTAGGAAGAGCCTCTGGGGGCCTGGCCATTTTGTTTTGGTCCTGAGCATGGTCAGGGCCTCGGCCAGCAGGAGACGCTAAAGAGCCTGGGGGCTGCCTGCCGGAGGAGGCTGCTCCAAGGAAAGAGAGCAAGAGGCCGGGCTTTTCTCTGGGCTGACTTCTCTGGAAGGATCTGTTCACCATTCCCCATGCCCTGCTTAAACTGAAAGGAAGTGCCCGAGTCTCCTGTTTAAATGATAGGTCTGAGTCCAATGCAGAAGTCATCTCCTCTTAACCCAGCCCCACAAGAATCCTCTGCTGGTGCATGGTGGGTGTGGGGTCTGTGCTGAACTTGGCTTGGGGGTCCCTGACCTATTTTCAAGCTCTCAAAACCAGTCAGACCAGGCTTGTGGATGACAGAATGAAGCCTCAAGGTGGTATGACGACTAGGTCACCAGGCTAGCTGGAGGACCGGCTGGACCTAGCACTCAGATCCTCAGACACTCTGCCCAGCGCTCTCCCTCAGCCCTGGCCAAAGTGGGCCACTTCGTGAGATGCTCTGCTCACCTGTGGAAGTACCTGGGCCCTGATGGCAGGTGGCTGGCCTCTGTGAACAAGGCACAAGGAGGCCATCAAAGGTGGGCTCTCTGTAGTGGGAGAAGAAAAGTGCCACAGAGAACAGGAAGATTATTTCCTTCTTGTCCAGGAAAAGGAAACAGGATTCATCTGCCCAAGGGGAGATGGCTCCTGGGTGTCAGGTACAGGCTGAGGAGCAGGAAGTGGGCAAATGCAGTGCTGGGGAATCTCGCAGGTGGAAGTGGGGACCAAGCAGCGAACAAAGAGCAGACCCATGACTTATCCCTGTGTACACTTGAGTTACCGAAGACTTGTTAAGAGTGTCCTAATGTTTGAAAGTGGTTCTTACCCTGATTATGATCATTGGTAAACACATCTGCAGGTGAGGCAGAAGCTCTTAGGTATGTAAACCAAGACAGGTGTCAGCCGAGGAGTGAGACCGAAAGGCCACGGTGCAGCCTGCTTGTTGGTCACGGCATCAGGTCAGCCAGCACGTGGGCTCGGCCGGCCGTGCACAGGTGGCCACTGCAGGCCCTCAGTACGCTGGGCTCTGCTTCCTGGATTAGGCTCAGTTCTGATTCTCAGGGTGATGTGAGCTGTTGAGAGGCCTGGGAGAAAGGCTTTGCTTGAGACTTGCCCAGAGGGAAGGGCTGGGAGGAAAGGGCAGTTAGAGGCCCCTCCGAAGTTGCTGATTTCTGGAGCAGCCCCAAACCTCCTGGGGCAGGAAGGGACAGGAGCACAACAGGAAGAGGCTGGCTGGGATGTTGGGACGGCCCCTGGTGACCTGACTCTCACGATGGCCCTGTGGCCTCCTTTTCCTGGGAGGACCTGGGGGTCTCACAGGGTCTGGCCAGGGTACCCTGCCTCATGGTCACCCAGGATGCCTGGCCCTGGGCTGGGCGGCATGGGGCATCTCTCTCCAGGGGCAGCAGTCGGGACCCCTCTGGCCTGGGAAACTCTCCCCAGGAGGCCTGTGACCAATGGTGCCCCCAGGAGAGGCCGAGGGTCTCCTGAGTGTTTAAACCTTTGGCAGAGTGTCCCTTTGGGTGTGAGGACAGTCGGGTCCCTAACCAAGGGAAACGTTGCTTGAGCCCTTAAGAGCCACGGGGGCTAGGAGTGCTGGTGCACAGTGCTGGGTAGTGCTGGGTACACGGTGCTCGGACAATGCCGCTCTGAGGAGCAGCCCGAGGGCCTGTCTCTCAGAATTACATAGTTGATCCGCTTCAGAGCGGCTGCTTTTTTTAGTGCTTTATGTGACAGGTGAGGAAGAGTAGTGTTTCCTGTGGATAAAGTGAAACTATTAAAATCCAGGTGCTTGAGGCTACGGGAAGTCACTTCCATCGTAGATCACAGGCCGGTCAACCGTCAAATGATAAAATACTTTCTTGGAGACAAACCTGAGGAAACAGAAATAAAAAAGGAGGGTGTTACCCTGAGAGCTGAAAGCCCGAGGGGCAGCAGTGGCTGTTGGGGCCTCTGCGGTGGCTGTGAGGACCTGCTCGGATGTGGGCGTCGGCAGGCATGGGGAGCCTTCTGGGGAGAGCTCTGCTCGGAGGCCTGGCCCCCTCACAGAGTGCGGGGACTCTTCCAGGCCTCCTAACCCCCATTTCCTGTCTGTCCAGCAGAGTTCTCTCCCTGAAAAGGGTCAGGCCATCTTGGACATCACCATGGACTTTCGTGGGGCTTGGGTGCAGAAATGCCCATTTGGCCCCATGCTGTGAACTAGCCCTCCTCACCTTGCTGCTTTGAAGTGGCCCGGGAGTCTCGGGGGTCTGGGTGGTCTGGATTGCACGGGGGGAGTGAATGGAGCCGGCATTGAGAGGACATACACAGTGGAGGGGAGTACGGATTCCACTCTGACTAGGCATCTAAATCCGTTTTGCCATCCATGTTTTGAAAATCTTGAGTAGGCCCCTGAGATGACCTCAGTGGGCTAAGGCCAGGGTCTGTCACTGCACCTGGCTACGTCTACTGACAACTGGGGGCTGGCTCAGGACTGCGTCTGCCCTCAATATGCCTCTCCTCAGCCTCTCCACAACCTGCAGGGGGGCTCAGCGAGGTAGTGGCCGTGCTTGCTGCCACCACAGAGGAAACAGACGCTGCACTAAGGACCACAGAGAGAAAGCAGAGCCTGTGCCGACTGACCCCCACCTGCTCTCCTAACCACTGCCCCCTCCTGCTGCCCCGGAGAGGCCAGGGCTCACGTCCCCCTGGAAGGGCTCTGAAGGCAGCTCTCTGGACATGCTGGGCCTGTGCCCACGAGTCCTGTTCACTCACGGTGTGTTCACATTCACGGGGCTGTGTGGGGGGGCAGGAGAGGGGAAGGTGGGAAGCCCATCCTCCTAACCTCTCCTTTGGTGGACACCCCTGACCACAAGCCCTGGGAGGTCAAGGCCTGGAGGTGGTGAGGGGGTGGCACAGCTTTCTCCTAGAGAGTCCTATTGAGTGATTCTTCTAAAAGCCCTGTGGGCTGGGAAGGATACTCATGTTGGAGAGTGTGGCCACTAGCTCAGGGCCCCACTCAGAGAGGATGTGGCTGGGTGCTCATAAAAGAGGCAGCCCCCATGAAGGGCTTATGCTGAAGCCAGAGGACATAAACGGGACAGTGACCAGCAACCTTAACCACCTCTGTCTCACGTCTCCACGACGGAGGGCCCCTGGCTCACGGGAGATGCTCAGTCAACGTTGGTCCTCTCTCCTACTTCCTTCCTTGGCCACCCCTCCAGCCTCATCTCCCTACATTCCCATCCTCCCACCCCTCAAGCCTGACAGTCCTGGATCTGTATCTGGTGCTCTGATACAGTGCTTCCCACAGAGGGCACTCGCTGCTCCTGCTCCCATGAAAAGAAGGCCCCGAGGCTTCGCCTCACAGTTCTAGTCCTGTTTCTCTCAAGATCTAGCCTTCGATCCTTCATTTCCCTCCCATCTGTCCACCCACGCATTCATCCATCCATCCAAGCCTCCCACTATATTTACAGGGCCCTTCTTCGGGACGGGCAGTGGGAATCTGGATATCACAGAGGCAGGAGAGCATACCGGTTAAGAGGCCAGAGCCTGGAGCTGGGCCATCTGGGTTCAAATCTGGCTCCACCACCAGCTGTGTGACTTGGGAGTGTCACTCTTTTACCCCTCTGGTCCTCAGTCCCTCAGCAGTAACATGAGGAGAAAGACAGTCCCTGCTGCATGGGGACGCTGTGGGGCTTAAGTGAGTCAATAAGAGTGGAGGGCTGAGAACACTCCTAACATGGTGTGGTAAGATTGTAAGTATTAGCCTGTGTGTTGTAAAATCTATAATAGACACTGGAACACTATAGTATAGGGGTCTAAAAGCAAAGAGCTATTAATAATAAATTACTGATAATTAAATAATTTCTTTTACAGGTGGATTCATCTGGATGCTGATGAATGAGGTGGCCCCTACCTGGAAAAGGTGTTGTCGAAGATGAGCATGTAGACGCCTGGTGTGCGGACCTTGAGCTGGCCCTGGATGTTCTCCTTGTGGGAATTGCATCGGGTTGTAGGAATGAGGACCTGGGAGGAAAAGCAGATAAGAATAAGTGTCATGGAAGCTGAGACGGCCCCCTGGATCCTCTGGGCAGGCCCTTCATTTCTGGGGAGGAAACTGAGGCCCAGGGAGGCCGAGCGCCCTGTCAGAGGTCACAGCCGGGCAGGTTTGGGGCTGGGATCAGTGCCTGGGAGCGTGGGGTGTCTTCCACCTGCCCTGGTTTGTTGATAACTTGTGGTAGTGGGGAGGATAAGTATGAGTTTCACCCAGAATCATGAACTGGTCAGCACCCCAAAAGAGTGGTCCCCCAGCCTCTTCTGACCATGGCCAGTGCCAGAATGCTCCACCACCTGGAAGGGCAGTCCCTTCTGGCTTCAGGAAGCTGGGGCTTCTTCTAGGTGAAGTCCCCCTATCCAGCTGTTTCCTGTTGGCCCTAGTGCTGCCCTCGGGGGTCTCACAGGACAGGCCAAGCCCTCCTTCCACATCTTTCAAGCGCTCTGTGAAGCTCCTGGATCCGCTCTCCTCCAGGCTGAACACCCCTGGCTCCACCTGTGGCTTCTCACTTGGTCCCACCGCAGGCTCCCTCTCCTGGCTGAGCCCCAGCGGGTTCACATGCCCCAGAGACCTTTCATCTGTCCAAGTCTGAGCCTCAGCCTTCTGTTCACTCTCTGCCTTCCCTGAGAATGAGCACTTGGTCCCAGGACATGTTCTAAGGGCCTCTGTGTCACAGGACACATCTAAGCAGATAGTGTGTGCTGGACAGGGCCAGGGCTGGGGGTCTTTGGATGGCCAACCTCTTCTCCATGAGGGCAAAGTCTTCAACCTGCCGAGCAGCTAAGACACATTTTAAAACTGAAGATAAGATAGGAAATAAGGAAACAGGAAGTAAGACAGAGCCAACCAAAATTAAAAAAAATTTTTTTAGAAGGGACAAGCACCTAGAGGGTCTAGTCTCATAAAGCATTGCTAAGCCTTCCCTTAGGACGGACTACACGTAATGGTTACACAGATCAGAGGCTTTAGACCATGGTGACATCTTTGCAACTCTGAGTTCCTAATGGGTGAGCTGCCCCACAAGTGACCATTTTTATTCTGTACAAAATTAAATGTTGCTCTTTTTTCAGAAATACAATTTGTTAAATTCAGTCTTTATTTTTTCCTATTAGACTTTCTTCACTCTGTACAAAATGACTGAATCTAAAATAGCTATAAAGATGTCATTACTTTTTCAACTCAAACTTGAATATAGCTGTATGTTTCCTGAAACCCTACATGTTGGCCACAAAGTTCCCAAAGTGAAGTAAGTTCCCACAAAAGGCTCTGCCTTCAAGGGCCTTATGGTTTAATGGAGGCAACAGACAAGAAAACACCCAATTACAATGGGTGAGAGTGCCACAGGGGGAGAACCAGGGAGAGACCATCCCAGCCCCTGGGGGAGAGGGAGGAGGGGCAGAATGTCGGAAGACTTCCTGGAAGAGGGGACGCCGAGCTTGGACAATTTAGCTAGTGAGAGCGGGGTCTGGTTGTTCCAGGCAGTGGGGACAACATATTCAAAGGCATGGGAGAATGGCTAAGATTTACTCTCTAGACAAACAATCAAAAACAGACAAAATACACAAAACAACAGTTTTCAAGACACTGGACATCAGGCAACAAAGGACAGTGATCTCTGAGAGAATAAGGTGAGCCCAGCTTACCACTTTGAGAGGAAAAGGAACAACAACCAGATGGGACAAATAAAAGACAAATAGTAAGATGACAGATTCAAACCTAACCTAATCAATAATCACATTAAATGTAAATAGTCTAAACATCCCAATTAAAAGGTAGAGATTATCAGGTTGGATAAAAGCAAGACTCAAGCCCATCATGTCTACAAGAAATGCAATTTAAATATAAGGATACAAATAGGTTAAAAGTAGAAAGATATAAAAAGATATACCATGGCAGCACTGTCAAAAGAAAGCGGGATCGACTATATTAATATCAAAGTAGATTTTATATCAAAGAACATGGCCAGGTATAATGTCATAATGCTAAACATGTCAATTCATCAAGAGGACGTAACAATCCTAAACATTTATGCTCCTAGGGACAGAGCTTCAAAATACATGAAACCAAAACTGGTAGAACTATAAGGAGAAATAGCTAAGTTTACAATTATAGTTGGTTATTTCAGTATCCCTTGATAATGGATGGAATAAGTAGACAGGAACTCAATAAGGAAATAGAAGACTTGAACAACACTATCAACTAACTTGGTCGAACTGATATTTACAGAACACTCCACCCAACAACAGCAGAACTCACGTTCTTTTCGAGTGTACTTGGAACATTCACCAGGGTAGGTCATACTCTAGGCTTAAAAAAAATAACTTACACTTAAAAGGATTCAAGTTATACAAAGCGTGTTTTCTGACAATGGAATTAAATTAGAAATAAATAGCAGATCTCTGGAAAATCTTAAAATATTTGGAAACTAAATAACACACTTCCTAATAACACATGGGTCAAAGAGAATCAAAAGGGAGATCCCAAAGGCGTGGGAGAGAGCAAGTGCAGTGTTTCTGACACCACAGGACATTTGCTCTGGCTGGAAGCTGGTAGTGGTAAGGGAGTAGGTTGAGCCCAGGACAAGCCTGGAGGGGACAAAGATGCACGAGGACCTACTATGTGTGGGCTCTGTGGCAGCAACTTCTGCACATGTTATCTCACTAAGTTCCATCAATGTTCTATAATATTCTAATTCTGAATATTAGAGTGGCTGAATCGGGTCCATTTTTGTGGTCCACAACCTAAAGATTCTGAGCCTGGCCTAAGACACTCCAGCAGGCACAAGCAGGAAAGGGGTGCTGGAGAGGAAGTCTTGCTGTTTATACAGGGACACCTGTGTGCCCCGCACCTCAGACCTTCACTTTACTGTCTTGACTACAAAGCAAAATCAAGAGCTCACTAAGGCAGGTCCTCTGAAGAGGATATGTTTAAAATAAGACTCTTCATTTCTTTAAAACATTCTGTTCTATAGACTTTTTGTTCATTCCAGCCACTGTTTTTCTACCATGGTCAAAGTCTGTACAATTCTCTCATTATTTTAAATAAATCACAACATCCAGGGGAGATTAACAAAGGCTCTGGTGTCAAAGCTCGTGCAGCCGAGGTGATGGGGAGATGACTGGGCTCTCCGGTACAAACCTGAGAGAGACAGGTCTCTGCTGTGTGAGCTCTGCGGCGTCTCCCATCAGCCTCCCGTGCTCGGGCGGCCAGGCCCTGATTTATGTGATGGGTCTGCAAACAGTCCAAGCTAGTTTTACTGATCTCTTGGTGGACTCCAGTGGCCTGGACCCTGGTACAAAAATGGGTTCTAGGGGCTGGCCCTGTGGCCGAGTAGTTAAGTTCGCACGCTCTGCTGCAGGCGGCCCAATGTTTCGTTGGTTCGAATCCTGGGCGCGGACATGGCACTGCTCATCAAACCATGCTGAAGCGGCGTCCCACATGCCACAACTAGAAGGACCCACAACGAAGAATATACAACTATGTACTGGGGGGCTTTGGGGAGAAAAAGGAAAAAAATAAAATCTTAAAAAAAAAAAAGCGTTCTATGCTAAATGGAAAAAGCCAGTCACCAAAGGCCACATACTGTATGATTCCACTCCCATGAAATGTCCAGAACAGGCAAATCCATAAAGACAGAAGTGGGTTGGTGGTTGCTGGGGTAGAGGTTGCGGAATGACTGCTAGTGGGTAGAGGGTTTGTTTTTGGGATGATGAAAATGATCTGAAACTAGATTGTGGTAATGGTTGTGCAACTCTGTGAATATACTAAAAACCAGTGAATTGTACACTTTAAATGGGTGAATTATATGGTATGTGAATTATATCTCGATAAAGCCATTTAAAAAATAAAAAGTCAAGGATCCTTGCTCCTGGTCCTGGTTCCTCCCATGACTCTCCCTGTGGCCCCCGGCAGGATGTCAAGCTTCTCTGGCTAAAGCTGGGTCCTCTGCCCAGAGAGAGGGCAGGGCCTGGGTCTTGTTCTCTGCTTTGTCCCCAGCCTTCAGGCCAGCAGTCTGCACGTGGGTAGCCTCAAGTCCTTGATTTACTGTTTCTTTCATCAAGTGCCTTCCCAAATTCACAACCTCGCATTTCAGCGTCAAGGCATGACCCTGACGGAGGAAGTCACTTTGGAGAGAGGGTGGCCTAGGTGCCACTAGAGATGGGGCTGGCCTTCTGCTCTGCTGTTCCCTCTGCCTGGATGCTTCTCCTCTAACCCATGCTCCCTGCTCCTCCCAACTGCTTCTCCTGGTTTGGCCCGGGGGTGTCCTTCCCTGATTGCTACCCTGGAGGCTGGGTTAGGTGCCATTCCTAGGTGCCCCACAGTGCCTGCCCACCCCCATCATGACACATACCACCTGCAATCACAGTCTAATTACTAGGGTCTCTCTCTGATTACACAGCAAGCTCCTCAAGGGCAGCTCCCATGTTGTACCTTCTCTCTCTATCCCCACTGGGCCTTACAGAGCCCAGTATATAGCAGAAACTCAATAAAGGGTTGTGAACTGATGGCAATTAGGCAACACAGTTCCTGTGTCCATACTTCCATAGCACAGAACCTAAGAGCTGCCACTTGCACTGTGTCCTGATGTTTCCTATAAGGCCCACGCTGCTCAGGGTCTCACATGGGGAGTCCATGGGATAGAGGCTGAGGATGTGTGCCTGGACACAGGTTCCCCAGGCTGACATCTGCCCGGGGGACCTCAGGCAGAAATAACAGCTGCCCTCCACAGCTGGCTGGCGACAGAGGGCCTGTGAAGGCAGAGGAACACCTGAGCACCCTTCTCACTCACCCTATAGATGGGCTCCTTCTGCCCCCTGGTGTCCACTGTGGGAAAGACAATGGTAGTCACAAACTCCAGAGGACCACGGTGGAAGCCAGAGATGAGGAAGGCTCCCCAGAGTCCCTGAGCTCCTGATTCCTGGCGGGAACCACGCAGGTCTCCCAGGGCCATGAGGGTTTGGTAGGTGAGTGACTGAGCAAGGGGAGAGGTGGGGACACCAGATTTAGTCACCTCCCTCCCTGCCGCAAACACCCACCAGAGTGGGTCTTCTACTGTGGGCAGGCGCAGTGCTAAGTGCCTGGTGAGCCTTGGGAATATGAAGGTGAACAGCAAGGGTGCTGGTGCTAAGTTCGTGGCAGTGCAGCTGTTTGTCAGAGCAGAGTCGACAAGCACACTGGTTAAGCTGCTGCTCAACTAACTGCCAGGCAAGACACTCTGCATCTCAGTTTCCTCATCTGCAAACCGGGACTCAGCCAGCCCCAAAGAGTGAGACGACCCCTCCCTGTGCTCAGTGGGCAGGGCTGAGCCTGAAGCCACTCTCAGACCCAAGCCCCTGGACCCCCCAGGTGGCGCTTTGGAATCTCAGGAAGGAAGGCTCTGAAGCTCTGTACGTGGCGTGGCTGCAAGCCCCCGAAAGGAAAGAGGGGCAGAGCAGTTTTTAAATAATAACCAACACGAGACTCTAACAAACAAGGCCAACTCAGGGGGGCTAGGATGAGATCTTGGGAGTGAGCTTGAAGAGGACAGAAATGACAGTCTCTACAGTGAGCAGGTACAGCAGGGCGGGAATGGCAGGAGTGCACACGTTCCTCCATGTGGATGTGGGAACAGGAGCAGCAAACTGCTGTGTGTCCATGGCGACACAGGGCCTCGAGCCTGGCTCCCCTTCCGCTCTGTGCCTTCCCCACCGCTCACCGTGAGCCCCGGAGCATGCCGCTGGACCCCACGCAAGAGGGACTAATGGATGTTACTGCAAAGACTTCACACAAGTCTTGTTTCACACGACTTCAAATTTCTCTTCTCTATCTTGCTTCTTGCCATTCTTAGAAAATGGAGATTTTTGCAACTATATTAACACCCTAGGATCCACTTTAAGCTCCAGTCCTGCATGCCTGACTGTCCTCGCCATTCCTTCCATGCCCTGTGGAGATCCAGGCATGGAATTCAGACCCTCTCCCTCTTGCTTGCCCCATACTGAATCAGCCACCCACGAGTCCTGTTCACTTTCTTGGGCTCTGGCTTCCATCCCATCCTTTCTACTCTGACTTCCATCCCGTTGAACTAGACCAGTGGCTCTTGACCCTGGCTGCTCACTGGAATCCCCTAGGGTTGCCTGGGTCCCACCCTAGAGACTCTGATTTAGTGGCCTGGGGTGTGGCTCCCCAGGGGTTTGAAAAAGCTCCCCAGGCATTTCTAATGTGCAGTCAACGTTGAGAACTATGGTCCAGGCCATCACCAATGTTCCATACTTAGATGTCTTAGGAGTTTATGAACTGGTTTCTGCCACCAAGATTTCAAGCCCAACCACCCAAGTGACACAATGGCTGTGTGTCTCTATTGACATTTTTGAGGCGAGATGCTGAACACCCTCAGCTAATAAGTAGAGGCAGAGACCTGGGTCACCGCCTCCCATGAGGACCCATCCATGAGGACCCTGCACAGCTGTTAAAACCGATCCTGATCCTTAAACTGAGTCACACATCTGTACTCCTCTAAGCGTCCCTCACCCATCTATCCCCAGGTCAGACTGAAGCTGTCTGCCACAGGAGTGACCTTCAGACACTTGAAGACAGCGCTCCTGAACCTCCAGGTCTTTCCTTCCCCAAGCTGGACAAGCCCAGGCGCTTTGCCTGCTCTGCATGACACAACCTGGAGGGCTTTCCCATCCTGGCTTCTCTCCATGTCCCTCTCACAGCCGGGGCCCAGAACGTTCCAGGGAAGGCCCGCCAAGCAGAAGGCAGGGCTGCCACGGCTGTGCTCTAGGAAAGCTCTGCCCAAGAACCCTGATGTGTGAGCAGGGGGCCTGCGGCAGGGAGCAGCCTTACCTTACACTGATCCAGGGGTGTGTCCTCCACCTCCCGGAAGACCACGCTGAAGGAGATACTCTTGGGGTCAGAGGAGAAGACCCAGCTGATGGTGAGGCCTGCCTCAGTCACGGTGATGGGGATGAGGCTGTAGGTGCCGGACCTCACAAACAGCTCCCTGTTGCCCTCCCCGAAGCTGGCGATCTCTTCCACTGTGAGGGGTAATTTTATCCTAAAATGCATAAGTGAGAGGAACCTGATCAAATGGGAAAAGTGTCTGAGTCCACTGGCCACGTCGCCTGGGGCTCAGAGGTGGCCAGAGACCCTGGAGGCTCTTGGGAGGACAAACCCTGGGTAACCTTGACCAACGTGCTTAATGATGGGAGAAAACTTGACGTGCAGCTCATGCCAGCAATGCTTTCTGAGCACTTACTATGTACTTGGCATAGTTCCAAGCACTGGGACACAGAGGCCAAAAAGACAGAGGACAAATCTCACCTGCGTGGAGCTGGTATGGTAGCCGCAGGCCCACCAGAGCTGAGAGGGCGGCCTGAGCTGGCCCAGCCTCCCCACGCACAAGCAGCGAAAGCGGAGGCCTCAGTGGTCTGAGCCCTCCTGGGGCCGGCCTGCAGCTCGGGCATCCCCTCTCCCTCCCTGTTCTTTCCGGCTCCCTGCCTCTCCTTTGCCTAACCAGCACCAGCAGAGCGCACGTTGGAAACCTCCTGCCCTTTTGGTTCCTCTTCTCAGTGGAAACCTGGGCCCGCTGCAAGACTCCTGGAGGGCGCCCTGGTCTTCTCTTAAATGCAAACACCCCAGCCTCTACAATGCCGGGGCGGCAGGACAGCCTTGGGGAGACAGGCTTCCTGTGGCTGCGCCCTTGGGTGAGCAGGAGGCTCTTCCTAAGTTGAAAGGGTTTAAGGACAGTGGGTCCTCTGTGGGACCAAGCGTGACATGGAGCCTGTGAGGCGTGGAGCCAGAGGGACTGGGTTCTGGGACCTGCCTCGCCTCTCACCTGCCACAGGGCTAGCCCTCCCTTAGGCCCATTTCCTCATCTGCAGGGGAGGACACCCAGGCCCGCCTCCCGACTGCTGTGAGGACCACGTGGGAGGATGGACCGCTTGTGCGCAGGGAAGTCTCCAGACGCTGCCCGTCTTGACGGAGGCCCTCTCGCACGTGCAGCCCCACAGGCAGCACGTTAGCTGGGGCCCGAGGACGTGGCCTCCAGTGCAGAGCTGCGACTAGCCGTGCAGTGGCCTGGGGCGAATCTCGTCTCCTCAACTGTGAAAAGGGAAAGTGGCGGCCACTAGGCGCCAGGCCCTCTGCTCACCAACTTCGTGTGGTATCATGGTGGCTACGTGAGGACACAGGATGCTCCCCTTTTACACACGAGGGAGCTAAGATTCAAAAAGATTAAGAAACTTGGTCCAGGTCCACACAGGCCTGATTCAAAGCCACTACCTTTCTACTATACCAGACTGCCTTTAATGGAGAAAATATATTACTCTCCCTTTTAACACAGGGGTGGAAACTAAAACTCTGAGAGGTTAGGTAACTTGCCCAAGACTGCACAGCAAGTAGGTGGTGGAGCCGAGAGTTCTGTCTGCCTCCAAAGCTGTGGAGATGGATGGACATACTCCCCAAAGCTTTGCTAAGGAGACTACTCAATGATTAAAAACCAAAATGCTCTAAAGAACAGCTCTCAGTCATTCACCTTCATGAAAATTTAATTCTATGTCACATTTTTCCAGGTGTTGATTTAAGCTTTATTTCTAATTATAGTACAAAAGTTGTTCAATATTTATAATTTGCAAGAATCTAAGAGTAGGTAGAAGGGTCCATGTTAGAAAAGAAGGCTTTCCTGTAACATGGGAATCTTACTGCGTTACTACGTATGCAGTCACTTACTCTGACAGAATGCCCCACTGATGCTGGGTCACTTTATAACTTTATTTCCAGAATTCCCTGCTTGCACCCAGTTATTGGATCATGACTTTAGTCTTTTTTACCTTCCTAGAACTCATCTGTTCAGCGAGAGGACAATACTCAGTTTCCCCAAAGGAGACGCTAAAAAGAAATCAAGGGTTTGCTATCTCTGCTCAAATATAATCTTAAATAAAAGAAGTCTATTGTCTATAGGACTCCCATCATAAACGTAAATTCTACTGGTCTCCCTGCTTCTGCCCTTGTCCCTCCATAGTCATTCTCCACATGGCAACCAGAGTGATCCCGTTTCAGATGCAGATTAGATCAAATCACTCTACTTTTCCAAACCTCATTTTTGGGCTCCTATTTCCCTCAGATTAAAAAACAAAGTCTTCACAATGGCCAGCAAGGCCTGATGTGATGTGGACCTTAGTTCCCTCTCTGATGCGGTCTCCCTTGCTCTCTGTTTCAGCCACACTGGCCCTTTCCCTGTTCCTTGAACATGCCAGGCACCATGCTGCCCCAGGATCTTTGTACTGACTGTTGCCTCTGCCTGAAGGCTGTTCTCTCATATAGCTGCATGGTAACTCCTTCAAGTCTTACCTTCTAAGTTTCACTCTATTTAAAATTGCAAATCCTCCTCCCTATCTGACTTGTTTCTTTTTCATAGTAAGCACCACCTTGTAACATACTATATAATTTATTTATTTACTTATGTTTATTGCCTGTCAACCCCTGCTGGAACATAAACTGAACATGAGGGCAGGGATCTTTGTTTTGTTCACTGATGTACTCTAAGGATCTAGAACAGTACCTGGCACATAATAGGTGATAAATAAATATCTATGCATGAGTGATTGAATTTATGCAATGACTGCTATGCAATTACGCAGCCATTGGACACAACACTGGAGAAAAAGAGAGAGATAGGAAAATATTCATGCGATATTAAGTTTAAAAAGAATGTGAAACATGATGTAGAATATGTGTTTATGCTGAACAATTATATATATATGTCTAAAAAAGACTGGAAGGCTATATACCAAAGTGGTTTGATTATCTCTATTTTCCTAATTTTCTACAATGAAAATATATTGTTCTTACAATAGGAAAACAAAACAAAGTTATTTTCAAACAAGAAGAACCCAGGGCACAGGGACGAGGGAGGGCTGACTATAAAGGGGCGTGGGGACATTTTTGGGGTGACGGGACTGTTCTATATCTTCACTGTGGTCGCATAGGGGCACATGCGACCCCTCTTCTGGACCTAGGCTTCCCCTTTGGCAGAACTGGGGAGTGGAGCTGGCTGGGCTTTGAGGTGTCTGCAACCGTATAAGCCACGGCTGAGCTGGGCGTGGGGCCCGGCAGGATGACCGGTGACTACACTGCGCATTTATCAAAATCCCAGCACTGTGCACTATAGCAGGGGACTTTCATGGCACATAAATTATACCTAACAAAAAAGCACACTGAAAGCTACCCTTGGTGCCCAGTTAGAGCCTCGGGGCGCACTCCAGCTCTGGCCCAGGAAAGACCGGGACTCCTGCTCTGCGGCTCCTCCCCAAATCCGACACCCGGGGAAGTCCCGCCCGGCCCCGTCACTTACATCAGCTCTCCGGACTTCAGCAAGCAGATTTCAGCATCCTGCCCCAAGGACATGTCTTCAGTGTCCTCAGGGGTGAGCGAGTTTGACGTGGCGTCCCTGAAACATCGCAAATGAGAACACAGCCAGTTAGCTATCAGCACACAGGGTCCCACATCCAGAGGCCTGTGGTCTTAAGAGTCAAGCAGCCAACCTCAGAACTTGCAGAATCCTTCAATCACGGAAGCTGGGATAGAGGCCCGGGCAGGCTGTGGGTGGAGGGCCACAGGGGCTTTGCCAAGGATGCAGGACGGGGAGAAGACAACAGGGCTGCAGCGATTTCCTGACGTCTTCCTGGCGAGTGTGGGGAGGGGGTGATCTTAACACAAGTGGACACCCTCCTACCCCACGCCAGCAGCTACTGCCACATGCCAAGTTCGCAGCCACAGGTCCTGCCTCCTCAGTGCCGGTCTGTGATAGGATGAGCCTGCTCTGGCCCATTGCTGGGGAGCAAGAACAGGCAGCCAAAGCTGATGGGGCAGGAAGTGGTGGGGGCCAAGAGGGAGGCCATGGGACAGAGCCACGTACGAAGCAGGCAGACCAGAGCTACATCTCCTTTTTCCCTCACAACCTGTATCAGCTGTGCAGAGAACCAGCAGCGGGAGCCACCTGGCAGTACAGCCACACTGTGCTTCCTAAAGCGTGCTCCGTGGAACACCAGTGCCAGCTGAGGGGAGGACCACACACCCTCCCTCTCTTTCTCAGAGAGTCACAGTATACTTAAACAGTAAACTAAAGGCTCTGACAAGTCCTGCAGTAAAGACATGTATTAACTTTTAACTCTAGCGTTCCTTTATCTGACCTTGGAATATTTTAACCTACTGAACTGCGGATCCTTGAAATGTTTTGGTTGATTACAGCCTCCACTGCACCCACCTTCACTGATGGGGACACAGAGGCTCAAGCAGTTCCTGAGAGGCAGGGCCAGAATCAGACACCTTGACTCCAACTCAGTGCTCCTCCTGCTGGCCCCATGCCCAGCTTGGCTGGTGGCCTATACAATCTTAGGGACCTCGATGCCCAACCAGCTCTGTCCCCAATTCTGCCAAAGAGGAAACCTCGGTCCAGAAAAGAAAAACACTTCTCCCGTAGGAAGGCGTCGGTGAGGGGCTCCCGCCCAGCTCTGCCTCTGCCTCAAATGCTGCACCCCTTCTCAACAGCCCTCGAGGGCTCTCCCCCCTGTCTCTGGGGTGAGGCCAACAGGCCCCAAACTGCCCCCCCAGTTCTGGCTCCCTCCACACACCCCCCACCTGCACCCCTGGGCTCTCACTAGCCTGGCCCCGGGCATATTCGCTCACCCTGCCCTTGCATGAACTCTGTCCTGCCCTACCCCCACCTTGCCTACTGTTGTGGGTGTCCTGAGATGTCACCCAGGCCCATGCTGGGTCAGGCACCGCGAAGGACGCACGCAGTGGGCCTGCGCCCTGCCCCACAGTGCTCTCCATCTGAGATGGGAATACACAGCTGGGCCCGGCTGGAAGGAGGAGGTCTCAGCATACACAGCAACACACGTGAGGGCAGCAGCCGGCAGCAAGCACCCAGACCACGTGCGAGACAACCCTCCTCCACCCAGAGTGCAGCCAGGACTCGTTCTGGGAAACTGGTGTGCTTGGCTGAGTGCGGTCTGGGCTGTGGCCCGGTGTGTCGCCCATGGCCGTGCAGGGAGAAGGCTCTGCAGCTTTCCCGCGAACTAAGAGACCCTGAATCCCAGAGCTCAGGACCTAACATAATCTCTCTGATATCAGAAATACAAAAGAGAGCACAGCGGCCAAGCCCTAAAGCTCCTGGAGCTTCTGCCTGGAGGTGACCCCCATCACCTCTGCTGGGAAGTGGTTTTCACCACACTGCCCCTCACATTTCACAGCCACTTCAGTCCCATGGCCAAGCACACTATGGTGGGGCAGGGATGCTCATCCTTCCACAAATGCACAGATGGATGACCGCCCACGGGAGGTAGAGGGCGGCAGACACAGCCTCCCACAGTCTCCGTCCTGCCTCGGGGGCCCGAGGCTCCTGCCCTGGGCAGGTCCACCTGGGGCACCCGGTGCCCTCCACGTGGATGCAGGAAGGAGTGGCTCAGAGTCGGCAAAATTCAGGGAGTCTCGCCTAAGCTTGTCCTGGCTGTCACTTTACTGTGGGGGCAGGAAGATCCCTGCCACACACGGTGCACCCGCAGCCACAGCACTGCACCGAGTCTGACAGAACCAATGGGCGGCTTCGTCCCAGGGGCTTCTATCAGGTGGCATCTGTGGCCCACCTCACCTTCCATGCTCCCCCATTCCATCCACACTCCTCCCCTCACCCGTCTGTCACAGCCCTGGTCACACTGGGCCTTACTTCTCTGCTTTCGGGTCTTATCTCCCACTAGAGCAAGAGTCCCTTGAAAGCAGGGGCTGAGCAGAGCTTTCCCTGCCACACAGGACGGCGCGCAGCAGGTCAGCCCCTGCCATCTGCAAGGACCAGAGACTGAAGGCTACTTGGTAGGAAGTGGACCTAACCTACTTATTAGGGTGTAAACCCAGGATAAACGGGCAGAGGGAATGCTGACAAAGTCCAGAAAGAACCAGGGATAGATTCTCGAAAGAGGAAGACCCTGAGTCACGCACGGTGCGGCTGATGCTGGGTTAGCAGACCCACGCCCAAGGACGGACTGCAGCCACCTTCAGCTCTCACAGGATTTTCTCGGGCACAAAAGCCGACTGTTTACTGCAATCCACAGAGGCTCTCCGTGCTGGAGGACATGCACCGCACAGGGAGAGGCCCCTGGCTCCTGGGAGATCCCTAGGCTCGAGGGCTGGCTCCACCCAGACAGCCTGGACGCCACGCCTGCTCACCACCAGGCCCTGCAGCCACTCTCTGCCATTCAGGCCCCATTGCCTGGCCTCGTCAGGCTATGGCTGGAGGGCTGAGCCCACTGGGCATGGGAATTTGCCCTCAGAGTGCTGCTGCAGGCAGTGGTGGTGGGTGCTGGCACGGGAAGCCCCCAGGTACCTGGCTAGGGCCGCCTGTGCACAGTCCGTGTCAGCCCGTGACAGGTTGGGAAACCTGTCTTCCCAAACATCCTGTCCTTTGGGGGCTGTGCGCCCCGAGCCCCGAACAGTGGGGCCCTCTCTAGCTGGGCTCCTGAGGGCAGGAGAGGTGATATGGCTCTTGAGGGGACTCATCACTCCAAGGTGGTTCCAGTCTTGGCTTTCTGACCGACTATGCGACCCTGGGCAGCCCTTTCTTCCTCTGAGACCCAAGTTTTCTCTTCTCTAAATGGGAGAGAGATGGAACCAGAGGGACTCCAGGTTCTGCTGGCTTGAAGAAGCCGTAAGTTTCAAAGGCCTCAGAGAAGGCACTTTACAGATCCCACCGGCTGGGAAAGAGGTGGGCTCATTCTGGTGGGCAGCTCCCTGCCCTCCACCTTCTCCACTTTCCCAGGGAAGGTGCAGCAAAAACGTGTCCTGAAATGTCTGCTGTCACCAAGGGCAAGCCTTGTCACTTGTTGCTCCTTTTCCTTCCTGGCACCCCCCACCTCTGACCTCCCTGCCCAACACCTCCTTGTTGCTCTTCCAATCCCCGGCTTCCAGTTGCCCCACTCCTCACCCTGGGACAAACAGGATCACACAATGTCAGTGCGAGAAGCAGCCCAAGAGACCAGCTAGCCCACCCTGCCCCCTTGACAGCCGGGGAGGCAGGGGTCCAGGGGAAAGGAGATGGGCCCAAGGCCACTTAGGCCTGGCTCATTTCATTTGCTTTCATCCTTGTCCAAAGTGCAAACACCATAAAGGAGAAAGACAAATAGCATATGATGAAACAAAGCCTGAAAACCATAGTTGGTTCTCTCAATTTTCCTGCATTTAGGATGGAAGGTATACTAATCTATGATTCCTTCTCTTTCTCCCTCTCCCTCCGCCTCCTGTGACCCCCTCGGTGACAGACAGCCCTGATCACCTGCAAGTAGCTGATTCCTAGGGTGGGTCCCCCAGGCCCATGCCAGTCCTGGAGGAGGCCCTGTAGGAAGGAGCTGAGCAAGGTGGGGGGGGGCGGGGCACAGGTAGGTGATGCCGGCTCAAAGGTAGTGATCGGGGCATAGAGTTTTCTCTTCAGTGGCTTTTCAAACTGTGGGTCATGGCCCATTTAGGGGGTTGTGAATCAATTTAGTAAGCGAGGACCAACATTAAAAGAAACAGAATGGAAAACACCAACGTTATATTGCATGTTGTGAAGGTGCTAGTTCACGAGGCTCTTGTTCTGACTTTACATCTACACACGCGCACACCTGGGGAGTGATGTAAAACGGATTTCTTACTGTGGAATGCAGCAGAAAATGTTCAAGCAACTCTGCCAGAGGATTTTAAAAAGTTTGAGAATGTCAGGGTAACAAAATCAAGGCCATGAGGGGGCACCCTATCTCCTACCAGAGCCACTTCCTTTTGTTGCCAGTGAGGTGTTTTTCTCAGAAAAGATGTGAGACAAACTCACTGCCCACAAGTGACCTTTCTCCTCTCCTTGCTCTGGCTGTGAGAGCCTACTGCTAGCTACGGTGACCTCCCATGGCTGACGGCCTGTCACCCTTTCCTGCTCAGTTTCCATCCCTGAGCCTGTGGTCAATGGGTCAGTAGGTCAGCCGAGCAGAACCTGCCTGGAGGCCCGCACATTCTGTCAACTTGCTCCACCCTCTGGGGGTGGTCACCTTGGCATCCTGGGCACCTGCCCTGCACACAGCCTATGCTCAATCAAGTTGTAAAGTAAAGTGTAGTTGTAAAGTGGTTGAAATAAAATTCTGTCCCCCAATTATGAGTGGCCCCATTCCTCCAATTTAATTGCAAGTATTCCATTGGAGAACTTTGCACTAGAGAATGGTTATGACAAATGCTCTCATGCTCTCTCAGATACACATTTAAGCCTCTCCCTGCAAGCACGCACGTGCACGCGGTCATGGAGGGCACCAGGTTGAGGCCTGTTTCTCCCCACAGAGCACAAATGATCGCTAAGAGAGATGAGCAGAGCTGAGCAAGTGTGTTTGACAAGGCTCAGGCTGTTCGAACTCCGCCTTGTGAGCTGGTCCCAAACAACATGGTTGGCTTGTCCCTAGGAAAAGCTCATCTCTCAAAGCTTAAAGATTCCAAAATGTCAGGCTGGCTCACACTACAGGGATGTCTTGCCCCAAAAGGTCTCTTTCAGAAGAATGGGTGCTTGGGCCCATATACCCTTCAGTATTTGGGTCAGCCTGTTCATTTGTTCATTCGTCCACTGGTCCCTGTATCCATCCACCCACCCATATGCCCACTCACCCATCTAGAGGTACATATTCTATATAGCCTCATGGTTCCTCCCCTCAGGGAACACCTCATCCCTTTGTACCAGTTTGGTGGAAAGGATAGTTTGAACTAGTTCACTCAAAAAAGACTTGACAATCCACTAGAGGTCTTCAGATCTTTCACCAGGGCCCCTGGGATAGCTCCATACTCAGAAACAGTAGTACAGGGAGTACGGGCTTTGCAGTCAGACAGATCCTGGGTGAATCCTGGGGACACCTGTGTTCTCAGACAAGCGAGTTAATCTCTCTAACCTTCCGCTTCCTGCTGTGTAGGTGACTAGGGTTAGACGACTGTAGAAGGACAGCATCCGGCACAGGGCCCAGCTCATAGTAAAGCTGAGTGTCAGTCTCCAGAGCCTAGGGCTACCCCTGATCCCTGCTCCCAGTGCCTGACACTTGCCCTTAGGAAGAGCCACAGGAGAAGGCCCGCCCAGTAGGTGGGCCAGAGCACCAGCCTTGATGGGGAGCATGCTAAATGGGAGTGTAGAATCAGGGAGGGGGGCCTGGTGACTCAGCAAGAGGGTAGCTGCTTCTGGGAAAGCGGAAATGGAGTCCACACCATACTTTCCAGAGGAGAGGCACTGGGGAATGTCACCCAGGCAGACATTCCTCCAACCCCTGCCTTCCAGGTGTTATTTCCCAGAAGTGCCAGCATTTTTGGATCACGGGAACTAACAACTAGAACTGTACTGGGATCAAAGTGTTCAATATCTGGGGAGTTCCAGGAGTGGAGAGGGCAGCCTCAGGAAACCAGATGGTTCCAGCCAGGATAAGAAGGGCAGGGGAGAACTGCCTGCGAGGGGCCTGAGTGGTGGGGGTCTAGGAGGCAGGGCTGCATCAGGCCCTCTGGCAGACCCATAGCCTAGAAGCCATGGGTCCATTGGTCTGGCAATGACAGAGACCTGGGTCTGTATCCTGAAGCGCCAGTTATTAGCTGTGTGCACATGGGGCTGCTACTTCAGCTGTAGTCCTCCCTGTTCTCATCTATAAAATGGGGATGAGAGCTACTTTGCAGGCCTGCTGAGGATCAGTGGCTATCATGTATGTTGGAGCTGCATGCAGACACAGAACCCAGGCCACAGCACAGACTTTGCGTTGGTCCAGACCCGAACTGTTCCAAAGAGATGTATGACTAGCAAATGAAATAATTTGAAGGTACCACCATTTTCAGTGGACTGCCAGAGCCAAACCTACTTACTGCTCCCTTTCGGTTTACAAATAAAAACCCTCTCAGGTCCTGGCAGAAGAATACATCCCCAGCTGGGTTGCAGGGGGTGTACAGTATCAGAGTCACGGCTTCATATCTTTGACTACTAAATTACACGGGTGCAGCCTGGTCATGTGGATTCTGATCTGCAAGATAGGGGTAGGGTTGGGTCTCTTATAATCACCAATCAAGGGCTCTTAAAAAATATTCAGCGGAAACACGGACCACATCACAGAGAGGTAGAGGCAGACCGTGCTGCTGTGAGCAAGCTCATCTCTGGAACAAACCGACAGAGCATCTCTGCTGGTGAGTCATTTGTCTCTATAGCTAAAAGGCAGGGACTCACTCCCGGCTTTTGGGGTTCTCAGATTCCTGCCTGCAGCGGGGTACGGTGGCAAATGCCCAGGCTTTAGAGATCAACTGCTCTTGGCTCAAAGTCCATTGCTGCAGCAGGGTTATATTAGAGAACTGTGAAAACGACCTAACGCGGCTCTGGGCACCCAGCGAGTGGCTGTAGGCTAATGCTACTGGTAGTAATGGCAGAATCAGACCCTCCCGGGGAGATAAGGAGAGTCGATTCACTGTCTCTATTCCTTCACAGAATAATCTCTTTGCTTTTCTTTTACTTCTTTTGCATTTTATAAGACAGCCTGCTATCTCAGATCATTGTTTACTTTCTTCTCACAATATAAATCAATATACTACTGTAGAAACTTTGGAAAATACAGAAAAATATAAAGGAGGAAGGGAAATAAGTCACCAGTAATTCCACCAGTCAGAGGTGAACTGCTGATAAAATCTGGTCATTTTTCTGCGCTTTAAAAAACGTAGTCAGAATCATACAACGTATCATCAGATACATGGCAGAGGGATTCAGAGGAGTCACGGACCCTCAGAATTGCAGGCGTGTGTGTACACTGTTTCTGAGGAAAACGTCTGCGGCTTTTTTGAGATTCTCAAAGGGGTTTATGATCAAAGAAGGTTAAGAATCACGATCAATGTCACATCCTTTTTGTTACCTATTCATTGTAATAGTAACAGCCAATACTAATTTTGCATATTTACTTTGTGTTTATACTGTTCTGAGCAATTTAAACATGTTACATTTTCCAAAATTGTTAAAAGCACTTCCTAAACATTTCAGTTACATTCTATGTCTGAATTATTTATTTATTTATTATCAGACATTTGCACTATTTTCAAAGTTGTACATATTACTTTTTTAAAAAAAAATTTCAGAAATCAACATAGGACTTTGGTCATAGAAGATAAAGAAATGAATGGTTTTAACATTTCTAGAGGGGAAAGTAATTTTTAATATTCTATCTGCACAGAGCTGTGCAGTCCCAATCTATTAACATAATATCGAAATTTACCAATTATTACAAGTGAATTTGCTTGGGCCCTTCAGGGAAACATTAATGCCAGTGTAAGGATCCAGCAAGTCATAACAGGAGGATTTTTCAAAAAGGCAAGAGTAAGTCAAGCAATTATGGAGATTTGATATTACTCTTAAGGAAAGCAAAGCCACCTGTGTCATACTCCAAATGACGAAAACAATGTTTTTGTCCCTGTGTGAAGCAATAACACATATGTAAACATCATCCTATGACCTACTTAACCTAGAAGCCCAGAGAGCTGGTGGGGCACGATGCCCACCTGCTGGCCTATTGCCCTTACAGATCTAACATGCTGTGGTCTAGGAGCAGGGACTTCTTACTGAGTAGTCTCACCCCAGAGGCAAGGTCCTCCCCCGGAGATAAAGGGCACTTTGCCCCCAGGAAGCCCGAGGTGGTAGCGCCAGGGCTGATATGGTTTCCAGTCAGGAGCTAATGTCAGGAAAAGAAAAGTCTCTGAGTAGATTAGAAAGGAGAGATGATCTCTCTTTTTATATGCCCTTGTCTGGCAGTTGACATTTCGACTTTGCTAAACCAAACGCTTGTTCTTCTTAAAACATCTCCTTAAGGTGTTAGTGAGATATGTATGGCACTGGGTCACTGGAAATAAGCCACAGGATGCTGAATATCTGCAAGTCAGTGGCCTGGCACCCCAAGGCTAATGTTGCCTCAGCTGCCTCTGCTCCCACGCCATGGGTTACATTACTCTTGTGTCCTGTCTGTGGTCCTCGGGTCACAGGGGAGAGAAAAGGGTCAGAGGGAAAGGATGGACTTGAAGGGCTGGGAGCCCCAGACAAGAAAGGCAGCTATTTGATCTTTGCTTCAAGCTTTCCTACCAGGCTGGCCACTGTCTCGCTGCAGGAGCCCACCTACCTGGTGTCCCATTTCAACTAGGTCTTCCATTTGTTAAAGGAGACCCCTCAGCCCTAAACTGCTAGTCATAAAAGCTAAAGCAATGTTCCCTTCTGGGGAAATCTAACCCACTTTTGAAGAGATTCCTGAAGATCAAGCAATCTTCAGGAAACGAGCTCTGATGGTGGAATATCCTAACTGTGACAGATGATAACGGGGAAAGTTGGGGTTGCAGTTTGAGGAGACGCCCTATTCCCTGAGTCATGAGCTGGCTCAGCTAAAGTGCTGGGCAGCCGTGGGCTTTCTATGCCTTGTTTTCCCATCAGTCGTCTTTTTAAATCTATTTCATGGCAGGCATAGCCAGGGCAATAGCCAGCCCTGGTGGTCTAGTGGTTAAGATTTGGTGTTCTGACTGCACGGCCTGGGTTCATTTCCCAGTCAGGGAACCACACCACCCATCTGTAGTCATCACACTGTGGTGGCTGCATGATGCTAAAAGCTATGTCACTGGTATTTCAAATACCAGCAGGGTCACCCATGGCGGACAGGTTTCAGTGGAGCTTCCAGACTAAGACAGACTAGGAAGAAGGACCTGGCCACCCACTTCCGAAAAAAATTGGCCATGAACAGCAGTGGAGCGCTGTCTGATATAGTGCCGGAAGATAAGAGGATGGTATAAAAAGACCGGGCAGAGTTCCACTCTGCTGTACACAGGGTCGCTCTATGACTCAGAACAACTCAACAGCATCAATGACAACAACAATGAGGGCAAGAGTAGGCAGGATAGACTGTCCGCCCAGGCAGAAAAGTCTTGGTGATCCCCCAAACACCTCTAGGTCTCCAGGAGTCTCTCTGGTGGTGGATGACTCCCCTAGAAGGGGGAGAGTGGCCTTAGCTTTCACAGTTAGCAGTTTAGGGGTCTAACTTAACAGAAAATGGGGCACCGGATAGGTGGGCAACTGCAGTGAGGCATGGGCAGATGAAGACAGGCCCCCCCGTTACAGAGCAGTGCTGCTTTTCCAAATGGGCACCGTGTCCATTTCACCAATGGTGACCTCTGCTTTCAAGACCAGTTAGCACATGATTTTACAGGACGTGTGTGCAGTCAGTTGCGTGTTGTCTCCCAGATGGGTGAGATCCTGAGAATTTTAGGGCTAACGAAGCATCTCTTGTCCGGTCTGAGCAATTTCCCCTCAGAGTTGGCTATCTCCATTATATTGGACTGCTCTGTTACTGAGCAGAATAGTGGGTGGGTTACACTATTTGCCCCCTAAATGTGGGCAATGGGACACTGGGAAAGACAGGAGGTGTCACCCTCAGCCCCAAATATAATTCCTGTTTTGACTCACAGGTGTTCATCAGCACAGAACCATGGATGACTATGAGTACGTAGTTCCTGGGTTCTTGAACACTTCCAATGACAGCAGCCAGGAGCATGAACGCTTCCTGCAGTTCAAGAAGTTCTTTCTGCCCTGCATGTACCTGGTGGTGTTCATCTGTGGCCTGATGGGGAACTCCCTGGTGCTGGTCATATACATCTTCTACCAGAAGCTGAAGAGCCTGACGGACGTGTTCCTGATGAACCTGCCCTTGGCTGACCTGGTGTTTGTCTGCACGCTCCCCTTCTGGGCCTATGCAAGCTTCCATGAGTGGGTCTTTGGCAATATCATGTGCAAAACCCTGCTGGGCATTTACACTTTGAACTTCTACACCTCCATGCTCATCCTCACCTGCATCACTGTGGACCGCTTCATTGCAGTGGGTCAGGCCACCAAGGCCTACAACCAGCAGGCCAAGCGGAGGACCTGGGGCAAGGTCATCTGCTTGTCCATCTGGGTGACCTCCCTGCTGGTTTCCCTGCCGCAGATAATCTATGGCAATGTCCTTTATTATGACAAGCTCATCTGTGGTTATCAGAACGAGGAGATTTCCACTGTGATTCTTGCCACCCAGATGACACTGGGGTTCTTTCTGCCGCTGCTTGCCATGATTGTCTGCTACTCAGTCATAATCAAGACCTTGCTTCATGCCCGAGGCTTCCAGAAGCACAAGTCTCTAAAGATTATCTTTCTGCTGGTAGCTGTGTTCCTGCTGACCCAGACGCCCTTCACCCTTGTGAAGCTCATCCTCAGCACAAGCTGGGAGTACCAGGCCATGATCAGCTTTCAGTATGCCATCATAGTGACTGAGGTCATTGCCTTCCTGCGGGCCTGCCTCAATCCTGTGCTCTATGCCTTTGTTGGCCTGAAGTTTCGAAAGAACTTCTGGAAACTTGTGAAAGACATTGGCTGCCTCCCTTACCTGGGGGTCTCAAGCCAATGGAAGTCTGAGAACACTTCTAAGAGTTGTTCTGCCTCCCACAACATGGAGGCCACCAGCATGTTCCAGCTGTAAGCCTTGCTGGAGCTCGGAGAAGCTGCTTGGGAAGTTACAGGAGCAAAGCTGTGTCCTGCTGAGTGATGAGAAAGGCTCTGTCTATAGCTTGTGCATTCTCACTGAGAAGTAACCAAATGCTGCCGCTGGTGTGGAAAAGTTCCTTCTCAGGCATGAATATATTCTGTTCGCTTGTTGAACAAACAGGCTAAAGCTCAAAGGGAGTCTAAAAACTGTAAGGGCTTCCCTTCCTCTATCCCTAAGAATGCTGACACCAACGAGGTGACGTGTGACTTTCAAGACCTCAGGTTCTCCTTCGCTAGGACTGGGACTCAACATTGAAGAGGGGAGCGTGCCCACAAAGCTGTTGACGGCAGGTGACACTCTGGGCTCCCAAGTTCAGAAGATTCTTCTGGCTACTGGGAAGCAGGGGAGATGAGAGCAGCCATGAACACAAGTGCTGGCCCATATGGCTCAGACTTCAATCGCTAGGCCCCTAACAGACATGACATCATGCTCTGCCTCACCTTGGGGTTTGACTTTTATAGAGATCGATGCTTACGTTCTCTTTAATTAATCCTGAAAGGACCAGCAGCAGGGAATATGAATGGGCCAAAATAAATTAGAGTCGGCTCAGAATTCCAGTGGTCCGCAGAATCAGAAAACTGTACAGAGCAGAGAATAAGACGATCGTGAATCTAAGCAGCGTTTCTGAAATGGATTCTTTGGTGGGTTTGCTCATTTTAAAACCGAATTATCCAATGCCTAAAACACACACACACACATATATATCATATGTAAATATAGATATAACACAAACACACCAAACAGCATATTATTTTCATGACTAAGAAATAAAACTTTTTTAAAGTCTCCAAACTAGTTTCATCCTTAGGCACGTTCTACTTTAATGTGGTATGCCTGGAATATTCCAAACGTGATTACCTGTGGGCTCAGAACACAGGAAATAATATAAAGTTTCAAGGCACTGCTCTCTCAAGGAGATGGAATATACCAATGATAACAACCCAGCTCCCTCACTGTGGCTTCCAACCTGTGAGGTGCATTTGTTTAACTCTGTAATGTGGTCACCGGCCGAGGCCGAGTTTTAAATGTCAGACACTTGTGCATGTTTATTAGATCCTAGCAATCTGTTCAATAGGCTTAAAGTTGCCTTTTTGGCTCATGCTTCACAAAGTCACTCACCAAGATATGGAGAACCAGCTGACAACAGCTGAAGAGAGTGCATGGGGATGCGGGCCGGAACTGGCTCAACAGTGTGGTTTTGAGGTTTGGATAGATCAGAGTCGAATACCAGCTCCGTCCCACACTAGTTAGTAAGACTAGTTGGTAATCTCTTAACCACTTTCATTTTGGTGAACCACAGACCATAACAGTACCCATCTCTCGGGGCTGGTGTGAGCAGGACTTGAGATAATGCAAACAAAACACTTAGCACAGTTTCCACTTGTGGGCAGAAAGGCTCCCAAAATGGGAGTAGTTATTATTTTTCACAAGAACTAGCAACACAAAATGGAAGCCACCTCTCATTCTCCGTGAGTTGGCGAGGTGTGGGAGAGTTTGCCTTGGGCTTTGCAGAGGTGCGTGGCATGTCACATGCACCCTGGTCCAGCTGAGCACAGGCCGGGCCTTGCAGGGCCCACATAATCCTCCCTAATGTTTCATAAACGTGCCTAGATGCATCCATGAGAGTTGCTTTACTGTAGTCAGGCCACATGGATCACTGAGTGCTTCCTCAAACAACAAAGGCTGCCCTTTGCATGGTGACAAGGCTGACTCTTGTATTCTTTAAATTGGCTTCAAAGGGAGACTTTCTGTCCTCTTCCTTTGTGCATTTATCTTAATGTTGAGCATTTCTGATGGAGGGGCCACCGGCCTGGCTTCCACAAGAGTGTCCCAGAACAAGAGGCAGAAGCCCTAACTGGGAAGGAAGAAGTGAGGAATTGGGGAGTTTGGGCCCTGTAGCATCACCACCTGTTCCCTGGAAGGAAACCAGTGTGGTGTGATGGGAAAGCAGGCCTCTGGGGTCACTCAGACACTGGCTCAGTGACAGCTCCATCTCGACGCGTCCTTGGGCAAGCTACTCAGCCTCCCCAAGCCTGTGTCACCATCTGCACCATTGGCTAAGGACAGCCCTTCCTCCAGTGCCCGTGAGGCATGGACAGTGCACTCCAAGGGCCAAGTGGGGGGCTGCCTGGCCACGGCGCAGAAGGGCAGCTGCTGCGGCCCCTGGCTTCTCTCTGACCAGGCGCCCGCCTGGCCGAGTCAAACAAGATCAGGCCAGTCAGGCCGTGCCCCATCCCAGGCCTATTTTATATGCCCTCTCTCCAGGCTCCCTGCACAAAGGTTTGCCCTGGCCCTTCCGCAGCTTTGGAAAAGCTGCCTGCCTGTCCCCAGGAAGAGCACAGCAGCTGAATCTTCCTTCACCTTCTCTGCCCCTCACTCACTCATTGGTCTGATACTCTCTGGGCCCCTACCTGCTACACTGGGTGTAGATATCATTTTTCCAGCCCCTCTCCTGGCTACACACCATTACTGGCAGCAGACATGGGCACAGCCCACACAGGTCACAGAGGGTTTTTGTGTCTAGCCTTCATTCCATCCATACAACAGCCCTGTGAAATACAAGTCCCCCACCTCGGACCTGCCCTCCTCCTCCCCTGGCTCTTCCCTCTGCTCACACATACCAGCGCATGGCGTAAAGGCCTGGAGTGCAGGGGGGATCAGGGAAGCGGGCAGGCTGGGGGTGGATACTGGTTGAGTCTAGCTTGCCTTGGATGTGGCCTTAGGGTCTGAAGGGAAAGAACATGCTCCTCCCCCACCATGTTCCCAACACTTGGGGGTGGGTGGTTAGAGGCCACGGATGGCTGCACTGTCTGGGGAGTGGTGGACACAGGGTGACCCGATCCCAGGGGCCACCTGGGAGCCAGAAGCCCAGGCGATCTCAGTGAGGAAACAGTACTGCAGGAGAGAACTGAAGATGCCCCTAGTGGAGGGGTGAAGGCAGAGCAAAGAGCACGGGGCCCAGGGGTGGTCAGGGCACTCGCTTGAACCTTCTCCTCCAAGGGGCTCTCAAGGCAGCACCCTCTTCCACATGCCCAGTCCTTCGTGGTTCATTGTAACTCCCGACACCGTTTTTGCAGGAAGCCTGGCACCACCATGCCCATTTTTCAGATGAGGAATAGCTTAGAGAGACCAGTACCTGCCAAAACTTACACAGCAGACCTAGGGCTGGGACCTCAGTGAACAGCATCTTTCTCTACCCCCGAATGTTGGCTAGGAGACGTTTCATGCGGCTGACGAGCCCAGGGTACCTGCCAGCTCTGTATTCATCTGAAGGCGGAGATGCTGGGTTAATCTAAGCACAAAGGTGGCTTTCTAACCTTAACCATTATTACATATCCTGTTCTCATTTTGTTTCTGAGATACCAGGCATCAAATTTCCTGGTTGGTGACAAACGCACCACAGCTACCCTAAGCTGACCACAAAGCACCAGTTCTAAAGCAATTACTGGCAAATATGCTCTGTGGGTCAGGGACAGTCTCTGTGGGTGAGTTTAAGTTTAGTAAGACCTAGTCATCTGGAGTGATTTTCCTTGGAGAAGACAACTGAGCTGCCAGGTGCAAGGTACTGGTGCACATAGTGTAGACATGCCCGGCTCAGCCCTGACATCACACCTCAGGTAAAACATACAAAAACAACGCACCTCCAAGGCAGGCTTCCCAGGTGCCCGGCACCGGACTCAGCACTTCATATACATCCTTCTCATCTAATCCTCCTAACAACCCTGGGGCTAGGTGCTGTCCCTGTCTCTTCTGCACAGGGGAGGGAACTGCATTCAGGGGGCTGCACTGCCAAAGCCATGCAACCTGGAGGGGGCAGACCAGGATCTGACCAGGTGTGTCTGATTCTGGAGCTCAAGCTCTTCATCACCACGTGGTCTGTTTGTCTGGTACTGAGAAGGGGAGGCCAGGCCTCAAGGAGGCCATGACTGAGTGGAAGCTGAGCAGCGGCCAAGGGACCCAAGGCCCAGCCCTGCTACTGGTTGACAAGAGTTTTCTTTCCTTCTCTGCCTGCCACCTTGGTCCTGAGAATAGCTGGACACCTGGTCAGTGGAGACGGCTGAGGGTGGGCCTGGATGACGTGGGGAGAGGGTAGGTACAGGCAGGTCAGAACGGTTCTGAAGAATATCTGTCTCACCCGAGGTGAGGGGCTGTGCTCCTGCTTCACGCCACCACTCCAGCTCTAAGCCATGCATGGGGGCTGCTGGGAGGTTGCTTGGGGAGTCCGCAGCATCCTGCCGGGCTCCCTGAGAGCCTGGATTTTGGGACCTCTTCCTGTTCCATCACTGCCAGGAGGGCCCAGGCAGACAATGTTGTTAGCCCTAAAAACACGCATGTGTGGGGAGGAGCGGACACGGGGCCAGACAAAGGTGGACATGTTTTTGATGTGCATATGGGGAAAGGGGCCCTGGAGAAGAGAGCTGAACTCTTCAAAATGAACCTCAAGCCTGTGGGTTGGAGGGAGGAGTTGTGGGCTCAAAGCCTAGTTCAGACACTTACAGCCACATGACCTTGAGCAAGTTATCAGGCCTCCTGAGGCTACAGCGCCTTTATCTGTAAAATGGGGATCATAATCCCTACTCCTTGAAGGCTTGGGCAGGGTCTAAGTGAGGTCACGTGTAAAGGTAGCTGGCACAGAGAAGGTGTCCACAGAGTTGCTTTCAACAACTCTCCTTGCGAGCATCTACTTTGTACTTACAGTGTTTAATCCCTCCTGGACCACTTCTTATTTTGGACTTGCTGATTTCTTTCTCGAAGTTTCCTGTCAGGGATCTTTACACAAATCCAGAGCTCTATACCTCCCACATTTTCTCAGATTCCTGGTGTTTCTGATTGGGTCTTAAACTTAGGAAGAAAAATAACATAAGAAAAAGCCACCTGAGATGCTGGGGTCTACCTCTAGCTAACACACAAAGAAGGTGTGTGACGAGGCAGGCCCTCAGCTGACTTGGAGGCTTGGCTCTTGACCCGAACAGATGAAGTGCAGGGACTGCAGGTTCCCGCCCCTTAGTCCCGGATCCGCCTTGGAGGCCATGGGCTGGCACTCTGGCAGTTTCCTTTCCCTGGAACACTTCCTGATTTCCCATGACTGAAAACATGTATATTTGTCAGTGGTCTGAATACCTTGTTTTTGTTCCTGCTGGGAAAGGGGAAGAGGAGGGGTGAGGGAAAGAGGGAGCTGCAGGGGCTCACCTTCTCGTGCAGGTTACAGCCCTGAGGCTCCAGTCCTGCTCAGCCTACCGCCCACCCACCTGGCTGGGCGTTGAGGCACGGGCAGTAAAGGGTTGTCAGGTGACGATGGCAGTGTGGCTTCATGCTAAGGGAATGGAACATGCCATGGGGACCACTGAGCCACAGGGGTCAGGGAGAAACACTGCAGGCTTATGCAGTCAGGGAAGGCTTCAGAGGTGGGGGTTCAGGATGAAAAAGAAAAGGCCCAAAGTCACAGAAGTGACAGTGAGCAGGGGATTTCTCGGGTTGGGTGATCAGGTGGGCCTTACCCATGAGGCTACAACATGGTAAGTTGAGTCACTCTCTAGTAAGAGAACAGAACAGGATGGAGAGATACACTTCAGCTGAAAATGTCCTGTGCTGAGGGTCTCAGGAGGATAGAGTACACCTCTTCCCGTAGGTAGAAATCCTGATGCTGATGACTGATCTGACAGATCAACGCTAGCCCTCCTCTGAATTCCGGGCAGGATGAGAGGAGATCTTAATGAATCAGCAAGAGCATCACAAACTCCCTAACTGAACAGAAAGTGGGTCAAGAAACATCTGGACCTGGGTGCCATGTCAATTCTTTCCTGAACTTATGAACAGCTAGAGCTCTGCTGTAGAAACTACATTTATGCCAGACACCAGGGGCTGGGGAACACCAAGCAAGGCTGCCCTGGAGGGCACAAAGTCTGGACATTCTAGGATGGTGGCACTGTGTGCAGTCATCTCACGTACGGTCATGGGCTGCATAATGATGGAGTCGTGCTGAGAAATGCCTCGTTAGGCGATGTCGTTGTCATGAGAACATCATAGCGTGCACTTACACAAACCCAGGTGGTGTGGCCTACTACACACCCAGGCTACACGGTACTAAGCTTATGGCACCACTGTCGTATATGTGGTCCATTGTTGACCGAAATGTCATCATGTGGTGCACGACTGTATTTAAAAATTGGCCTAATTGGCCCTTGCAAAACTCTCCTCACAAACCTTTTTGAAAAACAGCCACCCTGGGAAAATGAGAGCGCCAACGGAGAATAAGTACTAAAGGATGCCCCTGGGCCTGATGCTGTTGATTCGCAGCATCAGGAAGGTTCAGTGGGCCAGGTCACTGATTAAGGGACTGGCGATGGGGTGTGGCACAGGCTGGGGGAGGGGAAAGTCCCTTGGGTTCCACAGAGCGCAGGTGACAGACTTCCCTATAATTTTATTGCTTTTAGGACTTTAGGGCTCTAGGAGGGCTTATCTGGAGCTAAAGTGACTTTAGAGAGAGCACACCTACCCGAGACAACTGAAACTAAATCCAAGCTTCCTTTCTCATGGCATCCTTACAAGCCTGGCTAGTGGCTTAGTTTCTAAGGAGAAGCGTGTTGCTCGGGAGTGGCTAAGGGCAGCACAGCAGGGGCTGTTCCTATGGGCTGAACTGTGGCCCCTCAAATTCATGTGTTGATGTCCTGACCCCCAGGACCTCAGAATATGCCTGTATTTGGAGATAAGGCCTTTAAAGAAGTAATTTAGTTAAAATGAGGCCATCAGGGTGGGCCCTAATCCAATCTGACTGTCCTTATAAGAAGGGATCAGGACACAGAGAGACAGCAGGACTGCACATGCGTAGAGGGACAACAAGCCGACCATGTGAAGAGAGCAGTGTCTGCAAGCCAAAGAGTGAGGCCTCAGAGGAAACCCAATCTGCTGACGCTTTGACCTTGGACTTCCAGCCTCCAGAACTGTGAGGAAATAAATTTCCGTTGTTTAAGCCACCCAGTCTGTGGCATTCTGTTACAGCAGCCTGAGCTGAGTAACACAGTTGCCCAAGCCCAGAAAGGCCTTAATGGAGATGCTGACATGAGGGACCAGCGACTCTCCCCGGAACTCTCTGACAAGGCTCAACACCGACCACGCCCCAAGCCTGGAGCTCCTCAAGGGCCATCCTGTCTCAAGCACTATTCTGAGGCAACTTCCCTTAAGCAATGGCAGCCAATCCTGTTTCCAAACTTTCCTGGTCCTTTGATAAGAAAGCACAAGGGCCAGGCACTTAACATGCAATCAGGAAATGGAGGTGACAAGAGATTTCCGCATATTGAAGTATATGGGGTAATTATTTGAGTTCAAAACTGATTCAGCTTGAACTAAAGGCCTGACTTATGGCCTGTCAAACATACATTGTACATCTGCTTTAACCATTAAAGTAAAGAATGCACTCTTAGGATAAGAATGCACACTTGCCCTCCTAGGCCCTATTGGTAACACCTGGTTTAGCCCCCTTTCCCAGCATCAGAGTCATCTTGACCTGCTGATTTGCAACTAAATACCTCTTTGAAATTTTGATGAAAATGTATGCTGGGTGTGTTTAATGTATGTTCTTTGTCCTAAAAAGATCTAAGACTGAACTGAAACCCATGCCTCTCTGGAATGCCTTCTAAGGCCTTCCTGGGTTATGATCCTCACTCTGGCTCAAGTAAACTCATCTTATTTCTCTTGTTTATATAATGGTCATTGGTTATTTTGTGTTGACATTTCTTGGCGTAGTTGGCAGGATTTCAGAGAAACCCACTGGAGACCACCTGGAATCTACACTGAACCGGCGCTCAGTACCACAGGGGCCCTCTGAGCCCCCTTGGATCACTGCATTCTTCAGGTGACCCCAGTGAGTTCTGCTGAAATCCGGACCTCCTTATTTTACGTTGACGGTCCAAGAGTTGATATGAGCTGTTTAAGGTCTTAACACTAGAGGCTTTGAAAGGACTGGTACATTTCCTAGGTGGAAAGAAACCCAGGGGGGATTTCCTAGGCCAGGGGAGATTAGGGAAACTTGGAGTGAACTGGGTTGGTTGTCCTTTAATTTGGCTTTGAAAATTAGACTGAACTGTGTTTATAAAGTCTGAATAAACTGCCTGATAGAGAAATGAGAGACTGAACGTGTTCAGTTCTGAAGAAAAGGGACACTGCTCCTCCCAACTGAACGGCGTTCTCAGGTGACGGAGAAGCTTAGAGTGTTTGAGGGTTGAATCCCCACAACGTGCAGTGGTCCCATAGGGAACTCCACCATCATTCACATTAATTAATGACAGGCTTGTCTAGGGATGTGCACACAGGGATTGGTCATCCGTGCTCTGAGCCCCCACGGTGGTTGTAGACTGCTGGCAGGAGAAAGCGAGGCACGTAAGAGGTTATTTACGACCTTCCTTTAGGGAGTAACACCCACAAGCAGAACCCTTCTGACCCACAACACTGTCCTTAGAGTTGTTCAGACTTCATTACAAACAAAAACAATAACAGCAAAAAATAAAACTAAAAGAAAATGGGAAACCGTGTGTCTATAGCCGGCCAGCTCCCAGACGGACCACCCCTCACTGCAACTCCAGCTGGTTTCACGTATAATGCACATGGAGACAATGCTTGCAAGCATTTGAAAAAATGCGAAAGATTAAGGATGACTTCAGTCTTAAATGGCCAAAGTGGGGAACGTTTGATCTGTCGAAACTACTGTATTTGCGCACACAAGTTGAAAAAGCCGGCTATAAAACTAAAACAAAGGGGTGGGAAGCTTATTATGCTTGGCATTTAGAGGCTTCAAAGCATAGTAATGACAAAATAGCTCTTTACTGGAGACTAACCGCAAATTGGCAGAGACTGTGTCTGAATTAAAGAGAAGAGGTCAGAAACCATCCCGCCCCCCCCTTATCTCTTCCATCTCCTCTGCCGCTGCTTTCGGCACCTCAGAGCTCATGTCCTTCTTCTCCCTCAGCACCCTTACATCCTTTCCTTTCTCAACTTCCGGATCCAGACCTATCCACTCTACCTCCTCCTCCTCCTCCACCCCTAGGAAAAACACGGGGTAACTCCCAGGGAGCAGATACTGAGAGTCCTAAAATTCTAGTGGCTCCCTTTAAGGAGAAACCAGTTACTGGGAGAGGCAAGCCTGTTCTTGTGTATACTTTTTGGACTAGAACTGAACTTAAGAATTTAACGAAGGACTTCCCAGACCCTTCGCAAGATCCTTTAGGGTTTTCTCGAGAATTTGATTTGATTGTTAGAACATATGCACCAGGATAGTCAGATTTATATCAGGTGGTGCACTTGCTGGTGTCTGAGAGCAAAGCAAAGGAATGCATCAAAGAGGCAAACTGGAGAGATCCCCTGGAGGATTTCCATAAACATGAGCCTCGTGACCTTGAGGAGTGTAGCGGTATTGCTCAAAACTTACATAAAGCCATTCCCATAATTTTTCCCAGGAAAATAGATTGGGCTAAAGTCCACCAATGCAAGCATAAATCCGAAGAATCTATCTTTGATTATTTTGAAAGGCCTGAGAAAACTTTCAAACAGCACTCTGGGATGGCTCCTGAAAGTTTTCAGGATAACCAAAATGATTCAATTTTAAATTCAATTTTCTTAGAAGGATTAGATGAGGAATTAGCCAAGTTAGTTAAGAGACATGAACTGGATTGGGCTTTAATGCACACCAGTGCTCTTGTCACTGTTATGGATAAACTGTCTAAGACCCTGTAGACAAAAGAAAGGGCCACTAAGATTATGAGTGTACATACGACAGCTTAGTGGCCCAATAAAAGCCATCCTTCTAAAATCTAACCAGAGATGAAATGACTGTATCTGCTACTATTGCACAAAGTCTGGTCATTTCGAACAAGACTGCCATAAACTCAAGAGGGATTTAGGGCGTGACAACAGCAAACAGGAACAGGGATGCTCCCAGACTTACGAGCGCATTTCCCCTCCTCCTCACCAATACCTTAGGAGAAACTGAGATAACTATGGGAGGGGAAACTTCAAAGGCCCTTGTGGATACCGGGGCTACCTTATCTGTCCTCACCCCTACCCTCATTCATTGCCCTCTTCCTCAGAGTAAACAGACAGTTCAAATGGTAGGGATTTCGAATTTTCCAATGCAAGTTTTTAAACCAGAACTGATAATTTTTCAATTAGAAACCATCACAGGAAAACATGTGTTTCTCCTGGCTAAATGCACTCCAATTCATGTGATTGGATGAGATCTTCTAGAAACATACAATGCCCATATTGCCTTTTCACAAAAGGGGAAAATGTTTCTAGATTTAGAAAGTCAGGATGCTGACCAGAATGTAGTTACTGAAAGGTTGATGATTGTAAAATCAATGACTCAAGCAGAAGAGAAAACTGATGACCTGTTACTAGAAGTGCCTAAAGAATTATGGTCATCTGCCTCTTCTGATATTGGGAAAATTAAATCGACCACTCCTATTAAGGTGACTGTCAGCTCTAAGCCCGTACCTAATATTCGGCAATATCCACTGTGTTAAACCAGAGGCATTGAATGGGATAAGGCCTATCATTCAGGAGTTTTTTGAAAACGAGCTTAGAATTCCTTGTACTAGCCCCTGCAATACACCTATCTTGCCAGTGAAAAAGCCTAATGGAAAAGGCTGGAGAGCTGTTCAAGATGTGAGAGCCATAAATAACATTGTGATTCCCTGACACCCTGTGGTTCCGAATCCACACACTCTGCCTCAGCCGTTCCAACTAACAGCCGCTACTTTTCAGTCATTGATCTATGCAGTGCCTTCTTTAGCATTTCCACAGAAAGGAATAGTCAATATCTTTTTGCCTTCATGTGGGAAGAGCGCCAGTATACCAGGACAGTTATGCCACAGGGCTAGACTGAAAGCCCCACTTACTCTTCCCAGATACTCAAAGCTGATTTAGCTAATATAGAGTTCCCTAATGAGTCCACTTTAATTCAACACGTGGACGATTTGCTCTTATATTCAGAAACTAAGTTGGACTCTCAGAAGGACACAATTTATCTGTTGCAACAGTTAGCATCTAAAAGGCACAAAGTATCCAAGGACAAACTACAATTTTGCCTGCCTATTGGAAAATATCTAGGGCTCTTAATATCTAAAGATGGACTGTTGATTGACTCTGAAAGGATTAAAGGAATCTTGGCTTTTTCTCTCCCTAAAATGAAGAAACAGTTAAGGACTAACTGGATATTGCAGGAACTCGGTACCTACCTTTCCACTTATTGCCCAGCCTTTATATACATTACTAAAGTCTGACCAGCCTGATTTAATTGAACGGATGCCAGAAGGAGAAAAGGCAGTAACTACCTTACAGTCTATTTTGGCTGGAGCACCCGCCTTAGGGCATCCTAATTACAGCTTGTCATTTTTCCTCTTCATACATGAAGATAAAGGAACTGCCCTAGGTATCTTAACTCAAAAACACGGAGATCAACACTGATCTATCAGGTATTATAGTCAGCCACTGGACTCAGTGGCAAAAGGGCTCCCGTCTTATTCGAGGGCCATTTCAGCAGCAGCTCTCTTATGCAAGATCACTGAAGAAAGAGTGATGGGGTCTCCTTTAACTATCTATGTTCCTCACTCAGTCAAATCTCTCCCAAATTCTCCTGTGAAGTTCCCTTGCTCTCTGTTCCTCATATCACCTTAGCCCAATGTAATAATCTTAATTAACCCTGCGACTTTACTTCCAGCATCACAGGAGGAGGATGCCCACGACTGCATTTTATTAACTGATTACTTACTCCTAGGAAGGATTTGCAAGAAACTCCCATTGATAATGCTGATCTAATTTGGTTTACAGATGGGTCTTACTTAAGGAATGAACAAGGATGGCATCAGGCTGGATATGCAGTAACATCCTCAGTGGACATAAGTGAGAGTTCTTATTTACCAGAAATAAAATCAGCACAACAACCTGAGTTAATTGCTTTAACTTGAGCTTGTCAATTCGCCAGAGACCAGGTAGCAAATATCTACACTGACAGCCGTTATGCTTTTGGAGTAGCACATGACTTTGGAATACTGTGGAAACAACGAGGGTTTTTAACCTCTTGAGGTCAGCCTATAAAGAATGGGAAGCAGAGTGCAGAATTATTAAATTCTATACAACTACTGAGACAACCAGTGATTATTAAAATACCAGGGCATTCCAAATCTAATACTTTAGAAGCTAAAGGAAACTGGCTTGTTGACGCCACTGCTAACAAGCAGCCTTGAAGTCTCGCCCCACCCAGGCTCAAGAATACCTGCTGCTTCCTATTAAGCCTGCTAGCCCAGTCAAAGATTTCCTTCTACAGGCTCAGGAAATCGCCACAGAAGAAGAGAAGCAGATATGGCAGTCAAAAGGGGGAATTTTTGACACCCCCTCCACAGATGTGGTTCGGGCCCAATAGGAAACCCATAGTACCTATTGGAGCACAATTGCCACTGCTCCAGCATATGCATCAATTGACCCACTGGGCACCTGAAAAGATGATTTTATGAGGAAAACAATACTTCTGGAAACTTTCTCCCACGGGGGCCCATAAAGCCTAGACTCGTGTTATACACCCAAAGTACAATCCAGGAAAACCACTTCATGGGTCACAAGGCCACTTCCCCCTCCCTAAGGGACCTTTTGAGGTATGGCAACTGGACTTTGTCCAAATGCCACCATCTCAAGGGTATAAATACGTCTTGGTAATGAGCCGTATGTTCTCACAGTGGATTGAGGCTTTCCTTGCAGAAGAGCAATGGCTTTAACAGTAGGTAAATTGCTATTAGAAAGAATAATTCCTGTTTGGGGAATTCTTACCAAGTTACACAGTGACCGGGGAACTCATTTCACTGGAAAAATAACTAAATCTATTTGTAATATTTGGCCAATAATGTAGCATTTCCACTGTGCTTACCATCCCCAATCCTCAGGATTGGTGGAAAGAACTAACAGCACAATCAAAACTCAACTGGCAAAGCTTTCAGAAGCATTTAATCTCTCGTGACCAAACGCTCTTCTGCTAGTGCCCCTCAGTCTCAGCTCTACACCCTTTGGTAAACATCGGCTGTCTCCTTTCGAGATAATAACTGGACGGCCAATGCAATGAGACAAAGGAACGTATGAACCAACTTTACTTAAAGGAGACATTTTACATTATTGTCAAGGCCTCATCGAGGCACTCAAGAAAAATGTGAGGTTGGTAGCTGATTCTTTTCACAGTGAGTTCCCGGGAGATGAAGACCTTAAGGATCATGGATTACAACCTGGAGATTTTGTTTGTTGGAAAAGACACCAGATAAAGGACTCTTTGCAGCCCCGTTGGAAAAGACCATATCAGGTGCTTTTAACCAACCCATGTGCTGCAAAATTAAAAGGCGTAGACTCACGGATTCACATTTCTCATTTAAAAAAGGCCTCTCCACCTCAATGGGCTTCAACTCCAGTCTCTGATACCCGACTTCGACTGACCAACATGAGTATCTCCAACCAGGATGAGAAGAAGACGACATCTGTTGTAGACAGCTGTCTCAAGACGGCGGACTAGGCCTGTATTCCTAACCCTACATTCCCTCATTTAAACCCTTGTAATGTTTAAACTTTATGTAATTGCTAAATAATCAATTTCTAGATTGCCTTACCTTTTCCTATGGCAATAATTTACGCCCCTGACTTTACAAGATAGATTAGAACTTAATTGCAACACCAATTATTAATTAAAAAAAATGCCATTTAGGATTTTCCTAATACTATGCTTGTTTCTCCAACCCACATCTGAATGGGCCTCTGATGGCAATGTTTTTCTGCAATGGGCACATTCCTTTGCTACACACAAAAATCAGTCCAATTGTTGGACATGTGGCCAACTTCCACTTTCTAGCAGCTCAGGGTTGCCTTGGTGGGTCTCCCCCTTTCAAGGCATAGATTGGAAGCTCTAAAGCAATTTATTACGATGGAAAGATCTAGCTCCAATGTTTGCAGTTCGTCTAATATTATTAATTATGATCCTGAAACACGGCCAATAGCCCATATTATTAATGATACAGGGCATGGCTATTCTTTTTCTGTTACTCAAACCATCCCATTATCCTGACAAATTGCAGATGAACAAAAGAAACCAGACATTACAGTAAGAACTATGAAAGGTTTCACATAAATTTGAGATGGATATGTTTGGCTCACTCCTAGTCATGGATCTTTAAAGATACCAGCACCTTTATGTTGGGAGCAGAGAAATCATTCCAAACAAAATTTACCAAATTACACTTGAAAGACGGGCTGGATACCCACCGAGTCATGTCAGAATATGACTGTTCTTAAAGAAAGTGATTGGTTTGGAACAGACTGGTCTTAAAGACCAGGCATTTATTGGGTGGCTCCTAATGGAACTCAGTGGTTATGTGGAACAAACCTCTGGCCTTGGCTACTGCCTGGATGGTTAGGGCACTGCACTCTGGGCTTCCCCTGGATACAGGGAAGGATTCGCCCTGAGCTAACATCTGTTGCCAATCTCCCTCTTCTCAAGGCTAGATGGGCTCGTTCAGTGTCCTACTGGTATGACCACCTAGCAGCTATATTTGTTCCCTCTTTGGGGCTATAAGATGTCATATGACACATAGAGGCTCTGACTAAATTTACTCAATAAGCTCTTAACAATAGTCAAGCAGGGATAGCTCTATTAAATACTGAAATGACTTTAATGAGAAAGGTCGTCCTTCAAAACAGAATGGCCTTAGATATTGTTACAGCATCCCAAGATGGCACATATGCAATCATTCAAATTGAGTGCTGTGTTTTATATCTGATGAATCTTCCAATGTGTCATCTCTGTTAAAGCACATGAAAAAACAGGTAAATGCCTTGAATGATCCTATACCCAGTTTAGATTTGTTTGCTTGGCTCCCTTTCAGTACCAGTTCCCTTTTACAATCTGGATTGCAATTCATATTTCTGTTACTTCTTGGAATTCTTGTACTCATGATAATATTCAAACTAATGTTGTTTTCTTTACTCGTTTTTGTAAGACTGGCATGCAAACCAGAGTAATGTTTGCTTGGCCACTTGAGATGGTTGATCGATCTTACGGCCCTGGGCGAATCTCCTTTTCCTATTAAGGCTACATCTAAGAATTCATTTTTGAGCTAATCATTTCAAATATTGGATTACCTGTTCTATAACTGGTATAAACAGTGTAACTGTAGGAAGTCATGTAAAAGCACACATGCAATCTCTGTGTGATAATCTAAAAATAATCAACATTACATAACCTATGAAAGAGTTCCCTTGTTAATATATACCTCCATGCTCATCCACTATAGCTATCTCCCCCCAACGTGGACGACTGGGCAAATCAACAAAATAAAAGCCTAGCACCAAGGAATATGATGGACCGAGGGCAGGCAACAACCACTCTGGCATTGAGGGACATATTTTGATCAGCAATGCTTTCTCTTAAAAGATTATTGATCAAAAGGGGAAAATGACAAGAGATTTTCACATATTGAGGTATATAGGGTAACTATTCAAGTTCAAAACTGATTGGCTTGAACTAGAAAGCCTGACTTACGGCCTATCAAACATACATTGTACATGTGCATATCCACTAAAGTAAGGAATGCACTCTCTTAAGATAAAGAACGCATACTTCTCCTCCTACACCCTATTGGTAATGCCCTATTGGCAATGCCTGGATTAGCCCCTTTCCTGGCATCATGGTCATGTTGACCTGTTAATCTGCAGCTGAATACCTGTTTGAAAATGCATCCTGGATGTGTTTAATGTATCTTCTTTGTTCTAAAAAGACATAAGACTGTGCTGAAACCCATGCTTCTCTAGAACGCCTTCTAAGGCCTTCCCAGGTTCTAATCCTCACTCTGGCTCACAATAAACTCACCCCAATTTTGATTTACAGGTTGGTTATGGATTATTTGTGCCAACAGAAGTGATGTCTACTCACTGTTCGGCGACATTTCGGTCGAGAGAATCCGTTTCAGTGGGTGTTTCAGGCAAGGAGGAGCTGGACTCCTGTATCTGACACAACTCCTCATCTGTGATGATGTCAAACACGGCGTCATCTGGTGGCCTGCCGTCTGTGTTTGCACCTGGACCACAGAAGCAGATCAGGAGAGAAGAGAAACAGTTATGCACAGGATGGGGAGGGAGCCTCAGGGAAGTGAGAGAGTGTAGATATGCAGGACAAGCCACCAGGGCACACTTTAAGCACTCACTCAATTGACAGCCATTCTGTTCAGATGTGAGAGAAATGGCTGTTGGGACATTTGAGAAAAGCAAAGGAGGGGACTACAGATGAAACTGAATCCACAATTTAAGAGATTTCTCTTAAGCTCCTTAGGGGATTAGAAAGGTTTCAGCTTTTACATATTCTGAGGCCACTTATTTAGAAAGAAAAAAACCTATCAAAACCTTATCAGGAAAGAACCTAACAAAAAAGTAAACATACTCTGTGCTGCTAAATCCTTGCTCCATCAGACACAGACATTACTTATTCATGCTTCCTTAAAAGCAGGAATCTGCCTGGCCTGCATTTTCCCCCCAAGCCACTGGGGGGTGGGAAAGAACTTCCTTCTGCTCAAGGAGTTGCAGGAACCATTGTGCTTCTGACCAGGGGACTCTTTTCCAACTCTGCGGGCCACTCAGTAGGAAGGATGCTGCATGGATGCTCCTGTGGCAGTCACCCACACACAAGCCTCTCCTGTATATGTCATGGAAAATGTAATGGCAGGTCTGAGGTGAAAGAAAGAAAGAAGGAAAGACAGAAAGAAAGACAAGGAGACACGAAATGTCAGAAATCAAAGCAAGTGACCTCAGCACTCTGGCAGGATGGTGTCACTCTCTGTTGTCACTAGAACACCTGCCAGTGACTGGGGGCATGGGAAAGATTCCTGGGCTATTTAGCAAGAGGAATAGGTCATATGAGCTACAAGTTCCCAGCTAGCCCTGCCACATGGCTACTGAGACAGGCCATGCTTTAGAAGAACATTCTTCCTCTTGTCTGAAGGCTGTATAATGGAGGTTTTGAGGCACAGGCTGAAAAAGGGGACCAGGAATTGGTTTCCCTTCATAGACCCAGCCATACTCCTGAACCTGCCTTCTGAGGCTGGCAGAGGGAAGAGGGAAGGAAAAGGAGGGAAAGAAAAATGAGCAACAGGGATCCAAAATGACGTCCACTGAAAGAAATCAAAGAAGACGTAAATAAATGCAGAGCTATATCAGGTTCAAGGATTGGAAGACTCAATTTTGTTAAGATGTCAATTCTTCCCAAACTGATCTAGAGATTCAATGCAATCCCAATCAAAACTTCACTAGGATTTTTTGTAGAAATTGACAAACTGATCCTAAAATTTATATGGAAAAGTAGAAGACTTAGAATAGCCAACACTTTGATAAAGAACAAAATTAGAGGACCCATTCTACCTGATTTTAAAGGTCATTACAAAACTATGATAATCACAACAGCATGGTATTGGTGAAAGAAAGGGCACACAGATAAATGAAACAGAATGGAAAGTCCAGATATGGACCCACATATATAAGGGCAATTGATTTTTGACAAAGGTACAAAGGCAATTCTATGGGAAAAGAATAGACTTTTCAACCAATGGTGTTGGAACAGCTGGACAACCATAAGCAAAAATGAATCTCTATGTATAGCCTGCACCATATACAAAAATTAATTCAAAATGGATTACAGACCTAAATATGCAACCTAAAACTACAAAAATTCTAGGAGAAAATCGGAGAAGATTTTTGAGTCCTTGGGTTAAGCAAAGATAGATACGACACCAAAAGAAAAGAAAAAAATTGATCCCACAACGAAAAAAAATTGATAGACTGGACTTCATCAAAATGAAAAACTTCTGCTCTTTGAAAAACATTTCTGCTCTTTGAAAGAAAATGAAAAGACAGGCTATAGACTGGAAGAAAAAATACTTGTAAAACACATATCTGATAAATAACTTGTATCTGGAACACATAAAGGACTCAAAATTCAGTAACTAAAAAAAAAAAAAATTAAAAAATGGGCAAAATATTTGAGGAAGATTTACTAACACTGTGCATGGTACACTCCCCCATCCCTGAGCTGTTCTTTGTACTCAATGTAAATAATGGGGCCTGCCAACCTCTTCGATGATCCAGTTAAACAAAAGGAGATCTAACAGTATTTCTGAAGGTTGGCTGGCCTGGATCCAGGCAGAGGCCAAGGAGGAGTCCGTAGGGACGAGGTGTAGGAAGCAGTGATGCTTGAGCAAAGATGAGACTCACTTCTGCCCCTGCCTCTCAGCTCTGCCTCCCTGGTACTCTACATCCACAGTCCAGTCCCTGCGAGGGCAGCCTGAGCTGCTCTGCTAGGCTGCACTTGGAGCAGAAGCAGCAGAAACCAAATCCCGCTTCCTTTTACTGAGCTGAGTGAAAGGACATGAAGGGGAACACATCCTCTTGGCCTGAGGGAGAGTGTGAGCCACAGAGAGAGAGGGAAGGATGTGGTCGTTTCCAGACAACTCCTGGCCTGTGGTTACTCTGGGAGAGGGTTAGATATCGGGGTTGAGGCTCAGGAGACAGCATTTTCCAAGGTGTGGGAGACATTCCACTGGTAGTATGTGAGTTAAGAGGTACAAAGACCTCCTGTTAAATAACACTGAATCATAGCAGGAGAAACTTATTCCCTTTTCAATTCTCTTTCAATCCTAATTACATCAAAATGAAAGTCTCAAATTGGTGATACCACATTTTTAGCATCTCTTTAATGGCTAGATTTGGAAAGCTTTGAGTTAAGCTTATTACAGCTAACACAATGGGGTAGCGGTTGAGGGGGTGGCACCTAGAGAACACCAAGGGCAGCAGCAGGAGCCTGACCTTGGCTTCCGGTGGCCTGGGGCCCAGCATGGGCTGGTGACGGTGTGGGGCTGAGCTCTCCCTGGCTGGTGCCCGAGCTGGCGCTGTCAGGGGAGCCAGGGCCCTCGCTGAGCTTCCGGAAGCAGGCTCGGCAGCAGCGCTCCTTCTTGCCGCTGTGCTTCGTGAGGACATAGTTGTTGCAGCAGTAGTAACAGAAGATGCGGCCACAAATCCTGGGGACGAAACAGGCACGGCTAGGAGGATGACGTACTGCGGGCCCTGTGGGATCTGCTCAGGCTGGAACGGGCTCTGTGCTGGGCTCTGGACGCCACATGGCTCTCCTCAGACCTGACTTTGCCCCCACTTTAGTGTGGTTTAAGGCCCATTTGATAAGATGCCAATAATTGGACACGACGATGCAGGTGTGCATTCCACGCCTCAGGGGCTGAGGCTCTGAGAGACCACAGACTCCCCGGGCCTGTGCTGATGATTCTGCATCTCCCCCGGCCCCAGCCCGAGATTCATTTTTGCCTGCCCTTTGCTGGGCCCCAGGAGAGTCTTTGCTCTGTGTTCCTCCCTGAAGCCTTGGCCCCAGCCCTGCTGTTTCCCTCCGGTCCTGGAGGCTGTGGGAGGGCCGGGGGCTGCTGGTCTCTGGGTACTCCACATCCCTGTGGGTCTGCTGGACTCTGCCCACACCCCTGTATTAAACTCTTACCTTTCAGGGATCCCTGAGTGTCCTGCTAGGACCCTGCCTAAAACCCTCCTTGCCTGGGCCTCTTACAACCAAAAGGCAACATGCTCTTCCTAGGCAACCAGCCACCGTGCCAATGCCCACATGGATTCCTCGCTCAGAGACGACTGCCCTGGTTCTGGACCCTGCTGGGGTTCTGGCGCCGGCCTGCGAGCAGCCCTGACCTGCAGTGGTGCCGCCGCACCATCCAGCTGAACTCCCGCTTGCAGTCGAGGCAGTGGTTCGCCTCCGTGTCCCCGAGACACCTCTCCTCAGCACTGAGCTTCTGCTGGAATTCCAGGGCATCTGACTTCTGCCAGAGGGCGTCCTTGTCCCTGGGACAAAGTCACATTGGTAAAAGAGAAAAAAGAAGCTGTGAAAACAATAGAATTATCCCTGATTCATTTCAAAAGATTGATTCCAAATTTCCCAAGACACAGAAGGAGATTTGCTTTACCCCGGAAATACCGCCACTCTCACTGTGCTCTGTCACCCTGCCTCAGTCCCAGACTCAGCAGGACCCTCAAACATGCAGACCCTTAACTGACATCAAACTTGCGAAGGCGCACAGGAGGCCCACTATGTACATGGAAGGCTCTGGCAACTGCAAAGAGCTTGCCAGCATCGACAAGTGTCACACATTGCTCAGGCGTCTAAACGAGGAGCGTATGGCCACTGAGAGTTTAAGCTATAACGTGCTGCCATGATTACACGACAGTCTGTATGCTGTGAGCCCAAGGACCACAAATGTACTACCCACCCAAATCTTAAAGGCGCTCAGGGCCCTTTACGGTTTTATGGTTTGTTCAAGTAACAACTAATCATAATCACTGGAGAAGATTAAAGATTTCCCAGTCTGAAAATCTGATGGGATGTTAATCTCCCCCACTCCTCAGAGAGACAGTACAGCTACTCCAAGAAGCAAGACTAAAAGAGGTGGGAGCCTCTTCAGGAAGGTCCAGCAGTGTCCGAATATGCCTGATGCAGCAGGAAGATGTGTATAGAGACTTTCGTATTGCTGCTAATGGTCATTTCTAGGGCTTATGGCTTCTGACATGAGAAAATTTAGTTCTTTCCAGGATGAACCCCAGCCACTATCCTGAGGGTTATGTGGCCCCAGAAGCACCTCATCCACTGATGGCTAACACCAGAGACACTTAAGTTCTGAGAGAAACTGCCTCCATCACCAGCCAGGGACTCCAAATCAACCACAGACGATTCCCCTTAAATACAAAAGCCAGAACATGGAATTGATTGGCTTTTCAAGGATGTTTGAAATTGTCAGGAAGCAGGAAGATTCGTTCTCTGGACCAGCATTGTTTTCCCAGCTGGTCCAGCTTGTCCCGTCTGACCCCAGGAGGCCAGGCACCCACACCGTGGGAAGTGGGAATGCTGTCAGGATCTGGGCCTTCCCAGCACATACCTTGGGAGATGTCTGAGCTCAGAGGTCACAAATGCCCTGAGTTCCAAGTGTGCAAACTGATGACAAGTAGCCAGAGTTTTTAAACTTCCAAATTAGTTACAATTGAAAATCACCATTTTGCAACCCCAAATGAATCAGTAGATTTAGGCATTGCTTATCCATGACTGCCAACATTGCAAAGAAATGGCTAATCAGATCTTACATGGCTCTTGAAGGGAAGACCGAAAACTCTAAACCAATTCTATGAAGTGTTCTTGCCAAAATTTTGAACCTGAGTCTGAATAAGCCTCTAGTAGAGCAGTGGTCCTCAACTCTGGCTCACTGATGTCTGGACTCCACTTCCAGAAATTCCAGTTCAGTTGGTTTGCATGGAGTCTGGACATGGGTATCATTTTAATAGCTCCCTTAGTGATTCTAATGTGCAGCTAGGGTTCAGAACCACTGCTCTAGTTCTAAATATCAATTTATAGGAAATACAAAGGTTGGAAGAACATATTAAATGAAACCATGGTGAGGGAATCAGCAAAATCCAGGCCATGGCAAACTGCCAGGTGAATGACCTGGCTTCTTCAAAAGTAAATTGCAAAGAAAAAAGGAAAGTTAGGGAGGTGGTGGGGGAGCCCATAGACTAAAGGCGATCTAAGAAACATATCAGCGTGCAATGTATGGATCTAATTTAGGTCCTGATTAGGAAAAATTATAAGGGAATTGGAAAAATTTGAAACTGACTAGATCCTTAATGATATTAGGAATTACGGTTAATTTTTAAGTATGGTATTGATACCTTGGTTGTTTAAAAGGGAGAGTCCTTGTCTTGGAGGGGTATATACTGAAACATTTGAGGATGAAATGATCTGACATCTGGGATTTGCTTCAAAATAATCTGGGGAGGTGGGGGAAATGGGTGGGACTCTGGATGAAACAAGATCGGCCACAAGTTGAAGAATGTTGGTGCCGGGTGACAGGTACACAACGGTGTGTTATGCTATCCTATTTTCCTATGTTTGAAAATTTCCAGAAGAAAAAGTAAAAAAATTTTTTTGAATGACTTGCCAACATTTAAAACTCAGGACAATTTCACATAAAAATCCGGGTTTCCCCTTTCTTTAAGAAATAAGGTGGTCTGACAACTGTATCGGCAACAATCGGCAGGAGCGGAGTGTGCTCTGTCCTCCGGTTCCTGAGTCCCCTCCCGGCCCAGGTCTCACATTTCCGTTAGCTGCCTGCTCGCTGCAGGCCCTGGATTTTGGGACCCTGCTGCTAGGGGAAGAGGGATGGAGGAGAAGGAGAAATGCGCTCACAAAAGAGGGGCAAGTGACTGGGGAAACTCCCACAGATACTGAACATCATTTACTGCCACTCTGGGGCTAAGCACACAGAGATTTTGAAAATAATTACACAGCAATATGAAAACACAAACCTAGACGAGCACTAGTGGGAACACCGAAATCCACACTCGCAAGGCTGCCAAAGCCTGAGCAGACCCTGTATGCATGGGCCCTTAACAACAGAACGCATGCAGACAGGGGCCCATTTCCCTTGAGGGGTTCTTTCAGGAAGAGCTGCATTTCTTTCAAGAAAAATCGAGCTGTTTGTCACCTGTTTGTCCCAACACTCACCTGAGCAGTTCTATCAGCCGTTCCTCCAAGTACTTCTTGGTTCTAGTCAGGTCATCCAGGTCAGCAAGCATCTTCTGGTCATTCTTCTCTCGGTCTGTCACCTCCTGGCAGAGTCTGTTGTAATATTCTTGGATTTCTGTCGTGGCTTTTTCAAGTTCCTTCTGGGTTCTGGTGGAGGAGTGGTAAGTTTTCCTGATTATCTACTACTTCCAGCTTCCCTGTGCCTCTGGGCTAACCCAGGCCTCTAATCAGGGGTCCTGCTGCCCTCCCAGCCTTTCCCCGTTCCCAGTGCCCCTCGGCACTCCCCACTTACAGGTGGGGCACTCCCCTAGCCTTCAAGACTCCCCTCATACACCCAAATTCCACACACCACCACCTCCCCACACCAAATACAAGGGCATTCCAGGAGAGCAGGTTGACCTCAGGTCTCCAGGAACACCCCAAGGTGAGTCGAATCTGCACACTTGGTTCTTGGGCACGGACTGAAGCCATGAGAGGAGCCCAATGGGTAAGGCTAATGGGCTGGTGATGGAGGGTGGGGGTTCCAAGAAGGAAAAGGAGTCAGGACAGAAAGAACAGAGGCGTAGCTTCCTGCAGGTGACCACACAGAGGAGTCTGTCTCCCAGGTGTCTTTGGGACACTACACATGGGCTTGGCGCGGGGCACACAGCAGGCACTCAATCTGCATTGCCCAGTGCTCTGCCTGACAGCCCCGAGGCCTAAGGAGTCCTGCTCCGAGCACTGTGCAGTCTCTCAGTCCATGATGGAGGGCTGGCCAAGGCACGATCTTCCTAGCCTTACCCACTCCACTTTCAGCTCAGCTATCCCCCAGGGCAGTAGGTTTCCAAGGACACTCTATAAACCCCAAGGCCCAGCAAGATATTCATAAGAGCTCCGCTGAACAGAGGGCTTTGCGGAGACTAATTTGTATCTAAACCAGCCCTTCCATGTCCAGTATAAAGTTGTCAGGAGGTTGTTCACTAGACACTGTCTACCAAAATGTTCTCATGGGTAGACACACACACACACACACACACACTCTGAATAAAATAAAAGCCAATCCTGGGTAGATGGATTATGCAACTTTGAGCAGCTAAAACAAGTGCTCTGAGATCTTAGAAATAACCACTGTTACAGCATTTTTTAAATACAACCAACTTAGGAGGCTCTCTGTGTTTAAACTGTCATGTGAATGTACCTGGCTAAGGGCAGCCAGAGCCCTAGAGGATTCAAACTTTGGAAGGTCAAATGAGAAGAAATGTAACCCGGGTTGTTGAACATTCAGCATGTTCTGGATCTCCCACTGAGCCTGGGCCCAGGCTAGATGGTGGGTAGGACGGGGAGATAAGGGATGGGCAGAAAAGTTAAGCCCTCAGGATATGCTGGTGGGCCTGTCTTTGCTGAAGGCACACATGCAATTTGGTCCCGGGCCCTCCTTCTTCTAGGTCTGCTTTAATAGGGCCCCAGCAGGACAAGCTTGGCCTCATCACCAGATGGTGGGCTCATGCTCACTACCCAAGGTGGCCCACAAGCCTGAAGACGAGGAGGCCTGGGGAGGCCTTGGAGCTGGCCACAAGGAGGGCCATACTTAAAGGTTAAGAAAATCATGATGAAAGGGTGACAGCACAATGCACTCTCCAGACACAGCACCAGAGTCTGCAAGAGGACAAGCCAATCCTGGTCCCTGGCACACTCACTCACTCTCGGGGTGAGCTTGGGAGAACCCACACCTAACCCTGTAGTTTCTCACTTCACAGATGAAATAAGGAAAAGCTCAAGTCAAAACTCCACAGTGGGGAAAACATGCACACATACACTCAGCTGTACCCTAAAACAAAGCGAAAAACTGTCTGTCTATATACTTTTTAGGGCAGTTATTGAGAAAACAGATCGTGGAGCCAAACAGTGTGGGTTCTAATCCTACTACCAACACTTACATACTGTCTGATCCTGGGAAAGTGACAACTCTTCTGAGCCTCATTTTCCTCATCTATAAAATGAGGATAAATACTAACACCATCCTCGTAGGACTGCTGAGAGCATTAAATGGGCAAATAGATGCAAAGTATTTAAAACAGTGCCTGCCCCATTTTAGGCATTATTTAAATGTTTGCTGTTATTATTACATTATATCCCAACTTTTAATTTCATGTTAGTTTTTCCAAAACATGAAGTTACTGAACTTCCTGTCCAAGCTAAGAAAATGGAATTAAGAGTAAGGTTCTGCCACTTTCAACAGGGTTGTGACAGGCACTCTGCCAGGTTCTCTGTGGTCTGCTTCTGGTACAAGCGCTTGCTGAGTCTGTGGCTTTTCCTACAAAAGGACTTCTTGAACCTGATATGAGTGGCTGACTTTCTAAATGACTGTACCAAACACCCACTTCCCTGACGCCTCCACCACTGGCCGTGGGGGTGGACTGTGTAACTAACCTGTGCAAACTTTCACGCAGGGCAGCCCCCTCCTCATCCTTCTTCTGCATGGCGGCCTGGCACTCTGAAAGGTGACTGCTGGCACAGCTCAGCTTCTCTCCCATATCTGCCTGGACGGTCTGGCACACGACATCAGGTAGAAGACACTCAGCTTGCAAACACCCATGCAGGATGCCATAAAGTCACTGGGGTGCTCTCTAGCAGTCACCCCATCTGGCGGGGTCACTTCTAACTGGAGGGGCTTTTGCTCGTTTGTTTTTAAGTTCAAGAGGCCGAGAACCTTTGTCCTATATTTGTGGAGCGTGACAACCTCCCTTGTGTAATTATGTCCCTCAAGCATCACTTGCAACTGGTTGTGGGGGCTGCGGGGCGGCAGGTATCAGACTCTCTAGGGGGGTGAGCGGGTGGCAGGGAGCAGGGCGCGTTTAGAGAAGTCATTGCCCTGAAGGCTGTGGTGTCAGCACCACCCTGCTCCCGCTCCGTTCAGACTCACTGACGTAGAGCACGTCTGCAGGGACGGCTAAGGACGACTTCCTTCCCTTCCGTAAGACACAAGAGCTGTGTGAAGAACACATCTGGGAGTTCCAGCCAGGTGTCCAGAAAGCGGACAGGGGCCGTGACACAGACTCAGGGAGTCTACAAAGGTGACTGATGACGGCTTCCGCTCGGGAACTGGACATCCTGGAGGGAGCCCTCTTCAATGGTCCAGTGAAAACCAAACCAGATCCCTCTCCCTGCCAGGCCCACGCACTGGGCATGGGAATGACGAGGCAGAGGCCAGCACACTAGAGTGATCGGCCAGCTGCTCGTCAGGGCTCACGAAGCGCACTTGCCCAGGCCGCAGCCTACCTTCAGCTTCCCCACAGCCTCCTCGGCAGCCTGCAGCTGCTGGCCTCGTTCTTCAAGCTGACCCCTGAGGCTCCTACACTCTTCAGTGGCAGCCTGGAGAGGACGAGAAAGGGGTCGCAAAATTGGGGTCCTGGTTCTGAGACTCCCTCAGCCCGATTCACCCAAATAGGTAAAAACAAGCTACCTCTTTCTTTTTTTCCACAAATTCAGTAAGCTTTGGGCTTTATTGGTAAAACCCTTTCAAGCTTATGAAGAGACTTAGGTTGGTCCCCAAACTTAGAATTTAATTTCTGCAAGGGAAAATGTGACCTCTGAGCCACATGGAGCTGCACAGGGTGGGAGGCACATCTGTGGAAACGCAGCAGTTGTCTAAGACTGGCAGGTGGGGAGACGCTGAGTGTACAGACCTCCATGCAAACAGACAAGTGACTGGCACTGGAAACCAAAGGTCTGTGGCCACCCACCTGTGTGCTCGCTCTGAACCCTCTTTCTTTGTGCAGCCTCAAGGGCACATGGTCACCACTGCTCTCAAAAGCTTGTCTATTCCTGGGGCTTTGTGAAAACTGAGTCAGTTCCCTACAGCTGCCGCTGCTATCACGATAGCACCTGAAGGGACAGAGAACCCAGAGCAGGACTTGAGGCTGTCAGGAACAGCTAGTGTTCCACAGTAGGGTCTAGAGGCTAGGGCAGGAGTCTCCAACTCACATGCCCATGGGAGCTGGGCAGGTCCATAAACGGGTGTAAGGACAATACCAGAGGATGTGTGCCTCCTTCTAAGTGGGCAGCCACCACCCAGAGCCTGCTGACTCCTGCCATGTGCGAATGAGGGCACAGGATTTAGGACCTTCCAAGATTTCAAAAGAAGCCCCCAAACTGAATTTGTAAACATGCTGCTCTTTAAATGTTGGCTATTAATTAAAAAAAAAAATTCTCAGAGCCAGCCTTGATGGCCTAGTGGTTAAAGTTCAGTGTGATCTGCTTTGGCGGTCCAGGTTTGGTTCCCGGTGGCAGAACCATACCACTCATCTGTCAGTAGTCATGCGTGGCGGTGGCTCACATAGAAGAACTAGAAGGACTTACAACTAGAATACACAACTATGTACTGGGGCTTTGAGGAGGGAAAAAAAAGAAAAAACAAAGAGAAGAAGACTGGCAACAGATGTTAGCTCAGGGCGAATCTTTCCCTGCAAAAAAAAAAAAAAGAAATTCTCTGTGGGCGAAACTGGTCTGCAATGGCCTTGAGTTTAGACTGTTGGGCTAAGGCATCATTCCTCGACGTTGTGCCCTAATACATTTCTGCAGGAAGAAGGATGCTGTGAGCTACAACAGCAGGACGGGGCCATGTTTGCCTGGGCCCCCAGTACATTCTTGGGTCCTCATGTGCCACATGGCTGAAGGTGCATCCTATCTTCTTATGGACCCAACAGGCCCTGATGCAGGAGACACGTGCAGCCAGATGGTCAAGGCTAGGATTACCTTAAGTCTGCTCTGGTAGTCCATGATCTCGGTGCTCAGCTGGAACTTGAGGGTGTCGAGGTCCTGGTGTGCACTCTCCTGAAGGCTCTGGGCCCGCTGCTCGGCCTGGGATAGCTGGGCCTGCAGGCCAGGCAGTGAGCTGGCTGCCTCCTCAGCCACCTTCAGCTTCTCCTGCAAGCTCTCCTTCTCTTGCTGCAGCCCTGCCACTTGGTGTTCCAGGCCCTCTCGCTCCCTTGAGGCCGCCTCTTTGGCATCCTGGAGCTCCTGGATAGTGCAGGCCAGTGCCTCCTCCACCTGCTTTTTCTCTGCAGTCAGTGCGCAGACCTGGATGCCGAGCTCGGCTGTGTCTGTGTTAGCCCGGTGCAGCTGCTCCTGCAGCTCAGCATGTTCCAGCTGGGCTTCCTGGGAACTGCATTTCACCTGGGACAGCTCCTCCCGCAGGGCCTTGAGCTCGTCCTCCCTCTGTTGGGCCTCATCAGCCCTCTCCTCCTGCAGCGCCTCTTCGCGCTCTGAGCACTGCAGTAGCTCCTGGACGTGGGCCCGGTTGAGGGCTTCATTCTGCTCCTTCAGTTGCTGCACGAGGGCTTTGTGCTCCCTCAAAGCTGCCTCAGCCAAGCTCAGCTGGCTCTGTACCTTCTCCCGGTCATCCAGGGCTGCCTGGAGCTTGGCCCGGAAGTCCAGCACACTAGCTTGCAGTCGCTGAGCCTCCCCCTGATGGACTTCCAGTTGTACCTGAGATAGGGCCAGCTGGGCTGCTAGCTCATGGGGTGCATTGTCTTGAGGTGGGCCGAGTCCCTGTTGGCCTTTTTCTGCTGTAAGGGTGTTGATCAGCTGGGTCTGCTGGAGGCACTGGCTCTCAAGGGCCCTGAGCTCCCCTTCCCGGGCCTCTGCTAGCCGCCTGCACTGCTCCACCTCCTCCTGCAGTTGCTGGCACTTGGCCTCCTTGCTCTGCAGGGCAGCCTCCTTCTCTGCCACTTGGGCCCTCATGGTCTCCTTGGCCTTCCTCACAGCCAGGAGGCTTGCCTCCATCTGGTCACCTAAGTGCCGGATGCTGGCCTGCTCTGACTCCAGGGAGGCCAGTGAGCCCTGGATGGCTGCCTCCCGCTGCTGCAGAGCTTGGTAATCAGCCTGCAGAGCCTGCAGCTTGTCCTCTAGGAGCTGGTTGCGCCCAACCACATTCTGCAGCTCCTTCTCCAGCTCCCTGTTGGCCTGCTGGAGCTTCTCCTGCTGGCTGTCCCCTGGCATCTTGGTATCGTCCATCTGTCCCTCCTGCAGGCCCCTCTGCTCCTCCTCTGGCTTCTCAGAGGCCTGCTGCAGGGTAGAGTTGAGGGGGGCCAGAGCCTCACTCTTCCCACCCGCCACGGGCAGATCTGTGCCAAGCTGTCCAGCAAGCTGCTCCAGCGTCCCCACCTTCTGGCTGAGGTGGTCTTTGTCCTGGATGAGCTGTTTCTTCTGCTCCTCCAGGTCACTCACATGCTGGCTCATGTGTGCCAGCTGGGTCTCCAGGAGTTGCAGCTGCCGTGTCAGGGACCTGGCCTCCTGTACCAACAGCTCCTTCTCCTCCCGGCGCTGCTGCGCCTCCTGCCTCACCTCTGCCAGCTCTTCCTCCAGGGAGCTCAAGTGGGCCAGCGCCTCCTGTAGCTGTCGCCGGAGCTGGGCTGCCTCCTGACCCTTCCCAGAGAGCTCTTCCCGGAGTGGGGCCATCTCCTTTACCAGCCGCTCCAGGCTGGCCCGGGCCTCCTCCTTCAGCTGCAGCTCCTTGGCCAGCTGCTCCAGCTGGGCACTCTGCTGCCTATTGAGCTCCTGGACCTTGGTGCTTTCCCCTTCCAGGGCTCGAAGCTTCTCCCCCAACTCCTGGATCTCCAGGGCCGAGTCACTGGGGATGAGCTCTTGCTGTCCCTTTGTGTCCAGTGCAGTATCTGCCTTCTGCTCAGCTGTGCCCAGCTGGTCGGGGACATTAGCTAAATGCTGACTCTTCCTGCCCAATGAGTCCCGTGTGGCCTCGAGCTCCTGTGCCAGGGGCTGCAGCATGGACTCGAGCCGCCGCAGGGCTGAGTGGTAATCCTCTTCCTTCTCTGCTGCACCCAGCTCCAGGGCATGTAGGCACTTCTGCAGTTCCTCCACAGTGTTCTGTGTGGCCTGGGTGACCTCCCACTGCTTCTGGAGCTCCGCCATCATGCAAGTGAGGCGGACATTGTCCTCAGCTGCAGCACGACTTCTCTCCTTCTCCAGCTGTAGCTGCTCTCCCTGCAAATTGACAGCTGCCCTCAGCTCCTGGTTCTCTCTATCCAGCTGCTGCATTTGCTCCTGCAGCTGCTTCTCCCGCACCTCCAACTGGTCCAGCTCCAGCCGCATCTCGTCAAAGCCCTCCAGTGCCTCATTGTTTAAGGTGCTGTTCAGGTCAAAGGTGGAGGCCATCTCCTGATTCTGGGGAGGAAAAACAAAAAACAAGTGCCTTTGGGATGAAGCTACATGGCTACTCAGAAAAGCTTTAGAGTTTAATGAGCACAGAAGTAAAAAGACAGCAATTACATGACCTAAGGTTAGTCTATAGAGCTATTCTAAGGACTAGAACTGCTTTGCTCAAAGCATCTGCCAAAGGAGGTCAGCAGCACATCCTAAAGACATAACACCACACGTGTGAACTCCACTGAGACTTGGAACTCACATTTCCCATCCAGACTCCTGTAGCTTTAGTTATATAATGGGTGTTGGCTCTTAGATAAATTAAGTTATATTTAAACTACTGTTCACCCATTGTACCATACAGACAACTCCTACTGTGATTAAACCACAAAATAAGGTAAAAGGTTAGTCTGTTTTCTGCCTTAATGCTTCTTATATTATTTTTATTGTTTTGCTAATTAATTTTAGTGTTCTTTCCCACAAAACTATATACACCTATGACACAGTCACACTTCCAACAAAGTTAACAAAATGAACCCAACCCACTAACACTTACCGAGCACTTGCCTATGTCAAGCCCTTGAGCACTGTTCATGTGCTCCCTCATTCAATCCCACAACTGCCTCATGAGCTGGAATGATTTTTATGATCCCCACTTTATGGATGAGAGAGCTGAAGCTTGAGGGGGTAAGTGATCTTCTCAGGGTCTCAAAGCTGGTAGGTGACAGTCAGGATTTGACTCTGCTGCTGCTTCTTTTTTCTTTTGTTTTTTTGCTGAAGAAGATTCACTGAGCTAACATCTGTGCCATCTTCCTCTATTTTGTATGTAGGTTGCCACCACAGCATGACAGTGGTGTAGGTCCACATCCGGGAAGCAAATCTATGAACCCAGGCTGCTGAACCAGAGAGCATGAACTTAACTACTATGTTTGGGGCTGGCCCCTGGACTCTGCCGCTTTTAACCACAGTGCTAAACTGCTTCTTTTAAAATATTTTAAAAGCTTTTTTTAAAATTTAACTTTTAGGGGGTGGCCCATTGGCAAAGTGGTCAAGTTTGTGTGCTCTGCTTTGGCGGCCGGGGCTTTGCAGGTTGAGATCCCAGGCACAGACCTAGCACTGCTCGTCAAGCCACTCTGTGGTGGCATCCCACATGAAATAGAGGAAGATTGCCACAAATGTTAGTTCAGCATCAATCTTCCTCAAGCAAAAAGAGGAAGATCGGAAATAGACGTTAGCTCAGAGCCACAAAAAATTTAATTTTTAAAAGGCCTAAATTCTATTGGTTATAAAAACCTGGACTCTAGGCAATAGTGGATATAACTGAGGAATTGTATGGCTCTGGCTGGAACAAAAGGTGTCTGAGAACATGAGATGATGTTTTTGCGAGAGGCAGAAACACACCCTGGTTGACACCACAGCAAGGAAATCCCCAGCCTTTCCGGCATTACCTGCAGGTAGCTGCTCACCAAACTGCTCACGCTGGAGCTCCGGCTGGGGGGTTTCCACATGTAAGCAGAAGAGCCAGTGCCCAGTGTCCTCCTGTGGGGCCACAGAACAGACACACCTGCATCAGAGCAGGAAATACACACACACACAGGGAGGCCTTGGTTGTCACTAGGCAACCAGGTGGTGGCAAAGGGCAGTGCCCTGTCAGATAGAGCACGGAAGGCAAATCCAGCCCTTCCACCAGAGAGCACCTTTACGTTGGTCTGCAGCAGATGGACCCCACTGCTAAAGTTTAAACATGATGGCTTTCCCCTCACCGCCAAAAAAGAACTAAGTGAACAGAATATTTCCCAATTTTTGGTTTAAATGTCCTTGGTGCCTGCTATAGTCTGTCTGCTAGTGAGGAACAAGCAACAGTCGATCTGGTAAATGAAGGTCACGTTGTGCTTAGGGGCTCCCGGTGACCGGTTTACATTACAAATGAGCAACATGGCTGGAAGAGCTGCTTCTAGTTCCCGTAACCGCATTAGACAGCGAAGGCCAGGACATTTCCCTCACTGCAGAAAGCTCTACCTGACAGCACTAGCCGAGAAGCACAAAGACTTGTGTGATGACTCTCTTTCAGTAGGAACACTGCAAACTAAACATATTTTTATTTAACCAGAATCTTCTCCTTAATCTACAATTATTGCATTTTAAAACTTGCTGGTCTCCACCACCCAGCAATTCCACCACCCAGCAATTCCAAAACACGGCCCTGTGGGCTGTGGTTTGCCGGCTCCTACTCTACATCTATAGAACTCCACATGCAGATAAAAATCTCAAAAACAATGTGGAATGAAAAAAGCAAGTTGCAAAAGGATAGCTAGGTCATGATTCAACATATGCAAATTAAAAAATATACAAAGTACAATTATATATGTAAAATATTTATAATCACACCATCTAGTAAAACATAAAAATATTTGGGAATAACTACACCAACTACAGGGCTGTGATTACTTCTAGAAAGGGAGAGAAGGGGAGAGGATGGTAGTGGGGTGGGGCTTTATTTGGATCTGTAATATTTTGTTTCTTAAAAAAAAGCTATCAGACAATAACAAAAAACCCCCCCAAAAGAACCAGCTTGAAAGCCAAATATGGGACATAATTACAGTGACAGAAGTGAATTGAACCCATTGAATAAAATAAAAATCCATGAGTCAACATCTGCTTTAACTGAATAAATAAATAGCAAAGAAGGAAAAGATCTTTCTTACAATAGAATGCCAAGTACTAATGTAGAAGGAATAACAGAGACAAAAAATCACTCTGGTAATCACGACAATGATTGATTCAGTGAGAATTATCAATGGATGCTAAAACTAACAGGGAAGAGATGGAAAAGAAACAGGATAATAACCTAACCTCAAAGTATCTTCCCATAAGATACATATTGATTACACAGCGAGACATAGTAACTGTAGGAGAAACCTAGCAAACCCCACCTTAACCAAACGATCATGGTTAACCTAACTAGCAATGAAACAGATCAGCATCATGTGTTTCTGAATATAATGTGCCGAGAAGGACACAACATCCGGGGTATTCCTGCCAAAAATGCTTAACCTGAATCTAATAATGAGGAAACACTAGACAAACTCAAATCAAGGAACATTTCACAAAATAACTGGCCTGTACTTTAAAAAAAAGTCTACACTATGAAAGACAAAGACTGAGAAATGGTTCCAAATTAAAGAGGACTAGTGAGACACGACAATTAACTGCAACATGGGATCGTAGATTGGGTCACAGATTATAAAAGACATTATTGGGATAATTCTTGAAATTTGAATAAGGTCTGTAAATTAGATAGCAATATTGTATCAATGTTAATTTCCTGACTAATAATTATACTGAGGTTATATAAGAGGATGTCTGTGATTTGAGGAAATATACAATGAAGTACTTAGGAGTAAATGGGAATCAAGTCTGTAACCATCTGCCAAATGACTTAGGAAATAGACCAACATGTAAATGTAAAAAGAAAGAATGATAAAACAGTTGTAGTAAAATACTGAAAACTGGGAAATCAAGGTGAAAGACAGATGAGTACTCTGTACTAGTTTTGAAACTTTTCTGTAATACTGAAACGATTTCAAAATTAAAGTTTTAAAAAAGGACATAAGTAAATATGGCAAAACGTGAGCTATTAAATCCTACTAGTTGGCACATGGCTATCATTATATTCAGTACTTTTCTCTACATAGAAAATATTTCCTAATAAAAATCATGACAATTGAAATTAGAAAAATCTTATTAACAAAAAGCAAAACAAAATGAAGAACGCTGGACTTGATTTAACTCGAGTCTGGTGTTCTGGGCCTACTGCCCAGCAGCTGTGTGACTTTGGGCAAATCCCTCCACTCTCTGAGCCTGTCTCCTCAGCATTGCCCTCCTGGAGTGGCTGTGAGGATTCACTTGGATGGCGTGTGAGTGTCACATTGGTGTAAGAAATGAAAATACAGCGACCTTTCCAGCAACCCTCATGTGGACAAGCTGTAGCTTTCCTCTCTTATTGCCTGGAAGGCCTCCATGATCACTCTGTAAGAACACAAACGGCAAAAAGCCCACTTGCCCCACCCTCCACCCCTGACTCCCACGCCAAGCCCCTTAGCACATTTAAAAAAACTTCAGTTTTACAGAGGCATTGCCATGTAAAATTAGCAACTGTAAGAGAGGCAAAGCTTTATGTAATTTATTGAGCAAGCAAAATTGCTTTCAGTAGACTGGTGGCAATCTTCAAAACATCAAACACCTCTTATCCCTGATTTTTAAACCAAACACTTCTTTAAAATACCTGGCAAACGTCGGCCAGGCAGCATCCAAGTCGTAGCCCCTTGAGGCCAGGTCAAACTGAACGTCAGTCAGCTCATAGAGTTGACCCACGATGTCAGAGCTCAGCTTTGGCTTCAGAAAGGGGCTTCTTGCATAGTACCAGTCACTGCAGGGAAACATAAAAAGGTATCAATCATAAGAGTAATAATAAAGATAAGGAAAGTAAATTTAGTCAATCCTCCCCGTAAGGCTCTGCCTTATCAAATTCTAACTCAGATTACTACATTAATTAAATTCAGACACACGCACACATACACACACACACACACACTCCAATTTGATTTTCACTGTAGGAGCACATAACTCTCAAATACGCTTCAAGGAAAATACTGAAATGAATTATATATTTATTCATTTATATCACATCTTTTCCCAAAAAGGATATGATAAAACTTAAGTCTCAATTACTTGCCAAGAAGGGGAAGTTGCAGAGGAAAGAACACTTCCTTTTTGAAAGATCACTTCATCTTCTACTCTTTCTGGAGAATTCAGTACATGACATCGGACTCACTGCTAATTTCTGTCCAGGCACCAATTTAAAAGCTAAGGAACAAAATATCTGCACTTGGAAGTGGTGGTTGTTTCACTTCATGTGAAGCAATAAGAATTAAAAGAGACAACCCCGATGAGTTTAAAGCGCTACTTGGCTGAAGTCAGTGAACTGTAATATACTAGAAGTCAAGCTATTTATGATGATTTTCACCAAACATGTGGAACAAAATCACCTTCAGGTCAAATGTGCAAAGGTTCTCAACTTACATCAACACATGAAGCCTGTCACACGCATGAGAAATACATCTTTATGCAAATCAACCTTACAGGTGACAAAACAAAACATTTTTTCCCCAAAAGTTTTTTCTTAATTCAGAAGTGATTTCTTTGATTAACTGGAAACACTCTCTAGGGAGAGAGGAGGCAGAACTGGAAAAGGGGTGCTGGGCAACCCAAAGAGGTTTAGCTGATGGTACCTGACCTGCAGCTCCAAATCTGACACCCTCTCCCCCTTGGCACGCTCAATCCCGCCTCCTCTGGCACAAAGGCTGACCACAGGGAACCAGGGCACTGCAGTGGCTCCCAGTCTGGTCACCCACCACCATTTCCACAGAGCCCAGACACGCTCAGCAGGTGTCGACCTAGGGTCTCAGGTGAGGCCCTAGGCTCAGCAGTGTTAAAAACACCACAGGTGATTCTGCTGAGAGGCCAAGGCTGCAATCCACTGGTCCAGGATGGCCATGGGGTGTGTCCATTCATTAGTGCCAGCATCAAGAAGTTGCCATCCACCAGGGAAAACCATGTGACATTAGGAATTAAGAGACCTGGACCCAAGCTCCTGCTTTATGACTCGGCATCAGTGGGGCCTGGAAAAAAGCATTTATCCTTTCTGAGCCTCATTTTCCTCACCTGTAAACACTCAGTGCTACCCACCCCACACGCGTCAGGGACTGTGGTAGGCAGGGCAGAAGAGGATGACAGACGTAGAAGGGCTTTGCTTGTGCCAAAGTGTGACAGAAACAGGAACTGCTGCTGCAGCTGTCATTGTCACTGAGGGGCCTTCGTTCATGTGTGAATGGTAGGGGTAAATCCCCGAGTTGCCCTGTATTTACCTGGTCACTCTGGTGTTCATGAAGCACTGCTGTAAGGTGTCTGCCAACCTCTGGTGTACCAATGAGTAGCGAATAAACGCTCTCCCCTTTCCCAGAGATGTTCGGAGCTGGAAAAGGTAGATTACACAGAAAAGAAGAGCTGTTAGCCTAACTCCATATACAGACCTGCCCTCATGGGTGAGGATGGCTGGCAAAAAGCAGAAACGGACCAAAAACGTCACCCACTTCCACCTTATTCATTGGCTTCAATCATGTCCCTCAAAGGATGCAAAACATTTGAGACCATCACCCCGAGGGTGAGGCCTGACGTGGGTGGACTTCTTGCAGGCCTCCAGCGGAGGATAAGCAGAGACTCCAGCAAACATTCAAGGAAGATACTTTCCTGAGAGGCTTTCAAACACCTGTAGATCCTACAGCACTGTCAGTCTCCCTCCTCCGCTCCATCAGAATCTCTGCGTTTGCAGTCAGAGATGAAACTGTTTGATTTAATTTGGAATATTTACAATAAAATAGGGAGGTAAATGAAGGGCTTCTCACACCAGGGATGAGTCTGACCGGGAGATGCTCTCAGTATGGCTAATGTTGAGGTGCCGGAAGAAGAGGTGCAGAGGAGAGGCCTAAAGGGCTCAGCTGGAGCCCTTGCGGAAGGGAGTCGAGAGGAGGTCAAAGGGAAGAGGTGTGTGAGAGGGACTTCGGAGAAGTTGTGACGGGCGTATAATTGCCTCCTCTGTGTCCTCAGGAAACCATCACTATAAGCCATGTTATCTGTCACGGCCTTCCTGGTTGGACTTCTTTCCAGCTCTACAACTCACTGCATTGAGTCAGAAGGTGCCCAGGAGGTGAGAGCAGGGGTGTCTCTAGGTGGCCCAGCCACACTGGGGTAACAAAAATGGGCGTGGTTCTGTTTCAGGAAGCCTGAGGTGCATTGGGGGGGGGGGGTCTAGGTGCAGGCCTATCTTCAAAACCTCTCCCACAGTGCCAAAATATGGTTTCTAAAGATGTTTCCGGAAGCTTGTTGTGATGAAGGGGCGTAGGCTGGTCAGAGACTCTGCCACAAGGCTGCCAAAGCAGGCAGACAGCTGCCAAGATGAAGGGAATAAAGAGGACTGCCACAGAAGACACTTGAGACCAGCTTACAAATCAGGATTCATACTCCTGATGTCACTTCCCCAGAAGCTCAAGATAAGCAGGCAGGAATTCAAAACCTCTCGACCCACCACACACAGGTGTTCTGTCAGGCGCTGGCTCCGGCTCCGAGCGGGATAAGCAAAGACCCACTCCCTCCTCACCCCTTCAAAGGTCAGAAATGTTCAACTTGGTGGTTGGGGCGAAGGGGCAAGTGGGTTGACCAAAGGATGGTCCTCACACTCCATCCTATTAAGAAACCAATTATGGCACTGGGCTGAGACAGGCCATCCTCAAGCCTTGGCCTCAAGCACGGCCACGGTGACAACAGTGTAAACATCCTGGTACACAGCACCTTATAGCTAGAGCTACACATCTTCCTACTGCTGACTCAAGGAAATGAGGCCACAGTATGAAGGTGTTTTAAAAAATAAAAAGGCGTGAAACCTCCTGAACGACAGAGACTGTAAGACATTCCTCCACGTGAGTTTTGTGAGTTTAGGGTATAGTCAGAATGCCTGGAAATGAAGGTAGGCAGCAGCCTGACTTACTGGCTTTGTAAAAACCAGCACGGCACGTCTATAGATGCTAGATCATGATAGATACCCAGCAGAGAATCTTGATGACGTCGAGATACTTTTTCCACTGATGAGTGAGGTGAGAACAAAGCGTTCAGTGGCGGTAACTGGGAAACTCAGGCAGCCGAGGACAGCTGAGCAAGGCATCGTGAAGTGAAGCGTGTCAGTCATACAAACACACCCACATACAGGGCCCGTGGACTCTACTAAGAACCTCACATAACAGCCCTTGTCTGTAAGCTCCCAATACAGGGGCTTGTCCTTATTAGCAAAATGGCCATTCTAACAGCATTTAGAACATTAAAACTTGTTTTAATGGCAAACGTTTGAGGTTACATTTTTAATAAGGGCTATTAACTGAATTGATTATATGTATAAAGGGAGCTATTTACTTTTTAAAATATTTTTAAACACCCTCCAGGGAAGGGAACAACAGTTCCTTTGCACTGCAAATGAAAATGCTGCACAGCTTTTTGATTTTTCATTTTTTGAGATCACGGGTCTGCTTTCATTACCTAATTTCTTAACTTTTTTAGCATCTAATCAGAACTCACATGCACTACACTGAGAAGTGATACAACAGCAGCAAAGAACAGGAAGTCTGCAAGGTACACGAGAGCTGATTCTGCTCTAAACCAAGCCACTGTGCCAGCAGCCTGACGCCAAGCTGCACCCTGGTTCTGATCCTGTCCATCGCGGTGAAACACATGCAGTCCAGGGGAAGCCCATTCTGAACCTCCAGGCGTGGCTGATTAGAGCCTTCAACTGTGTTAGTCCAAATGGCTGCCCCTCACCCCACATGGCCTGAGGGGCCCAGCAATGCTTCCTATCCATTAACTTTCACCTTCTGGCTTGTCAGCCTGGATGTCACTTGATCATTAAAGTTAACCCAAGTATCCAGCAGCCCACTGGCCTAGTGACATTCTGAGCCATTCTACCCAATAATGCTCCAGAGAGCAGAGTCTTCAACAGAGATGAGACAATCAGACCCTGCGGGACGTGGAGCCCATGCCAGTCACCAACAGCGTTTGTGCAAGCAAGGAATGCTTCTTGCTTCTGGAAGTCAGTTTCCCTGGCCTCGGATTGTCTCAGGGTCTGTGCATTATGAGAAAAGGAGAGGAAACTAGCCAAGAAGTAAACTTAAGCATTTTGTAACCCTGGGGAATGAGGATTAAACTAAATTTAATTGCAGACGTCAGCAGTCCAAAGTCATAAAGTCAAAGGCTTTAGTTACTCTGAGCGGAAGACAGGAGAGTGACACTGAGAACTCCTTCCAGATTTATGCAGAGGAGGGTGACAAGGAGAACCCTCTCTGGATTTATGATGCACTAAAACAGTGCTCTACATCATGGACCTAAGGGTCCCCCCCCTCACAAGACCCGTCACACTACATGGACATTAAAGAAATTTGCAGAGCAAACTCTTCAGAGCCAGGATCTTTCCTCATTTTCTCAGATGTCAGAGAGCGCAGCTGGTGGAAAATGCTCGGCCCTCAATGTCATTCTCTATAAGAAGAAACCCATCCGGCTCTAGCTGGCACAGTCCGGAAAGAGATCCTCCCAGAGCACCTGACTCTATGGCCTCTGTGGGAGGCCAGCCAAGGAGCATGTCTGCTGGCTTTAAAGTGCCTTTAAACTTACTGACGAGATACTGAAAAGAAAGATAAAATGATGAAACCCTTTAGGCCTCCTATCCCAAATCTAGGGGTTTACTTGCTCCCTAATGTGCAAAATTCTTCACTCCTGTATGGACTAGGCTGATAAGAGAGAGGGAGGAGATTCATCAGGGTGGAGGAGAGGGAGAGGGGGAGGAAAGGAGGAAGGAGGGGGGAAAGGGGAGGGAGGGAGGGAGAGGGGAGGGGAGGGAGGGAGAGGGGAGGGGAGGGAGGGAGAGGGGAGGGGAGGGAGGGAGGGGGAGGGGAGGGGAGGGAGGGGGAGGGAGGGAGGGAGAGGGGAGGGGAGGGAGGGAGAGAGAAAAAGACAGACAGACAGATGGTGTGTGTGTGTTTGTTGTTATTCTGGTATTCTGCTCTTGAGGGGTTCAGAACTGTGTATGGGAAGTTGCTTAGCACACCAGCATTTTAAGAAATGTCTCTTGAAATCCCAATCACTCTCTTCATTTCAAATCCAAGTTTCTTGGGCAAACTGTAAGGAAAGCAGCCTAGCAAACTCTAAGATTTTTACCAAAGAAACTGACCTTTTAAAAAAGGCAGAGGCATCCTGTGCACTACACCTCCGAGGGGCACCGTGAGCAGACCACAGTGTGAACAGCCCACCCTGTGGGTGACGTGTGGGTGGTGGTCTAATGCACAGAGTCAGGACTGAGCCATCCCTCGGCTCGGTGAACGCTCACTCAGGTGGCTTCCCTGAGCCAACAGTGGGCACTGAGTATAGTCAATCTGGATTTCTTTACTTCTTTACCACCCCTAAACTGCCACTTCCTCACCTGGCTGTCCGTGGCAAGGGTCTCTGCAAGAGCTGCTTAAGACAGGCGGGAGGAAGATGTGAGGTCCTTGCTCTGCTTACCTCCGAAATAGACTTGACGAATCGGATCCCGTCATTGGCTCCTTTCACCTTGGCTAGGCAGGCACAGAAGTAATCCCAGTAGTCCTTCTTGTTGCCCAGGAGGGTGGCCTTCTCTTTCTGATCGAACTGTGGGGGGAGAGGGACAGAGAGAGGAGGTCCAAACCACTACTGCTCATCCCATCATTTAAATGCTAAATAATAATGATAGCTTCTTAGTTGCCTGGCACTGGGCAAGGCCCTTTGTTGACATTATTTTTATTCATTGGCAATTGAAGGTGTTTTAATCCTCAATTTACAGATGAGGAAATGGAGGCTAGTGGAGGTTAAGTAACTGGCTCAAGGTCACACAACTAGTGAGATTCAGGAGTAACAGCCCCCCAATAGATTATCCCTTGAAGAATACTCTGTGCATAGAGTTGGGTGGAAGACCACCAAAGTTGCTACTAACATGATAAAGAAATATAAGTGAAAAGCCTTCAGGGCAACAAGAAGAGGGTTAACTATGTCTCAGCTTAGGGAAATGAGTTAGTGACATTTTATCCCAGTTACTCAACTTTCAATACTGTTTTAATATACGCATAATACATTTAAAAAATGTCAGCTATAAGTCATTTCAAATCCAAAACCAAAATGGGCTAATTGAAAAAAAAAAAAGGTCCATAAATATTTTCACAATGTAAAACAGAGCACCAGTTGAAAAGGCATGTGAAAGGCGAGTCCCTCAACACGCTGGGGGCATCTCCTCCAGCAGGCTCTCATCCTACCTGCTTTACTGGGATCTGAGGTTGCAGACTTACAGTGTTCAAAATGATATAGGTATGTCTTTCTATAACATAATATTTTATGGCATTTTTTTCTGATTATAGAAGTGAGATATGCATATGTTGTTAGGAAATCAGGATAAAACAAAAACAAAATTATAATGCCTAATACTACCACCCTAAAATAACTTCTATTAACATTTTGGTCCTATTGTAGTAACTTCTATTAACGTTTTGCCTATTGTAGTTGCCTGTACTTTTCCACATCTGCAGTGTTCTCTAGATCTAGCTTTTTTCAAAAACATTTTTAATTTATTTTTGAGGAAGATTAGCCCTGAGCTAACATCTGCTGCCAATACTCCTCTTTTTTGCTGAGGAAGATAGGCCCTGAGCTAACATCTCTGCCCATCTTCCTCTACTTTATATGTGGGACACCTGCCACAGCATGGCTTGATAAACAGTGTGTAGTTCCGCGCCCAGGATTCGAACAAGTGAACCCCAGGCCACCGAAGCAGAGCACGCGAACTTAACCACTGCACCACAGGCTGGTCCCAGATCTGTGCTTCTTGAACCAAGCAGACATAAGCATTACACTGTGAGTGTGTTAAAAGAAAACTTCCTGAGTTGACCTCAGAGATCCTGATTCAGCAGGTCAGGTGGGAAGCAAGAATATGTTTCTCACCTGCTCCCAGATGATGTTGATACTGCTGGTCTATGGACCACACTTTGAGCAGAAAGCTCTAAAACGGGAGCCTCTGGATAATCATCAGAGGTCTACACGCTCCTGGAAAATGTGTGATCGGGTGTGTACACATATGCACGTCTGCTTGGGGAGAGATCCCACAGCTTTCACCAGACTGGCAAAGGGTATGTGACTGCCCCACAGTTAAGATCCCTGCTATACAGTGACCTTGTGACCTGCCCTAAGGTGACTAACTCTCCAAAGAATGTTCTCGATTGCCAAAACTATCCTAAGAGGCAACGTTCTGATTCCCCAGAGGATTGCACTTGGAGGCTTCGGCTCTCGCAGGGCACTGCTCCGACTTCAGTCTAACCAGGAGGGCTTCATGGCTCCACCGAGGTTTCTGAACCACATCCTGCATGCTGACAAGTCACCCAAGAGGGAAACGAGACAACAGAGCAGAAATCAACACAGTACAGGAGTCACTTACTTGAAGGAGATACTCAAGTTTATAAGAAAACTTATGCAAGCTGGTGCTGTCATCTGTGATGGGTTCCCCTGCTTCCTTAAATTCTTGGCTTAGTTCTGTCACAGCATCTTTAAGACAACAAATAAGAACATGTAACCAGATGGAGACTGACATCAGGGAGAGAAGCAGAATAACCCCGAAAAGTATGAGGAGTAAGTGGTCAATGATGGCAAAGCCTCGGACATGTGAAGCGGTATGTGACATCCACGGGATGTAATTCCAGGTCAGAAGGCGTTAAGATGTCTTGAGAGCCCAAGGTACTTTACAATATCTCGCTAACTGAGCACAGTTCTTGGTCATCCCTGTAGGCCCCTGACATAGGCCTCATAATTTTCATGCAGTGTTTTGCCAACAAATGTTTGCTGTGTAGATGAATCATTCAGAACTCCCCTAATACTGACTTCCAGAAAGGTTTACTCTTTATTCTGGCAATGTTTCTTGTTGTTGTTTATTATAACCCTACCGTTCAGTATAGGTAAGGCCAGGCTGCAGGAAGACCCAGAATGTGCAAATAATAGTGATGATAATCCCAAGAATGACAACACAATATCTGCTTCTAACTGAGGGCCTAGGAGGGTCCAGGGCTTTGCCTGCCACCCTCATTTAATACGGCCCTGCAAGGCAAGCATTGCCTTATTTCAACAAATTGAAGATGTAATTGATTTTAAGATGATCCCAATTTCAGAGCTGTTCAAATGTGGAAAAAAATAAGTACCCCTTAGAACTGACGAAGGCTGGTATTACCATCCCCATTTTACAGACGAGGAACTCAGGAAAAGGTCAGAGTACTTGGCCAAAGATCATGGGGGGCAAACAGCAGAGCTGGAATGAGAACCTGTTTCCTCAAGGGCTTTCCGACTCCAGAGCCCACCTCTTAACTTCTAAGATAATGCATTTCCTGTGCAGAAAAGGAGAAAAACCACCTCTGACTCCCTCACAGCCCCTGCTGTGGGACAGAGGGACTGTCAGAAGCTGGGTAAAATGTCCCCAGCTGAGACGGTGGGGATGTGCTGGACAAAACTATCTCCTTCTCTGACGATTCTTAAAACGGAAGAGCCACCGGCCCTGCTGTCAAGTACCACAGTTAGAAAGCGGACCCGCCAAGGACTGAGGCTGAGCCCGGGCGGGCTAACATTTAATCAACACCGACCCCAGGCAAAGGTCAGCCAACGGCGAAGACAGATTCTTGGGACTGCTTCTTACAAGTGAGTGTTGTTGAGCTGCACCCTACTAGTGTCTACTGTGGCTGCACCGAGGGCCAGGGACCAGGACACATAGCCTCCCTCCTCCACCCCAGGCTGGGTAAACACTCACAACCTGGTCTGGAAACTCCTGAAAGTCTGAAAGGAGGAGCCTTTGGACATGAAATATGAAATTTTCAGCTCTGATCTCTGATACTCAAAATGTATTAGTTATGAAAAATCTTAGCCTCACATGAATTATATATTTGCTTCTGCCATCAATCATGAGAAGTGGGTGTCATCATCAAACCTACGTCACACACAAAGAGAGCAACTGCACCTTGGAAGGGTGGAGGGACTTGGCCAACATCTTCTGGTTAAAAGGCAGAGCCAGGAGCTTAGGCAAAGCCTGCCTGACTCCAAAGCCCTCATACCTACTGTCACCAGGAGGATAAGGGGCTGCCCTGCAGAGGGGTGAAGGCTGCGCACCGCACAGGACGCCTCAGTTAAGGTGTTATGGTGGATGCTGTAGATCTGTCACAGGCTTACTGAGACAGGAGCCAACAGATGAAAAGAAAGGGTCTTGAGAAAGTGGCGCCTGTTAAGAGTTCCCATCAAAGTGCTCTGTGGGCTGGGTATAGGACACTGATTCGGCCTTGGGATGTCGGGGATGACCAGATGCAGCCAGTACATGGGGTGGAAAAAGGCAACTGAACAATTGCTAATGCCAGTCCCCTCCCTGGATCAGGAGCTCTACCTGAGGGTCCTCACTTCCTCTCTCTTCCCTCCCAGTAAGGACATCTGGGTCTCCGAGTTGTCCTTGAGAACCATAGACTAGACATTAGAGAAGACTGCCTACTTTGTGTAGAAACCTGATGGCCAGTGGCAAACTCAGATCTGTAGGGACTGTCATTTTACTTTCTCTGCCTCTGTGTGTGTGTATAGATTTAAAAAAAAAACCCATCTAACATTTTAGCTGGAAGCAGGCTGGTGTGGTTAAGAGCACAGACTCTGGCACCAGGTGTATGTACAAACCCAGGCTTTGCCTTACTGGCTGGGTGACCTTAGGCAAGTCACTTCACTTTTCTGAGCCTGTTTCCGCATCCGCAAAATGGGAATAATAATGGTTCCTACCTCAAAGGACCAAATGTGATGACACAATGAGTTATCATCCATAAGTCATGTAGGACAGTGCCTGGCACATGTGAGATGCCAAGTAATTGTTAGCCATTAGAGGCCCAAAGTACTATATAAACAGGAGATAAGCCTGAGAATGATTTTTATCTCACTGACTTTTGTCCTTCAGAATAAGGATGGTACTTTGGCTGCCACCAGCTTGATGGCCCTGGGCAGGAGAGACTGCAGTTGGTCACCACTCTGTGTGAGCTGTCAGGAACCTGGGCCTTCAGCCTTTCAGGAGAAGGTCACTGTGGTCTCTGCGACGTGGAGGAAGAGGTCAGCTTCAGACTGTGTTGCAGCAAATGTGCTAGAGCCCCAAAGAGGTTCACAAGACTGGCCCTGGACATCTTCGGGGGATGGAAAACTTGCCAAAATTCTGACCCCGGGACACCACCAGAAAGGCTGAACTCGGGCCCTGGACTCTGCAGCCAGGAGTGAGAGAGCAGTCTGTTCTCCTGAGTCTTCTCCTCTTCACACGCACCCTCCCCGCCTTGCCCTTCTCAGAGAGACGAGGCTCACAAGTCTTCTCTCTCAGTGGGCAACACTGAGCTCAGGAAGTCTGGACGACAGTAGGCCCAGAACTGGAGCGTGTTACAGGCAAAAGGCCATCCGCCCACCAGGCCCAGGTGGGACAGCAAAACAAGACAGACGGGAATCCCGTCTTCCTGCTCAGAGGGAGGGAGAACACTCCTCCCCAATTAAGCCAACTTCATCAGACCCCAGAGGCTCATGATTCAGCCAAAGACTTAATGGCTTAGCTTGAAAACACATATACACACAGCCGGATACCAGACCCAGACCCAGAAAGAGCTATTTGATTTCGTTTACAAAGAGGCTTTCCAGTTCCCTGAGGGGAGGCCCAGGCAAGCTCTCCCAGCTTTGCACAGAGTGGACATCTGAGCCCCAAATATTTCAGGATGATGTGTCCTGAGGGCTCTAATTACCCGCTGTGAACACAGATGAAAGGGCTGGATTTCAACTGGCCACAGCAAAAGCACAGCCACTGCTCCCTCTAAACCAAACTCAGCGCGCCCGCAGCCCAACAGTACCCTGCAGATCCCGGATGATCCTCTGGAGCTGGCTCTCCGCGCTGCTGGAAGCCATGGCGGCGGGCCTGGCTGTGCGCCTCCTGCCTGGGTCGGGTCAGCAGAGGTCAGACTCCATGGCGGCGCCTGCAGGGGGAAGGAGGAAGCAGTCACACACACGATGTAAGGACAGGAGTAGGGGAACGCTGCTCTGGGCACATAGTCACTCCATCTAGGCGTCTTCCCTCAAAGGGAAGGGCTTGACCTTTCTGTGTGGGCCTTGCTCTGTGGGCACTCTCTGCTTCTGACATACTTACACTCAGGCACAATGACCTGGTTTGGGGCTTAAAAACAAATAAGATCAACCAAACAGTTTGGCCTCTTCTTTCTGAGCTCCCCTCCTATTCTGCCCTCTTAGACAGGACTCCCTCACTTTCCATCTTTAAAAAGGCCTTCCAGGGGCTCCCCTCACCTCACCCCCATACCAAAGGCCAGAACTAGTCCAACCCCAATTAGATGGCCTGCCCAGCCTAAGGTGCCAGCTACCACCAGATCCCTGTCACCCCCAGGCCAGGCCCCAGGTCCTCCCCAGGCTTGCTTTCTCTGAGGAATGGCCAGAAACCTCTGGCCAGGCAGCCATGGGGGGGGCGACAGGCTGAGGACACATACCCTGAGGGCTCCTGGACCAAGGAAAGCCCAGCTTGCCTCGCAGGGGAAGCGGCTCCCTCATGGGGAGGTCTGCAGGCTCCAGCAGCCCAGAGTCGGGCTCAGCCCGGGTACGCAGATACTGCCTGGCTTGCCGTCAGTGGCCAGTCAAGGGACACGTCTCTATTTTAAGCTTGGTTACAGTCTTCTTGTGGCTGGTGAGTCCCGAGTTACCAGCCCCATTTGGGTGCTTGTTGAAATGATTTAAGGGCACAGTACTGGCGGAAGATCAACAAAGATGAGGAGATCTGAGTAGCATTGGAAAAAAGTCTGGACACGCACTTGGACACTCCTGCGTCCTTCTTTCAAAACCTCTAATTCTTCCCTTAAAAGTCTAACACAAAGTGGTAATGCTTGCTGGCAAAGGCAGATAGCAAGACTAGAGGTGGCCATAGTAGCAGCCAGCACTAAATGAGGGCCTACTGTGTGCTGGGCCCTGTTAGGTGCTTTACACATGTGATCATTTTAATTCTCACCATCACCCTAGTGGGGCAGATAACATACAAAGGAGAAACTGGCGACCAGAGAAGTCGTGTAACTTGTCTAAGGTCAGTAAGGAGAAGAACTGGGGTTTGAACCCTGGTCAGTCTGATTTCAAATCCTGTGGATTTACAGTTGGGCCACCATCACTACAGCAGACAACCAACCACCTCCCCTGGCTTCTAGGAAGCCCCCCGGACTCCAGTGTCTCCCAAATAACACGCTGCCACCCTGAGTGTTTCTAACACACGCTGGCCCTCACTCCCCCACCGCCATCTTCCCCTTACTGGTCCAGGAGTCAAGACAAGACCTAGGATAGAAATGGTCCCCAACCTCAAGCTCCTCCACGTATTTACATGTGCATTCCAGAGGAGGAGGGCCTGTCACACGGTGGACATGCCCAGGCCTACTTTTAACTTAACAAGTCAGTGCAGCTTGACTCAGTGAAAACAAGGCCGAAAGACGGCTTCTCCAGCCTAGGAGGAACAACACAGGCACACACCTATATCACACTCCCAGCAATTCAAGACAGGGAGCCCCAGAGAGCAGAGTCAGGGGATCCAGAGAGAACCATCCAAAGCTGCCCGACAAGTCCTGGCACCGCACCCATCATGCACACCAAACTGAGGGTGGGCCTGATTTACAAGAGGCCAGCCTGGCATCCCTGGACATCTCTCCAGGTCACCTGCTGAACACAGAGCCTGAGCAGGGACCAGCAAGGGCCCTAGAGAGAGCAGAGCCCAGGCTCAGCCAGACTTCTGCAGAGGCTCTGCTGCCCGTGCAGACACTTCACCCCTCCCTGCGAGGTGAAGACCAAGGATCATCACTGTCAATGCACAGCTGCCCCGGCACCACACCATACTCCGTCAAGGGCCTCCTAAGTGCAAGCTGGGGATACAGAGACACACAAGACAGAGTCCAGCCCTGGAGGAGCTCGGCTGTGCGCCAAGGAGACAGACAGATATCCAGCGATCCGGATACGGCAGAAGAGGTGATGCAGAGATATGGATAAAAAGTTACGAGTCGGCGGGGAAAAGGAATGAACCAAAGATACACCAACAAATGCTTTATGTGGAGTGAAAGCAGCCAGATGGAAAAGGCTACAGGCTACATACTTTACGATTCCATGTGCGTGATACTCTTTCAAAGGCAAAACGCTGGGGTGAAATCAGAACAGTGGTTTGCAGGGGCTGGGGGCGAGGGAGGGTTTGACTACAAGCGAGTATGCAGAAATTCCGGGGGGCAATTCTGTTCTGTGTCTTAATTATGGTGGTGGTTACATGCCTGTATAGATCTGAAAAACACACGTGCTAAAACTCACATACGGTACATTATACCTTACCGAAAAGAGCAGCATTGTGACGAATTTAGAAAGATGCACTGGGACCTGCGGAAAGGAAAACTAATTCTGCTTGGGGAAGGGAGAGTGTGGGAGACACTCTATGATGGCAACTGAGTTGGGCGAGGCCTGAAAAATGAAGAGGAAGTCATTCCAAGGAGGAAAGGTTGCCGGGGTGGAGGGTCTGGCAAACACAAAGGCTGTTTGTCTATCCACATCCCTCTTATGTGACTACGGTCAACAGAGAGCCTTGTAGCTTCTGGGAGAAATAATCTAGGAGGAAGATGACTGATACCCTATGAGTCCTCAAACGAAGCCCACTGGGTCCGTGTGTATACTTCAAACTGGGGTGAGAAGTGCAGGTGGAGAGGGCGGGGCCTGGGAAAGAAGCGGTGACAACAACAGATTCCGAGTTAACTCGTCCAGGCTCTGGCCACGACAACGCATGGACTACACCTCCAGCTGGATTTCCTAGAATCCACCCTCTCTGGAGCCTGGCAGGAGGGAAACAATGTCTGCATACCAAATGGCATCTTGGCAGATGAGCCTGGGCAGACTGAAATGCGCTCCTTCAAGTGTCCCTGTGTCAGCCCAAGCCCAGGAGGCCTTCTCTGCCTGACCCTGGGAGAGCGCTCCGCTGATGTCAAGTTTCCAGGTCACGCACGGGGTGAGCCATGCCCCGCTGCTGGTTACACAAGCTGATTTTCCAAAGAGCCTGTGTCATCATGAAGGTAATGAGCCCTAAGAAAGTAGCTGCTGGGCCTGCAGGTCACAGTGGCTCCCCCACCATGGCTGCGGGACGCCACCTCACAGGGTTTCAGGGAGTAAGTCAGAGCTTCCTTGGAAGAGCGTGGTCACCATAGGGATGCTGTTTTCATGGACTTGGAAAGGACTCAGCATTTTGCCCTCCCTCTTCCTCAGCCTGAGGTCATTATTAACCAACGAAAAACACAGAATGGAGCGCTCTCTCTCTCCACACCAATGGTCAACTTCCTTGTGTCTCCAGATAACCTTGCCCTTTGGTTGAAGGATGAGCTATTTTTTACTCACAACACTCCTGACACCAAATGTTTGGCCTTTTTTCCACACCAATAACCAGTTCTGACACCAACTGGTTGCCTTACAATTCAATTCAGTTTATTTTTTAAATTTTTATTTATTTATTTATTTTGCTAGGAAAGATTCGCCCTGAGCTAATATCTGTTGCCAATCTCCCTCTCTGTTTTTTTTTTCCCTTTTCCCTGCCCAAAGTCCCAGTACATGGTTGTATATTCTAGTTATGAGTCCTTTGAGTTTTTCTATGTGAGCCACCACCACAGCATGGCTACTGACAGATGAGTGGTGTGGTTCCAGGCCTGGAAGCAAACTGGGGCCACTGAAGCGGAGCGCACCACACTTTAACCACTAGGCCATCAGGGCTGGCTCTCAATTCAGTTTTGACACTAAGTATCTGGAGTCAGGGCAGACCCCACAGCTCAGTCCACAAGACAGCCCTGGCTTCAGAGGCTAGTGGCAAGTCCCTGGTTGCTACCTATACTTTTGATGAACCAGCTATGAATTGGAGCTTGCCAGATCCCTTCCTCAGCCGTTCCTACAACAGCCCACAAAACTTGGGGAAATACTTTACTAGTACCAGTTTATTTTAAAGGATATAATTCAAGAACAACCAGATGGAAGGGATGCCTAGAGTCTGTGGAGGTGGGGAAGTGTGTGGGAGCTTCCATGCCCTCAGACTTCCCACACTTTAGCACCTCAGTGTGTTCACCAACCCAGAAGTTCTCAGAACTCCATCTTCAGGGGTTTTTATGGAGGTTTCATTACATAGGCATTAAATCACTGGCCACAGGAGAGTAACTCCATCTTCAGCCCCTATTCTCTCCTCAGAGGTCTCGGGGTGTGGGGCCGAAAGTTCCAACCCCCTAATCACATAGTTGGTTCCTCTGGCAACCAGCCCCGATCCCAAAGCTATGTAGGGAACCACTAGGAGTCCTCTTATTAGCATAAACTCAGGCATGGTTGAAAGGGGTTGCTATGAATAACCAAAGATACACCTATCCCTCAGGAAATTCCAAGGGTTTTAGAAGCTCTGTGCCAGGAACCAGGGACAAAGACCAAATATATATTTCTCATTATGTCACAGGGATTGCAGACTTCTGGCATGAACCAGCCAGATCCTGACCTCTACAACCCGTTAGCAAACTGCTCTCCTAACTCAGGAGACACTCAGAGAGAGATTCTGTCTATACCACCATGGTTGCTTCAGCACAGGGGCAAGGACTCCAGCACTCCCATACCTCACAAGGCTGCCAAAGTCCCCTCCATGAACCCAGGGTCCTTGTTGGATGCCATGTAAAACCTCCATCACTATCTCTGGCAAGCTCTTTCAAATACCAGAGAAACTCATTTTATAAATCTTTGGGAACACTGGACTCTCTTGCCAACAACTCAAAATTCTGTTTAAGCTTATCCAGAATATCTGAAAACATCCAGCCTTCTGATAAAGAGGAAAAGGGGCTTAATGCAGTTAAAAAAATTCTTATTTATTATCTGGGACTCTTGCCTGAGCTCCCAGTCATGGCCTAGGTGTTACTTTAGAGGTAAAGGACCTTTCCTGACCTCCAAATTCCTCCTACACCTGCCCAGATACCCTAAATGCCTTAAACAATAGAGACAGCAGTTTAGTTCCAAATTAAGATACGAAGACACCAACTGACTCAAGTAAACTTAATTACACCATGGTGCAAATGACTAATGTTCACATGTTGCCCAGAAACTGGCTCTGGCAGGAGGAATACAGCGTCTGAGTAGCCACATGAAGAAAGAAGGATCAGATGGGGAGGAGGAAGTTTGGGATGTGGAAGACAACCTTGCCCTGCCCTCAGAATTTTTCATACTTGCTCCCAACACAAGCTAAGAACTGACCCAGAGAGGGCACCATAAAGTTGGGCTCCTCCCCCATGCCCCAACAAGGTGGAACATACCAGTCGTAAACTCCACCCTAACCAAGGGTGGTTCAGATCAGTCAAAAGCACAAAGCCTTTCTGGAAGAGTCCATTGCCTTGGCCTGTTCCAGCACACCCAATAGCATCTGTCTAGGGACCACCTATGGAATGGGGGGCGCTTGGCTGGTACCTGCAGCTGTGAAGGCCCGGAGGTCCTGCTGGCTCAGGCTGGAATGGTCGGTGGGCAGGCAGACTGCCCTCACCAGAGCTTCAGGAGGGTGCCTAGGAGAGTGCTCAGGAGTTTGTCACAGGCCACCTCATAGGCAGACATTTCAGCACACGTGAGCAAAGCCTCATTAGGGACCCAACCCCTTAGATCTACGATTAAAATGTTGACCAACGGCATGCCTGGGTCATCTTTTCCCAAACACTCCTTCGTGCTTAAAATCTTCTTTCTTTTAAGGGAATGGGGACTTGAGACTTTGCCATCACTTCTTGAATCTTCTCTGGGCTCCCTCCCTCCGTCCCACCAACAGTTACAGATTTCTTGGTCACTCCACTGGAACACACACAAAGCTGGCCCCAATTCCAACCCACTGCCCCAGGAGAGCAGCGTCAAGAGGGACCTGTGGATGTGAGGTGCTGCGTCTGGGCCTGGGGAAGCTGACTGTCCTTTTTAGGAAGGTGGGCAGTTACTCCTGAGAGGAGCCACACATCCGGACTTGGGGCTGCAGTTCCGAGGTTCTGCCATTGGAAAGCCCAGAGAAAACATCCAAGAGGTGACGAAAGCGCTTCTGAAAATCTGGGCACTCTCTGGAACAGCTGCACAAACAATTGAGAACTCAACTGGTGCATCTACTCCTGCCCCAAACAACATAAACTCCACGCGGGTGGGGAAAATTGCAGAGCTCCAAAATAATCAGTCTAGTCAATGATGCACTACGAACTGGATCGCTGATAGAATATGCTGCAGCCATTAAACATGGCCATGAGGAAGACAACATGTAACTAGCACGTGTTAACAAACTGCCTGCCAGGCAAGAGCACCACTATTAGGAGGCAGGCCTGATTCAGGAGCTGAGGCTACAGCTGTGAACTAGGCCTGTGGGGGCCCTGGCCTTCAAGGAACTCACCCTCCAGGGGGGAGAAATAGACAGCATCACTCTAACAAGCTTATAAACAAGAGAGATCACTTGAGGACCGAGAAGCACTTGAATGAAAACAGGTGAACACACGAGGCACCAAACTGCGCTCTGTTCATGATTCTAAGCCCCCACCACAGACAGGCTCTCCTTTCTTCCACTTGTGTGGCTGATCACCAGTGCAGTAATTTCTTGTTTAATCTGTCTTTCCCACTTCTCTTTGCTGTTCATTATTTCCCCAGGAGCTGGCGTAGTATTGGCACAGAGAGGGCCCTTAATACATTACTCGTTGAATGAATGAATGAGACAAACCAAGCACATAGAGTCTTGCTCCACAAACCAAGCTAAACTTTAGGCATAGAAATGTACCAACGTGTAAATAATAATTATCCTTCAATAGTGGGAAACATGGGCAAATTTTCAAAAAAGTCTATTTCTTTGATTTTTCAATTTTCCTTTATTGAGCATAAATTACTGTTATGCTGACTCAAATAATGTATTTAAGATCAAGTTGTAATTGAGGACATTATATCATCATCACTGCAGAAATATCATGGAGTTACTATTCGGAGAGTAAGTGGAATAATCCATCATAGATTGGATGGATTAAGGGTGTCTACAGAAGAAAGTGTGCACCACAGCTCCAACCCCCAGGCAGCCTTACCCAGAAGCGTACTCTGCTCCATTCAGGGCAACCTAACCTCTGCCGCTACCACCATCTCCCCACTCACCCAACCTCCCCCAGGCCCTTTCCTCTCTCCATTCCTGGAAGTTTGGATCTGGAACCATCAAACAGGAAAACCGCAAGGGTGGGGAGGCACTGATGGATCTGAGTTCTGCTGTCCTCCCTGGGCTTAAGAGCAGCAACCTGGGTTCAGATGGGGCAGAGGGTGGGGCTATGCTGCAGACAGAAGCGGCAAACGAGACCCAGGATGGCTATGAGCTGGAGTTGGGGCAATGGGTAAGATAACTGTCTTCTCTTTTATCAATTGTAGCTGAGCCCTGCCAATTTGGACTCTACTCAGATTCTGGAATCAGAGTAGTCATGTGAAATTTCCAATGCCTATCAGGCAACAAATAACGCGATAAAGATCATGCCATGATTGAGTGAGACCTATGGCATGTTTGGCTCACCAAAATATTTTCAGGCAATTTTAGCAAATCTATCTGTCCTGGGGAAGTTATTTGACCTCCACCTACCTTGTCTGGTTTATTTTTTAGGTGCAATGTGGGGAGGTTACCCTTTATCTCAACAGCTAACTGTGTCTGAGGCTTCTATGTGCCCCCATGCTGCTCTTGACCAAGGCTGCAGATGCCCTGGAAAAAGCACTGGGGCTACAGGTTCAGCTTGAGGAAATGCCTTCGACCTCCATGCTAAACCACCTCTTCTGGCTCAGTCGTCCATCCCAGACCTCTTACAGGGATCCTCTCTCGGCCCAGCCCTCTGCACACTAACGGCTTGCTTAGACTGCTTTTTCACTTCAGGTTTTTCTTCTGGATTCCAAGGGTTCCCCTAACTAGGTTTTCTGCCCCAGGCACAGGGTGCAGTACCCCAGGTTCCTGAGGTGGTTGGCCAGAGCCACCCTTGGGCCCCGGAACCAGCCACAGGGCCACAGTACTACAACCAGACCTCAGATTCTCCTTACATCTGTCCTTGGAAGCACAGTGATATACATAGCCTCATCCCTGAAAACAGGATCTGCCCAACTAGAAATAGGTGCTTGGTGTTTTTCACATGCCACAGAGACCTGTGTGAACGGGAAGGACCATCGGTGCTCACTAAACCATCAGGCTGACTGGCTCCAGTGTGAGGAAGAGGGGAAAAACGCCTCCTGCCCAACTGAGCAGGGCTCTGCCATCTCACCTTCTAAAAGCCACGGAGCACAGGTGCTCTGAGGCTGAAGGTCTTATTGTGGGGACAGCACAGTGACACATGCAAAAACAGCAAGCACAGAGACCCATGGAAACATTTCAGTACCCACCCTACCGATTTATTTAGTTGTTCAAACAGAGGCTCTTATGCCAATCAACAGCTTAAAAAAAAAAAAAAAAAAACTGGCATTGAGATCACAAATAGGAAATACTGTTTATCTTTTGAGCAGGACAATGACATTCCAGCCAGTAGGTGAGCAGATGTTGCCAAGGCCAAACTCGGCTCATCTCTGCTCACAGGCGGCCTCCGGTGGGTTACAGGCCACCATTAATGAACCTTACCTGCTCTGTTGCCTGGGGCTGCTCCAACGAATGTGGCTCCAAACTCTGTGTTCCTATCAGTGATTTTCACCATGAGACCACAGCTAGACAACACACTTCCTCTGCCTCAGGTTTAAAGATATTCTAGTCTTGAGTCACCAAAATTGTCCTTGGAATTATCAGAAAACACAGGTTACACACCAGCCAAGCCTCTCTCCTAAAGGGAAGAGGGGGGCTGCCTATTCTATTGAGTGCCTATTCTGTGTCCTTGCAGGCAGCAGCTCATGGCCTCGGTAACCAACATGGGTCAAAGCTACCAGCTGCTCTGATCTTGTTCTGTTCTGGGTGGTTCCTCTCATCACAAACATCTGTGGGGTCATCCAGCCATGAAAGGACCAGGCTAAAAGCATGGCTCCTGAATCCATGCGGGTGCCCCAAACCAGCCGCAAGGAGCAAAGACCATCTAAGAAGCAGTCAGAAGATCGACTCCAATGTGATTCCAAAAATAATTGAAGTAAAACATTAGTTGCAGAATCTAACAGGTGGGGATATGTTCACTATACAATTCTTTCAATGATTCTGCATATTTAACTATTTTCCTAACAAAATGTTGAAAACAGTTTAAAAACTAAATGAAGCACTACCCAAAGATGAACACTTTTAATAGAAGCAGAAAATCTGTTTCCTAAATCAAAAGCTTTTTCAGATCCTTTTAATCAAAGACAGCTACGCCCCACCACTGAGACAATTCACTCTGATTTCCAGGGTGAAGATAACAACGGCTCACAACTGGTACAGGGTGTTCAATAATTTATGGACAGTGGTTGTCACAGAATGGAGGGTCAAGTGGAGCCCACTCAACATGGGCCCACTTCAGAAGGTGGGAGCCACTGAAAGCAGAAGCTCTCAGAAAGCAGAAAACCTCAGTGTGACAGCTCTTCCCTGGCTGCAACAGCCCACAGCCCCACGAGGCAGCTGGTAGGGGAGTTAAGCTTGCTACAGAGGACACCACAGGGCTCTCAGCAGCAGGAGGGCAGCGAGCAGATTAAGGCCTGATCCTCTGCCCTCAAAGAGCCCCTGACCCATTTCTCTGCCGGCAAAGGAAACTGCTGTGGTAAGACAAGCGGAGGGGCAGAGGGCTTGTGGCCAAAACAGACAGTTTCAAAAAGTACTCTATTTTTTTCTGGAGGGGGCAGCCAATGGGAACTGTGAAGACAGATAAGAGGCATCAGAGAACAGGTGGATTAACAGGGAGACATGTGGTTAATGTGTCAACCACACGTGCTTTTCTTACATAAAAAATAAAATTCGGCCCTCTCCTTGTATCCCCTAGCCTAGGTTCCGAACAGCGTGGACTCTAGCCCAAGTCCAGTGCGGCCACACTAGAGATAATCCACAAATCCACAGGTGTTTCAGGAAAGATCACCTGGAGGCTATCTCAAGACCCTGAACCTGGGCACAAGGGGCACTAGGTACAGAGAATGGCCGTGACCTGAGAACGGCCCGGGAAGAAAAACCGTCCCCTTATGGGAGGGGAGGAAAGAGAGAGGCATCAGTGGACTCTCGCCAAGTGAAGGTCTGGGCTGTCCCGGCCCAGCTGAGCCAGGAATTACGCTTCGTAAGGTCAGCGGCCTCTCGGACAATTCAAGCAGAAACTCAGGGACTTGTCCTCCTGAGCCCAAATAGTCCCAGACTTGTTCTGAGAGCCCGACATGATGGGCTCCTTTGCGGCCCCTCGGCCGTCGGGGGTCTTGGAACTGGTGTTTGGGGGTCTGTCTTTCTAACTGATCGCCAGAGGCAGCCTGGGTTCCAAGGTCAGCTTCACCGGCCCGACGCGCTTCCCGGGCCCACTGGGCAAGGGCCAGGAGCTCGGGCGGGGTCTTTGGGAGACCCGGGATGGGCGGGGACTGAAACGGCAACAGGTGACGAGCCGCGCCCGGAGGGAAGTTCTCTGCTCCGGGGCCACAGCGACAGAGACACCCCCAAAGCCTGGCCGGCTCCCCAGCGGCACTTACGCGCTTGTGGATCCACGTCTGGGCTGAACCGAAACTTTCTGGGGCCAAGCGGAAGAGTAGTGGAGTGCGGCGTGGGCGGCCATGACACGCAGCCCCACCGCAGGCAGACGCGGACTACAACTCCCGGCACGCTCCACGAGGCCGAGGCCTACAACTCCCATCAGACCCCACAGGCAGATGGGCACCGACAAAGACACCCGGCAAGTTAGCGTGTCCCGCAGAGCTGAGGTTTACAACTGCGCCCGGTTATGCCCGGGAGCCGGCCCTAGGTTAACCCTTGCCGTCCAGGCGGGCATGGGTCAACAGATCATCGCTCTGCGATCTCGAGAGCGGCACTGTCCATGTGTGGTTTTTGAGAACTTGAAATGTGTCTAGTTTGAGTTGATTGTGCGTGTGCTGTAACGGAAAAATACACCTGAATTCCAAAGACTTGGTATGAAAAAAGAATGTAAAATAGCTCATTAATATTTTTACGATGATTATATATTGAAATAATATTTTTGATATATTGGACTACATAAGAAACATTATATATCTCTGGGCCTAATGTCCCATCTGTTGATCCCCGTCACGTTTTAACAGAGGGACCTACTTAAAATCAGTGCTCAAAACTAAAAACCCACTTTCAGCTCAATTTCTAAGTTGTATTTTCTGTTTATCAGTTGCAAAGCACTCTGAGGCTGGACTCAATAGAACAAAATGTATTCATTAATAATGTCTACCATGGCACAAGAAAAGCAAGAGTACAGGAAGTATTGCAGCCTGTGACTATGCTCCATTCCTTACCTCTGGCGGCAGCATCCTTTACACTCTGCCCTTGTTCCCACAATTTAAGCCAGAAACACCTTTCTACCTCACAGGACTTAGCTAGTGGTGTCCAGTCAGGAGCCATGACCCCAACATTACAAATGGAGAACGAGGGTAGTTGTCTGGGTAAAATAACACAAGAAAGGAAATAGATTTCTAGTTAAGTTTAGACTATGGCATCTCATTAGCTATCTGTTATGGTTTAGGTGTAGATAAGACAGTGAACCAGATGGATGGAATAGTCAGTTTGCAGGGTTGGGAAGAAGTGGTTTCCATCTTCCTGTTAAAAACTATGAAAGGAAAAGGGAAGAGGGGGAAGGAGACGGCAATGGGAAATCATTGCTCCAACCACACTCTCAACAGTTTTATGGAATATTAAGGATGGCAGAGATTTTAATCTGGTCCAACACGCTTGTCTGAAACTGGGGCCCAAAAGGAATTTGGAGAGAAGAGGAAGGCAAACCTAACGCTGATTGAGGACCTATGATATGCCAGACCCTAACCAAAAAAACCATACAATATTATATTTAAAACTCACAGCAACTCTGAGATGTAGGTAGGGTTAATTATCCCTACTTTATAGTTGAGCAGAATGAGGCTCAGAGAAGTTAAGTAATTGTCCAAGTTCACATGGCTGGTACACGGTAGAGGGAGAGTAGGACCGGGGACTCTTGAGGAGTCCTCTGTCCACCCAAGACACGGTCACAGGGAAGGAAGTTTAAAAATCACTACTATTTAGCAGTTTAACCTGGATTTTCTTTGTAGACAAAGCTGAGTATGTCAAACTATACTAGTCCAAACCAACAAACTCAGCATATTCTTGTGTTCTGATGTGAATACACATTAGGTAAAGAGATCAGATTTTAAATCACCAAAATCCTGCTTCTCTTTCTCCTTACAATCTTCATAAGCAGCAGGAGAGGAGTATGTTCCTCACAGGAACCTGACCATGCCCACAGCCCCACTGAGGCTCTCAGTGAAATTGTCCCCATTCTTCTGGGGTTTTGTATGTGCCAGGCACCAAGTTAAGTGTGTCCCACACATGGTTTAATTTTATCCTCATATCAGCCTCATGACACATAATCATCCTCATTAAGCAGATGAGAAAACTGAGATTTAGGGAGGTTAAGTCCGTCACCCAGGATCAAGAGCTAATAATGGTAGAGACAGATTTTTCAGCCCAGTTCTATCTGATTACAGAATTTAAGCCCTTATACGCTGTATTGGCAGCTCCTCATGTGAGGCAGCCATGTTCTCTACCCAGGAACCCACCATCTTGGTCTCTAACTCAGCAGGCCAGGAGTGGATGCCATACATGCCAGTGGTCTGATGTGGCAGCTCAGCTCAAGAGAGGCAGCCTCTTCTTGATCATCACTAGTCAAATCAGTCTTATCTTCTGGAAAACTTGAGTGTAAGACCCACAGAAGGAGTCAAAGTTGATTGCAGAATCAGCAGCGTCAGATTCATTGAGTTCTCCTTCCCTAAAGAACACTGCATTTCAGTAATCGCCCGTGGATGATGCAGAAGAACCTGGACTTCAGTGCTTGGTTTGAATTTTGACATGTAAATTTCCAGATTTTTTTCTCCATTACTGTGCTATTGACTTTTCTCCTCAACACACTCCCCCAACTGAAAACGTCTGAGTACTTAAAATAAGCACTTGATGATATGGATTTGGACTTTTCCAGTTTTGAATTATAATCACAGAAAATAGTATTTCCCACGGAATAAGGTAACCAAACTTCCTGATTCACCCAGGAGAGCCCTGTTATCCCAGCATGAATATAAAGAGCACCCCCTTTCACTATCCGTGGTGTCCCAATTTGGTGATAACTTATGTAGCCACCCCCTTCATAAGACAGTTTCCTGGGATGCTCAAGGGTGTTTCATGAAACACATAGGGCTCTGTGGTCGAATACATTTTGAAAATACAGGGTAAAACACAGACAAAGTCCTATACTACAGGACTTCTGGGAGCCTCTTAATATTTAAAACTGAGCGCCTGGCAGAAGCCTAGGAAGGAATTGCAGCTGGAGATCTGTCATTTCACAGTTGTGAGCAGATCATCAATCTTGTAAGGGATAGGTACTCCAATTCACCTTTGGGCAAAATGTTTCCTTTTTTGGGAAAAACCGTGTAAACATGCCTTTTAGTGTCCCTCTCACCCCACCCCCTACCCGCATTTTAGACTTACAGACTAACAGAGTTGTTTGGTAATGCAAAAGTTGTACTTGGTCAAATCACAGCTATTCATTCATTCATTCAATGAATAGTTATTGAGCTATTACTACACGCCAGGTTCTAGCTCAGGGGTCAACAAAATTTTTCTATAAAAGGCCAACAGTAATTATTTTAGACATTATGAGCTATACAGTCTCAGTTACAACAGCTCAACTCTGCCATTATGGTGCAAAAGCAGCCATAGCCAATACAAAATAAATGGGCATAGCTGTGTTCCAATAAAACTTTATTTGCAAAAACAAGCAGTAGTCCAGATGTAACCTGCTGGGAGGTAGTTTCCTGATCACTGGTCTAGATGGCTGGACTTCAGCAATGTAGAAAATAGACAGAAATCTCTGCTCTCATGGAACTTACATTCTAGAGGAGGGAGACAGATAGTAAACATGATAGTTAAATAATTTAAATAAGTTAGAAGGTGACACATACTAGGGAGAAAAAATAAAGCAGAGAAAAGGAATTGCAAGCTGAGGCTGGGGTAGTGGTTGGGTGGTATGTGGGAAAGGAAAGTCTCTTGGAGAAGGTGACATTTTTACAAACTTGGAGGAGGTGAGTATGGCAGTTTTAAAACATGTCCCAAAAGTCTTGACACTCCTCTAATCCAGAGGTGGTATCTGTGCTCCTCCCCCTGAATCTGGGCCCATCCTAGTGAATAGATTGTAACCTGCCCAATGCAGCAAAAGTGAGACTATGTAACTTCTGAGGCTAAATTGGAATGGCCGCACAGTCTCCACCTGGTTCTCTTGGGGTTGTCCTCTGGAGGAAGCCAGATGTCACATAAGAAGTCTGACTCTCTGAGAACTCCTTGCTGGAGAGGCCATGACTACGGCCCAGTGGCACTCCCAGCTAACAGCAGCATCAGCTTCCAGCTGTGTGATTGTGACATCTTGACATCCTGCCCAGTGAAGCCATCAGGTGATGGCAGCCTCAGCCAACATGTGACTGCAACATGGTGAGTGATCCTGCTGAGAACTGCTCAGAAGAGCACATCCTCTGTTCCTGACCCACAAAACCATGAGTGAAATAAAAGGGTTGTGCTAAGCTGCTATGTTTTGAGATAATTTATTAGACAAAAGTGGTATCTGGGGTATAATTTGGTACTGAAGGTGGAGTGGAAAGAATGAACCATGTCAGATTGTATTTTCCAAAGATGGTCACAATATTCCCATCTTGTGTTTTCTTTTACAATGTGACCATGCTTCTCCCTCATCAAGAGGTGGAGTCTAGTTTCCCTCCCTTTGAATCTGGGTAGCTTGTGACTGCTTCCACCAGCAAAGAAGGGTAGAAGTGACATCATGTGATTTCCAAGGCTGAGTCACAAAAAGTGATGTAGCTGGAGCTCTGAACTTTCATGAGGCAGCCATGCCATGAGGAAGGTCACATGTTGAGGTGGGCATGAGTGAGCCTTGTGGAAAACTGGAAGAAGAATTTTAGATAGAAAGAACTGCCAGTGCAAAGGCTCTGAGTCAAGATGTACCTGCTGTGTTTGAGGAACCACAGGAAGCCAGTACTGCAGGAGGAGAATAGACTGGAGGGGCAAGGGGAGAAGCAAGGAGACCATTATGAGACTATAGGTAGCCCAGGCTGGTAGCAGGAGAGATGAGGGTGAGAAGTGGTTGGATTCTAAGGTGGAGTGGAGAAGATTTGCTCATGAATTCGTCATAAACTCTGAGAGAAATAAAGGAATCAAAGATGACTCCAAGCTCTTTGGCCCTAGCCAATGGAAGAATGGAGTTGGCAAAAATGGAGAAGATGGTAGGAAAAGCAGACGTGGGTTGTATGTATAGGGTCAGATCAGGAGTTAGGTTTTAGACATGTTAGATTTCAGATGCAAATTAGACATCCAAAAGGAAGTGTCCAGCAGGCAGGTGTTTTATGAGCCTGGGCTCAGAGGAGAGGTTTGAACCGCTGCAGATGTAAGCGTGGGAGTCACCAACATAGGTGGTTTAAAGCAGTGACTTTCGCAGTTTGATCTCAGGCTCCTTTTATGCTCTCAAAAATTACTGAGGACCCCAAAGAGCTTTGGTTTCTATGGGCTATATCTACTTTTAAATAACTAAGTATATTAGAAATTAAGACTGAGATACATTTTAAATGCATATTTATTAATTGATGTAAAAACAATACAAATTTAAAAATTTAGTGTTGCCAATCTTCCTTTTTTTTTTTTTCCTCCCCAAAGCCCCGGTACATAGTTGTATATTCTAGTTGTAAGTCATTCTAGTTCTTCTATGTGGGATGCTGCCACAGCATGGCCTGACAAGTGGTGTGTAGGTCCATGCCCAGCATCTGAACCGACGAACCCTGGGCCTCCGAAGCAGAACATGCCAACTTAACCACTCGACCACAGAGCTGGCCCTTTGTGATCTTTTTAATATCTGCCTTAATAGAAGACAGCTGAATTTTCATATCTCTTCTGCATTTAGTCTACTGTTATATATTGCTTTGGTTGAAGGAGGTGAAGGAAAATCAGCCTCACAGAGACATGTAGGAAAAGGGACTTCCTCAGAGACCCCTTGAAGGGGTCTTGGGGGCCCCCAAGGATCCTCAGACCACACTTTGGAAATTGCTGATTTAAATTCATAAAACTGGATGAAATCCCTAAGGGAGAAGAGAAGAGACCCAAGGACTCAGCCCCGGGCATAGAGATTTCAAGAGACCAGGGAGATGGAGACAAACCAGCAAAGGAGACTGAGGTAGGAGGAAAACCAAGAGGTGGTGACCTGGAAGCCAAGCGGAGAAGGGTTTGGGCGTGTGTATGCTGGTAGACCCTGAATGGAGTGAGTATTCCCACTGCCAATTGTGCTGGGATAGAAAATCAGGCCATATTGGAGGCAGGCCTTAGAGGGAGGAACATCTTTAATGTTTAGAGGAGTTGTTGGGGTGGGAGAGGTTAGCTGGGCCCTGCCACAGGTGGGCAAGCAGGAGCTGGGCAGGGAGGTGATTTATAAGCATCCCTGACAAGGAATCTAGGCCTCAGAGCTTTGAGCTTAAATGCTACCAGACACCTTCTATCTGTAGTCCTTCCCTTCGATTAACCCCAAGTGCTTTAGCAAATTGTGAGATTTAAGAGGAAGGGCAAGTTTGAGCTTAGGATGGAGCAGCATTGAGAAGGCTGATTCCCCACTCCTTCATCCTTGTTCCAGTCCCTCCAAGCCAGACTGATGGACAAGCCAGTGGCCTGAGGGAGGTGGCACAACCTGGGGCTGCAGGTGGAGACCGAAGAAGATTCATTGCAGTGTCTTGGCACAGGGACAACAGCAGGGTGCCTTCACAAGGAAGACCAGGGAGAAGAACTCAGCAGCCCTGGTCCTGAGCTCACATTGACAGCTCTTCTGTGAGGGGCTGAGTCATGTGGAGCTTGGCATCCCCACTCTCTGGTAACCCATCACTGTATGACCTTGTGAAGTAGCCTCAGGCCAGGGTGGCCAGGGCAGCACTGGGAGTTCCTAAGATGGAGACAGGGCAGCAGCATTTCCCCAGCTGATGTCCCCTGTGAACTGCTGGTTAAGGGATTGGTATTCCAGGAAACACATGCTGATTCATGCAGATATAAAACCAGAGGAGATGGAAGGGACCTCTGAGGATTTGTTGGTTCACTGGTTCTCATCTGGGGGCATTGGAATCACCTGGGTACTTGAAAATACAGAGCCTTGGGCCCCATCCAGACCTACTGAATTAGAATCTCTGATGATGGTGAGGGTCTGGCATGCATATTATTATTACTATTTTTTTTTTGAGGAAGATTAGCCCTGAGCTAACATCTGCTGCCAATCCTCCTCTTTTTGCTGAGAAAGACTGGCCCTGAGCTAACATCCGTGCCCACCTTCCTCTACTTTATATGTGGGACGCCTACCACAGCATGGCTTGCCAAGCGGTGCCATGTCCGCACCTGGGATCTGAACCGGCGAACCCCGGGCGCTGAAGCAGAACGTGTGCACTTAACTGCTGTGCCACCGGGCCGGCCCCTGGCATGCATATTTTTAACTATCTTCCTAGGTGATTCTGTCAGGCATCCCTGGTTAAAAACCTATGATCTAATTTGTTGTATTACAGATGAAGAAACTAAGGCCTAGAAATGTTGATAGGCTTATATAGGGAGGCACAATGCAGTGACCTGAAGGCTTATATTTCACACCTCACTGTGTGACTTAGGGTAATTTGCTTAACCCCTTCATGCTTCATCTTTTTCATCTCTAAAAGGGGGTGATAGCAATTTCAAATGATTTTTGTGAATATTAAATGAGCTAAGACGAGACAAGCATTCTAATACGGTACCTGATGTAAAGTTAGTGCTGAATAATTGCTGGCTACATCGTCATCATCACTGTCACCATTATCACTATTGCCCACCCTTATCACCATTATCATCACTGCCATCATCAGCACCATCATCATTATCATTGCCACCATCACCACCACCACAACCACCATTATCGTCATCACTATCACTATCATCACCATCATCACCACCACCACCACCACTACTATCATCATCGTCATAATCATCATCATTGCTATTTGCAGAAGCATACCCAACCAGTTAGTGGCACAGTTAGAACTAGAATCTTAGTCTTCAGACTTCTAATTCAGTGCCCTTTCCACTAAAGCTCGCAAATTCTCAAGGCGAACCTAAGAGGGATTTAAGTACATCATTGCCCAATATTGCTTGTGCAACAAGTTCTCAATAACACTGTTGTAGAGAATAATTGAGCCTGACATTTTCCAAGAGCATCACTGTCTCATTGAGTAGTTCTCTTGCCCTGAGCAGAGGGCAGAAGTACTGAAAGGAGCAGTTTGGGATGGGGTCTGATCATACTGTCAAAGCCTTCTTCCTAAAGTGTTTTTGGATGGGCACCTCTGGCCTTTTATACTGCTGGCTTAGGCTTAACAAGGCTGGGCAGTAGCGAAACCTCAGCAATCTCTTCCCCACAGGCAGTGGCCATTTGTTGATTTGGTGGCTGGACTTCTTCCCTAGCTTGGGGTAATTTCCCACCACATGAGTCTTGCTGGGAGGCAGAACCCACTTCTACAGGAGCCAAGGAAGCCCAAGCTTGCTTTCCCAGCTCCTGAGCCTGTTTTCCCAGCTCTGATGGGGCGAGAGGGTGAGCGTGTGGCCTTGGCTCAGTCCATGCACCAGGTGTGCAGGCTCTGTCCAGTGTGGGTGGGAGAAGGCTTTCTGAAGCTGCTGGGACCTCTGGCTTCTGGAGTGGTTGTGCTGGAGACAGCCTCCCTTTGTCCTACCTGTTTCTCCTGCCTTTCCATCAGTTTTGTGAGCTGCCTAGCATCTTTTCTCTTTCTTTAAGTATAAACTGTTCTGTATTTTATTTCTCCCATTTTTATGTATAATTATACACATTTCTTTCTTTTTTCTTTTTGCTGAATCATTTGTGATGTAGTTATAGACATCATAACCCTGTACCCTGACATATCTCTGATACAATCACAATGCAATCATGCCCAGTATCTTTTCCATAGATTCCTATCCTGCCAGGACAATGAGAAGAGATTTCTGTTGACTATAGCTAAGAGCTCTGATGGATACATCCCTTGTTTGGGGAAGCGACATACTACGGTGGAAAGAGTAGATATTTGGGGACAAGACAGACTTGAATTGAAAATCCCTGATCTGGCTCTAACGGACCCCATGAGCTTGAGCAAGTCATTTCTCTCTCCAAGCCTCCCTTCTCTCATCAGAGTAATAGAGACAATGCTTACCTTGCAAAGTTGTTGTGAAAATGTGGCATAATATGTGCTAGGCACATAGCGTAGCACCTGACACATGGTGGGTACTCAATAAATATTTATTGAATGAATGATGAATGAATAAATACACTAGATCAGTGGTTCTCAAATTTGGCACTATATTAGAACCACCTGGGGAGATTTTAAAAATCTTGATGCCAGATCTCACTCCCAGATCAATTGCACCAGAATCTCGGGGAGAAAGATGAGGGAGAAGGGGGACCCAGGCATCACTATTTTTTCAAGCTGTTCGTGTGATCTAGCATGCTGCCTGGATTGAGAACAACGCCCTGGATGTTGGAGTGTGACCTCTCTGACCTGTTGTTCTCCTTGGTCTAAGAGGGAAAACAGAAACCTGAGATGTGGAAATGTATGGGCCCAGCACAGAGTAGTTCTCAGTAAAAGTCAGTTTCCAGCCTCCTGTGCGTGTCTTCAGTTAGGTGCAATCTTCTGTGTGGGTGAAGTAGACACGGAAACCTCACAGGATGATAAGAGATGCACTGGAATTCCCCATATACTCACTGAAATTTGCCCTCTGTGTTAGTCTGCTCAAAGAGTCATAACAAAGCCCCACAGACTAGGTGGCTTAAACAACAGAAACTTACTGTCTCACAGTTTGCAAGACCAGATGTCTGAGGTCAAGGTGTCAGCAGGGTTAATTCCTTCTGAGGCTGTGAGGGGGATTCTGTTCCATGCCTTTCTCCTAGCTTCTGGTGGTTGCTGCTATCTTTGGTGTTCTTGGGCTTGCGGTAGTATAACTCCAATCTTCATATGGCATTCTTCCTTTGTTCGTGTCTGTGTCCAACTTTTCCCTTTTTATAAAGACCCTAGTCATATTGGGTAGGGGCCTCCCCTATGGCAGTATGACCTCATCTTTACTAATTACATATGCAATGACCCTATTTCAAGATAAGGTCACATTCAGAGGTACTGGAAATGCAACTCATGAAATTATAGACTCATAGACTTCATTTTTTAATACGGGAAGGGATCTTAGAGATCACTGAGTTCAAACCTCTCCAGTTAAGTTGAAAAAAGAAACTCCAAATGAGGGGAAGTGGCTTGCTAAGGACCCAACCAGATAAGCGCATGTAATTTCCTATCAAGGCCAACATTTGTGGGTTTCCTCTAGTTTTGAAATAAACAGAAGATGCTTTGAAAAATTAGCAATGTTCAATGTTGTTGCTGTTTTTAAAACACATTTTCCTTATTATTGGAAAAGATCAGGCAGATTATTGAACCAATTGTAACCGAAGCTGGGGGAGTAAATAAATGTGGGTACTTCCAAGTGCCCTGGAATATTTTCAAAGACGTGTTTAAAGTGTGCATTCCTAGTTGTATGGACAATCAAGCCAGATCATTTTGTCTCAGTCAATAAGGTTCATCTAGGTCATCTGGAGTAATCCTACGGAAACGTTTCCCCAAATGGGAATGGCTAGAGGCTGGCCAACTTGAGAGTGGGGCTCATTCATCTTTGCCATCTCACTCCCCTCAACACGGGCTCCACTCTGCCTTCGCACAGATCAGGCCCACTTCAAATGAGGCTGGGGCCCTCCTGGAGGGGTACACCTCCCTCTCCCACCCCCACTGTCTCTAATCCCTCCAACCATTCAATTCCCCATGCCCTCTGTTGTCTATTTCTTCTAACCATGAGTGATGCTCAAGGCTGATTTTCTGAGAATGGTCAAAGTCAAGCAACTGGGCTACCTTTGTTCTCCTTTGGTCCCTCTGGCCACACTTCCTTTTGTGGAGGAATTTGTGGAGGGGCCCGGCAAGGGGATTGCAACAACCCCACACCTAAGATCTGGCCTGGCTCCACAATGGAGAGGGGAGCTCTGTACTTAGAGGAACTTGGTAAGGCATTAGTATAATTCCTCTTCCCCTTGCCAAACTTCCCCCCGAACCTGAAGTATCTCCCACCAAGGTTTCAGGATACCTGGAATTTCCAGGAGGAAGTAGTATCATTCCTTCTGATTGAGGGGCTGATCTCTGGAAGGTCCTGTTCAGATACAAATGTGTCATGAAACAGAAAAAAGCCGTGGAGTTAGAGATAGAAGGCTTAGGTGCCAGGCCGGTGGAGAGAGAGGGATAGAAAACTGAGCCACAAAGCACTCAAGATAGACTGGGTCTTGGATAATTTTGCCTAAGGCCTAAATGAAGCCAATTTCTCACCATCCCAGCCCACACAGACTTATTCCACACTGTATTCTCCAATCACCCTTTCGTATCCCTCCCTTCACCCCAAATCCTAACCCAGATCCCACTTAAGCAGAGAAAACTTTTAGGAATCTTGTAGTGTGATCTTGGGTAGAAATAAGTGGAATGTAACCAGCCAGAGGTAAGTCAATAATGCTAATCTTTTATTTGTGCATATGATACAATGATGCTTTCTGTTTTTATGAGATGATTGCAATAGTAATTCATATTTGTCTGGGGCTGAATCATCGACAAAGCGAGTACTTTTACGCACATGACCTCATCCGCATCTCCATCGTGTCGGCAGAGTGTGTCTTTGTGTTGTTGGCATTTATACAGTTTTACAGATGAGGACACCGAGGCCCTGAGTGGCCCGAGTTCACAATGGACAAGTAAAAGAGCTTGGATCTGGGGTTTGCATCAAGGGTTCAAATTCCAAGAGCTTTCTCAGACGGTTTACTTTGGGGATCTGTTCTATTGGTCTTTTCATATTCATGGGCCTTACTGTCTCGTCAAGGGCAAGCTTCACAAATGAAAGCTGTCAGGAGTTCAACAAAGCTTAACTCCAAACAAACCAGACGATGTCCGGGCTGTGGGGCCTTAGAGAAGATTTCACGCGACCTCTATTGGGTGAGTGCCTGGTGTTGAATGGAAGATGTAATGTAAGCAAGTGTAGGAAAAGGAAATGGAAATAGAAAAAAGCCAAAAAGATAATCTCCTATCCACTTAACCAACCACAAACATCGCTGGGCACAGAGGGAGGTTCTAGACACATGACACTGGGCTTGCGCCCTTGAGAAACTTCCATTTTGGCTGGGGACATCTGAGATCTAGGGCTGCCCTCGGCTTGGAAGCACGTTCCTATTCTGAGATCAGCAAGTTTCCTCTCTTCCTGATTTTGTCCCAGAGAGTGTGGAGGTGGGAATTTTGTGAAGAGGATCTTGCCTGAGAACGACTGTGGAGTGGTTACGTTCTGTGAGTGGTAAGAGGTCTGTGCCCAGGGCACCTGTTTTCAACTGGAGGGGGAGGGATAGACCCACAAAGGTCCAGTTGAGGTTGAATAGTGGTTTCAGCAGGTGGAGGGAGGTGAAAGCAGAAAGTTGTGGCCAATGAAGTGTATGATCAGAGAATGTGGAGTGTGGACACCTGTGTGAGCTCTCTGGCTGCTCCTTTCAGCAGTCTCACCCACAGCTCCCTTTCTGATAGGATGCCCCTCTATCTTTCCATTCATACCCTTCTTTCTCTGTGCCTCTTCCCTTGGATTCCCAAGGAGCTAGATGAGGAGAAGACTCTTAAAGATGACCCTGGGATGCCAAAGCATCACTAGAAATGTAAAGAGACAGACATGATTGTATTTAATGAAGTGCTTCCAGGGATATGGCTGCATGTGTTGAAAAAAATACTTAGATAAGCATCTTGGGATGTGAAGGAATGAGATGAGATGAGGTGACAGTGGAGCGAGCCTCTCAAAGGGCATGCTCTGTAGTGATAGAAGGCCCCTAAACCTGCCTTCTAAGAAGAGTGGGCTCAAAACTCATGGTACTTTAGTTTGGCCAAGCGGGTTTGTGAGCTGCCCTTCTGATCCCTGGGCTTAGCTTGCCCTCTGAATAAAAGTTGAACAAAATTTTTATAATATCAGTTTGAAGGAGTTCCAAATGATTAGCCTGACTGGAATGCCATAGGCTTAGCTCCAACCTCACAACTATCTCATTGTCTCCTTCCTTTCACTATTTCTTACCATTATGGTGAGTGATGGTCCCACCTGTTGGTGAGAAAGTCCATGAAAGCTTTATCCCTTCACTGATGCATCACCCAGCCCTCTCCAGCAGGTGCTACTGGCCTAATTCTTAAACTAGACGCTCATTCTTCCTCAGCCAGGTCAAACTCCTCCAAGGCTGGCCACCCAATGGCAAATAGATCATTGAAATTGCAGCTGGAACTAAAGGGGGAAATGCATTACAAGCTCTCTCAGCTCCAGCTGAGGGGGGTATTAGTAGATGCTTTATTCCATAAGCATATATTGAGTACCTACTGTGTACAAAGCCCACTCAAGGGACTGTGGAAGACTCTGGAATTCCCATTTTCAAGGAGTTGCAGTCAAATGTTCCTAACTGGAGTGCACATCAGAATTGCGTGGGAAGCTTTTCCAAAGGCCCCACTCCAGAGCTGAATCAGGTTCACAGATTGGGCCCAGGTCTGTGCGGTATGGCAAAGTTTAGAGTATGGCTTGTATCTATGCCCTTGGATGTGAAGCTATGGAATAGTGTAAGAGGCAGGCATGTGTACCACTAACTAAAAAGCAAGGTCAAGTCTAACCATTGCGACAGAGAGGGATAAGCAATGTGCTCTGAGAGTGTCGACAAGGGAAGAAAGATTACTATCTGTAAAGAAGCAGCCTGGGGCAAGGACGATAGAATATGTCCCACAGCGTGGCTCCCTGGATAGCTTAAATCAGAAGAATGACAACAGGTGCCATTCTTTGCTCCCACTCAGTCCACAGAGATAGAACACCAGGGCCCATGCTGGGCAGGGTGCAGGACTGGCCTCAGGCAGTTTGCAGTTTGACAGGGCAGGGAGATAAGACATGCACGTGTATAACTAGGACACAGGGCAGAGAGTGACAAATATTATTTTAGAGGCAATAAGCTGAATGCCACAGCAACCCAGAAAGTGCTCTTCTGCTTTACAGATTGGGAAGGGCTTCCTGAAGGAGCTGGCCTTTCAGCTAGGGCTTGTGGGTCAGGGAGTAGAAGGACAAGTGTTCCAGGCCCAGGTGACAACACGACAAAGGCAGAGGAGACTGGGGAGACGGGTGTCAGGAAAAATGCCAATGGTCTTTTTTGGTTGGATCCCAAGCTGCTTGGAGGTGGGGGCTTTGGGTGGGATAAGAATGGAAGTGATTTGGCACCAAATTGTAGGACCCTTGAAAGACTTGCTAAGATGCTTGGGCTTCATTTGTATGTAATGCAGAGCCACTAAGTGTTTTGAATTAACCTTGTGTCAACGCAGGGGACAGCTTGGTGGGGAAAGAGATGAGCAGCAGGAAGATGCCGAGGAAGTGAGGCCATTTGGGGATGAAGCATGCACACGCAATGGCGAGAGCAACTCTGAGAGACACTGGGAAGGCAGAATCAATAGGACTTGGCCATGAGAGTGGAGGGAAAGGAAATGCAGGGCTCAAAAATGACTCAGGTTTGGAGGGTGGGTGACAGGGGGGAAGCTGGTGCCATCAGCCAAACAGGGGAGAACATTGTAGGCGGAAAGTGATGACTCCAAAGTGTCAGCTCAATGTCCACCTGAGAGGATGAGGTGTCGGAGGAATCTTCGCCCCGGATGCCTTTGCCGAGGTGGGTGTTTGCTTATCTGTGCCTTCAGAGCTGGACTATTGGCACCTGGAAGGTAGCAACTGTATCTTGTTCATCTTTATTTCCTCCAGATAAATGCTTCATGTAGAAGGTGGTACTTTTGCATTCATTCCTTCAATAAAAGACTTATGGACTAAATATGCAAGAGCCAGTTCATGTGCTAGAATCTGGAACTATGATAAAGAACACTTCTCTAGTCCACTTGTGAGTGTTTAGGACCCAGATTTCATTCTGACTATGCTTATTTGAGGATGTGGTTACTTTTATCCTGCAGAGGGTCTCATCTAGCAGTCACTGAGGAACACAGAGCCAACTCCCTCCAAAAATCAGTGTGGACAACCCTACAGTCAGGAAAGGGAGAGACCATCTTTCCAGCAGCGTGCATCTGCGCAATTATCACACACATTGAGTTTCAGCCTCTCTTAAAGTCTTGAAGGATGCTCTTTTCTGGGAATCCTTTCATGTTGTAGAACCTTCTGAACTAAGCAATGATACGAAATCCATGTCTGAATTAATGAATCAATGAAGGAATGAATGATGAACTCAGTATCCCAGAAACGTTTTCTGGACGGCAATATAAAATTTCTAGGTGGGGAGCCTCTTTTCCACAGAAGAGGGTAGGACTTGCCAGTGTAATGTAGTTCTTTCATCCCCATCTGTGTAGCTGTAGCATCCCCAAAGTTGTGCCATCTGTGATGCTCCTTCCTGCCCTACTCTTCCTTGCTCCCACACCAGCTCCTCTGGACAATCCTCCACCTCCACCTCCTACCACCAAACTCCCTTTCAGTAGAAGGAGGCGCCCTCATAGGTGAAGGCACCTGGTGAGTGAGGTAAGGGGGGAAGGTTGGGAGCCTGTTGTCGGCAAAGCCAGAAGTGCCGGAGCAGACTTTTGAGGTGCCTGCGGAACTTGACCCCGACAAAGACATAGAGCACTGGGTTGAAGCAGCAGTGGGAGAAGGCAACATTGCGGCAGATGAGCAAGGCATAATCCAATTGCTGGCTGACCTCGCAGCTCTGGATGACTTCAAGTTTCAATAGTGTCTGCAGAAACAGGATCAGGTTGTAGGGAGCCCAGCTGAGGAAGTATGCCGCCACAATGGTGAAGATGAGCCTGACTGTCCGGTGGTGCCGTTTGGACCGTGAGCGGAACAGGGTCCTAAGAATCTCCACATTGCAGAATAGGATAGTCCCCACAGAGAGCAGGAAGAAGACATTGTGCTGGTAGACCGAAGCTAGAAACCATGTGCGTCCTGAATAATCACAACCCGAAGGAAACACCTTGTGGAAGATGGCATCGGGGATGGAGGACAGGATGCTGGCCACCCACACGGCTGTGGTCACCAGCACGCGGCATCGGAGGGTGTGGACACGCAGGGATGAGAGAGGGCTCACTACAGACAGGTAGCGGTGGATGGTCATGATGGTCAGGAAGAAAATGCTGCTGTAGAGGCTGATGGAGAAGACCATGTTGAGGAGCTTGCAGAGGAAGTCTCCCAGCACCCAGCCCCAGTGGTATCCCAGGATCCACACGGGCAGCAAGCAGGAGAACACCAGGTCTGAGAGGCACAGGTTGAGGATGAAGACGTTGGTGAGGGACTCCAGGCTCTCATACTTCACCAGGACCCACAACACCAGGCTGTTGCCCACCAAGCTGAGGAGAAACACCAGGAAGTACAAGATGGTGGTGCTGAAGGTGGCAAAGGTGAAGGTCTTGCTCTCACACAGAAAGCTCTCAGGATCGTAATCAAAAGGGGTGGTGGACTCTGGGAGGCCTGAGGGCTCCATCTAGACGTTGAGAGCATCTGAAACAGTAGAGATATGGAGTTGAAAGCCATGTGGGTAGGCTAGAGATCAGTAGGACTTATATTACCAAAAAGTGTGGTTCATGGACTAGCTACTAGTTGGTGAACTATTTGTAACAAGATCAGGAACTTTCACCAGAAAATGAAGTCACTCAGCATACTGCTTAGTTTGGTTAGTATTTTTTCTTAGCAAGACTTTCTGGATGAAGGAAGCAGTTCAGTAATTTACATCATGTCACAAGCCCCTTTTCTCCTGGAAGAATGGCATTTGAGTAGCACTAGGCTAGACCAGTCTCCCAGTAGGTGTAGGAAAAAGAGCAGTGGAACTGGATTCGAAGAACTGAGATCAAATTTGGGGCCCATTACTGTGTTCCTGGGCAAGCTATTTAACTTCTCTGAACTTCAGACCCTCATCTATAAAATAGTGCTAATGATCCCAGAGTCATTCCTTCATTTGTTCAACAAATATCTAGTGAGCATTTACTATGCCTGCCTGCCTCCTTCCCTCCGTCTCTCCCTCTGTCCCTTCCTCCCTGTCTTCCTCTGCTCCCTCCCTTCCTTCCTTCCATAGAGGGTAGAAATCCTGATGGCAGGATTGTTTCAGGAAATTCACTATCTCTTGAAAAGAGAGGACACAAATGGAGCAAACATCTCTCATATAAACTCAAGTATGAAATAATCTCAAGACTACAATGAACATTGAGACTCTGGGAGACCAAATCCTCACTAACACAGAGGATTAACTCTCAGAGCAGAAGGCTTTATCATTTGGGAGTTTGGTTTACAGACTATCTTATAGATGCCAGCAAGTGGAAACAATCTAAGTGTCCAACAGGAGGGGAGTAGCCAAGCAAACAACATTGAGTCAAATTGACTCAATCCTCTTGTTAGTGAGGTTTTAGAAACAGTGAGACTAGAAGGCCAAGGAGAGAAAAGGGAGAGAAAGCTGGAATTTTTATTGAGAGAGGTAAATTAAACTGCTGGGCCCAGAGTTCTCATCACGTCCTATGTGCCAGGCACTGTGCTAACACATTATACTCCCCTGCTCCTTTAATCCCACAACTATCTGTAAGGCATGACCACCTCCATTTTACAGAAGAGGAAACTGAAGCTTAGCCTGTTAAGACAACCTTCTCAATGTTATAAAGCCAGTAAACAGGAAGGAGAGCCAAGACTGGAACCCAGGATCAATGGCCTTGTATTTTTGTGGAAGAAATTGGAGAAATAACCTGAGTTTCCCATTTACTTAGCTTTGGATAGGAGGAATAATAGTGGGTCTCAAAATGTATCCCATTTTAGATAGTTAAGTCAATTTGTGTCTCCAAACACCAAAGTGAAGATAGTTGAAAATGTTACATATAGTTTGTTTTCTTTTGCATTCTTCTGATTCCTAGAGAGGAAGATATATTGTTCTGTATGTTTACTGTCTACTTTTATTTCTCATTTTAAAAGTGTTTATGGATTTTGTTTGTTTATCTACTTGAAATAATAATGGTATTCTTATGGACTTTTTTTCTTCTCCCCAAAGCCCCTCAGTACATAGTTGTATATTCTAGTTGTGAGCGCCTCTGGCTGTGCTATGTAGGATGCTCCCTAAACATGGCCTGACGAGTGGTGCCGTGTCTGCACCCAGGATCTGAACTGGCGAAACCCTGGGCCATTGAAGCAGAGCACGCGGACTTAACCACTTGGCCATGGGGCCAGCCCACCTTAGGGATTTTTAAAAGCATGTTACTTAGTCTTGTCAACCCATTGTGCCTTTTAACCTTTTAATTGTGTCTATGGTCTTTTAATTTTTTTTGACATTTAGAACTTGTGTATTTATGTTTTAAAGAGGAGCTTATCTGACTCAATACAACAGCCCTTAGTGATCACTGTCATATGCTGGGCACTATGACAGACGCTGGATTCTAGGGTATAAACATGAGTAAGAAATAGTCTTTATCTACAAGAAGCTTATAGTTTACAATGAAATCAGAAATCACACAAATACCTGGGATTTCCTGTAGTGTGACAAGTTGGAAGTAGAGTTATTTTGGGACAGGGGACTTGTAAGCACCCTTCATATCATACAGGTGACCCCAAGTCTACTGCACAACTCCTGTTTTCCCCTGACCCGGGACCAATACAGGCCAACTCATCTTCTTAACATCAGCATCCCAGCTTCATGGCTGGAAATTTCTCAAAATCAAATGGCTGCTCCTGAGAAAAAAGATCTCTTCTCCTGTTTTTATTTTAATTTACTAAAAACAAGTAACTCTCAGTGTTTTAACATCTCTCATGAATATAGAATAAAGCAAGAGAGAGATGGGCTGCCTTCCTTGGATGATGATCTGTGTTGCCTGCATCACCATGGTAGAATAATCACACATCTCAACTCTCAGTGGAATTCACACGCTTTCCCTCAACTCAGAATAAAAGAAGTCCTCTGGCTGGTCTGGAGTGACAGGCAATCAGTGGCCAATCTAGTTAACTTCTACTTCTCCCACATTTCCAGATTTTCCTGAGGTGTGGTCCTGAATAATGCAGTTTGAATGGGTTGGTAGAAGAACTTTTCAGTTCGTGTTCTGCCAGGTTATCCAGTATTGATTTATTTATTGTATAGAAGATAAATAACTGGGTTCCACTTTCCCTAATGGCTGAGTAAGCTCAGAGGCAACCAACCCTTCTACAGATAAGAACTATCAACCCTGGAACAAAACCAAAAATCTTCCTGAGGGCACTGTTGAGCTACCAAAAGACAGTGACTACTGGAAGGAATTAGGCATTTGAAAGAAAAGAACAGCTGCATGGCACTGGGTGAAATTCCCATTTTGATGGCTTTGGCTTAAGGCACGACCTGCTTATGAGTGGCAGCTAAAACTCTAGTAGAAAACTCACAATTTCTTGGTCTTGAAAAACCAGAGGGCTGAATTTAGGACAGCTACAGCCACTGGAGTGTGAGTGGAAAATCACAGATAGGAAAGTGCTACAGACCCAAATATTGTACATAAACTCTGCCCAAATGTTTGACTGACCTCTGAACCATGAATGCACCAGTGAAAGCTAAAAGAGCTGAACTGAGATTTGAGCTGCCGCCCAGCTCAGGGGAGACAGAGTTTAGAGTTTGAGCCAGCCAAGTTAATTGTCTGCTAAAACAAACAAACAATATATAGCTAATCCATACTTTTCAGAAGAATGAAACAGAATCCAGTCTCCACAACACAATATTTACAATATTCAGGATACCATACAAAATTTCTCAGCATATGAAGAAATAGGAAAACATGGCCCACACTCAAAAGAAAAGGCAATTGAGAAACTGACTCTGAGATGAACTAGATGTTAGAATTTGCAAATAAAGGTGAAAATGCAACTATTATAACAATGCTCAAGGGAATGAAGGGATATATTCATAATGAACGAAAAGATAAGAAATCTCAGCACAGAAAGACAAATTATATAAAAGACCCGAAAGAAATTAGAAATCAATAACAATAAGATACAAGAAAAGCCTCAATAATTTGGAAGTAAAACGGCATGCTTCTAAAGAATCTGTGAATCAAAGAAGAAATCACAATGCAAATGGTAAAATATTTTGGACTGAATAATGATGAAATTAGCGCATATCAAAATTCATGGGATGCAACTAAATCAGTGTTTAGAGAGAAATTTATAGCTTTAATAGCTCATATTAGAAAGAAGAAAGGTCTAAAATCAATGATCTTAAATCAGTGACTCAGAAACTAGAAACAGAGGAGCAAATTAAACTCAAAGTAAGTAGAAGGAGGGAAATAATAAAGATAAAAGAAGAAAAAAAGAAATAGAAAATAAGAGAGAAAATGTACAAAACCCAAACTAGTCCTTTGAGAAAATTTTTTTAAAGGTAATAAAACACTAGCCAGATTGGTTGAGAACAAAGAGAGAACACAAATTGTCCATGGCAGGTATGAAAGAATGGTTATTGCTACAGATCTTATGGACTCTAAAAGAATAAGAAAGAAATATTATGATCAATTTTCTATTAATAAATTCAATAAGTTAAATGAAATGGACAAATTTCTTTAAAAATTCAGCCTACCAAGACTGACATGAAATGATATGGCAAATCTGAATAGGTCTACCTCTATTATGGAAATTTAGTTAAGTATAAAAAATATCCTACAAGAGAAAACTCCAGAACTAGATGATTTTTCTAGTGCATTCTGTCAAACATTTAATGAAGAAATAACACCAATCTTATACAAACTATCTGAAACAGGATGAAACACTCTCTCAGATGTTTAATAGGCCAGCATAACCCTGATGCCAAAATCAGACAAAAACATTACAATAAAAGAAAACTACAGACTAATATCCCTCGTGAATGTAGACACAAAAATCCTTAACCAAATATTAGCAAATCAAATCCGCAATATATTTAGAAAGCATATACATCATGCCCAGTGGTGTTTATCTCCAAAATATGAAATTGGTTTAATATTTGAAAATCAATCAATTTAAGTCATCCTATTGAGACAAAAGCTGTATGATCCTTTTTGATAAATGCAGAAAAGCATTTGACAAAACTCAACACCCGTTCATGACATAAACTCTCAGCAAACTAGAAATAAAAGGGATATAGGGATCTACAAAAACCATTCCACTTTTCTGTTGGTTGTTCATTCACTGACTCAGAATTTCAGAGGTGTTCCTGGTCTGGGCTTAGAAGGCCTTGGGGATACAAAGGAGAAGGATGACAAATCCCAGACTGCTCTGACTTACCCTCTAGGAGTTCGGTTCTCCTTTGCCTGTCATGCTCTCCCTCCCGGTCTCTGGGGCCCGCCTCGACTCTAAGAGAGTAAATTTGGCTTTCTGGTCCTCAATGTAATTTGGAATGAGAAATGCAGCTCTAAATTATCCAACCACCAATAACAACAATGCCTTACATAATTGCCTGTAACCAAATAAACCCCTCCACTTTCTTTAGCACAAGGAAAAGAAAAGCATTATATATGACAGTTTTACTCAAAGCACCATCCACGGACCAGCTTTTTAGCAATGTAGATTTTTGAAATTCCCAGACCTATGGAATCAGAAGGTCTCCAGGTGGGCTCAGGAATCTGCATATTTACTTGCTCTCCAGGTGGTTCTGATAGACACCTGGAGTTTAAGAACTCCTGGTATAGGCTATTAGAATTAGAGGAAAACATACGTTTGAAATGTTTTCAAAGGAACTCACCTATATCTTCTCCTCTTTACGTGTGTCTTGAGCAGAAATGGTGCTTCTCTGTTTCATATTTTGCTCAGAGAAGCTGAAACCCCTGCCCTGCCCAGAAGGTTAGTGGAAGATGAGGGAAGACTCTTGTGTGGAATCTCAAAGAAAGGCAGGGAGTCTTTACTAATCCCTCCTCTTCCCACCACCCGGCTTTCTGGCTTGATCCGCCCCTAACCCCCTGCTCCCACCCAAGACCTCACGTTAGAATCTGGTGACATCACCGGTCACAAGAGAAGAGCTGGTTATCCAGCCTCTCTCCTCATCTGAGGCCCTGGGGTCCACCAAGGATAGATAGTAATTTTAGAGTTGGAAGAAATCTTAAAGGATAGTGCATTTTTTTAAAGTTGTATTTTTATTTTATCAAAGTTGTATTTAATTAATGTACTAGTTGTGTATGATTGTTATTATTTTAAACTGAGATACAATTCATGTAACTTAAAATTTATTATTTATTTTAAATTGTAGAATTCCTTAGTTTTCAGCACATTCACAATATTGTACAACCATCATTACTATCCAATTCCAGAACCTTTCCATCACCCCCAAAAGAAATCCCGTACTTGTTAGTAGTCAGCCTCACTCCCTACTTCCCTCCGTCTCCTGGCAACCACTAATCTACTTTCTGTCTCTATGGTTTTGCCCATTCTGGACATTTCACATAAGTGGAATCATACGATATGTGACCTTTTGTGACTGGCTTCTTTCACTTAGTATAATGTTTTGAAAGTTCATCCATGTTGTAGTGTGTATTGTTACTTCATTCCTTTTTATGGTTGAATAATATTCCATTGCATGGATAAACCACATTTCGTCTATCTATTCCTCAATTGAAGGACATTTAGGTTGTTTATACTTTTTGGTTATTATGAATAATGCTGCTCTGAACATTCAGGTAAAAGTTTTTGTGCGGACATATATTTTCAGTTCTCTTGGGTATACACCCAGGAGTGGAATCACTGGGTTGTGTGGTAATTCTATGTTTAACTTTTTGAGGAACTGCCAAACTGTTTTCCACAGAGCTGCACCATTTTACTTTCCCACCAGTAATGTATGAGACTTCCAGTTTCTCCACATCTTTACCAACAGTTGTTAGTAGTTAGCTGTTAGCTTTTTAAAAAAATTTTTATTTTAAATTTTAAATTAAATTTAAAAAAATTATTAAAAAATTATAAACCATTTGTTAAAAAAACGGTAACTCATTATGATTTTGATTTACACTTCCTTAGTTAGTAACAATGTTGAGTATCTTTTCACGTGCTTATTGGTCATTCGGGTATTTCTTTGGAGAAGTATCTATTCAGAACCTTTGCCTTTTTAAAATTTGGGTTCTTTGGCTTTTTACTATTAAATTGTAAGAGTGATCTATGTATTCTGGATACTAGACACTTATCAGGTATGTGATTTGCAAATAGCTTCTCCCACTCTGTGCATTCCTTTTGAATTTCTTCATAGTGTCCTTTTACACATAAAAGTTCTTAATTTTGATGAAGACTCATCTATAATTCTTTTTTCTTTTGTTTCTTGTGATTTTGGTGTCATATTTAAGAAACCATTGCCTAACCCAAGGTCACAAAGGTTTCTATCTATGTTTCCTTCCAAGAGTTTTTTAGTTTCAGCTCTGAACTCTCAATTATATTCCACTCTTCTCCCCATCTGTTCTTAGGCTAGCCACTACACTGTTTTGACCTCTGTACAACCGGTTGTAGTAAGCTTTGAAACCAGGAAGCATGATTTTCCAACTTTGTAAATGTAGATAAAGGGAATACTATTGACAGCGATTTTTGACAAGGTGCCAAGACCTCTAGGTAGGGAAAGAATGACCTTTTCAGCAAATGGTGCATGGTCAGCGAGATATCTACACACAAAAGACTGAATTTGGACTCCTACATCATGTGCGATTGGCTAAAATTGGCTAAAAATGGATTAAAGTCCCAACTGTAAGAGTTAAAACTATAAAACTTTTGAGTGTCAAAGGACACTATGAAGAAATGAAAAAAGAATTTTGATAGTATTTGCATTGAACCCATAGGTCAATTTGGGGAGTATTGCCATCTCAACAATATTGAGTTTTCCAATCCCTGAACACTATATGTTTCTGTTTACTTAGATTTTCTTCAGTTTTTTTCCATAGCGTTTTGTGGTTTTCAGTATACAGATCTCATGCTTTCTTGCTTAAACTTATTTCTAAGTATTTTAATTTTATGCTATTATAAATGGACTTTTCTTAATTTCATTTTCAGATTATTCATTGTTAGTGTATAAAGATACAAGTGACTTTGTATTCTGCATCTTTGCTGAACTCTTTTATTAGCTTTAATAGTTTCTTTGGCCAATTTAGATTTTTCTCTATGTAAAATAATGTCATCTGCATATAGAGATAGTTTTCCTTCTTCCTTTCTAATCTTGGTGCCTTTTTTTATTGCCAAATTGCCCTGACTAACACCTTCAATACAATATTGAATAGGAGTTGTGAGAATGGACATCCTTGTCTTGTTCCTGATCATAGGGGGAAAGCTTCCAGCTTTCACCATTAAGTGTGATACTGCTGTGGGTTTTTACTATGCGCCTTTCATCAGATGGAAGAAGATTCCTTCTATTCCTAGTTTGTTGAATGTCTTTTATTTTCAATAATGAAAAGATACTGGATTTTGTCAAATACTTTTTCTGTATCTATTGAGTTCCATTGTATGGATGTACCACAGATTTTTTTATCCTTTCACCTATTGAAAGACATATTTGTTGCTTACATAGTTTGGAAATTATGAAAAATACTTTATACACTGCCAAAGATCAGTTGACTGCATTAGTGTGGATCTATTTATGCGTTCTCTGTGCTGTTCTGTCAATCAATTTTTCTATTCATTCATCAATACCACACTGTCCTGATTACTGTTGCTTTATAGTAAGCCTTAAATTTGGGTAGTGTCAGGTTTGTATCCTGACTTTGTTCTTCTTGCTCAGTATTGTCCTGACTGATCAAGGCCTTTCGCCTTTCCACATAAACTTTTGAATCAAAATGTCGATATCCACAAAGTAACTTGCTGAGATTTTGATTTGGTTTGCGTTGAATCTATAGATCAGGCTAGGAAGAACTGATATCAGTATTGAGTTTTCCTGTCCATGAACATGGACTATCTCTCCATTTATTTAGTTCTCCTTTGATTTCTTTCTTCAGAGTTTTGTAGTTTTCCTTGTATAGATCTGGTGCATATTTTGTTAGATTAATACTTAAGTATTTAAATTTTGGAGTGATAATATAAATGATATTATGTTTTTAATTTCAAATTTCACTTGCTCATTGCTGGTATATAGGAAAGCTATTGACTTTTGTATACTAATCTCGTATCCTGCAGCCTTGTGTATTGGTTATCAGTTCCAAGAGACTTTTTTCTCAATTCTGTCAGATTTTCTACATAGACAACCATGTCATCTGTGACAAAGACAGTTTATTTCTTTCTTCCCAATATGTATACATTTTATTTCCTTTTCTCATCTTATTTTATTAGCTAGAACTTTTAGTACAACATTCAAAATCAGTGATGCGCAGCGGGTAAGTTCGCATGTTCTGCTTCTTGCTGGCCTGGAGTTCACTGGTTTGGATCGCAGGTGCGGACATGGCACCACTTGGCAAAAGCTGTGGTAGGCATCCCACTTATAAGAGGAAGATGGGCATGGATGTTAGCTCAGGGCCAGGCTTCCTCAGCAAAAAAGAGGAGAACTGGCAGTAGTTAGCTCAGGGCTAATCTTCATCAAAAAAAAAAAAAAGAAAGAAAGTCAGTGATGAGAGGGTGCATCCTTGCCTTGTTTCTGGTCTTAGCAGGAAAGAGTCTAGTTGTCTAGTTTATCACCATTATGATGTTAGCTATAAGCTTTTTGTAGATATTATCAACTTGAGGAAGTTTCCTTCTATTCTTAGTTTACTGAGAATTTTTTTTTTGTCATGAATAAGTATTGGATTTTCTCAAATGCTTTTTCTGTATCTATTGAGATGATAATTTGATTTTTCTTTTTTAGCCCGTTGATGTGACAGATTACATTAATTGATTTTGGATGTTGAGCCAGGCTTGCATGCCTGGGATAAGTTCCTCTTGCTGGTTGTCTATAACTTTTTGTACCTATTGTTGGATTCGATTTGCTAATATTTTTTTGAGGATTTTTGCATCTATGTTCATGAGAGACTTCGGTCTGTAGTTTTCTTTCCCTTAACGTCTTTGCCCGGTTTTGGTATTAGGGTATTGCTGGCCTCACAGAATGAGTTAGGAAGTATTTCCTCTGCTTCTACCTTCTGAAAGAGATTGTAAAGAGTTGGTATCATTTCTTCCTTAAATGTTTGGTGGAATTCACCAGCGACCCCATCTGGGTCTGGTGCTTTCTGTTTTGGAAGGTTATTACTTATTGATTCAATTTCTTTAATAGATATAGGCCTATTCACATGGTCTGTTTCTTCTTATGTGAGTTTTGACAGATTGTGGGTTTGAAGGAATTGGTCCGTTTCATTTGGGTTATCAAATTTCTGGGCATAGAGTTGTTCATAATATTCCTTTATTATCCTCTTAATGTCAATGGGGTCTGTAGTGACATCTCTTCTTTCATTTCTGGTATTAGTAATTTTTGTTTTCTCTTTTTTCTTGGTTAGCTTAGTTAGAGTCTTATTGACTTTATTGATTTTTTTTTTTCAAAGAACCAGCTTTGATTTTGTTGACTTTCTCTACAAAAAATGGGATCATATCATGCACACTGATTTATCCTTTTTCCGCTAAAAAAAATGGCATGAACATTTTTTCAAGCCTATCTTCTTCTTTTTAACAGCTGAAAAGTATTCCACTGCATTGTGGTGTCATACTTATTTCTCTGTTGATGTACATCCAGTTTGCTTCCAATCTTTAAAATTACCACAGTGCTGCAAGGAGCATGAGTGTACATATACCTTTAACGTACTGGTGTTGATATTTCTGTAGGATAGATTTCTAGAAGTGGTGGATTTCTGAATTATAGGGTATGTGAATTTTACATTTTGGTAGATATTGCTAGATTGCCCTGTAAAACGATTGTATTTATTTATATTTCCACAATAATGTACAAGAGTGCCTATTATTATACACCTGGTCAAAATTGGATATTATTAACTTTACAAATTTGCGTTCTTCTGAAAGGAGAAGTAGAAGTAGAAGATAGTAGTATCATGTTGTTTTGATTCAAATTTTATGTTATTTTGAGTCAAGCATTTTCCCCACAGATTTATCAGCCAATTGCCTCTGTGTGTGTGTGTGTGTGTGTAACTGCTGTTTGCCGAGGTAGGTAATTGTTGAGAGGACTCATATAGCAAGTGTTTAACAAATGTTTATTTTCTAAATATGAAGACACAATTTGAAACTAAGGTTTTCACATTTCCTCATGTTTGGTTTCAGTGTGACAAAAATTCATACTCTTGCCGTAAACAGAAAGTTCTAAAACTCTGGTCAGGCTGGACAAAGGTGGGACTGAGTTCCAACCTCATGCAGACTCAAGATGTAGAAGTGGAAGTCCACTCTTGAGCATAGTGCAATGTGCACAGGTGCCTGGTGGGATTCAGGCCAGAGACCAGCTCCAGAGGTCTTTGGCATAAGTATCAGAGTGGAGCCCTTGGCAGGAAAAACAGAAACTGCTGACTCTGGATCTCCAGGGTCTCATGATCTAATTGGATCAAGTCTAGCAAGATGGATTGTTCTATTTGAGCCTCAGTCCCACACACATGAGACCAGACATAGGCATATTCACATCAAAGGTCTTGCAGCTTCAGGAGACATTGGAGACAGCATCCTGGCCTCACTGGGCCGTATATTCACAGGGAACAACTGTAGTCATAGAATGATGAGGGGCAGGCTCGGGTAACCATGCAGGCCAAGGATACCAAGAAAGGATTAGAAGGGAAGAACAACACAACCTTGTTGATGACAACACATGAGACCACCTCAGGAACCTCATTATTAACTGAAGTAGGCTTTGGGAGATGGGGGTGGGGAAGACAAGTGCTGAGGTCTTGTCACGGGGGTGTATGTGCAAGGGCCATTATGACCTGGACTTTGAGGTCAGTGTGATTTTCTTTGAAACATTAGGCTGGAGAGCTTGGGGTCTTTCTAGTTCTGCCAGAGTCTGGAGCAGAGTTAGATCTACAGGAGGAAATTAGGCTTAGCTTCAAGAGTTACAGAAAGATGTGACTCCGTGAGGTCACTGCATATCACTGCACAATAGGGCCTCAAAGTTATTTTTAAAATTTAGCGTTATTATTGCTATTGAATAGGGACTATAGTCACAGGAGTCATTGTGAATCATTGATCAAAATCAAAGATACATATTGAGAAAACAGGCATACACAACTCCATATTGATCATAGGTAAGAAAGAAAGTAAGTAATTAAATAGGTGAGAGAGGAGGGCTCAGCTTCCAGGAGAATACTGGAGGCCAGCAGGTAAGGTGGAGGGAGAGCTGGAGCTGGAAAATCACTGTGCAACCATCACAGAGAAGGTGGGTTCAGGCAGGATGCTAAACCTAGAGGTGGCAAATTTTGATGAGAAGCAGGATACTTGCATGGTCTTAAAGTGTCTCCACACAGACTACTTACTAGTTACAAAGGAAAAAATAGTAATTACAGTGCAGAGAAACTGGACAAGATCTTAGCCACATAATGAAATTTAACATCTCCAATGAGGGGCGGGTAGACAGCATGTGCCTCCAGATGTGATGTCCGAGAAGGACACAACATTACTTATGTAATATTCCAGCCAGGGATGAATAACAATATAAAGATGCTAAATTGTCAGACAAACCCAAAAATGAGAAATGTTCTATTAAAAATGAAGGGGGAGCTCCATTCCTCACAAATGTCAATGTCAAAAAAGACTGAAAAAGGCTGAGGAACAGTCCCAGCTTAAAGGAGCTAAAGACACATGACAGCTGAATGCAACACATGGCCCTGGAGTGGAGGAAAAAAATGTTACAAAGAACAAGATTGGGTCAACTGACCAACCTGGAATACCGATAATTTCATTAGATACAAGTGTCATGTCAACACTGAATTTCCTGAAGTTGATCACAGCAGTGTGGTTGTGTAAGAGAATATTCCTATTGTTAGGAAGTACACACTGAAATATTTGGGGATGACGAGCCATGGGTTATGCAATTTATTTCAAGTAATTCAGAAAGAGAGAAAGGGAGAGCGAGCACGCACGATAACGCCAGCGAGGTCGAATGTTAACAATAGGCGAATCCGTGGGCACAGTGTAAGTGCTATTTGCGTTTTTATTATTCTTGCAATTTTTCTCTGTCTGAAATTAGTTTCAAATTAATAGTTAAAAAGCTTAAAAAACAAAAGGTATGCAGTGCAAAATCTTACTTCCAATCCTGTCCTCCCCCAAACTGCTTTTATTAATTCCTTATGTTTCCTTCCAAAGTTTCTTTTTACAAATAAAGCAAACATGGACATTTACGCTATAGACATTTTTGCATGAAGTCATGATCTCGAAGTTTTCAGCTTTCTCAAGAAGTTACTTCCATGGCCTTACCTTTTTTTTTTTTCCCTACAGAAGTCTCTATTATTAGCATAACATGCAGGAATTTACCCCTTTTGCCGAGTTGTTCATTCGTTCATCAGTGGAATCTTTAGCAGATAAGGCATCTATAACTTGGAGTGGGAGGAAGAGAGTTCCTCCTAAGTTGTATCCCTTGGAGCCTTCTGAAGGAGAATTTAGGCCAGAAGGAGTAACCCGTGCCTCAGAGGCCCCGCTGGAAACCCTGATTCCATAACTACAAAGTGATTGAGATACTTGGGGCCCTTGTCTGTCCACCAGGAGGGTCCACATAGAGAAACACAGATTTAGGGAGCCATCAGCCCTCTGCCAAGCATTGACTTGGCGAGACCTCATAGCAACACTGCGAAGAAGGTACTATCAATATTTGAATTTTACAGATGAGCCAGCATAGGTGCCCAGAGGATAAGTCACTCACTCACAGTCCGACAGCAAGAAAATCGTGGCTGAGTGGGAATCATCCAGCTTATTTGGCTGCTAGGTCTCAGGTTTCTGGGGGATAGTTTGGGTTAAGGAGAGCCACACTGCTTTCCAAGATTGGGCAGGGGGTTGGGGCTGGGGCTGTTAAGCAGTATCTGGGGACAGGCTAGGGTCGACTGTCCTCACTCGCCCTCCTACTGCTCTGAGAAATGCCTGGTGTAGGTGCAGTCCTCATTATATATATGTCAGGCTAGCACTTCAAGATTTCATTTCAACACTAATTTCTTTTCACACAAAATTTTTGACCCACACCACAAACAAAGGGCTATTTGGTGACAGCTTTAACACTTGAAGGGATGGTACAACCATTCTGGAAAAGAGTTTGGCAGTTTCTTAAAAAGTTAAACACACACCTATGTGATCCAGCCATTCCACTCCTTGGTATTTACTCAAGAGAAGCAAAAACATGTCTATGCAAAATTTTTTCATAAAAATGCCATGAGTGATCATAGCAGCTTTATTTGTAATAGTGCAAAACTTGAAGCAGCCCAGGTGTTCATCAGCAGGTAAGTGGATAAGTAAACTGTGGAATATCCATACAGCGGAATACTCTTGGCAATAAAAAAGAGCAGCTATTAATACATGCTACAGCATTGATGCATCTCCAAATAATGCTGAGTGAAAGAAGTGAGAAAGAGTACACACTGTGATTTCTTTTATATAAAGTTGTAAAAAATGCAAACTAATCTATAGTGATAGAAACAGATCCGTGTTTGCCTGGGACGAGGATGGAAGGAGGGTTTGAACAAAGGGGCAGGAGGGAACTTATGGGGGTGATAAAAAAGCTTGTTATCTTGATTTGGTGGTAGTTTTATGAGTTTACACGTATGTCAAAATGAACTGCACTTCAAATATGTGCAGTTTATTGGACTTTAATTATATCTCATGATGGTCAGCTTTATGTGTCAACCTGGCTAGGCTATACTGTGCATTTATTCAATCAAACAGTGATCTAGGCATTGTAGATGTGACTAACACCTACGATCCACTGATTTATGTGAAGGAGACTACCCTTGATTTCTGGATGGGCCTGATCCAATCAGATGGAAGGCCTGAGTGCAGAACTGAAGTTTCCTGGAGGAAGAAGAAACTCTGCCTGTGGACTGGAGAGTCAGCTCCTGCTCAAGTTTCCAACTTGCCCTGCCTGACGACCTGCCTTGCAGAGTTTGCACTTGTCTAGTCAATGTCTGTAGTTACACAGGACAATTTCTTGCAGTAAATCTCTATATCTATCTATCTACCTAGCTATCTCCTCTATCCTATTGGTTCTGTTTCTCTGGTGGAACCCTGACTTATACAGATTTTGGTAATGAAAGTGGTTCTAGAACTAAATATTAAGAATGAGTTTTCTGAATGGGTTTTGGGTTTTCTGGAATTGGTTCTCTAATATGATTAGATTCTACGCCTCCAATGATTCTATTTCCAGTGGTAAAGAGGGCATGATGTGATGTGGCAATAGAGATGTAAAATATTGCTAATGTACACTGTTAAACAAATACTTGTAAGATTCTGGGTGACCATGTATTTGACGCCTTAGGATGTTTTAGTCAAACGAAGGTGTACAATGACATTGCCTGGTTGCTCTCCACTGTCCTAGAGAAAGTGGACAAAGAAAAAGATGAGCTCAGGTCCTCAAATTGCTAAGTCGAACACTGCATAAATGACCTGAAAACTTCTCTCTGTCATTAAAGAAACTCCATCTCCTATAGCCACTTGGCTGGGATTTCTCAAAATCAAACCAATTCTCAACATGCAAGTGGCTGAACTATAATGCAAATCAAATCCACAGCCTTACAGGTGTCTTCTGTTAAAGTAAGGGCATCGATTGGGAAGGAATGGGAACCTGGAAATTGGAATGGGGACATGTGGGAAGATCCCAATGAAGCTGAGGATACTGAGGAAATACAACACTTAAATTCTGCTGAGTCTCCTTTGCCACTTGAAGCAGCCCTTCCACCTCTGTCTGACACACCAAGCCATCATCAAATAGAGGTGATATATGTGACACTGGGGCCAAGCAGGCCCTTAAGGCACAACTAAGTTACATGAGGAAGTGGGCCAAATGCCCATGACCCCTACTCTTGCTACACTGCCTTCTCTCTCCCAACCCATACACCGATGACCTCATGAGGAGTTCCCTACGACCAGCTAAATGAAGAAGAGAAAAAATCCTGTCTGGTTTATAGATGTTTCTGCATGATATGCAGGCACCACCCAAAAGCAGCCAGTCGCAGCACAGTGGCTTCTTTCTGGGACATCCCTGAAGGACAGTGGTGAAGGGAAGTCCTCCCAGTGGGCAGAACTTGGAGCATTGCACTTGGTTGTTCATTTTGCTTAGAAGAAGAAATGGGTACCCAAACTCTCAGTCGTGATATCCAAAGATAGCCTCTCGGTTCAGTCCCATAGATCTCAGTCTGTGCACATCAAATTTGCTACTTGACGTCAGAAAGAAAATCTTAGTTCTCTGATTCCCAGCTTCAGGGAGGAGGAGGTCAAGGACTCAAACTGTTACTTCTGTGTAATATGCAGCTTACACATTCTATTTCCCTCTTCTCGCAAAAAGAGGAAAGGACGCCTGGTCACTTTTCACTTCCACTTGACCGAGGCCTGAATACTCATGACCACGGTCCCCTCCGACAATTTTTTTTGGTATGTGAATGAGGTATGTGTAAGTCAGGGTTCTACCAGAGAAACAGAAACAGTAGGATGGAGATTATATATATATATCTATATTTAGAATATATATATTTTAGATATATTTATAAATATATGTTATATATAATATTGTAAATTGTAAATATATCAATATATACATTTACAGTATATATATATTTATAGTCATTCATAATAACATATATACACAGATTTACAATAACAAAGCAGTACTTGCACCTAACATGATACAATTATCTTTCGTATAACTGGAAATTCACAAACCCTTTCCCCAGGCAGGTTACAAAGGCCTTGGGTGATATTTATTCTTTTCCTTGATACCCTGTAACTTGAGCATATAATATAAAGTTAATTATTATTAATACATCTTAGGTGATAAGAAGTTGAGCGGGAAGAAAAAATTATTTGCTTAATACATATGTATAAAACATATTCATAACAAAATAAGGAAGAGATGCCCATAACAGTTATAGTCCTCATTTCTGCCTCTGCTCACATGGTCATAGCTGGTTTTTATAGCTACCTCCTTTCACTACTCATTCCATATTCCTGGTGCCCTCAGCAAGTACCTCAGCTGGTCATGGTTCTTTGCCTGATGGGTGACTCCAACCTTCATTCCTGAAACCTGGACCATTAACATTTCTGCCTGAATTGGGTTGTTGTGGTTTTCCATTGACTTTGATCACAGGACGTGGTAGTACTAAGAGGTACTCTAAGGGATCAGCTGTATTCCACACATATTCTTTCTCACTTCTATTGTGTAGTAGCTGATCAGTTTCCCTTTGGTATTCAGGATCAATCACTCCAGCAAGCATGGTAACTCCCTTCTTTGCCTGTTGATTCAGAGGCAAGAGAAGCCCAAGGTGGCTGGGTGGCAGTCTTAACTTCTAGTTCAGTGGAATCACTGTTGGGTCTCCTGGTGGGATCATTCCTCCCTTTGGAACCAAGACCTCTAGATCAGCAGAGAAAAGGTTATGGAAATAGGAAGTCAAAATTTTGCTAGTGAATCACTAGGGGTAATAGTGAGTGGTGCTGCTCTCATTTCTACCCTTTGGTTCCTGGACCAGTGAATCCTGGCATGCGAGAAATAGAATCTGATGTTGGATGCTGATTTACAGCATATACAGCTTCCTGGAGGACATTTCCCCAGTCCTACGAGGTATTGCCACCTAGCTGGCACTGTAACCTAGTTTTTAAAAGGCCTTTCCACCATTTTATCAAGCCAGCTGCTTTAGGCTGGTAAGGAACACAGTAAAGACTGGTGAGTTCCATATGCACAGGCCAATTGCTGCACTTCTTTTGCTGTGAAGTGAGTTTCTTAATCAGAAGCAATGTTATATGGAATACCATGACAGTGGATAAAGCAATCTGTAAGTTCATGGGTGATAGTTTTTGCAGAGACACTGTGTGCAGACAAAGTAAATCTGTATCCAGAGTAAATGTCTATTCCAGTAAGAACAAAATGCTGCTCCTTCCACAATAGAAGCAGTCCAGTGTAGTCAACCTACTGCTAAATAAGCCAGCTAATCACTCTGGGGAATTGTTCCTATTAGGGACTCAGTGTTGGTCTCTGCTGCTGGAGGATCGGGCACTCAGTGGTGGCTGTAACCAGGTTGGCCTTGGAGAATGGAAGTCCATGTTGCTGAGCCCATGCACAATCTCCATCTCTACGTCCATGGCCACTTCATTTGTGAGTCCATTGAGCAATGAGAGGAGTATCTAGAGAAAGAGGCTGACTGGTGTCCAGAGAATGGATCATCCTATCCACTTCATTTTTAAAATCCTCCTCTGCCGAGGTCACCTTCTGGTGAGCGTTCCCATAGGACATTCCCTGCCTTTCCTACTCTGTTATGGGATATTGTTCAACACCTTTATTGAGGACCTTTGGGTCAAAGCAAGGTGTCTGGTATCTGGTTTGATGTATAAGGGCCACTCTCATGCCTGCTTTCCTGGGTTCCAAAGGTCCTCTGGGTTAGGCCTCTTAGAATCAGAAGACACAGCCTTAGCCTCTGGAAGTTAGAGCCTGGAGTCCTGCTAGGGGAAAGGAACATGGTGAGTCAGAGGTGCAGATGATGGGGGTCACGTGGTGGATGGTGGAAGGGGTCACCAGTATGTAGGGCCTGGGCCTCTAGCCTGATCTCCTGGGTGAGGGACCCACAGGTGAGTCTGAAGCATCGGACTGGGGGATCGGATTCAGAGGTCCAGTAGAGCCCAGCACTGGGTGCAGGTTAAAACTGGATTTGGCAAGTCTGGCATAGAAGTCATCTCCTCCGGGATGGGTCCATTTGCGGAGCCCCCAGGGGCAGAGTTCTGTGGGGCAATGAGCCATGGACAGATTGGCTTAGGCTTTGGGGCTCTCAGTTAGCCAGAAGCCAATTTTGGCAGTGCCCTTTTCACACAGAAGCTGATGAATCAGTAGGATTGGGCTCAGGACACCTCTGGGACTTTTGGACTTTTGTTAGCGAGTGGTTAGAGTTCAGGAGAAGGTAGATAATTTCTGAAATTCCTAAAGCCAGAAAGTGTGAGAGCCTGAACTTCCCTGAGGAGATGTGGGCCTCTGAGCAGCAAGGCAAACAGGTACGGATTCCTGTAGTGGCCGCGGACGTGCCTGCTCAGACCTCCTTTTAGAGACAGCTGCAGGGTGCATGGTTGACTGGTGGCCCCAGCTGCCTCCACCATCAACACTGATGCCACATGCCATTCTCCCCCTATACCCCCTGCTGCATCTAGCCAGTGACTGAGTTTGGCAGGGTATTAGAGCCATCCCGTTCCTGCCTGAACCAGAACTCCTCCACGGGCAGCTCTTGCTCTGGGACTCCCCATTGGCCTTGCCGCTGCTCCCTCTCCCTTTATCCTTTCAGGCGTTTCTCCTAGTAAATCTCTTGTGCATCTAATCCTCACTTGGTCTCTGCTTTTGAAATGCCAGGAGAACAGGAGCTCAAGGGCCATGTTGGGGTCTCAAGTCTGGCATGGGGCCCCCTTTTCCCTGGAGGAACCGGGCTTTAGGAAAAGGAGGAGGCTGACAGCATCCAGCCCACCCACCTCTCTGATGGAACTTCCAGCCTGTCTGTGGCTGGAGTGGCTCTTGTGGTGGGAGAGACTAGAGCTCGCGTTTGATCTGGGCAGAGGTAAGCTGGAGCTGGCTCACACTGGCTTGTGTTATATGTTTAGGAATTTTGGAGCTGGCTGATGTCACTGGTAGTTTGAAATTAGCTGTGGTGGAAGTATTTACACCCCAGAATTTGGCAAGCACTATAAATCAGGGCTTTTCCCTCTGGAGAGCTGGTTGTTAAAATTTACCAGCACACAGCCAGATGAAAGGTTATCATTTTCTTAGGACGGCTTGTGAGATAAAGTCCCAAATTCCTGTCCTAGCTGGTGTAGTGGTATCATTCAGGATCCCAATAAGAGACAGATGGTCCTCTCAAAAGAGTGACTGGGGACAATTCAAGGAAAGGACTTTTACAAAGGAATTTTACAAAGGTGTGGGCGTGGTATAAGGAATGCAGGCAGCAATGGTGAAGTGATTCTGGCCTAGCAATAGTGGGCAGCTGCTACCAATCCCAGGCCTGAAAGCGTGGGAGAAAGAGCCATTGAAGAACCTGGGGAGACCTATAGCCCTAGGGGAGGGCTGCCTGACACGGGACTTGGCCTTTGGCAGAGGAACTAGTCACTTCCACCCCTTGTCCAGCAGAGAGGCAGAGGAATAAATGCATCAACCTCTTCTCCTCCCACCCCACTCCACTCAAACTCCTATCGGTGCCTTCCACTGGCACCAGCCGGAATGCAAGGGAGCCTGTTGATGCAGCCCTTCCAGGTGAGCCCTCAGAAGCACAGGGTAGGTGGAGAAGGTGGAAGGTGGACCTGGTGGGACAAATGTAAGACACCCAGCTCAGAGCCTTCGGTGATCCGTCCCTGTCCAGCCTCATTCCATTCATACTTCCCCTTGCCCACCTCCCTCCCACACACACTGTTTCCTCTGCCTGAAAGTCTCTTGCTTCCCCCTCCCTCTCGTTCATTACTCCTTGTCCTTGGCTTAAACTTCACCCTCCTGAACATGTCAGATCCTTTGTTGATTGTGTTCTTCTGCACCTTGTCATTCTTCAGAGCATTTCTCTGCTTACGGCAAAATTTTTATCGAATAGTGATTTGTTTAACCATCATAATGCCAGGAGCCAACATTTACTGAGCCCTTTCCACATGCCAGGCACTGTGTACCTTCTGTGAGACTGTATCTAGACTACAGCCTCCATGAGGGCATGGGCTGTGCTCTGTCTTGTTCATTGCTCTTTCTCTCCAGTGCCTGGAACATACAGGAGCTCAACAAACATGTGTGGAGGAAAAATCCCCTCCATGAGCCTAGCAAGTGTTTCCCAGCTCTTCTGTAGTGTGGGAGATTAAATAAGGCTGCCAATTTTTGCTACTCCTTGCATTGAGACGTGAAGTCTAATTTCACTCTCCTTGAATGTGGGCTGGTCTTAGTGATTTGCTTGTCCAATGGAATGCAGCACAAGTGACATTCTGGGACCTCTAGGTTATAAGAAGCCTTGCAGCCTCCAGCAGAGTCCCTTGGAACATTCTTGTTGGGAGCCCTGAACCACCACTTACGAAGTCCAATTACAGGAGGCCGCCATGCTGGTGAGGCCACATGTGGAGTGGCTGATAGTTCCACCTGTGCCCAGCTCTCTAGCCTTCTCTGCTGAGGGCCAAACTTATGAGGCAAGATGCCTTAGAGCATCCTACCCACCAGCTCGGTAGTACCAAGGGACCTCCATTGATGCCACATGAAAAAGAATTACCCAGCTGAACCCTGCTCAAGTTCT